>NC_138224.1:9017064-10363314 GCF_964197995.2 Scardinius erythrophthalmus | reverse complement strand
TTTTTTTTGAATATTTAAAGTTTTTGAATTTATTTTAAAACAATTAATGACCTTGACACTGTCATGAGCATTTTTACGACGTTCTTGTCACATGACAACAAAATGGCTTCCTGTGTAATTGAACCGCACTGACTTTGATTTGGCAGACAAGGGTTAATATCTGATAATAGTATTTTAATAAAAGTGCTGCACAGCTTATTTTTTAGAAACATTTCAAACTTTTAATGATTTTCCCAAACATTTTTAAGTTTTAATCCCCATACAAATTCTCAAATAACTTTAATTAATAAAACGTTATAGTAAGACGTAATAGATCCAGAAAAGGAAAAAAAGCGTCAGGTCATTGACCAATAAAACACGCGTTTTATAATTCTTGATGCACTTTTTAATTTTCTCTTCTTATCTTTTTTTTTGGTGCAGCTCTTGGAGTTCAAGTTCCCCCAGCTCTTGGTTATAAAGCCCATCTCTGACACAATTGTATTCAGTTGGAGAGGGTTGGGAGGACTTTGCCATTCCCCCCTGTTTGTCGAGCAGGCTCGGTCAGATCGTGGGAAAGGCCCTCCACGTAAAGCAGTTTATTCTTTGTCACTGTTGTTCTTGTGTAATTGATCTCACTCCACGTCGATGGGCGGAAGACTTCAAAGACACGCGGCTGTTGGAGGTCGATCTGCTTGTGCTCGCGGCCTTCAGGAACAAAAAACAACTGCCTTTCTATACGCACACTTTTGATGAGTGTGTAAAGTTGTATAGCTATGCACGTGAGGCGTGACGTGAACGCCAAAATTATAGGCTACATGCTATTAACAATAAATTGCATTTTTAATGACACATAAAGGATACTCACAAACAAACCGTTTTACGTGAATGGTTTTCATAACGTTCGGAAAGAAAACGTTTTTTATATTTCGCCGAATAAACGCATAAACTTACAGCGCGTCAAGTCCGAATCCCGATGACTCTCGTTTTTTTTTATTTTATTTTTTATTTTTATTTTTTATTAAAATCATACAGTGCCACCATACGCATATGAACAGTTTTTGTTTTGTTTTTGTAATGAACAAGAACATAGGCTACAGTAACAGCGCGACCGGCCAGTGTTGTCCGATTCCCGAGCTAAAAACTCTAATGAATTCGGAATCGCATATAATATAGCCTAGGCCTACTCTTACTATTTCCCCCATATATTTCTTTGGCAAAAATGGTAAGAGTAGTAGGCTATGCAGTATGCAGTTCCGAATTCAGCATCTTATGTGGCCGTTCTGTCTATAAATCCAAACACTTTAGCAGGGACCCCGGCCATTCCATTATCCTCACTTATTGAACCGTAACTCATGTTATTTTTGTTATGCCATAGGCTACTCTAAATCAAGAACTATATATTTTTTGTTCTCTTGTATTTGATTTTTGTTGCAATTATATATATACACATATGTGTGTGTGTGTGTGTGTGTGTGTGTGTGTGTAGTAGTAGTAGTGTAGTAAAATGTATAAAAATAAATTAATAGATAAAATACCACATTTTTGTTTTAATATTCCTTTAGCAATTATGCAATCTCTAAAAAGCTGAACTACGATTTTGAAATCTGATCGCGTGTCAGTACTGTGAGCAGTTAATGCTACTAAAATTTTTCTTTACACTTTTTTCAACTATAAACTTTTCTACTTTCTACAAAACTTTTTTTTTTTAAATAGCCTATTCCCGAAAACAATGGCCTACTGAAAGAACCGCTAACAGTTAAGAAACCAGATTTTTAAGAGAGTCGGAGCTCATCCCAAACGAAGTTTATGTCAGCTATGGATTACATTTCTTTAAACAAACAAACAAATAAACGGTGTTGAACTATGCTGTGTCTTTAAACTTTTTGGAGTGTAGCCAGTAACATGAATGGTGCTGGACACGTGAGTTTGTCTCAATGTGGTCTCTCCTCTTAGTATTTCTCATGTTTTCTCTGGCTGTTGTCCAATTCTTCTCTCTCTCTCTCTCTCTCTCTCTCTCTCTCTCTCTCTCTCTCTCTCTCTCTCTCTCTCTCTCTCTCTCTCTCTTTTGCGCCTTTCGTTCCCCCTCCCTCCTCGTGTTATCCACCCACGGGAAAAGTGATTTTCGCCCCACTCTCTCTCTCTCTCTCTCTCTCTCTCTCCTTTTTTTTTTTTTTTTTGTTTTTTTTTTTTTTTTTTAAATGTATACCTCATCCTCATCCACAGTCTCTGTACTTATTTCCGTGTGGGCAGCCGGGATGCATTTAAAATGCCCCCATTTTTATTTAAACCAATCCGCATAGAAAGTCTTTCCCCGCAAATTCTTGAATCCGCAATAGCGTGAATTTGACAGTGCACTGTCACAATTTCCCTAAGGCGAATGTCTCGCTCAAATTGCAATCGATCACTGGGCTTATTTTATTACTAAAGCCACCCCCACTTAATTCTACAGAGGAGATTTTTTTCCCTCTGTGTGTGTGTGTGTGTGTTTGTGTGTGAGCCAAATTCTCAACCAAGAGGCAGCACGTGCTTCTCACAATACCGCACTTTTAATTTACGTTTTGCATACCCTTCATGAGCGCACCGGTTTTAATCGCATTGTTTTTGATAAACGCGCACTGCTGAGCGCGAGACACTGACTGACTGGCGGAGAGCTCGTGCTGCAGGAACAGAAGGTGCGCGAGACTCTGTTTGGAACTCACACACACACACGATGAGCGCGCGCGGCGAGGAAGCTGCCGGCGAAGCTTCAGGATCGCAGGAGCACCTCGAGCCCGAGCCCGAACCCGAGCCCGCCCCGGCCGAGCCAAAGAAGAGGGGACCGGGTAGACCCAGGAAGCCGCAACAGGTCAGTGTGTGACTCGTATCTCTTCCACCACAAGCACTTTTAATATTCTAAATTGGGAATGGACGTGTTTAAACTTTGCTGGACTGCTCAATAAACATTCTTAGAGTAACCATATTACTCTTCGCGCGCACTTTATGGCTCATATATTTACATGCTCCCCTGCTGCAAAAACAGCTTTAAAACCAGACTACGGTGGTATTCTGGTCTGGTTGCAGGTTTTAAGTTGAATTTGGAAACTTTTGGCGACCAGCTTAGCCAGGTTGTGAGACCAGCAAACCAATTTAGTTTGGTTTGGTATGTTTTTTTGTTGTTGTTTTTTTTTCAGCACTATCATGTTCTTAATATTTTTATTAGATTTCCTTTGTCCAGCTATACTGTATCTCAGTTTGTGTAGGCTACTGTATTGTATTGCTTAAAGCAATGCATATGTGCATACTTTTGCACATTTGTACATTGTACAGTGTTTATCTAGTTGACATATAACAAGGACATAACTTTTTTAATTCAACAGTATGATTTTATTTTCACTGAAACAATACTTTTACATTCACTGCTTGATTTTAAATGCATGCAAAATGACATTTTTCTATTTTTTTAAATGAATTAGAAAACATTTATTTAAAATAGTTTTGATGAATTAAAGCATGGCACACTGATGGACACAGCTGTCACTGCTTGAAACATGATGTCAGCTACCCACTTTTTAGACCGTGTTTTAAGACAGAAGTATCAAGTTTGAGTGCTTGATTGTGATTGCATTTTCAGTTTGAATTTCTTTTGTGAAGAATACCTGCAGAATGAATGTATAGCTTGTATGTGTATTAGGATTATTGTACGAGTAGCACTTGTTTGCATTTGTACAGTACACACTTTATTCTATCAGATTTCATTCGGAATTGTTGATCACAATAGTATTTCATACCTGATGGTACAGTCACTTTAATGCTAAATGCTTTAAATGTAAATGTATAGCCTGCGCTAGAGGGTCCTCTGTTGATGTGGTGAGATCAAGCTAGATTGCTTTAGAAATATTGCTTCAGTCTAAGTAAAATTAGTTTTTTTGCTTCTGAATTATCAGCAAACCATTAGACCAAATTTTGCACAATCCATCTATCGAAATTACAAAACACAAATGACAATATACCAAAAATATAGGTTGTATTGTGTATAACTGACTCTCTACACTGTACCTGTCAAAAGTTTGGAAACATTACAATATTTTTATGTTTTTGAAAGAAGTCTCTTATGCTCACCAAGGCTGTATTTATTTAATAAAAAACAAAACAAAACTAAAAACAGTAATATTATGAAATATTATTACAATTTAAAATAATTGTTTTCTAGTTTAATACATTTTAAAATATAATGTATTCCTGTGATGCAATTATAACTCCAGTCTTCAGTGTCACATGATCCTTCAGGAATCACTATAATATGCTGATTTGCTGCTCATGAAATATTTATCATCAATGTTGAAAAAAGTTTTTGCTGCTTAACATTTTTGTGGAACCATTCAATCAAGGTAAGATTAAAAAAGAGAGAGAGAAATGAATACTTTTATTCATTATGGATGCATTGAATGGATCAAAAGTGACAGTTAAGACATTTAGAATGCTACAAAATATTTCTATTTAATAAATGCTTCAATATATTGAATCAATACATTTAATAAATGCTGCTCATTGAACTTTCTATTCATCAAAGAATCCTGAAAAAAGGATTTTCAACATTTAATAATAATAATAATAATGTTATTAAATGTAATGTTTCCAAACTTTTGACAGGTAGTGTGTGTGTGTGTGTGTGTGTGTGTGTGTGTGTGTGTGTGTGTGTGTGTGTGTGTGTGTGTGTGTGTGTGTGTGTGTGTGTGTGTGTGTGTGTGTGTGTGTGTGTGTGTGTGTGTGTGTGTGTGTGTGTGTGTGTGTGTGTGTGTGTATGTGTGTGTATAGGCTGTTTTAAATGTACATGTTGATGTGAGCAGTTGTTGGTTACTATAACAACAAGCATGTAATTAAAATGTAATGTCACTGAACTGAAAATCAAACTGTTTAGTCATGACCACATCCATCTAAATTCTTGTTTTGAGTGTTTGTGGTTAGAGGATGTGATTCACTATCTTAAGCAGTTCACCAGTGACTCTCTGCAATACCTCTAATGGCAAGTAGTCATCAGGATGAGCTGGCAAGTGAGGTTAAAAATATAGTCAATCAGTCACCAAATATACTGATTTTTTGGCATGTAAAAGATGTTGCTTGTATGTAAAAAAAAAAAAAAAAAAAAAAAAATTTAAATTAACAAAAAATTTAATTCAAAAATTGCAAAAAAAAGTCGCTTTATAGTCAATATAGTCAATATATGCAGGCAAATATAAGTGAAACAATTTGAAAGAAGACTGTTAATCACATACATATTTACAAAGCTAAAAAGTTGTATTGTAAAAATGTCTGTTTAATAATGTTTTGTTGTCTGTCCAGGAATAAAGTTGCGTTTAGTTGTTCTTCCTGTGTGCCTAGTACTACACATAGACACACAAAACTTTGTCCGTTCTGGTCTTGACTCATAAAGCACAAGTGAATGGGAGACCACCAGTAAATGTGCGTATGCTTGAAAGGAACCCTGTCTTCTTTGAGAGGGGGGAGAGTGCATCATGTATACAGTGGTCTCAGAAAAGTATTTGAACATTTCAAATGTATGAATGTCTGTGGCACCTGCACTTTGCAAAACTATTTTTGCAATCACTTAAAAGCATTTTTAGTGGCTGTATGAAGTCAGTTCTCACAGCAGAGTAGCCACAGGTGTAATTCATCACATTAACAATGAACCTGATCCACTTACGTCTGACAGCCAGAAAGTGTCCAAATACGTTTGGTGTCATTCTGAGCAATATATTTATGATGTTATCAACTGAAACCTTAAAATTGGCTTGAATAGTGTGCTTGTGCTTTCTTCCAAATAAATGGCACTTGGTTTGCTGATAGAAAATGGAGCGGCAGTAGCCCATGGCTTTGTTTCCTGTCTTCATGGCCTAAGTTCACCTGCTCTCCTCTTCAGGAACCTACAGGAGAGCCGGTCCCCAAACGACCGAGGGGACGTCCCAAAGGAAGCAAGAACAAGGGCCCCTCCAAAGCAGCGCAGAAGGTGAGAACCAGGCAACTTTCTGCACACCTCAACAGTCACAAACAAACTCACACTATCTATCTATCTATCTATCTATCTATCTATCTATCTATCTATCTATCTATCTATCTATCTATCTATCTATCTATCTATCTATCTATCTATCTATCTATCTATCTATCTATCTATCTATCTATCTATCTATCTATCTATCTATCTATCTATCTATCTATCTATCTATCATTGTTGAATCGTTATCTATCTATCTATCTATCTATCTATCTATCTATCTATCTATCTATCTATCTATCTATCTATCTATCTATCTATCTATCTATCTATCTATCTATCTATCTATCTATCTATCTATCTATCTATCTATCTATCTATCTATCTATCTATCCATCTATCTATCTATCTATCCATCCTTGACTTTATTAACTGAAGAAAATGGGCTCTTACCATTTTATGAATCATTTATCAGGAATGTGTCAGGAGCATTTAGAAGCATGTGAAATGTGTCAACATCGGGCGTGTGAATGTCGAGGGCTCCCTTCTTGACATCTCAATCATAACTCCTCAGTGTTGCCTATGTGAACGGACCGCAGTGACCCGAACCCCTTTGCTGTGTGTTTCAGCAGAGCAGTTAACACTAAGCTCCAGTAATGTGGCGGGGGGAGTCCTGCTGACCTACACACCTAAAAGTAGCAGTGAATTCTACACACATAAATACTCTCTCTCTGTCTCGCCTTAGGCAAATGACCACGCATACGTGAGAGAACCACAAACATGCAGGCGTGCATGAAGCGTATACTCTGCGCAGGGAGTATAGAGCATGCACTGTTGCATATTGCCAAACGAACTCTGTTCCCATTCCTTACTAATGCCCGTGTAAACAGAAAAGCAAATCAGAAAAGCACATATGATTTAGTTGGTGCGCATCAGTTTTAGCCGAATGTGACTGTCAGCGTTTGTGTAATTGCTGAATTCTGTTTATGTATTGGGAATGCCTTTAAAGAGGGATTCTTCTGGCGAGCATTTTGTAATGAAGTCATTAACATTTCAGCCTCTCTTGTGTGTGTGGTCTAGTCTGGCAAATGTTTGTGGGAAGTCCCCTCAACTGTCAGTGCGTTTGGTTTTTAAAAGCATTACAATGTTCTTCTCGTCTCCGAGACGTCGAGGGGAGCTGAGATGTCTACTTGCGGAATTAGTCTGCGTTAATAACTCAGTGACAGCTCTGACCACTCTCTTTTCACAGTAATGTACCACTGTAAACAGTCACGGGCCCGCTTTGAAAAGCTTGAGCAATTTTCTGCTAGTGTAATACTATTTCATCTTATTTAGCTTTTTTATGATATACAGTGGACTGAATAATCTACCAAGATGAAAGGAGCCAAAATCGGCTAGAGACGCTTCTCGAAAGATTCGCTCTCCCACCCAAAATCAGTCATCTTCTGTGTCTCCTAACACTTTCACGACCCTCAATTTAAAGGCTCAGACTGACTCCAAACTGATGCTGTACTTGCTGAAACAGTGGACGTACCAGCTGCTCAGGTAGATAGATAATGCCTTGAGACAATGCAACGAATAAACAACTTCCAGGTTCATGAAATGTAGCTGTCAATAAATAATGCAATTTAATTTGCACATTAAAGACATTGTCAGCTCTAAATTGCTCTAAAGAACCCAGAGAAGTGGTATCATATTCACATTCCAGGCTGAACAGGCTATGATATACCTAGATGGTACACAGTTTTAACTGTCAAGACATATAACCAGACCATTTCCGCCCCACCACGATCATTTTGCTCAATTCATTGGCCCTAATGACTAGCCGGAATATTTTCCGTTGACCAGACATTGTTGGAACTTGATACGGGGCACCAGGGGGCTAATTTTAAACTCTCCATTCGCAAAAGTGGGTTTGGCAGAAGCGAGACTGCCCCTCCCTTTCCATTAATGAGAGATGGCCTTGTCCCCGGCCTCACACGCATGCCAGGATGTCCTGGTGTCGAAGAGGACAGTGAGCGCCCGGGCTCGTGTCTGCTGTGGACACGGGACATGGCTGGACGAGACACGCAAACACAGACATGATTAATTGATCAGGGTGTCGACTTGCAGACCATTAAATCTCCTGATTAAAAATGCAGCATCCCCAACAGAGGACTGAAGGTAGGGAGACACTGATTGGTCCGAGAAAGACAGACAGAGACACTGAGAAAGACGCAGACAAGGAGAGGTGAGGTTAAAGGGTTTGTGTCTTTGAGAATGTGCAAGTCTTTGCAAATCATTATAGGCACAGCAATCTAATATTTACATCAATTTCCACTCCTTTTCAATCCCATAAACATCTATGGAAGTGTGTAGGACACAAAATTGGTTGCCGGACTGAGGCTAACCGCCGACCCGTAGCTGCCTCTGTGTCCTTTCTTAGTGACTGGCTGTGGCGTGAACTACGACGCTCAGGTTTATGTTTCTCCAGTCCATCATGCCTTTGCAGAACGGTGAAGTGTCCTCTGGGTATTCAAAACAAACTCTGCTTGTTGGAGAAGTGGTAATGTGAGCCTTGACAATGCCTGCATACTTCGTCAGGGCAAACAGACTGACCCAAACAGGACTGAACACATCACACACAACACAACAGACAGGGATGCATTGTAGAAGTGATATATGGAGTATTCCAACCATGTATGAGAGGATGGGTTTAAAGGCATAGTTCGCCCCAAAAAAGAAAATCCTGTCATCATTTGCTCACCCTCGTGTCTTTCCAAACCCATATGACTTTCTTTTTTTACTATCAGAAAAAAATGTACCCTTAGGAGTGCAACAGCTTGTCACTTTGGCAGTACCCTTAAAGGCAGAACTTTGTACTTTATATACTCCTAAAAGATGCATATTAGTATCTTAGAGTAGTTATATGTACACCTAAGGTACTACTATGAACGTTATTGGGGTAAAGAAGGAAGAAAGTTGTCCCTTTAAGGGTACTCACCAAGTGACAATCTCTTGTAGCCTTAAAACACTTTTTTTACTCAAAAGATGCATTTTTTGAAGAATATAATGAAAGAGAAAGCGGGTCTGTGAATCCTTTGTCCAGAATTTACAAAAACAGTTGCCATTATGACTCAATTGCGATATTTCAAGTCTTCTGAAGCCATATACTATGTAGCGTTGTGTGAGGAAAACCCAAAATGTAAGGAATTTCCTGAAATTCTGGATATCTTCCCTAGCTTAGTACATTTTTGAGATTAGTGTTGTCCAATTCATGAAATAAATCATTCTATTGAATCTGATCAAATTCATCATTGATCCAATTCATAGTTATTTTAGCATTATTTATATACTCTTATAGTATTTATTAATATTTTGAATTACCCTTTATTTTTATGTTTTCAGTTTTGATTTTAAATTTAGTTTAAGTTTTACTGATTTTGTTATGTGCTTTTATCATTTTTATTGGTGTGTTTTTAATACTGCTGTTTAGATTTAATTTATTTGTTTTAGTTTTTGTAATTTTCACTGTAAAAAATAGATGATTATTAAGTTATGACAACATATGTATTTACATTGCTTTAACTCATCAAAATAAGTTAAGCAACTTTTTAATAAGTTATACAAGATTCAACTCATTTTTTTAAAGTCAGTTTAATGTAATTTAAGTTGAAATGACTTAAACAGCCAAGTTGATTGTACTTCAAGTACTAATCTTTTTTTTTTACAGTGTGTACTTCAACTTAAAATCACTTATTTCAGTTAGTTGCAAGGCGACCTTTCTAATCTAAGTTTTCCTCTAATATTTATTTTCATTTCATTTTATTTCAGCTCCATTTTAATTATCGAAAACAATTTTAATAGTTTTAGTTAACAAAAACAACACTAACTCAATGAAAAACTGAATGAATTTAGCTGAATTTTATGATACAAACCGATTATCAGCTTATTTTATTAATTACTAAATACATTTTATTTAATGTCAGCTACACATTTATGGATTCACGTTCTTGACTTTGACATAAACCAGTTAAATGTACTCTCATGATTCATGATACTACCTGGGTAACTCTCTCAGATTAGTGCAATGCTTAAGCATGATAGTGTTGTTAATAGGTCAGAGATAGAGATGCATACTCTACCAGCATTGATTTGTGTCTCACTCGTTTGGATGTACTCTGCTGACAAACATGATACCTTTGACGCCTACCTTTCCTGGTTCATTCACAGAATTCATAGATGTTTGATGATTTGAGTAATGTTTCCCGCAGGGCTCTGCATGACAAAAGCCCACGGCCAGAAGAAAACTTTATATCCTATAAATAATGAAGACGTGTCTTGTCTTGTTAATTGCCTTCGACCATAGCAGGAAGGCACCATCATTCAAACCCTCGGGCAAAGACTCTCCTGCTTCCACCTGTCAAATTATTTCACTTACAATTTCAGAGGGCGATGGAATTGTTGCTTAAACAACACAAAATGTCTGTGGGAAATCCTATGCTGGTCTTCTTAAGTCAGACAACCGTCAAATCGGAAAACTTAAATGCTATTAATGGAAGAATTTACTGTCAAACAACTTTAGCAACAGGGTGTTGCAAGACTTTTTTGATATATAAAGACATTTTCCTGTGAGGTGTTTTATTTGTACAGTGTTTCAATGGACCCCTGTTATTAAGCTGGAGCCGCTGTGATTGAAACCCCATAACTGTCTTTCATGGCCCTTATCTGGGTGGGTTTGCTGATAATGGTGCTCTTATTTACACTTGAATGGCATAAAATTCCTCTAGTGAAATATTACGCTGCACAGACCAGGAACTTGGGCAATGGAGACAGTTCATTGTTGGAGGCCCGGATATACCTTACAAACTCTTTATGTATTAAAAGCATTAGAGGAAATGGAACCCTAGCATTTCACCTTCTCCTTTTGTGGCCATATATGAAAATGTCTCTGCTTGTGACAAATTGTGTGCCTGAAAAATTTGTTTAAAGCACTTGATGAAATACCGGCCACTAATTCATGGTTGTTGGCATTTGCAGAAAGCTGAGACCACAGGGGAGAAAAGACCTAGAGGAAGACCCAGGAAATGGGTGAGTTTGTTTACATTAGTTGTATATAACTAGACACATCCATTGCAGCATGATCCCATATACCTTTCAAAACTATCGATACAAATTTATTAGCATTGCTTTTCAGTGTTTCACAAAAAGGACAATTATATTTTGAATCATGTTTCTTTTTCCATTATATTTTACGAAGATTCTTTAATATTAGACATAATACACAAATTAAATACATTAATTTGCATTATGATGATCAGACAACTGATCATTTATGGAGCACTTTAAAAAAAAAAATTTCATGTTGCCTATATGTTCAGTCTTGGATTTATTAATGATACCTACATACAAACATGAATGTAACATCACGCAAATATTTTAATTGACCAACTCTGTTGTAGAAAAGCATGACTATATTCATTCATTTTCTTTTTTTTGACCTAAAAACATACTGTGACGCACACAGTTATGTACATGTTACTTAATCACTTATTCAGTTGATCGCCAATGTGCAACAGGCAATTTAATTTTTAATTCAATTGTTTTAATTCAGTTTTAACCCAATAATTCCTCTGATAACCTGAATTTTGCGGTTTATCAGCCTGCAAATGACACATTTGATAGCTGGAGAAGCAAAGCGGCAGGCGGTTAAAAGTGCCACCAGGATAACTGCAGGGAGATATGGAGAGAATGAACCCTTTGTGGCATGCCGACTCTGTGTCCTCATGGATTTTTCTCTGGCAGACAGGAAAAGCAAAGCATTCCGAGGCCCCTAGACATACATTTAAAATTGTGTCACATCTGATTTCTCTATACAGTTTTAGGAAAGTGATGGGCTGATATGATTGGTTCAATACAGAAATGAGTACATTTGTATTGGAGGAAAACATGCCCCATCTGACTCTATCATCCAGGAATGCGATTTGAGTCACATGTGAGCCGAGCTGTTCCAAAACACCCTTTACCTCCAGATCTCGGCTGAGCCCCTATAGCTAGCGTGCTAAAGTTAAGCTTTTACTCGCCACATCGGACTGTTTTAGGACAGAAACTTAAACTTTATGAGACACGCAAAGGGTTAGATAGGTCAGAGAATGAGGGAAGTCTTAAAGGAGCATCTGTAGAATGCAAAAGCCTTGCGCAAGGACACAATTCTACTTTTCATTATACTACTTTTATTTATATGTGGACAGTGAAATATGGGACAGAAAGGATTTGTAGGTCAATTATAGATCATAGATAAATTATAGATCATCATATAGATCAAATATAGAATTTTTTCAATTTTTGTCACCATAGTGACAAAAATTCCATGAGAGATGTCCATGAGAGAAAATGATAGAAAGGCAACTTTAAAAAGTCCATTTTGAAAATATGTTTTGCACATCCCTAATTTCACTGGTGTTATTTAAATTGCTGCAAAAGCAGTAGATTGCATCAAACCTTAAAAGGCATTTTACTACATACCAGGGTAAAACATGATCTAGAAGTGTCAGTTTAAATGAGTTTGTGAGATTGAGAGTCTGAACGGCTGAACTCTTTGGACTGAACTGATAAAGTTTACATTTATTGCCCTGTTTCCTTTGTACCGATGCCCAAAGGTGCGTTCGGCTGCTCTTTCATGATGGCAGCGTGATGCAGTTACACACTCCCACACACACACACACACACGCTTGATCCACCCACTCACTGATGTCAGTTAGCCTTAGATAAATAAATAATGGAGCAATATACTTTGTAGATGCTAAGTAGACTTTGTCAATGTTTTTTCCCACAAAGCAACTGGAATAGCAAAGAAGAGAGTATGTTTTTCCCTTATTATAAACATTCAACACAATGAAATTGATAGTACTTATGTTTAAAGTGATAATAATCACATTACTAGCTTATGCACTTTTTTTGTCTTGGCTGCAGAGGACGTTAATCAATTATCCACCAAAAATTTGCATCCTTCAATATGAAGTTTAAGATTCCATATTGGTCCTTTTTCAGAGTACATATTTAAAGACATATAACCAGAAAAATGATTGTTTGTCTTCCTGATTGAAGCACAAGCTATTATGGGTCAAAGGTTAACTAGACTTAAGCAAGGACTACCTGTGAAAACAACAGATTTTTCTCATGGATTTTTTTGTATTTTATATATTCATTAAAATGCTAAGATTTCTTTATTATTTTTTCATATATTTTTTTAAAATGCAATTTTACAAAGGATTTTTTTTCTTCTGAAAATTTAGGTCACACTTTAGATTGGGGTCCAATTCTTACTATTAACTTAATTACGACTTTTGCCTCAATAAACTCCTAGTTACTGCTTATTAATAGTAGTTTAGTTGTAATAGTAGTAGGTATTGGGTAGAATTAAGGGATGTAGAATATGGTCATGCATTAATATGTGCTTTATAAGTACTAATAAACAGCCTAAACAATATCCTAGCAATATGCATGTCAATAAGCAACTAGTTAATAGTGAGAATTGGACCCTAAACCTAAGTGTTACAGAAAGTGAACATAGTTTCTGCAATTAACATACTTTATACAGTCGAAAGCTTTTTTCTGTTGCACATAGACACATGTTGCAGTTGATTTGAGTGTTACAAGCTGGTGTGAATCTGGAGGCATATTCATCAGGCTGTAGTCATTCTACAAACATCCTGAATGTGGAGTGGGCATAGTGGTATGACATCCTGTGAATGTGTCCGAGATGAACTTGCGGCCAAGTGTATGAATGATAATGAGTCAGAGATGGAAAGCAGAGAGAGAGATAGCGCTCCGATCGGAACGTTTGGGTGTCTGAAAAAAAAAAAAAAAAAAGAACGAGCCTTGCATCTCCAGATGTGTGCCAAGGCTTTATTGAGTTCAGCCAATGCAGTCTGAGGCAGAAAACCAAAATTTTTTGTCTTCCTGTCTGCTTTTTTATGAATGGGCAATGGGAAACGTTTGCGTCTGCAGCCCTCCGTCCTCTTGTATGGGTCATTGTGTGTGGGTTATGATCTGTTTAGCAGGTCACAGATGAATTAACATGGCCAAGAGTCTGCGTGGCGGTCTCCACATACTCAGGGTGGACTTGACAAGAGTTTTGCCATTCCTCTTCTAGATAAACAAGTCAGTTTTCTTCATTCAGCTACTGCTCGCCCTCCTGGAACTAATTATAGCATATCCTTTTTGGCTACAAGGGGCCGCTGGAATGTTTTCCTTTGGCCCCCTCCCCCAACTAAGTATCTCCACCCCCCAAATGGTTAATAGTGGAAGGTGGCTTTGGCTATGAGAAGAGAGAAAAAAATGGTTTAATCATGTTCATTCCACCGGAGACATTTAAGACACTTACCAAGACCGGTTCATTCATCTATGGCATTCGTCAGCTTCAAAATGACCTCTGTTGAGATGTATGCATTGAGCATCATGCTATCAGACAGGAAATTCAGCAGTCAGAGAGGATGTAGAATGGTTTGGGATTCTTAAAATAACATTTCGCAGGTGGCACAGCTGCTACGTGAGGATGCTGGTTTGCTGCAAGAAAAACTGTCCTCCCCCAGAGTGATAAGAATAAAAGTTGTTCTAAGACCTTGAGTTGTTTATCTTGATAACAAGAATATTTATATGTTCTCAGCAGCCTGCCATGTTCAGCTCATCAGTTGCTAAACTGCATCTACGACACGAATATTGAAATTGTAATAAAATGTAATTGTAATCAAAAATCTGTACATTACAGCTAAATCATATTATTGATTTTTTCAGCGTTTTATTTTATGTATTTGTTTTGAAATAAAAGTTTAATACCTTTTTTGAATGAGGTGAAGAATCAAGTAATCCGAAGTATGAGTAAAATGTCAAGTATGTAAAAAGTTTAATGCAACAACAAAAAACACAGATAAACTTTTAAAAACAATAGACACGTATTCACCGAATGAACACTTTTCTATCTACCTGTCTATCTATCCAATCCATCTATCTACGTATAAGATAAAATAAAAAAATATACAAAATCATTGTATACATATTTGTGATTTGTCCAAATTTTATAGATAGTTTTATTCTTATCACTATTAGGGAGGACAATTTGTTGCATTGAATTATAGAACCCTTAGCTGTGCCAGCTGTGAAATAAACAAACATAAAATAATATTCATAATTTAATGTAATAGTATATGTTTTATAAAGCTACAATAATTATGCAGTGTTCAGGAAACTAAATAACACTTAAATAACAGTATTAATCCACCCATAAAAGGTGCACATTAGTACCTTAGAGAGTATTAATATGTACACTTAAGGTGCTATTATGAACCCTTTCGGGTAATTGGGGGAACAAAGATGTCCCTGTTGTATTCCTAAAGGTACTTAAAGGTACAAAACTTTTTCTAAGAGTAAAAAACCAGCCCACATTTGTTTGATTCTTAATATCATAGCAGTTATTGCATGGACTGTCATTCAATCATTACATCAACAATGACAGTACCCTATTATATTTGGCCTTTGCTTAACATAATATTACATTAACATTACTCTGGATGAATCAAACGGAAAGAGACGTCAGAGCAAGTTATAAAATTCTGATGAAATAGGCTATTTTAATATTTTTTTTGAATAATGTGCCTTGATGAATCATGCATCAAGAACATGTATTAAGAAAGTAAATAGGGTCAGTTTTAATTCCATGTTGACAAACATAGTAGCCCACTTAGACACCCGTATGACTCAACATGGACTTACAAAGTGGCGTTCTTCAAACATTTGGATTTGTTTACAAGTTTAAACAAAGCTGACAGCATCTTACTATTTCAGTCCCATCTAGTGTGGAATAGGAAATGCAAGGAATAAAAACAGGCTGAAAGACCAAGCCAAGCCACTGACTCAGAGCAGGACAGGACCTCAGCTGACTGCCGAGTCTCCTGCCTAGAAACGCCCAGGGGGCCAAGTACAATATTTTGCCCGGGAGGCTCACGAAGGCTATAAAAAGGTTTTGATGTTTGACACCAAATTCCCATCACAATACCCTCCTCCCACCTCACACATGGACACATTAAGAAAGGGAAGAAGGGGGGAAAAAAGAGAGAAAATATCTTTTCACACTTTGGCAGCGACTGAGGGTTTTCCGAGCCTCCCCACCAGATCGAGACTGTTGGATGACTCCCAATCGCAGCCCTTGTTCCCCCTCGAAACGCCGATCGCCTCCCCTCATCCTTGCCAGACTCTCCCTCCCATTTCCCTCGGCTCTGATTCCACTCCTCACCACCTGACAACACTGTCTGTCCTTCAGCCAAAAGCAGCAGATCCTTGTGTGAGATGAGAGAGAACTTCCTCTCCACCGTCTCCTGTCCTCCGCTCATTTGTGCCTTATTCATTCACTCATTTCCTCGTCTCTTCCTAGAGGTGGGAGTCAAAGTCCGACCGTTAGGTTTATGACGTCCCAATTCGTTTTTTTCCTCCCTCTGATTTGGCAGTAGCTACAAGCTGCAGAGCGACCTGCTCAGATGTTTGTGAGGCCGTTGTGATCCAACAAACATTGGTGGAAAGAACCACCTGGGAAGGGAAGAGCGAGTATGAATCAAGGCGCTGTCGTCAACCTCATATCAAAGGAATTCTTGGCGTAAGATGAGGTGGACATCATAGCGTCAACCTCTCGGCCAGATCTTTTGAATGCATGTGACATCCCTCACGGTTTGAAGACGCCATGGGAAGTAAATCTATTGTCTTTGCCGGCATTCCCACTTATTGCTGTGGTAACGAACAGGCAGGGCTGTTGGCTAAGTGAGAACTCACACATGGAGGGCCGTGCAGGCCTAGAGAGAGCGCAAAAAGAGACAAGAACTTCTCCCTTCTTCGCAGTGGTCTCGCTTGCAGAGGAACCGAACGAGTAAACCCGCTGGACACGGGCCAGTTGGCAGTATGAAAGGGAACTGCAGTGCACAACTGAATAATGTTAGCTGTTTGAGGACAGAGATAGTCCGTTCCAACATGCCCCCACCTCCCCAACACAGTGCGGCTTGTCCGCTTGGCACAGCGGACCCGGTCCATCTCCGCACCTGTGCAGGAGGAGCACCCGGAAAAGGAAGAGGGGGGCAATAAATCAGTCTTTTGGCTGCTGAAGCAAATCTAGCAGATAACATTACGCCTGGTGCAGGGGATCTGCAGAATGCTCCCTATAGCAGGACTTCCTGTTGGCCTGATTAATAAATAACTAAAGGACAAAAGCAGAAACGAGTTGTGAAATGTTATAATGCAATTCTACACCTAGTAAATGGAACTATTTAAGTAGTCTTTGTGATATATATGGACAATTCAAGATTTATTCACAAAATCATTTTTGTGGTGAAATTATGCACGTTTTGTAACCCCCATTGAACGGAACAACACAAAATAGGTATCATTTTAATGCATCTAACCACTTTGATCAACTCCTAACGAGTACCCCTCAAGACCCATATGTAAATCATCTATATGGATGCTGAATTTAAGACACATTTCCGCTCGTAACGTCATGAAACATGCTCCGGTTGTGCAAAATGACATGTCGTTATATACAGCAGATGCTTACGATTAAAACGAGTCCAAACTCAACATAATCCATCACTCAGAACTAAAGATATTCCTCATGGAGTTCTAACACAAAAAAATCCCACAGACGCACATAGCCAAGCAAGGTAGCTTTGACTTGGCCTTTTCACTCGTATCTTCATGGCACTTACATCGATCATGAAAAATGGAACATTGCTATTTACAGCAGACTCTCACGATTAAAAAGAGCCCTAACTCACCATAATCCATCACTCGGATCTAAATATATTCCTAATGGAGTTGTAACACACGACAGGCGCACACAGAGCCTTGTATGTAGATGGAGCACTGATGTTGCGTTTTCACTCATAACTCAATGAAGCATGCATAAATTATGAAAAATGGATCACTCAGATCTAAAGATATTCCTCATGGACCTCTAACACATGAAACTGCACAGGCGCATATCCAATAAAGTATATAGATGCATTGATGTGATGTATTGATGTGATGTCTATTTTAGCTCATATCTCCATGAAACATGCATGAATTGTGGAAAATCGAACATCTTTATTGACAGCAGATTCTCACGATTACAAAGAGCACAACATAATTGCGTTGCGTTGCGTTGATCACGAGATATTCCTCATGAAGTAATGCATACTTGGCTAAAAAAACAAGTCTCTCATCTTTCCGGGATGCAATGTGTTTTCCAATGTTCCCGGAACCGTCCGTGCTTGTTTTCAAACGTGGAATAACACAAAATATGTATCATCTCAAAGCTTAGAATCTCAGCTTTTTAAAGCATCTAACCACTTCGATCAACTCTGAACGACTGCCAAGTAGTCGCTCTAAACCGTTGTGTACCACACCACCTAGCCACCTAGCGCCACCTAGCTGTGAAAATATTCACTATCATATATATATATTTTTTAATGTCTTGATTAACACAAAATAGGTGTCATTTGAAAGCTGAGAGTCTGAACTTTACAGTGAATGTAGCCAATTTGAAAAGCTCCTAAGTAGTGCGGAGTTATTTGCTGATAAATAGAATTTATTTTTTTCATAATCTATAAAATACTTTTTTGTACTGTGTACTGCAATGTGTCATTGTTCAGTTGTTGTTCATTGTTCAATCATACAGCTCATGAAAATTTTGGAAATTTTTTAAAAATGCCCATTAGGGGACGTCAAGGACTGAACAAAAAGGCTATCTATATTTTCTAAAAAAAAATTAAAAAGTGTTCTATCAAACGATACCTACCTTTTGACTCTCCTTGCTATTGTTTTGGAGTTATGAGTCTTTAGTTTTGTGTGTGTCACTCAGAACACACTTTGTTCCAAATGCTGTAACTTTTGATTACTTTATGCTATCACCACAAATTTGATCCAGATTCAGCTTACATTTAGGGGAACTTCACCAAAAAAGAATTTCCCGCCTACCGTATTTCCTTCCCGAGTTATTGCATGACAAACAAGATAGAGATGCAAAATCATAATAAAAATTATATATATTTTTTGTCTTTTATCAGCGGTTTCTCAGCAGGAGAATGTCCAAATGTAATGTAATTTATATTTTTTATAATGTAATGTAATTTATAAGTGTTCTATTAAATGATATCTATCTTTTGACTCTCCTTGCTATAGTTATATATGTTTAGTTTTGTCTGTGTCACTCAGAAAAAAAAACTCTAAAAATGCCCTCAGGGCTTAAGGGGTACAAAATTGTCCCTTTAACAGTACTGCCGCTGTTGTACTCTAAAAGGTAAAGTCTTCTGACATTGAGAGACAATTTTTATCGCCTTCACAGTCGACAACAAGCTCTCATTCATTTTGATATGTAATGTCCACTATTCATGATCCAATCAATTCCAGTTTTGCCATACATTATTAACTCGTTGGTTGCTTTGTTTCACTCAGAAATATGTGACATAACAGAACTAAACAGGGTTGTGAATGTCCCGTCATGTTGACTTGTAAAGTTAAAACGCCTTTCTGTCAATTTAATGGTTTGCCAGCATAAATAATAAGGTCTTGTGCATGAGTTAAAACAAACTTCTTGTTTGTACATGCAGCATGTTCGGAAAAGTTACTTTTCATAGTTTTGATTTCGCTTGGCAAGACTCTCCCAATTAGTCGTAGTTGGATGGTGAGTGGATTTTTGTAATGAGCTGCAAACATTTTATTAGCAATTATTGAAACCCTGGGCAGGAGTTGGGGTCTTGAAGTATGCACTTGCAAAAGCTTAGTTTACATTGTGGCTTGGAGCCGCTCCTGTCCCTCACTTGGACGGCTGTGCGAGTTAGATACAGCGTGAGAGAGAGAGAGTGGACATCTCTACTTCATTCCCTGCATTCCCCGAAGCCTTTCCCCTCCTCACGTGTCTTTTTCTATCTCGCTCTTCCTCACTATCTGGGGCCCGAGAAGCTGAATTCCTGCCAATAGAGGCGTGTGTTCAGTTTGGGGCTCTACTCACACAGCAGGAGTTTGCTGGGACCACCTCAACGGATTTCCACCAGTGACCCCTGTGACCTCTTTCCCTCATCTCTCGCTGCCCCCCCCTCCCTTTCCTGTTCCAGCTTCTGGAAGCGCTTTAATCATTTTGCTCTGAGCTAGCGACCATAACAGCTGCCTCGATAGGTGCTCCCGAGATGAGAATGTGAGAGGCAAAAGATCGAAATGGGAGAGAGATAGAAATGTGTAAGTGAAAGCACTGGGGAAAAACACAATTATAATAACATGGTATACCTCATATGAGTCTCTATGGGTTTCCCCATATTAGTGAGATTACATGTTTTCTGTTTTATAATTTGTAGATTAATACGTTGTAGCTTGTGGGGAAAAATTGTTTTGCCATATTTTACCTCATATGGAAACTTGTTTCCATCTAAAAAAATTAACAGTGTAATTGTGAAATAACATTAAGCTAAGAAATAGTCACATTGGTAAAATATAAAGTCTCACTTATGAGAAACAGTGTCACAATTTGTGAGAAATAAAGTCTCAATTACCTGGAAACTAGCTTTAACATCATGACACTATATCAAATTTCTCCTGCCGATAATCAGTATTTTTATGGAAGCCCATTTCTGCGACATAAGAAAAACTTGTAAATCATAATTAAGACATACTAAGTCCTTGTTATGAGATGTTGAATTTAAATATATATATATAATATATATATATTATTTTTTTTTAATCTTATTGTGACTTGTCATAATGTCGACTTTTCGACTTACAAATTACTTTTTATATTATCATTTTGACTTATGTCATAATTATAACTTTCTACCTCATACTTTTTACTTTTTATCTTATCATTTTGACTTTTCATCTCATAAATATGATTTGGTTTGTTGGAATTAATTTTGACTTTTTAATTATGTTTTACCTAAACTATTTTCTTCTTTCTTATCTGACTGAAATTGGTTTCTATATATAGAAATGTGGAGCCATTATTCAGAACAAGTTTGTGAAACATACTGTAAAACACACACATTTTTTCTAATGGACCAGAACCCACGCGGGTATTCTGAAAACATGCCATTGGTTGAGGTTTCTAAAGAATTACCTTCAAGGTTTCTGATTGGCTAATATAAGCTACAGTGTGAATGGTATTCCAACAAAAGCTTTACTTACAAACAGAGGGAAAAAAATGTTTTTTTGTAGTTGTAAAAAATAAATAATATTTTTTGGTCAACATTTGTAGTCAACAGCTATCACTTAAAAAAATGTTTTTTTGTAGTTGTAAAAAATAAATAATATTTTTTGGTCAACATTTGTAGTCAACAGCTATCACTTAATTAATCCATCCATAATGGCAGCATGAATGCTGGGGTGGTGCTGTAATGTGAACGAATAAAGGAAAACTGCGAGAGGGAGAGGGTGAGGCAGACAGGAAACCTTTGTGTTTGTATGAACAGGGTAAGGTATGTGACATACATTATTGATGGTGACACCTCTGCGACACAAGGCCTTTATCATGATATGGCTGTGTACTAGGGACGCGGTTCACACAGGGTGTTGCGCACATACTTTCTTTCACTGACGTCCAGGCATTTGCAGGACATTTCCATGAAAACATGTTACTGTCACTTTAATTCATAAACCCTACCTCTGCAGTCACTCTTCAGAATATAAACAGAAAGTAACAGAAACAATGTCTGGGCTATTATATACATAATATATTTGTGTCTGTGTGTGTGTGTGTGTATATAGTGCATGTAAATATTTTATGTAATATATATTATTTTGAAATTATGAAGTATTGACTAATAATAAAAAATATGATTTATAATATTAGTATTAATGAAATATAATTAATATTTAAATCATGTTTATATCATATCACATTTATTATTATTTTATCATTATCATTGTTATAATTTATTCAGTTGACAGACATACTACAAACATGTATACATTGTGTTTAATGCAAGTTTGTTGACCAATTTTTTATTTATTTATTTTTTTACTATTGATTGAGTTGAAATATTTAGTAGAATAGAAACAGACTTTGGCAAAGAGACTGAGATCAATAAACCCATATTTTAAGTATTTAAAGCATTGGATTGGACCAACTGAGGTATTGACTCAGTTCCCAATAAAGAGCACAGAGCCTCAAGAACAGAAAAAAAAAAAAAAAAAACCTCAAACCTGGAAAGTTTTGTGAAACTGAATTAAAAAACCTGAGTTTCTGTGCTGACCCCCGCCACCCCTCTCCCTTCTCTTCTTCTCTCCTTTGAGAAACTCTGGGAACTGATTTCACTTCAAACAGCAGAGGCTCCCAAACGGACCAGATCCAATTTGTCTGCGCTTTTCTTTCCCTCCAGAACACCCCCCCTCCAAAAAAAAAAAAAAAAAAAAGCCTTCCTAACAAAAGGCTGCTTGTCCTGCCAGGAATTTTCCACATTCCTTGCTCTGGCAGACATTTTTCTCTTCTACAAAGGGCCCTTCGGCAAATTCCCCCTAATCGCAGGGTTTAGCCCGGCTCTGATAGGTGGCATTCACAGCGCTGTTTGGTTGGGGAGGGTGCTTGATTTGGAGTCCGAGAAGAGATGTGTGAGAGGTGGGGTGCTTTCGGACCCAGAATCCCTTCAGATTCGGCCGAACCGGTGAAGGCATTCCAAGGGAGATCACAAAGCCAGTGCTGTGGCCCTGTACCCTGGAGATGTCTGGCTTGTTTTCCCCACTTCCACCTCCAGTTTAACAGAACATGTGGCCTTTATTCATAGGAGCGGAGGGGGTGCAGTTACTGGGTGGCTCGTCTGTGGGGTCCGCCTCTAGTGAGGGAGTCCTTGGATAAGTTTGCCTCATCAAATCAAGCAGAGTGTTTTTTTTATGTTTCCTGTCTTTGTGGAATTCTTGTCAGCAGCCCTAAGGAGACTATGTTCAAGTAAGGGCTTTTTTTTTTTCTCCACAAACGCAAAACATATGTTAGCCGTATAAGTTTTAAGCAAATGTGAGCTGCATTCCATTTTTCTAAACTTTCCCTCTTTATTTTACCAGGCAGTCAGGTAAAATGAATATGGCTTATGGGCAGGAAAGGGTCTCATGGGCTGTACCATGTTAAAGTGCCTCTGTAACAGCACGCATTTGGACATTCATATAGGCTCTGATGGAACCTGCAGACCTTTTCTATAGGAACAAAATAGGAACAAATTTCTGCTTATTTAAACACATGAACATGTATTATATAAAGCTGAGAGCACTACACTAGGGATGCACTGACATTTTGGAAGCTGAAAATGCCAACACCAAGTATGGTAATTTGCAAAAGAGCAAAAAAACATGAAATTATATTTTGTATGAAAAAAAAATCAAGCAGTTTTCAAATTGTTGGATTATTTATATGCTATTAAGGCCTGGGTATACCTCATTTTCCGTGTTCCGCTTCGTCTCGCGCACAGTTGAGCGCGCAAGCCTTTCAAACAAAGTATACTCCTTCGGCCGTGATTTAGTTAACGATTTTAGTTAACTACTGTATATCATCTCTGGTTAGGTGGAACTGAGAGTATCAAATTTGTACAAATTAGCCCAAAACTCCAATTCTGAGTTTTCTGAGGACTGATTCCCTTTGTCTAAACATTAGTAATTGTAAAAAGAGACAAAATAGGTTAAAATTGTGCTTATTTTACTGTACATACTTCCACCTGGTGTAGATGTTTTTAGAGAGCTTATACTCCTCAAAAGTAGTCCTGTGGGATAAAGTTTGCATAAATATAGAGAGAGTTGGTGTGTAGGAAGGAGTGCAGCATCAATTTTAAATCAAATTCCTGTTTTTTGCAGATTCATTTTATTGTTTATTCAACTAATTGTTTTATTAAAGAAGCTTAAAGTCAAAACTGTATAATAATGTAAGGTTTTCCAATGTAAAATTCTACCTCATGCTAAGACATAAAATCGAAAGAGATTTCAGATATAGATGTCCTGCATTTTTTTGTTTTTAGGACAAAGATTCAAATATCACAGGGGCAATAAATGAGAGAGAGAGAGAGACATAAACATCTCCAGTGCATTTCTTGTAAGAGCAGAGAGGGATTCCCCACAGTGTAAAGCTTTTAGTAAATGACTCTTGGCGCAGAGAATGGTTTTGGTAAGACATGCCAGGTCCTAAGAGCAGGAGTCTTCCACTAGCTTGGCTTTGCTCTGCTCCGGCACGTTCTGTTCTGGAGCTGCCGAGACGTGCAGCTGCACGCTCTCAGCTTTTTGTCCCCAGGTACCTGTGCCAGAGGCTGACTTGCAACCATTACATAATGTCTTTGTGTAACTGGCCCAAAGACCTCTTTGCATTCTTGAAGAATGAAGCATCTCCTAAACCATGTCTACCAAGCATACTTTCCAGTGATCAATAATTTTTAAAGATCCTCCCTCCATTCAAAGCAGGATCAGAGACCATGGCAGCAAGAAAACATTTCTACAACAATATGAATCACCTTTTGATGCAGAATATGTACTGGAAGATTATTTGAAATCCGAGTATTTGCTGGAGTATTTTATGACAATAATCTTAACAAGAAGAGAGTTTGCCGTGCCATTTTCTTCCTAAGCCTCGAGATTTAGATGCTAAGTTAAGGAATTGTGGGTTTTCTGGTCCATAACGGTACACCCACACATCCTTCTCTTGGAAAAATCTCAGACCCGCTTCATCATTTTTGGAGAGCACACTGACTGATTGTGCCGTCAAGGTTAGCACAACTTTAAAAGAGGCCGCCGGTCCAGACAGGATTTAATTGGATGTCGAAGATGTTGCTTATCTTATTATTTTAACTCCTTAATAATAAAAAAAAAGAAAGAATTACTTGAAAAGGGATGAATTGTACTTGAAGTAAGATGTAGTACTACCTATTTAAAGAAACATTGAAGGTATAGTTCAGCCAAAAATCAAAACTGAATCATGAATTTTCTCGCCGTTCCAAACCTTTTTTAAAACAAATCAAAAATATTATGGGGATTTTTGTGTGAACAACTCTGTTATTCACTTCCCAACAGAAAAAAGGATGCCACATTCTCTTCTACCATTTTGCCATTGTTTTTTATTTTGGAGATACTGTTCATCAGTGTTATCATTCCTGAGCGCAGTGGGTGTCTCCGTTTTCCTAGTTTCAAGGCATGCGTAACACTGCAGGCTGGAAAATAATTCACAGTAGAACTTGTTTCCAATGTGGCGGGTTGTGGCAAGCAATGAACTCCGAGGCCAGTTGGCACTGCAGTGTTAAGAGCTTGGAAACTCACTATAACTGGTGTATTACTCATTAATCTGTCACTTCAGTGAGAAAAGGCTTGAGATTCCTTCAGGTTGTGTTTAGATTCTCATAGAGGTGCATTTCTTTAAAAGTAAGATAGAAGCAATGTGGAGTGTTCAGATCAACCTGTATATTCATATAAATGGTGTTAATCAAAGCTGTGACCACCAAAGACATTGAGTGGACAACTGGAATGGGTTTTTGCATTTGGTATGCGGTTACATCTTTGGCTTTAAATGCTGTAGGACACTTCTGGTCACAGTCGATCACGCCAACTGCAATGTAGCCTCACATTTTTGTGATGCACGCTGAATGTGACTTACAACTTAAAATAATATTTGAGCAGTTGCTCTGTTCTCATGTTGGCATAAAAATTTAATGACCTTAACAACCTCTGCAGAGTGCAGTTTCTGTTCACTTATAAACACAAGCCTTTACATTGGAAGTTCACCTACTGAAAAGCAAAGCTGTTAAAATGTCACTGCAAATGGTTCGGCATTCCTCCATTTTAACAGCCTTCATATTTGCACATGGGATCTAATTTGAAACGTATATGTAAAAACTCTTTGTTGTTAAATGATGTTTATTCATGTGAATTAAATGATTGTTTAGAACCACAGACAAGGCTTTGACGGATATTTTTATAGTTCACAAATAAGAGCAATTAAGTCTTCTAAAATTAAATGGGCGACTCTCAAAAAGTAAAGAATGGATAGGATTTCGGCTGATATAAAAATTTATATTTAAAAAATATACAAATAAATATTTGGTAAATCGTCTGGGTCTCAAGTACATTCTATTGCAGGCACCTCATACGGTCCAGATTTCTGATCAATGCCATCTTTTCCAGGTACCGTTTTCTTGCGTCAGGTAGAAGTTTGTCTCTGTATAGAACATTTCATTCTTTTAATCGACTTTTCAACATTGTTTTCGTGTAGCAAGTGGTTGTTTTAAGTCTCACCCGATTTGGCCTCACAATATGGCGCCGACCTCTTGTTTACGTCCCAGAATGCACTGCGCAGTGACGTCGGTTGCCAAGCCCAGTACATAAATACTAATATATACAACAAATATATTAAAATAATATTTTAAAATATAAAAATATTGTGTTAAATTATATAATTAATTTCATATTTTTAATGTAGGTCATGAGGTCAGCAATTCATATTTTTAATGTAGGTCCTGAGGTCATTAATCACATTTTCACAACAAAAGACTGTTCTCACAAGAAACTGAGCTTTTCACATCAGTTAGTTTCCCTTTGGTCACTGAGCATGACTTCCTACATTAAATCCAGATCCCATTAACAATAAAAGGCACAGAGCAGAGAACAGAAAAGAAACATGTCACCTTATACATAAACAGTGAATAATTAGTTGATTTATGAGAGTTTTTGTCCACATATCTAATTAAGACATTTGGATATGCAGGACCTGATGGCTAAATGTATCTCTAAACGATTACCCCAAATTTACCACTGGGACACAAATAGTGTCTAAGAGCTTTTTCCATGTCACCTGATAGCCTATATCCGATGGAGTCATACCCTCCCCTTATTTGGTCCTAACTAGATATATAAAAGAATGATTTTATGTTTATTTTTGTGGTACCTTCCTTTTATGTTACCACATTAAATCCAATTATATAAAATCCAATTATATTTAAAGTAAATATTCAATTGCAATTTAAGTAAAATGTATTCTTTTTTACTGTGGCACAATTAGAACATACCCAGTATTGGACACGCAGATTAGGTTATGGAGAGCAGTTTTTCTGACACTGACTGTTTGTATTGATCTGTAGAGAAAAATCCGCTCTGTGGACGGCTCTCTGAAGATGGCTGTTGGGTCTTCAGCTTTTTAGGAACATACTTACTCTTTTAGTGCATGTTATACACAGCACCAGAGAGTCCCACAGTCATTCAGATCTCCTCTAGGCCTCATCTCACCAGAGTTTGCAGAAGTGATTTGGTGTGTCAGCTACTAATGACTTCAAAGAGAGAGCTCAGTCTTGTGAAAGACAAGTCTGTGGTTTCTCTTTTTGTGCTGAGAGGTAGAAGCACAAGATTCTGGGTTTCTGGGTGCCTGTGTGCAGGGTAACAAGTTCAGTGCCAACAAGAAAAGGTTCTTTCAATGGGGCTCTGGTTTCATATGCTTGAGTTTTTGGTACAACGGTATAAATTTGGTACTTTTGTGCATGTACAGTATCATTAGTGATGTAACACAGTGCAGTTTTGACATCCAGTGTCATCTGTTAGTCGTAAAGTGCAGATGGCATCTTGTATTTCATGTGTTTGTAAATAGATGCAATCAGGAAGGTGTTGGAATTCTCCTCCTCCTCCATATCTATTGCGGTCTGCAAAGTATATTTGTGTTCTGTCCATCCCATTTGGAATGTGTGCATCCTTTTCCCGATTTCCCTTTATCGCCAGCTGCATTCTTTGCCTGCTTCCATCCGGTATTGACATTTACTGTGTTACAGCCTGATAGCATTCTAGGGAGAGCTGGCACAAAACACACCAGCTGCTCCCAACAATCCCAAATGGTGTGTGTGTGTGTGTGTGTGTGTGTGTGTGTAATCGGCAGTGGTTGGCTTTGGTTCCAAATACTGGACTCTCAGGGTTTTATTTTTGCCTGGCTCTCAGAACAGCGGAGGACTCCTCAGCTGTCAAGCTCCGGTCTTAGAAGCACTTCCTGTGGGGTGGCAGCACTTAGCGTTTATGATGTAATGCGAGTAGGGCACAATCTGGGCATTGTATACTGCAATCTTGGCACTGTGGAGGCACTGCTGCGGACATCCCTGTATGTGCACATGTGTCCTATATCATTCTTAATACTGTTTAGGGATAAGTGTTTTGTCGTGATCTGATTGTATAAATTTAAAAATGCAAAAATACATTTAAAAGTATTTTTAAAGGCTTAAATTCTTTAAGAAAAATACTTTCTCTTCTCATGGTTTCAGTGATCTTGAAACATTAATAGGAACTATGAGTATGTTTATGTTCCTAATGCATTATTCAAAATCCAAATGAAATGTATTCTCACCGTGGCAGTTATTTATTGCATTCATAAAGTCATTGTTTCTCTTTTTGTCTTTCAGCCACAGCAAGTGGTTCAGGAAAAGCCCGCTCAGGTATGTCAAATAAAATTTTGCTCCATGTATAATTAATACAGCAGGTTGACATGCACATATACATAAATATATATATTCATATATATATATATATATATATATATATATATATATATATATATATATATATATATATATATATATATATATGAAAGTCCAATTGGCTAGAAGGGGATGGCAGCTTGCAAAAATATATTGAGAATGATTGTCTGAGGAAGGGTATTGGCTGTTTGGGTTTACAAAGTCCTCGAAAAAACCCAAGTGAGCGAAAGGGGGACATAATTCTGGTTTGATGAGAGACCTGCATGGTTAAGGCTAATGTAAATCCTATAGCACTATGTGTGGAATCCCAGTCTTCTTTGGTTTCATCCGCTCACAGATGGATATGCAATCTGGCAGACAGGATTAGTTTTGAAGAGTTGCCCCTTTTTTCTTCTCTTGTCAAAATTCCTTCAGCGAATTAACAATGGAGTCGACTCTAAAGTCTCTGTCTGTGCACAGCGCTGCTTTAATGTGCTCAGGAAGAAAAGAAAGACAGCAGTCTGCTGCCTATATGCTGGCTGCTAATGCGACTAAATGAATCATGCCTTAAAATATGAAAATAAAACTAACCGTTGATTTTTTTATCTACACTTTCTATACTGATATATGTAATTATTCGTTTAATCAGCACACCATGTAATTAATTCAGTTACATTTTTAATTAATTGACATCTCTGTATAAAATATTCATAAACAACAATCAAACCTAATCTAATTAGCAAAACTGCTAATCATTGTTTAAAAAAAAAATTATATTGTGAACATTTTGAGTGCATTTTCATGAAAATTTAGACTCGGTGTGAAAATGCTTTAAAGATTCTTATATTTAACTTTCTCATGTCACTAATGATGACAAAATGCCATCACTCGATTTAATGATGTCTGCTATACGTTGTCTTGATTAGAGTAGAAAGACCCCCCCCCCCCCAAAAAAAAAAACACAACCGCCAATTTCTCACTCCCCCACACAATCTTCCACACATTTACCAGGAATCTGCTCACCTCCTCTTGTTCGCTGGTGCGGACCAGTTTACAGTGTGAATGCATAACTGAGGCCTGATTTGATGCTATGTGGGAACGCACAGACCCTGATGGCTTTGCGCCACACTGGAGGGTCCAACATATACGTGCTCACACACACTGCACTGGTATCTATAGGTAATCCGAGATGGTATCTCTGAAATGGAAGGCAAAACTACCCGCACTTTTTTAAATAAATGCAGTGAAATCCTTCCTGAGAACAAACGTTTTTGGCCACTGTTTTTTAAGCATCTCACACCATGAGCATTGCGTTTTTAAGACGCTTTAAGCTTTGTCACTTTTAAAAATGTCTCATGTCAACACATACTTAAAGGGATAGTTCACTTTGAAATTCAATTTTGGTATGTTTTAGCTTACCAAAGGCGACCTCTAGTGTATATATCTATACCCGCCCGTGCCCTCAGATCACTTGGACGCGGCTGTGTTCAAGAGATAACAACGATATAAATACTGTTCGTTTTCTCACACAAACCGCTCGTTTCGTGTCTTAGGCCGTCAATGTGTACTTACGATGGGGAATTGTTTAATTTGGACGATGGGGGAATTGTTTTAATTTGGACTTTGTGCATGCTCTTTGAGACAGTGACCATAGACCTGCATGAAATGACTGACAGACAAGAACGGTTTGACCTAAAAATATCAAAATTGAAACTACTGCGGAAACAAAGACACCTACATCTTGGATGCCCTTGAGGTAAGCTAAAACATACCAAAATTTTATTTCAAAGTGAACTATCCCTTTAATTAATCAACACATTGTTTCATGCAACCTACTGAATAATCTATGTTATGTTGTTTTTCACATCTCTAATAATACTACTAATAGTATTGTTTTTGTTAATACGGTGTGTTCAGTTTCCCTAAACTTCAAAGGGAACCAATGATCCGCCATAAACCCAAAACGGGGGTCTTTAATTACTATCGCTGAACCATCTTTTCTCCTTGTTGGTGATGATTAAACCAAGCGTGTGGTAATCCTACTTTTTCAGGAATTCCATTGAGGTTTTAGAGTTTTTCGAGTGCTGCATCTGTGCCTGTCATTGCTCTCGGAATGAAAGAGCAAGCAATGCATGAGAATGTCATTTTATCGTTTAGATAAAAAAAAAAAGGAATGTTCAGAACAAATCAATGCAAAAAGAATTTTAGAATTCTGAAAAATGTATCACAGTTGCATTGCTAAAATAGAGCAAACTGCTAAAAGAATGATGTTCCATTCAAGCAAATAAGAGTTTGGAACTAAGCTGGTATTTTCTGGTCTGTGTGGCACTTCAGTTGGAAGCACGATTGGTAGCTGGGGGTGTCCGAATATGATTAAAGAAGTTTTTTTGTTTTTTTCTCGTTTTTTTTTTTCTCCATTCTTTCACTCGCCCATGTCACACATGGTAGCGCTTAGCTGGTCCTTCACAGCTGAAGTGTCTGCCGCAATAATGAATGGAGTTTGGCTCTTATAATGCAGACAGGCTTTTGCCACGGCCTTTCCCCTGAATGGGAGCAACACAGCGGCTTGGGAAAAGAAGAGGGTTATAAATTGTGTCAGTTAGCCTTTCCAAATAAAATGAAGCCATGTGGAAAATGAAATCCATTTCATTCTGAAAAGTGCCCAAAGCCAATCGTCTCCCCTGCCCCCATTCAACGCCTTTCAATGGTGGTCATCCTGGCAGCAGCTGTGGGACGTTCACTGTCTAAGCTCATGAAAAAGAACATTTTAACCGCAGTCTTTTTGTGGTGACTGATGAGCAACCACTGTTGTGTTTTGTAGGAAGAAGAAGAGGAGGAGGAGGAGGCGGAGCCAGAAGAGGACTAAGCAACCACAGGATTTTACCTCTACCTCATCCAGCTGTCAGCTCTCTCCAAGGGAAAAGACTGCCTTGACCACTTATTATTGACTTCACACTTTGGTTTGATCGTTTTCATTTGTTTATTTTCGTTTTTCCTCATTCGTTTATTTTGGTTTGGCTTCGTTTTGTGATAAACACACACAACACCTCAGAGCGCAACCCGAAAAAAGACGCGAATGCAAACAAACATCTTGCAGATGACAATTGGAGCCGCCTTGCTGTTTCCACTTCCCACAAACTGTTGTAAGCACAAAGGTGCAGGGGTTAAACACACAATATGTGCTACAGCTGTTCTTTGCGCCACACACACTATTGTTGACTGATTTTCCAGGCTACATTGGAGGTGAAACTGTCTGGTTTTGTCATTCAGCATGTAGTGCTTCCTATATCTGGGTGGAGCTTTGAATGGACACACCCATTCGCACAAGAACCCCCTTTTTACAGTACCGTACCACCAAAGACAGTTAAAATAGACCGTTCTCCCTTCTCTGTCCACTTCATTTTGAGGTTTTGACCAAAATGAAAGTGAGCTTTAAAAGCATTTGCCTTAAAACTGCAACCAGAACCTTTAACCAATTAGTTACTGAAATTGAACATTTTGCAAATGGATACCTAAAAAATAATATTCTGTGATTATCTACTGACCCTATCCTATCGTTTTTTCCAAATTTTGTTTCTTTCGTGGAACACAAAAGGAGATTATACAAAGAATGTCCAAACTGGTCTTTTCTATACACTAAAAAAGTGAATGGTGGCTGTCAAGAAAGTGTTTCAGTGCATAACAAATACAAAGTTCTGTCATGAAACTCTAAATGGCGCAGGCTGATTGGTCCTTAACTCAATGTGTTTGCGATCACATCGTTATCTACATAGCGCAGCTGATTGGTCTCTGTGGCATCAGCAGCCAATGAGCTTGCTGCTTTACATTCAAATACTTGGCATTGCAGAAACCCTCCACCTTCCCCTGCTCCACCTGTATAGATCTGCTTATTTCATGTATGTTACATGTGCAGCAGCAATGTCTGTGAATGTATTGGCAGTAGCAAGTCTTTGTACTTGCACTGCAGCCGCAGCAGTGTAGCAGATCTATTCCACCAAGACCAAATACAGTAACATTGCCATATCCATTACCATGCCAATCTCTCTCAGAGTTGTTATGACAGAACTTGAATTACAATTTATTTTTCACCCAAAGATTTGAAATATAGTGCATGAGTCATACGGACCACTTTTATTGTGCTTTTTTGTAACTTAGCTGCCACCATTCATTGTATGGAAAAAAGCAGCTTGAATATTCTCTAAAAACATCTGCTTACAGAAAAAAGAAAGTCATATGGGTAGTGTTGGGGAAAGTAACTTTTAAAAGTAATGCATTACAGTATTGCGTTAAAAAGTTACAGTTACTTTTTATGGAAAGTAATGAGTTACGTTACTTTTGCGTTACTTTTTCTCACCTCGGCTGGGCTTGTTTGTTGGTTTAATAACAAAATAAATAAATAAAATAAGTTCTATTTTTGGCAAATGTAAAGTTCCTTTCATTTTTTTGTGTTGCTTATTTGAAAAAGTAACTCAAATATTTTATTGTAAATTTAAAAGTAATGCATTACTTTACCAGTTACTTAACAAGAAATCTTATTACGTAACTCGTGTTACTTGTAATGCGTTATGGGTTTAGAACGAGTGAATAATGACAGAAAGTTTATTTTGGGGTGAATTATCCCTTTAGTATCAAATCCATGTCCCTCGTGTCCTTGGTGGTGATTTTATTTTTATTTTTATTTTTTTTTCTTCAAACTGATTACTGCAAACATTAAATGTCTCAGTGTGAGACTGTTTTTAGCATTACTACAGAACAGTAGTTCTACTGTACATACCTTCGTGACTTCGGCTTTGCATAATTAACATACGTGTACATAATTGAGTTTTTATTTTCTTGTATGGCATAGCTTTAAGAACATAATTTTCTGACAAATTCAGTGAAAGGGAAATGTATCAACTCAGTCTCAAGACTTAAACCTCAAGAAACACCCAAACCACAGGAACAAAACCACACTATACCTCATTACACACAAAAATACCTGAACCGCGGCGACGGGCGTCGAACGGTATTCGGCGGATCCTAAAGTACGCCAGCGCTGTCACCAATGCAATATCTCCTCACCGTTTCAAAACTACCTCTGATTTCTTCAACCAGCAAACCAGCTCAAAAAGACGCGCGCTGCTGTAGAGTTCTCATTACAAAGCAGGGGATGGCAGCGAGTGCCAATGTTGAAAGCGACCCTTGTCGTAAGGGCAGGCGAGCGCTCTGCAAAATGTTTTTTGTGAGAGTCGGGCAGGTAATAACTGAATTCTGAGGTCTGTAGTCAAATGTAGAACTAATCATGCAGCTAAGGGAAAAAAATTACTGTGTTTGTTCTAGTTAATTTTCTTTTTTCACATTAGCATATATCTGACATTTGTAACTAGACACTCTGTCTCTGCAGCTGGGATGTCTGTTTTAAATTTTTAACTTGAATATATATTTTGTACTGATTTACTCAATGGTTTCTAAGGATCAAGTGCTTGTATGACACTAAATGATATTGTTGCGAATTAATTTCTCTTTTCTTTCTCTATTTTTCCCCCTCTCCACTATTGCTCTGAATTTCTATGTACTATTCAGATATGTACCTCAAAAAAAAAAAGGACAAAAATGGATAAATAATAATCAGCTGACAAATACCTACCTCCAGTCTTGAAAACGGAAAGTTTTTTTTTTTTTTTTTTTTTTTTTTTTTGCCTGGTTTCTTTCAGCACGGATTCAAATGATGTGTACTGAAAAAGGCTTTAGGACTGCACAAAATCCTGTTTTACAAACGTTTTAAATTTGATTTTTGTTTCATCTTAGTTCAGCTGGGAGAAGGTGCTAAAAGAAAGCAACTACACACACACACACACACACACACACACACACATCACATGAAAAACAAACAAAAAAACAACAAAAGAAACTTGAAACGCTCTTTCAGGTTTGAAAAAATATGTTCGGGTTTTGTATATTGCATATATGATTATGTTTTTGAAAAATTAGTAGATATTGAGATATACTTGATTAGCGTTTTTTTTTTTTGTGTACTTTACGCAAATGTGATTTTCTTTTCTTGTATGGTTCAAACAGATGTATATGTAATGCTTATGTAGTGAAAGAATACACCTTTTCAGCCTGTCACCATGAAAACCTTAAGAAATGTTAACATGGTAATCTCAACTGGGCCTGAGGTAGAGCCTCAGAGGAAGCTAATGGAACTGTTGGCATGCCCCTTGAACTTACAATGGCATGTAATGACCGTCTTTATATGCGGCAGCTTGGCTTTTGCCACAAACCAACATTAAACGTTGCTCAAACACTGTAATGCTACTACCTAAATGGTTACAGTTCTTTTAAAAGTGTCAGTTTTGGAATCGGACCGCTTCTTTACTCTCCTACGAGTTCAACAGATGTAACAGTCGCTCGCTTAAGTGGAAGGGCGGCTAGCCTCGGCCCGACCTCAGCAGCGGTTGCTTTTAAACGCTGTTTTGAGGTCGTTTTCAGTAGATTGGCGTAGAACGGCACTGTTATAGCAGAGCGATCTGTCGTAAGGTGCACCGCTTTCAGCCCTGAAACTTGGCATTGTGTTCATATGCTTCCTATGTTGGTTTGAATGTGTATCCACAGGAGCCACTGTTCATGTGCTTTCAGCTCTGGGTGTCTTAATGAAGATGAAGTTGTATTTTTTATGACAACATGTTCTAGTACAATCGAATACACTTTTCTACCTCCAAGAGGGCCTCCTGTTACCTCATTTTTCAAACTTACTATCTGCTTAAATTCAGGTGCCTGAGTCCAGAGAGAACGGCGTAAAGTTTTAAATTTATATATAAATAAAATATATATTCATAGTTTATTTGTGTGTGTTTTGGGGGGGATTTTTTTTTATAAGACTGTACCTCTCTGCCTCTACAAGTTAGGTAAGACTGGACAATTTGACTTGTTTTTAAAACGTCTTACATTATGCAATGTTTTGTCATTTCTGCAGCTGTGGAGATGGAAAAGTATCACTAGGTGTTTACTCTCAGCTTTCTTCACTTGATATAACTTGTTTTCTAACAATTATGGCTGTTTCACTTAGTATTGCTGTTTGTGATTTCACTTAAAATTGCTTGCTTGTTTAAAAAAAAAAAAAAAAGGACAAAAAAAGAAACGTATTAGAAAAAAGTCCTCTTTATACATATCCACCTCTTTATTCAGCACAATAAAAAAAGGTGCCTGTGATCATTGTTGTGTGTGAAGTCAGTATTAACACTGCATGCTTTATCGACAAATGTCATCTATAGCCAAACTTGTTTTCACACAACCACATATCCTTTGCATTTATTCATTTGGTTTTATTTACATAGCATTCAAGGTACTTTCAGTTCTTCGAAGCCCCTTTCACACTGACTGTGATTCAAAGGCTAATATTAACCAAATAAACTGAAACACTCAGAATCCATTTGACTTTAGGCGTTTCCTCACGGTATGTGAATCTCTGTACTCCCATTGGTAGTCGGTGCATTATTTCGCTCTCATTTGCATGAAGTTGAGCTCTGCTCACAGTGCTACCGATCTCTATGATGCGGTCACGTTTACCTTTACTCGTAGAAAAGTCGTTGACGAAATCCAGTCATTTTCAGATATTGCATCGGATTTAAGATCTTTGGGCTGATTTTGCTGCTTTTGATTTGAAAGAGATTTATGTGAGCCTGCTTAGAAGACATTATTGACAATTAGACCTTTTTCATTAATGTGAAAGCACCTTTTTAAGTTGCAGTTACAGTGAAATTTTGCAGGCAAAAAAGGGTTCATTGTCAATAGTGTACCGAAGCACTTTCAAACTGAGCAGCTTTGGTCAGGCAAATTCGCTTGGTCAACTTGAACGTGAGCAAAATCTGCGTGAGGGACTTTTCAGCCCTTACTCGAAACTCTCGAACTTGCAAATTCCTATTGAAATGAGCTATGGTAAATGTGACCGCAACTTTACTTAAATTGGCGAAATTCACCTTTTTTTGAATATGAATGAAATCCAGTTGCTTTCAATCAATTCCAAATGGACAAAATCATGGCACGCCCTACATTTTTCTTGTTCGAAAAGCCAATATACGTCACACAACTTTCATTCCATGCTGACTTTAAGTGTGCAGTAAGGTTCCCACAAGTCTTCAACTGATGTGTTTTAAATCATTTGTCTGAAGAACTATTCTTTATGGGTACATTTACATTTACATTTAGTCATTTAGCAGACGCTTTTATCCAAAGCGACTTACAAATTAGGACTAAATAAGCGAGTCATCTAAAAGAGGCAAAAACAACAACAACGCAAGGAGTGCTCAAAATACGAAGTTCAGACATTATTCAGAGTAGCATAAGCCTGATAAGTGATGTTTCAAAGGGAAAGGAATTTTTTTTTTTTTTTTTTTTTTTTTTTTTTTATGAGGTTAAGTGCTCACGGAAGAGATGGGTTTTCAGCTGTCTTTTGAATGTTGTCAGGGATTCTGCTTTCCGGATGAGGGAGGGGAGTGCGTTCCACCAGCATGGAACTGTGAATGAGAATGTTCTGGAGAGTGATTTTGTGGCTCTCTGTGATGGAACCACGAGGCGTCGCTCGTTTTCCGATCGTAGGCGTCTGGTAGGGATGTAGGCTTGTAGGAGTGAGTGAAAGTAGGAGGGAGCTGAGCCTGTGACAGATCTGTAAGCAAGCGTCAATGCCTTGAACTTGATGCGAGCAGCGAGAGGTAGCCAGTGCAGAGAGATGAACAGTGGAGTGACGTGTGCCCTCTTGGGCTCGTTGAAGACAAGGCGAGCTGCAGCATTCTGGATCAACTGTAGGGGTTTTGTTGCACATGCTGGAAGTCCAGCCAGAAGAGCATTACAGTAGTCAAGCCTAGAAATGACCAGGGCCTGGACGAGAAGTTGTGTTGCATGCTCAGTTAGGAAAGGCCTGATCTTCCTGATGTTGTGCAGTGCAAACCTGCATGATCGAGCTGTCTTTGAAATGTGATCTGTGAAGGTCAGCTGGTCATCAAACGTTACTCCAAGGTTTCTGACCGACCTTGATGGGGTGATTGATGATGACTCTAGCTGGATGGTGTAGTCGTGCTGTAGAGACGGATTGGCTGATAGAGACGGGTAAAATTTACCTTTGCACATTTTATTAGGAACCATAATTCATTCCTTAAGGCACACATACACATACAAGCCAGCGCTGAAGTGTCACAGGTCATTCTAGGGCAGGACAGTGGGACTGCACATTCAGAAACACAGAGGCTATGTATGGAGCTTCAAGGTACACAATGTTACGGAATTTAGACGACTGCTTTTTTTCCCTCCTCTCTCCCCTGTTCCTCTTCCACAGACTCTCCCCCTCTTCCCAATTTCAAAACATCTCTTTAACTCCCGTTCTTTGGTGTACTCACGGGGGACACGTAGCCCACCCTGGAGCCCCTGACCTCTGCTCCGCAGCAGACTCTGTGAATGGGACGGCGGCCCCCACTTCAAAGTCCCGCCATTCTTTGCACTCTGACAGGGCGCCTCACTCACACCCCTCCTTTGTGCAACCCCCCCCCCCCAACTCACCTCGGCTATGTGCCCCAACCCACCAGAGTGCTGAGGATTTGGTTGTTAGTGCCAGCTCTCATCATCAAACTGCTCAGTAATTCCGCCAGATTGACCCACGTAGAGGGAGGGAGGATTGGGTGGAGAGGGAATTCACTGCTACCACAACCACGTTCAGAGGTGGTCTTGCCACCTCTTCCTCTTTTCCGTGTAAAGAGGGTCTGCCTTTGTGTGAGTGTTTCCCTCCTCTTTCCTGCTCTCTCATTAACAATCATCCAGCTGTTCAGGGACAAGGCCTCGGACAAAAATCTGTTTTACTTACACTTCATTTATTAGGTAACATCTATGCACGTCTATTGAGTTTGCAACTCAACAATAACCATACTAAATTAGAGATTTAGCATATTTGGCATATGGGTAGTAGAATATTCTCAAAATCGGCATAAAAGTAGTAGTGATAGTTTTCCTTCCTATTCTTTGTGATGTATATCTTATGAAACAGCTTCTTGAACAAGACAAAAATGTAAGGCGGCACTGGATTTTGTCCATCAGGGAATTGATTGGACCGTTTGCGCACAGTATGTAAAGTTAATGTAAACAACAGCTTGTACTGTGTGCGTAATTCACACTAAATCCTGCTGCATTTTTTTTAAAACAGTATGTAATCATGCGTTAGGCTCATTTTCCTTACTTTTTAAGATCTCGCTCATTAGTGCCGTGTATTTGAGACGGCATATCAAGAAGTTCAAGTTTTAAAAATGCATCTCGAGACCTTGCATTCTTTACCATTCCGTAAACCCTAACACTCAAAATTATTAATGGGTTTGAGTAGGGCAAACTTAAATTAATCAAATTAGTTCAATCAAATGAACCGTTATGAGTTTTTAGAACTTTCTTTTTCTTTTGAATTCACAGATCTGATACATTTTAAGTAATCTGAATTGTTTAATTGTTTTGAGTTTTATTTACTTGTTTCTTTTAATGTAGACAACTTAAATTTAACTAAAACTGCGGGCTGGGATTTCAGTTAAATTGAAGGGGGGGGGGGGGTTTCCATCAGTCAGTCAGTTTTATTTATCCCTTAGGGAAAGTAGTTTGCAGTATACTCCCACAGACATCACAATCACAATCATATATGGCATATACAAATTAACAATCAATAATTAAAACAATTCAATCTGGCGACGAGTGGAGCATGAGCTTGGTTTGAGAACAGATAAGTTAAATGTTCTATATTGTCATACTCATTCAGCAATTGTTAGGCTATCAAAACGTTAATTATCAAGTTAGCATTTAATGAATTAGCTAGTTAAAGCTTGCCAAGTTTCCTCTTCAAAAAATATTTATGTTGAGATTACATGATAATTTTAAGTTGAATGAATTAGCTTACTCAAATATTTCAAGTTAAATGTACGGGTACAAAATAAAAATATGCAAGCTCTGCTTAAACTTAATTTTCAGAATGTAAAAATTTTGTTGCAACTGATTACCTCATTTTATTTACGTTTTGCCAACTTATTTGGGTTTACACTATCATGATTTTAAAATCGGCTTGAAATACAGGTTGCGAAAGTCTTTTTGATGTACTGTATATCCACGTGAAACGGCTTCTCAATCTCTATTTTGATTTCATAGTGACTTTAAATGCAAGAACGAATTTGTTTGAACGGCTCACACTCTCTGGCTGCATCTGAAATCGCATATTCTCTTGAGTAGGTACTTATTTTGAATAAGTATTTACTTTACCCCGTTAAAAAGTGTGTTTTATATAGTATGATAGTGTTTGGTATGAATGTAATCCATAAATATACATTCCATTTTGTCATTATCATGTGACCTGCCAGGGTCAGTTACATCACTTCACTGCCATTCACAAATCTTCCCCCGTGGCCTCATGGGATAGTAAAGTGTCCATCACATGCACACTTCAGAATCCTCAGGTCATCCTGGTACATTTTGTCTACTCTTTTATGAGTACTGTGAACTCAGAGACTTATTTTTGTCACATACTGTTTTCGCCTACTATATAGAGAAGTATGCGATTTAGGATGCAGCCTCTCTCTTTCCCCGTTCTCTCTCTCTGTCTGAGGTGAGTGGCACATAATTGTTCGTTTCTTGTATCTTCCACACTAAAGGATGTCCGTCCACTCTGCTGAGCAAATAAAACACACTTCCTGTTCTCTCTTGTGTGTCTGGGTGCAGCTGTTGTAGCCCTGGCGCAGACTCAGCTATCCGCCTCAGATCCTTATAAATCCCATTTCATGCTTTTCCATGTAATCCCTACACCCAGATATCACAATATAATCTTACGTGTAAGCCTTTTCAAATATTAGCATATTTTCCATATGCCTCGTAATTGTGTACAAGTGTAAACGAATATGTTGTTTTAAACGTAGTAGTTTTAAAGATGAATTTGCACTGCAGGACCATTTCAATTTTTGCAAAATAGAATATCTACTTTATATATATATATATATATATATATATACACATATATAAATATATATAATTTATAGATATAAAGTTATAACTTTTAACCTAAATCATTTTTATTTTGTCAATCCCATCTACATCTGGATAAATATATAAAAATTTAAAAACACAATCTGATAACCCTCTGAAACAACATACTTTAGGTGCTACAATTTTTTAAAGGGGATGACATAGAGGACAATTAGCTGCTTTGTGCATCACACACTCCTGTTATACATAAAAGTTATGACTGGATGACCTCGGCCGGTTATTTTGAGGCTTCATTCATGTCTGTAGCACAGCCGGTGCAGGATGAGCTGAAGTTAACAGTTTTAGTTCAAATTGCAGTAATAGTGATGCTTGTCTTAGGAAACACTAATTAGGTGATCAATTTTTAGATACATTTTTTTCAATTATCGAGTTTTACAGTGAAACCATGACGAAGAAGCTGCTTTAAGCAGTGTACTTAAGAGGACATTCCTCCAAATGGTTTATTGGTTGTGCATGAAGTGCAGTCCAGGGTCTTTCCAAGTCTTCTGATCCATCCCAGCACATTTGGACCACCTTGGCCTCGTTCAAGCCTTCAAAGATATAAACAGCTCAAATCGAGGTGAGTCAGCAGCACATATGTACACTACATTCTACAGTGGTGAGATGTCTGTAGACTTTGAAAGGCCCTACAACACACTCCAGAAGTGTCTGTTTATAGGAATGAGTCACACTGGACATCAAAACTTCAGGGTGTGTAATCCTGCCTGCGGATGTGACCGTGTCTGGTTTCCCCCAGCCTGTGTGTGTCAGAAGGCCGGCCGTCACCGAACCTGTGCCGGAGCTCAGCTTGGGCTGCGTTCAAGGTGGGCGTGTGTGGAAGCGTGGACGGGATGAATGGAACGAGTGGGTGGCTGTGGGTTTATGTGTGTGGGTGTCATTCCAAGTGTGTTTAGGACCTGTTGAAACTGAGTATGTTTGTGACTGCAAGTGTGCATGAGAATATCTTTGTGTAGCCTATGAAATGGTAAAATGGGGCATTTGAAAAACGTAGCTCTATACAGGCTACATACAGTTGCTAGATGCTATAGGCTGCTAGTGCGTGTCTATAGACATATAGACGTCTCCATGTAATTTGGAAGATATATTTAAATAACTGTTTTTATTTTTATAATATTTATTATGTAATATTTTTATAATTATTTGTTATATTTTTAATATACTGATTTTTTTATATATAATTGATTAACCATGATTTGATACTTTTTTTAATGTATTGTAACTGTCATAATTTTTTTCTAATTTATTATAATTATTTATGCATAGCATGTCCAAAAACGTTATAATTTAATATGATCGATTTCAAATAAATGTTTTAACTTAATCTCTAAAATTATGTAAAATTATTTATTTTTTAAAAATTATATAAATATATATTATAAAAGAAATCTATAATAAATAATTAAGATGGATGTATTGTTTCTGCCACTGTTTTATTTACTCTATTACTTTACTTTTTAAGTAGATTTTTTATTATTATTTGTATTTTGTGTGTTCATGTAAGGGATAACAGCTAGTTACCAAAAAAATAAAAAATAATAATTATACAAAATATTGATTTAAGTTTAAAGTATTTCATTATGTCATAAGAAAAAGAGTGCAGAAAGAGACATGGAAATAAAATATCGGTTGCCAGAGACAACTACTGGTTATAAAAATACAGATCGTGATCGACCAATGAGAATCAAGTTTTTCGGAAACATGTATATAATTTTTTGAAAGAGAGCACAGAACCATAGAGTGTAACCTCAGTGTGTCATTTAGGCGTATAAGACCATTAAACTGTTTTTAACTGCTACATAAATATGAGTCTGGTTTTCCGTGTTAGTGTGTATTTATGAATGGTTTTGGAGCAGTGTGTTCTGCTTGAATAAGTGTTTGTTTACTCTGTATGACTGATCAGTGTTTGTGCGCTTCTGTTTGAGGGTGTGTCTGACCCGAGTGTCACTGACTCACGCCTGCGGTCCTGACTCATCCCGCCGTCACCCGCACCGTGAGCTCGCGTGCCGCCCCGCACAATCCGGCCGCACTCGCACAGTCATCGAGGAACCATTTCCCCTTCATCCTCTCCCTCTTTCTTTCTTGTTCTTGGTCTCTGTGACTCATCTTGGTTTCATTTTGCCACCCCCCCTCCACCCGCCACCCAACTCGCCTCCATTACAGCCTCCTCCCTCAATGGGTCTATCTCTCTTTTCACTCGCCTGTCTCATTCCTTCGCTCCCTCTCTTTCCCTTTCCTTCCTGGCTCTGTAAATGACCTCATTTTAATGAAGCACAGTCTTGGCGGGGAGACCAAACCGCATGGCTGGAACCTCCCTCCCTCCATCTCTCTAAACCACCCTGTACTACAGAATCTGGCTTTCATTCCCAGCGCTAATAGAACCGAACGGGAAGTCTGGGAATTCTAGAGTAACTCCAAGAATTCCACGACAAATGTTTGATTGCATTCCATCACTTATAGCAACAACAAAACCATGTAATAAAACTACTTTCTGTGGCTCGAGCTGCTACATTGTCCCATAAACTAGGAGACAATGTACACAGTGCGGTCCAAAAGTCTGACAATTAAAATCTGGGATTCAAAATCACGGAAATAAACAGAACGTTTTAGGGTTTTTTAACCTTTAAAACAAGGAAATGCAATTACGTAAAGTGGCACTAGCTACTATAAATACTATTGGCATTTATGGTTCTATGAATAACTTTTAACATCCATGGAGCCTTTCAAATGCATAAAATGTTCTTTAACAAGGTTCTTCAAATTGTTCTTCACTAAGGACAAAATGGTTCTTCTAACGCTGACGGAAATTTCTGACTTCTGAAGTCGTGATTATGAGCTTGCTCGTGCAAGTGCTTTGTTGTCGGAAAGAATAGGAATTATGGAGGAAACCAGGTCTGGGACTGAGATGGGGTCATCTTACCCCATGGGTCTAATTTTGTCTTTTTACTTCAAAATAAAAACTATAACCTTCACTCTGCAAATCCAAAACATTAATGTGTCCACAAATCCCTCATTATAAACTAGACACAAAAAACCTTTGATATTTAACATAATAAAATGTCATAGATCACTATTTTACAGAAACACAAAATTAGATTCATTAAACTCAAAAATCTCACAATTGATATTGAGATGAAATGGCGCACCCAACTCTGAAACTCTGGAAGGCCTATCAAAATTTTCCCCAGGCTTCCCAGCATTAAATACGACTTGAAAGGGCGCATGTCCAATTTTCACCTAGGAAACTCGATGATTCCGATAGCACATGCAGGCAGAATTATTTTGGAACTTTTGGAATGTGTATTTGTACGACATTAGCAGATTTGTGACCGCTAAGCTATGTGCTAGAAGTCTAGACGACTTCTTTTTTTTTTTTCTTTTTGCAGTGAAAAGATCTATTTATGTACAGACAGACTAAAAGTACGCCTCTATTGTCATTGCAGACAGTAAAATCCCTCCTATAAAGGCTGATGGTTTTGTTATTGTCTCTGAGTGTCTGCAGCCTTTATGAGGTTGTGAACGCTACCACATGCTCGAACCTCAACCCCGGTCGGCTACACCGCAAAACTCTCAAGATTTGTGGTGCACTCTAGATAGAGACGTGAAAAATGAGACAGGTGCAAAATGAGTCAAAACAAGGTGGTGTTACGTTCTATCTGAGCAGAGAATCCTGGCTTCGTCTATTTGACATTAACTAAAGGCTGCTAAGTGATCTTTAATTAGCTACAGTTTAAGATTTGTGTTGGATAGGAACATTAACTTAAAATTGGATAGAGACTTTGAAGGGGAAAGAAAAATATTATATTTGTCACATGATGTGTGTCATATGACCAAGTCAATCATTAGATTTTATAGCTTATGATGAAATCATATAAAGGTTTGTGACACAATGATATAAATCCATCTAAATCTGAGGTGTGTTCAGCAGCCGGTCAAAACATCAAACTCAGCTTTCATTGCCTGACTCCAGATTTAAAGGGATAGTTCACCCAAAAATGAAAATTTTGTCATTTACTCGCTCTCAAGTTATTCCAAACCTGTAAGAATTTCTTTCTTCTGCTGAACACAAAAGAAGATTTTTTTGAAAATGAATGTATGAAAGCAAAAAGTTGATGGACCCCATTGACTTTCATAGTATACCCTTAACTATGGAAGTCAAAAGGGTCCATCAACTGTTTGATTAGCCATATTCTTCTAAATATATTCATTTGTGTTCAGCAGAAGAAAGAAATGCATACAGGTTTGGAACAACTTGAGGGCGAGTAAATGATGACAGGATTTTTATTTTTGGGTGAACTATCCCTTTAATTCTGTGCATGACTTCAGTTTCACCTTAAATGCTTGTACAATGCTGACGGCTAGTGGGAAAAATTGTGCCATTGCAAGCTGCCTTATGTTTTGAGATTTCCAAAAGTACCAGCTTGAGTGTTTAACCACAAAAACAAAACCCCAGTAGATTATCAGATGATCAATTTTTTCATTTTCGATTTAGACATAGAGGCAATATTGGGCAATAGTCATTGTTCTCTAGATTTACTTCCGTGTATGTAACAATAATAATAAAAAAAATTCCAGACTTTATCACGTGATTTCCCAGAGATCAAGCTTTGTTCAAATCTACTTTCACTTTTTGTTTATACAGTGGGCTCAACTGTATTTGGACACTTAAGCCACACTCAAATAAAGTTCATTTCAAAAATATAAATATAAAACCAAACACAGGTGTCATATAATTGAATGATTTTATAGATTTAATTAAAATAACAACTAAAGAAAATAAATATCTTTTGTTTTCATTTTGAATGGTCAAAATGCCACTTGATTTGAGAAGTAGTTGTCTAATGCGACAATACTCAAAGATGTGTGCATATGCGTATACATACATATATTGACTTGCTGTATGCTAATTATTTATCAGAAGAGAAACTATTATTTGCAAAGTTGACACGTCTGAAATGTGCCCAGGCTGGTAAATCTGCTTTGGTTTTATTTAATTGCCCAAACGAACCAATGCACAAGGAAACATCCTTCATGTTTGAACTTAAAGTGAAAGCACTTCCGAAGCAGACGGCACAAAAGGTGCATAAACTAGAGTTTTAGACTTTCCAGCAGTTTAATACATTGGATTACAGATCTACACAAAGCACAGTGTCATAATATTGTGCCTAGTTTCCATAGAGACTGAGATGAAGAATGTTGTGGCAGGGAATCTGGCATCCAGGCCAAGCCACAATTCATATGCGTTTCTTTATTGCTCTGGCTCACCACTGTATTCCATACAACCCAAAAGCATGAGGAACAGGGATAACTTAAGCATTCCTATGGCTGATGCTTTATTTAGCTCTGCATTTTTTTTTTTATACCAGTCTCAGATTTACAAATGTAGGCTTTCACTTTGCACTCTGCCCCAAAAATAATATTTTATTAATTGCTTTTTCTAATCTGTGATGTTTTCACAATTTGGTATCCCCAGTAATAGACATAAATCTGGTTTACTGCATAGGGCTTGACATAAATCCAACTATTTACATATACAGGTATACACTAAGCTGATTATTCATGTACTGAAACAGAATTAGTCTCTGTTAAAAGGTAATTATATGTTAGCCTATACATAGGCATTGTTCGGTCATGAAACTATACGGCCAGGGATGGACAGTATTTCAGATACATGTATTTAAAATACGTATTTGAAATACAAAATACTATTTTGAATTTTAAAGCCTTTGGAAAAATTCTGTTAACCTCTTTATCAGGGTACTGATTTTGTGCATCAACTAGTTCAGACATTCACTATATTTTTTTTTATAAGGTGAGAATGTCATGATCAATTCTATTTGTTGATTCAAGTTAAAATAGTGCATTATTCACTTCAGTTAACATGAAAGAATAAAAGAGCACAGACAAGTGGGAAAATAGTCTTGACCGGTTGTTGATTTTTATCAACTAGCTTGTCAAATGTGTTTAAAGCATTACTGCATGTTAGGGCTGGGTGATATGACACTACATATCATAGCAATGATATAAAGTTTGAATTGATGGAACTTTTTCTAAATCGTTTACATAGATGGGCCTATTTGTGGGGTAAGCAAATTTATCCGTGCAGCTTTTAGTAGGCAGGAATTATTGTAACGTTGGAGTGGAAAAAGAAGCACTGATGAATGATGCACCACAAAAATCTTCAGCTTTTAGTTTTATTGTACATAAAAAGGGGTAAATGGTGTCAAATGAATCTAAATTAATTCTAATTTTAAATTTTAGATACACTTTCTAATTTTAATAAACTTATAGAAACAAATAAACTTTACATAAAATAAACATAAAATTACTTTAAAAGCATTGGACTACCTGCAAAAAAAAATAAATAAATTATGCTGTGGAATCAAAACTGATATTGAGAATTGTGAAACCATGATATTGTTACTGTGAAGTAAAATTGAGATTTTGCTCATATCGCCCATCCATATTATTTGCTAGATAGCAGAAAATGTTCCCACAGTTTTATATACAGTATGAATTTTTTAATAGTGTTCACCACAAGTAACAGACTACATTGTAACCAGAAATAAGTAGCTAAATAAGTAAGTAAATGGCTGCTATTTTGCATAAGTTTATTTGTAATTGCCAGAAAGAAAGAAAGAAAGAAAGAAAGAAAGAAAGAAAGAAAGAAAGAAAGAAAGAAAGAAAGAAAGAAAGAAAGAAAGAAAGAAAGAAAGAAAGAAAGAAAGAAAGAAAGAAAGAGGGCAGAGATGAGGTTAGGAATGATAAGTCAGTAGCCCTGTGTAGTTTCTTCATTCACTGTGACCTATACCTGCACTGGATGGCCAATTTCACATGTATTTTGTGTATTTTCAAAATACAAAATACTGAATTTGTATTTAAATACATTTTTTCACACAGTATTTTGTATTTGTATTTTAAATACATTTTCATGTATTTATGCCCATGTATACGGCTAAGGCCAATTGATCTGTTTTTTTCTATCTATTTATTTATTTATTTATTTATTTAATATATTTATTTGATCAACTCAGAGCAGAGCGCCATTGGAAATTTTCGAAACCCCCATTTTCCCCAGCACCACCTGCCAAGATCTGTTTGGGGGACTTCCCTACTGTACCTTCCCTGCAGTGGCTTGCTTATCAATAAAATTGTGTTTAATTCTATTCTGTGAGTTGTATTGATATATATATATATATATATATATATATATATATATTAGTATAAGATTATATAATTATATTTTATTTATTTATGTATGCACTTTATTTAAATAGTCATTTGGTGTGAGAACTCCTTAACATATAAGCAAATATTATGTCATAGTCCTAAAGTATTCTTACATTTTTTTACTTTTTTTACACATATAATATAGTCTCTGTTTATATGTAAAAAAAAAAAAAAATGCTTAAAATAGTTTTAGAAGTGCAGTATAGCATGTCACTTTGCTATTTAACTCCGTTCACCATGTGCTCTTTTAATATTAGGATAACCTATATTTGCATTTTAAATATTTACATTTTAAATGGTTATTGAATTGTTTTGGTTCATGGCGATTTACGTAATGGTGGATCGGTTTTGTTGATGAAGAAGAGGAGGGAGGTGTCTTATTTTTGTTTAGGTAAGTTCGGGTATTTCCAAAAGGGACTGTTTCACCAGATCATTGCCACAGTCTGTATAACCTCCCCGGATCAAATCTACCCAACAACAGCTTGTAGAAATTTTGCTATTGGCTTCCCTGTCATCTTGGAGGCTGTGCTTGTGTCGGTGGTGCCAGTGCATTTAAGGTTACTGGTGTTTTTACTTTCAATATTGTCTTCTTTAGACCTGAGAGGTACAGGTTCTCTCTTTGATACTCTCGAATAAATCCGCAAAAATGCGAGGACTCGTGTGTTTTGCCCTGCTCTGTGTTCTGTACGTCACTGTACAAGGGAAAGTCTGTAAGTAATTTAAATTGCTTATGTGAATTCTGTATCTTATTGTTTGTTTATTGTGCTGTATTGTTGGTTCTATCGTGTGACTTGCAACTGGATTTCCCCCTTGAGGATTAAAATATCTATGTGTTAGCTATAATATGTCACTATGTATCTATAGAATTGATTTTAGTATTATTATTGTATTTTTCCTAGCCTTCATTTACAAAACAATGTGTCATGTCACTTAGGCCTAAATGATAATCTTTTTTATATATAACCAAAGTTATGTCTTATTGTGATTGAAAATAATTAATTTATGCATATTAGTATGTTTTATATAACAACTAATGTTAGGCCTACTGTACCGAGGTTATAATTTGTAGGGTCTCTTTAGCTAAACAGACTGTAGGCCTGTAAAGACATTGCGTTTTTCTTTTTTTGTCTGCAAAGTGAATGAGGAATTCTGATGTAATTTGTGTTTCGTTTGGGACAATTCATGAAATGAAGTCTGGAAGTTTGTGTTTAATTTTGATTATGTTTCCAGAATTCTATTTCAAATAAACAATCTTCTCGTTTCATGATCAAATTTACTTTACTTGCGCGTTATCTTTGTAAACTAATATTTTAAACCCTATTTTCAGCCAAACCCAAGATTCAGCTGTACAGCCATTTTCCAGGAGAGTATGGAAAACAGAACACCCTGATCTGTTATGTGAGTGGCTTCCACCCTCCTGATATCACCATTGAACTGCTGAAAAATGGAGAGACTATGTCTAACGCCCAGCAGACTGACCTGGCCTTCGAAAAGGGCTGGCAGTTTCACCTCACCAAGAGCGCCTCCTTCACACCACAGAAAGGTGAAGATTACTCCTGCAGCGTTCGACACATGAGCGATACAAAGAACATTGTTTGGGGTGAGTCTTATGTGTGTATTTCTAGAAGATACCTTGTGTATTTGGTTTACATGACATAGCACTTGTATTGAACATCTTATGTTTTTTCCGCAGAGAACAACATGTAAAGCAAACAATCAAAGGCAGACAAAGGGTGGTAAGTGTTACCTTGTTGATTATCAATTTAAAAAATATAGTAATACCAAGTTTTTTTTACAATTAAAATGTGGCAGTTCAGAGATGTAAAGAGGAATAAAGGTGTGTGTTTTTCTTTCTTTTTCCTAGGATAATTTGTCATGTTTTTTTGGACATTTTTCATCGTCTACAGAGACCATATTTATCCCACTGTCCCATATCACAAAGCTAATGTTGCTCAAGATGCACTATTCATACAAATTACATCGCAACTTCCGTGATTTTAGCTTTCCTTGAGTTGACATTTTTCTTCATAAGAGTAAGGATAATTTAAACCAAAGTAGCTGCTACATGTATTTTTGGATGGGTTTTGATTAGTTTATGGGTCTTTTTCACTGATTTCATTCCTCTTTGTGTAAATCCTGTGACTATTTCTGGCTTTATTTTGAAATTAGGCTAATTACAAATATTACAACCAACTATCTCTTTTAAACCAGTTGTTATATCTTCTTGTTAATCTACATATGTTCACAACTACAAACTGGAATATTAATTCAATTTGACAAATTGCTACTGAGAAAATGTAAATGTAATTTTTAGAGAGGAAAATAAAATTTAGAAAACCTAATGAAACAATTGTGTTTATTTGCTTTAAATAGTCTGTACTGTCTTATTGTCTGTACTTTGAAGTTAAATCAACAGTGATTGTAGTGAATTTCAGTTATTTGCCTAACCTAAAACATACATGTCTGCCTAGCAACTGAGCGATCAAGACGGTGATTGGATTAAAAAAAAAAAACAGACGAAATGTAAGAGTTTCGCTTTCTATTAAAAATGAAAAGTCCTCCAAGTTTGCGCTGAGTTTTTTTTGTTTTTTGTTTTTTTTTTATCTCCGCTTTTAACATATTTGTTTTCATGGACTGAAGTGCGTTTGAAAGCAAAAATTTGTATCTCGCGCCCTAGACGAGTCTGCCGCGCGCTGAAAAAAAGTCACATGACTTCCCGGAAAAAACCTGTGATGGTGACAAGCCAAGCCTCCCTCTGGTTCGCAAGCGTTGCTCAGTTATCATCAACTAGTCATATTAATAACACTGACTGATGATGTAACCGTGAAGCTGAAATGCTGTGAAAATCACCTGCTTTTTTTTTATTTGAGACCTTTTGTAAATAAAGCTGTGTTTTTTATGTAATAATGTAAAAGAATGGACCTTTATTGATGCACACATTGCATGTTGGTGGAATGCAATGCAGTATGCAAATGTACAATATCTGTACAATATCTGTCTGATTACAAATTATATTAAGAGTGATAATTGACAATATAGATGAATAACTTACGTCCTTATTTCTTTTATTATTTGCTGTGTGTTTAAGGATTTAATTTGATTATTAACTCTTTTGAGACACTTTTATGAGTCTCTCTTTTGTAGCCTAGGCTACATGAAGTGAAAATGATAAATGAACATCTGATTATTGTGAGAAAGATTGACAGAGCCTCAAAACTTTAGCAGCCTTCAGTAGATAGGCCTACTGATGATCTGTCGATCTCCTCATTCCAATTGCTTTTAATTACATGTATTTGTACATCTAACTGACATTCAATTATTGGTATTTTATACTGTAAATTGTTATTAGGCTATATTAAATTAGAAATAAAATAATTGTATAAAAAGACAAAACATAAAATAGTAAATGATACAAGGATATTAATAATAATAATAATTATTATATTGTATTGTTATGAAGTAGGCCTATATAATGTAGGCTGGCTACTAATTATTTAATAGTAAACGATACAATGACATAAACACAATAATAATAATTAGTGTTGTTGTTATGTTGTTATAGAAAAAAATGTTTTGTTTTGTTTGATTCTCCTTTCTCTTACGAGCAAATATGAGCATTTGTGAAATTATTTAGAGGAAGTAGGTGGGGTTTGGGAATTTCCAAATTGTAGCAAGAGATGTCAACACAAGAGAGCAGTGTAGAGTCACCAGTCCGAAGGACATGAAACATCTAACCAAACTTCACACACCTGTGTATGGTATCGACTAGAGGAAGATGTCAGGTAAAATAGACCCGTCGACGTTCCTCTTCGACGTCCCGCCGGTGCTCATGAGGACTTTCTGTAGACTGATGGACAGCGGGGTGGACGGTCTGGGGTGGAGAGCTTTAGGTAAACTACGCACTTTACCATGACAATGTAACATTGTAGTACCGTTACCTGTTAGTATGAAGTTAAGCAAACAATCATCTCTGCAATTTCCCTATATTTATCTTCTTTGGGAATGTGTTGATGTTAAATTATAGCCGCTGGAATATACTGTTCAAATATTCTGTTCAAGCTTCTTTTCTCCCCATAATGTACAGTCTTAAAAATAAAGGTTCTAAAATGGTGTTTTCGCAGCGATGTATGTATGGCAAGCCGTTGTAACATTTAATCCTTAAAACCTACTAGTATCTATTTTCATGCTACTAGTAGCTACTTATTTTTTAGATACTGGTATCTATTCCATTTAGTACTAGTACTTATTCATTAGCTACTAGTGCTTATTCTTTAGGTATTAGTGCCTATTCTTTAGATTCAGTGCTTATTATTTAGCTAGTGCCTTTTTAAACATACTAGTCATTATTTATTAGATACTAGTACTTATTCCAATAGTGTCTAGTATTTAATTATACCCAACTTGTCAAGAAAAAATATAACTAGTGCTTATTTTTTAGTTACTAGTAACATTTTAGATCAAAGATATCCTTAACTTAATAGATAGCCTACTATTTAAATAATCAGTATGCAAATAATATGTTGAATATTAATGAACCAACAACAAATCAAAGAGAGATGACATAGGAAATGGACTGAATTGAACAAGGCCGTGTTTATAATAACGATATAACAATAGCCTACCTTTTTAATGGTATTAGAGTAAAAAAAATAATAAGCCAATGTAATATAGTGCATATACTGTATACTCTTATTTTGACATGACTCGCATTCTCAGTTTGATTAATAACATAATTTTTAAAATTACTATTTGTATTATTTAATATTAAAGATTAATATTCATAATATTTGATTAAGGAATTATGAATGCTCTCCAAAAGTTCCAATCTCTGGGTATTGTGGTTGTTTGCTGGTGGGTATATGAATCCGTTTTTTGAATCTATTTAACTATTGTTTGGATTTTATTATTGGCAGTTAAGTCTTTATTATAGCCTACTGTACATTCAAAACAATAAATGTCATATTAAACATATATCTTTCCTTGCGTTCATGCTAACCAATTAACTAGATAAACCAACAAAGCCAGTTACTTATGAAAAATCAATCTTCTATAGCCTTAGTTCAGCCTGCATTACCATAACTCTGATTGGATGGTTGAGAGTATACTCATGTTTATGTAATGATCTGTTTGAAAGAAGATATCTCTTAATATTTTCTTACTCTTATTCATTAGATACTAGTGCTTATTTATTAAATGCTATTATTTTTCATTAGATACTAGTACCTATTTAATAGATACTAGTAGTTATTCATTAGGTACTAGTATTTATTTATTAGACACTACTAGTATCTTTTGTAATTGTTACTAGTAACTATTCTTATTTTACTAGTCACAACTGTTTTTTTACTCGTCTTATGTTAGGAATAGTCAGAATGGCCACTGTAGAGTTCAATTAAAAATCTTACTAGTAAAATAAAAAATCTTACTAGTAACATTTGGAATAAATACTATCTAATAATTAGGTACTAGTATCTATTGAATAAGTACTAGTAGGTAATTAATTAGTACTGGTATCTAATTAATAGGTACTAGTATCTAATCCATAAGTACTAGTATCTAATGAATAAGTACTAGTATCTATTTAATAGGTACTAGTATTTAATGACTTAGTACTAGTATCTAGTAATAAGTACTAGTATCTAAAAAAATAAGTACTAAGTCACAACTGGAATACTAGTCAGAGCTGAATAGTTACAAAAATGTTAAATGTGTTACTAGTTACAAAAAAATAGTTACTAGTAGTTACTATTGAAATAAGTACTAGTATCTAATAATAAGTACTAGTAACTAATGAATAAGTACTAGTAACTAATGAATAAGTACTAGTAACTAATGAATGAGTACCAGTATCTAAAAAAATAAGAACTAGTATCTAATGAATAACGATTAGGATCTATTAAAAAGGCACTAGCAGTGGCGTAACTTTGTTTTAAAAAGTGGGTGGGACAGGTGGGGTGGGGGTTGCTAATACAATGCTAAATCAGATATATGTACAATAACATTACGATGTCCAGCAATCGATTTAAATAGTAGGCTACATGGGGTTTAATTTGTCGTTTAATGAGATGTAGCCTAATATATGTTGTCAGTGGCGAGAATTTTCGTGTACCTTAATGGTCCAGTGGTAGAACTTTCGCCTACCGTGTCAGAAGTTTTGGGTTCTAATCCGCACTCGTATAGTTTTTTTTTTCTCGTATAGTTTTTTTTTCTCATCAAAACCGATTATGTTCATCAGTGGTTGTATATCAAGCAGGGACACGTTTGTGTGCATTATGTTTTGTGATTTCACCAGAACGAATAGAGTATCCGCAACGGATTGAAGCACGCGTCCGAGTGAAGACAGTGTGGCGTGTGCGCGAGCCACACGAGAAAACACTGTATCCGCGCCACTGATCGCAGCGGCAATGAGCACTTTGATCACTTGATTTAAAAAACACATTTCAGCTCTAGATCGTCTCTTATTTAAAAAACGAACGAAATGAATGCTCTGCCGGTTAACTGGAGATGTTTTATTTATTTGTAGAATTGGTACATTCGTGCTGCGAGATGTTTTAAAAAGTGGTGGGGACAAGTCCCACCCGTCCCACCCGCAAATTACGCCTATGGGTACTAGTATCTAAAGAATAAGCACTAGTACCAAAATAATAAGCACTATTAGCTAAAGAATAAGTACTAGTACTCAATGAAATTGACACTACACTGTTAGAAAAATCTGTAGAAATTACAGTATTACTGGCAGCTACTTGCCAGTAACTTACTGTAGATTTAAATTGATGTTATTTACTGGCAACAATTTGTTCAAAATTAAATGAACATTAAACATTAACAAGTCTTTATCTTTACAGAATAAAACTAAAATAACATCCTCATGCAAAGCATTCTGGGAACCAAAATCTGAAGGAAAAAAAACAGAAAAAGGTTGATGAAGATTTCTGGTTCCCAGAATGCTTTGCATTAAATTGTTATTTTATAATTTTATTCTTTAAAGACAAAGACTTGTTAATGTTTAATGTGCATTTAACTTTGAACAAACTGTTGCCAGTAAATAACATACATTTAAATCTACAGTAAGTTACTGGCAAACAGCTGCAAAACTACAGCAAATTTTTTACAGTGTAGTATCTAAAAAATAAGTACTAGTAGCATGAAAATAGATACTAGTAGGTTTTAAGGATTAAATGTTAAAACGGCTTGCCATAGTGATGCCATAGTAAATCCATTATTGGTTGCTCAAAGTACCTTTCAGTTATTTTTTTTATAAGTGTGAATAACATTTTAAGAACAATTTTCCACTATAAAGAACCCTTTTCTGTAATGGAAAGGTTTCATGGATGTTAAAGGCTCTTAATAACAAAAGATGCCAATAAAGAAAGAACCTTTATTTTTAAGAGTGTATTTAGGAATTAGATTGGCATTAGTTGGACAAAACTGGTACAATACGGTCACTAACTAGTCCAAGAAAATCAGCAATCCAGCTTCTACTTTATAACTTGTCCCCACAAACGGTGGTCAAGTTGGTTTTCAGAACATTGGTCAACAAACTAATGATCAGCTTGAACCAACTAGAAATACAAAACAACTATCAGGCAACTTTGGCTGGATTTTCCAACAGACAGGGTCTTCAAATCAGCTGCACTGGATCTTGTGGGAAAAAATTTGTGACATTCATCCCAGTCTGATTCCTTCCAGCTGCCCGCATCCTTCCCAGTCAGCTGGAGGTGAGGTGTACTGAAATGTACGTGGCTGCTGGGAAAAGTCCAACACAAGAGCTCATGTGGTCGTGGGCCCAAAAGAATAAAAGAGTGGGGGATCTGCTGAAGGTTCTGGATGAGATGGGTCATGCTCGAGCCACCAGTCTTTTTCAGTCACAAGGTAACATCCTCATCTTTATAGCTAATTCTGGTTGTGATGTTCCCTTTATGATAATGTACCATGGTAACTGTACTTTATGCAAAAATGGTTGCTACAGTAATTGTACACAATAAATAACTACAGTAAATATAAAACTTAAAGCAGAAAAAAATAAATGAATGAGTCTGGAAGCTTTAAAGGAGATGTTATATTATTAATATTATTATTATTTTAGTATTAGCAATAACTGTAGTAACTAATATTTTAGGGGAATCTTGTAAGGGTTGTTTACATTTTACTGTCTCTCCAACTTCCTCTTAGTCACTGAAGCTTTCTATATCAGCTAGTGTTCCTTTAGATTTGTAACGTATAGTGTACTTAAAAGAGGAACTTGACAAGCCTAAATATGTTGTGAACTGGACGCAAAAACAAAGCATGCAATTTAAAAAGCAGCTGTGCATGTAACCCACAGTTCTAACAAATCGTATCGCCCACAAGCCCACACACCACAAAGACAACGTAAAGAAACTGCTATAACGAAACTGCCACAGGATAACAAAAAGTAACCAAACTTATTTGATTCTATTCCAGACTTTTCATGTGTGCTGAAGTCATCCTCGCCCCCTCTCTTTGCTATGGTAATGTTTATTTTTCTGTTTGATGCTGTTATTTCTGCAGATTTGTAAAGATTCTGGTCAGATGCTTGGCTTTTTTGTGGTTTAGGATTCTTAGAAAGCAAAAGCCTGAATACTCACAAACTCTACATATGTTTTTACATTCACCCTATCTACATATCATTTTTTATTGAATTTTTTTTCAATCAGCATCTGCAAAATACTGAGAAATTCTGTCAAACTGCAGCTCTTCATCCAGAGTCTATTTCTGCTGAAGGTAATTTGCTTTCAAAGTACAAGCACATTTGTATTTGACTGTTGCCTTTGCTTTAGTTAGTATTGTTGTACATGTAGCGGTAATACAAGAACTAACTATATATGTCATTCTAGATATTACGTAAAAAGTTTCATTTCTGTTTTGAGCGGTTTCATGAGGATATGAGATGAAACCTTATTTGTCCATCTCATAGGTGAAAAACAGAAGTATTGCATCACATATTCAGACGTCATAGCGGGAACGAGGCATTTCCACCAGGACCTAAAAATAGGAGAAAGCGTGTTCGCCGAGGTCTACTGCGGGAGATGGGGAAACAGATCTTTTGCTGTGAAAGTTTTCAAACAGGTCCTAACCTATTCAATTTGTTTCCACCATGGAATATTCAACGTGGAATAATTGTTGTATATATATATATATATATAAACTTGCAATTGTGAGTTATAATGTCTGAGATGCTAGAAAATGATTTTTTTCTTTTTGCGATTGTGAGAGATAAGGTCAAAATTGTCAGACAAAAAGTCGACAATTCCCGTATCAATTTTTTATTTCGTGGTGTAAACAAACTTTCATAAATACCTTAAAATGTGTCTCAAAACATCTTTTTACATCTTATGTATTGTTATTTTGTTTACCTGTATTTGGACATTCATTTGCCATTACATTACTATGTTCTTTTCTGGCAGTTCTATATTAAATTAATAATAAAATACTAGAAATACATAATAACAGTAATAAAATAGTAAACAATATAAGAACATAATAATAATAATAATAAGTATGTAATGTACTAATTATTTACTGAATTAACTGATGGAAATTATTTACTGTGGAGGATGGGGAAACCGATCTTTCTCAAACAGGTCCTAACCTATTAATGTCTGACTTTACATACAGATATAATGCCATTACAGTTTTTAAAAAACACTAATGAAATTCTTTATTATATTAACAGGAAAATAAAGCTAATTGGAAGGCGTTGTGGGAAAAATTCACCAAAGAAATCGAAGTTCTCCAACTGTAGGTTCAGTCTACAATCTGCTCGATCATATTCAAATGGTGTTTTTATCATGTTGTCAGTTGTTCTCATTTTTGTCTGCTTAGGTATCAGCATCCTAATATCTTGGAGTTATGGGGCAGCTTTTCAGAGGCGGATCGCTTCTGTTTAGTTTATCCGTACCTTCGTAACGGATCATTGTTCCACAGGCTTCATGAGGTAAATCATCTGCCAGCAAAATGTAACATGCTATACTAATAGTAGATTACATCATAGTGATGAAAATAAGTGTTCATAGGCTCTACTCTTGCCTTTGTTACAGGAAGTTGATAGGCCTCTATCATGGCAGGAAAGACTGAACATCATAAAAGGCACCGCAAAGGCAGTCCACCATCTACACACTGCACAACCGTGCATGGTTATTTGTGGAAACATTACGAGGTGTCACTTTGAAGCCATAGCTACACATTTGGAGGTGCCCAGTAAAGGTGATGCATTGAAATTAGCTTGTTTTTGTGTTCGGTTCACAGTTCAAACATACTCTTGGATGAGAACCTGCAGCCCAAATTATCAGATTTTGGATTAGCTCATCTGAGACCCCACTCTGTCAACCAGAGCTTCACCATCGTCATGGATACCGGCTCCCATAGCAACCTTGGCTATCTCCCAGAGGAGTACATCCGTGATGGCAAGCTGTCTGTCAAACTTGACGTTTACAGTCTTGGCATGGTGAGTTCAGCATCCTTTTTCAAAAATGATATTCCAGAGCCAGGTACAATTTGTATAAATAAAGATTTACGTCAGAATTTGAATGGTAAAAATTCGGCTCCAGCTGCAGAATACTGTTCATTAATATGTCCTTCTCATTTATTACTTACCAGTCATGACAGCCCAAACATAATTCAGCTCTTATGTTTTGTTTCTTAAATGTTTCTAGGCTATATTAGAGACATGTACAGGACAGAAGGTGAAACAGGAGAAAGCAAAGAACCTGTTTCTGGTAAGAATCCATTCCAGAAAAAAATAATATATATATATATATATATATATATGTATACATTTGTGAGTCTGCTCAAGCTGTCGCATCCGTCTTTTCACATGCAATACCGTACGTAACACAAATGCAATAGCATGTCACTCTGTTGGCATCTTACAACAGTTCCCACACGAGCAATTTTATAGAATATCATGACAGAATATGCTAATCAAAGACATGAAGATAGTTAACTCCACATCAGCAACATAAATTCATCAACTAACCATTCAGAAACGTCCTGTTGCATTCTACATGTTGTCACTTCTTCTTGAGTCTCTCCATCATTGTCCAACTCCAGTTTAAACATAAAAGGCCCAAGGCAGAACAGTTTCTGACATTTTAGTGCTTGTCTGTGTGAGGTAATCGGAGCTGCTAACACACACACACACACACACACACACACACACACACACACACACACACACACACACACACACACACACACACACACACACACACACACACACACACACAAGCACAAGCAGTTGAAGCTCCGCCCTCTGTTCCGGGAGCAGCAGCTCATTTGCATTTAAAGAGACACACACGTTTTTACTGACCCTCAAAAAGGGACAACTTTAATTATAAAAAAATTATATGTGGGGTATTTTGAGCTAAAACTTCACATACACACTCTGGGGACAACAGAGACTTATTTCACATATTGTAAAAAGGGGCATTATACACCCCTTTAATACTTTTATAATAGTTTTATTAATCAAATAAGCTTTAAATTGATCAAAAGTGACAAATTACATATTAACATTATAACAAAAAATTATATTTAAAATAAATTCTGTTTTATTCATCAAAGTATCCTGAAAAGAATGTATGACACTTTCCACAAAAATATTAAGCTGCACAGCTGTTTTCAAAATCTTGAGCACCAAATCAGCATATTAGAATGATTTCTAAAGGACAAAAATGAAAACCATTTTTTTGAATATTTGACAATATTACTGTGAGACAGTATATATAACATTTTTATTTAATTATATTGAAAGGGATCATTCACCCAAACTAAAAAATCTGTCATCATTAACTCACCCTCAACATTCTTCAAAATATATATATTTTTTGTGTTCAGCAGAAGAAATAAATGTTTTCAGGTTTGGAACAACTTAAGGGAGAGTAAATTATGACAATTTTCATTTTTGGGTGATTATCCCTTTATTTATCAATATTTTATGAAATTGAGTTTTGTTTACAGCATGCTTTAAAGGTTTAAACCGAAGAAAATGTGGATTCCTCATGATATTAATCAATTTGTATAATTCATATTTTACATTAATAGAATTGATGACAACATAACTGTGCCCTTCGCTGACTTATGCCATTGCATTTCTTTAGAGAGACGTACTGCATTCAGAGTTTGAGGAAAAAGGCTCTGTTGATGCCTGTCTGCGGTTTTTAGATCCCAAAGTTGAGCACTGGCCTCCTGCGGTGGCACTTAGTCTGCTCCGAATCGGACTAGAGTGCACAGGAAGCAGAATGAGAGTCAGGCCGACCATGGAAATGGTTAGTAAATGGCCTCATTTACTCAAACATATACACATATAAACATATGTATAAACATTTTATTCATTTTCAGGTGCTTCAGAAACTAAGCCAACTTCTTCCCATGCCTGAACCCACTGAGGACCAACCACACACCCTAGACGATACGAACTTCCTTCAGTGGCCATACAACAGCCACAGTCCGGGTCTAAGCCTCCCTATTGAAGATGATGAAATGTGCAGCCCACCGCTGGAAGCCAGAGTTCCCAAACTGGGAGAACCCTGCGAGTGCAGCCAGTCTGAAGTCACTTTCCTGAGTGTGGGAGATTCCGACTTGTCGCATTCCCCCAAGGAATCTCTCCAGGAAAATGACAAAGTGGTTTCAGCATCACAAAATGTGCAGGCCGACTCTGCACCTCACCTGGACTTATATGGGAGTTTGCCTGTGGAGTGCAGTTGTACCACTGGAGCCGAAGTGCAGGGGTGTGAGGACTGCTGCGCTAATGGCTTCAGTCGGTCGGTTTTTTATGTCACTCTAGGTAAGTCAAGGAAGAATACACATGGACATCTGTCTGGAAGTATTAGGTTTCATTGACTAATCTATGTCCAGAAATAATATCCAACATTTTTCTGTTTCAGATGATGATGCCTTGCACTCTCAGGATGAAGTCAGGAATCCAGCAAAAGAGAAATTGAAGAATAAAATTCACCTGTACAACCAGGGGCTTATAAATACAGATGAACTTCTATCACTTAAGTCAGAGTGATTCACCCGGGTCGGATATCTCTATAAAAAATTAACTCTGGGAGTTTAATCAGCAGTGGGGAGTGTTGGTGCTCGTTTTGTTAAAAATAGTTTTTTTGTTGTTGTTGTTTTGTGCTGTATAAAATATTTGAATATGTTTTAACAATAATTTTATATTTAATTTTATATTTATCTACCTAAAATGAAAGGAGTTTAGAGATAGCCTATACTTTAAACTGCATTTTAACATAAAAAAAGAAGATTTAAAGTGGGTATGTTATGTGTATGTTGTATATTATTATAACTAATATATTTGTATGCAGATGCTTGCAACTACTGTAATTTTAGGGAGTGGAGGTCATTTATAATAGTTGACTGTTTGTTAAACCAATTATTTGAATGACTAAAGATGAAATCATTGCATGTTAAAAACACTTCCCGATAGTGTCTAGAAATCCCTATGCAAAGCTCTCTGTAGTTTAAGTTTTTTGACGAATTTAAGTATAATTAAGAAAACAACTGGCTTTTGATCTAATATATTATGTGCGTAGTTATTTTAACCCATGCAATTAATCTACCGGGTTTTTTTTTTTTTTTTTTTGTCATAATAAAGAGAATGAAAGCGTGTGTAACATTACCTGTCTAATAATTTTACCGAGACTTTTATTTTGTGATTATCTGATTGCCTGTTAAGTGGTGCAGTATAAAGATTCATATAATCATCGATAACAACCGCGAAATTAAATTTTTTTTTATTTAAATAGTAATACGTTGATGTGTACATTTTATTTTGTATTGTTATTAATATTTGTGTTCATTTTATAATGTGAATCAGTTATTTATTTAAAATAGCGCTCTGGGGCTCGTTCTTCGTACGTTGCTTATTACATCCGAGATCAAATGACACATCCAAGATGATATCATCGTGCTAATCATGATCCGGCTAATTGGGTTCTTCGAACTCACCTGTTGTTTATGATTAGTATCGCTGGATTGAGTTATCTGAGATAACTGCGCGTTCATGCGCTGGTTTAAAAGGGGATATGTATCGATCGTAGAAACATTGATCAGCAACGCTGCTATTGGCTGTTCAGCGTGGCCAAAGAGCGCGCACAGTTTTTCTCCTCAGCAGAGCAAGAACTAATAGTCGAAGTTTATTCGGAATTTTAATGTTTAATCAAAACGCCAGGGAACACAAAGTCTGCAAAAGCCAGGAGAGAGGGCTGGCAAAAAGTAGCAGACAATTTAAATCCGTTAGAAGTGGCCATGTTAGAGGTTTTTATCACTTATTAGCCTTATTTGTATTTTAATAATTGCATAATTAGGCTACTTTTTTCATTGTAATGTCAGAGTCACCACACTAGAACATGGGAACAAATAAAAGTGAAGCACAAAAATATTCTACATAGCCTAATGGTAATTTTTAGTTATATTATAGTCTCTTCTCTTCTATAAAAGGCACTGTTGAATAAATGGTTGTCTGTTTATAAAAGCAACCAAGAAAAAGGCTGAAAAAAAGAAAAGATCTTAGTAGCCTACACTGTAAAATAATTGTACATATTGCTGCATTAAATGAAGGCCGCATTAAAAGTGATGAATTGCTTTGACTTGTGAAAGTGAAAACTGATAAACTTATGTTAATGTAAAAATATTTTGCCATGAGTTATTGATCACATTTTCCCGAGTGTAGTTCATTGTAATGACATTGTGTTTTCCTCTTTTGTGCACTTTTACATAATACACACTTCATCTGTTCCCAAGAAAGTGGTGGCTGAAATATGTGCAGTGGACATTTTCTACCTTTCCAAAGGAAAGAACGTATAAGACTTTGTAATGTCTATTTGTTTCCATTGCACTGGACACTGAATAAAGCCTCTCAGATAACTGTCATATGGAGGAACTAGCCTACCTGCAAGTGCATAAATAACTTTACTTCATTTATACTTGTATGCTTTATGGCTGCAATATAAGTTGCAGGATTCCACATCTACAGAAAGGCCTACAGAAGAGTCTGCACAGACAGAGGAGACATAGGCCTACCGGTGGGCAGTGTATAGCCAACTTTTCCTTTTTATTTGTTGCATGAGGCATGTGTCTAATATCTCTTGTTGCAGGCACTTGACCACTGGCTTTTCTTTACAAAGAACAATTTAAATAAAACTCAAGGAACTAAGCATATTTGTCTTTTATTAAACATTTAATTAATTTTTATTTTTTTTTGGCAATGTTGTGTAATATGGCACATGCAGCAATGTCACAGGCCCTGTCAGGTGTGCAACCCTCAGACTTTTCAGACACTGAAATCTTCCCTTTAGTTAGCTGAAATTCATTTTTATTGTGTGCCCTTGTCCTGGCTAGAGCTGCATTGTAACTGGTTTGGGTCAGGGAATGGGGTCATAAAACACCTGTCTGCAGGAACATGTCATAATCACCTATGAAAAAATGCAGTTCTGTTAGGATCAATAAGTGTATGTAATACAGTGAGCTTGATATTTAATTGTGGAACTTTCCTTACCACTTTCAAATAATGTGCAGGAATGTGAATCTCTGAAAATTCTTAAGTCATGCACAGATCCTAGCCGTTTTGCTTTCACATTTGTGATTATGGAAGATTTTAGTCAACTGCCTTTTTTTTATTTGATATAATATGATTAATCTGGAATATTAAGAATCCCAATTGTAACTGGGCTGCACATTTACATTGTGAACCCCCTTTCTGTTCACATAATCCCCTTCATTGAGGCCTTGATGGCAGCCTATAGTCTATGGTACCAATCACGTTAGTGAAGCCTGAGTGACATACTGTAATCGGCATGGTCATGATTGTATGATCTTCATAAAAAATGATGATAGCCTAAAGAAATTGCTTTAAAAAAAACTGCTTTACAACATTGGGTCTTAAGTGGCTTGGAAATGCCAAAAAACAACAACAAAAAAAACAAAACTGTTTTTTAAACCTAAAAGCGCCAGGTAAACTCCAAATGACACGACAGACAGCACTTTCCATCAAGTTCTCCGTATCTCCAATAGTGTAAAGGAAAGAGCCACTCGCAAATAATCTTAGGGCAATGCAAACAGTTTGTGCTGTATTTAAAGCCAGACTCCGACAAGTCGAAAATAAATGTGCGTTTCCAACAATTTAATAATGTAAACGACAATCTCACGAGTCACGAGAAAAAAAAAAAAAAAACATCTCAGAAAGTGCACTATCGCGCTGCGCTGGACTTCCCGTATCAGCTCCGCTTATGAAGCCGCGATCTAATCCTGTTTACATGAAATTAGTATGAAGGTAAATCAGTAGCAAAACTCGAGAGCACGTAGATGTGAACTTGAGAACTTGTACAATAAATATTCGTACTTGTACATGAACATTTACACTCACAGCTCAAATGTGAAAACCTGTAAAATAAAAATCTGAAGTTGAATGTTGTAATTTGCACTCGCAGACAATAGTCACAAACCTGTATTCTGAATCTGAAGCTGCAGACAAGTAGACACAAATGTGTAAAATGCCATTCACAGAAATACAACGACAGACACAAACTTGTAATATATATTTTGCGTTTAATCTTACATTCACATTCGCGGTACAACCTCAATTAGGCACTTGCAACTTCTCAAATCTGTCACTGCAAATTCAAATTTCGCGCCTTGACTTTTGCTACTCTTTTCGCGATATATCAGGTGCAAAACTAACTTGTGCACTTGAAACTCAGAGGCGGTGAGAGAGAAAGGGGGCGGGAGGAGGGGGGGGGGGTCAAAGGAGCCATTTTATTGGTTGGCACCTAGCCAATGAAATGGGACTTCGATGATGTCACGAAACCCACGTGCACTGAAACGCTATTAGACTGATATTAAAAGAAATAAACAATATTATCAAACTCAGTAAACACCATGCTAATAATGCATACTACAGAAAAGCAGATGAGCACAGAATATGACGAAAGAAAGCAAATGTGTGTTCAGTTCAAATAAACTTGCTGCCTGTGTTTTATTAATAATGCAACGAATTATGTTTTTTGTTATTGTTTTTTTTTTTAATATATATAACTGTTGATCCATTAAGCCTCATTAAGCGTTTTCTTGGTTTTCTATGGGAAGAAAATGTACAATTGTTGCGTTCATATTCTGTGCTTTTCTGTGTGCTTTGTTTGTATGGTGTTTCCTGAGTTTGGTCTTTTAATACCACTGTCTCAATTAAACGCGTTGTGTTCATATTCTGTGCTCATCTGCTTTTCTGTAGTATGCATTATTAGCATGGTGTTTACTGAGTTTGATAATATTGTTTATTTCTTTTAATATCAGTCTAACAGCGTTTCACTGCACGTGGGTTTCGTGACATCATCGAAGTCCCATTTCATTGGCTAGGTGCCAACCAATAAAACGGCTCCTTTGACCCCCCCCTCCTCCCGCCCCCCTTTCTCTCTCACCGCCTCTGAGTTTCAAGTGCACAAGTTAGTTTTGCACCTGATATATCGCGAAAAGAGTAGCAAAAGTCAAGGCGCGAAATTTGAATTTGCAGTGACAGATTTGAGAAGTTGCAAGTGCCTAATTGAGGTTGTACCGCGAATGTGAATGTAAGATTAAACGCAAAATATATATTACAAGTTTGTGTCTGTCGTTGTATTTCTGTGAATGGCATTTTACACATTTGTGTCTACTTGTCTGCAGCTTCAGATTCAGAATACAGGTTTGTGACTATTGTATGCGAGTGCAAATTTCAACATTCAACTTCAGATTTTTATTTTACAGGTTTTCACATTTGAGCTGTGAGTGTAAATGTTCATGTACAAGTACGAATATTTATTGTACAAGTTCTCAAGTTCATATCTACGTGCTCTCGAGTTTTGCTACTGATTTACCTTCATAATTATGCGGCTCCCGTGCAGGTTTGAGCTTGCGCATCTGTTGCTATGACAGCAAGTCCAGGATGAGCTTCGAAGAACCAAACGATCCAAGATCATGCCAAATCGTCAACAATCAAATCCAGCTAACTGAGTTAGCGACCTACGAAGAACGAGCCCCTGTTTTCTTGTGGATCCTGCAAATGTGACCACGGCCATATTTAAATGTATATTTAATAATTTATTTAATATGAATCCACATAAAATACACCAACAGCTCTTTTTAGACCCTTAAACTCTACGTACTTAATTTTGACTATAGAAAATCTTATTTTTTAATGGCATTTTCTGTTTGTTATTGTTATTTTAAGCATGGAGCATGTAATAGCATGTCTAACATTATATACAATATGCAGTACTTTATATATTTTTTATTTTATTTAGGTTAATATTAATTAAGGTTAATATTTTACAATAAATGATGTAGTATCTAATTAGGTGTGACAGTTCCCTTTACTAGTGATTCCACTGACAGGAAGCAGCACATAAACTGAACGGACTTTTATTTTGGTGTTGTGTGATGATTGGCTGTGGTTGATCATGTTTACAGTCATGACTCACGAGCATAGCTCACGAGACCAAAATTGAACCGCGCCCGCGAACTGTAGACACATCTTCAAACCATAGACGGACTGCATTAGTAAACATGGCGCTGCAAAGTCCCTCCGCCGGATTAAAAACCATAATTGGTTACATTTTACCAGAAGATGAGGTTGTCCAGTCAAACCAAGATGATGTTTCAGGAAGTGAAGATGAAGAAGAGGAGGACATACAGCCTGAATTTCTTGACATGAAAGAGATGGACTCTGTCTCATCTGGGGCAAACGTATTTAAATCTTCCGTGCCAGCGTCAAAAGAAGGTAAAACAACATTAACCTTTGGTTATTTTTTGGTTTAATGAACACAAAGTTAGCAGATCTAAAATTGTTTGCAGAACAGCAGACTCACCTCAGACACACTCAACAAGTAAACATAGTAATGTGTTCAGTAAACCTAAAAACATGTTTTCAGTTCACATTGGTAACGTACAAGTAACCATTTCATTTCACAAGAAAGCGGCCATGTTTGTATTTTGCATTGCGGTATGAAACAAAGTAACCATAGTTTACGTTTTACGGAGAGAAATTAAAACATAACATTTGAATAGACCTAAATAAAAACTTCCTTTTTTGTACTACATATCGAAAGTATTTTATATATTGATGTGACGTGTCAAGTAATAGGCCATTAATATTAATATATGATTTTTTTTTTTGTAGGACATTTTTGCAACTTCAAGCATTATGTTTTCTAAAATTGTAAATTCTTTTCTTAAATTGTTATTGAGTTTTAAATAAAAATGATCATGTAAAAATTATGAATTTTTAACATCACTTACCCATATGAAGCGATATTTAATTTTCATTGTTAGAAGTTACAAAGTAGCCTAAGCTTGTTTACAATAATATAATATTTTTGAAGTAAGCCTGTTTACAGTTTACATAGTTACTAAATAACCTGTTTACACTTTACACTAACAAGGAAAAATAATCATATTTACATATTTATAGATAGTGCTGGGCGGTTTACCGGTTCATACCGAATACCGGTGTTTATTTTTGTTACGATATGAATTTTTAATATACCGCAATACCGGTGTATGTCGCTTTAATCGGAACGCGGCGCTGCGCGACACAGTCTCACCCCTCATTTACAACACACGTCTGCGGCGCATTACAGCTGCGACAAGGTTTTATTCCGTCCTCCACGCGGTGCGTCAAAATAGACTAGGCGCCTATATTTAGCGAAGCGGCGCGGAGAGCCGCTTCTGGGAAGCTTCGATCTGAAACACAAGCATTGACTAGAATGGGCACGAGACGTGTGGGGGTGAGAGTGTCTTTTTTCTCGCGGCGCGCGTGTTTTTATACTGTATTAACGTATCTGAAGTGAACTGACGGTCTTTAGAAAAGTTTCTTTGTTATTACGATTGAATCTTTCTTTATCTTTCCTGATAAAGCAGTGTTTATGAGCGTTGCTGCTTTGTGTACAGCCGTTACCGGGGAAACCACTGTTTCTGCCGCTCCTAAAGCGCGTCCTGCTGGCACCTCTTTGTAAACAGCCTTGCAAACCTGTATTATTAATATTAGTGTGGATTTTTTCTATAATATTCACTCATGACAATAAAATAGGGCATTATAAGTAAATCTACTGCAGTATTTCCTCTCTCACTCAGTAGAAAATGTGGTTAACACCCATCATGCTTGGAAAAAAAAAAAAAAAACCGGTAAAAACCGTGAAACCGGTATAATTTAGAAAAAAACCGTGATGTTGATTTTTGGTCAAACCGCCCAGCACTATTTATAGATTACATCGTTGTTAGTAAAAACAATCATGTTTAGTACAGTTCACACTATGTCAAACCATTTTTACAGTTTACACTGTTTCAATTAAAATCAACTAGCCATTGTTTCTCACTCCTACAGGAGACATAAAGCTTATTTTTACAGTTAACTTTCTTTTGGAATTTTTGTTTATAGACATAGCTTTTGTTTATGGACCGAACTATTAATGTTTCATGCATGTCTTATTTTCTTTTGTAGTGTCATTCATGGCCGGTAAAAAGAAGTACTGGGTTGAGGGCCGTTTTCTCCTCTGTGATCCCTGGTGGGAAGTAACCTGCAAAATTCGCAAAGGCAAACACAAGGCTTTCGTCAAAGGCTATCCCTCCTACAGCCTCCGCACCAATCTGAGATCAGAGGGACAGTCACTTGTGTCTCTTTTTCTTAAAGCATGTAGAGCACATCCTGACCATGTTACAAAGTTCAAGCAGTGGTTGCCCGAGGACAGACATGTGGAGCTTGTCAATGTGCTGGACGTCCTGCAGGAGTTTGAAGATTCATCGCCTGAGAATAAAGCTGTGGCTGAACAGCTCAAGGCACATGTCAATTTCTCAGGTTGGAAAATGTATAGCATGTCTAGTTGTATAATATGCATAACACATAAAACAATATCAGAGTTGCTTTTGAAGTGATTTTTGGTAGAATATTATATTTAGCAACATTTTGAAAAATGTTTTATCGTAAAACAAAGACACAAGCTATGTTTCCATCCAAAGTGGCGAATTTAACATATGTGCAGAATTAGAATATAACATAAAACATTTGCGAATAATGCAGCATTTCCATCCAAAGAGAAAAAAAATCTTCACTTTCTGGGAAATTGGCGCAAAATATCTGTAATAAAAATGGAAGTCTCTGCAATTTGGGAAGCATATGATTACTTTTCTTTTTTTTATTGTAAAGTGTATTCGGTAAATGTGTTTCCTTCATAGTTTATGCGCATGTCTTCTTTTCATATTAATAATGTATCCGCCTCAATTGACTGCATACGTTTTTTACTCACATTTTTAGAATTTATGCGCATCTTGGCATTTCCATCCAGATATTTTTAATGCAATATCCCAAAATGTGCATAAAATTGGTGGATGGAAACATAGCTACAGAAAACCTCACAAATGCTGGTAATTTCCTAAGCCTTAACCTAATCTAAATCTAAAATATACTTTTGCACATATAATAACTATGAAAAAAGTGATTAAAATAATGGTACCGAAATCATAATCACAAACCTTGTTCTTGTTAATTGTCTTTAAACACAGTCGCTTGGACACACGTGAAAGTCGCCAGCTTGTACCCTGGAATCATGAAATACTTGCCAACATTACTACCGGGTCAATTTATGGAGATAATCAGCAAAGGAAGAATGAAAAACTTGCCGGGAACTTCCGAAAAAGATGATCCTACTGCACAAGAGCAGAAGAATACAATTGTATTGGCCAAACTTGAGGAGCTCATTAAGACTGATGTATGGAAGTTGGGCTTCAACCATGTAAGATTGCTTCCCGGGACACTTGTTGTTTGGTTTCTAAATCTAAAGCTCACATTATTTCCTTCACTATTTGATATCCTTTAATGAATATTTTTTCAACAGATTATGAATAAAGAATTGCATCTGATCCGGTGTGAAGCAAAAGTGGAGGCCTTCAAAGACTGTAATTTATTTTCTAGCATCCCGGTGCTCCAGCGTGACTCCTTGCTCATGTATGCGGAACTGAAAAGACACTGCAGAGCCACTGGAAGCACGTATGCCGACCGGCAGATGTTGCAGGATAAGATATCGCCTGAGACCGGATATGAGGGTGCCTGGAATGCTTTGCATTTCCTTGAGAAACAGGGGGTGCTGATTAGGGAAGTCGAAAAGGTGGCACTTAGGAACCTCTTCGGCTATGAGAAAGGCATTGCCGAATGCTTGAGGAGCTTGGTTGAGGGAGAACCCTGGAAGATCCACTTGGATGTGAGGAAGGTTCTTCGCAAAGCGCAGCTGGATCGATTAAGAGCAAAGGCTTGTGAAAAACGCAGTATGAGGAAATCTAAGGCTGATGCAAAAATATCCATTTCAGCAGCCCAAAATGACATAGTTCAGGAGGCCGGGTGTGAGCAGATGCTTCTTGATTTCGCCCAGCCTGATACTTCAAGCATGGTCCACAACGGAGGAACGGCAACACGTTGTGATTCACCTGAAATTACAAAGCTCACTATTAAAGAGGAAAGTCACACTTCAGACTCGGACGACTCAGATGACTCCACCTACATGGATATTGATCCGTCTACTATAGAGTTGGACCCCGATCAGGTGCGAGCAGCAGAAATGATGTGCGCCAACCCAGTAACCGTGATCAGTGGGAAGGGAGGTTGTGGAAAGACTACAGTGGTCAGCCTGGTGTTTAAGGCGGCCATGGAGCAACAGACGAGTGACAGGGAAGAGGTGCTGAAGGCCTGTGAGGTCTTTCAGAATGACTCTCAGGGGTCCGGTAATGGGCTGCTGTCAGACGCACACGAGGAGAAGAAAAAAAGTGAGGCGAGTGACAGTGATGAAAAGCCTGTGGAAGTTCTTCTAACTGCTCCTACAGGGAGAGCTTCTTCACTTCTTAAAAAGAGAACTGGCTTAACTGCTTATACTATGCACCAGGTATAGTTCACATAACATAACTTTACATTATACTACATTTCATAATGTAATGTTATGCAATGTAATGTTACATAACTTAAACACAACTTTACACTACATAGCATTTCATAACATAATTTTACATGACATTACATAACCTTTTATTTCACAACTTTACATAACATTAAAAAATGCAAAAATGCAAACATGACAACTTTACATATTTCTTAGCATTGCATGACTTAGACATCACATAACATTTCATAACTTCACTGTACATTACATAACATTTCAGAATGTAATGTCTAAAGCATTGTATAACTTTACATAAAATTTCATAACAGCACTACAATGCTTAACAAGAGTTACATTTACATAACTTCACAGAGCATTACATAATATTTTATACTTACACTTGATTAACAATAAATTAAGCACATTAAATTAAAGCTTTGTCAGTGTTGATTGTTTCTGTTTTCCAATATGTCTTCCAAACTGTTCATTTCGATTTTAGCGAATATAGGTGTCTCAGTTGCTATTGTTACCTTTTTTTAATTACACACATATTTACATGGTTAACCCCAGCTCCCTTTTTTCAGGTTTTATGGAGTTTCATGAATACAGAAAAAGATCCCAGTGGAAATCCTCAGGTTTGGAAGTTCTCAAAGGTGCGGGTGCTGGTGGTCGATGAAGGGAGCCTGGTGTCTGTTCAGATCCTTCACTCCATTCTCAGCTTGCTTACCAAGCATGCAGACCTCCAGAAGTTCATTATATTGGGTAGAGATATTGCATGTATAATAGTTTCTCATTCAGGGTGTATTTGCAATGTATTTATCAGTGACATATTCTGCAGTTTTAAGTACTTAAGTACTATTTTGTGTCTGCAGGAGATGTGAGGCAGCTGCCCAGCATTGAGCCTGGAAACACGCTGTACGATCTGTTTGAAGGCCTCAAGAAGGTCCAGTGGGCCATTGAGATGAAGACCAACCATCGTGCCGAGTCTGAGCTCATCGTCAGAAACGCTGGACTGTGAGCAGATAGCTTGTACTCTGTAATGTTTGATGAGGAACTTAGTTCCTTGGTTCCTTATTGGTTTGTTGGCTGTGTGTATATGTTTTTATGTACAAATATGTAATTTGTACAAATGTTCTCAATCCTAATGACATTATGATGATTAATCATACTGCTTTTATTTCCATAATATTTCAGCATCGCAGAGATGGGCAAACAAAAGCTTTACAGTCCTCTGGAGTTTGATGCCACCATAAAAATGGCGAGACCCTCCACTGTGCCATCTGACAAAAGGTTTATATTTGTCAAAATCAGTGGGGAAAATTATTCTTTTGGTAAGTGAGCAGTCATGAAATATGTGAAAAAAATTGTAATTTACTTTTAAAAAATGTTCTTTATTCTTTTCACAACATTTGTATAGACCTTATGTAGCCCCGCCCCTTTTCAGCGCTGCGCTCGTTGTCTTTTGTCTTCCGGTCTGTATTTTCACAGCGATTTTGCATATTTATGAATGAACGGCTCGTTTAAAATCTTCCCAGTCTACTGACATTTGTTAAGCCTCTTGCTTTAAACATTACAATCCTCATGATAACTTTTGTTAACTTTACAATAAGAAAATCCACTTCACCAGCTAATTACTCCTCGACAGCGATGCCATAGAGATATACAGAGCGACCGCAAAAACGGAAGTTCAATGACAATATTCTAAAGATGGCGGCACGCTTGAATCCAGGAAGAGAAGAATTATGTGAGGTGTTTTCTCTGTCACTGTGCTGCAGAAGAACATTCTTTGCAGTAAAACTGTGAACCTGAAGGCCCAGACAATCTGAATAACAAAAGGAAACCAATCACTGTATTGTCCTCAGGACATTTGTGTGGGCTCCTGTGTGTCTATTGTACTGCAGGTTTTCCTGAAAATACACTTTACTGTTGTCTGTGACTCATTTGATACTTCGGGTGGCTACACAGCCACCTTCAATACCATTTACTCCCCCATAAGCACCTTAGTGCAACTTTTTGGCACAGCGATATGAAAATTTTGGCCGATACCAATAACCTATAATTCTTTATATTTGAAAGCCGATAACCGACATATTGGCCGATAAATCAAAATTTTTAATTTTTGAGAGCCTGATTACGAAAATAAAAGTCTCACTATTAAAAGCCATGTCCCAAGCACACACTTATAATGATCTTCTTAATATAATTTAATGTAGCCTATATGACAGACTATATATTTCTTTTTTTAATTGATTTCAATCATGTTTCAAACAATTTAAAACCACCATGGCGAACACTACGCATCTGAAATGTCTCAGCTGAAGGAAATAATCCATTATTTATCGGCTTCAATATATATTGGTAAAAAAAAAAATATTGGGCCAATAATGAGAACATTAAAAATTAACATACAGTGCCCTCCACAATTATTGAACCCCCTGGTAAATATGATCAAAATTGGCTGTAAAAAATAAATCTGCATCGATTATCCTTGTGATCTTTCATTAAAAAAATGTGCAAAATTCTAACCTTTCATTGAAGTAAAAGAATTGAAAGTGGGGGGAAATCACATTATGAAATAAATGTTTTTCTCCAAAACATGTTGGCCACAATTATTGAAACCCCTAGAATTTTTTACGAGTGAAATATCTCTGAAGTATATTCCCATTAATATTTACCTTTTTTAGTACACCAGGGTGACTAGGAACATGAAACTGTCCAGCTATGACTTCGTGTTTCACAGGAGTTTAAATATGAGGAAACACAAAGGCCAAATCCCCTTAATCATCCATTACAATGAGTAAAACCACAGAATACAATTCTGATGCGCAGCAAAAGATTGTTGAGCATCACAAACTAGAAAGGGGCTGTAAGACAATAGCTAAAGAATTGAAAATCCCCATTTTGACCATCAGGGCAATAATTAAGAAGTTATAACCAACTAAAGATGTTATGAATCTGCCAGGAAAAGGACGTGTGTCTATACTGTCTTAATGCACGGCGAGTATGAAAGTTTGAGTGGCCAAAGACTCTCCAAGGATCACAGATGGAGAATTGCAGAGATTAGTTGAGTCTTAGGGTCAGAAAACCTAAAAAAAAAATTATCAAACAACCCCTACATCCCCACATGTTGTTTGGGAGGGTTTAAAAAAAAAACTCCTCACTCATCCAAAAACAAATTCCAGCAATTTTAATTGTCAGACACGACTGGATCTTCAAACAACACAGGGTTCTGTGGTCAGATGAGACTAAAACAGAGCTTTTTGGCAGCAAACACACTAGATGGGTTTGGTGAACACAAGGATAAAAAGTACCCCATGTGTACAATTTAATATACCATTGGATCTTTAATGTTGTGGGCATATTATTCTGCTGGAGGTCCTGGACTTCTTGTTCAGATACATGGCATTGTGGATTCTATCAAATATCAACAGATAAAAAATCAAAACCTGACGCCTTCTGCTAGAAATCTTATAATATGCCGTGGTTGGATCTTCCATCAGGACAACGATCCAAAACAAACATCAAAATCAAAACAAAAATTTGTTGTGGAGCAAAAAATGAAGCTTCTGCCATGACCGTCTCAGTCCCCTGACCTGATGAGTGGGCTGAACTGAAGAGGAGAAACACCAACATGGATCTGGGAATCTGAAGGATCTGGAGAGATTCTGTGTGGAGGAATGGTTTCTGATCTCTTGTCAGTTATTCTCCAAACTCATCAGGCATTATAGGAGAAGACTCAGAGCTGTTATCTTGGCAAAAGGAGATTGCAAAAAGTATTTAATAAAAGGGTTTCAATAATTGTGGCCAACATGTTTTGGAGAAAAACATTTATTTCATAATGTGATTTCCCCCCACTTTCAATTCTTTTACTTCAATGAAAGGTTAGAATTTTGCACATTTTTTGAATGAAAGATCACAAGGATAATCGATGCAGATTTATTTTTTTACAGCCAATTTTGATCATATTTACCAGGGGGTTCAATAATTGTGGAGGGCACTGTATATCGGCCAATACCGATATGGTAAATTATGAATAAAAACCTAATTACAAATCAAATGCGTTGTTGAGGCACCAAATAACTGTCAAGCAAAATGGTATGTATCTAACATTGAGCAATAACAACAAATTTCTGTTGCTGCTTAGACCTCCAGGATGCCATTAAATTCTTACTTGAGGAAGGTCCTGGACTGGAAAGTGATAAATTGTCACAATTTGTGGCTTTCAGGAGGTAAGACAGATTTAGCTTTGTCACTCTATGCTGAGATGTCAAGCTTTTTAAGAAAATGCTGAGTTTGCTAAAGTTGTTGTTTTTATTGTTCACAGGAAAGACTGTGAGTTGATCAATGAGCTTTGCTGCAAGCATTATTCTCAGCATATTACAAAGTTAGTTTTCTTACAAATAAATAAGCATGACACTTTATTTTATTCCACTTCCATAGGTTGTCTTTTTAGAAGTTTATGTCTGTTTTAATATTTAATTACAGGACTTCCAAAAAGAAATTCAACTTTCAAACAAAGGATAAAGTTTGCTGCACTAAGAATGGCTATGTCTTAGACCAGGAGAAGAGGAGAGATGTGACTGTCGGAGCTTCACATGATTATGACAGATCTTCCCATGATAATGGTGGAAAACAGAGACGAGACGAACAGGCGAAGAAAGAGCGCCTGTGCAATGGGGAAATTTTCTTTATTGATAATGTACTGGAGTTTTATTTATCGATTTATTTATGCATTTATTGATAATCTCAAAATTATTTTTATGCTTTTAAATTCAAAACGCTTAACCTGAGTTGGTTTAACTTGTAATTGTATACCAATCCCAGGATGTTGAGAAAGTTGAGGGAGGAAAAAATAGACGCTACCTGACACTAGATGATGTAAATGGGCGCGTGGTGAAGTGTGACTACAGAGAACTACAGAAAGAGTGTAAACTGCGGCATGCTTGGGCAAGAACCATTCACACCTTTCAGGTATCGATGCTCTTTGTTCATCTACGGCCCTGTTCACAGCATTTGTCTCTGCTTCATGCAAATTGCTTATTTGTTTTCTCACTTCAGGGCTCAGAGTCTGAAACTATTGTGTACGTTCTTGGAGACAGCATTGCTCAAAACTGGCAGCATGTATACACTGCAGTGACACGCGGTCAGAAGCGAGTGTATGTGGTGGGTACAGAGAGTGACATAGAAGGAGCCATCAAGAAATGGATCACCCCACGTCACACTAGATTGTGCTGGTTCGTCAAAACAACAGTTGCCAAACCAGATCCTGAAGACTCTTTGACTCAGTCTGCCTGCAGTCAGAGTCAAGTAGAGACCCCTGTGAACCACAGTTTCGGGCCTTCACAGTCCACACCCGTGGCTCCACATTGCCCCAGCCTCCCCCAGTCGTTCTCCAGCACAAAGCCTTCATGTATTCGACACCTCTACAAGGAAGAAAATGGAAAAAAACATCAAACATCCAATATTTCTTTACAAGATGACATGGCATTCAGTCAAACCTACTCTTGGTCGCCCATAGATGGTTGTGATGAGCCAAGCATGGTGCAGAATGAACATGTGTCCGAATTATCCAATCAGGTTGAAGATACATCGTTGTTAGAGACGATCAGCTCTTCCCCAAATGAAAGCAGCAGGGGCTCTAAACGGCTGATTCATGTGGACACCTGCAGTACGCCGACTAAACTACCAAAGGTAACACATACACTAGAGCATTTAGAAATGATTGACAAACAATGTGCTATTTTGTAATTGATCACAAAACAATTTTACTGGATATTTGATCATTAAGATGTCATACCAGAGCTCAAAGCTTTATTGGTGCAATGGCATTATGAAAAATGCCAACTGTCAAAGCTAGTGTCAAGATGTCTGGACCCAGAGAAGGGCTTCTCTCTAAGAAAACAAAAGACTTTTCTGGAAATTAACATTTGAACAAAATTAGCACCCTCATCCGAGACACAATTACACTGAGTAGATCACATCTCAGTATTGTCTTATCTGCATTTCCTTCCCTTCACAGTCTCTTCCCCCTCTCCTCTCTCTACTACTAAAACTTAAATTTTGAAGTTTTATTATTAAAGTCTTCTTGGATGTGCAGAATTTGTATGATTATAAATTCATTTAGGATCAAAATATGCTAAATTGGCACTCCATCCATAGACAACAAGTGATATCGTTGGAAATGTAAGCCGTATACTGAATGTTTTAGGCTGAACGTGCTTAACGTTCTGTGATCTCCTCTTGCTTCAGAAAACCACTCCAGAAGAGTCTCCGTTGTGCAGCTCAAGACTGAATCTTATGTCCATTACGAGTCCCAGCTCCAAAACCCACGGCAGGCAGCTCTTCCGAGACGATTCACATCCTCACATTGAAAAGCCTTAGAGGGGTCATTCTCAGACCCAACATGCCAAAGCGGAAAGAACTAAATCAGTCCAAATGTGCATGTTATTTGGCTTTTCAGAGGATTTGGATAAACCTGAATTAGCTTTTTACATAATTATGAATAATTTGCTAGTTTCACCCTTGAGAACAACAATATCTTGTAATATATTATGGCTCTGTGCAAGAGATGTGTGAGCTCTAATTTCCGCTAGACATCCTTTGAAAAGTATAATTCTTAAATCATAACAATTGAGTAAAAGAAGGCTTAAATCTGAAACTGAAGTGCAATTTTGAAGACCAAATATGAAGACCATATTTGTAATGAAAGTCATAACTCATCCTTGTATATTACCGTATCATTTTAAAGTCACTTATGTTTTTATCTTTCCTGGCAAACTTGTTAAGATAAAAACATGTTATGCAGTATTTTTTTTTAAATATCCACGTTTATATAATATGAATCACAGCGTTTGTATCTATTAGGGCTGAAGCAATTGTTTGACTCTAGACTTCACAATTCAGTATACCTTAAAAACCATTAAGGCTCAATTCAAAATCCATTTGAGGTTTGACTGAATGTTGTAAGTGTTGGCATAATTTCACTTTTTATTTTAAACCTGAAGCATGTGACAGGTTTATTTCAAAAGCTCAGTATGGTTGTCTAACATCACATCACCTAATAAATCAGACTGAACAATAGCAGCCTTTTTTGTTTATTCAAGCACAATTGCATGTTTGATCTATGAATATTAAACATACACTCATGTTTCTCATCTTAAATGTCATCTTGTTTCTCAAATCTAATGTGCAGCTTTCATCTCTTTTAATATATTGTTTGTAGGTAAATTTAAAATACCCATAAAGTTAATGAAAACAGCACATCGAGTGCTTTTTGTGTTATTGATCAAAATAATCAGGGTTTTACTCAAATTATTTGTGCATTTTTCTGCTTTTCTTGGGGGTGTCAAGAAAAAACAATCTTAGAGACTCTTGTCAAAGAGAACCTATACTTTTGTTCAAAATAAGTCGATTATTTCTATTTTAACGGTAAAGACCCTTTTTTTATTATTTTTTTTATAAATGTTCAATAACATAAGACCATTGTAAAGGAACTCCCTCTGCTATAACAGTGCTCACACGTTAATAAATACAAAAAACGTCATCACTCTACGCCTTGCGTAGCGGTGAAATGATTGGCTTGAAGTGTTCTGCGTCGGTGTATCAGTGACGAGCAATCCCGGAAGACGTGCAGTATCGTGAAAACTGTCATTGAGTGCTGTGCAGAGCTGCTACTTGACAAATCAACCCGATTTTTAAAAGTTAATTTCATCCAGTGAGTTATATTGCACCATGTCCGCAAGAAATCCAGGAATGCATCTTGGTAAGTTGGTTAAAAAAAAAAAAAAAAACCTTAACGTTAATTAATACCGCTACTTTTTCACGTGATAGGACAGGCATTTAATTAAAAAGGACAGAAGACAGAGATTAAAGTTCTTTGCAAGCTACTAATGAGCAACAGACAGAGTGATATAACTTAAGCTATACATTGAACATGTAAAGTGCAACGTAAGTTATATTCTTCGTGTTATGTGTGGTTAATGTTTAACTCAATCTGACCAGTTGAAACTCACTATTTTTATAATTCTACCTTCATACGGCCTGTGTAGTTAATCTTAAGTGTTATTCTGGTTTTCTTTCTTCTTTCTCTATATACAGTTGATTCTAAACTGTAAATAAAATACCCTTAATGAATTTCACATGACTCATGTGTCTCATGACACAAGTTGAGCAGAGGGAAATAACCAGACTAAACTGATTTTTAAAACATCCTTTATTATTTATTCTTGCCTTATTTTAGATCTGGAATGGGTGTCAAAAGTCAGAGTCAACACTCAGGCTGTTCTTAAAAGAGCCCAGCAGATCCAGGGATGCAAAGTGGCCAAAAAACAGTGGCAGGTAAACTGTTTACAGTATTTATGGTACATGCTCACTCCTATTGCTTGATGCCATCTGTATTGACCTGCATTGATAATGTAGGCTGCCTGGTTGCTGAAGGCTGTCACATGCATCGATCTGACGACCCTCGCTGGTGACGACACACCTTCCAATGTCCATCGACTCTGTATGAAGGCCACACGGCCCATCCGTCACGATCTGCTGAAGAGCATGGACATGCATGACAAAGGTGCCGCTGTTTTGCATATACACGTATTTATTTGTCACATTGGTGCCGTGCACTTATATCTTCTGTCACTCATATTGCAGTTTGCAGTATAAAATAAACTTACAATCATTTACACCCATTAAACAAATTACTGTTAGAAGCATTTTAGATCATAGTAATTGACTTATTACTCCAGAAATTTGGATCCATACAGATTACTGATATATTTAATGACCGCTTAATGAAAAATATAAAAAAAGTCTTGAAAACTCTGTAAATTTTCTGTAAATTTATCTTTATTATATTTCATAATTTATAGTATATTATTATATATTATATTATATTATATTATATTATATTATATTATATTTTATACCTTAATTTTGTATCATAATACACTACTGTTCAAATGTTTGGGGTCATTAGGATTGTTCTTTTTTGAGATAAATAAATAATTTTATTCAGCAAGGAGGATGCATTAAACTGACATTAAAGTGACATTAAAGACATTTATAATAAATGTTAAAAAATTTTACCACAGTTTACACACAAAAAAAAGCAGCACATCTGTTTTCAACATTTATAATAATATATATAATAATATATATATATATAATAATATATATATATATATATATATATATATATATATATATATATATATATATATATATATATATATATATATATATATAATATATATAAACATCTTGAGCACCAAATCTGCATATTTCAGGGATCCCAGGAATAATTACATTTTAAATTTACTAAAATAGAAAACACTTCTTTTAAATTGTAATAATATTTCACAATATATATATTTTTTTACTATATGTTTAATCAAATAAATGGAGCCTTGGCGAGAATAAGACTTCTTTAAAAAACATTAAAAAGACCTCAAACTGTTAATGGATAGTGTATATATTTTATGTATTATATTATTTTATTTTATTAAAGTTTATAAATGTTAATTATTTTGTTATATATAATATTTTAGTGTATTGATGGTTTTCAGTTTTAGTAACATAAGCGTGTCACTGTATATCTGCCCACAAGAGGGAGATAAAGCTCTTTTCACCGACAGTTACTGGCTGAAGAGATCAGTGACTTTAACAACTTAAATTCAACCTTTTACTGAATAAAAAATTGTAACACAATAAACATTAGATGTTAACAGAAGTGTTTTCTTTGTATTTTTGCGCTTTATTTACTTTTATGTATTTATTCAAATGTAGTCTTTGCATGAAATGAATTATAGATGTCTTTGACTTTAAACACTGTGTGTGTGTGTGTGTGTGTGTGTGTGTGTGTGTGTGTGTGTGTGTGTGTGTGTGTGTGTGTGTGTGTGTGTGTGTGTGTGTGTGTGTGTGTGCGCGTGTGTGATTCCAGGAATCACGACTGCAGCTGTCTGTGTGTACCCATCACGGGTGGCTGATGCTGTAAAGTCTCTGAAGGCAGCAAACTCTAGTCTTCCTGTTGCATCTGGTAAGACATTTGAAACTGCTTATCTTTAAACACATTTCAATCCTTTTATAGACATCATCCTAGAGAGGGTGCAACCGCATTGTCTCACCTCACCTCATTCTCTTTGCTTCAGTGGCCACTGGTTTCCCTGCTGGACAGACGCCACTGAAGACCCGTCTCGAGGAGGTCAGGTTGGCTGTGAAGGATGGTGCTACAGAGATCGATATTGTCATAAACCGGACTTTAGCACTCACTGGACAATGGGCAGGTGTGTGTAACATGCAGGGAATACAGGCAGATACAGTTCCTACCAAAAAAATCCTCTTAAACCAGACTGTTTTCTGTTGGTTTAAAGGGGTCCTGATTATGCTTTTTTACATTTCAACTTTCTTTAGTGTGTGATGTTGCTGTTTGAGCATGAAAAAGGTCTGCAAAGATACAATGTCCACTCCAAACAGAGTTATTCTCCATATCAGCAAGCACTGTTTCTGAACACCCTGAAACACCTCGATTGTAGTCTTGAGTTTTCTTCTGGGAATGTACGTTACAATATTCCTCATTTAAATAATTCCCACCCCATTGTATGCACGAAAAAAGGCCTGGTTGAATTACGTTAGTAGTTTTTTGAAACATTCATGACAAGTGGTTGACCAATCACAACACAATGATTCAGCCAGCCAATCAGAGCACATTGAGCTTTTCAGAAGGAGGGGCTTCATAGAGACAGGAACTGAACAGAGCGTTACTGACAGACTTGGAAGAGAGGTGCTGCAACAATGTCAAATATGTGAAAAATAAGGTGTTTTTTGAACATTCAAGCATGAAAACCTATTCTAGTAGACCCCAAAAACAAAATCAAGACTTTGTAAAATTGCATGATAGGTCCTCTTTAAGCTGTTGATCAGCTGACAATGGCCATAACCATCACACTTCTTTATATAAAAGAACAATAAAAGTACACAAAGTATGTTTTTCTTCAGTTCTACTTTGATAGCTGGTGAACATTTGTGTCTCTCATTGTTAAATGATCTCCTCAGCCCTCTACGATGAGATCCGGCAGTTCAGAGAGGCCTGTGAAGACGCCCATATGAAGACCATCCTGGCAGTGGGAGAGCTGGGAACCTTCACAAACGTTTACAAGGCCAGCTTGGTGTCCATGATGGCAGGTGAGGACATTAAGCATAGATTTTAGAGGAAACATTTAGTTTTAATTCGCAGAACTGCATGTAGTCCTGAAGTCAGAAAATAATTATTATTAAATGTTTTTTTGTGTATATATATATATATATATATATATATATATATATATATATATATATATATATATTATGATAATAGGACAGTTCTATCACTCTGATATTTTTTACTTCACGCCCTCCAATAATATCAAAAGGAATTTTAATTTAAAAATGAAAAACTGTTTTTTTTTTAAATATATAATAATTTAAATGATCTTTATCCATTATTGTCTAATTAATTTTAAATAATTATTTAAATGTATTGATTTTACCGTATTGTTTAATTGTTCTACCCTTGTCAGGCCCTGTCCCAAATGGCACACTTCATATGCACTTTCAGTCTTGTGGACTTATAAAGGCTGCCGTCTGAACGTGTCCATTAAGTCCATGAGAGTAGGGTGTCCCATTTGTCATTTTAGGTGTCAGAAGGGTGTTCACGAGCGCCCCCTTTGTGGTTGATATGCGCACTTTTGCCGAGCCCGCGCTGAAGCGAGCTGAAGCGAGACTTCTTCCTGAGTAGTCAAAGCGGCGTTACGTCACGAAAGTGCAGACTCGTAGTGTTTAGGGTGCCATTTGGGACAGGGCCTCAGAAGAATGCACACTTTTTAGTGTCTGTGCAGTAACAACATCCACCAGCAGGGACTAACTGCTCATGCTAACCAGCTAAATCTGACCCCCTGGTATGATCAATCCCCAAAAGTGATGCTTGCCTTAAGCAAGTTTGATATTTTGTCCAGAGTGTGGCGCCATTGCTCATCCTTTTCGCACTCAGCATCCAGATCTCTCTCTCACACACACACACACACACACACACACACACACACACACACACACACACACACACACACACACACACACACACACACACAGAGCAGGCCAGTGACTGTATGCTTAAATAGCCATTGCACATTAAGCCGATTACTGTACCCAATTGTCAGCGGCTCTGATAGGGATCGTTATTAAAATGCATTGCTTTTGTCGCCGCGCTCATTCCTTAATCTCCCCTTGTTCCTATGAATTGCGTATGAGGTTTCTGAAATTGAATGATAATTTCACCTATTAATCTGCGACGCCGGAGCTATTTTACTCCCACGCTCTCCGGCAGTGTCCCCCCGCTCCGCCGCAAATGAATAGAGCTTCATTACTGTCGCCCGCGTTTAATAACCGTTATCCATTATCGTGTAATTAAGACTCCCCAGAACGAATCTCAAGGATTATGTCAGTTTGAGGGAGAGAGTGAGCAATAGAGTGAAAGAGTGTCGGAGGAAAGGGGAAGCGGTGGGGAAAAGAGTGGAAAAACACATAGAACGTATCTTTAATGAACTGTAAAATGTTCATCTTGTTCTGTGCGGTAATGAACAGTCATTAGACATGAGGAAGGGCAGGCGGGACTCGGGTGCTGGGGGTTAGAGCTGGTCCACAGTTTGTGGTTCATCCATTAGAAGCGTCATTTTATCTTCTATTTTTATCGGAACGCTGATAAACCGTAATTGGCTATGAAGGAGAGGAAGGGAGAAATGAAAGCTCTTATTGATGAAGGAACGCACACCCTCTGAGCCCTGCCGACGGGACCATATGTTCTTGTCTAGCCTCCCCTGCCCTCGCGACTAATGTCCTGTCGGGGGTTCAGAATCTGACGCCTCTCTGAAGTGCCTGAATGGAGGTGCTAAAAATGTACTGGACTTTCTAATTTGAAGAATTGAACTTTGACCTGTCAGTCCGAGCCAAACAAGTGTCAGATGCAAGTTTTTGGCTTTTATTGACGAAGAATTAAAATACTGACCAGTGTGACCTGAAATATGCATATGTATTAAACCACGTTGCAATGTACTCTCATGTTGGTTTCATATGCTTTTGAAAATCTTGTATATATAATTTCAAGAAAGGTTTTAGCTTGATGACTCTAACTGTCATGTGGTGCAACCATTAAGTAAAAATTAAAAGCATATTTTCCTTGCACCTTGAATACGTGAATAAGTGTTCACACCAAAAATGATAGCTATAAAGATAACTATAACAATAACTATATTTGCGTGATATCGTTCTGTTCCAGCTCTTTAAAGCAGGATGGATTCTGATTGGCTGTCAATGGTTTTATCATTCATCAGCTGGAAAAAAAAAATGACTTCAATGTTATAGTTCTTCTTTCTGTGCCGTTATTGTTATAGTTGTGGTGTGGATTCTTCTATTCTTTTATATGTAGAACAATTTTTGAACTATATCTTTATTGCTATTGTTATAGTTATCATCCTTGGTGTAAACGGACCTTTAATCATTTTCGTAATTTTCAAAAAGATTTTGAAAAACATTTAAAATTATCATGAATTATTAATTCATAAATATCATAGTTTTTGGGGAGTCACTCGACATGACATTTAACAACCTTAACTAAACATATTTTGCCACAAAAAAGGTACATAAAGTATCTGATATTTTAAGAGACGTATTGTCCTTTGTCAATATATATTTATATATATATATTATATTATATATATATTATTTTTATTTTTATTTTTATTTTTTGCATGTTGGTTGCACCACATGACTTTTTGGATAATTTGGACAAAAGAGTTTCCAATATTTAAAATGAGTAATATTTTAATTAAATTAATAATTCTAATAAAGTTAATACCAAATAATTAAAAAGGTTTTCATTATATATTTGTGTCACCCTGACATTTTTTACTTCATGCCCTCCAAAATATCAATATAAATTTACAAATTAAAATTAAAATAATTGTCTACGTTGGCTTTTCTCTGCCTGAATGAGGATCAGAGTGGACCATACTTCATGCCAGTAGTCAAAAGGCTTTGTATTTTCTAACCACTAGGATCGGACTTCATCAAAACTTCAACAGGCAAGGAGTCAGTCAATGCCACTTACCCCATTGCCATAGTAATGGTGCGGGCCATCCGTGACTACTACTTGAGGACAGGCCATAAGGTAAAGGACCCATTATACCCTTAAATCACCTTCTTTAACTGGAATCATCCAGGCTGTTTGACTGATCATTTGTGGGTCCTCAGGTGGGTTTCAAGCCCGCAGGAGGCATCCGTACGGCGCAGGAGTCTGTGGTGTGGCTGACCCTGATGAAGGAAGAGCTCGGAGACGAGTGGCTCGATCCTCACCTTTTCAGACTAGGAGCAAGTAGCCTGTTAGCTGACATCGAGCGCCAGGTAATTAAACCAACACTGTTTCACACTCGCAAAGCTGCTCTATTCTGGCTTCAGATGTGATAAAGTGATAATTACCATCCATTATGGCTGGAAACAGACACTGTTCAGGGAGTGCGGCATCGTGACCCAGGTCACCTGTGGTGAATAGGATATAGATTAGCTCTTTTATTTATGTATTAGGCTAAATGCAGCTGCGTTTGACAAAGCTTTGTCATCATATATAGCTTTATTGAAGCTCAACGTTATTTTAATCTACATTTTTTATTGTTACAGATTTACCACTACGTGACCGGACGCTATCCCGCCTATCATGAACTTCCTATGGCCTGAGTTTTTTAAAAATCCCAGATTTGGGCTGATGAAAGCTGTTCAGTGACACAATGGAAAGACATCACACCTGTTTATTATGAAAAGAATTATAAAGAAAAGAAGTGAAATGAAGCACAGTATCTGTCCTAAACTAAGAATATATTTTATTATATTGTAAAAACTGTCTTTTTTCAAGTTATCTTGTAGAAAAAATGCAAACCCAAGAACATTTCTGGATGACATGGTGCAACCTGAACCGTCAGAAGTAAAAGCGCTCGCTTTACGTCAGCACAAAGGCCTCTTGCATCACTTTCTCATATCTGCGATTCCCAGCAGCAGTTGTTCCTCAGACAAGCGTACAGATCTCGTAAGCTGCACCTGGGGTTACGCTATCACTGTCCGAGGCTGATGTTATTTGACTTCCGCTGAGCTAATTTCATTAATCAAGCGCTGGATGTCAGAAGTGTGTGTTTGGGATTAATTAAGAGGGGTTAAGAGAGTTTAAATGATCAGATAAAAGCGCGTGCCAGTTAGAGCTTCGTTTGAAGACCGAGAACTTTCTTTTTCTTCTCCCTCTTTCTTCTTTAATTAAGAGATCTCGGGCCGTGCCCTTGACTGGGATGGAGGATAAATGACTGAATTAATTGCGGAATGGGGAATGAGCCGAGAGGTGCGAGTGGAGCGAGATTGAAACTTCGGTAAATTCAGTCGGAAAACTGGAGCACAACTAGATTTGTATTCACAGAGAAGCAGTAAAAGCTATTCTCACAAAAGCTTAATAATACCTGCATAAGCACTATGGTAGAACTGGTATTAGCATTCCTAAGAGATCCACAAGCAGCGGGATCCAGAAGAATGAACTAATTAATGCTCAAAAAGAATTATTTAGAACTTGATTAAAGCCCAGAAAAAAAACTTCTGAAATATCCATCCATCCATCCATCCATCCATCCTTCTGTTTGTTCATCCATATGCAGTATCCATTTGTCCATATATCCTTCTATCCTTCTGTTCATTTCTGTCTATCCATACATCCATCTATCCATCCATCTGTTTGTTCGTCCATCTGTTCGTTCGTTCGTTCGTCCATCCATCCATCCATCAATTCCTTCGTCCATCCTTATGCAGTATCCATTTGTCCATATATCATTTTATCCTTCTGTTCATTTCATTTCTATCTATCTACTATCCATCCATCCATTTGTTTTTCCATCTGTTCATCCATTCATCTGTTTGTTCATCTGTCCATAAATCCATTTGTCCATATATCAGTCTGTCTGCTGTCTGTCTATCCATCCATCCATCCATCCATCCATCCATCCATCCATCCATCCATCCATCCATCCATCCATCCATCCATCCATCCATCCATCCATCCATCCATCCATCCATCCATCCATCCATCCATCCATCCATCCATCCATCCATCCATCCATCCATCCATCCATCCATCCATCCGCCTGTCTATCCTTCTGTTTGTTCGTCCATCCATATGCAGTATCCATTTGTCCATATATCCTTCTATCCTTCTGTTAATTTCTGTCTATCCATACATCCATCAATCCATCCATCTGTTTGTTCGTCCATCTATTCGTTAGTTCGTCCATCCATCCATCTATCAATTCATTCGTCCATCCATATGCTGTATCCATTTGTCCATAAATCCCTTTATCCTTGTTCATTTCATTTATATCTACTCTCCATCCATCCGTTTGTTTGTCCATCTGTTTTTCTGTCCGTTTATCCATCCATCTGTTTGTTCATCTTTCCATAAAGCCATTTGTCCATATATCTGTCTGTCTGTCTATCCTTCTATCTTTCTGTTCGTTTGTCCATCTATCCATTCATCTGTTCATTCGTCCGTCCGTCCATCCATTCATCCATCCATCCATCTGTTTGTTTGTTCGTTCGTCCGTCCATACAGTACATCCATCTGTCTGTTTTTCTGTCTGTCTGCTGTCTATCCTTCTGTTCGTTTGTCCGTCCATACATCCATCTGTCTGTATATCTGTCTGTCTGTCTGTCTGTCTGTCTGTCTATCCTTCTGTTCATTCGTCCGTCCATACATCCATCTGTCTGTACATCCGTCTGTTTTTCTGTCAGTCTGTCTGTCTTCTGTCTGTCTGTCTGTCTGTCTATCCTTCTGTTCATTCGTCCATCCATAGACCGTATCCATTTGTCCATATATCCTTCTATCTTTCTGTTAATTTCTGTCTGTCTGTCCTATCTATGACTCTATCTATAGTTTTATCTGAGACACATTGATCAGCTGCTCAGCTGATTGTCAGCTGTGTGTTGTGCCTTGTATGTTTCATTAGCCGTGACTGTAGTGGTTTATGAGGCCACACTGGCAGGGCTGAGTAAGAGTGATGGAGCCCCAGTGCTCCCCGAGGCCATGACAGATTAGCTTCACTTACATAAAGGCATGTAGATCATCTGCAATCTGGACCCGTGGCCCACGCCACCAAGCCAGATAACGCTGAGGGATTGAGTTAGCCTTTAGATTGATTCTCCCCTCCACAGACAACACTTCCTCTCCTTCGCTTTCTTCCCTGCTTTTCTCCTAGCTCTCGCCTCTCTTTTACTCAATCACATTCCCTCCTTCAGGCATGTGTATGTCTTACGAACTCATATAGCTGGAAAATACAATATGGGTTTTAGTAATCTTTGTCCTCTCCACCTGTCTAACACAAAAGTAATGCTATAATCATGTATTTTAAGATGAAACAAACAAATTTGACTAATGCATAAGAAGAAATATATTATTGTATATTATGCATGCATACTTGCCAGTAAATTTTATCAGGGTGGGACAGTGGCCTGTGTCTGTGTGTGTGTGTGTGTGTGTCATTGGGAGGGCTGGGGAAAGACCTAGTGACCCATCTCTGAAAATTCATGGACAGTCTCTCGTATGGCAAGAGATAAATATAGTAAAATATAGATTTTAACTAAAATATTGTAAAAATCGAATTAAAAAAATATCAAGTTTACCAGTGTTTTTCACTAAAGGAACAGGGCTATAAAGGTTATATAGTAAAACAACCATGATTTTAATATATGTTTAATATATAAAAATGTCAAATGAAGACTGAATATTATTTTATGCTGATGCAAACAAATTGAATCAGAGTTCACAAAAATTATTGAAACTTATCAACCTTTAACACCATTTTTGCCACTGAAGTTTGTCTTCTGTATTTTGTTTCGCTAGCAAAAGTATGGTGTGAATATGTGATATATCAGCCAGCCCTATAAGTTTTAGCATCCGTTTCCACCCTTTATCACATTTTCTTTCTTTCAAATCTTTATGAACACATCCATTTGTTCTAGCAGTCTAATTTGATTATGAGGTCATGCAGTGAAGGAAATGTAAATGAACCAAGGAAACAGCTGAAATGCCAAAGGGAATGACTGAATTACATGTGAATTATTCATTAGAATATGTAGGTCTACTGTTCAAGGCGCTCTTTTGCATTTGAAGTGTTTCATTACATTTGACATACAATCTGATACAATTCTTAACATCCCATGGAAATCTTGTAATGGGAAAACTTTGTGGTTCACAATAGCATTCCCAATGGGGTCCAAAACGTGCCAAATGCAAGTCAAAACTGCCTTTGCCGAGTAAATAAAACCTACTCTGTAGTTGGCTGGTAACTTTATTTTGAGCTTTAATACATGGCTTAAGAGCGGTATCTGACCCTTAATGATACGATCGACGAAAATCAAAGACTAGAATATTCTTTGAATGAAGGAAGCTGCCAAAATTGTAATATGAGGACTAACTGAATAAATAAATAGAAACAATTATGCTAAATTATTATGGTAACACTTTACAGTATTAGTTAACATGAAACTAAAAATGAACAACACTTCTACATCATTTATTAGTCTTAGTTAATGTTAATTTCAACATTTACTAATACATTATTAATATACAATTTTGTTTCTATTAACATTATAGTTAATGCATTGTGAACTAACATAAACAATAAATTACTATTTTTATTATCAAACATTAACAAAGATGAAAAAATACTGTAACAAATGTATTGTTCATTGATAGTTCATGTTAAATGTTTACAAAATAAACCTTATTGTAAAGTGTTATTAAGTTGTATTAAGATTATAATTATTTATATACATTTTACTAATTTATTATTAATCAATTAATCATAAACAATAAACATTTAGGGGTGTATTAGACTGAAAATGAATCTTAATTCACTTGCTATTGGCATGTGTGGCAAAAAGTACATTTGGACCCTGATTCCCAGTATTATGAGTTCTAACAATAAACTTAGGAGTCAATCTGTTGTATATTTTTAATTCAGTATGTATGGCGTTATGTAAACGCTCTTGTAACCAGGTTTCTGACCCGGTCGCCACTCACTCACTCACTCTCTGACAAATGTCTTTTTTCAGATTGATTGCTTTTCTTCTGTTTTATTCATAAATGTTTTTTCTTTCCCTTTGCTCCTTGAAGCAGTTGTGAAAAATGGTGCGCTCAGGGTGGCGTTTCCAGGCAAAAAAAAAAAAAAAAAAAAAAAAAAATATATATATATATATATATATATATATATATATATATATATATATATATATATATATATATATATCATTTTTAATGACACGTGCGTCACCTGTCAACTACATCATCACAGGCCAGGATTTTGCGTGTTGGAGGTTTTGTGTGTGTGCTTTTCACATATTACCCAGCGGCAACAGCAGCCTACCTCGTAATCAATTGCTATGGAAACATGTTATTCTGTGTGATTAATAGCATACACACATCTTATGTTATTCTCATTTGTCTGAGAGTTGTTCAAGGGTGCTTAAACAGAAACATCCAGCACTGTGCTGCATTCATTCTGATAGGGTGCCATTGCTTATCATTTGCAAGTCATCTCTCGGCTGCTGAATTTTAACATGCTCGGAGACAAAAGAGAGCAAAACGACTGCAAAAAGATCTGTGACAGGATGTCAGAAGTTGTCTTCGAAACGCTGCCGGTGAGATTATGAATAATTGGTTGCATTTATTGAGCTGCATATGACAGTGAAGCCTGACAGTTTTGTGTCAATTGCATGTTAACATGCTTGTTTTGACATCCTCGATTTAGGAGTCTTGACAAAACAGATATTGTCCATGTATGCACGTATGTGCACAGTGTTGGTGAACTTTCCAAGCTACATGCTTGTCATAATCTAATATAGTTTAGCTACAGTCAAGTTACTCTTTTGCTGAAATAGCTAATTTGTTGCTTATCTATTTTTCTCCTGTGATGAGTTCAAAATAAATATTCTTTCTTTCTTTCTTTCTTTCTTTCTTTCTTTCTTTCTTTCTTTCTTTCTTTCTTTCTTTCTTTCTTTTCTTTTTGTATGAATACATTTTTCTTTGTCTGTATTTTTATTTAATTTCAGTTATATGAGCTAATGTTTTTCTCGCTCTTTTGTTTTGTTTTTATTTTATTTTCATTTATTTGGGCAAATTATTATTTTTTTTTTTTGCTCCTGTTTTGTTTTTATTTTATTTTCATTTATTTGGGCATTTTTTTTGCTCCTGTTTTTGTTTTTATTTTATTTTAATTTCAGTTATATGAGCAATTTTTGTTTTTGTTTGATTTGTATTTATTTTAGCTCTTTTTTTTTTTTTGCTTTATTTTCATTTCAGTTACATAAGACAATTACAAAACAAAAAAACAATTAAAAAAACAATTACATTGTTTGTTTTGTTTTGAAAAATCTGTCAGGTTTAAATTAGATTTTAAATCTTACATTTTCCGCACTCTCAGACTCAGTATTTCCTTCAAAGCGTCAGATCTGCCAGAAAGGTTAAAGGGAGAGCTAGAATGAATAATAGTTTGGGAAAATGAATCCTGCACATAAGAAAAGCTGTCCTTCACTACACATCAAGAAATTCCGTTCAGCCACTGGAGACGAGTTTTCTTTTATTCACTTTGGGTTGAAGGTCATCAAAACTCACACTTTGCGCCTCATCAACACAGTAGGAGTGAACAAGGCGGAGAAGACAATTAATCCCTAATGATATTAATGATGCAATTAGAAGGTATACCAGCTTTTCCAGTGAAGGGGACGGAAACCGGTAGCGATGCTATCCGGGGACTTCACTAGTGTCAGTCCGCACCCTCTGATGCTGCTGTGATGCTCACAACAAAAGAAAGCCACTGCAGGAGTGTCTCTCGTTGCGTGCAGTTGAATGTCTTTGAATGTTGACCTTGGCACGGAGCTCCCTTGCGACCGAGTAGTGAAGGAATACATGTATACGAGATCAAATGCGCCCGGGCCTCACCTGGCACTGCCGGTCTGATGTTTGACTCTCCGAAGAGCCTTTGCTCCAGCCACACTTGTCAAACTCCACTGCTGAAATTAACGAGGAAAAGTTAATTAGCTTTGATCCCTCTCAGATCTGCAGTGGATAAATTATTTGTCATTGACAGATCAGCCAAGTATTTATAATCCATTAAAACGCTACAGGGCTGATGAAATGGAAGGTTGAATGGCTTTTACAAAGACTAACGTGAGCTTAACTGTTGGCATTTACCCGATATCAATAAATCCTCATTCAAGTAAAAGGTTATGCATGTTGACAATAGAAATCTGTAAAAGTTGAAAAAGTTTGTTTTTAAGCTTTAATTACAGTTTTTCTCGATTGCTTAAACACTATAACCAGGCTTTTGAACTAAAATTTCAAAACCATAACGCCATTTATCAAAAAGCACACCCATTTCACTAAACTATAAACACTATTCCCTGTTTTGACACATGAGTCAGATTTGTTGAACTGTCACTGCAAAACTCTACACACAAATCCCTTACTTTCTCATTGCTTAGACCATGTTGTCATTTAGAAAGCACTAGCATTCAAAATTGTTCACTCAAGTCAGCACAGCTTCAGCTCAGTTAGCACACAATTACCCAGGTGGAAACACTAAGAGTCAAAATTTAACACACATCAATCAGAACCTTCAATAGATATATAAAAGGGCCCAGATCAGTTTATTGCGTTTTGGAACAATAGATCCAGAAAGACATGAAGGAAGAGATTGAGGAGGGATAAGAATGAGGAGGAGGAGGAAGGGCAAGGACAAGAAGACAAGCAGTGTCAGATGAAATTCAAGCCACTCTAGTTGCCCATGTCTTTGTCAATGTTATGACTATGAGGGAGGCTCGGCTACGAATAAGGCCAAATTTGAGTCACTTTACCGTCGCCTCGAGAACCTTCAGGGAGGTGTGGTGGCAAACAAAATTCTATCACTGAATAAGAGACAAACATTTCCAGTAGTCTTTGATGAGGTTTATTTTCTTGCAAGAAAAGGCCAGCAGTCATACAGTCAGACAGTGTGGCTGCAGAGTGTGACAGTGAAGGGAGGGCATCCTTTCTCCTTTATAGTCTTGAATCCCAGAATGTTATCTTTCTAGGCAAATGATGGTATTTCAAACATATGTGGAACATTCTTAGACGTGTCCATCATATTGTATCCTTGAGTGGAGGCCCTCCTGTTACGTCCCAACACTCTTTACCATTCCAATACAATTCGAATTCCATATTAGAATATGGTTTGTGTGTGCTCTTTTACTGTCATGTCATGTTGGTCACACACATCTTACTGCAAGTAAATATAAAAAAAAAAAATTTAGAGGTGAGAGTAAAAATAAAAAATAAAAAAAAAGAGTAAAACAGGAAAAAAAAATAAAAAATTTGTGTGCGCGTGTTTTCTGTGTATGAATAAAAATGTGCCAATGTATCCACTGGTTGTGTCTTTTGTGTTCATCATGTGAAAAGGTTTGTGATGGGGGAACCACAAGCAACATAACCAGTTTTGGAAATGTTGTTTTGAATTTATTGCACCAGTGTCTTAGACTATGTTGTAGTGTGTGTGATTTTGAGGGCTTGTGTGTCCTGTTTGAGGGCAAAGTTTGGTTTTTCAGCAAGAGTGAATGGTTTTGAATGTAGAGCTTCATTTTGACCTGAAAATAGGATGTTTGGGGAATTGGGTGAGACGTTATGGATTTGTGTTTATAGTTTTGAGAATACGAGGCATAGTTTCAAGAAATGTGTTTAAGCAATCGAGAAAAACTGTAAGTGGCTAATATTCACAGCTAAAGGTTGTTGATTAAGTTTATTTAATTTGATTAATAGTATATTATCATATAATAGGTAAGATCCCTTTTGCAATCCCTGAACCCACTACTAGTTGGTGTTTGCCGTGTCCAAATTCAAGTCTTCAGCTTCTTGAGAGGTGAAACTGATCCTCTGCAATCTGATGTACATTAACAAGGCCATATTTCAGACCTAACAAAAGGCCACAGTTGCAGCACAATCAATATGAAAATACTCCAAATAAATGAAAAAAGCTTGCAAAGGAGGTTCAGCTGGTGAAGATGAGTTTGAGGGAGGGGCACTGAAAGATCAAGCTCCGTTCGCAGATTACAACATTTGATGGATACTCCAAAAACATGGCGGTGATCTTTATTGATCGTCCTGTTTCTAATCAGGGAGTGTAATTATTGACTCCTGTGAGGCCGTACGGGGAATTTTATAAATGCTGTTTTAAAGTGCAGGTTTGCACATCGTGATTTAGGGTCAAATTGGACCAGTTTGGCTATTTTGGAATTCAAATGACGACTCGTATCCTAAAGTAAAATCAAACGGGACTGTAAAGGTTGAGAATTACATTGGTAAAGAGGGTTCCTCACAGGAGCGTCTGTATCTTGTGTGAGCTGCGTTTCCAAATCCAGACCATGGACAAGTTTCCTGAGGTGTTTTACCCCAATGATTTAGTTTCACAAGATGAAAGCCAGTTGTTTGTTTAAAAAACCTTTCCCAGGTACAGTGACTGCCTGAAGGTTCGAGATACAGAGAAAGAGAGGGAGTCTGCTCGACCCAAACATGTTCTCCAGGCGTTCCCGGTTCTAGAAATCGGCATCTGCACTGCTTGTTTTTATGTATTAAACATATGAGCATAACTATATTTAAACCTACCGGCGAGGGGCAAATTTATCAACACGTCCATGGAGTTGTTGATGGGTCAAAGGGACCTTTTGATAAGACGTAATGCTCTGGGAAGAGATCTGCCAGCATGTAGGAGACAGAATAATTGTTTCGAATAGGGATTCTCAGCAGACTCCTCTGAGCTTGTCAGCTGGTGTTTGAAGTGTGCACTGACATTGGGAAAAACTCAAGGGCAGGGGTTGAGCAGGAAACAGGCTCTCAAATGAGAACGGGAGGGGAGGGAACGAGAACTAGAGAGGAAAAACAAAGACAAAGGCGGCTTCACACAAAGCGCCATTTGTGTAATAAGTTGCTCGTGTGTGTTTGTGTACGTGTTGAGAGAGTTGCTTCTGAACTTATATGAGATATATTTCCCTCAGAGACCTCGGAAGGACCCGGCAAAAAGACCTTGAGTTTTCCTTGACTTTGAGAGTCACCCAACATGAAACAAGATGTAGAAGGACTTATAGTCTACACTCAGGTGGGTCTCCCTTCATCTGAATGTAAAGAAAGAAACAAGTGTACTTTTAGGAGCTTTGAACATGATTTGAAACGCCACAAGGCTAGCAAACGTGCCTTCTGGGGTTGGTTTGTGTGCAGTTGATTGTCTTGTTGTGTCCACAAAAGCATGCTGTGGCCAAGAAGTTGCCCTTCAGTTTTGAAGTTGATGTATTTGTAGGCTCTTTTTTAAGTTTCTCTTAGTTGAACTTCTCTACTCTTAGTTTTAATAAGGTGCAAGGCTGTAGTGTATTGTGAAAATGTATGCTATGTCAGAATTACCATAATTATGTGATGACTATTCACGTCCTTAGACCTGGAATGGCCATTGGGGGAATCGGGAGAATTCACGATGGGCCGCTCATAAATTCCTTCCACCTATCAAATTGTGCTATATTTGCACAGCTCTTTTTAGCATAGCCTAAATATTATTATATGGCGTATATTACGCATATATGGTGAGCCACGTGACATAATAACCGGATTTTTTAATTATCCATCAATGTTTTTAAAAACTCAGTAAATTATAATATTTTTGTGAGGCCTCATGTTGGTAGTTATTATTATTGGTCAATTATTATATAAAGTTGTGCCTTGATAAAAGTGTGTATATACAATATAATACAAATGTCAGACCTTTTCTCTGATCTAACTTCATTTTCTTAGCCAAACCTTTGCAATTAATTAACCAACTGGTTCCAAAGTAATTTTCTGGTGGATGTATGAGGTCAGAAAACTACTGTGCCATTGCACACTATAACTTTTTAAAATCTAAAAAAGTCTAAAAACTATATAGTATTTAAATAAATAAATGGTTTTCTGTTAGAATAAAGGTGTATCAAGGGCTCTTTTACATTCACTTTGAAATTATTTCTAAATATCCAAACAAATGAATAATAGTGTTTTCTTAGGGGAGGTTTGTCTATACTGTCGTTTTAGGCCTCGCACAACACATGCTTGACACCGAAAAGTGTGTGCACTCCAACCTGGAACAAGGGGATAAATTATAGCAAACAACAAAAAGTTGCATGAAGTTTCCCTGGGTGTCCTTGTGACAGGCAGTGCATGGCATTAAATGGCACAGTGCGAAAAAGAGGACAACCCACTAGACAACTAGACGAGAAAGGAAACAGTCATGAAGAAAACATGAGACTTGTATTCTCTTCCTCGACACATATTAAAACAGAGCGAGGCTGGAAACGATTAAACAAAATCTACTGTCGAGGGAAAATGTGTAAAAAACTTTTTTTTTTCTATCAGTCAAAACTGTGACAGAATTGTCACAGTCTCCTTTGAAGTCAGCGATGGAAGCCAACGAGGGACCTTGCAAGTGGGTAAATAAAAGATGGAGCATTTCTCCCCCTCTTTCCTTCGCTGGTTAATAGGGCAGCCCCCGCTGATCAAAAGCACATTAGCTTTGATTAATCAATCAATGCCCTGGCGGCCCACTCCTTCCTGTCAATGACTGGGGCCGCCAGCTAGCACGCTGGATGGAGGTTAGCGAATGATCCAGACCCCTCCTTACTGCACGCAACCATCCGGATGCAGTTCTCACGCCGAGATGCCAGGCGAAATCCTCAACAATCGATCTTTAGACTCTTTTACTGCTTTAATTTGTGAACCCTTTCCTGCTAATGACTCTGTTTGAGGTGTATTCATTTTACCACAGCAGACTTCATCCTGTCTGTGCTTTCTCGTTTGAAGGCATTTCAAGTTTTATTGCTGCCACGGAGGTTAAGTTTAGTACGAATAACAAGCAAAACATTACAGAATATTTTGAGTGAAACTAACTTTTGCAGTTTTTAGCAATGTTCCCTTTATTTTACAACAGTTGCGGTCCGTCAATGAGTTCAAATGGTCTTAATATACAGTATTAAGCATTGGTCATAATATACAGTATTAAGCACTTAATATACCTAGCATTATATCATCAACATTTTAAATATAACAATACATTTATACAACAAAATATACAATTATATTATTATATATAGTTTATATATAGTATTTTGTTGTATAAATGTATTATTTTTTTTTTATTTAGCATACACACACACACGCAAATAACTGTATTTATTAGTGAGTCATTGAATCATTCACTCAATCTACTCAAATCAGAATAAAAACAGTGTTGTTTCTGCTTTGGTTTCGTGTGTAACTTTTTATAGTTTGCAGAACAATAAATGTTGTGTCTAAAATATAAGTTGCTCAGTATTAACTTGTTAATTGAACTTTTGTATAAAAACAATATCACAATTGCTATAGACCCCTTTTGCGCCTACGTCACAGCGCTAGCTGGAGGCAAAACAAACGGAAAACTGGAGGCGGCCAATACAAACCAGCACAGATTCGGCTACATAATAAGGAGCTTAAATTATTATTTTATTATTAAAAGTCATCTTGTTGTGTTCTTGGGTGCAAGAATCAATGAAAAATGAGTATGCTGTATCTGGAATTTTTATTTCTAGAAAATATTCATATCATTAAAATTGCACCGTAGTGTCACTCTTTACATTGTCGTCTTGGCGCTGGCTAGGCAGAACTGCGGATTGAACCACACAAGTCTTTACATGACCATTCAGCACATAGTTATATTATTATAGGCATCTAAATATATTTATATGTCCTCAGTTTCTCTTTACCCTCAGTTTCTCTATCGGGTAGGTGTAGAAGTCAGGCCACTCAACCGGAGGTACGTCATCTGGTTCCGTCCGTTAAAATTAACTTTTGCAAATAACAATCGGCATCCTGGACAGTGAGTGACCTTGCACATTAAGACAAAATCGGATTTTCTCCAGTCATTGTTAAAAAACAAGCTAACAAAACTTGCAAACTAACGTTAGTGAAGCGGCCAGAGGGATCTTTCTGCCTCCAGCTAAGCTCCGCCCACACAAATACGTCACCGTGTTTACCAACTGTAAAAGGGTCTATTGTGTGGAATATCAGCATGGATACTCGGCCTCGGGCTGTTGAACTTCAATGCGAATGTACTTTTTTAAGAGAATATCCACTCAAATGTCTGAAAAAAAGGGGGGGGGGAAAGCTAGTTTACTCGATGGCCAACCTTAAAGGTCTTTAATATGTTCCACAACACCTTGGTCACTGTTGGGGAAAGTTGCTTTTAAAAATAATGTTACAATATTGTGTTACTCCCAAAAAAAGAAATTAGTTCCGTTACTTGGTTAATTTTTATAGAAAGCAATGCGTTTATAACAAAAACAAAAGTTCTAATTTTGGCAAATGTAAAGGCCCTTTCATGCCAAAAGTGAAATGAAGAAGCCTCAGACTGAAGGAAATGCAAATTAGTCAATAAATGAGAAAACAAAGTAACTTGTGTTACTTATTTGAAAAAGTAACTCCGATATTTTGTTGTAAATTTAAAAATAATGCGTTACTTTACTAGTTACATGGAGAAAAGTATTCTGATTATGTAACTCACGTTACTTGTAATGCGTTACGCCCAACACTGTTACTTGTTTCCATTCTGATGGTCTGTTACGCTCCACAAATGCGAATGTAATTTCATATGACAGGGAAAGTAAACTTTCTTTCCAGAGTTGTGTGTGTGTGTAGGGGGGGGGGCTCCCCGTGGGGGACAGAGCGCTGAAGAAGCCCTGTTCCAATTCTGTCATTGTCAAAGTTTGACATAATAAGCGATTGTTCACGCGCCTTTGTTGAGTGATACAACACAAGAGCAGGGTCCCAATTCCTCACTGTTAATTTTTTGTTGTTTAAAGGAAAAAACACAAGATGTCTATTCCTTTAAGGGATGCTTGGCAGTGCTTATGCTAAGTAATATAATAAACCTGTCGTGATGTCTGTTTGAACACCTTTTATCTTTCCAAATCCACAGGAGGGCTCTACCTTTGCCACGTCGAAGAAAAGCGGCATCTCTGAAATTATTTAAGTAGCCCTTTTTTGAAAGCCCAGACAAGTTAAGAGAATTCACATCTCAGATCAAAGCTGTGCAGTTGCAGTGCCACTGGAGTAAGTATGGGCTCTCTAGCTTTCTATGTTGCGATCAAGTGCTGTTTCTTTTTTTCTTTTTTTGTGGTTAAAAGGCTGTGCTAGCTTTTCCTAGCACCGACTAAAGTTGAGCATGTCTACATGTTTACATCCAGGTGTGTGTGTGTGAACAGCTAATGAAGTGTCAAGATGTAGGCTATAATGCTATATGATGTCCACCAATGGAAAGCAGGCGTTTATTATGTACCAGCCAAAAGATTGCTTTATCTCTAACACCAACGTTAATGTAAATGTCAACACTTCAGCAGACATTTTAAATAGATTAAATGGTTAGTGCGCAAAAAAAAAAAAAAAAAAAAAAATTCATCATTTACTCATTTTGTTCCAAACCTGTATGTTCTTGTCTTTCATGAAACACAAAATGAGAAATATTTAATTTTCTCTTTTATGTTTGACATTTTATCTGTCAAGTGTGGAAGTGTTTGTACCCATAAATAATAAAAAGGTTATACTGAGATAATTAGAAAATAAGAAATAAATTCAATTGTGAGATATAAAGTCGCAATTACTTTTTTTTTTTTTAACTCGAACTTAAGTTCCAACTTGGACTAAAAAATCCCAGAATAAAAGTAGACCGGATGACTTCATGTTGCAATATCTCAAGTTTTTAATTTACTTTTATTCATTTAGCAGATGCTTTTATCCAAAGCCACTTGTGGGAGACAAGCAGAAGCAATTAACCATGTGTATGACACAATATAAGTAATATTACCATACCAAATTATTGTAAGCATCTACAAACATCAAAAATATTGACTTTTTTAAAACAATTTTTTTTTTACTTTTTTTGCATAAAAAATCAATTAGTATCTAGTGCTTTACTATTCCAGTTAAGTGATTTTTTAAAATGCAAAAATAGTACAAATAAAATAAAAATATTTGCAGATAACATTAAGATTGCATCATGTTCCAGTTCAAAATTAAAAAATGACTTTTGCAACCAATGTTGTGTCATTGTTGTAACTGTTCCTCACTCAAATCTATCGGATGACTTCAAAAGTTTTGAAATATAACGCAGTAGTCGTGTTGAGCCATTTATGGAGATCTTTTGGATTTTTTGGTCCATTTTGGAACTTTCCAGACATTCTATAATCCTTCAGATGAGACGTTAAACCGAGGTCTTGACTGTCCGTGGTGATTAAAAATCCCTTTGAAAGAGTAGGGGTTTAACCCTGGCATCCTGGCCAAATATATATAAATATACATATATGTATGTACTGATTGGCTTCATCACCCTGTCTCCTCTCCACCAATAAAATGGTGTGTGGTGGGCGTTCTGGCGCAATATGGCTGCCGTCTCATCATCCAGGTTGATGCTGCACATTGGTGGTGGTTGAGGAGATTCCCCCCATATGTAAAGCGCTATGAGTGCCGAGAAAAGCGCTACATAAATGTAACAAATTTTTATTATTATATGGTAAGAGCTACATAGTGACTCTTAAACAAACTTATTTTTGTGTTCCACAGAAATAATAACGTCATATAGGTTTGGAACATAAGGGTGAGTAAACAATAACAGAATTTTCATATTTAGGTGAACCGTTTCTTTAAGAACACACTGATGTTTGTGTAAGATTCATCTGAACACCATTATATGTAAGGTTGAAGAAAAGAAAGTTCTTTCGTTAGCTTCTTTATTCATCTCTCTTCATTCTTGACAGATAAATCTGCTGGGATTCTCTCTTTTTTTCCTTACACAAGAACATCTCTAATTTCATCAGCTCTCCTGACTGACAAGCATCATTACGGATAAAATTATCTTGGTAATTATCCTGCCGAAAAGAGATTTATTTCCCTTTGTGAGGAGGAGAGCGGATCCATGGGGCCACGCAGTGATCTGCAGCGTGGAGACGCTTCGTTAAAATAAGCCTCCTAATGAGACGAGCACTCCTGCAGAGCGCCGAGGCCCAAGAGTTACGCCTAGCAGGAGCAGGAGCTTTTGTTCAGATGTGCATTAAGTAAGCGTGAACACGGTACCGTCTGAGTTTGGAGGGCCACTTATCGAGGAATTCACAGTACGTAATTATCTTAATTTGCACCCCGGAGCCATATCCGATATGAGACCTTCCGCCCATGACTACTCTGACGTAACTCACTCGTAGGCCCGTGCCACGAAAAAGGTGTCAAGCTACTGTTGGGAATGTGAGATGATTAACAGAGAGTTCATTGACTGAGATTGGAGATATTTAGTTTGCAAAACTTTGCCTGTAGATACAGTTTTGAAAATTGGACTATTAACTTGCTTGAACCAGACTTATCTGTTAATCTTTAAAACCATCATGAACAGAAGCAATGAATTTTCGAATGATGGAATTCTTTCTGTTTCTTAGTGATTCCCCATGAACGTTTACTTTTGGCTGAAGCGTTTATCCAAGGTCATTTACGGCTATACATTTAATCAGTTGAGAGGGGATTTGAACTCACAACCCTGATGCTAGTGCCATCCTCTTCCAAATGCATTGGACATATTTTGAGTGGATTTGTGATGGTAATGTTTTCTGAAAGTGATTTTTGAGTCTCCACTTAACTGTTGTTTGTGTGTTTGATTTTCATAATAGATCATTAGCAATTGACTCATTTTGTCATTAAACTCAGAGTTTAGGTGAAGCTTATGGGGAATCAAGCTCTTTACGATAATGAGCACCAGTGTTTGCCGTAATTAAGTGCAGAACAAGTAGCCTCTTTTCCTAATGGCTCTGCTAGTTAAGGGTCATTGTCGATGGATAGATTATTAAAGACTGAAGGAACTTAACAGACGCCTACAGGAGCTGCCGGCAACTTTCAAGTGTTCACAAGGAGGCATTTAACCAGAAGCTGCCCGTGCTGTTTCTGTGATATTAACATTGTTGTTTGCAGTTAAAGTACTAGGGTGGACTAAGAGAATCTTTAACATTAAGCAAGGTAAAAAGTGCCCCTATTATGTTATTTTAAAGGATCCTAATTTTTTTTGGAGGTTTCCTATAATAAGTTTACAAGCATCCAAGATCAAAAAACACTTTAATTTTCTCATAAATAGATCGCACATCACCTCGTTTCTGAAAGAGTATGAAAACAGTCTTTCTATACCCCTCCTTTCCAATACTCTGCTCTGATTGGTCAGACGGCCCTGTTGTGATTGGTCGACCGCTTACTGCGCGTGTCAGAAATGAAACGGCTATTACCATATCAGATGTTTCGATCCAGAGGCTTCCTCAGCGCTTGATACATAGCGCTGAAAATGGCGTCTCTCGAAATGTCGGCAACACGAACCAAATTCTTCCAGGCCTCATTTACAACTAGTGTTTGAGGGCGGGGCAAGGTAGACTTTGTTCACAATGAAGACTGTATGCTGGCATTATGCAAATTTGTTACAGTTGTATGTAACAGGAAGCGAGACTGTAATTGCTGAAGACTCGTTTCAGCAGTTCAGAATCGATTCTTTCGTTTAGGAGGCAATAACTTTATTTGTCGTGCACTTTGAATTTTAAAACTTTGCAGATATTTCACATTCACATACAGCTATATTACATACTACATGAAAGATAATGCTCGAAAAAGTATAATAGGGGCACTTTAAATAATAAAAAAAATTTGTTACACTTTATTTTAAGGTGTCCTTGTTTCATATTAATACATTTAAGTAATGAGTAATAATTAACAGCACAAATTCTTACAATAGGGTTTGGATTAGGTTTGGTTTAGGGTTATTTGCATGATGTAATTATGCATCATTTACTGTTGTTACTATAGTAAGTACATGTAACGTGTAACAAGGACACTAAAATAAACCTTTTTTCCCTAACTTTTTCATTCTTTGTATCTCTTACTGGTTTGTTGTTCTTCTGATCTAAATTACGGTGTTTATAGTCATTTATTTAAGGTTTTATATGGAAGCCCAAAAGTCAAAATTATGAAATTATGTTTCTGAAATTTTAATGTCATAATTTAGCATTTTTCTCGTAATTTCACATTTTTATGTAATAATTTTAACTTTTTATCATAATTATGACTTAGTATCTAATCATTTGGATTTTTATCTCATGATTATGGTTTAATATATCAACTTTTTGATCTTATTGTATCTTATCTTATTTACTGTAATTATGATTTATTGTCTTTTTTGTCATAATTATGATTTTTTATAATTTTTTTTGCTGCCGGTCGCCGTTAAGCTCTGGTTGACATAGAAACGATATCCTGAGACTCACCAAAATCTATGGATATACCAAGACTTGCACTCATATGTGCATCCCAATTCACAGCAGACTTGTGCACTATTCTATCCCATTTTGTAGTATAAATAGTAATGTGTTCACACTGAAAATTCCAAAAAGAAAAAGTGCACTTTAAACACGCGGATGATGCACTTTATTATCCAGAGAGCCATGTAGTGAACGGAGGTAATTCAGACGTATTTTTGGAGACATAAAACTGCCAACCCTGTCAAAGCGGGTCACCTTCACATGCTGATTGCATGATGCAAATTTATGGTGTAAACATGCATCCAAGCAAGTATTTGTACATAGGCCTACTCAGCGTTCTGCTTTTGAATGCCCAGGCACAGTGCATGTGACAGTGCAGGAAGAAATGTAGAGGCCGCCTTGGGTCGATACAAAAAATGTATGTGCTTGGAGCCTAGGAGGCATTCAGTAATGAAATCAATAGCTGTGCTTGGCTCCTAGCATTAAGATCATTGGTCTGGCTGTTATTTAGTCATCGTTGTCCTACAACCCGGGAGCAAGTTGGCTACCAGTGAAAAATCAATAAAGTGACACCACAGTCGGCATCCCAATTACTGGTGAGACTGGTGAGAGATCAATTCATGTGTTGGCCATTAACAGGTCCTTTTGGGAAATCATACTGCATTATTTGTGTTCGGTTCTGTCTCGTAGAAGCGCTCTCCTTCCCCGTCTCGCTCTAAAACGGTAAATTATACAAATCAACAAGAGATTGTACAGCCAAAGACCTAGTTACCTTGTTTTGCTTTGCTTTGTGCAGCCCTGACATCAGTGATCTCACAATAGCATGTAGGCTATGTAGGTTGTTAGCATTGTGTGACATGCCCTACAAGCCATGCAAAATGTCATTTAGGAAGAAAGACATTAAATTACTGTGATTTATTTTGAAAGAAAAAAAATGCTAGTTATAAAATGGATTGTTCTGACTATAAAATTGTGATTGGAGTAGCAAAAAGTAATGAATACCGACCATTTCCTGAACACTCACCCTTCTACCATTGTTTGGACAAACAGATAGTCGGCTGGTTGGGAAGCTTGATTTATGTTGGAAATCGGATATGAATATTGTGAAATTATTATTAAAATAGATGTTTTATATTAAAAAAAATTCATATAATTTATTCCTGTGATGTTTAGCTGAATTTTCAGCATCATTACTCTAGTCTTCAATGTCACATGATCCTTCAGATATCATTCTAATATGCTGATTTGCTTAGTGTTGAAATATTGTTTAAAATGTGAAAACCGTGATTCATTCTTTTTTTTTTTCAGGATTTTTAGATGATTAGAAAGTTCAAAAGGACACTTTTTATTTGAAATAGAATTTTTTTGTAACATAAATGTCACTTTTTATCAATTGAATGCATTGTGTAATAATGCTTAACTTTGCTATGCATAAAATTAGTTATATTAATGGCAAAGCAAATGAACGTCGTTTTGCCATTGACCAACTGTACTGCAAAAGTTTTAAAAGTGCATAATTGTTTAAAATGAAATACTTGATTACTTAAATGAAATGCATTTATTCTGAATTCATGTTATGTACACCACTGAAAGATTACCCAATTCAATTGAAATTCATAAGTCTAGGCAAAAGTGTTGAAACACTAGGCAGCCGTGCAGCTTGCAGTGTTCAAAGTCAAATATTTTATTAAATGTGAAACTACTTCCAAGTCTGAAGAGAAAGCAGTTAGCGTTCTTCAGGTGAGGTGCAAATCAAACACTAATGATATGTGTCTTACAGCATTACAATTCTGATGGTGAAGTTGTTGACACCTGACACAGACCACACTGTTAAATCTCTGACTGCGGCACGACATCTTTAAATCCCTTGTCCCGACACGTTGATTGACATCTCTCATGTGCTCCTCTGGCAAAGTAGCACAGTCCCACATTTCTCCCTGGAATGGTAAACACGAGGTAAAACATATTAGTTGGAGAAGCCGGCAAATGCGACGTGTCAGTAGGAGAATATCTCATCAGTCCACATTCTTTATCAACTAGTTCTCTGCGCCGCACTTTCTCGTGCAGCTCATCCATATGTAAAGACCAGAATATGTTCCAGCAGCGATAAGGATGTTTCTCGCACCTGCAATGCCTTACAAAAACACGAGCACAATGGCGACATGACGTGCAGCTGTTTAGCGTGACAGTGGTGTAATTGTGAGGAGGGAGAAGACGTCTTGCTCTTCACTCAGCTTGAGACAAGACTAACTTCTCGCTTCGAGATCCTCTGCTGAGGAAATTGACAGGAGCGGAGAATGACTAGATCTCTTTAGTGCCTACAATTTACATGGCATGATGCCTTATGTGTGCAGTCAACAGAATAAGGCCTAACGAAGCGGATACCTTAAACGCACACCTTCAAGATAGCAATGGTTAAGTGCCAATGCACCATGCGGCGTTCAGCGTGACTGAAAACACCTGAAAAATAAGCTTTTTTATTTAGAAGTTGAAGAAAAACACCTATATTTGTTAAGCTGAAAAGCTTTTTATGGAAGCTTGTTTCTGCCACTGAATAAAACAATTCAAAAAATAATTGCGACTTTTAATTTTGCAATTCTGACTTTTTTCCCCTCCCCCTTTTTTCCCCCTTTTCCCTATCCCCGTGAGATATAAACTCGCAACCGCGAGAAAAAGTCAGAATTGCGAGATGTAAACTTACAATTGTGAGAAAAATGTCAGAATTGTGAAATAAAAAAGTCGCAATTAGCTTTTGATTTTTTATTCTGTGGCGAAAACATGCCATACTACTTTTTATCCCAAGCAACTTAAAAAAAACACTCACATGACAACTTGTAATAATTAGTAGGAGATGGAAGTCATGGTATTATATCAACCGTTCAAACTTTTATGTTTTTTTACAATGTTACAATGCCAAGTATGTTTAAAATTTGGGTTAGCGGTTGGGCTTTATGGTATGTCTAGGCCCTACTTTTTTTTTTATGAGTTTGTCATCTCATACAAACTCTCATGAGACCGGGTTGGAACCTATAACACTTTAAATTAATTTCTAGAAGAGTTTTGTGATATTAAGTGCTTAGTTATGACAGTATTTAGTGTTAATGTATCATACAGATCATAATGAAAATGTACATAACTTTTATGCTTAAAAACACTATTTAGAAAATAGATTCTAAATTGAAATAAAACTTTTCAAGAAGACCTGTTTACACCTGTATTAAGACCAATCTAAGTGCATAAAAGTGGTCAGAAAAGCATACGTTTGGGGAATAACACATCCTATTTTGCTCCAGTGACTATTCACACAGTTTTACTGCCTGGGTAAAATATTCCAGATAAACTGTGGAGTGAAATCAGCATATTTTGCAACCCCTCACTGTTACATAACGTGACAAACAGGCTTAGGGAGTCACCATGAGAATGCAAACATGCTTGCCAACAGCAAAAAGAAAAGACAAAACACAAAAGAAACAGCAATTGTTGTGTTTGATTTGGCTGGAAGACCTTACTGTACAGATCAAAATAATCTAGGATTAGTCATTGATCCACAAAGCTCCAAAGCTGTTAACTTGACAAGAAAATCACGCTACAAGGAATGATCTGGCTCTGGTCCAAGTAGGCTGTCCTATACGGAACTACTTGCACCATAACTGAGCAATTGATTCAAAGCGCTGTGACACTTGTCATCCGCAAGATTTGTACCAGGTAAGCACGGAGCAACATTTCCCTTTTTGCCCCAATTTTGTTTGATATTGCTGCATTTTATTGGAGAGGGTGTGAGTGACAAGCTCCAAATATAAAGTCTTTAAACATCTGGTCTTACATGCGAGCTATGGACCGAAATCGAATAGCCTACCCCCATTATTAGACTAAACGAAGCGGCACAATGTATTATAGTAGAAACTCTGTTAGTTTCAGTGTAAACATGTTGATTAAAATGGAGGCGATGTTGTGTCGGATCGCTCGCATGCAGCGTGAACGACGCAACAGGGTGGATGGGGTGTAAAAAATAGATAGTGAGCAAAATATGGTATGGTAATTAAATTTTACACAGTGTTTGTAGGGCTTTGATATAATGTGCATCTGTAATGAACTTGTTTATTTGATAAGTACAGTAGTGGTATTTCATCGAATGTTTATTCAATAACGAATAATAACGATGTCCAATTCGTGAATAATTCTTTTTTTTTTTTTGGATCATTTTAATGGACCGGTTGAACCGGACTTGTTTACGAATCGAATCGATCCGAATGGGAATAAAGTTTAGCAGATAATCTAACTGCAGAAATTATCAAACAAATCATCATCGTAGCTATGACAGACAGTTCTCTTACGAGAGGTTCTCTCGTATTGCGTAAGCTTGCTTACGCTGCGGGAAAGTCTTCTTTTCTCGAGATACTGAAGCCAAAAATTATCCTTAATTTCATTTTTTGTCAACGCAGTGCAGCTGCGGGCAGCTGAGCTAGAGCGGCATACTGCGCGCTCATTGGCTGCCGCGCGGCAACTGCTTAAGCCTACCAGTGAGCCTGGCGTGACGTCACGCCCAATGAGGGCGCGCGCGCCCTAGCGCGTCACAGCCCGCCAGAATGGGCGGCGTCAGAGCATATATAAGGAAGGCTCGTAGGCTATATTCTCTGATTTCTGTCTTTTCAGCGAAGCACTCGCATCGCTGATCTCGGAGAGGAAGCCGTCGCCGTTGTCCTTCAAGGCCCAGCTAACGAGCCAGCTTAGGTCAGCCTGAGGAAGCCGGACGATCTTCGCCGCCTTCAGCCTGCCGTGCCAGCTCAGCTATCCGGCGAATATCCTTTGCAAGCTCTTTTTGTGTGTGTTCTTGCTTCCGCAGCACTTTCTAAAAGAGCAGAGGCGTTGTTGCAAATGCCTCGCACCACGTGCGGCTCATGCCGCTCCGCGCTCAGCGACGGAGACCGCCATCTTCTCTGCGCTCTCTGCCTGGGCCAGGACCACGCAGCCGTCGCGCTTTCCACGGGCGGCTGCGCTTTCTGTGAAGAGCTGCCGATGTCGACCCTGCGGGCTCGACTCGCCCTCTTCGCGGAACCTGCTCCAACTGTCCTCGGGCCGCGTAAGAAGAAACGCCGCTCGCAGCGACCACCGGAGCCCGAGACTCGAGCCAAGGCCTCGCCGGAGCCTCTCCCGCGAGCCTCGCTCTCTCCTTCTCCGCCCCCGCTTCCCGACGCGCAGCCGACGGCTCACGCCCTCGATGCCGTCGCCTCAGGGGATGAAGCGGATGATGACGCGCTACTGGACACGTGCTCACTAATGGCGTCGGACAGCGAGGAATGGTCCGGTTCTGTCCGCTCCGCCTCCTCCACCAGAGCGTCCAGCAGGACTCACGCCAGTGTGGACGCCGAGCTTCTCCGCCTCCTCACGGCAGCAGTCGAACACCTGGGCCTCGAATGGTCCCCGCCAGCGGTGACTCCGCCCAACAGACTCGACGGGTGCTTCCTGCCCGCCAGTCGACGAGCTCCAGTGTCCAGGCCAGCGCCTTTTCTGCCGGAGCTTCACGAGGAGCTTACCAAATCCTGGGACGCTCCAGTTTCGGCCAGACTCCGTTCTCCGGCCTCATCTACTCTCTCTCGCGTAGACGGAGCCAAGGAGAAAGGGTATGACCGGATCCCACCGGTCGAACCAGCGGTTGCAGCGCATCTTTGCCCCCCATCCGCGAGATGGCGCTCAAAGACTGCCCTTCCGTCCAAGGCCTGCAGGACTACTTCGGCGTTTGCCAGCCGCGCTTTCTCCGCCGCTGGGCAAGCCGCCTCAGCCCTGCACACAATGGCGGTTTTACAAGTTTTTCAAGCCGACCTCCTCAGCCAGCTCGACGAGGGAAAACTTGATAAATCTGCTTTGACCGACCTGCGCAGTGCGACGGATCTCTCTCTTCGCACGACGAAAACAGCAGCCCAAGCGATCGGACGATCTATGGCTGCGCTGACTGTCATTGAGCGCCACCTCTGGCTAACGCTAGCCGACATGGGAGAGCAAGAGCGGTCCGTTTTTCTCAACGCCCCGCTCTCACCCGCCGGCCTCTTCGGCCCCGCGGTAAGTGGCCTCGTGGACAGCTTCTCGGAAGTTCAGAAGGCGTCACAGGCCATGAACCTCTTCCTGCCCCGCCGCTCGAGCTCCGCTGCAGGCCGCTCTAAAACTCAGCCTCCTGCACGCAGTCCCACGCGGCGCCCCTCCCGACCTCCAGCATCGCAGCAGCGTCAGCGCGGCCGACCCAGGTCCCGCTCCACCAGCCAACACAGGCCGCCACCCCCGCGGGGTCCCCGGCCTAGAGTTTCGCTGAAAACCGAGCCTGCGAAATCCTCCTAGCACTCGCAAGGAGGAAAAGACGGTTGAGTCCCGCCGCGGCCGGACCGCCGTCGAAGCTAACCTGTATCCCTCTGCCAGTCCCCTTGATAAAGGCTACTGCAGTAGTGTCCACCGCAGCCAACGAGCCAGTTTCTCAACTCTCTCGCCTGCACACAAACGCCGTTTTTACGGCGACCCAGATAAATCGAATAAAGAGTGTAAAATCTGGTCATCCGGCTCACGCCGTCAGTGCTATGAGTGTAGTAAACATGCCCACACCCCAGTGCTCATCACTACACACAAGCACAATCCCCCCTGTGTACCCCACAGAGTGCACTCACATAAAGCGCGCTACGGCCGCTCGAGTGTTAGCTGTAGGTCACGTGCCCACAACCCAGTGCTCACACCTACACAGTGCCCGCTCTGCCTCACACATTCGGGGACGAAAGCACTCCACCGCCGGCTGTGCGTTAATAAAGAGTCCTGTGCCCGCTATACAGCACGCACGCTCTCATGTACACACTCACGAGCCCGCCCCGCTTCCGCGCCGCGAGCCGTTGCTCAAAACGCTCTCTCACAGCGTCATTCAGCCGGCTGCCGCTATCAGCGAGCCCCCGTCTCCCCTCACTGTCACTGCGCGACTCGCGCACATACCGCCACAGGCTCCCCGTCCCGCGCTGTGCGGCGGGCGGGACCCGGAGGCTATCCGACCCCTAGCTATGAGTGCGAATGCATGGAAAGCTATTCCGGGAATGTCGGAATGGGTATTAAACACAGTGATAAAGGGCTATTCGCTTCAATTCGCTCGCCGCCCCCCGCGTTTTCGCGCCCGGGTCGAGACACAAGTGAAAGCAGATGCAGCCCATCTGCTTCACACAGAGATAGCGAATTTACTGCACAAAGGTGCCATAGAACGGGTTCACCCTCTGGCTGCCGAGGCAGGCTTATACAGCCGCTATTTCCTCGTACCCAAGAAGGGCGGAGCGCTCAGACCTATACTAGATCTGAGATATTTGAACAAAGCGCTCGTGAAACGACCGTTCAAAATGCTCACGACCGGTCAAATCCTCGCGCAGATTCGCCCGGGGGACTGGTTCATCTCTCTCGATCTGAAAGACGCGTATTTTCAGATTCAGATTATTCCCCGTCACAGGCCATTCTTGAGATTCGCCTTCGACGGTCAGGCATATCAGTACACCGTCCTGCCGTTCGGCTTGTCCCTGGCACCCCGTACTTTTACGAAGTGCATGGACGCGGCCCTCGCACCCCTGAGATCGAAAGGGATGCGAATTCTGAACTATCTGGACGATTGGCTCATTATAGCGCAGTCAACAGAGGAACTAGTTTCTCACAAGAAAGCGCTTCTCGGTCATTTGGAAAGCCTGGGTCTTTCCGTGAACTGGGACAAGAGCTCTCTAACCCCCAGCCAGTCTATCACTTTCCTGGGTATAGATCTGGATTCGGCGGCGATGACGGCCAGACTGTCAACACAGCGCGCGCGCCGTGTTCGGCACCTCGCCGCTTCCGTTCAGGTGGGAAAAGTTTTTCCCCTAAAAACCTTTCAGAGGCTTTTGGGCCATATGGCGTCAGCCGCAGCGGTCCTGCAGCTGGGTTTACTTCGAATGCGCCCGCTTCAGTGCTGGCTAAAGTCGGAAGTGTCCCGCAAAGCATGGATTTCGGGCCGTGCACCAGTCAGAGTGACTCAGCGCTGCGTCTCAGCCCTGCAGCCCTGGCTGGCGGCCGAATGGTTTCAGCGGGGAGTGTCGATGGGGGTCATCGCACACCGCAAAGTGGTCTCGACAGATGCGTCCAACATGGGTTGGGGAGCGACTCACGAGGGCAGTCCGATTTGCGGCCGGTGGTCGAATACGGAGAAAAGCCTTCACATAAACTGTCTAGAGATGCTGGCGGTCGAGAAAGCGCTGAAGCACTTTCTACCACTCCTACGGGGACACCATGTGCTAGTCCGCTCGGACAATATGTCAGTAGTGTCTTACGTGAACCGCCAGGGCGGAATCAGATCCAGAGCCCTGCGCGCTCTCACAGAGCGCCTCCTATCCTGGGCTCAGGGCCCGCTGCGCTCCCTAAGGGCAGCTCATGTACCCGGTCGCTTCAACGACGGCCCGGACAGACTGTCCAGGGACAACGTTCCCCCAGGGGAATGGTCTCTACACCGCCAGACGGTCCAAGCGCTTTGGCATCGCTTTGGCAAAGCGGAGATCGACCTCTTCGCCGCGAGCGAGAACGCTCAGTGCCAGAGGTTTTTCTCGAAACACGAGGACGCGCTGGCCCAGACATGGCCCAGCGTTCCGCTGTATGCGTTCCCCCCGATCTCGATGCTGCCTCAAGTGCTAGCGAGGATCAGGGAGACGAACTGCGCAGCGCTCCTCATAGCCCCGCGCTGGGAAAACCAACCATGGTTTTCCGAGCTGATGAGGCTGACAGACACAGCCCCATGGCCGATCCCGGTGAGGAGAGATCTTCTCTCTCAAGCTCGAGGGTCGATTCTGCATCCCCATCCAGAGCACTGGTCTCTGCATGCGTGGGAAATCAACGGATATTCGTTGATCTGCCAGAAGGGGTAATTAACACGATCACGCAGTCCAGAGCCCCCTCGACGAGGCGGCTCTATGCGTCTAAATGGTCAGTGTTTAACAAATGGTGTGTGGAAATGGGTTCTAATGCTCAGTCCTGTGGAGTCCCACAGGTATTGAACTTTCTCCAAGAGATGTTGGACGCGGGCAGGTCCCCCTCCACGCTCAAGGTTTACGTCGCGGCCATAGCAGCGTTCGCCGATTCGGCGCGCGGCCGCTCACTGGGCAGGGATGAACTCATCACCCGTTTTCTGCGAGGGGCCAGGAGGATGAACCCTCCCCGGCCCCCGTCAGTCCCTATTTGGGACCTGTCCCTGGTCCTAGAGTCCCTGAAAGTGCATCCGTTCGAGCCTTTGGACTCTGTGGAGTTGAAATACTTGACGCTTAAAACCGTTTTTCTGCTAGCTCTAGCTTCAGTCAAACGAGTGGGCGATTTGCATGCGCTGTCTGTCAGCGCGTCGTGCCTCGAGTTTGGACCTAACGACTCGTTAGCCATTCTCAAACCGAAGCACGGCTATGTCCCCAAAGTGTTAGGTACTCCCTTTAGGGCTCAAGTCATTACCCTATCGGCCCTGCCGTCATCCGGCAGTGAGGAGGGTGTCAACCGCCTTTGCCCGGTCAGGGCGTTAAGGTGTTATGTCACGCGCTCTGCAGCCTTCAGGCTCTCAGAGCAGCTTTTCGTTTCGTTTGGAGGGCGCGCTAAGGGTCGCGCCGCCTCGAAACAGACGCTATCCAGATGGATAGTGGACGCTATTGCGGCAGCATATGCGTCAAAAGACCTGCAATGTCCGTTGGGCATACGGGCTCATTCCACCAGAGGCATGGCCTCATCGTGGGCATGGTCCAGCGGGATTTCCATTCATGACATTTGTATGGCGGCGGGCTGGGCGTCCCCCTCCACTTTTGTTAGGTTTTATAACCTGGAAGTTCCCGCTCTGCAGGCGAAACTTCTGTCAGTCTAGTCGTGTTCATGTCCTGCCCATATGCGCAGGTTGTACTATTGACTAGCTTGTCTGTTGAGCTGCACGCTCAGGGTCAGTATACATAGACCGGCCTTGCCGTTCTTGCGTTCCCTAGATGTGCTTATGAACATGTGTTGGCCCGCACCGCTGGCCACCTGTTTTTCACCTCTATGCTCTTCATAGAGTCATACGTGATTGTTAGGCTCGCACGGCGTGGACAAGGGGTTCCCGCAGCGTAAGCAAGCTTACGCAATACGAGAGAACCTCTCGTAAGAGAACGATACTCGGTTACTCACGTAACCTCGGTTCTCTCTAGAGAGGGAACGAGTATTGCGTTCCCTGCCGTGCTTGAAGCCTGTAGCTCGTGTCGCTTCATTCGACAGAAAACAGAGAATATAGCCTACGAGCCTTCCTTATATATGCTCTGACGCCGCCCATTCTGGCGGGCTGTGACGCGCTAGGGCGCGCGCGCCCTCATTGGGCGTGACGTCACGCCAGGCTCACTGGTAGGCTTAAGCAGTTGCCGCGCGGCAGCCAATGAGCGCGCAGTATGCCGCTCTAGCTCAGCTGCCCGCAGCTGCACTGCGTTGACAAAAAATGAAATTAAGGATAATTTTTGGCTTCAGTATCTCGAGAAAAGAAGACTTTCCCGCAGCGTAAGCAAGCTTACGCAATACTCGTTCCCTCTCTAGAGAGAACCGAGGTTACGTGAGTAACCGAGTATCGTTTTAAACATAGCCTACAAACAAAGTGGTTTTTAATAGGGCTAAACAGTGTAACTGACTGTATGTCATGCTGTAGTACAGGGGTGGGGAACGTTGATCCTGGAGGGCCGCTGTCCTGCAGAGTTTAGCTCCAACCCCAATTAAACACACCTGAACCAGATAATCAAGGTCTTACTAGGCATTCTAGAAACTTCCAGGTAGGTGTGTTGAGGCAGGCTAGAGCTAAACTCTGCAGGGCAGTGGCCCCAGTGGCAGTCCCTCCAGGACTGAGTTTGGACACCCCTGCCGTAAAGGAACCGCGGACTTGTTTTGAACCAGTTTTTTGAAAAGAATTGTTCAAAAGAACCTTTTCACAGAAAAATTTCTGAGTTCCTATAAGTTCTTACATCTATTGGTCAAGACATGCTAGAAACTTTTATTAGGCTTCACTGAATAAAAGCAGAAAATAAATTTTTTCCTACCTGAACAAAATAGTAGGGCTAATAAACTATAGGTCTACGTGTATTTGCATGCTTTACGATATCTTAATGTCTGTCATTGCTCTGTCATTTTCTATATGTTGTCCTTTGAAGGAAATTTAGCAGAATGGCTCACCTGATAAACAGCGATGTGTTCCTGGCCTTCTCCACATATACTACTATTGTCATTCTCAAAATGATGCTCATGTCTCCTCTGACTGGATACTTCAGGATAACCAGAAAGGTGCAGTGGGTTTAGAAAATTCAGTTTGATATAAATTGCAATAAAGAAATAAGTGACTTAAAAAGACTGATCCATTCTGCATTATGTTATAATTAACTTGAACATTGGATCTAAAGCAATGATTATAGTGTAAAGTTTTTGCTCCTCAACAATATAAGTAATGTCTTTCTGTTCATCATACAGGCCTTTCAAAACTGGGAGGACACTTGGATGGGCAAAAAAGATCCAGAGGAGAGAAAGAAGATGCTCCAGACCAATCCTGATGTAGAACGTGTCCGAAGGTAATAGAAAAGGACAGATCTATTCTCATTTAACCTGTTAATTGCGTATATTCTCAGTGAGTTTTGCTCTTCAATCACAGATGCCATCAGAATGATCTGGAGAACATCATTCCCTTTGTGGTGATCGGTCTCCTGTACTCACTGACGGGGCCGGATCTCTCCACGGCTCTGTTGCACTTCCGAGTGTTTGTAGGTTCACGTTTCATCCACACAGTGGCTTACGTGATGCCTCTGCCCCAGCCTAGCAGAGCTCTGTCCTGGATGGTGGGAATGATCACAACTTTCTCAATGGCCTACAGGGTTTTCACAACAGCACTCAATCTCTAAAGACACCAGTGCTCTGCAGAACGGGAGAGGCTTATTTTATATCTTTTATTGTCCCTGCTTTATTTTTTGATACACTGTATGTAATTCATAATAAAAACTGTCAACAATTCATCTCTATTTTTGAGGAATTTGCCGTTCCCAAAATACAGGTATTTACATATTCGTCTGTCTATAAAGGTGCTAATGTCACTGCTTAACTCCCAATTTTTGTTATCAGTCAACAAGTCATTGTCATGGTGACTCAGCATTTATGGGAGGGTTATCAATGCTGACAGTCTGTTTAGGATGTATTCCAAGTGCTCAAACCTGCTTTTCTTCAATACTTGCGAAACCTTTTTATTTTAGGTTTTAACTTTATAATTTGTACCCCCGGTTTCACAGACAAGGCTTAAGCTAGTCGCAGACTAAGATGCATGTTTGAGCTGTTTTAACTGAAAGCAACTTGCAATGGCGTGTATTAAAATATGTCAGTGCCATTGTTTTATCTCAAGATGTACACCAGTAATGTTTATTTTTTCTTAGGCATGTTTTATAAAAGCTACTTAAACTATAATGCCTAAACCTGGCTTAATCTAAACGCTGTCTATGAAACAAGGCTGTATAGATTATAATTTGTAATGACTTGAAGGATGACTTGTGTATGACTTAAAGGATTCTTTATTAAACATTTTGCAACTTTATCCATCACAGTCTTATCTGGTCTACTTGAGGGTGCAAAGAACACTTTGAGAGACATTACAAAATCAGTATGATTACAGTTTGACATGCCAAACGATGCAGTGTGCAACATTTGTGCCGTTTCATATTTGTTTCCACGTTTAAATTGAGCTAAAAATCTATTAAATAGACTATAATGTGGCACAACTTACCCCATGCAGTGTGGCAGGGCAGGAGACACTAATAGCCTACTGGTGCATGTAAGAGCAATGTGTGTTCAGTCAGCTGTATTTTCTTCTTGGGACATATTTTGCTGGAGAAATTTTAATTACCTTAAAGTATGTGCTTATATAGAGTAAAAACAAACTCACCCATGAGAAATATTAATAAAAATGAGATAACTAGCTTTTACTTGGTTTTGCTACCGTCATGCTCCATTGTTTGAGCTACAGCAACGTGCCTGAGGACAGGAGGTCACCAAATTGCGCAAAACAGACAGTTTCATAAAGGTAACAGTTCGTCTGAATGTTTAGGTTATTTGCATGCGAGGGCGAGGCTTGAAACTCTCCCACCCATTTGACGTTAGTTCAGGGAGAGCTGTGAAACTGAGTGGAGTCAAGAAAAAGGTGAGAAACGCGTCAAAGCGCCAATATTTAGAATGCTTAGACTTCACTTTAACCTCTTGCTTTTGTAGTTTTGTTACGTTTTCTTGTCAGTACTTATGTTTTTATAAAGTGCCTTTCCTTTGACATTCCAGAGAGACCGCCTTCGGCGTCCTAGTTTGCTCTATTGTTTCCATTAAACTCGTAAACAAACGACACATTGCATGAAAATGCATGGTGTTACAATGTTAACGTTTATAATATAAAAACCTTTCAATTGTGCAATATGAACAGTCTAGAAAGGCATATTTTGTTCTGTTCATGTAACTCAACTGCACTAATACCAACTTAGAAAGGACACTAACGACTCAATGCTTTTAAAGGAATGTTTGCTTACGTTTTCATAACTGGAATTTTTGTCCACTTTCTGTAAAGAAAACTCTATGAATATTACATTTGAAGCTTGACAAGATTAAACTGGGAGCTGTTTTGGAACATGGTAGCTGTTTTTTAACTAGTCATAGCTGGCCAAATGTGTTAGTTATGGTGATACAATAAATTTTCTAGCAAAATAACTAGTAATGCTTTTGTGAGAATTTTGCATATGAGTATCTTTTTGTTTTTTCCCATTTGTAAATTTGAATAAAGATGGCGGAAGTTGTGCACATGATTGACAGCGAGGTCTTCCTGGCCTTCTCCACATATGCAACCATAGTCATCCTCAAAATGATGCTTATGAGCATCATGACTTCATACTATCGTTTGACAAAACAGGTACACTACGTATTGTTCTCAACTTACAGCGTGTTATATTTTCTTATGAGGTTTCGAACAGGCTGTCAAACACCTAATTTTCACAGATTTAATGACTCCTCTTTTAGGTTTTTGCAAACATTGAGGACACCACCTTGGCGAAGACCACAGAAGACAGGAAGAAACTGGTCAGGTCTGATCCGGATGTGGAAAGAGTGCGACGGTAAACTTGTAAAACCGTTTTATGACAATATCACTGGGTGAGCGATGAAGGTTCGACTGATGTTGTCTCTTTCTGATGCCTTTGTTCTTGAATCACAGATGCCATCAGAATGACCTGGAAAACATTGTTCCCTTTGTGGTGATCGGTCTTCTGTATTCACTCACTGGGCCGGATCTCTCCTCGGCTCTCTTGCACTTCCGGGTGTTTGTGGGGTCACGCTTCATCCACACAGTGACCTATGTTATGGCTCTGCCCCAGCCTAGCAGAGGTCTGTTCTTTGGTGTGGGGTTGTGTGCAACCGTGTCTATGGCCTACAGGGTGCTCACCACTTCTCTTTTTCTCTAATGGATAGCGCTCACTTCATTTAGAATCATTTAGTTTTAGTTAACATGCTTTTTGCAGTTTTTTCTTTTTTTCCCAGAATTTTTAGTGTGTTTTCTATTGGTTTTCAGTACCACACCCCCTTTAATGCACTTTATAGTGCAATGCTAAAACTATGCCTTTAAACTGCCGATAATATTTAATATAGTCTTTAACTCCTGGCACACATTCAAGGATGAGCTTTGACCTGGATTTTACATTGAACAGACATTTGTTTTTTTGTTACTTATTAATCATGAGCAACAGACTTCGAATAACAGCTTTAGATTCTGTCAGATAATTAGGCCTTTGTAAGTTTGTGCATGTAGTTTCACACCATATGCAAAGAAAAGCATGGGAAAAATATTGAATTAGCATTTTATTTTCAGCAGGTTTAAAGAAAGTTTTGGCCAACAATAACAAAAAAGGTTATTAATGGATAAAATAAAGTTTGAAAATAAAAATGAGAACGTTTCTGACAAATGGTTGCGATTAATCTTTTAAAGTTGCAAGTGTGCAAGAAACCAGTGCATGTATTGTCCACTAGAGGGAGCTATTTGAAAGCCCAAGTAGTACTAATGTTTACATTCATGTTTGTCCAATGCACATGGAGCGCTTCTTAATTTTTTTCTAATTAACCCTTGACATGCAAAACACTCATTCCTCTGCACTCTGTCTATTCTGCCTCAACCGATAAACTGCCACACACTGCTGCACATAGATGATGTACATTAGCAGATGTTTGTTAAAAATAGCTCTGCTTAACAGAACGACGAATGGTTTCTTGTTATTACTGCTTCACACATTACCTTGATATGTTTTGTATAGCTTGTAAACATGTTCCATGGAACTATGAAAAATCTAATCGTTGTTAATTAGCCTATAAGATAGGCTATTTAAATGTGTCTTTCAGTGTTTTGTCTTGAAGTGTTTGTCTTTATATAAGATTCCAATAAAGTTCCATTATTGAAGTCATACAATCTAAATTCACTTTATTACGATGACATTTAGGTAAAACTAAGGATCTCAACACAGCCATGACCAATCAAATCTTCTGAAAATCAACTTCGAAGTAAAGCAAGAATATCTAAATTCTGCATTAAAGAAAAATGAAGGTAAGCATTATATATGCATTATATTTGAGTTTAAGATTGTATTTTATCTTGCAGCAATTTAGTTTTACACGGGTAAACAACTCTGGGATCTCAAAGTCAGCGTGAAATAGAAGTTGCAACAGTCTTTTGTATTGTGACATATTTCCAAAAGCAATGGCTGATTGAACAACAACAACAAAAAATGTATGGCAGGATTTTATTCATCAGTTATTTGAATTATGAAAAGTGAGTGTTGTGTGAGTCATAACACAAGAAGAGCAAGTTATGACATTTTGATAAAAAAAAATCCCTCCCAAAAGGTAAATGCATTAAAGAATCGTTCACATTAAGAGTAGTGCGCATTTAAAAAAAAAAATAAATAAATAAAAAAAAAACACCTCGAACTGGCCTTTGAAGCTGTTTGAAAAGAGATTTATATTAACGACACAAAAACTAGTTAAAGGGGACATAATTATGCCCCTTTTCAAAGTCTTGATTTTGCTTTTGGCTTCAACTACAACAGGTTTTCATGGATTTTTCAAAAAACACATTTTTCACATGTGTTATGTTGTTGGTGCAGCACCTCTCTTCCCAGTCTGTCAGTAATGCTCTGTACAGTTCCTGTCTATGAAGCCCCTCCTTCCAAAAAACGAAATATGCTCTGATTGGTTGGCTGGATCAATGTGTTGTGATTGGTCAACCGCTTCAAGCGTGCTTTGGAAATGTCACGCCCCTTACCATAACAGCGAGTTTCAACATACTAATACTAACCAGGTCTCGCCTCCCTATTTTTTTATTTATTTTTATTATTTTTTTAATGCCTTCGGCGGGAATTATTTAAATGAGAAATATTGTGACGTGAACGTTCCCAGAAGAAAACCGAAGACTACAAATCGAGGTGTTTCAGGGAGTTCAGAAACAGTGCTTGCTGATATGGAGAATAACTCGTGGAATTTGTGCTTTGTAACTTTGCAGACCTTTTCCATGCTCAAATTGCAACATTACACACTAAAGAAAGTTGGAAATGTAAAAAAGCATAATAGGATCCCTTTAAACCAATTATTTGAGCATCCTTCAGCTGCTTCGTCTTTCTCTTTAACCAGCCCTCTCCTGGTGACACAGTAAATACTAGTACTTAGCCCCAAGGTCGCCACTGCTGGCCATGCATATGCCCCGTAAAGGCTTTTTCTCATTTGTTTTGGGCCTGTGCCCAGCTCCAGGCTGTGCAATATTTCAGTCAAGCCAAGCATTTTACAGGCCGGGCAGATGAAGAACAGCTAAACCTTGCTCTGTGATCAATAATGACTGATCCGCCCACAAGGGGCTCTCTCTCCGCTGGGGAAGAGCTGGGTCCGGCCTATCCGAGAAGATTTTTTTTGGGTGGAAACTCAAGGCTCTTGGAGTCAACCTTGAAGTTGTTCTTTAGATGGACATTCTGTAAACAGAGTCGAGACTGACACATGCCTGAATAAGCGCTAGTGGTGTATATATATATATATATATATATATATATATATATATATATATATATATATATATATATATATATATATATATATATATATATATATATATATATATATATATTGATAGGCATATGCTGTACTGTTGTATTCCTCCCACACTGTTTCTATATTACAGCAGACATCATATATTTCTCAGATCTTCCCACTGACTTATTGTAAGGTTCGTTAACTGTACGGATGCTTAATTAGCCTGCACTTCAAAGTCATGGCGTGGGCCAGTATCAAGGTTTAGCAGAGATTTATATCACACAATGGCTCCATGGGTTCTGAAAAATTAATGAACGCTTAGCCGGGATCCGACTTATAGGCGACACGGCGCAATATAAATCAATTTGAGTTTGAGCCTTGCAATTCGGAAGCGACCGTATCTGCTGGACTAGGCGTTTTTAGAGTGTTTTTAGAGGTGCATCAGCGGTAATGCGGACGAAATAGGTCAGGGGCGAGATGTGAATGCACGGTCTCGTGACCTTTCTTCAATGACGGCATGCTTTCTTTCTCATACGCGCACACGAACTAACGACTTGTGAGTTTATGTGAAGTAATTATGGGTGCAGAGATCAGCCATAATCACATTGAGACAGAAGCGAGCGCAGGTCAGGACCATATGTTTGACTCCTTTCTCAGTGCGAGAACAGACTTCAGTGGAATGTGAACATAATAAGGACTAACTAATGCCTTTCGCATTGCTGCTCTCTTCTCTGCCCTTCATCTCTACCGAAGCCCATTACTGAGCTCAGAGAATTGCAGCAAGCTTGCCTCTTTTTTTCTTGTACACTTGTCATTGCCATTTATACACAGGAAGTCATATTATCTCATGTGGGGTAAAACCCACCATTGAAATGGCTACTTGAAGGGGCAAATAAATCTACCTTCAATGCTCAGTGAAGCAAATGCCCTGTGTTGACTCAATGATTTCAGCATATTTATCTCAGCGTAACGCCTAATAGATAGCCTGTAGGCCAAAAGTCATGAGAAAGTGGTGCTTCATCTAACATTTAAGCATAAGCATCATTTCGGTGCTTGTGTTAACAGCCGGAACATATAGCTGCAAGTGCAAAAAGAATTTCAGCGCTGAGCCTATTTTTGCTGCATTACGAACAAAGAATAACCTGAAACTGCCCATGTGACCTTTATTCAGTATAATTGTCAATCTTTCTAACAATCTAACAATCTAACAATCTAACAATCACAGATTGTTAGAAAATGGATGTCTATCAGCCTTGACACAAGCTCACATTTACTTTCTATTTAGTAAATCTGACTGAATCTGGATGATTTAAGTAATTTAGGGGTGTTTACATGACACCGTTTTCAACTAAAAATAGTTGAATGCGTTTTGGCCGTTCATTTACATGACAGTGGCGTATTGGGGCCTGAAAACACAAACGGGTTTGTGGATGAAAACGGGTTTCAAAGTGAATTTGTGAAAATGTTGACGTCATGCGTATGAATATGTGTTCTATAGGCGCGTAGTGTTTCTTTACAAAGTGATATCGCCAACTACTGGCCTGGCATGAATAATACAACGTTTTCTAGTTGCTTTCACGGATCCGTGTGAACTGGGATTGTTCTGACTGTTCTGTACGCAAAACTTTTCAAAAACGCTAAGGACATCGTTGTCGTACAAACGAACCCTTATAGACACACTTTGTGATTTGGGTTCCATTCTGTCTAGATTAATCACCAAATGTGGTACCTTGTAAACTATATTTCATGATGATCAATTCAGTGCCATTCATAATTGAATTGAGAATGCATTTTAAATTCCAACTGAATTCCTGAATTGGAATTGAGATCCCAAATATGATGCAAAACTGGAATAAAAAAAATTAAATAAGGAAGCAGCAAACTTTGTTTGCTTTATAGGCCTTCCTCTTCCTGTCATTCCAATTCATATTCCATTTCATCTGTGTGGGGTGTGGCCAATTTAATTAACTTCAGTGTGAGCCAATTAAATCTAAATTCTCCATATCTTGCTCAATAGCTCACTCCTTATAACCATTTTATAATGTATGGAATGAATGATTATTAAAATACTAATTTTGGTAAGCTAGAAATCTCTTTTCTGCTGCTGGTTTAAAAGCACCATGCAATTCTGCAGTTGCAGTTACTTTGCTGCTTATGCACTGTTTATGCGTGCAGTGTGAATCAGGCCTTATAGAAGAAACGATTTAAACTCGCACCTCGAATCCCATAGTAACAGTCACTAAGGCAATGCCCTGACCCAATCTACTCCAAGCATGGGAAAGCATGACCTTTACACATGCGTTTCAGTTGGAGATTTTGAGTGTTGTAGCTAAGGGACTGTTAGACTTGGCTGGGGTCAGCAGATATCCTATGCTGATCTTAGTGATTGGATCGTAGGTGATTACCATAAGCAATTTAAATGATATTGATTTATCCTCTCGCTTGCTGTAATTGAACACCGCGACCAAGCCCCCGCACCCTTTTCACTCTCTCCTTTTCCTCTTTTCACTCTCGCATTAACGAAAATGCATTCAGCTGCCCGAGGAGCGCCCATAAAGAGGAAAGGATCCGGCCTTGAAGGGCCAATCAATTGGCAGTTTGCCACGGCAACAATGGAATTGTTCAATTAATATCCTATCTCTGGTTAATTTAGCTGCTTAGAATCCCCCACCCCCACCCCACATCATACACAGGGAATGTCGAGGTAGCAGTGGGACTTGCTCCAATTTGGATGCAAACGTCCTCCATGTTTCTCATCTGGACAAGAATAATAGAAGAAAATGTTGTTTCCTGAGAGCTTCCTGCCAGATAACCCCCCTAGTGTAATAACCTTGGGAGTTAATCAACTTCTTTTAAATCAAACGCCTAATTTGAACGATAATTATAATTTGGCATTTAGATAACATTGACTAAGCACTTGATTGAGGCAACAGGACAAAAAACAGGCCTAATGGCAATTCTTCCCATGAAAGCACAGTCAAATAAGTTTCGGTATCTACAATATTCCGTCGCGCTCTTATGCAGAGCTATATTTGGCACTGGGATCAATTAATGAATGGAAAAACTCCACCTGGGAGACACGCTCGTGCGTTCTCCATTTTTCACCTACCTTTCCAGTACCTCGAGAGAGTGCGCAAATTTCTTGTTTTAATATTTTAGCGCTCTGACTTAAGCTTCGGAGTTCTCTGCAGGTAGCGTACTAGATCATCTTGACGTTTCAAAGTACTGAAACCTTTGGAATAAAGTGTTTTTTATTTCATTCTATTAACATAATTTATGTTTGTCAGAGAGCCCACCTCTGAGGAAGTCAAATAGGGAGGGGTCTTGCCATAATTCATCGTTACATGGCTCTCCGTGTGTGCACGTATGTGTGTGTGAGACACATGATAGCGGCTGTGCGCGAGACTCGCAGACATTCGACTTCATTACTCAGGTCTGAAACATTGATGAGGCAGAGAATAGACTCAGCCGTCACCATGTGGAGTCTGTTATCATGAAAAGATTAAGCGCTTTTTTCTTACTCGGACAGAAAGTTGATGTGATGTCATCTCGATTTAAGCCAATCACGGTCAAAGATTAGACCCATATGACCTCTAGAAGGTGAACAGTGGGTATGTTAGCAATAGCATCTTTCTGAACTGCCCTCTTCCTCAAATCTGTACAACATTTTTGTTACCTTTCATTAAATACCAGAAAAACAACTGTTAACTAAAGACAAACGTCTTTGAATATTGGCTTGTCAGTGTTTCTAGGTCATTGAAAGTGTTTTGAGAAGTTGATATGCTGTTGTTTGGTCCGGAGTAATAATTCATGCTTTTTTCAATGTTGTTTTGTTTCAAAAATCTCACAATCCAGTCCATGAGATGTTTTCTGTTTATTCTCCACCATTGATAGTATAGTAAAGAAAAGACTTGAGAATGAGATTGAGAATTCAAGCTTAACTGAGACTTGAAATACCTTGGCCACCGCTTTGACATATTTTCTTTTTAAATTATGTACAGAAATTCAGTGGCATTTGAGTGTCAACTATTAGCTAAAGACTATTAGACTAACTATTAGCTAATGGCAAAAAGTTTATCAGTTTAAAGGTAATTATGAAAGTACTCAAAGTAAAATTGGGCAAATTGAATCTACAGTATCTATGCATCTATGAATATAAATATAGCCTGTTGTCAGGTAGTTAGAAAGGTGAGTGGTTGGTAGGCTGTTGCTATAGTTCCACAGTCCTTTCCAATATCCCACTTTTATTGACTGAAAATGATGGGGGAAGAAGTTGAAATGAGATTAAGAATGCGTGCCAAACTCCAACTTGAATTTCCCACATGAGCACCACAGCTCAATGTACCACTTGGCCACCGTTCTGACATGTTTTCCATTTAGAGCTGTCAAATTGGATTCAACCAACCTACTGTACAAACTTGAAAACCTGAAGATGAAAGTGACATTGAAGGCTCTGCACACAAAATATAAAACTTGACCTCAACAATTTAATCTTGGGAAAGATATATTTGATTTATTTAACAATATTGTTGTATTGATTAGAGCGAATAGATTCCTACAGCAGTTTTCTGTGGATCTATTCAGTTATGTCCCCAGTATATGCAGCAGACCTTCAATATTCTTCTTTCATGACCCCATTGGGCATACACACATCACACCTGAGACCTTGTGCTGTTACAGTGGCGAAAGATTCAACTGATTTAGCTTCTCCAATGACTTTAGATGCTTCAATGCGGCAGTTTTGTTATGTATGTCGCTGTGCACGAGAGTGTTATACAAAAGTTGTTTCCTCTGTGGATGAATCTAGACTTTCAAAGCTCCAGGGAAACAGTGTGTTGTGCGCTGCAGTGAAGGTGCAACAGCTCTCAGCATCAGCTCAGCTGAACCTTCATGAGGCCATGATCAGAGACAGAGCTGAAGCCAGTCTGAGGCCCCTGTTTGGAGCTTCGCTGCCTACTGAAAGAAAATCAATAACCTGGAGGCAAGCTAATTAACTGAAAATCATTTAACCCTGTCTCAGCAATACATAAAAATGTGGCTGCTATGAGGAGCAGAGTTAATAATAGATAAATCTGCCCGGTTTTATGAAAGAAATAAAAGCTCTTTCAGAGGTTGTGAGGGACCTGAGGGAGACCGCTGGCAGCTCAATCACTCTGGAAATATCATTCAAATCCATCCTGTCAAAAACTTCCAATAGGAATAGTACTGGACGATGTCATGATAAAAGGGAAATTGATGCTGTCCAGCTCTGTCAATTATAGGACTATAATAGACTGCATGTTACAAAGGTGTTGCAGCATTGTACATGCGTCTTTACAGAAGACAGCACAGTCCACTCAAACTATTCAGTCTGACGGAAAAGCAGGGAAAATTATTTTGAACTTGTAGTGCAGATGTTTGATTTCTGCCTGACGTTACAAATAATTGTGGTTTTAGCATCCCTATTACCGTCACAAATCTAGGGAGTCGAAGGCACTGCCTAAAAAGTCCAAAGAGAGATTTATTTGGTCTTCGTATACTGTGTTTTTGCTCACCCTGTGGCACTCGCCAATCAATAATTGAACAGACCGAGGAGAATAGCTTCTACGCACACCGTACTGTTTCTGAACATGCAGAAACACGGGAGAAACTCATCTGGAGGTGAAATAAATTGCTTGAATTCCAAATACAGCCTTGAAGGATAGAAAACTTCAGAATGACTCGCATGTAAATGTTTGGCAGCACTTTTTTAGCATTAGAGGTAAAAATCACAAAATTTTTACTTTTGAGAACTATTAGATCTGTTTGAGAATCTAAATTAACATCAAGAAAAGTAAAAGCAAGAAAAGTAGGTAGTTTAATTGCATCAAATTACTGTTGGTACTTCCCACAGATTTATAAATGTATGTATTTATTCATTTTAATGATAAAATGTTTCACATTTTGCATGCAACCCTGTTTTTCGAATTACAAAAAAAGGAAATTTCTTAAAATTAACACATAAGATGTAACACCATTTGGACCTTAATTGATCTACAATTTTTAATATAGATCAACCTTCAACCCTGGTACTCAATTTATTGTAAGAAAAAAAACATCTTTATTTTATGGGGAATATAAGTTCCTTCATTTTCACTAAATTTGCAACTCTGTTACTCATTCTCATTTATAGTATCATGATTTAGTGTCATTTGATAATCATCATTGTCAAATCCTCTATTCTCCTATTGTATGTAGAATTAATTTGGAACAATATAAATAACGGACCATGACTCTTACATGAGACTTGCTACTGCCAATACATTCAAAGACATTGCTGTGAGCATGTAACATATGAAACAACCCCGTAGCAGATCTATACAGGTGGAGCTGGGGAAGGTGGAGGGTTTTTGAAAGCGTGCTGCAGTCTCTTAATCTTAATTATGTTGAGCCGCAGCTCATTGGCCGCTGATGCGACAGCAGCCAATCAGCTGCGCTATGTAGATAACGATGTGATCGCTAACACATTGAAATAAGGACCTATCAGCCTGCGCCATATAGAGTTTCATAACATAACTTTGTATTTTGTAGAATGTCTAAAGTGGATGATTGACGTAAAGTGTAACCCTATTTTGTGAACCCTTAATTCTAAGTATTTCTACACATAAAAGTGTAAAACAATATTTTTGCGTTTATGTGATTCTAGTTGTAGGACTTGTACGAAGATCTGAAGATCTAAATGTTGGTCAGATTTATGCAGAAATACAGAAAGTCCTCGACCACGACTGTAATGGTGCCTTGAGTTGTTGGGAGTTCAGTGTTGTGGTTCAGATCTGGCTTAGGAGATTGTGATCCAAACAATGGCAGAAGTCCTTCTAGACACAAATAGGGATGAACTCCGTGTGCAGGCAGGCAGGTGATAACCAAACACCATTAAGTGCATGACCTGCAAAAGCCTCCATGAGCTGTGAAAAAGCTCCATTACTTTAGGGTAAAGAGGGGTGAACGCAGAAAGGCACTTTTCTGCCGAGAGCAGGCCTTAATGTGGTGCAAATGGGCAAGAGTGCATTGTCACCTTCAGACTTGATGCACTACCATTTCAGCCTGACAGACGCAGTTCACTTATTGCCTATACATGCCTGCTTCCAAAGAATAGACTGTGTACCACCCATCAATTCTTTCAAAAAATACTTAGGGTTTAGGCTGTGTTCGAGCCATTTTAACACTTTCTCGTTGAGCTAATGGTTCGGTGTGTATGCCAGTAGTTAATCCACAGTGAGCTTTCCACCCAATTACGACTTTGTGCTTACAAAGCATCACATAATTGTTGCTCAAAAGGGAACGCCATGGATTCACTCTCATTGGTTCAGCCCGTCAGTCATCTGAACCAATTGTCACAGCAAGGGTACATGGTCTAGATTACTCTGGATATCTGGGCTCTCATCCCTGCCGAGACCAAGAGCAGATTCCTGGGCAGAAAGAGGAAGAAGAAGAAGTGAGAGAGAGGGTGGTTACATGAGTGCTTATTACTTCTCACAAACCTTGTCAGTGAGTCCCAAGCGCAGAGCGGCAGATTAATTTTTGACGATGCAATCGATTGCGAAATACTTTTTTTCCCTTCCTCCCATCTCCCTAACACAGACAAGTCTAATTTGTTGCTTATCTTACACCAACTTTGAGCATTGTCAAATTGTACCTTTCAGCGGTTTAATATCACTTGCTGCCTCTTAAACGCTTGATATTTTACTGCCAACCCTCAAAAAGGGTGATGAGGAATGTGAAATCAAGACGCCCAGGGTGCAATTGGGATCGTTCTCATCCTAATATGGCCTCCACCTCCTGTTTGGAGTCTCTTTCATGACCTGAGGTGCTCGTGTGAAATGCTGATGTGGAGTCTTTCCCTCTTTACACTGAGTCTTTCCCTCAGGTCTTTCTTCTCCCCATTCTTCCTCCTGGCAATAGATATGATCTCCTCAGGGGAAATCATTACCATCCCAATACTTTCATCCACCAGCCCTTGTTTCAAGCTCTCATCATTTGATTAAGTTTAGGGTGGAGAGTGTGGGGGGAGGGGGGAAATAAAATGGCCGAACGAATAAATAGCTCCTGGAGGACTCTTTTTAAGATCGGGGTGCTCGTAGGGTAAAGAGAGTTCAGTATGGTCTAGACGAGGGATGCTCTTTATCTCCACGTGGTGCTTGTTTATGAGCAAAGAGCTGTGATTGTGAGTGGAGATTCAAACTAGCAGATGTTCTGCACCTCCTTGGCCCATTTGCAATGGAAATGAGAGTTGTGGGCTGCTACAGGAAAGTCATTTGTGTCTAATATTTCCAGTTATATGTTTCTATTAAGCACAACAAGAGATGATAGAAACTAGATTTTCACATTTTCTTCAGAAAAGTTAGATGGTCTTTGTGTGAAAATCGTCTATGATACATAGCAGGGTGTTGCTATGTGGTTTCTAAAAAGGTCCTGAATAGATTTAATGTTGCTACTTGGTTGTGAAGGGGTTGTGGGTGTTTGCTGGAATGTCAAAAGAGTCCATCATCAAGTCTTTATTGCTGGATTTCCATCCAAATGTTGTGCATTTTTAAACATTCAACTAAAGGCGATGCAAAATATTATTAAATATGTTATGCACTTCATCTTTAAGTTCCTTATTGGTCCATACTTCTCCAAGCTCAAATGGTTGAACTACATCTATGACAATCGTAAAAAAAAAAAAAAAAAAAAGAAGCTGTTTCCATTACTTTAATGCGCATTGAGTTTTGAGGAGCTCCACCTTAACATCAATGGATGGACACATGTTCGGTCATGGACACAAGGTTTGGTCACATTAAGAAAATTTCTTAAGAAAGATTCATTGTCAGTATACAGCAACACATGAATCACAGCTCACACAGAAGTCACTTTCAAAACAAGCAGCTTTCTGTTGTGGCAAATTCGCATGACCAACTTGAACACAAGCGGAATCTGCAAGTGGAACTTCCCCCAATCTCACAAAACTCCTGATTTCTATTGAATTGAATGGATTTTCCTGAGACATTTTGCAGAGAAATGGTAAATGTGACTGCACCTTAAGTCTTAAGTCTTAAATCGCACACCTCTCGTATTACTCATGTCTGTAGAACCAAATATGCCTCATGAATTCTTGCCTGGTTAGCTCTTTATTTGTTCAAATTCCTAATCCCAAGAAAACTTTGTAAAACTTCCCAAGAAAAATTGTAAACAGAAAACTGAAGAAGGGTATAAGCAAATGGAACTTGTGTTGAACATTCATGTGGTCTGTTGCAACAACTTCTTTTGTGTTGTGCTGTCCAGGTATTCTCTGAATTGTTCTTGTGCATAGTTTTCTAAAAGGTGGTTCTCGAGGGTGACATGGAGAGACAGGAAATAACTGTGTGCTTTATTTTCCAAAGCCTGCAGTGTGCTGGCAATAGTAAAGCTTTCAGACAACCATCCAAGAACTAATCACTCACATTTAGAATTCGCTATGTGGTTAAGAGCGACACACACACACACACACACATACACTCACTCTCTCCATCTCTCTACTGCTCTCTCTGCCCAACCCACGTATCTGACCCAAGACCAGAAAGCACAGCAGGAGTGTGGGCGTACTTTTCCAGCTTCATCCAGAGGTCACAGGTCACCAGTCGAGGAGGAAAACAGACGTCTTTTATCCCCATTTACTAATATAAACACATTTAACCGGCAAATAAACAAACAGCGGAGTTGAGCGGACAGCAACGTCCTTCATTTCGTGATTGAGGGAATGAATTCAGAATTCCCTCGTTGTATTCCTGCTCGAAAGACACTGACAAAATCTATTGTTTTTGTTGCGCCTACTTTTTTTTTTCTTGATGTTAGCTTACAATCTCTGATCGGTTAGTGATGGATCAGTGATGAGACCCCAGTTTAAAGATGATGGTGAGCAGTATAGATCTCCGCTGCTCTGTGGTGACTCCCGTGTCAAAACGGACGTTGTGAATTTGCAGGGTCCACTGGCCCGTGTCTCCTGGGTGCCCATTAGAAACATGGCTTAGTGGTCTGATTAGCAACTCATACTCTTTTTGTTTTCTCTCTATCTTTCTCTCTCTCAAGAATGTGCCTTGTGTGTGAACGGCCCCTCAAAGTTGCAAGTATGCATTTATTTTTTGCAATTACGTGTTGTATTATATCTATAGTATCAGGATCAGTGCAAGTAGATGGTAGTTTTAGGGCACTTAGTCAGTGACACTGTGCATTCACCTACTGTGGTAGCTGGTTTGTTACATTGAGTTTACCTTTGCATCTGGGTCACACTTTAGCTTGCAATTCATGCAATTAAGTGTAAGAGAAGCTGCATATTTTATGTATAGTCTATTGCTATAAATCAAGCTCTAAGAAATCTATATACATTCCATAAATAAGATATAATTCATGACCTGCAGCTCTGGCACCCTACAAAGTTGAGAACCTCTGGCCTATTGCGTTTGTTGCGACAGACTTTGAGCTAACAAAGTTGAGTCCATGCAAAGCAGTAGCATTTGGTTTACATATCTCAATCCTGTTCAGGCTCAAATCGCAGCAGTAGTGCGCTGAAATCATTGGGCCCAAACATAACCTTCACAGATGTGGTAGAGCACAAGCTCTCCTCTAGCAAATGAGGCCATAAAAGCCAGGAGTCCAATTATGCACCTGAAATAAAGCTCTCATCCACCGAAGGGTTTGGCTTGACGCTCAAGGCCACACGTATGCACTGGCCTGGGGTTTTCTAGCGCTAATGCCTAACAGATCAACATTCTTCTCATATCGCTCATCGGGCGCTTGAGAAATCACAAGCCCATCTGCCGCAAATAAGTCTCGCAGGAGGGTTTGCACTTGTTTCTGGGGTTGCTCGAGATGAGGTAGTGCTGTTCTTATCTCACCGGACTCCAGTTTAACGGGCTTTAGTCGGTTCCCATAGCAGTGCAGCAATGTTTGATTACTCTTAAATCACCCGCTGAGAGAACCCAGAGCTCAGCTCTCCCTGTTGCCGCAGCCACTTCAGCCCGGCAAAATAAGATGTTTCAAGTTGTTACGCCTGTCCAGAGAATGCAAGCTAGAGGTAGGGACGGTAAAAAATTGCCTTGAATAATCTCAAATATTTGCTTTGAAAGGGTTTGTGAGGGTGTTGTCAGGAGCCACGTGTGTCTCACACCCCCTGCTGAATACAATCATCTCTCCAATTTGGTATAAATTAGGTCAAATGGGAATAGCGCGTCATAAACGGCTAAAGCTATTCTCAGCTCCAGCTGTGTAGCTGTACTTGAAAGAAGGTGTTAACTAAGACACTGAAATAGCCATTAGCGGTGCTCTGCATGACTGGATCACATGCAATCTTCATTTAAATTCCACAAATCTGTATATTTATAACTCAAGGTCTGCAATAAGATGTATGCATGCTGACATGACTGAGATGTAGATCCTGGTCTATGGTTTACTGAGCTTTCTAAACTAGGGGCCACTAAGGGGTCTGTTGAAAAGTAACGAAACGAATAGTGTAAAAATGTAAAATACAAAAATAAATGTAAATGCGTGCATGCGTGCACACACACACGCACACACACACACTGGAAATTGTGTCCAGTTATCATTTGAAAAATAAAAAAGGGTATTTAGTATTTTAATTCAATTGTTTTTGTGGTAATTTAAGGTATACACAATATTCTTGTTACTGGATTGTTGTATTAATTATTTGATGTAATCATTGCAAAAAATGCATTAAATATAAAATTGCATACATTTCACAATACAATACAATGCAATGCAATAGTAAGTGTGCGATTATTCGCATCTAACATAAAGGTAAATGTGTGTGTGCGCACAAATATATATTTACAAACTTTTATGTTAGGTACGATTAATCGATTTGATGTAATGTAATGTAATATATAATATAATTCACATACTGTGCACAGTCTACATACTGTACACTGCAGAAATGGTAAGAGCAGTACGCAGTTGAGAGCATAGACTCTGGTGCTTTTGTTACTTAAATGTGTTTGTGTGCATGTGACAGTTTCCTTATATCTCCATTTGTCTGGCATGTGCAGTTCTGTGTCATTGCTGGGCCTCCCTGGTGGACCAATCCTGGTCCATCTGGAATAGATTAGTGTGCCACATCAAAAGACAGAACTTCATAGGGCTTGCGAACTTCGAATCTCCCTCAGTTCGTTTGTCGGCACTGTGCTATCCAGAACACATTACTGATAATGGCAGGCCGCTTTTGCAGATCCGTCTGTGTCGATAACACGTCTTGCATTCTTTAAATAACAGATCACAGATCAGCTGAATGAACGGCATGGAATAAATTGCCAGTGACATTTAAGGTGAAATAACTAGCATTCTTCCTGTCTAACAGCGTATGATGAGCCACTTATGTGCATCTGCAGAGTTGAGATTGACGTAAGGATGGAGAGGCATGTTTATATGTGTCTGTGAGTTCAGCCTAGGATGTTTGTGGAGTGTGCATCTTCATTACGGACCCCTGAAGGGCCTTTGGTCATGAACCATGTGCACAAATCACAATGTTAATTTTGATAGTAATGGTTTAAGCCGTGATAATTGAATCACAAATGACTTCTCTGATGTCTGGCTTTCTTCACATTGAACACAAAACTGATTTTTTTTTTTTTTTTTATCTAATCTATGTAGGCCCTAAGAAAAGAGTTATCAAAAATGGGTTTGTTAGGATATTTGCATGTTTGCTTATACAGCTTCACGGAAAACGATTAGAAATGTTTGATAGGTCAAACATGGATTTAATAATGGTTTGTCTTTGTTCTTTATGGGGTTAGGTAGTTTTACAAAAACCGGGCCTAAGTGTGAGAAATTAGCTTTTAGCATTGAATAGTAAGCTACAAACAACATATTTTCTGGCTCATACCTGACTAGAATCCACATAAGACAAGTAAAATAAGTTGTTTTATACACTAATCTGGGTTTTAAAATGAGTTTTTGGAAGCAGAAATAGTTCGTAAACTGTCATGTCAACATTTGGCCTATGCTAAGCTAAAATGCTATTTTTAGCCCTGCCATGCCACTGTTACCAGACTGTCCAAAAAATCATCAGATCACAAAAAAAAAATTGTTATAGTAAGAGATTTGATACAATGGTGATTTACTTTACAGTTTGTTGTCACAAATATCGATCCTTTAATACAAGACAGCACTTTTCTTTTTTATACTTTCCACGTTGTGTCTGAACAGTTAGATGAAAGTCAGATTTCAAACCACAAATAGATGAATGGTTTTGGGTTTTATGTGAGTTTTTCCTGTTCAAACTGCTAATTTGAAAACGGATTTGAGTTGGATGTGCCAATATTTTTTTCAGCTTGTCAGCCAGATTTGTGTGATTCAGGGAAGTGTTTTGTACTTTCTTGTACAGTGATTACCATTATCCAGACTCCATTACAATGTCTTTATCAGGTTTTTGCTTTAGAGGAAGTAACTGTCATTGTGTTTCGCCAATACCAGCTAATGATCCGCTAATCAGGAATGGGAAAAGCGCTCGTTGAGCATCCCTTCTAGCCGTTTGCTAATCTATCTGAGGGCTGTTTTCCACTGGGTAGCATACACTCGAATTGGACCAAAAATTCTTAAGTCCATTATCGGCGCAATAAAGAACTAATGACCCAATGACGGGAATATATTTGCAGTGGCACCCATCTCTGCGAAGAGGCCGAAGGATAAGGAGTCATTAAGACAGCGTTATCTGGTCCAGATAGCATTGGCATGTCTCCGCAGATCATTATTTTCACCCCTGGAGCCGTTTGCCAAACGAGAAGAGCCGTGTGAGCAGAACGGCCGCTCAGACTCGACGGTCAGCTGCGGTGTGGAGGGGGGAGCCGCTAACGATACGTGCCCTGGCAGATAATTCTCTTTCTAAATGCCCCAAATGACTATTTTATGAAAGAATCTTGCATTTTATTATTCGATTTGCTTTAGTCGGCTTTCTGTTTGCTGGAGGTTTGAGGGCGAGATGTTTACACACACAAGCATATTATATCTTTTGTGGAGCACAGGTCTTAAACAAACGCCCCTGTGAATAGCCTTGATAAAACAATAACATTGTATTAAATGAGACGGTTTGTGCTGTCTCCCTCAATGCTTTCAGATTGTTCCTAAGTCTCTCAGTGTATTAAGATGTGATGAAAGAAGCCATATTTACATAAAGAAGTACAGCACTGCAAGGCGAGGACTTCAGACAGAGAAACAAGAAATTGTTCAACACTGAACAACACTGTATTTATGTTGGCTTTGCTGAAACATCTTTTTGGTCCATCTGACTTTAAATCAGTTTAGTTTATTTGTTGTCTGAACAATGGCATTTACAGACCTGATTCAAACCACATCCAACAATTGAAATTTTATTAAAAAATGTTTTAGGTAAATGTGATTTCACCAAGTGCAAGATGTTCCTGGATCAACAGCTCAGTTGATCTTGGAACAACATTTCATTACACCAATCAGATTTGAGGGACAAGTTTAGAGTTTATGTCAAGTTTGGCTCACAACCAGGGTTAGGTGTTATTTACCAATCATTTCCCTCTGATTTTAGGGATACGTTATGGGTAAGGATAGAGTTAGGAAAACATTTTCGGATAGGAATTTTGTTCCAGGATCAACAAAATATGTTGATCCAGGAACATGACTTACTTGGAAAAATCAACCGATCCAAATCCCATTCAACAATTGAGAGCTGATTAAATTTTAAATATTCACTTGAATGTCAAGATCTGATCCAAACCACATCTAACAGTTAAAATCTTATTAAATATATTAGTTAGTTAGTAATAACTTAACCTCATGCATGCATTCATTCATTCTTTTTTTTTTTTTTTTTTTATTCAAGATCTGCACTGTAAAAAGCAGACAGTTCTACTTAAAAAAATGACTTCACTTGATAACACCTAAAAAACGAATTTCAAATTATTTTATTACTTTTTATCAACTTAATTTCAGTAGATTATACGCATACTCCCATTTTTTGATTAAAGATTACAAGAGCATTCGAATAATAATAATAATAATAATAAAACAATGACGTGCACAGATAAATAATTTATAATAAGCACTGCAACATTCTGTTTCAAGAATTTAACATTTTGTGTGAACACTCATTTGTTGTCCACCCTTTTCATGTGATATTCACTAGTGAATGAATTAATGAGTCGGTAGTTTTGGACACGTTTGTGCATGAATGTGTAAAATGTTGTAAAATACCCCCAGATGTTGAATGAGAGTCTCTTAATACAATATACCATGTATATTGTATTATATAATGTGTGTATATATATATATTATAATGCACCACTGTATTTTTACATCATTACGATAGCAAACGATTAAGATACATTGGGTGGTGATTATACTGAGACTATATTGAGTAAATGGATTAGATGTTATCGCTTACAAACTTGCAGTCTATGATTTGAAACCCAATTGTATTTGCGAGCACAATTAGTTCTACTAATTGATTAGAATATTTATGCATCCTTTTCATCTCTGTGTTGTACTGTTCTAAATTCTTTTATGCACAGCTGTATTGTGTTACAGTACTTATCTTATGTAAGTAGGGTACTATATTTGAATGTGTTTTACATTGCTGCAATCAGTAATTGTCATGACGTATTTCATCACATCACTCTAAAGTCAGGAATGACCACAGTGTTACCGCTAAAAGAAAGGTTTCATTGTATCTTCCTTCAAACACTTCACCATATGAGACAATTATCGTAAATTAGCGAAGTAGATCCCCTAGTTCCTTTAGACTGGATTGTTATCTAGTGAGGTTTCAGAGCCGTCTCTGCTTTTTATGGAAGGACTTAACAGCTTGAGTCTAATCAAAGACATTTTTCCCTCTGTGTTTCAGGCTAAAGAAATTCAATTAGTTTAATTGGTCTGCTTATTATAGGCTGTAATGTGATGTGAGTGCCGCTGTTGTCAAACTTCACAGGCTACTTTAAACAGCCTCCTTAATTAGAAGGAGAACTTTAATCTCAGTGTTTTGAATTGTACAGTGAAGAGGATCTTCAAGCAATATTCTGGCTTTGCTTGCAAAGCAAACTACAGAAGCTTTTAAATTGCTCGAGTGTAGGCCTTACTTACACAATTGCATTGGTTTATGGGCAGACGAGATTGCTAGTTTGTTACACGACTCCCTGGAATACACCATTCTGATGTTTGTGTACTAATGATATGTATAACTTATTGTCTTATTTATAAAGTAGTTTAATGTCCCAAACAATATCATACTTGAAGTTGTGCTGTTTTTTGGAATCTCAGCACAATATACATCATGCTATTCAGAACAACAGTCCTTTTGATTGTTGCCATATATGGCAATTTATCAGTTCAATAAAATACCTTACCTGTTTAATAATAAAAGCGCCATCACTGCGTCACTTTGACAACATTTCAAATCCCTCAGTTCTCGCTATCTCCAAAAAAGCCCAGCCAATGTTGATTCTTATTTTATTACAAGCTCTGTCACATTCTCTTTTTGCAAGCCGAAGCTCCACTGTTCGCCGTTTTTTAAAAACTTTAAAAAGCAATTCCCCAGAGGTTTGAGATATAATGCTCTCCATGTCAACCATTCTAGCTCTTTGTGACAACTAACCTATGCCACTCCCATATGCTTCAAAGTAGCCGGAACAACTTTTCTGTTTACTGATATGATGAGACACACACAGGCTAGTTACGCAAGCATTTTCGCGCCAAAAGCATCCAGCTCTGTCTAAAATATGAACACTTATAAAGGACTAAGGCCCAATCCCAATTCTATTTTATACCCCTTCGCCTACCCCTAACCCCTCGCCTACCCCTTACCCTTACGTAGGGGTGAAAATATTCCCCTAAGAAATGGGACACCACTACTACACCGTTGCTAGCGCCTACGTCACAGGAGATGCGCCAATGTTTATCACAAACTTCCAAGATGCCGTCGTCAACTGTAGTCTTGCGTGAGTTACAGCTATTTATTTTGCATTTTTCTTCTGAAGTTCGCAGAAAACAACGGAGATGACGATATCTTCGACACCTAATGCTGCGTTCACTCCAAACGGGCGCGAGTGATTTCAATATTAAGGCGCGTTTACGCGCGTCTGGAGGTCTTGCGGCGCGAATTCGCCTCATTCGCGCATCAACTTTGCTTCAAACTTTTGCTTTTTCATATTGTTAACGTTTCTTTGAAGAACATGACCGTAAATATGAACACAATATTGAATGTGACATAAAGAAAATGATTATTGGCAGCCATGTTGCCTCTGTAGCCGGTGTATGCAGGTACATTTCTCATAGGCTACTTTCGTTTGAAGTGTGGTCCCAAAAAATCTTCGTTTCAAGGGCTATCTGGTCCTTCCCCCTACCCCTACCCCTCCAACCAAAAGAGAATCGAGACAACCCTACCCCTTCACGGGAACGCGCAAAACGGAGGGGTAGGGGCAAGGGGTGAATTGGGATTGAGCCTAACTGTAGTATTAATACAAAAACATGTTTTGGAAGAAGGATTCATGGTGTATTTGACTCATTATTTGAACTTTGTTAATTTTGAACAAACAAAAGTTACACCTTTAAATGCACCTTTAAATAAACCCCCTCAAGAGCCCCCTGTTTGTTTTAGGGCCTTAATCACCAAGGTAAAGGTTAATTTTGACCAAGTCATTACCTTTAAACCTCACTTGAAATCGTTTAAGGTAACGTTGAGCAGTTCGCTGTTAAACACTCAGCTGTTTTTAGCTGGACTGGTGGATCCGTTTCTTTCTCACTCGCCCGCTTTTCCTTCCCGCAGACTAAAGGGGAGGGAATTTTTGAGGGGCAATGACAAAAAAATGGATGACAAAATGACAAATTGCACTTATGATCAATCACAAAACCGGAAGTGCAGCATGGTCTGGTGGATAGGCTAATGGAGTAGAGACCTGAAGGTTCACCACTGGCTGTTCGGCATCTACAGTTGTGCCCTTGAGAGAGGCACTTAACCCAAATTGCTTCAGTAAACACTCCGTCTTAGAAATGACAGTGTATGCAAACTGGCCCACTGAAAGAGAGAGATGGCATCCTCTAAAAATGGCATTCTCGTTTTCCGTAGGTTTTGGTGCATCATGACATTTTTAATGGCACAAATGTGAGAGAACTAGATATGTTTGGTAAACCATTAATATTAGATGCATAATATGTCTGCATACTCTCCTTAAAATGGGGATTTTTTTTTTTTTTTTATCAGTTCCATCTTACTGGCTGCATCCAACAATTAAAATCAGTTATTAACAATAATATAATTTGGACAATTTCAGTTTAACCATTCAATCCTATTATCCAAGTTATATAAATAAATAAAAATCAAACAAATATTTTTCTTTAATTACTTTTAATAAAATATGTACTGTATATATTTAAATGTAATTAAATGTTTTAATAAAAACATTTTGGTAAAAACAAAAAATGTTTTACTTAAGTGCTTCACGTTCTATTTTGTACCATTTGTGGAAAGTGCCCATAATGCTTTTTGTGAAAAAAACAAGACACAAAGAAAGCCACCACACAGTGCTAACACAATAAAACTGTATTACATTTGTGCTTAAAATGATTACAGTACAGTATGTACACGTCCTAAAAATAAACATCTCATGCTGAATAACACATAAAAAGAAAATCCATATACAATAGCAAGCAAAAAGGATTTTTTTTTTTAAATATGTACAACCACCATATACAAATTAAGTTTGTCCTCATATTTTCTCTAGACTATGCCCTCAGTTTCCAAAGGTAATCATAGCCCATAAAAAGATTATCAACATTGTAGGCTTCAGTAGTGATTTGCGCTTGAGTGTCGCCTTGAATCGATAGTAAACAAACAAACATCCTCCAACCAGGTATTCACGTGCTCCTAAATTATGCGACCTGATTATGTTTAAAGAGGATTGTGTCAGCTGATGGGCCGCACAAAAAAATACAATGTGACGTTCGTCATGTCTGGAGGAGATGCTTGGCGACTAAGCTGTCTTTCAGTTCAAGTATAAACATGTCAGTGGACAGAGCCTTGAATTACGCGCAATGATGAAAAGCCTATTAAATAAATACAGTGAAGACAGTAACAAACCCATCGTTTCCCAACCCACAAAACCACATTACATATGTGCCAAACCCAAATGTTCCTAGAGTTCGCATTTTGAGGTATAAAACAGGGTGATTTATTTTTTTATTTTTTCAAAATGTCACTAATGAAAGTTGAAGATGTCGAAGCCCAAAGACTGGTAGTAAAGCGAACACCGTGTTTTAACCAGGTGCGATTTTGTGAAGCTTTCGCCAAGCTGTCCTAAACAGCCAGGACATTTAGTTTATATCTGTGCCATAGTGCTCGGTAGCACTGTGAAACCTCATTGGTTCCTGGACCTGTACACTTAAACATCAAATTTCTTCTGATTGGCTGATTGTGTTTATTCCAAATAGCTTGTCGCTGGTTAAGACGCAATGTAAACGAAAAATAAATTGTAATTGAAAGGACAGTGAGGAAACTCATTCAACCTGAGTAATTATGTTGACATGGCTCCTTTTCTTCTCGCAAACTTGTTCGCCAATAAATACTGATTTTTTACATATATTTTTAAACTATGTGGTCTTCACCCTGTAAAGCAATTGAAATGGCATCATTGTGTTTTGGACAGAGGTCTTGCAGTGGATTGTATGTTTGTGTTCACAAAAGTCGGGCCATTGAGACATTGAGCCGTCAGGCAGCGTCATTATAACAGAACCACAGTCTTGGTCCGTCTTCAAATGCTCTCCCACATACAAAAAAACGTCTCTATGGCTAATCTGTACAGTACACCATCCCTTATTTGGGCTCTTCGTATATACAATGTGATGGGGACATGGGCTGGAGAGGACATTAGTGCTTTTGTGTCTGATTGTATGTCCCCTTCAGGTCCTCTCGCAGCTCTTTCCCCAACTGCAAACGGCGGGGTAGTGGAGGTGGTCAGCGGACCTGCGGCGCATAACCCTCCTTCATCAGTCCTTCTTCGTAGTCTGTCTGGCACAGGATCATGTTGTTCTTCAGGAAGAACTTGTCTCCGACGCAGAACCTGCATGGAGGCGAGAAACAGAAACATGGTGTTTACGTAACTCGAAAGGGACGCAGAAGGACTCATTACTAGCAAAAGTTGCAGGCTTCCCCACAGAGCCGCATTCCGCCCCCTCAAATATTAGCGTACGTTATCCTGCGGACACATCGGCTGGTCTGGAAAGAGTATCTCCAGAGTGCACCTAGCATCTTCTCTACCTGCAGCTGTTTCATAAATATACCCCACAGACGGAGCGCAGGCTTTAGCACTGCCTGATGGGCCGCTGTCTCACTTGACCTTTTGGAAAGAAGATTATGTTGGTCAGGCAGAAGAGAGAGACAAAGAAGGCGGCAGAGGGAACGAGAGCGAGAGCGAGTAGCTCTGTGTGTTTAGCCGTCCTGAGGGCCGCTTATCTTGCTCACAGCGAGAGTTCGACAAGGTCGGAGTGCCAACGAATGCTCGCGTCTACTGGCCAGTGTTGCCTACAGAACCCTACTGCCTGTGGACGAGGAGGAATACAGTGCGTTTGAGTGTCTTCTGGTACCATTTTAATGATTAAAAGTTTGTATTGGGAATGCAACGTTTGGTGAACATTAGACGCTGTATTAAAGGAATTGTAAGAGAGGTTCATTACAAGTCGGCATGAAATGTAAAATCGATTTTCTAAATGAACGTTATTGATCTTTTGTGAATGATTCATCTATGCATGCTTTATTTTTTTAAATTAGTTTTGAGTGTCATGACTCGAGAGACTTCTCCACCCATTTCTTACAAACATCTGCAAGCTCTGATTTATATCTGCCTCCAACTAATCAACAACGAGTGGACTGAACCAAGCTCCCACCCTACTTATTTTTTTCAATAATCGATAATTCACTCAGATGAGCTTGACGTTATAAATATATGGAAGAAAGGATCTGTTGCTACTTCCATTCGCGGCTTTACGCTTGAAGCTTTGAGGCATAACTGTTAGTTACCAGATAAAATAATTTTGGCTCGTCCCTCGTTTTCTTTAAAGAAAAAAGAAGCAAAGATCAAGGTTACAGTGATGCACTAACCGTGAAAGTGAATGGGGACATTTTTTGAAGGCTTTTAAAGCAGAAATGTGAAGCTCATTTTATAAAGGCAATTATTCTGTTAAATTAGTGAACAGGTTAGTAGCGATTTCTTTTCACACTAAAATCATATTGTTCATATGTTATTGTATACCATTAAAACTGTGTATTTTAACATTTACGAATTGTCCCTATTTACTTCCGTTGTTAACCCAGTTTTTTTTTTTTTTGAGGTAATCAGAATTATGCCACAAGTGAGGCTCTTAACTTGTGTTGAACCCGCAATATTCCTTAAAACATCCTCAGGAGGGGTCAGAACCAGATCTGAGAGCCATTACCCTTTCCGCCATTGTTGAATATAATGAGCGAGCGCCAGGATACTTTGTAAACGGCTCCCTCCCTCCCTTGCATGCACTCCGGAAAACTTTTTTTTTATTCGTTATGCATGGCAGTGTCAAGCAGGAAGGTGCAGCCATTAGTTTGGACCAAGTATCAACAAGTAATATCCATTAATCGTGCTTGTTGACACGGTGATTAACACAAAGCAGAGGTGTGCTTAATGTAATGGTGTCATTCACTCCAATAAAAACGTCCTGTTTAAATGACACATTCTTGCCAGGAATCCATTAGTGTCTGTCTTCTCTGACATCCTGGCCCTCTCCACCTCCTCTTCTGAGCACCTCCATCTCGCTCGTTCGTTCTCTCGCTTTCTCGACTAATAGGATCTCTCTGTGTTTATTTACAGCCTGTGTTTTCTGTTCCCTCTTAGCCTCGTCGCCGCCCCGTTTCGCAGCGCCAAATTGTTTCTGCTTGGTGAAATGTCAACAGCGTTTGTGACATCTGTGTGCCAATTATGACGAGGATATTGCAGTCAGCCCATCAGAGGTAGCGGTAATAAATGCCCTTGTGCTGCCCTCCGTTTTTCTACTCGTGCAGTCATTACCGATCGCCACATGTTTCCGAGCACCTACATTACCCTTAGCTTGATGCGCCCCCCTCGCCCTCCCCTTTCAATCTCTCCTCCCAGATGAGTTCAACTTCAGATTGCTTTAATTGCTTTTTAGTATTTCCCATCAAGTGGAGGAGAAAAAAGTAAATGCATTTGATATAGTGTTTGCTCAGGTATGACCGTAAATTCTGGGCTTTTTATGTGTTTTCTAAGGCTGTCATTTTAACACATTAATTAAGCGTGATTTAATTATAAAGAAAATAACGTGATGAAAGCATGAACACAGTTACCTCCCCCCGACCCATATGCAAATGATGCATTTTAAGATACTATTTTAAATAATTTTTGGTAAAATGTGCCTACCCTTTATGACAAGGCTCAATTTGTTAGCTTTAGTTATAATCATTAAGGATCATGAACTAACAATGAAAAATACTTTTACTGCATTTATTAAAATTGCTTGAATTCTACACATACATTTTTAACATTTCAAGTGAATGAACATGAATTTGACATTAACCTACATTAATAAATGCTGGAAAAACATTATTTGTTGTTAGTTCATGATACCTAATGCATTAACTAATGCTAACAAATTTAACCTCATTGTAAAGTGCACTTTTTTCCCCTACCATCAGAACCATTTAAGTACCACCTTAATTTTTGTGTAAATTTTGCATCCCATATTTTGTAATTTTGTAGCTGACCACATGCAACTGGCCTCACCAAATTATTAATCAAGCAAATAAATAAAAAATAGTGTGAATGGCCCTTTAATTTTGCATCAGATTGAAAAACTAAACTGAAAAAATGTCTATTGAATGTTTTTGTCTGCCATAATAATGATTTTCATAAACTGATTATTCATTATTATTTAATAAGTTGTTACTGTTAACATTGAGAAAATAAATTATTAATAAAAGAAAGATTTTCTCAACAAATATTTATATTTGCAATTAAATGCAATTTGATTTGATGAACTAAATCAATTAAATTAATAACATTTCAATTGATTGACAGAGCTAGTTAGTTTTTTTATCAACAATATCTTTACATTCTCCCCATCTTTCCCTTATATTCTCTTTCCTTCATTTTTACATCATTCCCTCCCTCCGCCTCTCTTCTTTTCCTCAGGTGTGACAGTAATGATGAATATGTCTATTGAGACCCATCTTGTTAAAGAAAAGATGGCTTCCAAGGCAGTGGACTTAATGATGTATGGCTTCGTCAGCTATTTGCCTCTGAGGTCTGTGTTAACTAGAGTAGTAACATTCCTCTTCTGTGAAATAACATGCTGGAGCTGAGTGGAGGAGAGAGGACTTGAAAGAGTGAGGGAAAAGGGAGAGGAAATGAATCACAGAGGGAGGTCTATTGATGGAGAAAAAGAACGTCTACGTCATTGGATGTGAACAAGACATTATCCGACAGAATAGAGTGGATTTGCCGCAGTGTCTGCAATGCAACCGCATGGTTTCTTCTAACGACTGATGGCAAGAACTGAGGTTTGCAGATATCTCTGAGGGGATGAGACTGTTGTCTGTGGCGTCGTTTAGTTACTGCAGTCCCAGAGCACGTGCAGCCCAATTTGGCTCAGGCTTTTCAGACTTTCCGTCAAGGACGGTGACCCGTGCCGGTGAACTCCCTGCCCTGCTGCCCAGGCCTCGGCCTTCTCCCAATCCCGTGGGGCCTCGGAGCGCCGCGGCCCGGGCTCATCACCGGGAACTGGGACTCCTGAGGCTGGCTGATGAGGTCTGAGCGGACGACAGGCTCATCGATTAGCTGTCCCTTCAGGGCTGATCTGTGGCTAACGGCCGGCTAGAGTCTCGAAACCACACAAACACACTGCGTTCGCGCTCACCGCTGTGACTGTCACCCCAATCCCTGTTAACCAAGCTGAGGATATATCCTCAAGCCAGGTGAGCAGATTCATATCCTACCCATGAATAATCATGCCAGATTAAGTCCGGCTGCATGGGATGATGGCATACTCAATGGATGACACGGAGCATGACTGATGTCCTCCGTAATGCCATAAAAGTCTGGAATGTACTGTTCAGTCAGTGATTGGAAGTGTTGTTATTGTTAACTAAAACTGTTAACAACCATTTTGTTAATTCCATTCCAAAGTATAATAGAAATATTATCAGGTGGAAAAACAAACTTCAACATTTTTTTTAAACTGAAAGGTTGAAGTACTAAAACTACTAAAAATGAAATAAAAATAAATGAAAGCTAAATATGAATGCTGTTTGATAGGCAGCTGAGATTTTGATTCTTCTCAGTGAATCTTTAGAGTCTATTCTCGGAAAAAAAATAGTTCAACCGTTTTTTCACCGTTTCATTCAGTGGCCATTTCTGCAGGTGGCAAATATCTTTTTGAACGACCAGACAAAACAGGTTATATTTACATTATTTTAATCAAATTATAAACAATTACATCAATAGGCTAAATAAATGAATCATTTAGTTCATTCATGAACTAGTCTCGTTCAGACTCAAAACACTGACTCGTTCAGTGGAGGGGGGCGTAATGATTCAACTGATGAATCAAAATCAGAATCAAATTTTCTTGTTTTTATGTGTTTTAATTAGTGTTTGAAGGCAAGAAAAGCCAAACAGTCACATGCTTAAAAAGAGAGAGATTTGAAGAGAAAATACGAGATGTGCATGGAAGGGAAGAAGAATAACTCGTTCACTTAAAAGATTCATTACAACATTATGTGGAAGTTTCTGGTTTTCAGAGGTGCTATATGTGAGCCAGACAGACATAGTTCAGCACTCTCTTTGTGGAAATCAAGCTAATCACGGGCAGTATTTAATGGTGCTTTTGTGTGGCCTGACTAATGAAACGACTCTGTAGGAGATGATGGCCTTGCTGATGTGTGTGGGGAAAAGGAGGGGTGGCCCAGCTGTATTAAAAGCTTGATTGTAATCATTTAAGCATCAAACGCTAATGTCGGGACATTTCTTATCCTCATGGAGGAGCATAATTATATGGCGTGACCTCTACTGACCCGTTAGCCTGCTCCCAGCATCAGAATGCCTGTCCCACGTCACTGATGGCGAAGAGAGCATTTTGTAAGATGGATTAGATGGCTCTTTTAAAGGCCATGGCCTCTTTAATATTGTTTGAGGAGGGAAAATGAGAAGGGAGAGAGCAGGGTGGGATGTATATGAAAGTAGACAGAAAGGGGATAGATGAAAAAGATGAAAATGGAAAAGCTAAATGCAAGGCAATCGACGAAACAAAACACCCCTTTTTAAAGAAAGGGGGGGGGGCGAGGCATTCTCATTCTTGAGAGCATTTAATTGGACAAAAATATCAGGGCCATTAAACTCTTTTTGATTTCCTTGAACTATGAAAATTAGTACTTTTACCTCTGATTTATTCATCATTTTCATTCAAGCACTAAGAGCATAGAACAAAAACCAATGGGAAAATTGAAATCAGGCCCAATTGCCTCGTCAAAACAATAATGTGCCGTGTGATTCTCTAAAAGATCTCCTTCCATCAACGTCTCGCTGTTTGTGTTGATGTTTATCAAAGAGCATCACTGGACTGAGCCTGTACTCGGGTAATGTGCCGAGCTGTCACAATGACGGACGCATCATGAAAAGCCCTGCCGTCCTTTTCTCTTTTGGAGGAGTCCATCAAAATTTGCGAGGCTTTCTCGAAAGGCACTGACAGAACAACAAAGTGTCTGAGACGTGTCGGGTGGCGGGTGTCTGTGGAGATAATGTCTCGTCAGCTTGTTGACAAATGAATTTTCTCTCGGTCAAATGGGGGGTATTTGCATATCAGGCTGTTGATGCGGTGCTCTCAGACTGTAGGAGATCTGATGCAGGTAGTTCTTTCTGATCTGTGTAAATTAAATTCTTGTGTTTGGTCAGGATAAAAAGTAGTTTAAGTGGTTTGTATATGTACAGTGGAAAACATGATACAGGATTCTTTGACGAAAAAAGTGCATAATCTTTTTTTTGATACAGAAAAATTCTGTAACATTATAAATGTATTTACAGTCACTTTAATGCGCCCTTGCAGAATAAAATTATTATATTATTATTTTTTTTTTTTTTTTTTTTAAATCATACTGACCCCAAACTTACAACGGAATTATAATTATAAATATTTTTTGTAGAGTTTGTTGTGAAGGACACTTATGTAGGCTACATCCATCTCTCCAGCAAAACATCCAATAGTGTGAATAAACTGACAGGAATTCAAGTTCCGGTCTGAAATATGGGCAATTAGCACCAGCTCCATGCTATAAATCTTGTGGTGAACACCAGTGAAATTGTGATGGGCGAACGAAAGATGCATAGAGGCCTCATCAGAGCGTGCAAAGCAGACTGACACACATTTTATTAAACAGTTGATCGGCTGGCCTAATGTAAAAAGAAAGATTTGCCTGGCTCTAAATGGGCTGTAATGCCAGGCAAGCGGGTGGACCTGTCTGTGGCTCTGCTGATGAAGATTAGCTGACTTCTTAGATTAGGTGAGCGTGGTTCGTGCAGTCAACTGAAGTGGCAAGACAATAACCCGGTGCTAATTGAGCGTAACCGGATCCTGCAATTGGCCCCCACTTGTGTGTACTTCTCTCTGGCACCTGTGAGTTTGTATGAAGCAGGTATCTAATAAACAGCCCATGCATGGGTTTTATTTGACCACATTCTAAGACAAATGGCCTCTTCTTCTTAGAGTGAATGAAGACAAACAACACAATTTGCCCAAAGTAATGAAGAAAACTGCAGCCCACAGAATATTTAAGTGTTATGTTGCTGTCTGTTTTTGATGTTGAACCAAAGCAACAAGCAATTTATTTTGACATAAAAAGATAATTTAAAATTATTCTTGTTTTAACATCCATAGGAAAATTACTGTAAAAACATGATGTGTGGCATATGATGGACCTCAACACAAAGGGTATATATATATATATATATATATATATATATATATATATATATATATATATATATATATATATATATATATATATATATATATATATATATATATATAGGGAAATATTCAAGATTAGGGGCAACATAACGTAAAAAAAATACATGTAACCACGTAACACCTACAAAGAAGTAAATGCAATAAAATTAAATGTAGTAGAAAAGCCTTAAGGTAGTTCAGATAAAGGCCAAATTCATTTTTACTTGTGGTAACCTCTTTCTTTTTTAGCCTAAAATGATCAGCTGTGGTTGCAGTTCAGTGGTTAAACCATCCAAACTATCTAAAGTCATCAGTTCAAACCCCAGAAGAGGCGATTTGTGATTTTTTTTTTTAGGGTTATTTTGTTACTGATCATCACTACCCTTAAGCAAGGCATGAAGAGATGTACTATGAGCTACTTTGGATACAAAAGTGCCGTATGCCAGTTTTTGTGGTAGGGTGGTAGTTACACAAATGGGCTTGTGGTTCAGAGGTTGTTGTTTAGAATCACTATAAATTGCATCTGATGGGGGTTTAATATGTCAATACAACTGTGCTAGCAATCTGAAGGTTGCCAGTTCAGACCCCTTGAAGGATGTTTCATGGGCTGGAGAGTTTTTTGTCTATATCACTGTTTTGCCCTTGAGCATGTACTTCTTGCTCCATGGAGACGGTACCTGTGATAAACATATTGATGTAATTTGGATAAGAAAACATCTGCCCAAACATCTTTCAGTGGTAGAGTGGTGGGTTTTTAACCGAAGGTCATTTTTCAAACCCCAGTAGCCTTGATTCATGAACCAGAGAGTTGCTGGGATTCTCTATCTCCATTGTGCCCTTGAGTAAGACATGATAGTGGGGTTAAGCGGGACCGTCCTTGTAGTAAATGTACTGTAAGATGCTTTGGATTCAAGACAACCTTTGAGTTTTAAGGGGCTTAACACATCTGCAAAGAGATACATACATTTAAGTACTGTGAAATGTTTAAGAAAACTGAATATAAATTAACTAACCTCTGGTTGCACAGCTGGCAGGCAAAGCAGTCCAGGTGATAGACGTTCTCCTTGGCTCTCATGACCATCTCAAATGCTGGGATGAGTTTACTGCAAGCCGCACAGTTCCCTGTCACACCGAACAACCTGACAGATTGAAAAAGATGTAAAGTTTTAGGGTCAGAATCATTTGATCGACCATATCAATGCTCAGATTGAAATGGGATTGTAAGGAGTGATTTATAAACAAATAACTCGGTTGATTTTAGCTATTCAAAAACATACAGAGCAACCAGTGTAGTTGGATTCACAAACAAATGACTATAGCTTTCCTGTAGCTCAAACAGTAGAGCGTTGGCGCTTGCAACACCAAGGTCATGGATTCGATTCCCGGGGAAAGCAAGAACTAATAAGAATGTAAATGTGTACCTTGAAATGCAATGTAAGTCGCTTTGGATAAAAGTGACTGCCAAATGCATAAATGTAAATGTCAGACTCTTTAATGAATCATCCAAAAAGACAAACCTTTTATTCTCTTTCATGGGAGTTTATATAATACTTTTACAAATTATTAGTGTTCACACAAGAGATTTGAACTTAGTATTAACTGGGCCAAGTTCACACAGCAACAGAATATGGTTGTCAGAACCTCTGTGTGAACGGAACCAGACTGGACAACTAGTTGTCGCATTATACAGAGCAAAAGAGCCGCTCTGCGCTGCACAAACGTGTGTCTACCTTTTTTTGTGTTCTACGCTCGACTCAAATGTTGCGCTCTCCACCCAGATATAAACACTACTGTCGGTTAATAAAGATTTGGCAGATGAACTCTTTGACTCGATTGGACTCTTGTTGTGCCAAAAATTATAAGACTTTTCAGTTTTATGGACATTGCAATCTTTAATATTACTGGTCACTGTCGCTGTGGTCCTGGTAAGAGAATACAGGCTTGACTCCCGTTGCACGTTCATACAGACACTACTGTAAGTTGCTGTGTGAACTGGATATTTCGAGACTCACACCTGACATGTACATGCGGTTGTCAATCCCAAAAAATGACAGTGTGAATGTAGTAAAAAGTGTTTGTGTTGATTAATTTATCTGCAACTTTTTGCTGTACATTTTTTTTACTAATATTTTTTGTCACCACGTTAGAAGGTTCACCTTGTAATTCATGGCATTAGCTGAAAAACTTATTTCATTTGAATACATATGAAATTGACATTATAGCTGAAATGTGCCCAGTTGAACAAAGTGAATCGAGCTGAATCAAGAGCTTGAGAATAGAAATGGAAAACTGTATCGATACCAAGTCCTACTCCAATTTTCCCATTTCCGCTGATGGCGCCTTTTATGATATTTTGGCTTGAAAAAGACTGTGCAATGGATAAAAGCACAAAAGCGGAGTGTGATGTGACCATCATGGAGATGGCCGGGCCGGGTGAGGTTAACGCCACAGAGCGGCTGCCCAGGGATGAGCCTATTATCTTCTTGCCTGCTCGCGGGACATTACGGAGAGGATTCATTAGGGATTCATGGCTGTTACTCTACTGCGACCTAGACCGAGTAAAGGGGGGTAGGGGGAAAAGAAATATCTGATAACGAAATCATATAACAAAATAACCTATTAGGCGGACTTCTTCAGGCACTTTTAGCCGTCGTTGTTAAAATGATAAAACTGCATGCCACTCTCCGGCTCTGTAAGAGATCGCAATCTGATAAATGATCTTGGGGCCTGGGATATGCAGGGTTGTTTATTAACCTTCAGAAACTATGTTTCCCACAGGCAAATAAAAAAGAGCTGAGCAGATAGATTGTACTCTCATGAATACCTACAAAATTAAGGGCTACTGTGAACGCACCTTGAGACGATGAAGGATATCTCCAATAGCATTCCAGGTAAGAGGAGAAAAGAAACGAGACTTCGTCCCGTGGATTGGTGCCGATTTAATTAAAGGAATTATGTCTTTCCCTTTGAGCTGTCTAAATATAGACACGTTCATGTTATCACGTCTCCACTATTTTCAAAAAAGTGCATAGCCAGAAGGCCTCCGCATGAAACCGATGAAATGATGAGGCATATTTTTTCCACTCCCATCTTGCAATTAAATATATCACAGATCTGCACGTAAATAGAAAAAGGATCATAGATTCACTGTGTTCAACTCACTTATATAAAGAAAATGTTTATGCCGCATGTATTTAATGCATGTTCTGGAAAGAAAAGATGCACTAATGCATGTGCTGGATTTCAGCTGATGAATGATAGATGATATCCATATGAAAAAATGATGCTTGAAGGTCTTTTTGTCATCAGGTTGAATCAAACCAGTATTGGGTTTGCCACTCTAGCAAGCTGTGAGCTCAAAAACGTCTCATCTTGTGCAAAATTAAAGTAACCAATACCTTTCCTGGAATAGGACAGTCATGCCTTTTTGCTCTGAGAATTTGAGGACAGAGGTCTGTGCTTTGCAAATACACTAGGCATTGAGTGAAAACGGGTGCTCTCACCTGAGAATATGGCTGTGTTATACATGCGCTGCACAGAGAAATCAATAGGTATTTTTATTTAAAGAACCAACTGTTTTTTTTTTCTTCAATAAAATGGATTGTAATCCATCAGAAAGTAGCTGAGAGTATCTTGACATAAAAAGGGGGATTTGCTTTCTTCCTTTTGACTGCTGATTTTAGCTATTCTCTTGTTTTAAAAATGACATGCGTACCCTTGGCTCATATTTACATTCACATACTCCTTTATTTTTAAGTTTCTAATTGAGATCATGTGAAAAGGGAGACTCTTGAGTTTTAGTGAAATGGTTTGCCGGTAGATTTATGGATCTGAACTTTGGAATATAAACACTGGATCAGATTAAACAGTAGATTAAAAATGTTCAGCTCTATTTACAGCGTTTGTGGCATAATGTTTATTAGCAAAGACAATTTAACTGACTAAAAAAACAGCATGTATTTGTATACATTTTTTGTAACATTATGCATATCTTTACAGTAACTTTTTAATAATTTAATCCATCCTTTCTGAATAAAAGTATGAATTCCTTTAAAAAAAAAAATTTGAATGGCAGTGTAGGTAAATAATATACCTATTATGCTCTCTAGATATTGGTCGACCACTAGTGAAGAACTTCCATAGAATTGTAATTACAATTTTTTTTAAATAATTTACAAAATTATAAAGACCCACTGCTCTCAAAATTAGGGAACTGTGCGGTAACCATCCCTCTGTACAGGAGACTCTCAGAGAGCTCTGTTTCTCAGCCCAACAGGAAAAGGGGAGGGGCGGTAAGACGGATGAAGCCCTACCTGCCACTTGTCTTTCACCGGTCTGCCAGTTTGATGCCACAGACGCTAATGGCTCTCAAGGGAGGCGGCAAATTAAGCGTGCTTGGCTTGTAATGAATTCGGAGGTGCATGTTCTCTAAATGCAGTCTGTAAGAGAAGGAACTGAGTGTCCAGAGACAAATGCAGACCGGCCTTCCCATTTATGTTCTGTAGGGTGAAGAAAACGTTCAACTGAGTTTATCGCTCAGTCCAGTTTTCCATCAATGGTCAGTGGCTGATTAATATTTTAATAGTATTATGGAGGAAATCAAACTCACTTGGACATAAACGCTTACAAAATAGCATTTATATTTTATTTCATAAGAGGCAGCTTGAAATTAAAATTCATAGCGGCTCTGGATTCATAAGTTAAAAGAGAATGCGCAATCAGTACCACCTGATTGGACACAAAAGGTGTTGGAGGTGCACAGCGGCTTTTCACAGTTGAATGGCACCTATTTGATGAGTGGAAAACAGACACCAATTAAATTATTCCACAAGGCTTTATCCTAGTGGTCGCAGCAGCGAGGCTCAAGCGTGCAGCTTTACTGTAATCATTAGACAGTGCCCCAATGGAAAATGCATGAGCGATGTCACCTCAATATCCTCATCCAGCTACACAAAATCCTTGTAAATTACTCTCTATCAAAAGAGACCCCTCTGGGACTCTAATATGCAAGTGATTTAAATAACACAAAGAAATGAGACGCACTGATATGGTCCAAACTATGCCATTTTGGGAGAAGTCCATTTCCATGGAGAAGATAATTAAATTTTTCATGAAATTTCTAACTATTAAGTAATTAATTCTGTAAGTAATGATCCAGTCCAATCAGGGTTGTGATCAATTCACAATTGAATTAGTATTATTAAATTCCAAATCAGTTTAATTTGAATTGAACATGAATTAAGGTAGCAAACATGATGCAGCACTGAAATTCGAGTTTTAACTGTTTTGAAATACCTGCGATGTACGAAATGCCACCTATAGAAATTTGTATTTAGTTTAATACATTAACTTTTGAGGGCCAGTGTGGAAGAACACTTAATTTTAGGAAATACATTGCCTGTGTTGAATCTACAATTCAGTAAATTACGCTTCCTGCAAATTCAATTCAAATTTAATTCAACTTCCTGTCGGGTGTGGCCAATCCAATTCAACTCAAATCCACGCTCTTGAATTTAAACAGAGCTCGAATTCTGTACAACCTCGGTAGATAATGTTTGTAATGAAATATATTATGGAGAAAATATAGCTTTTTTTTTTTACTAGGGTTCCTGGCTCAGAGTCTGGGCAGGGGGTCCCGGAGCCTGTAAAGATTGAAAAAAAAAAAAAAAAGTGAATGGGATTTTGAACAAAGCAAAGCATAATGTTTATCTTAAACGTCAGGCCTGTATTCTTTTCGCTTCATTTGTTTGGGTATTTTCTGAACATCAAGGGCAACAAATAAAGCATTGCTTTTTCCCTTCTGCACCTTTTTTCAGGGAAAAGAGAAAGCATGATAACGCCACCACCTCCAGAAGCATTTGAAATTCTGACAGTGGCTCCCTCTCTCCATCTTGCTCCTCTCTCCCGCCGCCACCCCCGCGACTTCAATCGCTCTGGCCTCAGCGTGCATTCATCAGCTGCCGAATTAGAATTTGTTTCCTCACAAACCATTGATCATCGGCCTATTACCAGGCAAATGACAGTTAATTACCCACTACATTAACCACCGGGACCCGGGGACCGGCCGCCTGTGCCATCAGTCACAGTGATGAATGTGGCAAGTTCAGTAATGCGCGGCCGTTCTCGCGTCCGCCTGCCACGCTGAGAGCAACCCCTGGATCTCACTTCTCGGCACCCAGGGAAAATCTATGGCAATCTGCATAATTACAGGCTCAGGGTTAATAACAGACAAATGATTTGTTGCGTCTCGAGCAGCAGGCACTCTTGCTGCTACCGTGAGGCGCTGTGTCTGCGGTTAGCATCGGCGCTAACTTTTAACGTCAATGTTTGGGGTGCTCTGAGTTAAAAAAAGTTAGATTAATCTTGAAATATTGATGCTCATGTTACTGATGTTGTCGAGATGATTGATCCTCACGTAAAAATTTCGACTGTAAGGGTTTGGATCCTGAGTTAAAAACTTGATAGTGATTTTATTATTTATGAGCATAAAATGTATGCATATCATTAGCGTCTATGTGAAAAAAAACCTGCCCGACAGTAAAAAGAAGCATACTTGAGTTATTTCGCTACATAAGCTAAATGTGACTTTTTATTAGGAAAATTTATTTTATAATATAACTTTAAAAAATTGCTTAATTATTGCAGTTTTCTGTCCTATGTTGATATTTCCTATTGAATCAAAGTTTTTTTGGGGGGGCCTTTTTTGCTGTTGTTGTTGTTATTTTTAAAAAGCCAATGGGCTTCAGTTTTGTCAAAGTCATGATTTTCTACTTGCTTGTCAATTTGAGTTGTGTTTAGGAGAATGGACATTCTCATTTTAGACAGCATTTGATTGGACAGAAATCTGCGTGGTACAGGATGAGTCATCTGTCATTTTGCCGTATTTTCCCGATAGAAAAAATTTTGAGTTTTGTTCTGCTAAAAAAATGTTTTGACAGCATTTAGAAGTACACTAGCATTTACAGGAGATAACCTCAAAAGCTAGTACAAATGGACTAAGGGCCCTTTCACACCTACCTTGTTTGGTCCGGATTTTCGGACTTTTCAGTTTGATCCGAATCAAAATTACAGGTGTGAAACCTCCCCCAGACCACGGTCCGGATCAAACTGAACAAAGGTTTGGTTCGTTTCTAGTGTGAAAGCATTTTCTGTATGGTTCGGACTTTCAGACCATTTACAGGAAGTCCCAGTGGTTATCGCAGGATTGCTTGCAGTCTTCTCCTCCTTTCCTGCCGGCGACGATAAAATGTTTGCACAACGAGGACATTCATTTGGCGAATTTGAACTAGCCTCGAGTATAGTTGGTGCTGCAGGTAGAAATGGCGTAATAATAAGAGTATAGTGCAACGATATGCGTCTGTTCATTCATTCTTGTCAAAGTTACCCACCGAATTGACAACACGCTGACGTCAGACGCACGTCCGTTTACAAACCAATCAATGTCAAGATGCAGCCCACATAGATGATGACGACAGGACGCAAGTATGTCATGTAAAGTTCTTTAGTGCGCTCGCATAATTGCAATGTGAAACCAAACCAAAACTTACTGAATGTATCAAAACATGAACTTTGGTTCGGACCTTGGTGCAGACTTTCAAGTGTGAAAACGCCCTAAAAGGCTGAAACACCAATTTAAATTTAATGTGGTCTTTAAATTATTGATCATGCACTATAATTATTGTTAATAAAGGTAAAACTAAAAAAAAGAGCCTGATAATCTGCAGATTAGACCAATTTAATTATGATTTTTAAAGGTAAATAGTTGTCATTACCCATTTTATCCTCAGAAATCACAAAATCACATGTTCGATTAAATAAAGGTATTGGTTTTGATAGTATCTGGATTGAAAAGAAAAGATGTCTGACCAGTTAGAACGAGTTGGCAGATGCTATCAGACGTGTACTTTCTTCAATCTAGCGCCCACACGTGTGATTTTCGAAGATTAAACAACTCTTGGGGCAAAATTATTTCAATTACAGCGGGCGTGACCTGGGAATTGTCTGTGGGATAAGATTTTCCTCCTTGAGTGCCCTGACTTTGCCTGGCTGCTGGCTCAATCAGTTCTAATCTGCACCTGGACTCTGATATCCTAATGATGAATTATGGGCCTCTTAGCTTTCCACTGCAGGGCAGATAGAACAGCTCTCCACTGACCTGTCAGCTCGCTTAGGCTGAGGCAGAGACCCACGATAATTGCTCAGAAAGACCATGTGCGTGTTTAAAACTCATGAGCATCACATGAACATCCTTCACTCATTAGGCCCTTCACTCTCTTCCTCTCCCTCTCTTCTCGGTAAAAGCACAGTGAAGACAGCTTTTACAACCCGGGCATGAGATCGGGCACAGAAATTCTTCCTGAAAGTAAAGGGTAATTGTTTTCTGACATCGAAAGTTACTGCCTCAACAGGGTAATTACTGTAAACAGCCTTCTAAGAAGACAACAACTTGAGGAATTGACTTGAGAAACTGCTATTATGAGATAATAACGTAGATGTTCTTATCAGGAGATAAAACACAGACTTTAATGGACTCCAGAAAAACAATGGCAGTCAAATATTTTCACGCATCTGTGTATTCAATAAACAACCAAGATGAAAGGTGCGAAACCTCTTTCAAGTGAAAATCACAGTGAAACCAAAATAATTATGCCCTCACCACACAAAAACCATCCAAAAGCTTTGGAGCGCTTTTCAGCAAGAAAATCTGGCAGGGGTGTGCGGGGATTCGGAGGGGTATTTTGAAGAGGGGTGTAATGAAAGTTTTCAACCCCCGCAGGGCCCAGATGTGCACTTTGATAGGCACTTCTCGGTGCCAACCCACCTGCAGTTGCAAGCTGGGCACCGGGGTGTGCCACGCTAGCCCTGCAATTATCTGCACCAAACATGCTCAGTCCCACGAGTCATTGCTCTTCACAGCTAATTAAGCTAATCTCAACTGGAGGGGACCATCCAAAAACATAATGTGTCCAGGCGAATGATCTCTAAAGCGTTTAGCGCGAATGGAAATGCCAGCGTTGTGAGCTTTACGTTCCCCAATGCAAACAAAATGGCGGCTGATGCAGAGATTGCATTCACAGAGTCAATGTTTGGAATTGTATTTGCTAACAGGTGTAAATCTTGAATTGTATTGTTCATACAACAGCAGTCAGAAGCTCATCGATTACGAATAAATCTATATGAAGGAATAACTGAAGTCAAGCACCTGTTCTATTCTTGCGATATCCGTGAAAAATGATAGAGAATAAATGATGAAGATGCCAAAAAAACAGTTTACCAATTTATCAAATCTTAAATTATCATACTAAAAAATCTAAAAGTTATTTTAAAAAATGTAAAGCTTCTGTCATTATGGCTAAACAATCCTCGCTGATTTACTTGACAATTTCAGGCAGTTCTTTTTGTTTTATAACAAAACTGTGAGTGAACTTTTGTATTTAGCACTTTAAACCAGGGCTGACAACCTTATTCTGCTGCTTTGTTGATCGAGAAAAGGGTTCTTGAAAGAGCGTCCTACAGTTGTTTATGGCATTGCAGAGTAAATGTGTTGAGCTGTCGCGTTAGGGCATTGTGTAGGTGTCGGCAAATGGATCATTCTAAAGGTCTAACTTCATAGAAAAATGTTGGAAAGATGCATGGCAGCATATGTGGCCTTTGGTGAAGGATAGTTATGGCTACATGAAATGCTTCAGAGCATACATCACCTAGGAGTGAATGTCACTTTTAGAGCGTGAGATACTTTTCGATACTAAAATTCATAATCTACTTGAGAGATGGTGACTTTTGCTCTTAAGAAGTTAAAAGGTCTGTCAAAAAAATAAGTGTTTGTTGTCTGTTCTTCTATTTTTTGCACAACTCGTATTCTGCCAAAGATTGAAAAGAGGGAGAAAACAATACCGTCCAACCCCTGACCCCTTAGCTGAATCCCTGACCTTCCCAACAGGACAATTTAGCACGGAAGAAAAATAGAAGATTAAGTATTTGCACCTCTACTTCAAATTCGATCAATGGTGATTACAAGTGCCCATTTTATCCTCTCTGCGATTTCAGGTTACATGTGAAAAGCCCAATTTAATTACAGGAAGTCAAGAACACACACATTTGCAAGAATGGAGCATTATTGGCCACGTAATTGCCAGACATGTGAAGTGAATTGTATTGAGGAGAGGTTAATGGTGGCAAAGCTTTTTTCCAAGCACAACATAGCAATTACAGGACGCCTTCAGAGCTTTTAACATCTCCACGCCATCTCATTTAACACAAAATAGAGGCGAGAGGGGACACTGGATTTCTTTGTTCTGTAGCTTTATCTGTTAATTTATTTCCTGAGGACGCAAGACTTAAACCATCTGTTCCTGAGATGAAAATTTGTTCACAATATGGAGGCCTCCTGCTTAGAGCCGCTGTTTGAAATGTCACAAGACGCGAGAAACTGTGAGAATGGGAGAATGAGATGAAAGAAAAATCATCTTGTGCCTTATTGAAGGATCATAATCATTCGTTTGTGGCCAGAAACTGGAGACTGTCAGAAGTACACAAGGTTGTATTTAAAGTTGGCATAAAACAGAAGTTGTGATCCTTTTTCTCCCCTATTGTTTTGTATATCTGAGTGAAACAGCTTCTTGAATGAGAAAAAATGTAGGGTGGGACTTGATTTTGTCGAGAATTGATTGGATCGTTGTGGTTTGCTTTTGGAGTGATCTCATGTGAGTGACAGGTTGTTGGGATTTTGATTAAAGATTACGAGGGTTAATGAATTAAAAAAAAAAGATGTGCACAGATAAATCATTTATAATAAATACGGTAATATAATAATATGATATTTAGTACTAATAAAGCTGGTAGCCTATCATGTATCAGTGCATAAGTTTATGATTGCAGGATATTTGATGCCAGCTATGTCTAAAATTTCTGTTTATTTATTTTTGTAATTAATGGAATTAGTTTAGATCTTTATAGGTTTTTGTATTGAGTCATTTTGCAAATTAATGTTTTTTTTTGTGTACATTTTTCCTGCATGCATTGCAAGCTTCAAGACTGTCAGTACAATTGAAGCAACAAATGTTTTTTTTGCATTTTCAAAGGTTCTTTTTTTTGTACTGTACAAAGTTTACGGAATTTTAATAGATTTTCTGTTGTAGATGAAGGATGGACAATCGATCAGGTTTTTTTTAAACTGACTTTCAGAGAAATTTAATTAAAGTAACAAAGCAAATTTCTTTTTTTTTTTAATTAAGGATTTAAAATAAGTAATGTGTAAATCTGAAAAATCTGATTTTTAACTAAGTAGAGTTTTGACTGTAGGAAACGGGTAAACCAACAGTGTCATATTGTTGTAGCTCTAGATTTGCAGATTTCATCTGTGGAAAGGTCTTCAAAACCATCCTGATTAATTTTCCTTTCCTTTCTTTAACTGAAAAAGATAATTAAGAAATATTTAATGTAGGATTTTAATTAGACAGAATCCTGAATGCCGCCCCACATTGAGCTTGAGGGGTGTTTTTGTGGGCCCAATGATTGAAATGTTTTAATCACTGATAAAATAGATTGGATGTATTTTTTTCTCTCTCAGGAATTCCCACTGGCAGTTAAAATGAAAACCACCTTGATATTATTCAGAGTAAAGTAATTAGTCGAATGAAGATAAAGCCAAATGAACTCTTGATCAATACATTAACCGGCACCCCTCTCTCTCCACCCACCTCAATGTTTTCAAAATCAAATTAATTATACGCACTCCTCTCAGTATCAAAACCCTCTGTTGCTTTGTGTCGGGGACATATGGGTATCAGAGTAATGCGTTACGGACAGCAGCACCTACACTTCCCGCGGTGTGATGATTCTTTTTTATGCAGATTTGTGGTAGAGAGAAGCGAATCAGTGCAAATGATCTTGCTATCCAAGCCTGACAATGGAGAGGTCTCTAATGAACAGACCAAGAGCAGACTGCTTTTTTTAAATGAGAGCTTACAAAGGCCATGGGTCTGATCAAATCCAAATAGCTGGAATGAATAGTGTGCAGGGATGACACAGTAACTTTGATTGCAGGGAAGATGCTTAGCTATTTTACGACAGCATGCTTTGCCAGTTATGTTCTCTTTTTTTTTTGTCCGTGTTAATGTATCATCTCACTTTAGAATACAATGTTAGTTCTTGTGACCCTGCTTATACTTAATTGGTCAGTGCTATACAGCAACAACACCAGCAACAAAAAACATGCAAGACTCTGCAGTTCTGCTCTGTCTCTGTCTTTGCATTTAAATAGCCAGCCGTGATAGCGTTTAGCATGCAATATGCACAGCAATATGCACAGAGTGCTAATCACAGTACAACAGTTTAACACACTCCATAAAGGAACAAACCAGTGTGTACGATTGATCAGGATGTACATGGCTAATGCAGAGGAGCTAGGCTGAGAAAACACAGGGCCTGTGAAGTGCACAGACACCAGGAGTTTGACGCAAACGCTAATGCAGACTTGAGGTGATGATACATGGGGCAACTTTTTGCTTGGGCACTTTCCCATTGAGAATGGGCAACAAATTTCTATCTGGATAATTTAGATTGTTCATGGGCCCTGTGTCTCACCTGGTTGCCCTTTGATGGCAACATTGCTCAAAAAGCTGTCCTGTGTATCATCATGCAGATTCAGCACAATCAATGTGGTGGTGACAGCGGTGAATACATATTTGCTTTTTTCTTTTCTTTCTCCCTCTCTTTTTACACGTTGAGGTGAGGAAAGAAAGAAAAAAAAGAAAGTCATAATATGTAAGAAAACAAAATTGAAGATCTAATCATCTTTGTAATAAGAACATTCAAGTCAAGTGAGGTGGATATCATCTCTAGAGCATTAAATGTTGAAATAGAGTTACACAGGAAGTATCAGACACATTTACATGAGCTCTTGTCAGATGATTTAATAAAGTTGTTCGTTCTTTTGGTGAGATGGACTTGTTTGTGGATGTGTCCAGTTCAAGGGCAAACTTGAGCGCCTCATTTGCATTCTTCTCTTTCTTTTGGCTCTCTCATGAATAAAGTAGGGTGTTAAAACGGCTGCATTTACATCTCATTTTACACAAGCACAGTTGAGCAACTAGGTCTGACTGGTCTCACCCACACCATTAACATAAAGAAAAAGATACTTTATTTACAACTTAAAAATAGGGGGGAACGCAGCATTTTGATTATAGTCAGAATACTCAAACAATTTTGAGACGAGAAAGCATTTAAAGTCTTGCAAGCAGTGCTCTTTAGCGAATGCATCTGTGTTTACCAATACCGAAAAAATTGTGTGCCTTCTGCACTTTTCAGTCAGGCTACGCTTTGGTCTGCTGCTCTCGATAGAAGCATGTGTATTGATGTAACATCCACAGCAAAATAAGCCTGACCATGTGATCATATGAGATATTTTGGCAGATGCTGTGTGCCTGGAGCTGAGGGGCTGAGGTGAGGAGCATCCAGCAGCGTCTCACAGTTCCGCTAGGCAGCACACTAATTGAGAAGTCGCTCAGGGGTTGAGCACAGGGGGCTCGCTGCACTGTGCTCCCTATCCAAATCAAGCCCCTGTAAGTGGGGCTGACATGGACCAATCACCATCTGGAGGTTCCTCCACTAAACCCCCACCACCTCCAGACTACCATGAAAGGATCTTCTGTTATCTTCCCCCTTCTTCATCTCCATAAAAGGCTCATTACTAAGGTGCTGCAACTGAGGGTCTGAGGCCAAGCATGTACTCACGAACTGCAGTGTAACTCTCGGTGAGTGGAGTTGACTGCCTTGTGTAGGTCCGTAGAGCTGCCAGTCACACATAGACGAAGATAGTGATGTATTCCAGAGTGAGCTTTGTTATGTGAGGCATACATAGCATTGCAGAGCCCTAAAGCAAGCATTTCAGAGAAGGTCAGAGGTTTGAGTTGGGGCTGGGGTGCTTTGTTCTGTTTGGTTGTTAAACTTGCATGTGAAAGAGACAGCCGTTGATGCTCCAGTTAGATACTAAGAGGCATTGTGGTCTCTTGAAAACTGCAAACTTATCACAGTAAAAAGGACTCATGCCATCAGTGGCTCTTCAGACTAAAGGTGTAAGCATAGCAGACAGGTCTGGAGAGAGGGAACTTGCCTGGACCAATGACCCACCAAGCTGTACTAAATAATTGGATGTTCAGAAAGTGCGAATGCAAGGAGTGAGAACGCCTTAAACAATAAGCTCGAGATCTTCCATTTTAGCCCTCGGTGTGTTTCTCAGCCAAACAGCAGGGATTTTTTTAAAGAGCTTGCGGATTTACAGACTACGACACATGCGCTTGAAGAGAAAACCGTAAACTGGGGGTGTAGGTTTTATGAGATTGTGATGCAGCCCAAATCGGGTTTACACCTAATGGCAAAGAGCTAGCCAAAATAACTTTTTTTGTGCTTGCGTCTGATCCTACAACATCATGGTTGTCTTTGTTACTCTGCACAATACGTTATGAATAGTTTAAAAGCTACCAGGCCATGCAAGATAATGCTTCAGAAGAGTAGGGTTTATTTATTCGGCCTTACTCTCAGGGCAGGGAATCCATTCCTGTCTTGTTTGCTGGATTGGGTCTGTTGCTTTATCACAGGTAAAAGAGGAGTTGGTTTCGGAGGGATTGTTCTAGGAGGTTGGAGAATGAGCTGCGAGGTTTTCAAATGGCTGTGTCGTGAGCCAAGATGGCGGATGGCTTCCAAGCTCGCAACCCAGAAACAAAAGCCGATCGGTGTCTGCCAAAGCTCTGGGGGCAGCAGAGGGGCTTGCATATCTCTGCGTGTCAAGCGACAAGGCTGGTTATCACACTCTCACATGCCGGCAGAGAAGAGATGCCAGCCAAGGATGCAGTGGCACCACATCCCCGACCACAGCTGTGCCAGGCAAGGCAATGCTGCTTCTTGTAAAAGAACACTGAATTTCAAATTAAAATTGAAAATTAGAAAGAAAAACATGCTTGACAGTTACAGAACATACAGACCTATTAAAGTCTTCACAAATCTCTCGCTTACTAATGCTCAGTCAGGCCTCCCTAAAATTATATACTTGATCTTCAATATTTTCCCCCCAACAGCAGATATAATATGTGGCCGATATTCTTCAGCCGCACCTCTGCCTAATCTTTAAATCCAAGCGGATCATGGACTCACTAGAAGCAGAGAAGAGCTCAAATGAGGTAATATATGCATGGAAATGACCTACGGCAATCCTCACAAAGAGGGGGCTGAGAAAGGTCAAATAGCCTCAAAACTGTGCTCAAGTTTAATTAAAAAGACAAAGAGGAGCGGTAAGTTCCATACGCTCTGCCCAGATTATGGCTTCTCGCTTAGGAGAGCCAGGGCCTGGGTTCTTTGAGGAAGCTCCCGGACTTCTTCCCAGAAGGCCTTGCGCCATTTTCCCCGTTCCTTTGATGTCAATATAGAGCATTTATCAAGGGCATAAAGGTTAATCTCTGAGGAGTAAGGATATCAAATGGTTGGGAGCAGAGGAAAAAGAAATCCACATAAATGTCTGCTGTAGAAAGTTAAGTTCAGGGTACAGGAGTGATCGCCCCATTGAGTCCAGTCAGCAGGTGCAGGATTTAATTTTGGCATTAAGCGACGGCCACAGTTTCTGAAAATTAATGTAATGACAAGAGTGCTGGGAAAAATGAAGCGCCCATATGCTCATAATGCCTGTGGAGGCTTTTTCGACAACGAGATGTATCACGACAACTATTTTGGGAAAGTCATCTCATCAAAAATGAAGCCTCATAAGGTAATAGTTGACTCAAGCTTAATATAACCTCGTTCAACGGCTTTAGGGACTCAAACAGACAAGGGAATAATGAGGGTAAGAACATATTTAGGTGCGTACGCACCTATTCATCCAGTGGAAACTTAACATTAAAACTTTTTTTTTTTTTTCAATGTCACTATACATTATTTAGGCCTATTGTCATTGATGCATGTACACAATGTCATGAATGTCTTGGCAGCCTTGCTTTCTACTGTGTTCAAATCTGTGGGTATATACAAAGAAAAAGCAAAAAAACAAACAGAAGAAGTCAATACAGCAGAATACGCTGAAAAGGTACTATGAGCAGCAAAAAAACAGTTCCTCCAGCGTTACTATAACAGATAATGTCAGACCCAGCAGGTAGTCGTGTTTTAGAGCATGTGTTCCTAAGCTAGCAAGGTGTTTTTCCACAGCCGACAATTTTAACTGTAGCAATCCTACACGGTATCACCTGCTACCGTCAGGCGTCATGAATACAAAATGATGGCTTTCTGCAAACTGAGTATTTCAAAGCCATTTGTCTAATGCTTTGTGATTGTCCATCTTTTGCACGACTGTCCGGCCAATTTCACTCTTGGGACAAAGTAAACACATTAATTTGGCAGGTGCAAGCGGAGATATACAGTAGTACAACAACTCTAATAAAAACTCCAGTGAAGCGAAACAGATTAAAATAAAATTACATTTAGAGGTATAAAGCAATAAAATGAGGCAAATGATGGACATTTAACTTCAGTGAAAAAGGCTCTCGCTTTCGTTGTTTCGTGGGGAAATGGTGGAAGTCCAAGGCAATAAATCCACAGGGGTTCCTATGGGGCTCTGGACCAAATCAAACCCATATGAAGGCCCTGGGTGGCCCTTTACTATCAGCAAGCAGGGTCAAAGTTGACCGTTAATCTAGCCTTGGCCTCATGGAGTCTGTCTACTCGTGGCACAGTTGAAGCCATCCAACATTTTGCATGCCATAAATCCACAAAACAAATAGGACTTGAAAAACAGTCATCCCTCTTTCCCCTCCTTCCTCTCTCGGCTTATTACAAGGTTCCCATACGCTGGCTCAAGAGTGCAGCATCGCCTGGAAAAGGTAGGGCGGATTAGGTCTTTATAGTCCTCTCCCAGATTAGATGGAAATCATAACACAGACCAGTGCACTGAACTCTGACCCCTCCAAAACCAATTTCATTTGGAGAGATTGGAGTGATGTAGCTGGATGTCTATGTGGTACAGTGGAGAAAATTAAAGCAGGATTTGTAATGCATTCAAAGTGAGAGTGCACGGGAGAGGAGGTGAGCACAAATAAATTGCTGTCACTACCCTCCCACACACATCTCCGGCACCCTGTTTCAGTTATAACATTCATTTTAATGGAAACTTGTTGGATTAGAGGTGGTGTAGGGAGATTGGAGGAACACTTATTTGGAATTGCTCTGACCACAGGAATGGAACTATGCAGAGAACAACAAAAGCCGCTATTTTTAAAAGAGAGATTCAGTGCAAAGACAAAAAATTGTTCAGAGCCAAGTTAATTTTATACATGCCTTGAGCTGTAGACTAATATATTGTGCCTCAGTGTAGGAAGTGAATACAGTAATAAAACAATTTACAAAATTTGTTTAAAGGGATTGCTCACAAATACTAAACATGTATTATATTCTTTCAAATCATTTTTAAAAATATTTAATAATTTATAATATTATATTATAGTAATATTATTAAATTGTATTATATAGGCACAGTTGAGTAAATGGTAATACATTTGAATTATTTGTTTTCAATACAACAAATCTATAATAAATAAAAAATATATAAATGATTATAATTTTATAAATAATTAATGTACATTATATTATTAACGTTGTATAGGCACATTAAATTTAAATTAATAAATTTTTTGTTTAAGTAGATGGTATATGTTTTTATGTTATTTTATACTATAATAAATATAATTACATTTTATAAATTATTATAATTTTGAAACTTTATTATATTATATTATATTATATTATATTATATTATATTATATTATATTATATTATATTATATTATATTATATTATAAAAAGTAAATCATGGATTTTCCTCTTCATTTTATTTATTTATTTTTAAAGTTTAGGCCACAGAATCTGGTGGGACTACTGGGGAAAATGTGACTGGAGGTGGAAGTGGGGAGTGAGACATTCAAACACTCTGTCTTTGCCCTGTCCTGTTCTAATAGATAGCTTCGTGCTCTGGCAAAAGGTATGCTTAACAGTGCCAGGTGGTGACATCTTAATTTTTCACGGCTGGAAACATGGCCGTGCCCTACTCCCCAATCGCTCCCATGCATTATTCCTGCCTTAAGCACTCATCCTCTGGGGAAGCAGGGAGGGGGGGTGGGGTATTGTTTTACAAGGCGCCCAGCTGCGGCCTAGTTGCCTTGCCCTGGGTTCTTTTCAAGGAGTTGTCGTGGGTGACCCCCTCTGGCTGACAGTTATTAATAATAACGCACAGCGGGGAATAGTTCACCTTGTGGCGGTGGAGCGGCCGTTGCTGTTTAGAGGCTCGCTGTGCAGCCTCCAGGGGCACGAATCATACAGGATGCTACGGGGAAACAAATAAACAAACAGTGGGCAAGCGCGTAAAAAGACGATAAAAATTCTTACCTTTTAAACTTTTTTGGGGGTCATTATTGTAGCTGTTGCGGTAGATTTATAGCTTGTGCTATGTTATATTAGCTAGTACTTTGTTATAATACTTTTCACAAACTCTCTGTGGCTACATAGGTGTTTGAAAACTACATTTTATATTTGAATTTGCATTTATCTCATCAGTGTGGCTTAATTTGAAAGTGTCCCAAATTCAAGAGCAAATGATAAAGAAATCGTGCACCAATCGGAGCATTCAATCTTCAAGAAAAATGCAAAAGCATTAAACCTTAAGTTTCTGTTCATTGTAATTGGATGTAAAAAGGCAACTTGACCGTTCTTCATAATTTCTCCTCGTGTTCCACAGATGAAGGAACATCATACAAGTTTAAAACAACACGCAAATGATTAATTTTTAGGTGAACAAATGTACTATTGAGTTAAAATGAAAACCTGGCTTGCATGAAAACTGGTCATCACAAGGTTTCATTTGCGGTATCAAAGCAGAGAGAAACACAAGACGGTGAGGGGCTGTCTAATGAGACGGGGGGGATAAGGAGGTAAAGTGTCCAGAGCTGCAACACCATTAAAACCTTCACCAGGAAGAAGCCCTTTTGTACACGCTGAGTGCTCTGTTGTAACGAGTGCCGTTGAGACTGAGCGCTATCCGCTGCTGTGAGAGACGGCACACCCGCTGAATCCACACCTCAAGTGCCTGTGATCCCGCAACACTAAAGCCCACTCCTATTGGAGCCCATCTCTTTGAGGATTTACCTCCTTAAAGTCATCAGAGTTCATAAGGCCAAAATGAAGGTTGGATAAATCAAACTCTCCAGTGAGCTATGGTTTGGACATTAAATACTTTCGGAAAGTTGATGTCTAAAACTTTTTTAACCAACACTTTGCTAATTGTTTTTAATTATTATGGATGTTGTGACCAGTCACAGTACCTAAATTATACATTTTCCCTTAGACATTAATTAAAAATGTAATGCTGATTTAAAAAAAAAAAAGGTTCATGGACATATTATGCATCGGCTTCCCACATACTAGAGATTTAGACAATTGTTTTGTTGGCTAATTATACTGTGTTGTACAAACAAAGATGGAAAAAAAATCATGCACAAGACTTTAAAACTAATTAATACGTTATGTTTTCAACACAAGGCTGTAATTATAAATGACAATAATACTTTCTTTTTCTTTCATTTAATACTTTAATACTAGTCTTTCATTAGCTTTAAGAAAAAGCCATTGTTTAAAAGACAGTAAAGGGAAAAAACAATTACAGCACAGGTGCACCCACAGAAAACAGCTTTATGCAGGGTGCAGAGTGTTTTCAAAAGCAGACCTTGCAAACACGTCCCCCAGGGCCTAGAAATTTGTCAGCTAGAGATGGCGCTGCCAACAAAAGTAACACAGGATGCTCATAAAGATTCTTAATGTTTTAAAACCAAACAACATGCGTTTGAAGTGTTGTGTAGCATTGTAATCGCACTGAAACATCTCAACGTGAATGGTAAATTGTTCTTCTGTCAACTGTTTTGTTTTATGTGTCATTAAAGGATTTTATTTAATAGTCTTTATTCAAAGAGCATATTTCACCTCAGTTTTATGGCAGTCGTTTTGCTGTAGACTAGAAATGGTCTGGGCACGGATTGTATTTCAAAACCATATTTATAATATTAAACTGGAAAATATACTTGCTGATAGTAAAGTGTCTCACCATCTCACTAGGTACATAAACATTAACATTACCTCAAATATTATCAGTTTATCCTAATTTTTAAACTTAGCTTCCAAAGCATACTCTAAATTTAAAGTTGGTAAATTAAAGATAATTAAAAACTAAAAGTAAGCAATTCCATTGAAGCCATTTAAACTCTCCGATCATTTATTTTTCAGAGTACTATTTACTGGGTTAGGTATTAAACTTGAATAAGTAAATTGACAACAAATGCCCCTAAAATACACTAATCTATACAGTACGAGTCAAAAGAGTGAAAAACAGCAGAATTGAACTAGATATTTCTTTACAAAAATTTTAAATGCTTCTGCAACTTTTTTGTTTCATTTACACTTACCACCCAAACAAGCTTTTAACTAAAATTAGGCTAATTTTTTTTTCATTTTCCAAATGAACAATGCAATTCATATCAAAGGTCAGTCTGCTTGTCTCTCTCTCTAGTGTGTGTGTATGACAAAAACCAGCAATGTGCCATTTTATCATGGTACTGTACATGGCTACTGATGTAAAAGTTCCTGGAAAAGCTTGAGTATTCTGACAACAGCGAATCCATTGTCACATTAGTAACACCTCAATATCGATTCTGCCAGTAAAACACAAAGTAAAATGCTAGAAATGCTCTGTTTTAGCACTCTGTGTTTGCTATAACCGAAGTCCTGCTTAAAGCCCTTCAGAGACCGAGAGCACTGCTCTGTTTGTGAACATCTGCACTGGTCATTAGAACGAGAGATGGCCTCAATCTTTCAGCTAGCTTCAAAACAACTGAAGAAAACACAAGACAAACTACACCGGGCTGCACTGCGCTAGTCCCGCCGGAGAGACCAGGCTAACCTTTGACAGACAACACAGCAACGACTTTGTTACTTTAGTGTCATGTCAGCTAACAATAAATGTGTTTATATTTGAGAATTATTGCTCTTATCAGCTGAGGGCGTAAACTAGAGCACAGGAGAACTAGAGAACTTCTGAACCAAGAAGTTATGCATCTGTGACCTTTTCAAAATTACAAGGAGAGTGTTAGCAGGTTAGCCGAGAAAAAAAAGAAAAGAAGAGTATTGCACACCTGCACAGCACCCAAAACATAGATTAAACTAAAATAGCTGATTGGACACAGTTTGTGTTGAGGTCCACATACTGTGATTTTTCAAATAATTTGTCTCTGTCTCCTTAGGTGGTGACTCTCTTTGGACTTGCTCAATGGCACAAATCCAAGTATGATGCTTCTTATGTTTTCAAGGGCGATAGTAGCCGAACATCACTTTGCATGGATGCGGAGAGCAACGACTGCATCCAAGGTACACCATTTTTTCTTTTATAAAGTATGTAAGCCACCTGCAGTTTTTAATACAACTACTTTATCTTGGCACCGTCCTGTCGTTTAAAATGTACATCCTGAACCTGAAATCATCATTTCATGATCAAACAACAAAGTAATTATAACTTTATCTGTAAGTGTGCAACCAAAATGAATCATTCTGTTCAGCATAAGTTCCTGACTTTAAAGATTGCTCTCATTTTGTTGACCTACAGATAAACATATGGCACATACATAAATGCATACAATCTACACGTGACTCCAGATGCAAATACTGTATGAAAAAGTGAAAGATACATTTTTATGGTTCATTTCCAAAAGTTTACACAGCACAAGGTAGATGCGGACCACAGAGTGGTTCCTGAATGAGGGGCGAGAGGGGAAAAAAATACAAGTTATTACAACCAAACCATGCTTTACATGTTGGTTATCTTTCACCGATAGCCAGCTTTCCATAACGGTAATAAATCCAGTCATGTTGACTGCTCTGTGAGTTTGCTTGCATTTACAATCTTAGTAAAACCACTGTAGAGGAAAATTGAAGTTGGATTTAAAAAAAAATGAATGAATAGATAGATAAATAAATAAGTGGTCACCCAGCGCTGTCTTTAAAATGGATGCCTGAAATTTACAGTTTTCCATTAACTGATGCCTAACAGCTTCCCTCTCCCTGCTTGCATCATGGGCTTTCCTGTCTGTAACTACTTTCTGACAGGGTTCATTTCTGCCCGTTTCTCAACTTAAATGTGTCCGTTGCTTTTTTGTCTGTGCCTTTTAACTTTTATCTCTCCCCGTTATAAAAATGTAACCGCATCAGCATAAACACTGGCACGCCAGTTATTACTTTTATCATCAATGGAGATGTCCGCACGGTATCAAAAGAATCATTTGTTGTTGATATGACAGGCCAGTACCATTTACCCATATTTTGAGAGCAACACGAGCATAGAGTCGGACACGATAATGCTTTCCATCAGTAATTACCTTCTTGATGCTTTGAATATGAATCGAATGATATTCTATCCCCAGACCAAAACGATTTCAGCCTCTCCCTTCGACTACAAAAAAACCCCACATCATATTTGATAATACGTACTAAGGGAGACAGGTCCGGGAAGGCATAAATCTTTTTTTTTTCTTATTTAATTTGTTTTTGTGTGTGTTGCGATAGGGATTATTATTTCTCAGCTGGTGGGATCACATCGCTCATGGTTGTAGACCCCTGAAGAATTCTATTAACCCTGGTTATGTCAGCCTTAATAACATGCCACACTGCTAAACAGGACTGGATTGATTCTGTGCAGACGTGGGGGTGGGGAATCTTGTATAATAAATCCAAGCATAATTTACTTGGAATAAGAACGAGCAAAATAGAACACAGAACAAAGAGGAAGGGATTAAGTCTATCTCTTATCTCGTCGGCACTAACTTAGGAAAATAAATAAGGAAACGATCCAATCGAGGGGAGTACGTTGGAGCGCTCTGTAGAACTGCCGATTGATTGGCTCGTCAATGAAGGCTGCTTTTCTTTTGTTGTGTTGCAGATGTGATTTGAGGAACTGGGACCGTGCCACACTCGCCCCTAATTTGCTGCTGGCGAGGAGACGGCGAGCTGGAGGCGCTGGAGGACCACTCATGTGATGGCCAGAGTCAAATCAATTCAGTCACCTTGAACTTTGAAGATGAAAGAATCACACTCGCTATCGGTAAGGTGTGTTGTCAAATTATTAAGAGAGATATTACAGAACATACACATACACAAGAACCTTATCAAGTGCATCTATTTCAAACCGCCACCTCAACGCTAAGACTGATCTACACGTCTCCTAATGACACATATGGAGCCATCTATCTCATCGCCGTTGTTGTTTGAGGCACAAACTTGTGAGCGTCGTCGTGAATGAAGATGCAGTTTAGCAGGGCACAGTCAATGAGGCTTACTGCAAGATGGTAATCTCAGCCTGCCTCTGGCCCTCTGGCGATGCTTTACAGTCGCGTTTCCCCAAAGCCTGCTTGTGTACCGCGCCTAATGGAGACTCTCTCATCGCCCATGCCAAAATTAAATGAACTGTGCCATTTCAAAGCGCCTCCTGCCTACTGTAGCTTCTAGCACGCTCACAAAGCTGTGACTCCCTGGAGCGTCCCGTTGAGCATTTACATCATTTTATATACATACAGTAGCACACACGTGTACGCGAGTTTACTAACTTGAGCGTGTGTAACTATTAGGTAGAGACACTAAGAGAGAACAAAATGCTGCTTTGTAGACCTAGAGTACAGCTGCATGATTTAATTTCTTTTTTTAAATACTGCAAAATGAACAGTGTAATAAGGCTGTGGTAGCTAAATGATTTGAATGCATTCATTCCTAAAGTTTAAGGAGTTGCAGAGAATATCCTGCCATTATCTTAGGTTAAGTGTGCGCACTTGTGACATCATGTAGTGTAAACAAGTAGTAGCAATGCCAATGTGAGATGAATAAATATATATATAATTAGAAAAAATTATATAATATTTATTTATTCTTTTTATATTTCATATTATGTATTAATATTAATAATTATACATTTAAAATAATGACAGTAATTAAAAAAAAACTATTTGTAAGTTGTGTGTGGCCAATCAAAGGTAAAATACCACAAACCTCTTCAGTCATGTAAAGTCCATGAAAAACAAGCTATCAGATTATTAGATTTTAATTTGATTATCATGAATTCTGGAGGATGCTTTTTGTAGAATATTACCATTTTCTGGTCACTTTGAGAAGTTTGGGTGATGCTTTCTTTGCACATAGAATGTGTCATTGTTTTCTGGCTTTAAATATATTGAAAATAATTGAAATTGATTTGATTGCTTCAAAAGTTAACTGCATTGCATATCTTTCCTATATATCTTACACCCCTACAAGAAAGTAGCTTATGCACTCTTTCCTTTTTACTCATTAGGAGAGAATGACTAGACACTAAAGATGTTAGAGTCTGTTTATCTGTTAGCCAAATATTTAAAAACTAGAAGACTTGTTGCTTTAAAACTAATACATGTTGGGGACATTAGATAGAGAAAAGTATGGAATTGAGAGGTTGGGTTTCTAAGAGAAACCTTCCATCAGTGGACAAAGATAAGCTGATTGAACAAGAACCAGGGTGGTCTTTTGCTAAACAATGTCCTTCTATCAAGCCTCGGTGTGTTGATTGAATCCAACAAGTGAATCCATTGAAAACTCACAGAAATGGGAGCAGTTTATAGGCTCATAAAGATCCCCTTTGAGCTCCTTTTCTATTATGAAGAGCAAAGGATATCTAACAGCATGGGAGAACTCTGGGCGTTAAGGGCGGCCATTAAAGCCAGTGTTAACAGCAATATGGCTTTTTGTGGCACTTGCTTTGTTTGGAATTTGACATAAGGCCCTGAGAGGTCTCTTTTGAATGTGGTACAGATTCAGCTGTTTTCAGTGACATTTTGTGCGTGTAGTGTCTAGAGTGCGTGTTATGATACAAATATTGAGATTCTCCTCTTACCGTAGGTAGTCCCTCCGACAGAGGATGAGGTTGGCTTTGGTGTACAGCGTGGAGCCCACCTCTCCGAGACGGCAGTCGCAGCAGGCGCACTTGAGGCAGTCTTCGTGCCAGTACTTGTCCAGGGCCTTCAGCAGGTAGCGGTCCTTGATTTTCCGGTTGCAGCCGGCACAGCCCTTTGGCTTGGTGTCCGGCTGGACGGAGAGCATTTGTATACCTGCGGAGAAAGACAACAAGGGGCGACACGAAGGTGAGAACATGGTTCCTGGTTACTTTTGCAGGTAAAATCATGTGCTCTGCATTTCAGTCAAGAGATGAACACACACTTTTTAGTCAACAATAACAAGAAGCCAATGTAGCTAACATCCTCCTCTCCCCCCTCTTTAGGGGAGGGGCCAAAGCTTGCCCCCAGAGCAGGCATTGTGTAGCCCTTTACAGGGCGTGAAAGGGCTTTGTTGGGTAGAGAGGGAACAATGTGGGCTCATGCTGAAGGCCTGTAATTAGTATTCTCCTTCCATACAGAGGAAAGTAAGCTGTACCCCACTCCCCCCACACCACCACTCCAGGCCCTCTTTTTGTCCTGGCCCAAAAAGTTTCTGTCCTACATTTTTACAAGTACGTTTGATTCTGAACCGTTGTCCTGCCACGGAGACGGTCCCCATTTCTCACCTTGTGCAGGAGAAGCTGTCAGAGCCATAGATTCCACCTAATGTATATGCTGCTCTTGGAGGGGGGTGAGAGCGCGAGCAGTGAGAAATTGCGAACTTTGAGTGAGAGGGTCACCGAGAGATTTCTCAGCTGTGGTAAATTGAGTGTCTCAGTCTGAATTGAGGACCTCCCTCGGGATAGTTATAATGCGCTCTTCGCCGCGATGCGTTGTCCGGGCAATCTCGCTGAAATACATTCATAGAGGAATATGAGATTAAAAAGCCTTGTTTGGAATTCATGAATCTCTCTTGACAAGTAAAGTTTGTGAAACATTTGGTGTAACATTTAGGGTATTTTTGGTAGATTTCCCAAAAATGACATTTCTGACATCATTTACTCACCCTCATGTCATTACAAACTTGTTTGATAGCTTCATGGTATGGATAAAACATACGCAATGAACGTGAATCAAGGCTTTCAATCCCTAACATCATCTTTTGCGTTCTGCAGAAGAAAGAAAGTCATATGGGTTTGGAATGACACGAGGGTGAGTACATGTTGAAATTTATTTTTGGATGCATGTCAACACATTTGGAGACCATTAAGACTCTGCCCTGCCTAACAGAGAGAGAGTTTGCCGCTCTCCTTTTTTTCTTTTTTTCTTCTTTTTTTTTTTACATGTGGCCTTGACGATAATTACTTTCAAAAATGATTTGCCAAAAGCGTGGCAGTTGGCCCTCATAGAAAATAAACAAGACAGTGCACCAATTAGTAAGACTGAGGACAGGTGTGAAATTGTTTCAATTCAACTGAGCATTACAATGCAGGGAAAGGAACAGCAGGTAGCCGATCCCTCTAGGGTCATAATTATAGCCTAGAGCAAATATCTGATGCAGTACCATAGGCTTAGACTGTGAACAACTTCTTTCTGCTGTAGGACCATGCTCGTTAAGATGTAGGAACATTCAATGAAAATGAGGCAAGGGATAATGATGATTCCTTCGACCTCACTGGTGTTTTTATGTCGCTTTATTTTGAGTTTATTCAAAGGAGAGGGCTTGATGAGGGGAAAACAGCAAGGAGGCACATCAGACAGGTAGCACGGCCACGCTGTTTGTCCCATTGTGTTTAAGCTGTTGAGCTTTTAATTGGCTGGATTGGATTGTAAGAGGAGCACACGGCTGATTTCCTCTGCTATGCATCCTTGTTCTGTCCCACTCATCCGCACCGTCCCTGGTTAACACAACAAAGTCACCGCCTCTCATTACCAAGCCAAAGAAGTTAGTTTCAACTCCCCTCTGTCCACAATCATGGTTGGTCCCAAATGAATCGATTGTGAGACAAACTAACTAACCCTTCAATTCAAAAGCCTGAATGTCCAATTTCATTTTATCTAATGGGAGTGTGGGATGTTCGGGGCCTCATTGATTTTCCTATATCAAACGGTGAACAAAAGATTCATCTAACACACTGGAATTGGGCCTAGGTAGCCATTTTAAAAAATGCAGTAACCAAATGAATTTTCCACCGATGCAGAACAGTGAACAGAACTACTTTGATAGTGCACTAATGCTCTATCTCCAACGTAACCGATTCCTGAACGCATGACTCTTATGGACCGGTTCTTTTTAGTGAATTGGAATCATACATCGTGACCAGTGTAGTTCGATTCCTTGCCGAATGTCTGTTATGAGTCGGTTCTTTTTAGTGACTCAAAAATGTAGTCCACAGGGCGACCAGCATAGCCCAAACCCGGAACAAATGACTCTTATGAGTCGGTTCTTTTTAGTGAATCAAAAACATGCAGCGCAACCAGAGTAGTCCGAGTCCTAAATGACTCTTATGAGCCGGTTCTTTTAGCGATTCTAACACACTTTTGAATCAGTACGAGCTGTTACTGAAATTATCCTGACGCTTGATTGAACAGCAATTATTACTTTCGTCATGTTTGACTCGAAATGAACCAAGCTGTTACTGTGGTATGTGTTAAGGCTCGTGAGACATAAAACATTGTTTTTACTGACTGAATGTCATGTAGGCTACAGATGTACGCATTATAATGAGTTATTGTGGTATGGCTATTTCATAAAAACAAAAACAAAAATCAATAGCCTACTTAATGAAATGTCACCACATGCCGCTTCTGAGAAGTCTATGAAAAGTATAGCCTGTGTAAACCCATCTTTTGGAAGAACTGAAATAATTGTATTTTATTTGTTAGCCTATATCGGTCTTCTGAAATCTGAAACTCGTGGTTTGGCAGTAGATTGCTAAGGGCAGTAAATGGAAAACGAATCGCAGTTCCTTACGAAATATTTCTTCCTCAAGAGTAGGCTACACAAAGAATCATTAATGGAACCGTTAAGGATTCGGAATCGTTACGCGCAATGGACTTCGAAACTAAAATCGGTAAATGCTCATCCCTTATAGGTGTGGGACATGAGTGTCTTTTTTTTTGTCTTTGCTCGCTCACTCAGATCTTTCATTATGTCCCGTTCGCATAGTGATACGATGCTCTTTGTGCGCTTCACTGTTCGCAGATACTGAAGGGGAAATTTCAGGCTAGACTTGGCAAACACCGAGAGCAAAGTACCAATTTGATTTCACATCACAGCTGCGCGAGCCGGAGATGCTGACATTTCACCCTCTTATCAGTTTAATTACTGTTGCCATGGCAGCGTAGTGCACGGAAAAGGCCAATAAGATTTGCAGCTTGCAAAATGACGAAATGAAACCGTTAACGTGTTGGACACAATGATACGAAACGGCACACCATATTAACGTTATATAATTGTTTAAGCAAACCACGAAAATTCACACACGGGGAAAATGACGAAAATGCCTGGCTTCGGTAAAATGGAGCTGTATGGGGTTAGACAAAACTGCTGCAATACGCATAGAAACATCCCAACTACTCAGCCACACATTTAAACACATCACACTCACGTTGATATAATGCAAAACAGAGCTCTTACCGAAACTTTTCTCCCTTTTCTGCATTGGTTGACCCGCTTCGGCTCCCAGAAACACCATGCAACAAGACGAGGCGCGAGCCAAAGATGCGCGTGAAGTGAGCAGCTGTATGCGCGCGAGGGTGCTTCGCTTTTGTTACAAGTAACAATCCACCTCGCTTCGCCAGAAAAGAGTGAAAACGTCGAAAACACCAATCAACAAAACACGGGAGGGGAGAAAAAAAGAAAGAACGAGCCGCTATCGCTCAGCGCCACACGCTGTTAAGACTCCGTTTGTCACAACAGTGCTCGACTATGAAATTAGATCGACCAGCAGCCGTGGCGAGGCAAGTGGCGGCGAACAAATGACAGCGGATGACAAAGGCATATGCTTTACCCCTTCGCGCGCGCCGTAATCTTATAATCCTATCGTGCCTCTCGCTATTCGCCTATTTCAGTGCGCGTACAGTAAAATGCACGAAGTTGGATGTAAACAAGGGACAACAAACAGGAACTCGCATTGCCTATGCTAAAACGAAATCATATTTTGTCCAGCATTTACGAACTACATTTGCTCAGAAGCATGCCATATTTTTTTAGACTGTAAACACGAATTCAACCTTGACTACATTACCAACACCTTTTCAAATTCTCTCAAGCTTTAAAAAGAGCACTGAACCCCCCGACTTAATCGTTATTTTTCATTTACAAACTTTAATGCAAATAAAGTGCGTACATTAAAATGCTTATAATGCTCATGCACATATGCTATATATCCAGTGCTGTCTTATTGAGTTAATACTGTCTATCTATTGTTTGTCATTTATATTTGATAAATTGCACATAGCTTTGATGTATGTTAAGCGTTGCAATGTAGTAAAAGAAACATCATTTATTTTTGTCCATTGCTCTACAATGCGCAAAAATGACAACACACCTAACTTTGACTTTGCTGGATCAGTTTATCTGAAATAATTTGAATCACATGCGCAAATGATCCGATGCATCTACGTGAGGCACACACTGCATTTTGTATTAAACACCAAATACCACTTAAAGCAACCTCGGCTGATTAGGCAATTAGTTTCGCAGTGTATGTGTAGGAGCAAAAGAATGAGAACAAGTCCGTTCGGAAAAGACAATTAATGCACAACACACTCACCTTCTTGACCAAGTTATGCAGAAGGTTAACTTAGGATAGAGCACCGACTCCAACTCAATATTCCTCGGAGCAAAAGTTCACGAATCTGACATTGCACCGCGGATAAGAGTGATCTTCAGGTTGTAAATAATGAGGTCCACATGGATCATCTACGAGTAGTTGTTCGCACCAAAAGCTACAGGTGTTCTCGCGCGAGCCGTCATATATTGAGTATTCTGAGAAAGCTCACAACAACTTGCCCATCAGTGAGTGAGGAACGAGCAATAGTGAAGCCTAGCTTTATTATCTTCAAACCCAATCCCTCACCAGTGAGACATTACACGAGGAGGAAAAGGTCATTCGGTTATTACAGACAGCCGGAGTAACGGAGCGCGCGCTCGCTAACACAAACTTAATGCTCACCTCTCTGAGACGCGCGCGCAAACATGCTATGAGCTCTGTTCTACACGTTTACACGCTCTCTCTCTCTTTGTTTTAGAAGCTCGGCAACAAATTCGCAATGCTAGTGTTTTATAGCAGAACCGGTCTAATTCACAAAACACATAAATTAATGTATGCATAGACGTGTCTGTCATTTTAACGACAGCTTTTTGTGCACGCGCAACTGTTTAACTAGTAGCCTAATTGTCTGCCTCTAAATGCAGGCAAATACACTATAATAAATACACTTTTATGTAAGAACCTTAAGTTTCACAAATTACTTTTTATTCTGATTCTTTAGGAAACCATATGATGCTTTAAAGGAACAAGAAGCCAGTATGCTGCTGACATGAAGAACCTATAATTTAATTTCAAAAACTTTTCAATAAAAATAAATCATATAAATAAATCAAGAATCCTTTAAAACAAAAATGGCTCTTAAAAATGACAAACATGTATTTTGCTGATCACAAGGAGCTGCAGTAAACCACTGAGGAACATTTGATTTTAAAAGTGTAGGAAAAATATAGACTATATTACAATATATGACACTGGACTTGCACCCCGCTGAGCACACCAGGTGCAGATCAGTTTTCAAATCCAGGGATATTTTGGTCTTATATGAAATCAACACACCTAATTCATTCAATATTTAAGTGATTAATTTCATAATTGTTTATAGGGTATGTTGGTTCAGACCATATTAATCAGAGCTGTCTTGATTGATTTTGAAAAACAATTGATGTAATCTAAAGCAGTGCCCTTTTTTCTCCTATTTATCCTTAAAGTCCCATCAGTAAGCACACTTTTACTTGCACCAAACCAGAAATGTGTTATTCTGGATCATGCTGGATATCATTTAGCATAAAAAGTCACATAAAAAACAAACAATACTGTTGGTGTAACACAGACTCACCAAGTATAGTGCCTTATAAAACTTGTACTCATTACGCACATTATTTAGTTTTCTGTCATAAAGCCAAAATCTTTCCAGGTAACCCCTTAGAAATCACTGATCTAGGGTACTTCAAAGGCAAATTATTTTAGGCTTCAACAAGCTAATCATTCACAGAAAAATAAAAATTAACAAAGAGAAGAGCTGTGAAGGGGAGGGGGGGGGAATCATATCAGCTTTCTGACAGTTTTTAATCACTAATCACACATTTAAAAATACCCTTTTTAGTTAAAAAAATAAAAATAATCTGATGACTTTTGAATAAGCCTACGATATCTTGCACTTTGTGTGTGATCTCTTGTCTGAAAGTGTTAAGTGTTGTCTGCCTCCACTTATAGGCCCAAATCAAGCTTATTACCCCATGCCAAACAATGAACATTTTCCTTATTGAACTTTAATGCGATCATGTGATCACTGTGCACCTGCAAGATCAAAGTCCATGAATATCTGGACAAAATTTTTAGCTGTGTATGTAGGTGAGAGAGAGAGCACGCAATACATTTCGCTGTTTTTCACAGTTGCTTTTTCAGCCTGTGTTTCTAAAGCTATTCCTCGCCCATTGGTTACACCTGTTCACTCTAATTAGCACTGCTTGATGCCCATGTTACCGAGGTAGGATGAATCACAGGCCTTCAGTGCCACCTACCCTCCCTCCCCACACACATACACACGCAGAGAGAGAGAGAAAAGGAAACATAATCACACTCTCACTGTAGAGTTTATTTTCTGTCATGGCCAAAAAGAAGTCATTTATCGTCAGCCCAGTTTGGAAGTGACTAAACTGAGAATGTGGAGACAGAGAACTGATGGTAACAGAGTTGAGTAGTGGTAAGATTGTGGGCCCATGCCAATCACTCTCTGCCTAAAATACAGCAGTAATGAGATGGGTCATAAAATGCTCCTCGCTTCCATTATGAGTGATGAGATGCATTAAAGCTGACAGGGTATTACCTGCCAGTAATTAGGTTTTGTCATGGATTGAATTATTTCAAAGCGGGCTATCTTGGTAATCATGCAATTTGCGGGGGAGACGGTTTAAGCTGAGTAAAAGGGAGCGAGAGTGTGTGTGAGTGAGTGAGTGAGTGAGTGAGAGAGAGAGAGAGAGAGAGAGAGAGAGAGAGAGAGAGAGAGAGAGAGAGAGAGAGAGAGAGAGAGAGAGAGAGAGAGAGTGAGAGTGAGAGTGAGTAGGGGACGCTGTAACCCCTTCTTCTTACTCTACCCTCCCGCCACCACTTCATCTCACGCATTATCACGTCAATTATTCACCGAAGATATCTGAATTATTGGGGGTGATGAGCTAGAGAGTGCCATCATCAGACTGTGCCGCGCGAGGTGAACACAGCCGTCCGTCACGTTACGTGACGCTCGCGCGGAACAGTCCAGCCCGCGTGGAGGGAAGCGCGCGCAGTCTTGACGAACGGACGTCGTTAAAATGAAGAGCAGCTTATTATTTCACCTCACTCGCTCGCTCTCTCACTCACTCTCCCCTCTTTCTCTCTCTCTTTCACACACAGACTTGCAATATAACGTCAGCAAAGAGAGGGATATCCGACAGACGACCACCCCACTTCATCCGAGCACGAGGAATGCAGGTTCGTTTTTGTGGTAGAAATGAAAGCGGGAGTTTAATTACAGGGCTTCACAAGGGAGGAAAATCTTTCTCGGGGAGGATTGGAATAAAAAAAATATATTTCCTGGTACTCTTACCCTGGTTTAAGCCTCCTTTGAGCATCTCCAGCGACCATTCATTTCACGGAAGCTTCAACTTAATCCCAGTTTTAAACCGCTGCTAGTAACGTACAGAGAATCTAATGCCCTCGCGCACCCACCACAGCCACTCACAATGTAATAGACGCAACCTACTCTAACTCTTCGTTTCCTTATTGAGGAGACAAAACAAAGTAGTTGGAAATTATCCCGAGATCCTTTATCCTTACAACCTTAATTAGAACAAAAGATCATCACCAATTAGTTCCGGTTTAGGGTCAAATTAAAACACTGCACGAATAAAGAGCTTCCAAGCTGCTTAATGAGGCTGCAGATCAGACTATGTTTTGAAGAGGAAAAAAATCTGATTGAAAGATACTGTACCGAGGAAAAGTTGCCGATTAAGACGAGATGGTAGTTCAAATATAGCCGGTTCCCTTGTCAAGTTCCAGACGAGCGGGTTAAAAACGTGCAGCCCGCCTCAGTGCAACTCCTCCTCGCTCCCGCACTAAAAAGACTCCCCTCCTTCTCCCCACGACGGCTGTTTCTTCGCTCGTGGTCTCGTTCCCTCCCTGGCAGCAAAGCAAAACAGACCTGAGCCGGCCCGCACGTCTCCTCGCCTATTTAAGCACCTTCACCAGGTCCCTAGTTAGCAGCACACTCCAGCTCATCCAAGAAGCTGACAAGCACCGTTAGGGAAGGCAGCGCATGTTGCTCTAATGGACCTCATTAAGTTCTACTTACAGATGTTCTCTTAACATAATTGATCTGCAGCGAGTTGAGAGGACGGCAACCTATTCCCTAGCCCCCAATTATGGCCCGGTAATTAGATCCCCAACCTCCAGTTCTCCACATTCACCCTTCTAACATTCCGAAATATCAAAGTATCTCTTTCTCTCAAAGCAAACCTTCCTGCCTCCCCCACCACCTAACCTTCGTGTCTCCACCTCCTTTGCTCCCTCCCCTCCCTAAGACTCCATTCCTCTGACAGTATTGACAGTCAGATCTGCTAACCTTTGTAGTGAAGCCAGACTTAGTAGTGCACTCACTCCAATTGACAGAGCTCAGTCTAGCTTTTTTCCCCTCTCGTTTTTTGCGCTCTCTCTCTCTCTCTCTCTCTCTCTGGTTCTCCTTTTCTCTCCCTGCTGAAATACCCAGGGAAAGAGTGAAGGATGAAGCCTGAGAAACATATGGAGGGGGGAGACGGATGGATAAAAAACAAGTTTGCACTTTTTGATAAAAGGTTGTAATGATAATATCTGTCAGGGGAGGATCTCTTTTTTTTGCACAATGCCTTTTTATCTTTAATAATTCCACTGATGGTGAATGCGAGTGTAGAAGGGAGAGGCAGGTGGTGTGAACGGTGAGCAGAGATGGTGCATCGTTTATAATGCCAATCAGAGCCACTCCCTCCACCCGCTTAATTATCCGCCGTGCTAAAGCACAGAGCACTTTAGGGAAATGAGAATGTCATGCTTACGCACTTAAAAGAGGTGACTGTTTCGTCACACAGAGAGAGGAGGAAGCAGGGCTGGGTGCGCCTGGTGCCAATCATCTGTGTAAATTTTTCTAGATCATGTACAGTTCGTGATGTGAACTTGACATGACCGTGTTGGCAGCGGAGCTTTGCGAGAGTGCAAACATGGCAATAATACGTGATTTTTGTTTTCTTTTGATGCCTTACAGATGTTTGATTAATGTTCAAAGAGGTCCAGTCTGTAAATTTACTTCCATGACTTGAACTGTTTCAAGAGCCGATATAATGCATAAGCAATGTGCATTTTATTGTTGGAATGATTAGGCTATGCACATTCTTTGATTATTGGAAGTATTCATTCAAAGTGTGGTCACTTTAGTGAAACTTTGAGGGCAAAGTAGATCCATTGTACTTTGTCAATAGGCTAGCGATGCATGAAGCACCACTTACTCAGAGTTCACTTCCAAACCAAGCATCTTAATATTGGTAAATGCGGAGAATTCACTTGTTAAAAGTTCAGCCAACCCGAATCCAAATAAAAAAAATCCAGTCAGTATCATTGATTAGACTAACACAGCACATGACCTTTTGTGGTACATTTTGGCTTATTTACTCCCAAATGTAGTGTCCAGTTTTTCCTGTAGACTTCTATATGTCTCTTCTCTACAATTATCCTGTTTTCTGTTACTGGTTGATATATTGATTTTCCCCACAAGATTCAACGAAAAATTCAGTTTCTGTGACAGTACAAAGCACATGCATGTTTAATAAAGCAAGCACTGTTCAGTTATAATTGGTTGTTTTTTGCTAAACAACTGGCCTCTACATTCTAAAACTGCATTGTTTCAGACTGTATATCAGAAGCAGGGTTTCATAACCCAGACTTAAAAGTGGTGGTAACCAAATTTCAAATTTAAGAGTAAAAGAGTAAAACTTAGCTTGCAGTGTTTAAAAATTGGTTATATAAAGAGAGATGATCTTGATCAGATGGAACCAATCAGGGTTTTTTAGTATGCATTGCCTGCAGTTGTAATATAGCATGTGTTAATGTCCAGGCTCCTTGCCATTTGTTGTTTTATATCCTTCTTTTTAGTGGCTTAGCTGTTGCCCCATTGAAATTGTAAAGCGTGCACCTTTATATTCATCCAGCACATCTCATCATCTTTTCCAAACTAAGTTACCCAACACTATACTTCCACAATCTAGTAAGCACCCCCTGACTCTGGTACAGATTCACCCTCAATCTAATTCCACATACTTTCCTAGAGTTCTCTGCTCCCAGTGGACACAAAGGGACACATGTGACTTTTCACTAATGACCACAAGAGCCCCTCCTTAAAGAGATGCCCAATAATTGCTTCAGATAGGTGACCCTCAAACTAGGGTCAAGGCATGTCTAGTTTTTAATGACAACTTTCGTACTCCCAACCTCACTTTCTCTGCCCTGTAGACCAATTTTAGTTTTTGGCCGAGAGACAACTAAAGCGAAAAATAGAGACTCCTTAGCAAAGTCTGAAGAATCACCTTTAGTAATGGGCCTAAGAGGACCCCTTTGAAGTTAAAGAATACCCAAACCACGAGATACTGTCGCAGTGGGAATCAATGGAGATTACTTAATTCAACCAGCAATTAATTTGTTAAGGCCAGTCTGAGAGCGAGAATATCCAAGTGCAACGTGACTCCATTGCAGAAGGAGGGCGTTCCTGGACTGCCTGAAGGCTGGTTGGAAGTAGGTAGGACTGCAGTGAGACCAGATCATTTTAAGGTGCAACTATACCTTTCACATTCAGGATGATTTTATGGACTTTGAGGTGCCTGCCTTACTGCATACATTTTCAGGCAAAATAAACCCTTGAATTAATTGAGTGTCTCCGCAATCCATATATAATTGCTTTGAGATACATAAAATATTTGCAGCTAATAAAGTGCTTTGTTTTTATATATAAAGTTGTAAAGCAATTGGATTTTTTGCATCAAACAAAAATGATTGCACTGTTTCAGTTAAAGGTGCATTGTGTAATATTTAGGAGGGTCTGTTGACAGAAATACAATATCATATACATAACTATGTATAGAGATCCTATTTTCAGTGGTGTATAAAGACCTTACTTAATGAACCGTTATGTTTTTTACCTTAGAATGAGCCATTTCTATCTACATACACCGCGGGTCCCCTTACATTGAAATGCGCCGACATGAAAGGTTTCTACAGTAGCCCTAAACGGACAAACGCGTTTCGTTACAATGTTGTTCTTCGTGCAAGGAAGCTAGCTACAGTCAGCGAATAAAACACTGACACAAGGATGAACAAGTAACAATAATTTTTGTAATAACATATCGTTTTACTGAATAATAAAGTAAACCTAATTTCTTAATGCATCTTTGTAAAGAATCCTCATTGCTTAACTGGCTACTCTCTGCTGTCTCAGACGACAACATCTTTTCCTGTTGGCCACCGTAACTTTTGTTGGTTGCAATTCGCAACCTCACCACTAGATGCCGCTAAAAATCACACACTGCACCTTTAAGCAAAGTATTCTACATTTTTTACACGTTATGTTATAAGTTGCTGCAAGTTATTTGTTAGGTTTTGTTCATTTTTAAATTAAACTTTGTATGTGTATGTTTTAACCCTTGTATGGTGTTCAGGTCTGTAGGACCTGTTTTCATATTTTATCAAGAGAAAAATGATACGATTAATTATTTTTTCAAACTCAGACTCATTGGCCTTGGCTCATTTTCTGTGAAGAATATATATCTGAACACATTTTCAATGACCACACACTATACACCCCCCCTACACATTTTATATTACACACAGGATGTTCGGGTCCACTGGACCCGGGGCTAATAAAAGTGTGGAAATTGTAGGTCCTGTGTACCTTTACTCTGTCCTCCTCCTGTCAGGGCCTACTGTTATAGTGAGTGAGTGAGTGAGTGTGTGTGCTTGAGTGTGTGCGTGCGTGTGCGAGAGAGATTGGGTCTCATTCATGAAACATTCGTAAATATACAAGTAAATATGTGAGTGATTTGTGAGTGAGACCTTCCCGAAAACTCTTCTCCTGATTCACAAATAATTCGTAAATGTCAGATGTGATAGTGAAATGTGTGTGTGTGTGTGTGTGTGTGTGTGTGTGTGTGTGTGTGTGTGTGTGTGTGTGTGTGTGTGTGTGTGTTAATGAATTCCAATCAGTCGTAAATGGGACGCGCGTGCACGCTCATTCTCAATTACCATAAATCCCGCCCATTAAATCCGACTGACAACTATATGGGCATCATATTATGACACCAAACGAAGGATTTCAACATGTCTTCTCAAAAGCGAATGAAAAAGAGAAATTTCTCAGATGCAGAAATTGAAGTTTTATTATCAGAAGTTCATTCAAAACGCCACATTTTATTTTCAAGCATAGGCTACATAGTGGCATATAAGGTCCTAAAAAAAGGAAGCTTGGCAGCATATTACAGATGCAGTTAATGGAGTTTCATCTGTTAATCGAACAGTCCCAGAAGTGAAAAGAAAATGGTTCGACATGTAACCTCGTCAAATAAACCCGATTAAGGTGAATTAAAATGCAGCCTTATTAATGAGCAAAACGTTCGAATGTTAACGCACTATTTACGCGTGGCTGGGAGCAGGTGTAGATTTCTTTCATATCAACTAACATTTGGAAAATATGAACATTTTAATGAATACGAACATTTACGCCAGAACCACTTTACACACGATTTACACAAAAATTCATTCTGCTCGTGTTTCATGAATGAGACCCATTGTGTGTAAGTGTGAGAGAGTGTGAGTGCAAGAGTGAGTTTTGTGTTTCTACCCCTGCCATTCCCGCACAGGGTTGCAATTCTTAAATGTGATCTAACAAAGGTAAAGAGAAAATATTAACCATATATGCAGTTTATATTGCCTGTAATTGGGATGAAGTAAACATCTGTTGAGTATTTTAACATAAAATTTTTGATTGTGTTGAATTAAAAACCCAAACATGCAGCAGGTCCACCAGACCCACGAACACTGGCTGAATAACAAAAATATGAACACCACACAAGGGTTAAAAAGACCAGTTGCCTGCCCTTGCACAGAATGGGCTTTAGTTATTTCATAAGAATCCAAGTAACATAGAGCCCACAATTTGACACTTGAGCTTCTGGAGTTTTGGAGGTCACTTTTATGCTTTCCAATTAAATCTTTGTCACAATGGAGCCTTTACAGTCAATAAACCAGTCAGTGCCTTTTGAGTGTTAGGCCGACACAAACATTTTTAAAAGCCATTGAATAATATTTCTACAAGCCTTTAATGGTAACCTTGAGCAATACTGGTACCTGCTACATAATATCTATTGATTCTATCCAGCATGATTTCCTTGAGTAGCTTGGTTGAAATGACTTGTGTGTTTGGAACTACGCATTTCAAACAGACTGCTGTATACCTCTGCGGCAATCAATCAGCCTTAATCCAAAACCAATTTACTTCGCCTGAAGAGGAAAATATCTTTTAATCTCTTGCCGACAATCCCTGATTGCAGTGCTGAGCATCAGTTGACAGTAAAATGGAGGCTCGCTTGTGATGGAACCTTTAGTTTATGTACTACACAAAACAGTCTTTAACAAGACTTGTTATATTCACACTATAGCAAAGAGAGGCCATGAGTTGCAGTATAAATATATTTTCATTCTACTCAGAAAAAGTGCAGTTATTGGTGTATATGTGTTAGGGTCAGATTTTTTATGCAGTCCAAGGTTTATCTTTGAAAACTCATAAATAAATATATATATAAATATTTCATTTCGAGCACAACCACTAGTGCAAAATGAACAAAACTACATTTGTTTCATCTCCTACTCAGTCAAATCCATAAAAAATTTGTGGAGAACAACAAACTATTAATCAACTTTGTCTGGGCATCGTTTCTTGTCACAGACCTACTTTTAAAACCTACTTTTATTGAGAGGGTAGATTGACATATGTTTAATTTTTTAAAACTTACTACATCTAAAAGCTTACATTAACTATTGAGTGCGCATAACCTCACCTTCTGTTTCCTTGTGATTGTGACACAGCAGTTACTGCCATGACAGTTTTCGTTTACTGACAGTAAACTGTCAATCTTCATGTATGCATGACAATAGGTAGCTTGTCAAATAAAATCAATTGTTGTATCAAAGCCCACAATAGCGCAAAACAGAGGCTACAGTGCAGTTTGTCCCTTTTTTGACAAAGTGTCTTAATCACATATGCTTTGTCTTGATTGTAAATAAAATGAGTAAAAAAATGCAAGCAACTTTGTCTTGCTGAAGAATGACTCCAGAGGCCCAGGAACAAAACCAGACACCTCGTTGTGAAGTTTTGGTGTTGCTGATGCTGTTTTGGAGGCTGGGGGGTTGATCTCAGAGTCTGTCAGCCAGTTAGATGAGGCTCTGATTTTCATCTGCATGTATATCTGGGAGCACTAATTGGCAAGATGAAGCAATGATTGATGTCACTGATGTTCTCCTGCGCTCTTGCTGCAATTTTCCCACCCACACGCGTCAGTCAGTGTAATGACATGGTGTTGCTACCGTAAAAGTTGCCCTTTTACATTGATCTGAGATCAGCGCTGTGCCATTTCTTAAAATAATTAATCCTGCGATTGGAGGAGGGGGAGATAAACCTTGATCAGCACACGTGAGGCAATGACACGACGATACCATCCTCCATCTGCTTTGACGTTGTACAGTCTCTCCCTTTATTTGAAACATTGAAGGACATCACCTCTCTGTTCAGTGACATTAGCCTCTAGCTCATTCTCTTCCACACTGCTAATTGACTCAAAAACACACAAGGTGAGGTCCGCGGGATGAACTAAAGCGTGCACAGACGGGCCTTACAATAGCCTCATTACAAAAATTAGATGGAATATAGTGTGGAAGCTTTGGTGAGCTTTTCAAAAACATACTTATCATGAAATTAGTTTTCTGCACATCAATAGGTGGCATTCTAAGCACCGACACTTCTGTTTATTTGAATGAGAAGCATTAACCTTCACCTCAGCCAGAACTACGAATCCAAAGTTCCAAAACTCATACTTACACGAGAGAGATAGTCAAAGCATTACACTTATTTCCATGCTATTTAGTGTTGTCAAGGTAAGGCCATGTGAGAAAGAATGAAAGGAAAATCAGCTGAAGTGGCTTTTATATGTCGTTATTTGACTAATATTTTAGACCACTATGGCGAATCTCTCTCGTACAGCCTTGACTAAGTTTGCAACCTATTTTCTAATATGTAAGTTGGAGGAGTATAAAGGATTTAAAGACGATTGTCTCCGCTTTGCTATGATCGATCCTTGGAGAACAACGTTCCATCATGCAGAGGGCGGCTTGAGCTGGAGACGACAGCTAATTAAGATGGCTAATCGCCACATTTCACAGTGGCTAGAGCAACTGTCACTCTTTACGATCCACTCGATGGCTGTTACACAAGCGCGTGACATCATTAAACTGCGCCAAATATCCACCGAAGGTCCAGAGTCAAGTCATGTGTGCGAATGTGTACTTCCCTGGAATGCAGTATGCAGAAGTGCTAACGCAGTATTCCATAATCCCACGGGAGGTGAAGAACCATCAGATCCAAAGTGATAAAAAATGGCGGAGCCAGGTGATTCTTATCATCATTATCCTGTGCAGACCCTAGTACGGAAGGCAAAGGATATTATAAACATCCGGCAGACTCGCATGACGCACCCGTTCCCCCCTTTTTTAGAATTTGGTTTCTCATGTCACGACCCCTGTGAGCTTGATGGGAATGTGTTCTGGCATAAAGCTGCAAATTAGGTGTGTAGTTCAAGCTTCTTTTGGTGGTTCAAAGCCACCCAGGATTGAGGCTTTTTTCCCTGATTCATATGGTACACAGCGACAAAAACGGGGTTGATGTACAAGCAAACTGAGAATCTTTACATCTCACTCCTGTCTCTACGTCTCTCGCTCTTTCCCTTTTTTCATTTATTTCCGTGTTTTTGTGTAGGAACGTGCGAGTCCCCTCCTTCATGTTTTAATTGGCCGCTCTCTTTGCATGTCAGGGGACCCGGTGGAATAGTTACTAATCCTCCAGCGACGATCAGACCGGATCCCGTTCTCAGGAGGGTGCAGGAAGGCGTTTCAAACTCCCTCCTCTCGCATCGCGCCCCATTGTAGTTCAGATTGCTCTGACGCCATCTTCACAGTATCCCAGTCTAAGGTGCAGCTTCTTCAAATGTGCTGAATTATCACATGTAAAAACAAGTGGAGTGAATGTATCTTTGGTTCTGTCAAGAAATGCAAAGACTTTAATGGCAGATGAACAGAAAGAAACACCAAAAACAGAACAGTAGTTTAGTCTAGTGAGACTGTACAGCCCAGGTAGTTCAAGGCCCATTATTTTCCAATATGAGGCTGTCTGTCTTTGCTGAGACTCTTTCGCCATGATAGGAGAAGCAATATTGAAAATGGAAGTGGATGCGCAACTGAGCTGAGGCATTGGGCCCACCAAATTGAAGGCAGGAGACAGAGGCCTATGAGCCTGCGTCTCATCAAATGGCTCATGAGGCCTTGCCTTTTTTTTTTTTTTACTAAAGCGATTTGCGCATCCTCTGTGCGGAGATGAACACCACCCTGGCTAAGCCCTGACGAGTGCTTATAAGAGAAAACTGTTTGGGAGTGATTTCCCATCTGGATTCAGCTCGGATAAGCAGTTTTAAATTGCAGTAGGACTTATACCATTGACTACATTACTGAGTCCGCCAGGCCACGATATTGCATCACTTGCTCATTGTCTGATCTCAGAATACAGCTAAGGTTAAAAAAAAAAATAAGGCTGCCAAGAAACGGATGTACCTATTTCAAAGGAGTACAAAAGTATATCACAAACTCGCGGTTCTTGTGGGTGAGGTTAGAGCAGAGGTTGTCTATATTTGGTAGATTGAAACATTCAATGAAAGTGGCATAATCATAAAATATCTGATTGATCTTCTTACTTTGGGAATGTCATGTATTGAAGGCACTGCAATGTTCTTTCAGTTTTGGTTCTTTCATATCTTGCAGAATGAGTGATATTCTCAAATGCGGTCATGAGGGAGGGAGAAAGAGACGTTTATGATCAGCTAGGGACTAAGTGTTCTTTCTGGCAATATTTTAAAAGTCGAGTGTCGATCTGTTGAGATTCTGAATGTGTTGCAAAAAAGAAAAGCTCCTGGAACTCATAACATGCCAAATGAACTTTTGTTTCACTCCTCGAAAAAATCTATTTGTAAATATTCAAAACATGTTTTACATTGAAAACATATATATAGAGAGAGAGAGAGAGAGAGAGAGAGAGAGAGAGAGAGATTTAAATACAAAAATGGAGGAAAATGCCATCATAGTTTGTTTTATTTTCATATTATTATTATTTTTCTGCTAGGCCTTATGGGTACTTCTGCAGACATTGTAGTGACCTTAACTGACAGATCTCTGTATTTATCCTCAGAGGATAGTGCTGTTGAATGTGTAGCTAAAATGAAATATGTTTAAATAAATAAACAAATAAATAATCAATCAACCCTGAAAAAATTCCAAGAAAATACTCCAACTCCAAAACTTGGCACAGTGATTACAGCAAAATCTTGTGTAATGGTTAACAGTAGAGAGCTGTATAATGTATAGAATTATGTATTTTTATGTATTTTTATCTTGTGCATTGTTCACAGCTATTTTTGGTGGTTATCAACCGCAACCGTTTATATTAAGAATTTATATTAATATATTTTACACAAAATGGATGGCATGTATATTTGATATTTTTAGCTCCTTAATACAGTATTATAAACAATATACTCTTAAATCTGAAAGATATTTAAAATGTATCCATTGCAAGATTTTCCCCTATGGTGTGTAAACATAACTGGAGTCAGAACTGGCCATAGACTTGGGACATCCAACGTATTAATGCCTTTGTGCAGTAGAAGACATATGATAGGCGTCTTTGAGTTCTTCAATCTCCATTTTGATGTGAAGGCCTGGCCCACTGTAAAGGCAATGCTGCTGACTCAGTTCCTTCCTTTTCGAGATTGTTTTTCTTTTTAGCTATTGCAAAGTTCTGTTAAAAACTGAGTGATTTAAACCTGTGCTTCTGAGTACTGAAAACTGAGTTGACATCAGGGTACATAGAGTGATTGTTTGTGGGTCTCCAGTCTGTATCCATGAAATGAGTTCCATCCTTCTCCTCCACTTCCTTGTGTCCTTCAGTCAAATGCATTCTCCTCCAAACACGGCATAATCTTCCTGTTTGTGAGGGCAATGCTCAACTCCAAAAAGGGGTCGCCTCAAAATAATTGCTTCAAATAAATGAGCTCTTAAAGGTCCATTAGCCCAGCCTCTTCCTCAGCTAATAGCATTCAGTGATATCAAAGATTGCTGGAAGGGGCCTTGCCACAGAACAGATGGGACCTTCCTCTCCTAGCTGTAAATGAGAATTCTGAAAGGATCCCAGGCCTTCATCATTACCTGGGCCTCCTGATAAAAAGAAATCTAAACCTCTCCGATTATGTCACGCTTCACAAAAAGTAAATGCCCTTCACATGGTTCAGTCAATCGTTTTAGTGCATTTAGGTGTAATTGCATGCACAAGTGGTTGGAGGGGGAGGGGTGGACTAGAACTGTGTCTATGAGAGCACAGGTGAAAGTTCTGCGATCACATTCAAAGAGTTGTAAATTCTTTCATCGTTCACTTGTCGCTCTGTCTTAAATTAAAAAAAAAAGTACAAATACATTTTTCCATACACTTACAAAGAACTGGTGTGGAGCTTCCAAGCTTTAAAAAGGATACCAAAGCACCATAAATGTATCAAATAGGTTGTATTTGTTTTTTAATTTGTTATTTAATTGACATTATTTAACACTGAATATATATATATATATATATATATATATATATATATATATATATATATATATATATATAAATGGAAAATGTATATAATTATATATTACATTTTTCATTTATAATTTAATTTACATAAATTAATGTAATATTTATATTTATATGATATAAGTCATTTAATGTAACAATGACGATTCTTGAACAAATTGTTCTTTGATCTGAATTATTTATTCACAAATCAGACTCATCCGGTTCTTGAATTCAATGGTCTGGCTATTTAACAGGCCTCTGGAGTTATCAGTGAATGATGAAATGGTTACATTTTAGTCTAAGAAATATATTTTTTAGGATTTTGTGTCCATTTTGAAATTACTATTCATTGCATGAAAATAAACAACCTGTACAATTTTTACTTTAGAAAGAAAGTCTTTTGAGTGTGGAATGACATGGCTGAGTAAATAATGACAATAGTTCACTTAAAAATGAAAATTCTGTCATCATTTACTCGCCCTCAAGTTGTTTCAAACCTGTATGGGTTTCTTTCTTCTGCTGAACACAAAAGAAGATATTTTGAAGAATGTCGGTAATCAGACAGTTGATGGACCCCATTGACTTCCATAGTAGGAAAAAAAAAAATACAATGGAAGTCAATGGGGCCCATAAACTGTTTGGTTTCCGACATTCTTCAAAATATCTTCTTTTGTGTTCAGCAGAAGAAAGAAATTCATAGAGGTTTGAAACAACTTTAGGGCGAATAAATGATGACAGAATTTTCATTTTTAAGTGAACTATTCCTTTAAGTGAACTACCCCTTTAACAAGTTTTTGTTTGCAAATGTACTTTTACAGGATAGATATAAAATACAGAACATAAGGTAAAACCTTAAAAAATCCATTCCTTTCCTGAGAGGATGTAATTTATTACACCTCTGACAGATTTGGATCACTTTAGAACAGAACTAGGGGGGAAAAAATCTTTCTTTTGAGGGAATGCATTTTTCATTTGCCACATTTGTGTTGCATTTATAAATGCAACAGCGTCATTAGCATGTTCAAGCAGATGTCAGACTGGTAGAACATCACTCAGCCTCTCTAGTGACCAATAAATTCCTCTGGGCATCTTCTCCCTAATCAGAATTTAATCTGTTAGCTGCCTCCTCCTCCCTCTTAGGTGAGTTATGTTTTTTTGGGGTGGTGTATTGGTCTCCAGAGGTCAACACCCACTTTTCCTTCCGGTAACCAATCTGGTTCTGATCTAAATATCCTGAGGCTCTCTGTCATCTTCACCTCAGTCCTCCTGTAGTAATAGCACATTAATTTGGGCCCAAAATATTTCACAACGTGTCCTCAGACAGATACCAAGCAGCAGTCTGTTGGCAACAGGGCAGAAATGCATTGGAATGAGAAATGTGACATGCACGAGAGAGACATATATAAAATTTGCTTTTAATGAGAAAAACAAATAGCATTTCAAGAGAGCATCACAAGAGAGCAGAGGTGGGATGACAGCAGCGTGTGTGGCTGCAAGCATGTGTGTTTGTGGTGATGGGAGGGGTAATGATTTTTGAGAATTTCCCAGGGTGTAGTTAGAGAGGCAACAGAAGGCGGCCCTGGCAGAGTTCTCGCCTTCGATTATGTATACTCTTTTATTCAATCATTGCATCTCTCTGCGCCTGACATTTGGTCAATAGTGCAATCTTCTAGTGATCAGAAAACGGCAGACAGCCCACCACACAGAATTCCATTAGTTTTGCTTTCAGTGGATGCACTTGAACAAGATAGAATATAGCGACACATGGATTTATTCTGTTTTCTCACTTATTGAATAGTGAACATCATATAAACCAGATTTTTTTTAATTGTTACTTCTTATTCTTTATCTTTTCATCAGTTCATCCATCCATCCATCCATCCATCCATCCATCCATCCATCCATCCATCCATCCATCCATCCATCCATCCATCCATCCATCCATCCATCCATCCATCCATCCATCCATCCATCCATCCATCCATCCATCTGTGTGTCTATCATTCCATCCATCCATCCATCCATCCATCCATGCATCTGTGTGTCTGTCTATCATTCCATCCATTCATTATCCATCCATCCGTGTGTCTATCGTTCTATTGATCAATCCACCGATCCATCTGTTTCTATCGTTCCATTCATCCATCTGTCTGTGTCTGTCTATCATTTCATCCATCATTCCATCATCCATTCATCTGTGTCTGTCTATCGTTCCATCCATCCATCCATTCATCCATTCATCCATCCATCTGTCTATCCGTCAGTACGTCTATCCTTCTGCCCAAATCCATCCATCCATCTGTGTGTCTGTCTATCGTTCCATCCATCCATCCATCATCCATCCATCCTTGTGTCTGTCTATCGTTCCATCCATCCATCCTCGTGTCTGTCTAACGTTCCATCGATCCATCTGTGTGTCTGTCTCGTTCCATCCATCCATCATCTATCATCCATCCATCCATCATCCATCCATCCATCTGTGTGTCTGTCTCGTTCCATCCATCCATCTGTCATCCATCCATCCATCCATCATCCATCCATCCATCTGTGTGTCTCGTTCCATCCATCCATCATCCATCCATCCATCTGTGTGTCTGTCTCGTTCCATCCATCCATCTATCATCCATCCATCCATCATCCATCCATCCATCCATCTGTGTGTCTGTCTCGTTCCATCCATCCATCTGTCGTCCATCCATCCATCATCCATCCATCCATCTGTGTGTCTGTCTATCATTCCATCCATCCATCTGTCCGTGTGTCTGTCTATCTTTCCATCCATCCTTCTGTCCGTGTGTCTATCTTTCCATCCATCCATCTGTCCATGTGTCTGTCTGTCATTTCATTCATCCATCCATCATCCATTCATCCATCCAGCTGTGTGTCTGTCTATCCTTCTGCCCACATCCATCCGTCCGTCCGTCCGTCCGTCCATCCATCCATCCATCCATCCAAACTGTGAATCATTGAGCAATCAAAAAAAAAAAAAATTATGTGCAGGAAATTGTACACAGAAAGCAAATAAATGTGTACAAAAGGCTACACAGGACAAAAACGCTTAACAAAATCCCCTGACAAAAGCCTAAAATGAGAGACACAATCATGTCATTAAATAAGCTCCTATGGCATTTAAAGGAGATATGAAGTGCTTTCATTAAAAAGCAGCCCATGGTGGAGGGTTTTATTAAGATTCCATACATCCTTTCCAATTCAAGCGCTATGACAGCCTTGATTCAAATGAGGCCACCTTGAAGCATCTCACGCACAAAGCAGCGAAAATAGAGGTGAAAGTAGTTTTCAGTTACAACACATGTCGGTAGGATGGAGGTCATGCTTTAACCGTCATTTATTGAGCCCCTCTGTAGCAGCTTACAAAACCATTCCTCACTGCATCTGCGAGAGTTTTTGTTGCATTGCTATTAGTGGCTCCCATATTGCGCCTTTGACCTTCTGAATAGAATCCAGATATTCGCTACAGGTTTGATGACAGTAGTGGTTTGCAGGGAGTAAGTGATTATTTTTGACATTTTTAATAATTAACTGCCGCCTGTCCCTTTCTCTCTCTTCTCTGCATCGCTCCGGCCAGTGCTCAGGAGACAGCCAATGAGTCTTAACAGATTGTCACTGTGTGAATATTTAAAGGAAAAAAACATGAATAAATAAATGCCCCACAGCTACACTGTAAACGGCTTGCGAACTTCGATGACAAAAAAGTACTGTGATGTAAGAATGCCCTTTAGCGCTGTCCTAGACATTAAATACTGAAATGAGAATGAGATCATCATATTTTGTGCAATCTGCCATTGGATGTTAAAACATTGTAATTGCATTTATTGCATTTGCTCTTTCTATATGTCTTCCTATATCTTTGAAATGAAAAAGTTGTGAAAACACAGATACACTGTAGTGTTATGGGCTGCTTTTATGGTGTCTTTTTGTCATTTTTGGAGTTAGACAGCCCTATTTACTTTAATTTTATGGGCAATTTTCCCTTTAGTGTAGGAAAGAAAATAATACAGATTAGGAGCGACATGTGGGTTATCAAATGATGTCAGAATTTTCATTTTTGGTTAAACACTCCCTGTAACATTTACACCTCTCTAATGTGCTGTTTGACTTTTGAATGAATGGTATCTCGTTTGTGTCCATTGGAATCTGAGAACAAATTTCAGCGAGGCACAAGACATGGCCATGCACCTTGACTCTGAATTAACTGGCATTCACTGGTTACACAGCACATACATGCTTAATATTATAACATCTAGTTCTCACTCAAACGGTTTAACCTTTATATTTTAAGCTTACACTGCCATTCACAGACACATGCATGCAGGCACACATAGAATTACATCGGAAATCCCATCCAATCACATTTGTTCCTAGCAGTGGGAACATCCTCTTCAGTGTCCTCTAAGACTGATGGCAAGTTTGATCAGTCCTGGGGTCAAAAGTCAACAGGGTAAACCTTCCTGAGCGGTTGACTACGAATACAATGTATTTCGTTGGTTTGTGCCTCATCTACCAATAATTCGCTGCTCACAGATAGGGATAAAAGTTTTAATCTACTGTATAATCATAATCCCTCTAGGAGGCCTGCAGGGAAATATAAGCCCTAGTTACAATAAGAGAACCGCTGACACCCGAATTCTTTTATCATCTCATTTCAAAGTTGTGGAAACTTAACTTTACGTCAAACAAAGAGCGAGCATGAGTCAGATTCAAGCTTCATAAAAGAAGCGCACTGCTACCTATGAAAACAGACCTAGCTTTGATGGTTCACCAAGGCCCTTGTGCATTATCATCCATATTAAACTATAACCCAGTGGCACTTATTTTCCTGACACAATCTCGCTGGTCAATCAATAATGCATCCCAGAGTTCAATTCGAAATGGATGGATATGCTTCATCCTGCACATAATATTGCGGGCAATCTTACAGCGCAGTCGTTGGTGGAGATAGAATTACTGGGCGCTAATCAGATGCTAAAGAGCGAGCGGCGTCTGTTCGTGTGCATGGAAGATGGCTTAATATTAGAGGGAACATTAATGGAAGAGGAAAGGTAAGCAAATATCTGGCGAGATACCTGCTATCAAGCAGTTAAACAATTTCCGAACAGCCCGCATGTCAATAATGCGACTGCCCTCAGCAGTTAGGAAAGTTCTGCTTTATTGCCGATTTACATAGAAATTGCCTTATTTTAGACTCGATAGGCTTTTTTTTTAGTGCATTATCTGCTACTCTGTCTTATCTATAAGATGGCGAGGTTCTGATTAGAATTATACACAATCAGGGCTGGAAAGCGCCTTTAGACTGTGAAGCATACTGAAGTTGTCATAGGGTTCAGTCCTATTATTAAGAATTCTGCATCTATGATTTTTCTAATTAAAATGCAAGGTGATATTGGTGAAAAAATCAGAGCAGCAAAGTGCATCGAGTGCAAAAATAGTGATGTATAAAGAATGTAGAAATGATTATTGATAAGATTTGTTTTGCTCCCTTAGTGTTAAAGTGTTTGCACACAAGTCCATAAGAGTAATTATTATTTCAGGAGAACAAATATCACCCCTTGGGCTCCAATTATTTTCATGCATTGTCTCCCTTAGCTTCTGACTAGGTCTGGTTGTTTTGCCTTTGTTCTTTATTTATTTTTTATCCATCTTTTGTATTTTTGTTCTTTTTCTTGGAGGGTTTGCGCTGTACAACTTTAACCCTTCATGTTGTTGCAAGTGGAATCGTTTTTCTAGCATGCTGTGAATTCCTATCCACTTATTAATGTTTGATAAGCTGTCTAATCTCATAAAAGAGTGTCAAATACCCGAACATATTGAATCACCAAGGGCCGCAACTGTGGATCCCAAAAGCACATGATGCTGAAGAACATCTGAGCAGCTATCAGTGTGTTAAACAAGATGAGTAGACCATAGTTTCACACTAGATATGATTCAGTGAACGCTATAGTCAGCTCCTTTTGGTGCAATTGATATTTTATATTTATGTTGTACCTAATAGCAAGAAATGTTTCCAAGAGTATACCAAGAAATGTTATAAAGAATGCAGTCTCTTGTATTGTTACAATGTCGGTAGTATGTGTAAATGAACAGTGTTTACTCGTTCTCCGACTTTTGACAGGGCTTTCGTAAAAACTACCGATTATACTTCAGCTTTAAGAGATGCGCATCTTTATTTTCCTTCGTGTTGTCACTCGTGGACCAACCTCAACCTGTAGCAGATCCGCCATCATACAGGCATTGGCTATGCAAAAATCATCATTGTCAAAGGCAACTTAAAGTTTACACCAACTAATTGGCAGCAACATAAAAGGGGAATTGAAAAATGACAGAAGACACCCTGCCTCCAACCCCCCTTTTGAAATTTGTCAAAATGTTTTCTCTTATAACGGGAAAACAAAGCATTCGCTCGTTAACGATGAAAGAGTTGCCTAAGTCCCCTGTTGATTGACGATCACTGAGATGTATGACACCTCTCAACTTGTCATGGAGGAGTTATTTGTACTCGGCTGCGATCCGTTCTGTGAGGAGAGACCAGATGTCCCGTCTTAATTAGGCCTGCAGTGATGTTTTTAATGACTTCTACCCCATTACGGGCAGAGCGTGCGCTAGTGAGAACGAGAGAGGAGTCTCAAATCTTCCTCCCTGTCACCCTCATCTGAATGCGTGTGAGCTCCAGCAAATGTGCTGCTTTTTGTCGAATTGCGGTGTGTGATTTGAGAGATGCTAAAACCCTCTGAAGAGCCGGGGAGGAACTTTGGGGGTTTGGAGGGAGAGGAGTCAATGGAGAACAAATGCAACTTTTCCGCCTAATCTCCTCTCTGAATTGTTTTTGTATTGCATGCTTCATTTATATCTATGAGGGCGCACATTGTGTAATATATTTAATTAATGGTGTCTGTTATGGGAAACTAGGCCAGACTAGTTGATGGGAGATGTCTAGTGCACAAAGACTGATATAAAACACTCATACGGAACTTAGTTATGCACTCCCAAAAGGTTTATGCACTATTCTACTGTTTTATTTCACCTCGGATCTCTAATTCTGATTCCCCTCTAGACGACCACGAAGAAAAGGAATTGTCTCGTACCCGGATTTGCCGTTCGCACTTGGAGATTCACGACGGTCCGCCGGTACATGAAGTATTAGAGCTCTCACTTACAATGCACAGATCAAATATGAATTTGGCCTATATTAAATTATATCCCTTCCTCTGATGTGTCAGTGCGGTACATTTGGAGAATGGCGTAGAAGACTGTTCGGAGGGCTGAGGGTGGCATTACCTGCGTGCGAATCACCTCAAGGTAGAATCAAAAGTAAGTTTCTGAATAAATGTAATTGCTTTGCCATAATGAGGGTATAAAATGTTATTAATATTTTAGAACAAGTCCTATTTTTCATTTCTGAAAACCACTACGGGGCTCCTTTTCAAAGGGTTTCAGTCAAAACCCAATGGGAGATTCAATTGACTTTAATCTTGCATTCGTTTGAAAATTTGAGCCCATTAGTTAACTTTGCCTTTTCTGTGCAGTTTTCATTGCATTTCAATGAAGCCGCTTTCCTATGGTGTTAAAATACTAATAGTTGCTTCAAATAGTAAATGAGGAAAGGATATAGAGAATGAGAGAAAGTGGGGAAGAGAAGAGTTGATGACCTAAAATATTTATATAAAACATCTGTGTTTTTATGGAGGTTGGAATAATAATAAAAAAAGATCCAATACACAGCTACAGGGTACAGGAATCAAATATTTATATGCTTTAGTGAATAATTTGGGGATTGAGATGCAACTATTAAGCATTCTGCACTGAGTGCAGTAAGCTGACAACATATCAATTGTGGCCAGGTGCACCAGCTAATTGGTGAAATGCATTGTGGTTGCTGGCAGGGGAAAGTCAGGGGACCGGCCGTAATCAAATAAAGGGAAGGCCTGAATAATTCTTTTTGAAGTTCTATGGACCTCATGAGCACAACACGACTCTAATTGCAAACGCTCGGCACGTACCCACCCGCTGAATTTGTGAAGATCCCCCCCCACACACACACACACACCTGCTCAACCCACTGAGGACCAACAATATGAAGGAACCGTATTTAAACCAGTTAATTTTGACTTGTTTCAACTAATTTTGATTCGCTAGTGACCAACTCTCCAAAGAACAATCTCAAAGAGTGCCAGTGGTTCATCGCATCTCCACCGTTAACCATTTTCTCGACACCTTTCCTTATAAATCATGTAGGATGATTAAAAAGCGAGCAAAATAAGCCTTATGAAATGCTAATGCATAAAAAGCACTTTTCAACATTTATTTGACATCCCTACCTTGAGGCTGACCACCAGCCCCCCCTTAAGGGTCAGCATTTTCAATCCTGGCTGCTCAGCTTTGAATAAATAAATTGTGTCATTATGCTTTTCATCGTCTGATAAACAGCTCTTTTTCGCACTCAGAATCTCCATTAAAGAAAAGTAGGTCAAGAGCAGAGGCTTTAAACGGCAAGCCAATATACTTCTCCTCTCCTTACTTCTCTCTTTAAAAAACCTGCAGACTAGCAAGCCACCCCAGTGGTTTATCTCAGTCCTAACTCAGCACTTGCACCAGTTAAATACAAGTGCACATCAAAGGATGCATCCTGATCAGGTTATTTTGGGTAAAGTTGTGGTATTGTTGGTTGCAATGCAGCACATGCAATACAAGGCATTAGGTAATGCTATAAATTTAAAGGATAGTTATGTGTTATGACCCTTTGAATCTATAAAAAATGCATGTGATCTAATTAGAATTCACTTATTTCACAATTATCTGGAATACTTTAATTTGATTGGTTGACCCTGTAATTTTGCAGTCAGTTTTTTGTGTGTGTGTTTTGTCAGATTCCCAACATAGCATGTCACTCCATGCTCCCTGTTCTTATTTAATAAAATAATATTTAGATTAAAGGGATAGTTTGCCAAAAAATGAAAATTCTGTCATCATTTACTCTCATGTCTCCATCCCTCTTGTTGTTCCAAACCCCTAAGACTTTCGTTCATCTTCGGAACAGAAATGAAGATCATTTTAATAAAGTTTGAGCAATTTCTGTCTCTCGGTTGGCAGCTACACATCTACCACTTTGATGCCTCAAAAAGTTCATAAAGAGATGGTAAAACTAATCCATATGAATCAAGCGGTTTTGTCCAAATTTTCTGAAGAGACACGATCACGTCATATGATGAACAGATTTAATTTAGGCTTTTTATTCACATACTGTAAGCGAACAAACATTGATCAAACTCAACCGACCCTGCTTGACACGCGAGAACAAACCTCATTGGTTCATGCACGTCAAGCGAACATGCTTGAGCTTGCACAACTGAAGTGTGCGTTGATTAATGTTTATATGTGAACAAAAGCCTAAATTAAATCTGTTCAGCGTATAAAGTGATCGTATCTCTTCAGAAAATTGGCACTAAACCAATCAATTCATATGGATTAGATTTACGATCTCTTTATGAAATTTGTGAAGCGTCAAAATGGTAGTTGCGTAGCTGTAAATGGAGGGACAGAAAGCTGTCAGATTTCCCCAAAATCTTCATTTGTGTTCAGAAGATGAATGAAAGTCTTATGGGTTTGGAACGGCATGAGGGTGAGTCAATTATGACAGAATTTTAATGTTGGGGTAAACTAACCCTTTAAAAATATATGAAATATTACATAATAGGCCAAAAAGCTGGTTTAATATGCCAAAAAGCCCCCCCAAAAAAATGGGTTTAAGGGATGCACTGATATAGAATATTTTTTTTATATATATATATTAAAAGTTAAATATTTAAATCAGTTGAATTAACTATAAATAAAACCATAAAAACCTTTTTGTTACTTGAAATAAACGTGATCTGAAATAAAATATTAAAATGTAAAACATATTTTTATTTCAGCTAGTTATCAAAACAACATTTATCATTTTTATTTAGTTTAACTTGATGTACTAAAATAACTAAAACTGAAATAAAAATTAATAAAAACCTATACAGACATTTTTAAAAAAAAATTGTGACTAATAAAAATGACAAAACCAATAAACATTACTAAAATTCAAATTAAAACCAGAAATTGATATTTAAAATATAATAAAACAAATACTAAAATAACACTGGTGGATTTAGGCATCACAATATTATAATGAGTACAAAATTGATTTTCATGTAATATTTGCTAAAGAATTGTGTTACTTGAATATTATTGATTTAACAGATTTACAGATTATGTAAACATTAGATGAAGGCCAAGGTGATGCACAGTTACAGTATGTGTGGTGATGCACAGTTATAAACATCCAATATCGTACAATACCGTTAAATTACTCAAAGGAGTTTATTTTTCTGTAATGACCATCTGAATGTTCATTCCTATAAACTGTCAAGAGCAGGTTTATATAAACAATGTACATCACTATAAATAAGAAATATCGTCATGATTTCAGGTTTGTTTACACCACCTCGTGTAATCAGGGGAAAGCCAGTGTTCTGTGTCTGTCAGCACAGGGTGTATAATGGGGCATCAAAGCAGCCAAATCAACAAACAAATGCCTGTTTGCAGGATTGAGAGGATGAGACTGATAGGACAGGAGACCCATCCTGCCCTGGCGAGTGTCTCAGACAGTCTGAGCTTAGGCCTGCCTTTGCCCATCTGTCGTGAACCCTGGCCAGCACGGGAGGGGGTGGGGGGGTGCTCACCAGGACAGCAGTCGTCCAATCACGTGCCTATGAAGCGCCTTGTGTTGATCCTAATACTTTTCAAATCATGCTTCTTGTCTAGGACCGCCCTACTTCACCCAAATTGGAAGAAAGCTCAAGTTGTCCTTCATTTTGTGTAATGCACTGTCATGAAGCAGGACCCTGAACTGATTTAGCTGGTAAACAACCTGTTAACCTTGCTTTGCAGCAGCATATGGCCCGTTTCTACGCAACAAGATGTCATAATCATCTTACATTGCGAGAGTCCGGCATCATACGCAGTATTTTCATCTCTCGTCAGCATCCTTGGCAGAACGGTAACATGTGAGGAATCCGATATCTCAAAAGCGAGAATGATAGGGTATAAATCTCCCCCGGAAACCACTTTCAATGGGCGTAAACATGGAGAAAAGTGCATTTTCCTCAGATCTAGCTATATATGCGTTTAAATAACACCCTGGTTTGTTGCTGTGTGTATCCAGGGAGTATAGTAGTCTTCATAGGCGTTAAGGCAGGCCTCAGGGAGACGAAGATGAGGGCATGTTAGACCAGAGTTACTGCGTGGGGTCCATATCAAAACCCGGCCATCGCACCGCTATCCCTGTCTGCATCCAATTTCAGCATGAACGCTTCCTGTTAAACCCCCATCAAACAGACACACGGCAGCACAAAGGAAAACCTCATCTCCACGGGAAACTAATCCGCCGGTGTGCGCTGTAAGCCTGTCAGGTTTTTTTTTTTTTTTTTTTGAAAGAAGTCATCACTCATTTTTGCCAAAGATTAAAAGTATGGCTAAATTGAGAAAATCCGCTTAGGAATTTTTCTGAATTTAAATTTGGACTGGGAAGTGAGGAGGCTTCTCGGAGATGTGCGGAACAGAAAAGGTGTGTAAGGTGAGATAAATTAGAACATGTAGACAACATATTTGTTTCCGGCCTTCCTACTCTCTATATATTTCTATCTGTGTCGTTCTAAATCTTTCTTTGAATGCAGAACAACTGAAAGCGGGTGAGTGCGGCATTTCCATAGCTACCTCAAAATCGCCCTTGCTGATTGGCAATTCGAGCAAAGGAGACATGCATCTGAAATGAGTTCTCCGTCACTTTAATTGCATCGCCATCGGCAACAAGGTGTTTCTGTAGGAGGGAATGACAAATGCTTGCCAGCAGAAAGGGGGGCTGGTCAATACCACTTTCATATTTACTGTGCAACATTCCCTAGATATTTTATTCACCTCAAGGTAAGTTGGCATTAACTTTGAAATCATTATAGGCATATTCACAATAGCTATTTAAAAATTTTTTTTTATTGTTATTTCTACTTAAAGGGGTGGTTGATTGCTATTTCACTTTTTTCATTTTAAATACTGTGTAATGTTGCTGTTGGTGCATGAACAGTATCTGCAAAGTTGCTGCGCTCAAAGTTCAACGTAAGCAGAGATATTGTCTTTTAAAAATCAGGAAGTTTAATGCCTACAAAAACGACTCGAATGGGACTACAACGAGATACTTCCCGGGTTTTATACGTAACTAACCCATACATTTACATCAACCCTCCCTCCGGAACATGTTCTGCTGTCGAAGAGGAGGAGTTATAGTGGAGAGCTGTAGCCGTCAAAGTGTTATTTTCAGCCAGCTGTCAGGTCTTCTGTGTTCAGGCTTCCTACAGACGCTGTAGTTCGTCAACTCAACAATGGTTAAAATTTAAGTTTGATTATGTTCCTGACAATTACAATCGTAGTTTAGCTCTCTGTGCTGCGCATTTTACGGAAGACAGCTTCCAGAATCTACACGAGTTCAATGTCGGATTCAACAAGAAACTATTACTCCAACATGAAGCAGTTACAGCTTTAAAACCAGAGGCCACAACCTGCAAGTAAGATTTAATCATTTTAAATGTATTTGCCTGTATAATTTAAGACGTACGTTTTAGTTTTATCAAGGATGTAAACAAATGCCAGCGCTGGCTTTAGTATATGACAGATGCGTATAAACATTTTGGACCCGAATTTGTATATGTACAAATTTTGTAAACGTATTTTCCATGTATACTTTATGACGTAATTTTTTGATTTGATCAAGAACGCAAACCAATGCCAAAGCTGTTTGGTTATAGTAGCTAGTTAGTTCGATGTTATTTTGTGTGTATAAGAAACGTGTACAAACTTAAAAAAATTATCGCAACAGCAAACTTCAGCTGCTGTTATCACATGTACACCTAAAGAAAACGACAAACTGAGTAAACTACCGGTAAGTTTTGTGAATAGTTAAACGGTTGTTCATTCTATCAATAAAACAATATCTTTAAAAAACGGTATTACTCAGTCATGTATTCAGTTATATTAAATGTTTAATCAGGGGGAAAGCGTATCTCAAAAGCTAACAAACAGCAGTAGCATTTTCAAGTAACAGCGTATGGGAATTCTTTGAGAAAATAATAATAATTAAAAAAAATTACCATTCAGAAACGTTTAGTAAGAGCCGTGTTTGCGGAGGTTCTGCTTGACTCTCTTCATCACCGCTCTCTGGGTCTGATTCTGGCTCAAACTGATGAGGCAATATTGACACCATTACATTTGACCGGGTCCGGAGCACATGCAACTGTCGCCCGTAAAGGTAATGGGCGTGAAGATTCCGGACGCAGTTTAGCCAATTACAACACACCGGCCGAACTAACCAATCTGAGCTCATTGCCTCTTTCTGAGGGAGTGGTTTCATAGAATCAGGAAGTCAACCGGTCGTTCGAATGACAGAGGAGGAAGCGGCTTACAATAAAGGTGAAATTTATGAAAAATAAGGCGTTTTTTAACAAACGAAACACGAAGACATGTTATATTGCAGCCCATAAACATAATCAAGCTAAGAAAAAAGGCAGTAAACCACCCCTTTAAAGTGTCCATTTGTGCTGGTCATTGATAAAATAAAATAAAAATAACAGAACCGGTGTTGGGTTATTTTTAGTGCTCCATCGATTAATCTCGATTAATCAGATCTAACATAAAAGTTTGTTTATATATATATATATATATATATGTATATGTATATGTATATGTGTGTGTGTGTGTGTGTGTGTGTGTGTGTGTGTGTGTGTGTGTATGTATGTATGTGTGTGTGTGTTTAAAAACTTTTATGTTAGATGCGATTAATCGCAATTAATCGATTTGACACAAGTTATTTTTATATTTTCCGTTTAAATTTGAGTCTTTTTTTAGTCTTTTTTATCAGTTTTTGTTTTATACAAAAATGTACGAACAGTTTTAATTTATTTTTATTTCAGTTATAGTTTTGTTGCTATAGTACTTTGTCATTTCAAAATTGTCATTTAGTTAATGTTTTTCGTCAAATATTAAAATTTTGTTTTATTTCAGCTTTATTTCAATTAACTTCCTTTCATTTCATTCTGGCTCAAAGGTGTAGTTTTATCCTATATAATTTGGAGGGGAAAAGTGGGTTAATTTAATTGGTTAATTTCCATAAAGAGTGTAAACACTGTTAAGGTCCCTTCAAGGCAAGTCAGTTTACTTGTCGGCGATCTTGGAAGTTTTCCCCAGGCCGCGATTTTCTATGTAGACAACAAGCATTCAAATAAAGAATATATCTACTTAAGTGATGGAAAAAAGACATCGCAAAAAATATTTGAGGTATCACAATTTATCATTTTTAACTTGACTTTTTTCAGGCTGGTCCAGCTAATGCAAAAATAACACGCAACATATCAAAAAGGCTCTTTGAACTGAAACGCAGGATTTTGTTCTGCTTTCATTCATTCCAATGTCTCTGTCTCCTCCTCCTTATGCATCCAAAATCACATACTGCATTTCCTTTCATTAATATAGTATGAGTATGCATGTAGTATGAATGCAGTTGTACTACTACATCTGCCATATTGCCATTGTCATGTGACTTTCCACGTCAGATGCCTCACAGTTTTCTGCCATTATTGTAAAGACACTTAATATTCAGGAATATTATCGAATTGACTGCACACACTAATGAGAACAAAATTTAAACTGATGAATTTTGCTAAATCAAAGCCATTGAACTGAATTGAATCAATCTGTCAGGAGCTGAATAGATGTCTTCTGTAGAGCCGCTTAGATGAATTGAACTAATTTCATAATTGGTTAAATTTATTGAACTGAACTGAATCAACACTGAACTAATTTGAACTGAATAATGACACTATTGTCTTCTATAGAGCTGCATAGATTCATTTAATTGAAATAGTTTCATAATTGATTCACTTTACACAGTTATTGAACTGAACTGAATCAACACTGAACTGACTTGAGCTCAGTAATGACACTTGTCTTCTATAGAGCTGCTTATAGATTAATTGAATTGAACTAATTTCATAACTGATTAACTTTGCACATTTATTGAACTGAATCAACACTGAACTGATTTGAGCTGAATAATGACACTATTGTCTTCTATAGAGTTGCTTTACTGCAAAATTTGAATTTGTCTGATATTTAGTAAAGTTTGTTTTATTGATCGTTATTTTGCTGTTTGTATAAAGCGCTATATAAATGGTGACTTGTCTCGACTTGAACATGAAATTGTCATTTTTGCAATTCCGCTACTAACGATGCATAATTTCAAAAGTGCAGCACCAGCGCTCCATGATCTTGTATATAAACTTCAGAGAGGCAGCAAAGGTAGAAGGATGTTGTAAAGAGAGTAGCCGAGCTTTATGTGTGCAGAAAGAGGAGCTAATCAGCGCAGAGCGCTTGGCCTATCACTCTCTCCTCTCCCATTGTTACTGGCCTCGCTGGCCTGTGCTGAGCTTCTTAGTTGGTAATTATGTCAGCTCCAGCCTAAATGATTTATTATTTATTTTGCCAGACTGCAGCCTGAGAGACAGCTGCCCCTGGAGTGGTCATTAATGTGCTATCTGGCCGGGCAGGGCGTAGCTCCTATGATCCTGACCCAATCTCAGATCCTAATCCAAGGAGGAAGGAGGCTGCAGGCCAGGATTTGGCGGCCCAGCTATCTCACTCTCTATAATTGATAGGTTCTAGGCGATTATACGCTTCACGTGATTAAGATCTATAACGATGTATTGATCGGACTGCACTGGGATTCGACCAGGGGGTGTGAGACATCCACGACTACCCGCTCCGCCCTCCTTCCCCTCCAACCGATGGTTTGACATTTCGATATCTGACATTAGATAAAAGCGCGCGAGTGTGTATCTGTACGTGTGTGTCTTTTCCTCCCCGTACGGCGAACCTGCAGATGAAAGGGACGAATGTTGTTTGAGTTTATGAGTACATACATATTTACAGTGTGCGCGCAGAAACATGCACATCTATCAATCCGGGGATCAGAAGAGGAGCTGGATTGGATTTTGAAGGTTAGGCTGAGAAGCCTGTGGGTGGGTGATTATTAATTATGATAGCTGTAGACTCAGATTTTATCCTGCAGTCGGAGACCTGTGGGACATCAGCTGAGCCGGGTTGGCTGACACTGAGACAATCAGGAACAGGATGATGTGGCACTTGATGGGAACGCAGTGGGGGAAAAAAGTGCCACTTTCATCTAAGACATCAGGAATGATTTGTAGTTCTAATACAGCATAAAAGTGTTTTTTTTAGAGCAGAAACTCAGGTTATTGGCAATTTTTTATTTGAAGCTGCTGCTTGCTAAGCTACAAGCTAATCAAGGAGTTAAACTATGTCTGAGCTACACTTTAAAACTCAAGTTATGCAAAAATTAGCTAAATACGTTGAAGCTATTTAACTTTTAGGATCTGAAATCAGGGTGACGGCATCTATGTCAAAAAGTATAAACAGAAGCATTTGACTAAATATGTCATCTGTAAAAAAGTGATGTAAGGACATAAATGGTTTGAAGAATCGTTTATTTGATTGGCGCATCTTATCAGTGAATTGTTTGTTTGCATGAATCATTTGAATGATCTGATTCACTAAAAATGAATTGGACCTGCAAAAATTAGATAATGGAGCGTTTGAAAAAGTATGATTTATTTTATGTGTTCTTTAAGTCTAAACCATTTATCATCGCTAAACTCGAAAAAGATGCAACTTTTTTCAATTACTACCAATCAAAAATAATAGTTAATTTAGTAGCCTTGCTACTTTTGTTTTATTTATCTAGCTACTGCTCAAATAGACTACTTCATAAAGTAATTGTAAAATATGACATTTTTGTCTAGTGAAAAGTCACCATGTAACTGAATGTGTCGTTGCCCAGCATTTTAAGTTAATTGACAAATTAATATTCACCAATAAATATGATTAATAAAAGTAGTTATAGACTGTTGAAAATTATAAACGGCAGCATTTAAATAACTATTTCACTTTTAAAAAAAAGACTTAAATGGTTAGAATAATCGCTTGTTCAGTTGGAGAAACTTTTATTTGATCAGTGAATCATTTGTTTTCATGAATCATGTGAACAAACTGACTCACTAAAATGATTCCTCCCACTATTAAAAAGCACATACATGATGTGACCAAAAATACAGCAATGTACTGTTTTCTTAATCGCTAAACTGTTAAAACTAAAAGCAGCTTGTAATTAAAGTGAATAAAGTTAATTTAGTAGCATTGCTACTTTTGTTTTAATTAGCCACTCCCTAAATTGAGAAATAATTTCTCAATGATATGTAAAACATTTTTGTCAAATGAAAAGTGTCAGGAAAAATCAAATGTTGTACGTATAACTGTAAATGTCTTGCCAATTACCCAAAGCTCAATCTTTTGATGAGCTAAGCTCAGTTCAAGATGGAGCTTTTCAACTGACTTTTCAACTCTTTGGCTATCAACAAGCTTCCCTGCTGTCGATTTACCATGCGAGAATCCATCCCTCTTGGTAATAAACAGAGTGCAGAAGGGAAACAGAGCGAGAGTGGGGAAATTAAAGAAAAGCAGACAGAAGCATTTCTAGCTCATTTCTGCATTATGGCGCATTTCCATTTTTTTTGCCTCAGCCTTAATCTCCATTGAATGACTGTCATCGCCCTCCGGCGGTAATTAGGAACGGACTCTGGACAACAACAGACAAGTCGGCCTAGCTTGTCTCAAGCAGCAAATTACCTTTAGCTTATGGTAAGCAATATTCCGTGCCAGGCAACTTTTACTGCTGATTAGCAATTAGCCCAAACTACCGGCAGCCGAAGAGCTAATGTTTAATTTGGTCTGCTAATGATAGACTCCCATCTAGTGAGCGCAAGCTGGGAGAGCGAACTCAGGGGAGGGGGCTGGGTGTAGAAACGTATGGATTTCTTCTTAATTCCTTTTCATTTACAACCTGACAGGCCCGCAGGTAGTAAGGAAATTTCTTAGCGATTAGTAATGGCTGCCCCCTCAAAGTGGCGAACGAATGTTAATGCTTCTCTTCAAGGCCTTCGCCCAAAAAATACACACTCCTGAGGCCAAGTAATAGTGTTTTCTTTCACAAGCACAAAATTGCATTAAAAAAAAAGGTGATGGTGAAGAAATTAGGCGCGCAGCGTGACCAAAAGAACATGGACGAATCCTGCTAATTGCTAAAAGGTGCATAAAATCATGGATTCAACTGCTTAGACAAACATTTCAGATCCTAAAGAAATTTAAACCTGGAGTGAAACAGCTCGACCTGGACTGCACTAAAACCAAACCTGAAACCTTTTGGGATGAATTGGAACCGCTAATGCTAGTCATACCCCATATCAAAGGTACACAAGTGAGAACTCTCACTGGCTGCTAAATACCTTGTTTTCCGTATAAAGAGGCTGTGTGTTTGTTTGCAAACATGAGCAAGTGGTGTCAGCGGGGGCTTCAAAGCGTCCCTTAAGACCCTGCTAATCATTCTCATGTAACCGAGCACACACTTGTGGGCTGGACCCGCCAAATCAGGTGGACTAGCTACAGCACTCACTCAAGGCAAGTTCAGCGTAGATGCTTGTTAAGAATGTGCAATGGTTACCGTGGGAATTATCCCATCCCTCGAGGCTAGGGAGTTCTCTGCGCTAATGAACGGCAAGGATGAGGCTCGTTATCCTCCTCTCGCTGTCTGATATTCAGCCACAGTGTCTCATCTCACACGCGCCTCTCTCTAGTAAAGATGGAGGAAAGTTGGTGGATTTCGCTCTCACGTGGACCGGCGCTTCGAGATATATCCCCTGCGGTATACGGTTAGACTGAGAGATGATATTTCTCAGATCTATCTGTCTGTCTGTCTGTCTGTCTGTCTGTCTGTCTGTCTATCTATCTATCTGTCTGTCTATCTGTCTGTCTGTCTGTCTGTCTGTCTTTCTGTCTGTCTGTCTGTCTGTCCCATCCATCCATCCATCCATCCATCCATCCATCCATCCATCCATCCATCCATCCATCCATCCATCCATCCATCCATCCATCCATCCATCCATCCATCCATCCATCCATCCATCCATCCATCCATCCATCCATCCATCCATCCATCCATCCATCCATCCATCCATCCATCCATCCATCCATCCATCCATCCATCCATCCATCCATCCATCCATCCATCCATCCATAATATTTTCCAAATAAAACATTCTAATTCACTCTGGCAATTTTAAATATAAATTGCTAAAATAATACAATCTTCAAAAGCCTGGTTTTTAATTCTGAAGACAGATAATTTCTTGATAATATCACCCTCAATATTTTTTTCATACAGTGTAAATGTGTCTTTAGACACCAAAATTATGCCCGCCTACATATTTTAGGAAAGGTCCTCTTCAAAAAGTTTGAAAACCCCTTATGAGCGAACTGTACAATGAAACAAATTTTTTGTGTTTTATGAATGAAATATTGAAAGACCTACTGGTTTGTAGTAATTAGAGGTTGAGTAAATGATGATATTTGATAGTTGATAATAAGGATAAATGACATGAAGTTATTCTGGAATTAATAAATGGCAATCCTAGATTTGAGAAGCAAGTTTAAAAAAGAATAAAATAAAGTAGAAACACGGCAAACACAATCCTTCCCTTAGGGAGTGATGTTGTAGACTTTAGGTGCTTGATGCAGAGAGAGAACAGGTTGTCCACGTTGACCAGTGTTGCATGTTGTTAGTTTGTTTACTTATTGTTATTTCTTTCTAATTCTTTTTCCTCCCTTTCTTGTTCTTTTCATCAGACACAACCGAGATACAGGCAAGGTGTGGTTTTACTGCTTGGCAAGTTCAAAAGCAAAGGGATGTTTTCCTTTTCCTTTCCAAAGTCCACAAACCCAACTTTTTCAAATCTGTGTTTCTGATTTGTGCAAGCTCTTGGGAATGATGACAGCGGTGGAAAAGAAAAGGGGCCTGTTGAATCGAGTGGTGGGAGAGGTAGAGAGGGGCAGAGAGAGACTGAGGCTTGAGAAGGAGAAAAAGAAAGGGAAAGAGAGAAAGCACTAGAACATGGAACTCTCTCACTCATCCTCTCTCTCTCTCTCTCTTTCATACACACACACACACACACATACAAAAACACAAAAAAGACTGACAGGCTGGAGCTTCAAAGCTTTAGCTTCTCTCTATCCTTCCTCTGGTGTGGAATTTCAATGCAGTAATTCATTTTTCATTGGGGGGTTGGGGAGGGCGAGGAGGTCGGGGCAGGAGGAGTGTGTATTCTTTCAATGATCCACTTCTGTTCCTCTTATAGTGCTGATGTGTTTTAGTAAACTATATGAACACAAATCCAGCCATGCATACTGTAATCTGCAGCTAGTTTCCGCCACTCATTCAAAAATGTGATAAAGAAACTGTGATTTTGTTCATATTCGTTTGGCACAGAGAAAAAAACTTTAGGTTTCCTAGACTTTTCCATTAAGATTAAAAGTTGTTAGAAGATGCATGAGTGGCAACAGAATTTGTAGGCTACAGTATAAGATGTTGTAGTTTGTTTGAGTTAATGGGCACCATTTTTTTTTTTTTTTTAACAATCATTTAGCATTTTGCGAAAGTGTATTTTGAACCCTTCATCATAACCTGTACAAACATTTCATTTTACCATGAAAGTTTGTACTGTTAACATTAGTGCATTAGGTATCATGCACTGACAATAAACAATACTTTTACAACATTTATTAATTAAAAATTAAAATAAGCAAACATGAATAAATTTATAATTACCATTAACCTAAAGTAATGAATGGTATAAACATTAACTCATTTTCATTGACTAATTTTAACACATTTAACCCTATATGATAATTAATTTGGTGTTGAAACAATGGTAACACTTCAATAAAAGCCTTTACGTATAATTCATTAATAATGTATTCAATTATAATAATGCTTTGTAACTTTTAAGAAATAATTGTAACCAAAGTTAAAATGCATTATAATATTTGCTGAATATTTGTCATATCTGAAATTGGTTGTTTGACATGTTTTTTAATGCATTGTACTTTCTAAATGTGTGTTCAAGATAATGTACTATAACTTTACGATTATTCATGAGTTCCATACAGTGCATTTACAAGGCATAATTAATGCATTAGTAAGTAAAGTGATACCACAACGATTTTCACAAGATTACAAGAAATGGCAAGTAACACATTGAATCAACATGAAATTTTTAAGTATGTAAAACATTCTCCAATAATCTTAGTTTAACAACTTTGAAAAATATTTTTTACAATGTAGCTGAGAAACCCTCCAACACACTTTTTAATCCTCCAGCTTGTGTCAGGCTGAAATCTCACTCTTAAACTCAACTTTTTTTTTTTTTTTACAAAATGTATCCATCTCCATCACCCGGTTGGTGGCTGGCCAGATACCTTGAGCCACCATTATTTTATCTTAGCGTACTTAAAGGTCTGTAGGATCCACAAGCCTTTGAGGGTAAGTGGTGCCTCTAGTGGCACATCAAGGAGGTGAGAGGAGGCGAAGAGGTCAATGCTCAGGGGTACCTCGGCTATCTCGACCTCGTCCTGGGGTGCTGCCCATGAGGGACGTGTCAGCATGTTGCGCCTCTGATAAGGAAAGGTCAATCTGCTACCATCATCCCATGGCCCAAGGCCCGCTGAAAATACCAGAAGAGAAGTCAAAGAGCCGCAATGCATCTTATAATATCAAGTTTTCCTTTCTTCAGGCCCCAACAACGAAACCTCAAACCGTTTCCTCATATATTCCTTCAGCAAAATGCATCATTTTAAGATTCCCCTCCTTGAAGGGCACAATCACGCACAGGCTTCTTCTTTTCCAGCCCCCCCCCCGAACCATCTCACTCTGTTATTTCTGATTAGCTGTAAACGAGCAAATATTTTCCCAGTGTTCGCCAGGTTAGATCCCCATTTAATTAAACTGGCTCATTATGTCGCTCTCTGATTAGTGGAGGGGAATCAATTATTCAATTCACAAACATGGGCCGCAGGAGCTGGAGGTGCACAAAGAGCTGCTCATTTAATTCCAAGGACACTAATTAGCTACAAAGCAAAGCTGCAACTTTCCGTCCCCCCCCCCCCCCTCCCCGCTTCCTCAATTACCACGAACGTAGGACACTGGGTGTGAGGGGCGGGGAGGAGGGCTGAAGCAGACGTGAAGAGGAGAGCATGATGGGAAACGTAGGTGGGGCGGGTCAAAGCGTTCCTTATTTGGCAGGATTCCTGTCTTGTTAGCGGGGTCGAGATGTTGCGGACGGCAGTGTTATTTGCTGATATGTAGATCGGAGGGAGAGCTAAGCATCCAGGAAACGACCCGAGGGATTTCCAGCAGCTTCAAACTCAAAGGCCTGCCACTTTTGTTCTCCGCAATCAAACGGCAGGCAATTATCCGAATTATTGACAGCAGATTTCTCATTTCAACTGCAAATTAAGGCTATCAATAAAGCTTTCTGATGCAAAAGTGACTAATTAACCAACGGAGTGGAGCTCTGAAGCTGCGTTGTAAAAAGAAAAAAAAAACTCCAGTCGGTAGCACGTAGTGGAAACACAGGGGAACTAATTAGTTTAATTATCAAAACAGCTAATTAAAATTACACAGTTGCCTAATTAGTTCTGTGCTTCTTGCTGTCTCTCTCTCTCTCTCCCTGTCTCTCTTATTTCCTCTTTGCCCTCTCACTCTTTAATTGACAGGTTTAAGTTAAATATAAAACAGTAGGAGAGAGAGAGGAAAAAGAAGAAGAGAAAACATGTATGGTGGGGTACCGAGAGTTTAACGCATTATCTCGGATGATGCCGTCTGCGCAAGTGGCAGCTATACGGAGCTGCAAAATAAATGAATTTCATCCAAGCAATCCTACTAAATTCTCTTTGATGTGAATACATTTATCCTCTTCTTGTTATCCTGACTAAAAACAAAATGAGATAAAACTTGCCATTATGTAAAAGACAAATTTAAAGTCAACAAAATTTGAGTTTTGTCATAGCTTTCATCTATATGCTAATCTACTCCTAAATGTTGACTAAATTCACTATATATTTATTTATTTATTTTTCTCTTTCAGGAAGATGCAGCAGTGATGACTCATCCTGCACTACATAGAATTTTGTCCAATCAAATGCTCTCTTGAAGGAGAATGCCCCTCCCCACTAATACCAAATGCCAGCGACTAGTAAGTAGTAAATCATGGCAGTGGCTATTTAAAAAACAGAGCTGATCCGTTCAATATGTCCCGTCCAAAATTCCTGTTCCAACAGGATATATGTCTACACAGTAAACATGAAATGGCTTGACGTGCAGTTTTTAAGTCAACATGACTTAAAATGGACAAGTTTCAGTTTTATTTGCTGTATTGTTGATGATTTAAAAATATTGGTTCCTCAAAACATAATAGCTTGCTCCGCCTCTGAATGGATAAAATCCAAGCTTTCTGTTCGAAAATATATTACATTACAAAAGTAAAATGGGGTAACACTTTATTTTACAGTGTCCTTGTTACATGTTACATGTTCTTACCATAGTAATAACAGCAAATTATGCATAATTACATGCAACTAACCCTAAACCAAATCCTAATCCTACCCTAACCCTATAGTAAATATATGTAGTTGCTTAATATTACTCAGTACTTAAATATATGATTACATTGTAACAATGGCACCTTAAAATAAAGTGTAACCAAATGGATTGTACTTGTAACTACCATTTCATTTTGAATGAGAAGTCTATTTTGAGCATAAATACTGGTAATAAATAGGAGAATGAAAGCAAAAGTGGCCATTTCCTTTCTGTTTGCATTTGTGCGGATGTGTGAACAACATAATGACTGATACATGATGGACATCACAATTTACAATCCAGTGTACTGCAGGTGAAAAATGTAACTGTTGAAAATTCTTGATGCAACCATCCTTGATTGTCTTTTCCCAAACAGCAAACATGATGGTAGAAGAAAGGCAAAACTAAGATATGTTTGTAAGTAAAACTTTATTTCGATGGTTCACTTAAAGGAGAACTCTGGTCAATTTTAACATTGAGCTAAATTTTTGGTAAATTTGGAGTGCTGTCAGTACAGAGAACAACGACAAAAATCGGTGTTGCCTACACCGTGTTATCCTCTTTTTAAAATTTGCACCCTGTTGACTTCAATGGGGCAAGTTTTAAACCTGCTTTTAGCCTCTTAACATCCTTGATGTGTCATTACAAGTGCACAGCCAATGTGAGTGATTCCTTCAGAGTGAACACGGGTGAATCTGACTGCAGTAGATGTGAAAGATATGAATAAAAATGATGTTGATTGTCGAGTTCACGCGCGTGATAATAGGTAAATACAGGTATGTGCGCTGGCTGAAATAACATCATTTTTATTCATATCTTTCACATCTACTGCAGTCAGATTCACCCGTGTTCACTCTGAAGGAATCACTCACATTGGCTGTGCACTTGTAATGACACATCAAGGATGTTAAGAGGCTAAAAGCAGGTTTAAAACTTGCCCCATTGAAGTCAACAGGGTGCAAATTTTAAAAAGATGATAACATGGTGTAGGCAACACCGATTTTTGTCGTTGTTCTCTGTATTGACAGCACTCCAAATTTACAAATAAATGAGCTCAATGTTAAAATTGACCGGAGTTCTCCTTTAAGACATTTTACTAAGTAACTTTGCAACTACATGCCAACTTATTCTACTCACCCAAACCCTAACCTAACAGTCTACTACAGTCTACTGATACTTTAATGAGAGTTAGTTGACATGTAGTTGACTTAACTTGTAGATATTAAAATGTCTAAAGTGGACCATTGAAATAAAGTGTAACCTTGGGTATAAAAACATGTTGAGGGGTTTGCATCATGATAAAAAGCACCAGTGGAAAGCCCCTTTCATTGTTTGGGGTGTCTCTGTGTATCAGATCGGCCTCTGAACATGCAAATGGGCCGGAGGGCCCGTCTTCCCACCTGGCTCCTTTTGGCCATGCTGGTATTTTTAGCAACGCTAATCAGGCAGCTTATTATTTCTCGAGTTCACAGAAACTTTGAACTCCAGACTCCCTCTGCCTAAAAGATTCATGAAGGCCGCGGCATCGGGGGACCTGCTTAAGTTTGCAGTGGGGTCAGAGATCGACGTTATCCCTTCGGCAAGCGCAGAAAAACAAATTGCATATGTTAAGGGCATGTCTGGTACATAGTGTATTGTTCAATTCACAGTTTCTTTTCCCAGTGTCTGTCTTATACCTTAAGCTAGTTTTTAGGCTATACAGGCTTTACAGAGCTAACAAAACATTTCTGTAAATAAGGCTAATACGACGACCCCCAACACGTCTGTATTGGGCTATTTGGTTGACCTAAAAAATCTTGAGTCAACCGGTAGTTATACAAACATATTGAGTAACTTTTTATACCACATAGAACAGACACATGTTTTACCTCAATTACATTTTGCTCAGTGTTATTTTCAAATTATTTATGTATTATAGTATTTATTATTTTGAATTAGCTATTTTTATATTTCCAGTTTTCATTGTAATTTTTATTATTAGTTTATTATTTTAGCTCTAATTAATTTTTAATTTTAGTCATTTTAGTACTTTAACTTATTTCAGTTAGTTGCCAAAGCAACATAATTTTCATTTAAGATTTTTAAGTTGAAGTTTTCCATCCAATTTTATATTGTATTTTATTTCAGCTTTAATTTTAATAGTTTTAGCTGACATAGCAATAGAGATTTGGTCAGAAGATACATGAAAACCAATGACATTTAATCATGTCATTGACGTCCAACCGGACGTGTACAAAGGCGACGTATTTGATTTCTAAACTTACAGCGGAGGGTTTTCAGTAAATAGTCATTTAAATTTCTCACACATCCTTAGTGTATGATTTCAGAAGACACATCCACACACAAATATATACCCTTTTATGTTTAGTTTCTTTTTTTTTTTCATTTTTGAAATCATTATGAACTGTTGTTGGAAATGAGCTGAAAATGAATCAAAATATTTTCATTTGTGTTCCACAGATTAAATATCATCATACGGGTCTGAAATACCATGCAGGTGAATAAATAATGACAGATTTTTAGATTTTAGATTTCTGTGTGAACCATTCCTTTATAATAATTACACTAATTTCCATTCTGTTGTCATTTGTAAGAAACTCTGAAGTGAATTCTTTAGTGCACTTGTAAACCAGGGGACTTTATTAGAGCGTGAGTGAATATGAAAGGTGTTCCAAAGTTAAAGCCTTTGTGTATAAAATGCAATCTCGGTCCGGTCTGCCGGCAGGGGGATGCATGTAGATTGCAGGGTGAATTGCCTGCAAAGCTGCTGTCCGATTTGAATTGTCAATGCGTCGCCGTTCCATTTGACTCATACAGAGACCACTTTGGCTCAGATAGTGCAAAGACAGATTCCATCAGGTCCTTATCTGTTACAACCTGCATTGCTTGCAATTGGATTCAATAGCGGCCAATAATAGAGTTATTTTTTTAAACATTAGGATACCTGTTTTTTTTTTGCACTGGTCAGCAGCAGGGTGTGTAGGGATGAGAAAAAGGATATAAAAGGGAACCTTATTCTACCTTGTTTTTTTCACCACCTCCTGCTGTCCGATGCCATGAATAGTGTATTATTCCGATCATTTTCCTGACTTTCAGGAAGAAAAAGTAATTTTATCTGGTAAAGGATATATTTTTTCTTTCAGCCGGCCCATCCCAAGAGTGGTGTGCATTGTGCCGAGCTGAAGAAATCTCATCACTGTATTGATACATCACAAAAGCCAAGCGCAATCATCGTCTGTGAGAGATCCTCTGAGACCAATTTAGGACCCCACAGACTTTGACCATAACATTTAAATCAGCAAAACGGACTAATTTAGTGTTGGCTATGATAGTTCTGAATACAATTATTGCACCCTCAACATGGCAGAATTCATTAAAATAGCCATATAACTGATATCAGTGTTAGTCCAATTTTTCCATAATTTCCTCACTCTAAAATAATTGGACCTAGATCTCGTTTTAAGGCCATGGGAGAACTTTGATGGGACTCATTTGCTATAAGGGTGTCTTTTTCAAACAAGACATTAATTAAGTGAGACTATCTGTTCTGCAATACTCTGCCTTATATTTCTTTGACAGCTTTTAACGAATTAAAGGAACAGTTCACTCAAAGAAAAAAAGTAATTATTTATTCACCTTAATGACGTTCTGGACCAACCTATATAACTTTTATTTCTTCCGTGGTACAAAAAGTGCATATTTTGAAGACTCATGCAGCTTTTTTACTATACCACATATGATAGTTTTGTTTGAGGAACTGGCTGATATTGAAGTCATTATTCCCTGCTAATCTTCTTCTCCAGTGAGCTGATAACTCAAGATTCACTGTGACTGAATCATTAGTCAACACACTGAGTCAGGAGGTTGAACTTCATGTCTTGGAATTTATTAATGGGCCCTATCATACACACGGCGCAATGTGTGTTTTGCTAGTTTCAGCCCGACGCAGTTATCATTTTAACGTCCTGCGCCGCGTTGTTTAAATAGCAAAACTAGCTTTAACCTCACGCATGAGCAGATCTGTTTCCTCGCTAGTGAAGCGTTCAGTTTTTCCGCTTGTAAATTCCGCCATGTAAATAGCGAATCTGCCATGGCGCAAACACAACTGGCTTTTAAAGGGAATGGGAGATGAGACTCTGATTGGTTTATTGCATGTTACGCCCAAAACACACCCATTACTCATTAAGAGAATAGGGACAACCCTTTTAGACCATGCACTGTGCGCGCTGTCCATTTTTCTCGTCGTTAAAGCTACACTGTGTAGAATTTTCTCCCGTCTAGCGGTGAAATTGTATATGACTACCAACTGAATACTACTTTCTAGCCCCTCCCATTCCGAGGGCGTTTTAACTCCTACGGTGGCCGTATTATTTCAAATCTGCCGGCAGTCGCAAGTAATCTCCCCCTCGCATTTGTCACGGTGCCACGTGAAGCGAAGCTTGTATTTTCTTTGGCTAATGTATTTTCAAGATGGAGGCGAAACATGGCTTCCGCCATTCAAGCGACTCGCTCACATGTATTCTAAATGGCAGATTCTACGCTTACGAGAATACTTGATTAGTTGGTAGAAGTAATTACACATTAATGAGCACATATAATTTTGAAAGAACAAAGTATATTTGCTAAGAATCAACTTAAAAAAATAGACAGTGTAGCTTTAAACTAGCAAAAGTGGATTCGGACGCTTGTCCTAAGTGCGCTTGCGCCGTGCGCTTTATACCATGCGCTTAGATCGTTAAAATAGGACCTTATGACTTTAATGTTATAATTCTATGACATCATTCTTGAGTAACACTTTATAATAACTGCACGCTGTTAATCATTAGTTAAGCATTACTAAACAGTTAATTCGTCATTTATAAAGCATTAATAGACATTAATAAGCAGTTTATAAATACAGTTATAAATGCTTTGTTCTTGATTTTAAAGTCTATAGTGTGTTTAATAACTGTATTTTCATACTTTATTAATGATCAATTTATCATTTCTAAATGAAGCATTGCATTATTTACAAACCGGTTATTTAGTTGTCAGTGGTTCATAAGATCACTTAGAAAGTGTAAGTAAATGATTAATAAACTGTTTAAATACATATTATTATTCAGACATATAGTAATAGTTAGTGTTTTAATAAATGCTTTAACATGTATTTCTACTGTAATTCAGGGTTAATTCAGGAAGTTATAAAGCATTTAGTAGTGGTCAGTAAACTATGTTTGTGAGCTCATCTAAAGTGAGGACTAGTTATGCCTTGTAAAGCGTTTATAAAGTGTTTGTTTCCTTTTTCTGTTTAGAAGATAAATGAGCCTTTAAATCTCCTTTATAAATGCTTTACAAGGCATAACTAGTCCTCACTTTAGATGAGTTCACAAAAATAGTGAACTGACCACTACTAAATGCTTTATAACTACCTGAGTTTACTACATTTACTTACACTTTCTAAGTGATCTTATTAATCAATGACAACACCTAAATAACTGGTTTGTAAATAATGCTATACTTAATTTAGAAATGATAAATTGATCATTAATAAAGTATGCAAATACAATTATTAAACACATTATAGATATGCTGCAATAATACAGCATTTATCATTTATAAATTGCTTATTAATGTCTATTAATGCTTTATAAATGATGAATTAACTGTTTAGTAATGCTTAACTAATGATTAATAGCATGCAGTTATTATAAAGTGTTACCCATTCTTGTAATTGGACTTTTTGTCTCAAAATGTAATGACTTTTTTTTTCTCATTGTTTTTTTTTTCTCCTTCAAATATTATTACTTTAATCTCATGGTGCTACAACGTTATTCCTGTAATGTTGACTCTTTTCACAAAATATTACTACTTCAATGTCATATTGCCACAATTTTCCTCAAAATATATTATTTTCAAAGTATTACTAGTTTAATGTCAGTATGCTTAACTTTATTTTATTTTAACATAATTTCTCAAATTTACTTTTTTAATTTAATGTTAATATTTGACTTTATTCACGTCAAAGTTCGGTAAAAGTTATGACTTTATTCTCAAAATTTCAAAGTTTCAATATGGCTATTCTTGTAAGTTTTTTCTCAAAGTATTACTACTTTAATGTTAATATTTGGCTTTATTCTAAAAGTCCTATTTCAAAGCCGCTTTATTCTCAAAATGTAGAATTGAAAAGAAATGATCAAAATTATATTTCATTGTAAAAGCTGTGTGATAATTATTTTTGAAAAATCAACTGAAAAATTCCATGGGTTTGGAAAAATAAGTAAAAACAGAACTGTCATCTTTCAGTGAATTATTCCTTCAAAATTGGACATTAAAAATCTGTTTTTGAGGTTTCCCATGCGTATTCCCTTGAGTAAATGTAATATGAAGTTCTCCAAACATATCATTATGAGTCGTAGTGGTACTATTCCCAGTTTCTTAGCGTGCTAAGAAACGATAAAAGCAAGTCTCAATTTGCCTTCATGTTAAAAGTTCAAGTCAAATATTCATCCTTTGCCTGAATCACATTACGGGTTTTTTTGTCCTCTAGAGTCGAGCGTGTTGGTATCAAGTCAAACAATATGTGCATCTGCTCAAAGAGTCAGAATAAGATGGGTGAAACTCTTTAAGAAAAGCCTTTTTTGATTGCTTCAGATGCAGACGTTCGTCTCTTGGAACAGAACAGAGCTGTCACAAACTCCATCTTATTTACATTTTCTTTTTTTCCCACCCCACACACACACGCCGCACTGTTCCAGAAACGCAAAAGGGAAGGAGCCCAAAAAAAGAGTGTCTTTCAATGCCAAGGTGCCAGGGCCTTCTTTTTAAGCCGTAAATGTTCTGACGCAGGAGAAGAGAAGGCGATAATGAGAGCTGAGCTCCTTTCCAAGACATCCGTATTGTTTTAATTGTTCGAGCCACATAACGGAAGAGAAGCGAAAGTCTCTGAGCTGCAGCGCCAACATTTAAAAAAAGAACAAACCTGGCTTTTTCCAATGTGTTGGAGCAATTATGTACAAACCCTGTAATTATGCATATCTTTTTGAAACATGTAAAGCTGTATGGAAATGAGTCTGGGCCGATTTAACTCCACACCACGCACCCCCCACCGGCAGCACATTGTTTGATATTTCAGAGAGTTTTGGAGAAGTAATGGGGACTTTAAGTCAAGGTTTTGCGCGAGAGTATGTGAACGTGGGTGTGAGCGCGCTGAGCTAAAAGGGGAAGCTTTAGGCCGTTTATTGCGGGGAAACGGTGAGAAATTGCTACAAAAACACACCCTGTGTGAAACTCTTTCCCTTCCTCCTGCCTCGTTGTCGCTTCCCCTCCTCCTTCGCGCGTGAGGTCCCACCCTTAATTAAGCCTGCTGGGGTTTAAAAGTGTTGAATCTTGTTTAAAGACCATCTCAGCACATTTAGAGGACCGTGCGGGTGCACGCGCTCACATGGTAATCAGGCCATCCACTGACATTTGAGTGGAAATCTTATTTTCAGACAGATCCCCCCCCCCACACACACACACACACATACACAAAAACACACTTGTTTTCCCAGCGATTTCTGAAAAGATGCGGCGTGTCTGGAGATGAGAAAACCGGGCCGATTGTTCCCGGCTGTAAGTGAGAATATCTCTGCTCAGCACCTCTGTTTCATGCAATTACCACTCGTTAATCCTTTCAGAAAGAAATTCAATTACTTTTATCAAGGTTATTTCATACATGATAGACAGCGCTGATGCGAGGGTGCAATGAAAGCGGTGCGTTTTGTGTTTCTGGCCAAATAATTGAGCTACGCTTGCTCTTCCAGGAGAATGGTCTTTCCAGAACCACGACAAAGCGACTTGTAACAGCTCTATGAACAACCAATAATGGGGACATTATTCCGGTTCACCGGGAGCTAAGCACCTGTTACTGCTCTTCAACGAAGAACCAACACTGACATTTAAAATTTTCATTTTCAACATTGATAACAGCTTATTGGCAGGAGTCTGTGCCGGTAAACCGACCAAGGCTCTTTAAATGCACGCAAAGTGGCGAGATTAAAATCAAATAGGTGTTTAGGTTTTCTTCCTCCCCCGTTTTTTCATTCCCTTCTTTTTCTGCTTGACTTATCTGCATTCGTTCCCCTAGACCCTCTCTCAGGAAGAGCAGTGGAATCTGGGTAGCTTCCCCCCTCCCTTCCGCACCAATTACCCCTGGATGGATTTTTTTTGGAGTGAAGCCGGATAATTGTGTAATTATCTGGGTGAAATAGGAAGTCTAATGTGTTAAAGTGGGATTTTTTTTTTTAAGCCATGGTGTGGAAGGAGTATGGCAGGACCAACCTGCCAGAGAGGTGGATGCTCATCCAAATTGATAAGTGAAGAGATAAGTCCCACTTGGCTGAAGTATAGTATGACCACCAATTCCACTTTGGAGAAGGCAGAGAGACCCAGAAATTGATTTTTTTTTTTTTTTTTTTCTGAGTGGAATAAATCAACATAGACGAATCAAGTGACATTCAAGTGTTTGGGGGTCCAATTATTGTTTTATTAGTATTATTGTTTTGTACATGTACATAGAATATTAATAAAATAATACCGGTGCCAGATAGGTGTTCCACTGACTTTAATAAAGGGCAAAGATCAATGATGATTGGTCAACAGGCCCTAAACGCATCATTTTGGGTCCCGCCCAGACAATGTGCTTCACTGGGAGTCAATTATGAGAGCATCATGACCTCTTTTTGAATTGGAAAAAGCATCGGATTATTTTATTGGACATTGGGATTTCAATCAGTGTATTTTTGTCCCAATATGATGATTGGAAAAGGTTTTAAATGGGTGAAACAAACAGCTAGTAATTAAGTTGATGATGCACATGAGGCGCATGATTCATAAAGTAATATCCTTGCATCAGTTGTGCATTAAACTGTGGAACCTGACTCGGTTTTACTTTATTGTGTACATTAAATAGTGATCACCTTAAATATCCAAATCGGAGTAATATACTGTAGCAATAACATTCAGATTATCCTCTTGGCTCCACTGCCTTTGATGCCATGTTTTAATCAATGAATAAAATGAACTAACTACTGGAATTCCAAGGTGGTCTCTTCCCATTTAACTAGCACAATATTACATTGACCCTAAACCGCTTTTCTTCACATGTGATTTCACATTGGCAGATCTCAGATCTTTGCTCCAAGACAAAGCTGCTGGTAAACAGCAACTTGTGAAAATGAGGGTTTGGAGGGAAGAGAAACAACACAATGAAAATTCAGGGAAAAGCAACATGAGATATGTTGTCTCCTTCAGCGGTTGTTAGGAAATAAATTGCTTTTGAAAGTAGAAATGTTTACCTCAATTGAGAGACGTTTTATGCCCTTGACAGGAAATTATTTCACAGCTTCTCTTGCGGTTGCTCTTTCCAATGGTCATGTTTTCTTAACCTTACAAAATAACTTGGCCTCTACATTCACCTCGAGTATAAACACTTATTCTGTGTTTTGAGGCCTCTCTCAACGGGTACCTTAACTAATTTCTTTCTTCTATGGAGAAACTGCCGCGATAGAAAAGAGGCGTGCTGCTATTCTGACTACTCCCCATATTTGCCCTTTGTGTTGAGTATGTAGCAAGTGGCAGAAAGGAAATCGAATGTAGAATTGCACTGACAGTCAAAAATGGAACTTTTTTTTGCTCTTTAAATTTGTATTAAAAGTATGCACCTTGCTCGCATAATATTGCAGTTGTTGTTAGCAAAACAAATCATATGAACTGTACAATTGAGAGTAAAATTTGTTTATGGCTGTTAATGTAGGCAGGGTTGGCCCATTGTTGGCTTCCAGACAATTTAGAACTTATCACTTCAATTTAATTGAGTATGTGGCAGAACTTTGGGAACAGACGGAGCATATAAGATGAAATCTGAAGGTACATTAGAATGGCCATTCTGTGATAGTCTGCAGCTAATGATCAATTTTTGGAACACATTTTCATCTGAATACCATTTGAAGAGTTTCGCAAACTTGAACAAACATATTGTGACAATAATGACAATCATTACAGTCACTATACGTATGCATGCATGTATGTATGCATGTATACCTGTATATATTTATGTATGCATGTACAGTATACCTGTATGTATGCATGTATATGCTGCCAATTTAAAAAATGAACTAATTGATCGCATATTTTTCTGTGATTAATCCCACTTAACATAAAATGTATTATATTAATTAGAAATTAATATAGAAACAACACAGTGTATTTTAAATAATTGAAAGGAATCTTTGTACTATGAATGAAGGCCAGTGTCACAGATGCCAGACTGATGTCTTGATGAATATACTGTTTTGATGAATATAGTTATGACACCAACATTTTTCATACCAGTCAAATTTTTCCATACTCGATTCCAATTTGTATACCACAACCAACAAGAACTACTATGTCAAGCAGGGCCGGCGCTCCGCACACGCACATCACGCACTGCGCGTAGGGCACCAAGTGCTTGGGGGGGCACCAAAAAATCTGGATCGTGAAAAATCATCACAATAGGGTACTAGTATAAATAACAAATAAAATATGTCTAAAGCATGTTAATATTGGGTTTAAGTGGTCGTTCAATGAGGCCTATTATATGTTGATCCGACGAAAACTAAGTGGTCCAGTGGTAGAATTTTTGCCAAGCGTGTCAGAGGTTCTGAGTTCTAATCCGCACTCATATAGTTTTTTTTTTTTTTCTCATCAAAACCGATTATGTTTTTTAGTGGTTGTATATCAGGCAGGGACACTTTTTGTGCTTTTTGTTTTCTAATTGTACCGGAGCGAATAGAGAGTCTCTCCACAACGGATTGAAACGCGCGTTGAGTGAAGGCTGTGCGCGAGCCAGAAACAAACATAGTATCCGCGCCACTGATCGCTCGGCAACGAGCACTTTGATCAGTTGATTTAAAAAAACAACACATTTCAGCGCTAGATCGACTCTTATTTAAAAAACGAATTAAATGAATGCTCTGCTGGTTAACTGGAGATGTTTTGTTTGTTTGTATTGGTACATTCGTGCCGCGAGATGTTTCAAAAGTGGTGGGGACATGTCCTACCCGCAAATTACGCCTATGCATGTCCAGGGGCGTCGCTATAGTAGTGCAAAAGATCCGGGGCTTTAGCCCTGCATGCATGGCTAATATATATATATATATATTTTTAAACTTTGAAACTGCAATTAGAAGAAAAAAAAAAACACAATCTCAGTGTTTGTATATTTTCATATTCACAGAGTTGTCAAATTATGTACAGAATTATTATATTGTGCCTGACCTTTGCACTTTTAACTTTCTGTGTTTACATTGTTCAGTTCCAAATCTGTGTTTTTAGTAATTGTGGTGGTATTTGGTATTTATAATTTTAACCTTTATATTATTTATTTCTTTTCATGTTTGGTGCCATTGTTAATGTAAAATTATTTATTTGCAGCAGTTATTTTGGAAGTAAAGAGAACCTAACTAAGAAATTCTGAATGGTTGTTATTCCCTTGGTGGGTGGGGTGGGGTGGGGTGGGGTGGGGGGGGGTGGGGTGGGGTGGGGTGGGGGGGGGTGGGGTGGGGTGGGGGTGGGGGGGGATCTGGGGGGGGGCACCACCAAGCATTTGTGCTTAGGGCACCCAAATGGCTAGCGCCGGCCCTGATGTCAAGTTCAAACATTTTAAAAGACAAGTAAACCGTCAGTAATAAAGAACAAATTACAGGCAATTGCAAAAATAAATATAATAGAACAAAGATACAAATGAAATTGTCAGTGCTAGTTTAATCCTTATTATAGCTACAAAAATATTCAGTCAAGAGCCAAGAATTGTGTTGCTTGATTATAATTGACAGACTGCAGCAGGTTTATTAGGCTGTCACATGACACACATCTAATTTTCTCCTTACGTTTATTTAAAGCTTTTCAACTGTCTAACTTTTTAACTTACGAGGATACTAGCCAAAAACAGGTATTTTGACACAATTTTGTGTGTTTTTGTCTGTTCAAACGCTATAGGACACAAAAGAGAACCCAATGCATTACTGGCATGCTTGTTTCGGGTGAGAGCCTCTTCACAGACAGCGCACCACGCTGAATTGAGTTATATTTTGCTTCTTACACACGAATGGTTTAAAAGCACTTGAATGAATGATTGGCTGATCATAGGATAGGCTTTCATGCGTACAATCTTCGGTCAGCCACTTTCTCTCACTTCGCAAAGCTGTTGAGTGTTGAAGGCATATAGCATGATCATATACTTTAACGCTAGGGCCCTGTGTACAGCTGACCCTCTCTCAGTCCTCACTGTTGCATGTTCTATTTAAAATGAGCTGTAAAAGCATGCTAAACAGATGAAATATAAATCAGTGAATTATTCACTCAACTGATTTGTTCAAAAACACTGATCCATTCAGAGAACGTGACTGTCTTCATACAAAACATTTATTTCAGTAACTACAAGTGACTGCCTTTATTAGCAAGTCAATGAATCATTTGCTCAGCTGATTCATAGATTCGTTCAGAAACGCCATTAGTACTGAATGTTTTACAGCAGTTACTACATTGGCTTTGTTTTACTTTCTGCAGTATTTAGGCAACTGGCAATATTGTGTCTAAAATGCAAGTTACTCAACATTAACTTATTGAACGACACATTTGTGAATGCCACATAGTGGAACAGATTATCCATGCAGACTGCATCACTTGTATTTGCTTTTGATGTGACACTTGCGCCCGATGTTATTGACCTTTGTTTTTGTATATTCTTTTCTTGGAATACTGCTGTAATGGTTCTCATGTTGTACATCTGGCTTGTTATGAAAGGCACAGGCAAAATGCCTTTCTGTCAAATGTTGATAGTTCAAAATTAATAAATGAGTCACACCTGGGAATCGAGGTTTCATCAAATTTCACTTAAAGAGGCAACATCTATTAGCACCTCACACTTTAGCAGGCAGAATTTTAAACAAACAACGTGCTCCATTAAACAAGTTAATGCTTTTACGGTTCAAACATTCAATTTTACAGCGTATACCAGCGCAACCTCTTTTGAGAGCGATGGCACCATAGTTTATCGAGCACCTCTCAACCACAAACACAGGTAAACAAAAACACAATGGCACTCCAACCAAAGGGCCCTGTGTACAGCTGACCCTCTCTTGGTCCTCACTGTAGCATGTTCTGTTTAAAATGAGCCGTAAAAGCGACAAATGATGCTAAATTGGGCACAAATGGATCTGGATTGTACTAAAAAGTTGAATGTGGACCTCTTACACTATAGTGCTGCTGCCATTACAGCAACAGGGAGACAAAGTTAACAAAGTCTGACATTTTAATTTAATTTAAAATTCCCCTCAATTTTAGACGGATAACATACTTCAAATAGCTCAAAATAAAAGCATTTTCAATAGTGGTCTCAAACCTTTGGACCTCTTAGTATTTTACTGTGATCTTAAGTTTTATGCACCTGAAACAAAATTCCCAACTTTAAAACTTGGAATCTAGATTAATGCCACTGCAAAGCACCTTTTGACAACATCACCAATAATGTTGATTGAATAGTGATGATGACTGTCATAAAGGCTACGGTTGTCTGATCAAGTTACTGCATTCCAACTAACGACGACAACTGCAGGGAAAAAAAGAATTGACGATAGCTAATTAGCAAATCCATAATGTTTCCCTCCTTTTAAGCATCTCCCTCGAGGGTGTTTTGAATCATTATGCAAATGATGTTGTCAAATGTCAATTAGTGCAGGAAGAAACTCTCATGATTTATTATTTTCAAGAGTACTTTTGCAGAGGGAAACTTCTCCCACTAGTCATCAAAGGAAATGAAAGATGAGATATATGTGTGGGACGAGCGCATGCACGCGAGTGTGTCTCTCTCACACACTGCGGGGAGCGAAAACCTTCATTTGTAGGCAAAGGACAAGGGAACGCTTAAGTGGTCCACTCGGGGGCCGCACCAAACAGACCTTTGACATACGCCATTGTTTCAATTGGCAAGGGTTTAAACACAAGGACTCTACATTTTCGGCTTTTTTTAATTCACTGCAGATGTTGCAATTAATGTCACAGACAAAAGATACTTTTTTGATGTGCCGTAATTACGAACAAGGACATAAACGCATCAGGAGAGCTTCTGTTTGACAGTTGAAGGATCCTCTTAATTTTTTTGTTTTTTGTTCCCTGACGTGTTTCGTTGGCTTGACAAGAGTTTCGCTTCCAAAACTATTCACGGTCCCTGGTGAAGGGCATTTCTTAGCAGCAGTGCAATTACCTAATAAATCAACCAATAAAAGACAATGTCAGGTGTCAATTAGGTTTTATAATTGAATAATTATTGGGTAAAGAGTCAAGGTAGGGTGATTAAGGCAGTGGTTCGCCAAATGTCAAAAAGCAATTGAAATGAATTACACAACTCTAAAACGACTCCCACGATTAGCTAGCAATAAAGCCTTGCTCCGTTTACTTTGTTTAGCAAAGCCTTCCTCTTTGGTTTTTCCCCCTGAACTCTTGCACTTTCTCTGCTCGGTCTCATCGCTCAAAGGCTCTGGCTTTTGCAAAGTGGAGTTTAAAGGTTTCATTGCAATGCCTTAATTAACCAAGGGTACACGTCTGTGCCCATAAACATAGTTAAAGACTACATTATTATTGAGGAATACGTTCAGTTCATTTTGTAATGCACCTGCAACCATTTTAGTGCTATGATTCGCAATATTGTGACAACACATGGGCTTGATCTACTGTAAAATGCATGTTATAGATCGCCCTAACTGAGGGCTACTTGGAGATTATCTGAAAAAGGGCTGAAAATGATCTGTACAGGGCTTCTTTTTCAAAACCCAATTAGAGATCACATCAGGGTTGTTAGGTGAATTATTTATTCATTATCCAGAGGTGCATTTAATGGGGCAAACTCATTTAGATGCTCATTATCAATCTTGGCAACAGATCATATTATTTGGACGTTTTGATCTTTCTGAAGCACAACCGTGTACAGAATGAAGGTGGAGCTCTATGAAAAAACACCAACAACATGCCAGATCCTGCCTTTGATTAAACATTGAGGATTGGCCTCTTGCAGAGAACAGAGTCATTGACTGTTCAGCAGACTTTCTTTAGACTCCCATGAGTCCACTGTCCACCTCAGTCGGGGGCGTGGCTACATGTGGGCCCATCCAACAGTCCAACACAAAATTATGACAGTTCAGTATATATATATATATATATATATATATATATATATATATATATATATATATATATATATATATATATATATATATATATATATATATATATATATATATATATTGGGTTAGAGTAGTGGATAGAATATACAGTTTGTACAGTATAAAAATATGTGTGTGTGTATTCACAGTTTAAAAGTTTACATTGACAGTTTAAAAATGACATTATAGACAACTAATCGTACTCCAACTTCAGATTGGTACCGAAAAAGAAAATACACCACAAAAGGAAACTTTAAAATTGGGGTTATGAGTGGATTTTGATTGGCAGCATATGCTAAACATCAAGGTTGGAATTAATAAGAACATGCTGATTCATGTTTGTCATAGATCTGTTAAGTCTAGAGGGATAGGGTCCATGCATAAACCGTGTCCCATTTTGATAAGAAGTACAAGAACAGAATGAATATATAAATGAGAGGTTTGGTTTACAGACGCGCGTCTTCATGGGTAATCTAGCTATATTTTCTTCATATTTGCATAACAAGGCATTACAATGTCACTTTTAAGAGCTTACCCACATGCATGTGTTAAAAGTTTTACATGAAACATAAAATGCTCAAAGTAAGATATTTCTAAGTGGTGTCTCTGAGAGAGTTAGCACTACTTTTAGTGATATTCAGGACTAGATTGGCTACGTGTATGCTGTCATCTTAGTCTGTTATTAGTCTGTAAATAAGCATAATTATACGACTGTGATCGATTTTCATTCGAAAAACTATGGTAATGTGAAAATTAAATTTTAATAGAATTAATTATGCTACAGGTGAAGAGTAAAGTATACAAAATGTGAATAATATTTTTTGTGATTGTGATTTTTGCTTGTGGTAGTTGGTTTACACAACCCATTTTAGTGTAATAATTTGATGCATTTCCAATTTAAACTGGACGGTTAACATAAGGCTTGATTTTATCCACCAGGAATCAGTTGGTTCATGAAAAGTCACAGTTTTAAACTTTTTGATTTTGATCTTGATTTTGATCACATGCTTTCACGGTGACTAGTGCATATTCCAATTCTTCTGAGGCCATTTGATAACTTTGTGTAATAAACACAAATAACTCATCTGCTGCAGCTCTCAAATCAACTATGGTGACTTTTGGTGAAATGTGGTGATTAATTCACACCGCACCGACAAACGCAGAAAACCACCAGATTACAGCATGTCACAGACATTGCATGACCTGACAAGTGCTGATTCAACATTTTCAATAGGTGAATACCAGCTTCGAGAGACGTAGACAAGAGTAACACACTGATCCGACAAAACCTGAGGAAGTGTCTGTTTCCGTCTGTCAGTACACTGTGAACTGGCCTTATGTTGACTTGTATCTAGGAAGTTTAACTGTCGTCCATGAGATGAAGAATACCAACTCTAACCTAACCAATTAAACCAAACTAGATCTTTATTACTGTATGTCTTTCATTTCACTGAAAAACTTTTCAAGATAGCTTTTAATGAGAGCTCCTCTCTTCCTCCTTTCCTTTCGGTATGTGCAGTTAGTGAGCTCTATCAAGTGGTATAAATCTTTAATTTTCGAGATCAGCATTAATGGCCGAAACAGCCTAAGATCTCGGCTCGGCTTCTGCCTTTCATCCTCTCCGCTGGTGGAATTCCGCAGGGGGCTGCGCTCAATCGTTTGCTCCCCTAAGTACACAAAATTAGCTGCTTATCTGTTGATCTCCGTACATGATCCCTATGAAATCCTTTCTGTGTGTCCAAGGCTACAGCCTTCACAAGAGCCTATAGGACCCTCCTTGGACTCTGTTTCTCTTGTGCTCGTCCTCTCTCTCGCTCTCTCACTCTATTTCGCTTTCGTGGCCCACAGAGGGGAAACTAAGCCTAATTAAATTGCTCTCAAAGACAATGAGGACCAGGCTTCTACCTCTTATGCCTCCCCTGTCACTTCCAGGGGCTTCAGGCAGACCTTAAGCCCTGGTCTTTTACCAAGCTGCTTGGAGGGATTTCACAAAAATTGAATTGTCATTCACATCCGTTTGCCTTAGCGTAATACATTCCGATGCCAGTAAACGGGTGTGCGGAATGTGCTAGAGAAAGTTAGAGGCTTCCGGGTAGATTACGGCTGAGTTGAGTTGTTTGCTACATCTTTGAGGTCCAGTTCAATACCATTCCAGATCTTTCGGAGCCCCATCCCCGCATCTGCTCTTCCACAAATGGGCTCCTTAATCTCGCAGTATTTGGCCCCGTTAATGAGCGCCGGCTGTGGAATTAAGCTTTCCTCTGCCGTTAATGCTGTCTGCGAGAGCCCGAGAGTGACTGTAGGCCTCGTTAGTGCTGCTTGCTCACTATTGATTGTGCCGGGCCACTAGGGGCTCCCTACCTGCAGTTGACTTTGTACTTCTCCAGGAGTTGTAAGGGCCTGCCGAACAACAGGGACTACGCACATCTCAAACAAGGTCTATGAAAAGCCTATCAATTAGGCTTTGAAGGTCAAGCAAACTCTCTCTGTGCCTCCTTCTGCAGTTCTGTCTTTTTCTTTCTCGCTCGCTCTCTCTCTCTCTCGCTCTCCCCTGGCTTGACTTGCTCATCTTGAGCTGGCACTATCTCCAATGCTCTCTCACTTGCATCGCTCTCTCCAAAATACATCTGAAGACTCCATTCAATTAAATATCTCTCGGCTCCAGCTGCTCCCTAAGTGAAAGGTCAAGCAAGTCCAGGAGGCTAAAAGAGAAAGGCTTGGCTTCTTCTGAAAGCTCCCCTCCCTTATTCCCTCCACCTCCCAACAAAGCCTCCCCCAAGCCTGGGCTCTCTCTTAATGATCCCCACTGGTCAATCCCTAACTAGCGATGACAGTTCCCCCCAGAAGCACCACTGTGGATGGGAGCCGATCGATCAGTTGGAGCGAAAAAAATACACATAATGATAACCCGCAGACATAATGTCAAGCCCTTGTGCTGTCCCAATTGGTTGACATTCAGGTGGATAGAGGGGAGGGCCAAGTGCCGAGACATCAAAAGAGAGGTGCAGCGGTGCGCTTCTCTACGCCAAGTGAGGTCTGTTAACCCTTCTCTCGCATGACCTCTAATTACCTGAGAAGTGCCCTGAGGGAGTGTAAATGGGATGGCCATCAACTTGGAGTGACCCTCATGCCGTCGCCTTCAAAACAAACACCAGTAATACTCATTACTAGAGCAGTAATCCAGCTATACAGGTCTAGTAACAGGGTGGACTTTGTCCTTTTGTGAAGTGGTAACCATTTAGTGGTTCGCAAACTTTTCAGGCCAAGTAACACCTCTGACTAAATGAGATGATACTAGTTCCACCAAGTCAAAACCGTCTTCCCCAGGGGTTGAATTGGTCTGCTTGTCACTCCAATTCATCCAAACTATGCTCCAGAGCAGTGTTTGATCCAAAAAGAGCTATATATAGGCTACTGTAAGTACATTTGAAGTGAACGGAAATCTATATGAAAATCCATAGCATTTTATTGTGTTATATTTTATTATATATTTTCATTTTATACTTTTACACTTATACTATACTTTTACTACTTACACCTAGTTTTGTTCACCCTAATTGCAAAATGTATTTCTCTCTTTTCAGAACATCTTCTTGAACACATGCTTATGGACTTTGACTATATTACAATATTATTATTATTTTCATATTGTTATTATTGCTAAAACAATGTCTTTAAAACTGAGCATCTTATATGTTTTAAGAGCAAACAGAATATCTGTCATTCACCTCAGTTTTTGCTCATGTCTTTCAGCATGCAGACTGTGATCGGTGTATAAAGCTCAAAACCCTACCCATTTCTATCTGGCATTGTGGAAGAAAGTTATGCATTAGAGCAGGGCAATTTAGCTCTGGTCCAGAAAGGGCAGTGTCATGTAAAGTTTAGCTCTAACTCTAATTAAACATGCCAGCCTATAATTTTCAAGAAATTTTAAAGGCCTTGACTAGCTCATTCAGGTGTGTTTGATTGCATTTGGAGATTAGCTCCTTTCAGGAGTCAAACAAAGACGTTTAGAGTCATAAGAAATACTAAAATTATATAAATATTTCAACTACAATAACACATGGAAAAACAAAACTGCATGTATTTTTTAGTATGGAAAACATTGTCATGTCACATACCGCTGCTGTTACCACATTTTGAAAATCACAGATCTTGAAAAAGTTAGGGTGACGTTTCTTTGATTGCCTCTAAAAACAAGGTATTAAATTGCAGTTCTTAATCCAAAGCTGAATAATGACGTAAATAGCATGAGTGAATGTCTTCATGTTCACCTCAGAGGGAAAGACTGCCTTTTCACATTCAAACTTTGAAAACAAATGGCTCCAGTGGGACCAGGCATCCGTACGGGTTCGTCTTACCGTGCGATGCTTTGGCAATCTATTTCCCCCTTTAATTGCGAGCAGACAAGTGGAACCATACATCTGCTCTATGCCGCTCAACCCAATACATAAGCGCCATTGATCAGTCTGGCTTAAAAAGTGGTGCCACTTTCCAATCCCTCACTGAAAGCAGGGGAGGCACTATCAGAGGAGTTGATATGATACACCAACTCCTGCCTGCCACCCCCTCTCCATTTCAGATTAAATTCAGGGTGTCTCATTTTGGATGGGCGGCGGACAGACGGCCTGACTCCAGCACTAGATGAGAAAGTGTTGGGCTGGGCCACCACCACCCCCCTGCCCCGAAGTCCCATCAATAGCCACTGGAATGGCAGCCAAGCCGCTGTAACATAGGACGCCTGTCGCTTGTATGCTGATTAGAACAGAGCAGAGGGAGAGAAAGTGGCAAGGAGACTCTTGATCAGTACCTGTCTCTGTCTCTCTTATTCTGTCTGTCTCTCTCTAGCTCTCTAAACGCTAGGACAGACTGGTGGGTGATCGTATTTCCAATCCTATCAATACTATCTTACCTCGGTCCCTGCTTCCCCCAGTGGTTTCATAACCTTGTGGTACACGGCGTCCCCTTAATTAGCGCCATTGTCTCTAGACAAATGAAAGTGGCTATTTTTTAATGACATTGATTTAAATGGATTGCTACCCAAAAGTGTGAATTCTGTGATCATTTTCTCAACCTCATGTCATTCCAAACTCATATTTTATTATTGCCCAACAGGATGCACAAAACCTAAAAAGGACATAAAGTCGCATCAAATTTGGCAACATAACACTCAGCTAACAACAAACCTTATTGGTTATCGCACACCAAACATCATGACATTTGAGTTTTGTTTTGCCATATTTGATTTAGCTTTATGTCCTTTTTTTGAGTTTTAAATGTTGAAATGTTACTGTATAACTTTCATACAGTAATATGGACTAAACAGAACAGAAATCATCAGTGTTGGGAAAAGTTACTTTTAAAACTAATGCATTACAATATTTCGTTACTCCCTTAAAAAAGTGACTAATTGCATTACTTTGTTACTTTTTATGGAAAGTAATGCGTTACGTTACTTTTGCTTTACTTTTTCACATCTGGTCTGGGCTTGATTGTTTGTTTTTTAATAACTTTTTTTTTCTTTCTATTTTTGACACCAAAGGTGAAATGAATAAGCCTCAGACTGAAGGAAATAAAAAATCATGCCTCTACAGTAGAGGGTGCAAAAGTAATTCCTTACTTTACTATAGTAGTTACTTGGAAAAAGTAATCTGATTACGTAACTCGTATTACTTGTAATGCGTTATGCCCAACACTGTAAATCATTCAGATTTGCAATGACACAAGGGTGATTAAATGATGCCAGAACTTTAATGAAACTCTTTAATTGCACTTTTTAAATGTATTTGCCTCAAATCTGAAGTTGTAGGTCTTCAGACATTGCTTCAAATATTAGTTCTGCTCACAAGAGAACCAGTTCTGACTCTCTTCCAACGCTGTGACAGATTTGTTGTCAGTTGCATTTTCCACCTTAGGCAAGTGTCAACCAACATATTAAAGTTAAAAAATATTGAAGTAGAGGGGCTCGTTTATTTTCCTAAATTCATCTCGTGCAGGAAAATAAATGGAGCATGACAAGTTAAGGCCATCGGATATTAAGTACATAATGATTGTGATATTCAGCTTGTATCAGTTACAGTAAACTGCAAAAGTGCTGTGTAAGTTATGACAAAAATCGGATTCCTCAATCAATCTTCTTTGTCCCTCATCGATCCGAGGGTCATACTTTCCCTTGTGTCAAAAACAAAACAAATGTTGCAGTGCTCTATGATTTCTCATTAAGTCCATGTCTCCAATGGTCTCCAATGGTCTGCAGACACTCCCACAAAATCAATAGCTCGGGGTCTCTATGAATTGCTATTGTGATGATGAGGAATTGATCTTTCCTCTTATGGGAATGTTTTATGTGACAGAGAGACTGGTCACATATTCAAATATCACAAGCAGCACATGATTTCAGTAAACACCGAATCTATTACTGGATTTAAATTTCCCATGTCCTATGGAGAAAAAGAAATGGTATACTTTTGTAGAAGTGTATCAATTTACTGAATAGGTCAACTACTGTTACTGAACCAATCGAAACTCATTGCTTGCTCAGTATTGCATGGTTTTCATGTTATGAGTAATTTCAGTCCAATCCAACTCGGGAAAGTTCAGACCAGCTTGTGTATTACAAGCCTGTGACAAACTTCCACCGACCGTCAAACTTAAGAAACCGAAGTGGCGTATTTCCAGGATTTCTACAGGTGCAGCACTCAAAGTCAGACATTTCCTTTGGCTCGACACTCTTCGCTTGATTTCTGAAAAAGTCCCCGCTTGCCCCCTTTGATTGAACTCAATGGGATTACAACAGAGTTAATCGCTTCTGGGTTTGTCCACTTATTACCATGTGAACTCCCCCTCGGCGCCCCATTGTTTTCCGCCCTTCCATAAAGATTACCTTGAGCGCGGTTTGGAATTGCTCTATTGTCTCCGTCAGAGTGTGGGAGCTTAATGAAAGCGGAGTGGCAGACTTCACAATGGAGACGGCTGCCGTGGCGAGAGGTGGCCGTATGCTCATTAATGAAAGCTCCGCGACTGTCTTTAAAAATAGAATTGCTGGTTGGCCTCAGATTGAGCTATTAGGGACTTGTGATTGTATGTAAAGCCCCCCATCCTCAAACGTACCCTCAAACACCTACCAGCAGGAAACGGAGAAAAAGGCACCACACGGCACCTGCAAAGTAACCCAAATGAGGGAGCTAGACTTTTTATTTGTGTCTACTTTACAGTAGATGAGTAGCTAATTGCTTCTATTATACTGTGAAATTAGAATGGTTTAACATTGTAAATGGTCACATAGTTGCTACTTGTTACAAAATACATTTTTCAAGTTAACTTAATATAGTATTTTTGTTTAATGCATATTGTAATTTTAGATATTTCTGCATGTATATGACAAAAATCATATTAATCATATTCATATTAATCATATTCTTAAATCTAGTAATGTTTATTCATAGAACGTTTGTACAAGAACGCAACAGCTTCACAAAAACGTGCCAAGACAATGGGCAACAAAAGACTACTGAAACACGGTGGTATAAATACACAGGGAAATTAGGGGCTAATGAGGAACAGGTGTGAACAATGAATCACTATGAAAACTAATGAGGATACCTGCAGAAATATACAAGGGAACTACAGAAACAATGAAAGTAGGAACTAAACACAGGAAGTGAACCTCTGGAACAAGAGGAACAGAAAATACACTTCACAATAAAAGTCCATACACTGTAAAAAATTTCTAACCCTCCCAAATCAAAAATTTCAAGTGACCGATAACATCTAAATTTTTCAATCGGCCCAAGTGAAAATCTGTAAATTTAATTGTATAATTTACAGAATTTCACTTGGGCCAATTGAAAAATTTAGATGTTATCGGTCACTTGAAATTTTTGATTTGGGAGGGTTAGAAATTTTTTACAGTGTATGACAAAATCAAGACATACAAAACCAAGGAACATATAATACAAAAATCAGTGAAAACTCTCACTATAATCAGTGAAGCTGAATGGTTATCTAATTTACATAATTTCTACACCTTGATGGTTATAGTAAGAGCATTCACATTGAACAAAGTGTAATGTAAATTAAAACGTTTGACACAACAGTACAATCACATAGAATGCTGTAAAATACATCTTTTACAATTAGTTATTGCGTTTTTTTTTTGTTTGTTTTTTTGGCTTTAGTTAAGCAGCCCTACTGGACTTTGAGATTGACAGAGTCACTGTTGAAGATCATTGATATAAATAATTGCACAAGGTGATGTTAATAATATTGCTTGAACCGGACGCATCAGTTGAAAACAGTGATACATATGGGATCACTTTAAGCTAGTAAACTGGTTCACTATGAGGTGAGTGTCCTCCAAAAATGAAAGGTCAGTGAGTTTAAGTGCGGCATAATGAGACATTCCAACATGCAACTTTTGAAAAGGTGTTCATTAACTAGAGCGTTTTTAATGCAGCCCCTTGAGTAAGCCCATGAAGTAAAAAGGTCTTTGTTTATTGATGATGTGTTATTTCCACCATCATAATGAAAGCATACTTGTGAAGAGAAGACCCTTAAAATAAGAATATTTTAAATTACTTTCATTTTAAAATCAAACATTACCGTTGATTTCCCTACTGGCCATTGAGATCATGGAGACAATAAAGCTTAGTGGCAGCCAGTGTCTCTGTACTATCTGCCATACCAATAATACTTGAATTTATATCATTTTGTTATTTGTCTTTTTATTAATATTTAAGATGTTATTAATTGTATTTTAATAATTAATGTTTATATATATATATAAACTGCTTAAATATTGTTAATTTATTTTTACTCATTTAAGAAATGCCACAGAAAATATGGCAGTCACTTATTGCTGAATAAATAAAACGAAAATTAGTAAAGCAATAAATGACAAATTAATATTTAATGGTGTATATACAGTATATATATATATATATTATAATATAAAAAGAATTTTTTTTATTAATGTGTCATTATTTTTACCATCATATTACCATCCATGGACTTTAATAATAAGATACTAATAAATATAAATATTTTCATACAAATTTAAATTGTGTGCTGTCTTTACATATGCTTTAGAAAAAGACTTTCATAAAAATACGTAAATACAATTAATATTTAATTCAATTTAGTCCTGAATTGATTTTTGTATCGTTTCCTTTATTTATTATTTTCTGTATTTATTTGTATTACATTTCGCCTCTTTATGAGCAGACAGACATTCGAATGAATTTATTTAAAAAAAAAAATTTATCTAGTAATTTTTATCCCCCCAAAAAAATCATTTGTTTCATTGGATCAAATTCAAATGCAAACAAAAATGTGACTTTGGCTAGTGTTAATTTTTAACCATGGACGTATACAGTAAATGCAAGAAAACAGAGTTCACACAGATATTAAAGCATAGAAGTAGCTAGACTTACCCAGTAACCATATTTGCTGTGAAACAATGTATCTTCAAAAGTTGATTGTTGATACTGGTGCGGAACCCCAAATCTGCCAAATCTTAGATCTATAAATGATAGCCATTGTGTCATAAACAGTCTGTGCAGGAGCTACTGAGAAGGTCAGGCTGTTGTTTTGAGTAATTAACCATCTAACAGTCTTTCAACAGGAACTGTCATCTGGGCTTTATGTTCAGTTCGCTTGAGGTGGAGGAAACCAGCCTGCTCTCCCAGTGAACCTCTCCTATACGTTCAGTGCCAAGAAAAGGTCAGGTTTACTTCTTGCTGAAGCCTTTCGTGGTCTTTTTGCTTTGCCACCAGGAAGGGCGTTTGGTGAGGGACTGTCAAAACTGTTAGGGTCTTTGAAGAGAGAAAGGTGTGCAACCTTTAGTGTCCCTCGACTGAGGAGCGTTGCCCTCTGCACCCAAACATCACCTTAAAGGCCATATATTCTGTTTACTCCCCTGTATCCTTTAGTTCTTTCTCCCAGGGTTTAAAGAGCAGCTCTCTGACTTGAATAACTATCACCTCATTGAACTGGGAACTGTGTCGGGCTACAAGCTACATGTCAAAGGATAGTTTGAGGGGGTAATCAAAAACTTAATGAATGATCAAGAAAGCCATAATTTTGGTCTGCTTCTAAAGGAACAGTGACAAATTCAACTCTTTAAAGATATTTATCAGTCTATTTTGAAACATGACAGCTTGATATATTTCGGAAATGTCCTGTAACAAAGGATACTTGCTGTGATTTGGTGTGGCCTAACTGACATATAAATGTCACAAGAGTCCAAAAAGGAATGATGTGTAAATAATATTAATATTATTTATAATAATTAGAAGTGTTTTGCATGATTTTATCCACAAGTTTTCAATTTCCTCAAGTCATTAATTACCATCAGCTGGCAGCGTATCGCCAAAACTCACTCAAATGGGACACGTTTAAAGCGATAGCCTCTTCGCCATAAAACATGAATGAATATCCAGGGTGGCCTCAGCTTCGAACAATACCCCAGGCCAATGCCTTCGGCGAAACGTTTCTACGGTTCATTTCTGTACAACAACCCTCCAGCCAAGAGCCGTTCTCTTTTCAAGTGTGCAACACAAAGTGGAAATGTTGAATACAGAAAGGAAGGAGGACTGCACAACCACAGATATGTGAATCAAAGACATGTTGGCATCAGGGGAAGGGAATACACTCACCTTAATCAAGACAAGTAACCATATTTTATTTATCAGCTATTTATTATTGAGTATATATCATCCATAAAAAATTTACAGAGTATTGCCTGCTTCTTTCTTCGCCCTAAGTTAGGTCTCAGTGCACAATAGCTACAGGGTATTCTCGTATTGTTTTTTTTTTTTATTCTTCTTTTCTTTTCTTTTTTGCAAGTATCACTGCTAACATTAACTCAAAACTTTTCTAAACTACCTCAGGAGTTTATGTTCCATAATTCTAACATAAATTCTTCAAGATTAAAAACAGGCCGTCATGCATTAGTGGCAGTTCTGGGACACTTGGTGTCCTGTGTGAGATAAAACATGACCAAAGAGAATTTTCTTATTTTTAAAGTCTTCTAGTACTGCTTTCTTCGTTAAGAGTGCAAGGGGACTCGGGTTCAAATTGTCTATGAACAAAAACTATATAAATAGCCAAATAATGTTTAGATTATTTGTGTGTGTGTCTGTCTGAGATTTTAATGATCAAAGATTTTTGTTCCATTCATTCAATCATTCATTCATTCATTCATTCATTCATAATTTGGAAATTGCATTCTAAATCCAGTTGGCTGAATAATCCAAGGGGGCCCATGCCAATTTTGTTCAAATTAAATGTGATTTTCAGTACAATTAGCTATTAAATTGGCAAATGAAAGCTTGACAGATGGTCAAGGTCTTCTCAATACAGCCTCATGCCATTAATTTTAAATAAGGTATGTACACATTGAAGTCAAATCACCCAAATTAACATTTTGATTTAAGTTTGTGTGTTCTAGGTCAAGTCAGTCTGACACTGACAGCATGCAAAGTCGACAAAGACCCCTTAAAAACTAGAGCAAATGAACAAACTGCTCAGTTGGCCAGCCAAGCTGTCTGAGAGACATTTTAATTAAAACTGTGACATTGTATCAAAAAAGCAGGAATCTAATCATGATGAAATAAGTATAATGTAATTATCACTCAGGTTATAAATAGCTTTAATTTTATGCTTTGCAAAAAAAAAAAAAAAAAAGCAGTTGGAATGGCACCCGTGTGTTTACAGAACTTTGCGCCACCTTCAGTTAGTGCCAAGAGACCGAAGCCAGATCCAGTGTCTCCTCTACAGTCTCATGTCTGTCCATTCATCCATCAAACCTTTCTCACTCCCTTTCTCCAAGAACAGCTCCTCTAGGGTGTCTAAGGCCTTGGTGGATGGGACAATAGGTTTCCTTGAGAGTAAATTTGTGTACATGTGATTTTATTTGTAATTTTAGTAAATGTCCAGTTGTTTTACTGCTAATTCAGGGTTTCTCTGAAAAATCTGATCTGGTAGGAATACGAGATTGTGGAATTGTATTATATTTTTCACAACCCTTCTCCTACTTTATTTGAACTTTTGTTTGAATTAAAGAACTAAAGCTAAATTTGCATTGCCTGGTTTATTATTTATTTTGACCTATTTGCCAACTTTCTATGTAAAATTACAGTTGGTGGTTCAAGTACTACTGGTTTCACTTCCAATATATAAAAGGAATGATGTTCGCTAGGAAAGTCCCATCACAGACTACCCAGAATGAGCACTTGTAGAAGAAGCTTCAGGTATGATCTTCATCTTAATTTTATTATAGATGGATGGGTGGGTGGATGGACGGGTGGGTGGATGGACGGATGGACGGATGGACGGATGGACGGATGGACGGATGGATGGATGGATGGATGGATGGATGGATGGATGGCACTACTACCTGATGGTCTATGTGGCATTATAGGTCACCCAGTACCATAAGAAACCTACGTCCTATGTTAATAATTGTAATTCAAACATTGATTTGAAAACGTATCCTACCCAAACAGTGCTTAAGAAGACACACAGAGACACCACCTGCTCTAAATAGTGTAGACAAACTCTATTACCTTCCATTAAACACACCGAGGCAGATGGTTGAAGCCTCACACATCAGGTAAGAATGTTTGTCTGAGAAGCTCAAACGAATGCCTAAGCAGACCAAGAACAAGAACAAGAATTTCTGCTATTTGGCTGATTTACAGCAATCGCATGCCACCCAGACAAAACAAAGGAATAGCAGACTAACAGAGGAGTGTGAGAGGAAAGAGAACACAGGGCGTTAATGACTGGCCTGCTGAAGAAGGAGAGCAGGAGAAGGAAGAATTCCTGATGAGGAGTCACTAGTGGCACAGGTGCACGAGGTGAGAATAAGAACCGTACTGCGTCTAATGATCAGGAGGGATCCTTGAAGTGGTCCTTGGGGAACTGTACTACACATGGAAGAAGATTCATATAATGAAAGAAGCCGTGGTATTAGAACGAGGGGGAGATACAGTAGCGAAAGTATGGTTAGATCTTTGTGGAGGGGTTACCTGAAAGACAAGGTTTTGAAAGACGCCCATAAGCGCCGCCTTAATTGGTATGCAAATATATTTCGGGCTAGTTTCCCTTAAAACCAATGAACCATATGGTAGAAATTTGTAAAGGCATAAAGGCCTGAGTTTGTTCAAATTCAGCTTTAAACTTTCGGTTTAAACTGTTACTTTATTTAAAGGGATTTCTGGGACGAATTCACTTAGTTTCACCACACTATTTCAATGTGAAAAACTGCCTTTAATGATGTGTTATCAAAAATGTCTTACTTCTCATTTCTGAAGTTGTAATTACAAATTTATTACGTTCAAGTGTTTTTGTCAGAAAGAATAGGAATCATGGAGGTTCATTCTTGCCTATTTCTTGAGAAAATCTTATTAAAGCCAGTATGCATAGACAATTTTTAGCCAAAGTGAGGTGAAGTAGTGCAGCAGTCTAATTATTTGTTATTCTTCTTGGCACAAACACATTTCTTTTCTAATTAAATTGCTTAATTATAAATTCCACCTTATTTAGCATCTAAGTTAATTTAATTGTGCACAACATGATCAGCATGATTAAACAAAGTGCAGATTATTTCAAGAAAAAATGGCTTTGTAATATTTTTTTTAGAACCGTAATAACTTAGAAAATACTTTATTTTCAGTTGGCTTTGTTTTTTTGGTGCATAAAATCCAATTCCTCTCTACATTTCTTTCCCCCTGGTTCAATATCCAGTTTAGTTAAAGTAAAATGGTTGTGAGCGCCATTTCACTTTTACCATAATGCATGTCCTCAGATTCTGTGTTGAATTACATTAGCACTACTATAAAGGAAGCATTGCCGAATGACCCATAAACCCAAATTAATGTCCAGGGAAAGTAAAGGGGTCATAATATTGAGCTCCCTCTCCCATTCTTTCCTTTTAGTGGACTAAATGGAAGAAAGTCTTCATTATAAGCGTCAAACATGTGTTAACCTTAAAGCATAAATGACCTCAGCCTATCAATAGAAGAGCTTGTATCTCATGTTGGGTCATGCACCATGTAGTCATAAAATAGGAGGATGAAATGGCCATTAGAAAGCCGTTTTATTGATGAGTCTTTCTACTGCTAACTATTGTGTTACTTAGCGAAAAGGACTGAAGTTTTCGTACAGCAGCGTCAACCTCTAAAGACTTATTTACTTGTGTTTTGTGTTCTGTCGGCTCCTCGTTTATTTGGTATTGATGCCGTCGCGTTAATTTCCTCTGCAGTGACATTCTGATAGGAGCAGAACAGATGGAAATACGGGATTGTCCCAGCAAAATTCATCATGAAAAATGCATCCGACACCTGTGTAATTTGCCTAATCATCTTTTCCTAATAAGCTCCCTCCATTAATTATGCACGACTTCCACAATGCAATCAAGATAAAAGTAAATCTGATGACTTAATACCCTTCAAAATAATTGGTTCAGCCAACCACCCACCCCCCTCCCCAATCCCCCTTCCCACCATACTCCCCCTTTCCCATCATGCCCCATCTCTGGGACAGCTTCTCTTTTGATTCTCTTTCCTTTACCTCTCCTGGACATTAATTGGGATTAGGGATCGTAAAACACGTAGTCTGGAGTGTGCGGCGTGTCAGGATATGCATGACAGGAGTTAGGCCGGCAAGATGTCTGAGGGCAGGAAGTTCACCCGCTGTGGACTAAGGGATTCAAAAACGGTTTTCTCCACTTCCTTTAACCCACCCCCCACCTCCCGAGTCCTCCTCGTCTGCTCCGGCTCGCTGTCTCATTGCAGTTAACAGATGCAGGTGCAGATGAACGTGCATCAGGAGGCAGCTGCGAGGGCCTGTCGGTGGGGCTTTGGAAACCTAATGAGAGTCAACCTTTGCGAACTTGCTGTCTTGCCGTGCGTCCCACCTGTCACTTTGTTACAGCCTGCGTGTGCCTTGAATTTAGCGGGCTAAATGAGCGGGAAAAGGAGGCTGGCATTGCCTCATGCTGAGGCTTAAATCTAAAGATGGGGTGCCAAGCGTTGATCCTAAGCAGAAAAACTGGTAGAGTACAAATAAACAATATAGTCTGTTTAAACGGCACAATTGACCATTCGCAAAGACCCGCCCCCCTTAGTTACTGTCGCTATGTCCGACAAGCTACGCCTTTCTCACGCCACACCATGTTCTCACACAGTGAAAAATACATGGCGGAGCAGAGAGGAGACTGACAACACGCTGACAGACAGGACAGACCAGGTTACTTTTCGGTTACGTTTGATATTAAACATATTAAACAAAGTCTCACCTTTCCAATTTGGTCATTTTTTAAAAGAAATTTAAACAATAAATACCGTTTTGTGGCTCTTTAATGTGTCGTGACAGATCGCTGTAGAGCATCAGTTAAAGCTGCTCGTGAACCGATCATCTCTTCCTTCTAGTTAATTTATAGCCTCAAATAAACATGAACAAACATAAGAAGGAATGTTGTTTTAACCACGGAAAGGCGTCATTACACTCCATTTTTCAAGTTCAAATCCTCCCATGTTAATCTACCAACTCTCCTGACTGCTTTGTCGGACAAAATGGCGGATCATAGCGAAGTATGATTGGTCAGATCACCTGTCAATCAAGCTCTCTGCGAAGGGTCAATTCCGCTAACAGTTTGCACACTATACTATTTTTCAGCGCAAAAACACTTTTTCACAAATCACCCACAGTTTAAGTGGCCTTGTGTGCACCAAACAAGCAGATCTGCTGTAAGGAGGAGGAGTTTCTGACGCCTGTACCAAACTGTGATGGGCAACATAGCTCCTATGACGAGAAAAAAACTGTTAGCTTGAGCATTCTGTCCTTTTTAGGGGTCGGATTTGACATCACATCCTGTTTTTGGTTCAATTCGAAGTCTTTGGTCTGTGTTGCGTTCATATGTCAGTCAAATCGCAGCAAAGCACCCACCTTTTCAGGGGTCTCAGTCCACTTGTTTGGTGCGCACCAGGTTCACACTTATTCAAATGAACCGCACTAGCAGAGCAATCGCACCAGAGTTCGTTTTGATCAAACCAAACCTGCCAAGTGTGAAAACACCCTAAGATCCATCACAAAATCTATACGTCACAATTTAGTTTTGTATAGGTTTGGTCTTAAAAATGAGCCAGTACTAAACGTATCGTTTTCTTTTTTGGTCCGGACCAAAAGAACCAAGATAAACGAACTACAAGTGTGAACACACACCGTTGTGGTTGCAGTAAGTAAAGACCAAATGATAAAGAAGAGCTTTGCTAAATTGATTGCGAAAACAATGCAGACAACATAAACTTTGCTGTTAGCTGCCACAAATGAATTCTTCCCATAGCCTTTTAAAACCCCTTTCCAATTGTGTCATTATAGACAAATACGCATTTTGTGTGAATCCTGATCTCATGAATTTATAGTCTTCAAGCGCATCTCAGACCTTTGGCTGGCAGCGAGTCTACTTTTCTGCGCTATTGCTAATCCATGGCAAAATTAAATCGCTGCTACTTTTAAGATATCTGAACAAAGCCCACAATTTCTGATACCCCAGTGTTCCAACTTTGATCAGCTGCCTTACTCCTGGCGAGAGGCTGTAGTTAATGGGAGTTAATGTTTCTCTCGGCCGCGCTACCCACGGAGTGCTGCGTTAAGCCCACATCAATGATGATTACAAGTGCGTTTGTGGAGGTGTGCTTTAGAGCAATAGTGCTCTTTGCATTGAACTGGCTGTAGCTAGCAGTATGGTGCTACCTTTTCATGTGCTCAGAGTTGCTTTGAGATGCACAGAATGGCCTGTGTTGTTTATGGTGATGTGCGGTTGCTAAACTAAAATTTTAAAGTGATATTAATAAACTTAACTAAATTTTTCATTAGCGTGATAACAGTTCATATTTTTTTCACAGCTTTTCCAATAACATGCCTTTTTTTCAACAAGTAGCGTACAAGGCTGTTTTGTTCAAGGATAGTTGCACACTTAGCTTTACTGCTAAGCTAGCAGTAAAGCAAGCTGTTTTTAGCTTTTTCTTTACTATATATGTATTAACATATAGATGTAGCTAACTAATTATATTATAATTAGTTGGATTGTAGTTCAAATTATGAGAAGCTTGCAGCTTGAAAGCTACAGTTTCAAATTAGCTTCTGCAACACTGGATGCTTTCTTGCAATTATCCTGAGGCCAAGCGAGGTGACGTTATTTTTCTGTGGAAATCGATGTAGTTAAACAACAAAGACGTGTGTGCGGAGGAACTAAATGTTAACGCTGGTGCGTGAGACGCTGATTAAATGAAGAAAAGGGAAAAAATAGACCTGATCAATACTGAAAACAGAGCAAGTGACGAGATGCAAAACGATACTGCATCGCAATTCGACTTGAGATAAGTGGCCGTAAGAGGCTTTCAAATTAACGTCTACATTTCGAGATTTTAGCGAGTGAGATGCCACCCTCCACCTGCAACACCTCCATCCCACAATGCCTTGTTTTCCAGCCCAAACACTCACACTGTAACACCTGCACAGAGGCATTGATGCACCGATGCACTGAGTAGCTGTTTATAGGAGCTTTTACATCATTAATTTGGAGATTGCTGAAGTGTTAATCAATGCCGCTGCCATAGTAACAGAACAAACAGCGAGTCCTGAATCCCCCGCTAATTGTGCTTTATTGTTTCAGACAGAGCCGGCAGAGCAAAGGGGACTTCAGTTTGACGTCTGCTCATAAAGACAATGTTCTCATTTTAGCCTGATGTCTCTCCATCAAACTTAGTCGGGGCGTTGTTTCCATTAACCACTAGCAACACCTCACCACCGGAGAATGTTTTAATCAATTATGGTCTGACTCACTCACAGCTTATACAGAGACACCAAGCGCATTTATGCCTTCCTTTTTAAACTCTCACCGTGAGTGCACTTGTCCCAGTTTGGATGTTAGATTTTAAGAATTGTACATGCATTAGGATAGCATACAGTATGTATAATCAGGTTAATCATGGGCAATTATGGTTTCAGATTAAGTGCGGTGAAGATTTGCGCGTAGAATGCTCTGAAAGCTTTGTTTGTGTCTTCCACTTATGGCCATTATGTGAGCCGGTTGCTTTGGAGGAATATAAAAATTGCAAACCAGCTGTTAAAAAACGCGTCTTGGTTGAACTGCAAAGATCAATAGAAAGTTTTAATGGATTTTATGTGGGTAATGATAGAGGAGGTTAAAAGGCTAGGGCATGGGTTAATGGTACTATCAGGACATAGACCAAGTTAAGTGCAAAGGAAAGGTCTACCACCAGAGGTTAATTAACCTTTTTAAACCCCAAGGTGTCGGAACACACATACATATTGAATAGAAGCTGCCACAAAAAGTCTGTAGGTCACAGCAAATACATTTTGCAAGTTACAATTAAAACATCATCAGACCACTCCACATCTCGATTTAGGAGCCATTTACGAGGCGAAAACTCAGAAGGCAATTTATTACAGTCAAAAGCTATCTGAACAGAGGGCAGTGGGGTTACCAGATATATAATTTGAGGCAATGGCACATGGTGTAAAGAGACAGGAAGGCCAATGATGCAAGCCCATAAGCAGCTGCTCTTTATTTTTTACCTTTTCATTTGCACAAAGTTTAGTTAATGAAAGATTAATGGGGGAAAACCCCTTCCTACCGGTCAGCAGTTTATTCAGTTCCTTAAAATAAATATTGTATATCATGCACTATTAACATCTATTGATGATCAAACTGGTTTTTGCTGTTTTGAGGATGAAAAAAAAACCTCTTTAATGTATTGTCTTTTATATGCTGTCAATATGACAAAATGGTGTTACTTCATATCATTGATATTGTAGGTTTCATTATTTCATTTTTAATGATTTTGTTGTGTTTTTGACAAGTTTTAGTTTATTTATTACAGCACTTCTGAATTATTTTAAGTTATTTTAGAACTTAAACTTGTTGCCTTGGTAACTAGCTGAAATAAACCAGTTTTAAATAAGAAAAACGTTTATTTTATCTATATTTTATTTTATTTCAATAATGAAATTACTATTTTTGTTTTAGTTAGTTAACGATAATAACCCTGCCTCGTTTGCTTTTTAAATGCCTTTTCTTGGTCTTAATGTGAAAGATCCATTGCTTGTTATTCCAAATACAACATATTTGTCTTCATCATTTTTTATTAATTTTAAATGTTAATATTAAATTGTACTGTCTGACTCCATTCTTGTTTGTAACGTCCCCTCTGGATGATCAATTTCTATGGATAAAATGTTTTAAAATTATAAAAAGTTTTGCATTTTGTTTTCTTGTTTACCTCAGAAATATGGCACATTACGGAAATGTATATACAACAAGTCAGATGGAAAATTAACTTCTCAATTTATCAGTCCTTTGAACCTTTGCACAAGCATTAAAGAGTTATTTGAGAACTCTCTGGTAAATATTTGTTTGATCTGAGAAATAAACTTTCTCTGAAAAGCTTTAATTACTTGGATTGCCTCAGAAGCTTTTTAATGATGTGAAGGCACAAGATGGTTACCGAAAGTTATTGCTCATGAGTTTCACTTACACTCCAGCATTAGTAACAAGAGGTAAAACATCCCCCGTGACCGAGAAGCACAAACCATGATAGACGTAAGACTGATTCGTGGTAAATAGCATATGGAGAACCCTGCTGGTGACTTCCACTGTGACTGATCAAAAACTTTCTACAATCCGGCGCACATATCCTGCCATTCCCTTAGTGACTGGTATCCCTCCCAGCGCCTCCATTTTGGAGTTTGGAGTTCCCCAAGGCCAGCTTGTCCCAAAGAGACCACAAGAAGGAGGCAAGTTTTTGTGCATTTCTTCCTTGCACGGATACTTTGCATCTAACACGGATGGTAGGTTGAAAGTGGGTGCGAAGAATCATGAAACTCATGAAGCTGATATTTCCCTATCCTCTCCCGCAGTATTCCCTTTTCCGTCCTTTCCCAAGAGCCTGTCAATCCACACCCAAAACAAAGACAACAAAGGAATCCCCACTGGAACCAGGCCATCCTCAGAAGCATAGCGTAGAAGATACTCTCCACGTCCATGATGTAATGAACGAGCAAGGTTTTCCCCCTCCCATAAAACTCTTTGCTGCTTTCCTATTTCGCTCTTTTTTGGATATGCCTCCTTTTTTTAACATCATGGTGAAAGTTTTTTCTGCATATTCAGTGTGAGCCCGGAGTTTGCGACTCGCACCCACTCTTCTGCGATGAGTGCTATTCCCAAGGTGCGCTCTTTCCAAGTAATTGCCCTGTTTTTCCGAATGCACTGGAACCGGTGCCACACTGATGCTGTGCTTTAATTTGTGGGTAAATAGGCTTTCTGCTGAGTTTAAAAGCACGGCACCCATTGGGGGAATTGGTTGTGGGGGGGATTCTGGAAGGTGAATCATTAGATGAAGGAGGCAACTTGTTTCTGGGCATGCATCGAGGAAGTTGAGCAAGTTGATAATACAGCAAAATATAGCGCTGAGGATAACTGAGATGACCTCGCACATCACACGCTCATCGCGGTTCGCCTACTGAGTGCTACTGCCAATCAACAAAAACATCCTGAGCTGCTGGATTCTGGTAAACAGCTGAGCTGCTACGGGCAAAACTAACTCACTACGAATTAAGACGGCAGAGTCGAGCAGCATTAATGGGGATACAGATTATTCAAAAGCAACACATGCTGTTTTATTCAGGTTTTGGGGGAGTTCAGGGGATGCAGGCACACGCACATAAAATAAAATATGCAAAAAGTACATATCCTAGAATTTTTTTTTTTAAACAATTTAAGCATGTTTGTAGTGTTTCAGCTCTAGAAAATCATATATTTTTAATGTAATGTTCATCAAAAAACAAACAAACAAACAAAAAAATCCTATTAATAATTATGATATACTTCATTATTATATTATTAATACGTATACAATGTATGTAATATAGAACTTTTATTTATTTTTTGATATTATAATTATTATATTTAAAAATATTTGTGGACTTACATTTGTTTTTACATGTAATATATTTACTTTAATTTGCCAAAGTACTTATACACTTCCCACACATGGGCAGTATTTTAATTACATGTATTTGAAATACGTATTTAATTACTTTTGGGTAATTTGTATTTTCCTTAACAAAAATAAATGAAATGTAATTTGTAATTAAATACTTTGAGAGACTGTAATTTGTATTTAAAATACTTCAAATACTTATTTAAATATATCATTTTATTTCGCATATATTAACTTTCATCACCAGGCTTAATAGGACCATATACATATGAAATACGAATAGGACTACCATCAAAGTTTAAGAAAATCATGTGACGTGACATCCTATTGACCCTGTTTACATTTCCGGGTTTCTCAGAAGTGGAAGGCGTCACAGTTGGGTAAACTTCTACAGCAGTGAATCAGAGACTACATTAAATATATTTTTTGTGTTCCCATCTGCTCAAATAGCAAAAGAAAAACGCCACAACAGTGTTTTCACAAAGTTTTGTTGCAATATAATACAAATATATTGTTATAGGCGTAATGGTCATTTATTATGACAGTATGCAGCAACACGTACGTTAAAAGCGCATCCTCTGCACTAAACGATGAAATTACGATATGAAACTAAAAAGACTGTAAATTTTGGACTACAAATTACTTGTATTTTAATTAAATACTTTTTTCACAGCATACATTTGATGAGTAACTATTTGTAATTTGTAATTAAATACTTTTTGATGTATTTATGCCTATCTCTGACACTTCCCAGCCAAAAAATCACATGCTCCCTCCCAACCATTCTTTCACAGTCTGAGCCTGATGAATCTTGACATTGTCATCCTGATGTGCCTTTCTACATGGCCATGATGTGCCTTTCTACATGGTTGTTTAAGAAATGAAAAGATACACACTCCGTCAATTAAGGTTAGAAGAACTAATTCCAAACATTTAATGCTAGAAACATAATAATCACTGCAATCATTTTTTGGGGTGGGCAATGTATGTTGTTAAGAACTGTTAATTAAATGTCAAAAGAGTGATTGAAAATAGCAATGAAAAGAAGTTGTTACCAGTAAACTTTTACTTATACATTAAAGAAATAAAAGTGTTGGCTTGATAAACCCTTTACATACTGTATGAGTTAAATTAACCAGTGTGAGACTTTTTTCAAAAGTTTGTCTTGAGAAGTCGCTAATAGTTTGTTTTGACATTTCCAAGAGTCTATTTGCATTGTCAAGTCACACTTGAAGTTGGATGCATCTTAATAATTAAAACAGACATATTAGGAACAGAACATTTCTAATAATATGTTCAAATGAAACAGCCAACATGAGCTCACCAGACCCTCTTTGCAGTTAATCACTTTGAAATAAAAGACAAAACATCTCCAGAGAATAAACCAATTATAACGAGATAAAAGGCAGCTAAAAATAAGGTTGCAGTGAAAAGAATGTGATGCCTCTTGTTTGTTCACTATGACTTGCACTGCTGGAGCAGCTTTGACTCAAATGGGATCCCAGAGGTCTGGGTACTGGTTAAACACATGCAGTGACAACCCAAGCATAACTCGAAACATTCTCTCTGTCCCACAGGTAAAACGCGGCGTGGACATTTAGTGTCACACGAGTTTAACTTTAGATGCGTCTCCAGCGAAAGCGTGACAGCCGGCCCTCCGTGCACAGAGCAAACTTTTACGCTCTAATTTCCATTCCCAAAAGTGGACGCCTGAGAACAAATGCAACAGTGATGGACGTTCACAAATGACAAACACAACGCTACCTGGAGCGCACGCGTGCAAAACGTGAAAATTCAATAGGTGAGCCTCTCGATGTAATGGTTGATGGTTGAATGACAGCTTTCAAGAGAGTTAGTGTCCCCCATCGTCAATTAGGAGCAAACCTCATTGACACGCATAAAACCCTGGCATCCTGTGCTTGCGGTAATTGCAGGCATGACAGTTTATCATTATCCATGAAAACCGCTGGGTTTTGCAAGCGGCACACTTCTTTTTTTTTTCAATTGTCCTCCTCGAATGGAGAGTCACTCCACTTTTTTTTGTGTCTATTTGTTTCCATGTGATTATTTTTTCCCCAGGGCCAAACAGTCATTTTACTTTAATGAGCTCACCATTTTCAAACATGCCGAAACGGCGACAAGTATGGAGAGTCGGGTTGCGGGGGCCGATTGAGAACTTTAATCAAGGCAACCAATAGGCAGTTACGACAAATTGCTTTTGAAAATCCTCTGCACTCTTTCAATTTGTTTGCCTTGTTAACCCCCTTTGATTCTCTGTTGATGTGTTTTCAGTTTGTCCATGACTTCATTTTCTTTTCAGCGCTTAATCTATCATTTTAAGCCAGAGTATGCACACGTCAAAGGTATGGTTTTAAGGTCACCCGGGGAAAGTTAAGGGTTGATGACTTTGAAGCTTACATCCCAGACAGCAACATAGTGTTGGCCCAGATCCGGGCCACATCTGGGCCACATCTGGGACATGTGGATTCAACACGTACCAGATGTGGGCCGGATCTGGGCCGACACTATGTTGCTGTCTGGGATGGCTTATTTACGTATTTCCTCTCTTGAGTGGACTTATTAAAGGCCTCATTAAAAAAAATGAAATAAATAAAGTATTAGGGGGCGTAGTACCCTCATTATAGAGTGCATTTGATTGGACTGTAATTTGTAGTGCAAGATGAGTCATCCATATTTTGGTCTGTATTTTCGGTAACACTTTATTTTATGGTGACGTAGTTGCACGGTACTAGTCTGGTTAAAACCAGACCCTTCTCAGTTGAAACTGAGTGTAGGGTCTGGCGAAGCTATGTAGACAAATCATTTCCAAAGGGGCGTCACCAACCGACGTAGATCAAATTCCTCTGGGCGCAATTGGATAGTCTTAAAACCAATTAGATCGATGAAGGAGATGACGTATGCTTCGAGTGTTGTTCTTTGCTCCGGTTTGAACGAAAACGGTAAGTTTAAATCGCTCAAAACAGACGCGATAACTGATTCGTTTTTATACTGTCTATGATTCGAACGAGTGATGTTCCACGGCGGCATCCATCTTTGTAATGAAATCTCCTTCAGCGTCGCTGCGCTGTCGTCATCATGTAAATCCCTCCCCAAACGTTTCTGATTGGTGCCGCGATTTCGGCGGCACAGAAATGAGTTTGAATGGGCTCTTCTCCAGACTATCCTGGAGAGAGAATTAAAATTCGCCGGAAGTAGTCTGGGTTTTCCCAGGCTAGCACGTTACTACATGTACTTACTATAATAGTAGTAATAGTAAATTATGCATAATTACAAGTAACTAAACCTAAACCAAAACCTAAACCTAGGTGTAACTCTATAGTACATGTAGTTTTTGTAGTACATAGTAATTAATATTATACTCAGTACTCATTTGAGTGAGTACAATATGACTTATCACCTTAAAATAAAGTGTTACCATTTTTTTTCAGTTTGAGAGATACTGTAAATTTTAAATATAAATATAGTGAATTTGGTTAACCTTTAGGACTTTGTTAGCATGGGCAATGTTAATCTCATCAATAAAATTAATGACAAGAAAGTTATTACGTTTTTTTTATCATCAATAATGAAGACGAGGAAAAGGGCACATCAAGGTGAGAAAAAATCTAAAATATTGATCAAAATATTAATAGAAAAAAATAACATAGTATGACATAGTAACATAGTAAGATATTAGCCATAGCAAAGCAAAAAAAAAAAAAGAATAAAAGTTATTTTAGTATTATACTATTATAGTAATATTTTGAATGAGCTTTTATTTTATATTTTCAGTTTCCATATTATAAACATGATTAATATTAATAGTAATAATAATAAAATTAATATGGAAACTGAAAATATAAAATACAAGCTCATTCATTATTTATATATATATATATATATATATATATATATATATATATATATATATATATATATATATATATATATATATATATATATATATATATATATATATATTTATAAAAAAAAATTCTGTTTATCTTTATTTCATTTTTACCTTAACAACATTTCAATTTTTAGCTTATCTACAGTAATTTCTTTTAATATACTTTTAAATAATTTTGAGTAGTTTTAGTTAATGATGGCAACACTGGGTTGTTTTTATTAAACACTGATATATGTTTAAATTAACATTTAACATGTTTGAATGTTCTGTTTAATTTTGCACATTCTCATTCATTTACTAAAATTAGCCGTTTTAGTCCAAGTAAAAAAAAAAAAAAATAACAACGACTAAAACAAAAAACTCAAATTGCATTTAGCGGACCTCCAAGTCAATAGATCAGGATCAAAAGCCCCCAAACTGATTCCATGGGGTCTGTAATATCACTAGATAAACAGCCTGAAACAGCCTCTAATGCCCTCGGTGTATCACAAATCCCCGTAATTAAGACTAACGAGAACAATCATGTACTTCAGCAGCAAACAGTGTGTTCATGAAGCCACTTAACGTCCGGTCCCACAGCCGGCATAATTTGTTCAAAATCAAAAGTCCCTTTCCTTGCTCTTATCACAACTGTTAAATAAGGATATTGACCTGTAAATTCCTCAAAAGGCTTCGGCATCACGAGGCCCTGAACGCTATTTGCTGTGATGGGTCCGTGTTTGTTTTTGTCAAAGTGATTCGATATGTTTTGCAGTTGCAGCATAGTTTCTTATGACATCTCTGAGCTTAGGGTTACCTCTCTCTTTTGCTTCTGAATAATTCATGAACAGAAATCCAATACTATTGAGTTGGAGTGAGGGGGACTCAAAAAAAAAAAAGTTGAATTACAAAACATTGCATTCTTTCATCTCGTGAAGTTTTGCGAGGAGCAAGGGTCAATTAAGAGTCCTCTGGCTACGGTGAGTATGAATAATGCACCACAGGGCTGAAAAACCTTGGGAGACTTGCTTTACTTGTGTAGATTATTGACGCTCCTACCGCTTTTTTCCCCCCTCCTCTCTCCTCAGGTGAAAAAGGACCCTTTGTCTATGGTGTCTCTGACTGTTCATGCCTCAATAGCCTGGAGGCAAAATGGGCCTAATTTGCACAGGTCTATTTTGGGGCCAATTATTATAATACCAAATGTTCTGGAAACACAATAAAATTGAAAACAATAAAGAGCAGAGCCGCCAATATTGTCATACATTTTACATTTTAATGAAGCTCTCATTAAAGATGTATTTTATCAGTTTGGCGATTCACATTGCTTCACCTTTTTCAGTCTTAAATCAGTAAGATTTAATATCTTATACATGCGTTTAATACACATTTATAGGTGATCTGATACAAAGCTATGTGAAAATATACACCATAATTAAATTTTCACTTAATAGTTTTTAGTTGTAACTGAAGAGTTGCTCCTGACATTGATGTCTCAGGTATGTTCACAAAGAGCTTTCGGTTCACAGAGAAAACATAACTCAAGGGCATGGTCTCATCTGGCACTTATGTTATGGGGAACATTGCACACTAGGCCTAAGTGTTGTCGTATTAAAGAGCATATTGAATTGTGTGGGCTAATATAATTACACTGTGTCCTGCATGGCCTTAATGGGATAGTTCACCTCAAACTACTATTAGTTGTGTCCACTTACAATCAAAACAAAACGTGCTTTTGAAAAATTGTTTTGGACCCCATTGACTTTCATTGAATAGACAAAAACACGGAAGAAAGAAAATCATTCTGGGGTGCGTTTCCCGAAAGCATCGTTAGCCAACTATGGTCGCAAGTTCCGTCGTTATCAGCATAGTTCAACGATTTGGTGTTTACCGAAACCATCGTTCCAACGAACGGTCGCAAACAGCATAGACAACTAGTGTGGTTGGAACGACAGCTCTCGAGCTGTGGTTAGAAGCAGTTTCTAGTTTACATGAGATGTAGACTGAATAAATCCTTATCTTGAGCAAAATAAGCAAGCTGACATTCAGTACAACCCGTGTTATTTATTAAGAATACATACACATGTAATTTACGTCTTTTAGTTTGTCAAGAAGCACCGTTTTTGAAGAGTGCGCATGTGCGAACGTGCGCTAAAGAACGAGCCAAATATTAAGTCTGGTAATAAAGCAAAATAACTGAGAAAAATTAGAAATGGTCTTCAGATGCCATGTCTGTAACTTATATGACAAAATCTAACGTTAATTCGACCTCAAACAGATTAATTAAAATAAGTTATTAGTCCACCACGTGCGAGACGTCATAAACCAACGTGGTTGAACGATACTTTGCAACATAAGGTTTCGGGAAACAGTCGTGACTAGCAAGTTGATTTCTCCAACGATGCATAGTATAGTTAAGCAGCGAGCTATATTGTAGCCTACGGGAAACGCACCCCTGGGGGATTAATTTTAATTAATCTGTTTGAGATCGAATTAACGCTAGATTTTGTCATATACATTACAGACATGGCATCTGAAGACCATTTCTAATTTTTCTCAGTTATTTTGCTTTATTACCAGACTCAATATTTGGCTCGTTCTTACAGCTAGAGCACGTTCGCACATGCGCAGTCTTCAAAAACGGTGCTTTAAATCTCTTGTCAAACTAAAAGACGTAAAGTATTCTAACAACACGGGTTGTACTGAATGTCAGCTTGCTTATTTTGCTCAAGATAAGGATTTATTCAGTCTACATCTCATGTAAACTAGAATATATGCTTCTAACCACAGTTCGAGAGCTGTCGTTCCAACCACACTAGTTGTCTATGCTGTTTGCGACCGTTCGTTGGAACGATGGTTTCGGGAAACACCAAATCGTTGAACTATGCTGATAACGACGGAACTTGCGACCATAGTTAGCTATCGATGCTTTCGGGAAACGCACCCCTGGTTAGGAACAACAAGAGGGTGAGTAAAGGCATATTCACACCAGCGGACGATATCGTTCTGTTTACTATAGGCGTGCACCGCTGTTAAATGCTTGCGCTCTTAACACTAGAACGGCCATGGCGGTCATTTTGACCGTTTTGAATTTTATATCTGCAATAACTTTGTTGAAAAAATAAATACAATGCTGCTGGTACCTGACTTTTCCTAAAAGTGTCTGTATTTTCATTTAAAACGTTTTTCATATAAATTACACATAAGGCAAAAAAATAAATGAACATATTTACCTATTTCGGCCATAGACGGTCATATTGACCGCACGGAATTTCGCGGTATTATTATAGGCTAAACCAATATACACAACAATAAAATGTGGTTAAAAATACACTAAACATATTCAACAACAAATCATTTAAATGTAATGATATTCAGAACAGAACAAGAATGAAAAAAATAACTATAAACAAGCCAAAATGAAATGCGTTATAAGCGAAAGTGAAAGTAAGCGGCGTTATAGGCTCACGTAACTCTCTAATTAGAATCAAAATGTTTCAACATTTGCGATGTATTTGGATTTTAAACTATTTCTTTATTATAGGCTTTGTACTTCACTCACGATCCAATATCGACGGAAAAAATCATCCTCTTCACATGCGCAAAATGGTACGAATTGTAGGTATAGCCTACTATAGGCTACAAACAGAGCAGTGGAATTTTTATATGTTAGGTTGACTATTTCATTATTATATTTTATTGTGGCTATAATGAACAGGCTGCAATGTCAAGATGCAATAGGCTACTGGAATATGGTTGGTGTGTGTGTGTGTGTGTCGGCGGGTGCGGACGCGGACGCGATCGAACTGTGTAAACAAATATGGGCTACTCCGTCATTTTGTTCAGGACATCTACGGATATTATTTATTTATAAATGTATAATTAAACTTGTTTAAATGTACAGTTTGGTGTTGTTTTGTTTTTTAAAGACATATTAACACAATAAATGCATTAATCTCTCAATTGGGTATTTATCATTAAAGATATAGAGTTTGGAATATAGCGGTCAAAATGACTGCTTGCGGCAGTTCTAGTAGTTATGGAATTCTGGCACTTCTAGTGTTAAAGCAGAATGGATTCTGATTGGCTGTCGTTGTTTTTATCGTTCATCAGCTGAAAAAAAAGTGATTCCAACGATATTGTTTCTCTGTACTGTTATCGTTATAGTAGTGTGAACTCTGCTATTCTTTTATGTTTAGAACGACATTTAGAACTTCTCGTTATCGTTATATTTATCGTCCTTGGTGTGAGCAAATGACAGATTAATAATTTCGGGGTGAACTATCCCTTTAACCCTCTGAAGCATGCAAAATGAAACTTTTTTTCTTCCAAACAATAATATATAATCATTACTGATGTTTTAAAAAGGTGTATTCTGAGTTTTGGTTTCCCTTTGGTTAATTTTTTTGGAAACTAAATCATAACATTCATGGAACATTTTTTTTTTTTTTTTAGGTATTATTTTTATAAGCAAAAACAAATGTTCCAGGAACCAAACAGTGCTGGGAATCTTGTCATATTCACACACAAAAAAAAATAATAATAAAAAAAATGGGACAAAAGGGTCAAAAGTAATTGCCTATGATGGTTTGGATGTAACATCACATCCTGAATGATTAAAATGCCTTTTTGTGCAGTACACAACAACTCTTAATCGTCTCATTTTAATGCTCAAATTATGCTTTATACCAGCTCAATGCTTTATTTGTTCTTAATGCAAGAGGACTGTAATGGTCATATTAGCAGGTTGCTGCGCAATCTGTCATGTTGGTCAGAGGCTGGAAACCTTCAGATAGCCACACAGGCAACACTAGATGTCAGTGTTCTCGCTGATGTCGAGCTGCAAGCTTTTTGTTTGTGGGAAGAGGAAGGAGAAGCATATACAGTAGTTTGAGAAGTTGATGTTGCACTTTACAACTTGCGGGTCCTAATGGATTTCCTTATATTAGAGGGACTGTCTATAAGGAGTTGGGGGCTATTACTGTGCCAAGCCTGATCACGGGGCATCACTTTCATCTTGCCAACACTCTTGTATAATTAGCAGAAATTTGCTGAGATGTGTTTTCTCCTCCCTTCCTTTCCTAAGATGAATCATCAGGAGTATAGACTAAACTCCCTTTCTTAACTCCTAAGATGCAGGAGTTAAATGTAAAATTAATGGTTCGTCTTATTTAGAAGATAAATTTAGTTTTTTTTTCAGCTTTGAAGCTGTTGGATTCACCTAACATGCCTCAGACACTTCTGAAGGCGCATAAGTTTTAGGTTTGACAGAGTCTGTTTAGCATCATAATTACATAAGTACTTTTCTCATGTGTGCTCCTTCTTGTTTTTAATGATCGTAAACAAACTTGTCATGAATAATCTATCCACTCACACAAGTTTTTTATCTTGGGGTATAAAACATGCCTGTGGTCAGACAATAATAATATTTTTTTTAGGGCCATTCAATAAAATTGTGTGCCTTTCTTAAAGAAAGTACATTTCTATGTAAACTGACAGATAACAAATGACAATACAAAGTGTTTTTATAGAATTTGATGCTGGCAATTTGATTGTTTCCTTAGTGACAAACCACAAAAAAAAAAAAATATATATATATATAAATTATTTATTATATATAAAAAATATTGTTTCTGTATTAGTAAGTGAATATATATGTATTTATGTATGTGTGTGTGTGTGTGTGTATACATAATTATAATAAATGTATTTAGCCATATGTCATCTCGGATAAAGACAAATATTATTAATTATTATTATTTATTTGTTTGTTGACGTCAGCTTTTTTTACTTTTAAATAAATATAATTGGTTTACAGTATATTCTTAAGACGCCCTTTTCGTGAAATGACCCCAGTGCTGTATCTACTAAACGTATTGATGACGTCACGGAGGACGGCTCAGATTCGATGTTTGGAAAAACCAATCAGAGCGCAGTAAAACCCGGAACTTCAGAGAGCGTAAGAAAGAGCGCCTGTATTCAATTCGAAAAGCAAGAGCAACATCAGGTATGGAATGTTTTTATGTTTATATAATCTATATCGTTTTAGAAACGTTACGGATTTCCTTTGAATGGCGACTTTATTATGAAGTCATATATTGTACAGTATTAGTTTCAGTCTCAAAGACACATGAAAACAGAAGTGCACTTCTATATTTCAGCCATGCTAAAAAGTGTTTCTTTTTTTGAGTAGTTCATGTATGTCATATTTAATATAGGATATATTGTCAGTCGCGCGCGGTGACTTTAAGAAATGCAGACTGCCTTTGTAATGCGTTTAAAGTGGCGTTTGGGTATATTTTGAACATCTGTTTTTATAATAGTTATCCAAAGTCGAAAGTGAGAGTTTTGTTATAACAAACAGATTAAAGAAACATCACGCATGACATGAAGAGTTTTGCTATTCATAGTGTCAACGGGAATTTCATTGTTAATCAACTAGATTCTAACTAACCTACTTGTTTATTTAACCCTCAGGTTCTGTTTGGGAACCTTGGGACCCTTAAATCTAAGTATGTTTAAAGTGTGTTTGTTTTCATATTGGCTACTTAATTCGGTTACACTTTACATTAGATAATGCATTAAAAACAGTTATTTTATACAACTGTTCATTGTTAGTTCTTGTCCATATGATCAGATAGGCCTAAGTTACAATCTTTGATTCTAATAATGTAGTAGTTGCACGTTTAAATGAACATTAAGATTAATAAATGATTTAGGAATATTTTTCATTGCTAGTAATGTAGTTAACTAATGATAACAAATGGAACCTTATTGTAAAGTGTTACTCTTAATTTAAAAAAAAAAGACTGCTGGTAATTTTATTAGCTAATCGTTTGCGAGCTGATTATAAACAATTTCTCAATGAGACACATCATATTTCATACATTTCATTAAAAAAAACATCCCAGAATAATTTAGACTGTACTGTAGTACGTTGCTGTGGGAAAAACCCAAAGAAAAATACAATAAAAACAAATCCAGCTAGTTAATAAGGTCTATTTGGACTTTTTTTGTTGGTGTCAAACTGAACCCAAATGCAAATAATTTTTCTATATTCAGGGATCCCACATAAAAAAAACCTAGAAATATCAGTTAAACTTCCCTGACCTGCAAACTTCATGGAAATGAGTAAAAGTCATGCAAAAAGTCATGATAATGTGTCCCTCAAATTTGATTGGTGGTTTAGAATGTTGTGGTGATGGGGATCCAGGAACATGTTGTACTTGGTGAAATCATGTACACTATATCTTAACATAACCTTCAGAGCAGTAAAATTGAGTGGGAATGTTTGGATGCGCTCCAGCTCCACTCCTGGGAGTTCTGATGACGTTACACCGCTTCATTTACAGGTGTTACCCAACACCTTTATATTTAGATGCAAGTGTGTTAAGAAAACAAGAGTTCGTCTGTGTAATTCTCCATTTGTAAGCATATATAATCATTAGGGTTAGTTCACCCAAAAATTACTCACCCTCATGTTGTTCCACCCCCCTAATACTTTCATTCATCTTCGCAACACAAATTAAGATATTTTTGATGAAATCTGAGAGCTGGCTCACTGCTAGGTTATCGATATCTGCCAGCACAGAATAGTTAGTAAAGACATTGTTAAAATAGTCCAAGTGAGTACAGTGGCTCAACCGTAAGTTTATCAAGCGACGAGAATACTTTTTGTGCGAAAAACTATTTTCTTCTGTGTGGGCCTCTGAGTGAGTTCACGTTGTGTAACGGCGCAACGCTTCTGGGTTGTACGTCAGAACGTAAGCTCACTATTGGCCGACGCTGGTCATGTGTGTGATGCTGGCCAATAGTGAGCTTGCGTTCTGACGTACAACCCAGAAGCGCTGCACTGTCACACTACGTGAACTCACTCAGAGGCCCACACAGTAGAAAATCAATCGTTATTTTTGTTTGTTTTTCGCACAAAAAGTATTCTCGTCGCTTGATAAACTTAAGGTTGAGCCACTGTAGTCACTTGGACTATTTTAACGATGTCTTTACTAACTTTTCTGGGATGACAGATATCGATTACCTAGCAGGCTATAAAGGAGTGAGTGAACAAAAGTCTTACGGGGTTGGAACAACATGAGGGTGAGTAATTACTGACAGAATTTTCCTTTTTGGGTGAACTAACCCTTTAATACAGTATAAGCACTGAGTTATGCAAACAAACCCCGCTGGTTGCTACATATTTAGTCTTTTTAACTAGGTACTCCTGACCCCAGTCCTCCTTTTCCTGGCTTTTAATTGGCTTCACTGGGCCTAAAATGCTGCAATATTTCTCGAAATTGACTGCTTATTTGAGTGTCGAGAGTGATGCAATTTACAGTAAGTTGCTGGTAAAAATGGACCATGGCTTCAGATGCAGCACTTAGCAGAGGCTTCATGGGGCACGCATAACTTCAGGGGATGCATTTCACGTTTGCTGAGTTTTTATGGAGGTTTTGTACAAACAAGAAGACTGGCGCATGGCATATGGGATGGGATTTTTTTCTTTCTTGAATCTTTTGCTCCTCATGGATGCTCACCGGCTCGTGTGCCCTCTCGGTCTTTTTGGGTTGATCGGGCTGCCTTGTTTACAGTGTGTTATAGAAGGGCTGACGCCAGCCTCCCTCAGGAGAGAACAAGGGTTAATTGCTGTTAAAGTGTTGGTCTCGTTCCTCTTTCTGGCCCTGACGCTCCATTAGAGCTGACACTAATGAGGCAGTGCAGAGAGGACACCCCGGAGTCCAGGGACAACACCACCGGCTGGGGGAGGGAGCCATGATGGAGAGACTTTACTTAGCTGAGAGAGAGAGAGCACATACTAAGTCATAGATCAAGAGTGTGTGTTGTTGAGGATGTGTGTAGGCCTGGCTTCCCTTAATTGGTGGCTTACCCTCTGCATATGTTGTTTGTTTGTCATTAAGAATTCACAGGGGACAGAATCGCTGGTCGTCCCTTATACTTGGTCTTTGCAGCCAAGGGCGTTCGCTTGGTTATATTACCGTATTATTGACTGTAATTTACAAATGTCAAAATATGGATTTTCAATGCCCTAATCATATAAATAATGAAATTGCCTAAATATATTTTTAAAAAGTGCTTTATAAATAATTGATCATTGAGCTCAACAAAATATATATGGCTGATTGGCTGCAATAATTTATTAAAATATATATTTAAAATTTAAAATTATATTTTAAATTGGTTGTTTTTATCAATAAGTACTTTACACAATTAAGTAAATTATATAAAAATATAATAAAAATGATTACAGGTTATAATTATATTATTAAAAATAAATATTTGTCATTTTATTTTATTTTAAACTTTGTCATTTTATTATTTATCTAAATATTAATTATATATATATATATATATATATATATATATATATATATATATATATATATATATATATATATATATATATAGATTATATATATATATAGATTATATATATATATATAGATTATATATATATATATAGATTATATATATATATATAGATTATATATATATATATATATATATATATAGATTATATATATATATATATATATATATAGATTATATATATATATATATATATAGATTATATATATATATATATATAGATTATATATATATATATATATATATATATATAGATTATATATATATATATATAGATTATATATATATATATATATATATATTATATATATATATATATATATATATATTATATATATATATATATATATATATATATATATATATATATATATATATATATATATATATATATATATATATATATATATATATATATATATATATATATATATATATATATATATATATATATATATATATATATTGTAATATGTAGGCTATAGCCTATATGTACTTTCTGTATTTCTAATCAAATTATTAGACTAATTATTTAAAAACAAACGTTTATAAGCAAACCCAATTAAATATAAAAGGCTGAAATAATTTAATAAATTAAAACAATGAATAAAATAAGTTGATTATAACTGCAAATTATATATATTATTTATTTCATTTTCTGTCATTAAATTGCTATATTGGTCAACCAGTTATTTTAATAGCTTTTTAATAGTAATTTTCTGCATTGTAGGTAGTTACACTGATCTGGAGTCAGCACCTTCAACTGGTCGGCCATGAGTTTTGCTCCGAGTCCATTCACCCCCATGGGCAGCCGCAACATTCAGGAGCAGCGGGACCGCTGGGAGAGGAAGAGGAGCCGCACAGCCCGTGAGCTAGTCCACAGCGAACAAAGATACTGTGAACAGCTGGATCTAGTCGTCACGGTTAGTCTCTCTGCAGGCCCAACATTACACACACGCCCATGGGCTGAATTAGCCATTCTTTTATCAAACAATACGCTGATGGAGAAACACTTGTCAGGGTTGGATTCGGTCATCCTTGAGAGCAGCAACAGAATAATGCGTTCGTTGCAATGTGTTGAACATTAGAATATCCTAATTAATACAAATCTGAAATTCTAATTATCTTGGAGAGCTTTATTCACAGTTTCAACAGCACAAGGTTTTCTATTTATTGAGTGCTCTTTGACACCATCGCAGGGCTATTCTTTTGAAATTCACGGTTTATAACCTGTTCAAGGCTTTTTATTTTGCGGCTAATTGGTTTTACCTTTAAGATCACTGAGCTTTCAAAGCCTTTTCTGTGCATATTATGTAGATTATAATGTGTGTAACCGCAAATATACACTTGAATCTCACTCATACAGGTTGTTTATAACATAATAATTGCCGTTTGAAAAGCTAACATACTGAACTGGCACATCCGCCTCGTTGTTTTATAATGCCGCGTTCTAATTAAACGGTCGACCATCAAAACTTGAGAAAGCGCACGTTCTCCTTCACGTCGTCTCCCACCTCTAGTGAAGTTGCGTTAGATATGCAGCTCGTATTAAGCCGTTGGAGGTAATTGAGATGTCATTGCTGCAAAATGCTCGGCTCTCCAAAGATTTGTTCTCGCTTTGTCTCAAGGGTATGCGACGAGAGGTGACACTCTCGGTAAGATGAAGAGTCATGTACGAGTGGCGTCTGAAAATTTAATTTTCTCTCCCTCCTGTCTCTTTCTTTTTCTCCAGTACTTTGTGGAGATCTTGAAGGCCAAAGGAACCCTCAGGCAGGACATTAGAGAAAGCATCTTCAGTTCAATTAAATCCATTCATTTAATAAACCAGTAAGTATCCTTTAAATAATTAAGCGAATATTCGCGCTCAGGGGAGAGAGACGGCTGAGGGTGGCTGGCTTTGATACCGTTTAAAAAGGACGAGAGGGTAGGGTAGTATTAATTGGGGTCTAACAAGAATCAAGTTTGAGAACTTGGAGATTGCCTGGTGTGCCTTATCTTATGTTATTCTGTTTAATTGGATTGTGAATCGATGCGGATGCTGGATTTAGGCTTACAGCTGCACTTTCTCCTGTGTATTTCACGTTATCCGCCATGGTTGCCATCATTGGTGATGGCTGCCTATTCGTAATGGCCACTGTTTGTGTCTTCCAAGCTTTATGTGTTGATAAAAATAAGCTTTTGCGTTTTGCTCATGCATTTTTAATGAAAACGTACATTATCATGCGCTCATTACTGACTCACAGTCTTTCCACCTGGCTTTAACACTACTGTATCAGGCTGCGCAATACAAGATTTCAAGTCAACATGAAACACCATTCGCAACCCATTTTTATTTTGCAATCTGATCAGAACTTGAGAAGTTGATGGGTTGGAGGGGAATAAGGTTGTCACAATACCAAAATTTCAATAGTTTTAATGTACTTTTTGTGCTTGTGCACATGGCAAATACTTTTATTTAAAGCAGTACAAGGCGTTTATATTTTTAGGATCAAACCCATGACCTGGGCAATTTTGTGATTTTTTTCGATACTAAAAAATAATTAAATCAAAATAATATTCAATAATATTTTATTGATATGATTCAATAAAAATATTAGCAAATTGAATTAATAATGGTTTGTAGCCTTCACGTTTTTAAGGAATTAAACAGTAATAGCCAGTAAATAATTAGGAACAGTTAAAAAATATGTAAAAAAAAAATTGTGGGGGGGATCAATATGCATGGATTAATATTAACAACATAGACAGTGGCAGGTCTGTTGGGCTGCGTTTAGATTTAATATTTTAATACAAATCCTTTTTGTTTTTGTCCGACTTGTTTACGTTCTCTTAGGACATACATCAATACCAAGAAATGCATTTGACCGTGAGTTAGTGTTGTTAAAGTGAAGTAAAACTGTTAAAAAATGTTTTTGGATATTACTAAAGCTGAAATAAAATAAATATAACTGAATTTTTATTATATAAAAATAAAAACTTAACACAAATTACAATGTGAAAAATTACAAATGTTTTAACAAAAATGTATCTGAAATATTACAAATAAAACTAAATTCTAACGAATACTATAATAGTTTAAATAATTTAAATCAGTGTTTCTCAACTGATGGGTCGAAAGACCATTGGGTGAAGAGTACAGTCAAAGAAATGACAACAACAATAAAAACGTAATTATTAATGTTTTTCTGATGCAAGACTTTTATTTTGAAATGTGTGCCTGAGCGCTAGTTAGACGCAGTTTATGTAAAGAATGCCTGAGAAAAACGCCTTGTCCGGATTCAGTGTCTGCTGTCAGATGATATATTGTCAGCGTCATTATTCTAACGTTATTTTTGCAAATTGCTACGAAATAAAAAGTCTCACACTTCAGAAAAACGAACTCACGACGCACACTCTTTTATTGCGCACGGAAATGTGGAGGTGCGAATGCAGAGTATATCACTTCACTATGTAACTGTAGTTTCTGTAACCTTTTCCCAAAATTCCACTTTATTTTCACTTTGTGCTATTTTCTATGTTTTTGATGACTGTGATGCCTCATACCAACATACTAACTCTATATTATTATCAAAAACTAGTTTAGGACTGCTGTTTAATAACCTTACTTTATAATATTAAAGTGTTTAATCATCAGTGTTAGTGATAGTCTTACAATTTACATTACGTGTATGTTAAGTAAAGTGTGTGTGTGTGTGTGTCTGTGTGTCAGTCATTTTTGAGAGATAAATTTGCTAGGTTCAAATTCATAAATATGTGGGTCGCAGCTAAATGACCATGGGAAAATATGGGTACCACGGCCAAACCAGGTGAGAAACACTGATTAAAATAATACTAAATAAAATTGCCATGAGCGCTTGCAGAGCACGAATGCAAATAAGCAAATTATACTAACATGTTTTTAAATTTGAGATAACTTTGAACTAAAGTATCGGTACTTTTGACTAGGGCAGGGGTGGGGAAAATGTGAGATATTTGTGATGAGAGCTGAAAATAAGTAATTTCTTAGTCATAGATATTGTCTGAAATAATAGCAAGATTGTACATTTTATGGAAATAGTGAACTTTAATTTCATCTTGACTTTAATAACATCTTTATATTTCACCAGTGGTAAAGTGATCATGCTAAGTTGAGCCGTGACTCTTCCGCATACAGACGATTAGACACTCTGCTTGAGGGGCCTTTATGACAGCATGAGCAAATGAAAAGCCAGAGCTGCAGAAGATGAAATAATACATCAGAAAAACTGGCCTTAAGAGCAGTCGGCATTGATCTTCCCATGCGGGATGGGCAGACTAACAACAAATTAACTCACAGGTGTCAAGAAGCCTGTTCTTGTTCATTTTATCTGAGGCTATCTATGGCACAGAGCTCTCGTGAAGCGTTTGGTGTTTTGATGTACCACATCTGAAAGCAACAAGCAAAAGCAGAAGCCCTCTCCACTAATGTCCAATAGCCTGCGAGCGAACAAGCTTCCAGCCTTATTAACGCCTTTAAGCCTGTATTAGAGAGATCATCGCTTCTTAGGGCAGGTGAAACAGTGTTTGATATATTTAACAACCTGATCAATCTCAGAGAATTTGCCTGACAAGCTCAGAGAGACGTTTCCCAACAGGAGAAACATAGTGAAGGATATTTCATTAGTCTCGAATTGGCCGAAGTTCTCGTAAGAATTACTGCCCCGTGGTTTCGTTGTGTGCATATTTTGAATTACTAAACGACTGGAAGGGGAACTACTGACTGCCTTCGAGTGCTTCATCCAGGCCTCGTTGATCGAGAATCATAAAATTGTCTGAATAATGAATCACCGTGGGTCCCCGAGGCTCCCATCAATGCCTGATTGACGGGCCTCTCTACAAACAGTGGCTGAATGAAGATGGAGGACTGAATTTTAGAGCCCGATGTATTGGATAAATCGGTGCTTGGTTACCATATATCATCATTAGAATCGGTTATTGAAGTGCCGGGTGAAGCGTAATGGCAGTCTCTCAATTTAGATCTGTGAACAGACAGCAGTGGTTGACTGATTAAAACGAATAAAGTGCTCGCGTACTCCAAAACCACATCGTTATCAGGAAGCTTCTTCAGATGCGTGTTGATATCTGCGCTGGCTGCTGAAGGTTATTTCAATCCTTAACTGAAATCATCACTTTTTTTTATCTTTGACTAGTTGTAACACTGAAAAATAGAGAACCAGGGCAGAAGGTGAGCCGTAGATTGTTTGTTTTTGTCATGCACTTTATAGCATATGAACCATATTAGATTTCACTCTTAAAGAAATAGTTCAGCCAAAAATTGCAATCCTGTCACCTTTACTCACCTTCATGTCTTTCAAAACTCATTTAACTTTCTTTATTCTGTGGAATGAAAAAGGAGATATTTAGCAGGCTGTCCAAGCTGCTCTTTTCCATACAGTAAAAGTGAACGGTTTCACTTTCATAGCAACATTTGTTTTTATAAATAACATCTTTTTGGTCTGTTCCTCACACAAAGCTGTTGTACCATTATCCACTTTCACTGTATGGAAAAGAGCAGCTTTAACGTTTTTCAAAACTTCTCCTTTTGCGTTAAACAGGAGAAAGCAAGTCATACGGGTTTGGAATGACCTGAGGGTGATTTAAATTCTGTTTATTTTTATATTTTTAACACATTTTATACTTTTAGCAGAATTGAATTTTGCATTTCTGATGTATTATTTCAAATAAGTGTATGTTTTTCTTATGGTTTTTCAGATATTTGGAGTAATTATATAACATAAGGACAATCCAACCCAATGTTTCCCAGTTTTCAATAAAAGCGTTCAAAATGATGGTTGCCTCAAAGGCATCTTAAGAAATCTAAAAATGTCTGTCAGCTATATTTAAGCCTAAAAGAATAGGATGCAGTTTGTTTGAAGTTCATTCTTTGTACATGATATGATACTCTTGGGTCGGTAAAGAACAAGCAAGCAAGCAAACAGACAAACAAACAAAACTTGAATATATTGTCATGCCGCTGCCATTCATCAGAATTATGCCTGTTTATCTGATGAGGGGAATAAGGCAATAGTGGGAACAACCCAATTATCCCAGAATGCACCGTAACAGTGATCACCAACTTGAAAGTGCTGTCACTTAAGTAGCACTGAATCAAAAACGTATTTGAGAGATAAATATTCTGAACGAGTGCATCTTGGGGGTTTCTTAATGACAGTAAATGTGGTGTGGAAAGAGATCAAATAGTCTCCGAAATGAAGGAAGAGGGTCCTTGTCACTATCGAGGGAAGGAGGGGGGTCTCCCTGCAAACTCAACGATGCTTTTGGGTCCTGTACGGATTCGTGTTTTTACGAGTGTTTGTGTTCCTGCTAACTATTCATAGGCGATAATTAGTATTCTTCGGTTCTCGTTTCCCACAAATGAAGCCACATAGACCTCCATTGTTTGGTTGAGTCCGTGCCCGACCCAGATGTCGCAACCGCTAAGCATTAATGTAGATTAACGTGACGCAGGAGGAATGCTAATGTTATCTTTGTCATCTTCCTGACGGCTAGAGAATTTAATTGCCCTAAAAAAGAGCATAAAAAATGTAAGTCATAATTTCATATTTATCATAATAGCCTCTGGCTGTGAGGAGGAAAAAGGAAACACTACTTTTCCCGCCCTTTGCCCTCGTTAGAACTCTCTCGGTTGCTCCGGCATCTCCTGATTATGAACAGAGGCTACCTTGGCTAGCAACTTCATTAAAATCTATTTAAATCAACTTCAACCGCAAAATGCTCCTTCTTCCAGCATGTAAAAAACGTAAAGTCTCAGGGAACATCATTAGAGAGAGTGTGTGCGTGTATCCGTACCTGTATTTCTGTTTGGTCTAAGCGGTATGTATGTGTGATATCTACCTCGCCTAGTTTGGATAATAAGCTCCCTCACAAGTGTCAACACCCTCACCCTTGAATTATACCCATGTCACCCTAATGTGCCTGACAGCCAGAGCACCAACTCTTCCATTCCTCTTGAACGCCTTGTTTTGTTCCTGGTTTCGCAATGGGTGCGTTCCCGCTACAAAGCACCACACGCTTGCCCTTGGGCGCTAGCCCCAGCACCCTTGTCTCAAATAAGTATGTCACCCACAGGGAGGGGCCCTCGGATGACACCACACAAATCTGACTAAAAACGCTTCCTTTCGCAAATACTTCTGCCTCTGAACTAACCCCCCTCATTATTTGTGACAAGAAATGCCTTGATTTCCAAAACAGTATCAGGGTTATCATTGCGTTTGGAGTGCGATGGCATGACTGCAGAGTAGGGTAACGTTGTATGCTTTTAAGTGTGTTTTTATATGTATTTGGCAGGCAAAATAATTAGATTAATCATTTTAAAATAAATAAAACAAATGATTTTTCACCATTTAAGGCAAATCATATTTTCAATTCTTCTTTTTGTTTTTAACAGGACCCTACTCACTCATCTAGAACTGGCGAGGTTTGGCATCGGGTTTGAGGAGTTCTGCACTCACCTGCAGTTGTACAATACTTACGTTGACAACATCCAGACGGCTAAAAAAGTCCTCTTGGTAAGTTAAAGTTCAGTGTTTACTCTGGATGTTACTCTTTGTGTTGTATGGCCTGAGTAATACCTGCTTGAACATAGCCATAGATTCATTATTATTCACTGAGTATTAACATTTCTCTGTGTCATTTTCCTCTTTCTGCATTGCTCTTTAAAGGTAGTCTAATTATTATTCCACCTGCTATGAAAGTTACTCAATCAAATGGTCATTTGTATTGGCTTTTCCTGAGTGAATGTGTTCTTTTACTTGGATAGAGGTCATCTCCTTACACTAAAGATGGTGGCTATGTCTATCAATATGAAATCATGAATATGTATTCATTATAGATCTATGGTAATGCATAGGATTGACAGTATGTCATGCTCCACTTCTAATTAGTCCAAACCTATTAAGTCTTGTACAACTCCTCATCTCTGGCACCTTTTTTCACCGCACCATATTGTTCGGCTCAACCTTGTGGGGGAAAAAAAAAAGAAGAGAAGACACTATGTCGGGTCAGTAACTCAAAGATCACCATTCAAAATGATTGACGTTTGGAACGGTGAAAAAAAAATGGAGTCACCTACCTGATTAAGGCTTTAGGATGACACTCTGTGCAAACAGATCTCTCCCAGGCAAAGCCCAGCGGTACCATTAGGTCCAACACTACCATCTCATTACGCCTGACTTAAGTGGGCAGCCTCCATCAGTCGGCCGGTAAAAAGTGCGATGGGGAATCTCTCTCTTTGCTAATTAGCTCCTCCCTCGGCAAGGCACCTGTACCCAAGTGTACGGATGACTGATTCCTTGTTAGACCAAATCAGTTAGCGGTTAAAGAATCATCGGAGCGCCAGGCTAGTGCTAACTTCTGTATTCTGTGTGCTTACGGTGAACCGAGGGGGCTTTTTTTTTCGTACTATGCCAGTAATTGCGTCTGATACTGAATATATGTTTGCAGAAAGGTCGTTTCGAGTGTTAGCCCTGCAGCAAAGCTCTTCCAAGCCTCGTCTAGCCACACGCTGCTTTTATTTAGCTGGGGGAAGCTTGGAGCCTCACAGATATTAATGTCTTAATTAAGAGGAGGAATACGTCTGTGGCCAATTGACCGATTCCCATTGATTGCAGACTGAGCTGTTTAAGTTAGCATCGATTACTCCGCCAGGCCTACATGGCTGTAATTGCTGGAACATTGGCTCGCTGGCATGTTCACCATGTCACAAACATGGCTAGTCTGTTCCTCAAGATCCACGTTCTTTAGTTAAAATAGCAACAACAAAAAAAGTTTTTCAACCAAGGAGCCTTTTACATTCCCAAATAGTTTATTTATTTCATTGTGGCATTTTTAATCCACTCTTTTTGTCCCATTTTTAACCTTGACCGATAGTTCGGCACAATAATAATATGAGTAAATATGTAATTATGAGATCTTTTAAAGTTTATTTATTTTAGGGATACATGATGTACTATTTGAGTTAGTGACTGATGTTGGACATTTATTAATTTACTGGTGTCAGTCGGTGTTGGAGCCTTATTTACACAACCGTTCGAAAGTTTAGGGTCTGTAAAGGGATATAGAGATAACTATATTAGCATCCACACCAGTGGACGATATCATTGTGTTTATTATAAGTGGGCCGCTTTAAATGCTCGAGCTCTGAAAGCAGGATGGATTCTGATTGGCTGTTGATGTTTTTATAATTTATCAGCTGAAAAAAATCATTCTGAAAGTGATTCCAATGATATCGTTGCTCTGTGGCATTATTGTTATAGTTGTGGTGTAGACTGACGATTTTTAGAACTATATCTTTATCGTTATTATCATTATAGTTATTTCCTTGGTGTGAACTGGACTTAAAGGATTAGTTCACTTTTAAAAAAAACTTTTGCTGATAATTTACTCACCCCCAAAAGAAATTAAGGTTTTTGATGAAAACATTCCAGGATTTTTCTCCATATAATGGACTTCAATGGGCCCCAAACGGTTCACGGTCCAAATGACAGTTTCAGTGCAGCTTCAAAGGGCGTTAAACGATACCAGACGATGAATAAGGGTCTTATCTAGCGAAACGATCAGTCATTTAAAAATAAATAAAAAAGTTTAAGTGTGTTATAAGCACAAATGCTCGCCTTGCTCTGTTCTGTGATGCGCGTTCGTGACGTCGCGTAATGCGCAATTACGTTGAAAAGGTCACGCTTGACGTAGGCGGAAGTACCGAGTCAGTGTTTACAAATGTGCAGAAGGAGGACCATATACACATATTCAAAGTTTATCGTTTAAAATGCCCATTTCGTGTGCGTATCCTGGCTTTTTTAATTTTAAAAAGCCTAAAAGAAAATTTTCGTCAGGACAGAAAAGCGTGACCTTTTCAACGTAATTGCGTATTACTTGACGTCACGAACGCGCATCACAGACCAGAGCAAGGCGAGCATTTGTGCTTATAAAACTTAAACTTTTTTTTTTTTTTTTTTAATGACTGATCGTTTTGCTAGATAAGACCCTTATTCATCGTCTGGTATCGTTTAACGCCCTTTGAAGCTGCACTGAAACTTTCATTTGGATCTTGAACCGTTTGGGGCCCATTGAAGTCCATTATATGGAGAAATGTTTTCATCAAAAACCTTAATTTCTTTTCGACTGAAGAAAGAAAGACATGGACATCTTGGATGACATGGGGGTGAGTAAATTATCAGCAAAAGTTTTTTTAAAAGTGAACTAATCCTTTAAGATTGTTAGTCTCTTATTCTCACTTATGCTTACAAATTGAACAACTCTTTTCTATTTTAGTATTTTTTTATTAAATGTAATTTATTCCTGTAATGACAAAGCTGAATTTTTAGCATCATTACGTCTTCACGCATGATCCGTCACAAATCATTCAAATATGGTGATTTGGTGCTAAACAAACATTTATTATTATTATCAATATTGAAAACAGTTTAATATTACTGCTTAATATTTTTGTGAAAACCTTGTTACTTTTTCCAGGATTTTTTGATGAATAGAAAGTTGTCCATGCTGAATTAAAGTATTAATTTCTTTTAAAAAAAACATAAAGTTTGACCCCAAACTTTATACCTTTGTCTTGATTTAATGCTAACTTAAAGTAACTCTTTAAAAGCATACTGTTTTTTAGTGGTTTGTTTATAAAAAATATATTTTGTATAATTTAAGCTTTAATATTAAAAGTATACTTTTTTTATTGTTTTGATGACTTTCCTATTATTTCCTATTAAAATGTGGAAAGCTTTCTGGCAATTTAAAATGACAGGATTCGTTCTAAGATTATTATTTTTCGGCTGGCCTAAATAAAGAATTCCTCTCACAGCACGTCCAACATGTTGTGATTTAATGTTAGTGTGTTTCTCAGAGGGAGACCCCAGCTGCCTCGGCCATAAATGCTAGCCGAGCAGGTGTTGTTCGCGGTGTGGGCCGTTTGAAGATGATGGATTGTTTTGTGTACTTGATATGTTTATTTATTTACTTAGCACACAAACATAGCACCGACCCATGCTTTTCTCAGAGAGAAGCACGATTCAAAACATATTTTACATATTGAAGTGATATTTTGCTATGCTAATTCAGACTCTGTCTGTCATTAGCCTGACATTGTATGTGTGGATGTATATTAAATAATGAAACCAGGGTTGCTTCTATTCAGAAGACAGCTTGTGATAAGAGACAACAGAGATGTCTCGTTGTGCATGAGTGAGATTCAGTCACAAGCGAGACTGAATACACAATTCAATAGACATCACGCCACACGCATCATCGACAGAGGTGAAAATGTTGGTGGGAGGTAAACAGTATTATCGCTTGTATTATCACATGTGCTCTACTGTTGTATCAAGTTGTTTTCATGGAAGCAGATCTTTGATTCATGGTTCATTTCCTTCTCAGGTTCAAGTGAAGAAAAGCAAAGCCTTCAGACGGTTTAAAAAGCTCCAGGAGTCGAGGCCCGAGTTCAATCAGCAGAAACTTGAGGACTTGCTTCTGCTTCCTCTTCAGCGCATTCAGCAGTAAGTTGTTAAGCTCACGTGTGACAGTATTGGAACTTTAATGGTTATCCTTTATCAGTTTATCAGGGGTTCGTTTTGTTTATCGGCTGTCTTTTAACGTTGGGTATTTTTATAGTGCATGCTCAATTACATTTAGATCACATTTGCTTCATCTAATGCTCACTTAAAGTTAATATTTATGTAAAAACACTAAAACTTTAAGAACACTGTATAAAGTGTAAGCAAATCTTAAAATTAATATCCATTTTGATAATATTGTGATGCTTAAATTCACTTGATGGTTTTTAGTTTTATACCTTTAACTTTTGCTGTTATCTAATGCTCATTTAAAGTTTAAAATTGACTTATGTTTACTAAGTTTAAGTTAATATTTTAATTAATTGAATGTACTCTTATCATTATGGGCCAGGATTTTTATAAAGGTGCATGATCCCTGGCTAAAATAAAAATCAAGTTTTTGTAATGTGGGTGTTTTTAAAGTAGGCTGAATCCCAAGAAAGTGTAACCAGTTCTTCTGTGGTCCTCTCAAAAGACTGATGCATGAGTTTGGTGGTAGGACTACATGTTTGTGCAAAACTTGATTATTTACGTATACTTATTACACCATACTTATTTACCCATGTGCTGAGGTAGTCGTGCAGAAATGGCATGCCTAAAGATGTTTTGAATTCGATTTTTGATTTAATGGACTCCTCAACCACTTATTGCAATTGACGTGCAAAGTTTTCTTTTAATCTCATTAAATGTCAGAGTACCTCAGCCATTGAATTTTCAAGTAAACGAGATGGATTGGTCAGCGGATGTTTTTTTTTTTGTGTTTATTTAAAGTTTAAACCATCTGCTTCGGCGAGGAGATTATAGGATCGTCAGCATCAACGCATTGAAATGCAGTCAGTTCTTGATGGGAATGTAAAGCGTTTTGGTTATGCATCAGTATCTTCTGACACAGGCCAGTCTGCTTCACAGTCTTCTGCTCAGCTGTCAAATCACTCTACAACTTCACATTTTGTTGATCATGCTATGTGGGTTTTCTTTAAAGAAAGATTTTGGGAATCATTTGATGGCATGATAACAGAAAGCTGTCACCACCGGGTTATGGTTTTCATGCTTGAATTCTCCAACCGTATTTCTTTGCTTTGGAGGAGTCAGTGCACGGCGCATACCGAGCCTCTCAATGACAGACGTAATTATTGTTTGATGTCGTGCTCACACCTGCCTTCAGACTGTCCAAGAACTGTCAAAATCCCTTTTGTTAAGGCGCCGAATTTGTTGGCTGTAATTTCATGCGGTCGTGGTCTCAGCCGTTAATTAGTGTAACAAGGTGCGAAATGAACTAGAACATGCTTAAGAACCAGCGGAAATTACATGGCATTTCTTTATCAAGCTGCTCGAGTCCATCTTAATTAGGCTTTTATGTCACTCCTACTTATTAAATGTAGTTTCCAACATGAAAGAAGACAAACGCAATGTCATTTTTGCAATGACGATAATTATGTCTTTATATTTATTCTTTATTAGAACATTTCCTCCGCTTGCGCCCACCTGTCGTGGTTTTCATTCAGTGGTTTCATCATATGCAAAATGACAGAATTCTGTTCTGATCTATTTGAGGTGATTTGATCGCAAGACAGTCTCCTGGTTTTAGCAGGAATCTCTTTTGACCACTTTTTATTGTCAAGTTTTTCTTTTTTCTAGACTACACATCACTTACTATAGTGACAGTGTGTTGCTGCATGTTAATAAAGTACAAAAAGATTGAGATGTGAAGCATTTCAAATATTTAAGCACTGTTGATTTTGTGCACCAAATTGGCATATTTGAATGGTTTCTGAAAGGCCCACTGAAGCGTCTTGGAACGCGCAACTTTGTATTATGCGTTGACGTAATTTCCACTGAAACAGGAAGCTAAGGCTGGACATACTGAATGGCTCCTCCCCCTTTTCAAATAGCCAATAGAGCTGGTAAGTCCCGCCCATCCGTAAAACCCCAAGTGGACCTCTAGGTTGAAAAATCGTCAATGCAAGTGAATGGGAGAAAAGAATTATTTTCTGGTCCCGTTTGAATTTTGCCATGAATGTGAACATATGTTGTCTGTGAATTTTTTATATAACTTTTCATGTTACGAGTTTGACAGTATATGGTATGATTCTTCGGCTAGCAGTTGTGGAAAAGACATAACGAGAAAGACTGTCGCCTATGTGACGTCACCCCATAAAGTTGACTTACACGTGGTTTTCGCCAACCTCAACGATTTTGTCCTCTCCCTGAAAGAAGGCGGTGAAGTGCACCAAAGACACAGCCATGTTTAGCGGGATCCGTGAGCTAGTGTTCGTGTGCGAGTGGTGGTGACGTTTCAAACGCGTCGAAAGCAACGAAGAGTTGTAGTCCACAAAGTGCTCTCACACAGTCTAACCGTATCAAACTTCTACCCGCTAAATTGTAGCATTCTTTACACAAAAAGTTATATAAAAAATTCACAGACAACATATGTTCACATTCATGGCAAAATTCAAACGGGACCAGAAAATAATTATTTTCTCCCATTCACTTGCATTGACGATTTTTCAACCTAGAGGTCCAGTGGGGTTAGCGGAAGGGGGCGGGACTTACCAGCTCTATAGCGTTTAGTTTACCCGACAGACAGAAACATGGAAGCGAATCTGAGGTCTGATGATACGTTGGATTCAATAGTAGAGGTGTGAATAAAATTCTAGCCATTTCATTCTTAACCAATGTACAGTTGATAAACGGAATAGAAATCAAGCGTTTAAGCAACCGAACTCCAACCCATATTGCTCCGTGACGTGTCAACGGTTGCTTTGGCCAGGTGGTATTTATAGCATAGGGGGTGGGACGCTTTAGATTCTAGAGAGCATTTGATTGGACAGAAGATGTGATGAGAAGATGAAGTCTGCGGTGATGCCATAAAAACCCATGATCCATTTTAGCAGAAGTGAGAGACTGAACATTTCGAATGCTTATATCTCCTAAATGCGAATTTTGTCATTGTTTTGAAACGCACCAGCTTATTCATAACCTCAAGGCTAACATATTCATACTGAAAGCTAAAAAACTTACATTTTGATTTCAAGGGGCCTTGAAGGATCATGTGACCCTGAAGACTGGAGAAATTGCTTGTGAGAATTACGTAAAATTCGAAAAGAAGAAAAGAAGTGCGGATCATTCTGTTGTTTTGAAAAAATCGAATACAGTTATTTACATTTACATTTATTTATTTAGCTGACGCTTTTATCCAAAGCGACTTACAATTGCTATACACGTCAGAGGTTGCACGCCTCTGGAGCAACTAGGGGTTAAGTGTCTTGCTCAGGGACACATTGGTGTCTCACAGTGGATTCAAACCCAGGTCTCTCACACCAAAGGCATGTGTCTTATCCACTGCGCCATCACCACCCCTACTCTATTCTAATAATATTTCACAATATTATTGTTTTACTGTATAATTGATCAAATAAATACAGCCTTGGTGAGCATGAAAAATTCTTACCGACCCCAGGCTTTTGAATGGACTTTTAGGAAATTTCAAATTCTTGTTTTAGCACAGTAGATGATGACAGGAAAATAGGCTGTCCTGTCCTATGCTGTCCTGTTACTACCAATGCGACGTTGTCACATGTATTTTCGACTTCATTTGTATGATTGGATCACATAACATTTTGTACTCCATTTATACCTGTGTTGAGCAGTTATCACTTGTTATCAGATCACCCAAAACCAATGTCCACACGATGTACGTGTGAACGGGGTCACAAGATGCCAATCTTTAGAAACAAGTATTTTATAGCTTTTTTTTTTTTTTTTTCGTGCAGCAAACCACAGGACTCTGTGCTAAATATGGCCTCTGAGCTTTTTGCCGCACCCTGAGTTTTCTCCACCCAGTTATCACACAGATATCCTCTAATTTCCCTCGGAGCTGCCGAGCGCTGACATCTCAATCAGCATGTTCAAAGACGCCCTTGATCTGATCTCATCCTCTCAGGCCCTGATCACTGTGTTTCCCATTGTCCCCCCATCGATTCTGCCTCTCCGCTCTCGGAAAGCGAGGACACACGGGGGGCGCATAATTGTATGATGATCTTAAGTGGCACGGCAGAAGAGCTCCATTCTCGGAGAGTGCAGATAATCAGGAGTACCGCCTCTAACGGGGACTCAGGAGGAAATTGTTGTCACTTATTCGGCTGGAGGATGATGGATGGCGAGGCTGGCTGTGTGTGGATCATGGTGGCTACTTAAGACATGGAGCAGGACTGTTGGGAGGGAGGATAAAATCACTCCTATTATTAAACGCCATTCACTGCAGCTGCCGAGAAGAGATTCACGTCGTGTCCTCTGTCTCCCTCTCGTCTCAACTCTTCATCCCTTCTCTGGTCTTCGTGACTACAGATGGACATTTTGGTCAATTTGTCAAGTGTTAGACAAATAAATAAAAGTTATAGTTAATGAGTAACTAAAGATTCTGGCTGATATCAATAGTTTCCATGATAATAATTTCCATGTTATGGGTGTTATTAAAACTTTTATTTTAAACTGTGCAAGTGAATTTATTTTACTGTATAAAATGTTTTTTTATTTATCTGTCTATCCATCTGCCTAGCTCTCCATCCATCTGTCTGTCTGTCTGTCTGTCTATCTGTCTATTAAGCGTTCTGTCTATCAATCTGTCTGTCCATCATTCTATCTATCATTCTGTCTGTCCATTATTCTATATATCTCTCTATCTATCTATCTATCTATCTATCTGTCTATCTGTCTATCTATCTATCTATCTATCTATCTATCTATCTATCTATCTATCTGTCTATCTGTCTGTCTGTCTGTCTGTCTGTCTGTCTGTCTGTCTGTCTGTCTGTCTGTCTGTCCATCATTCTATCTATCAGTCTGTCTGTCTGTCCATTATTCTTTCTATCAGTCTGTCTGTCCGTCCATTATTCTATCTATCAGTCTGTCTGTCTGTCCATTATTCTTTCTGTCTATCTATCTATCTATCTATCCATCTGTCTGTCTGTCTATTGAGCATTCTATCTGTTGGTCTGTCTGTCCTTCCATCATTCTGTCTGTCTGTCTATTAAGAAATCTATCTATCTATCTATCTATCTATCTATCTATCTATCTATCTATCTATCTATCTATCTATCTATCTGTCTATCTGTCTATCTGTCTATCTGTCTGTCTGTCTGTCTATCTGTCTATCTGTCTATCTGTCTATCTGTCTATCTGTCTATCTGTCTATCTGTCTATCTGTCTGTCTGTCTGTCTGTCTGTCTGTCTGTCTGTCTGTCGGTATGTCAATCTGTCCATGCTTGATCTATATATAAATCTGTTGTTCTATCCATTATTGTTCTATCTATATTTCTATCTGCCTATCTGTAAGCTGTCTGTCTTCAAGTTTATTTTTACTTTATTCATAATTTTCAAAGAAGGATTGTCAATTTTGCTTTTCTAGTTAACAATGACATTAATTTCTTAGAATTTCTGTTGATTTTAATTCTACTTCCTTAGATTGACATTCCAATTCTGCCTCTGGATTGCTACTTCAAATCAAATTCAATCCAAATTCAGGAAATACATCTATTTAAAAAGCTATTTAAAATTCATAAGTTGTTGTCTAATGCATCATACCATCATGCACCATTATAAATTACATTGTGACCAATTACAAACTAAAAGCGAAGCCCGGCTCCTGACCATGATGTTGATTGTGTTTAGCAGTAGTTCTAAGTGATTTTAACCTTATAGTACTAAAAGGGGCGTGTTTTTAACACACTTGTACAGCTTTATAATGGATTTGAATGTCCTCAACATCCACATAGCGAAGTGCAATATAAGAGGTTAATCCTTCATTCTGTGGTGGAATTCGTCGCTTGGAGCGGGTCAAAAGGTCATGGCTGCGTCTCTTTTACATGCAGAGAGCCTCAAAAAGCGGAGGAGGACTCGTGTTAATGGAGCTGAGCCATTATGTAGCCGATAGTGTCAGGGCTGTTATATGGGCCTGTGCTTACACAGCAGATGGGTTCAATTCAGTCGGTGCTTCAAACACAACATAATGAGGAGTTCAGGAGGTTTTCTCGCCGTTTGTGTTTGTTTGCAAAGGTGTTGATTGAACTCATTTAAAACCAGCTTTATAGTGCTGTCCTCCTAATCGCGGTTTCTTTGCTGTTGAGACGTTGCTTTTACATGGAAGTTGAGAGGTCACATCCTCCATATCTATGGTTTAGTCTTAAGACAAGACCTCGGGCAAACTCACCTCCTCTCTTCTTTTGATCTGTTCAAATGGGTAATGTTAAAGCTCACTTGTTTCGATTCAGACTGAGACTTGAAGGACTAGGACGAGCACTACATGATTCTTCAGTATTTTAAAAGCACTTTTTATTTAGTATATTTACTCTCAGAACTGGTATCGATCCCCTAAATATAACATTACCCTCATCTCGTCGTCCTTGATATGTTGACCTCAGGTAGTGATTGCCTGCCACAATGCTCTGCTCTCAAGCAGAGAAGACTTATTGAAATTCTTGGAGGCTTCCAGACAATCTACTTTATGTCTTGGCTTTTGTTAATTAGGTTCAGGCACTTGGAAAGAGTCAAAGTGTGGCGAAAAACTTGTAAAACTCTTCTCAAAGTGCTTGTCATATATTTAGCTGTGGTGTTATATACATTTTGTTCATTAAGATTATTGTTTGAATGCTTACGTTTTCGAGAGTGCATATGGATTCATAGGGAAATGTTTTAATATCCAATTAGCCGATTTGAGTCCAGCTTAAATATACTGAAAATCATTACATTTGCACTGGATACAATTAAGTTGACTTGTTTGGAGATTGCTATTTCAAGAATACTATAATAACTATAAGTATTATTATGATTGCTTAACTAATTTAAATGGATAGTTCATGCAGAAATGAAATTCCTGATATTATTTGTTCACCCTCATGTTTTTCCTAAAGTTTTTTGGTCTACACAAATGATCAAATCAAATATTGTTTTGGACCCCATTGAGTTTCATTAGAAGGACAAAAAAAAGTTATATTTAAAATAGAGGAAAGTTACAGGTTTCACAAGAGCTTGAGTAAATTATGACATAATTTTCACTGTCCCTGTCCCTTTAACTCCATGCAATCAAAACCAAAGTTACGTGATTTGCATCCCATCTAAATAAAAATTAAATAAAAAATCTGCATACGTTCTCAGTGTACTGGGAAAACAATATGCATTTTGTTATCGTTTGTGTTATAATTTAATTGCTGAAGCTGGCGACATCTTGGGTTCTTCATAGCTGATGTGTTCATACGTCTGCAGTTATTAAAGAGTAGTAATTATGCAACATCCACCGCCGTGTTCAATAACCCGTGCAGGAGCCTGACAGTGGCTGTTGTCTCTTAATTAGGAATATGAATCCTTAATGCACGTATTTAAAGGCAAATAATTAGACAGATATTTCCTCCCTCTCTTCTCCTGCGCGTAACTACGAGCTGACCCGACATATCTGCTGCTGCGGGGGGGCTGGAGGAAGAGAATGAAAACGCGACGCTTGTTTCATTTGCATATTACAAAGGAATTAGCGAGGCAAGGCGTCCGCGCCGGTAACTAGGCCAGCGACGCTTTCTAGCGCGCCTCTTCATTAGAATATCTGAACTGTTATAAATACGGTTCAGATTACGTTATTGTCTCGTTATCTTCTCTTTGCTTTGCGCGCTAATGACTGGGACAGGGCAGCTAAACGAGCAAGTTCCGTTTACATTATTTGGAATGTGCTTTAATAATGCTCATTAGGCCGTTCCCTTTTTTGTTACTCTGCCGCTTTAATTAGATTTCTTGCCCCCCCCCCCCCCCCCCCACTCCCCTAATAAGGGCATTTCGTGGCTGATAATGCCTGTAATGTATTTGTTACTACAAGATGAGACAAGAAGAAAAAGAAGTGAGATTATTTCTCTTTTTAAGTGCCTTTTAATAGAAGAGGCTTAATTGGGGCTTGTTTGGTTTCCTCTTCCCTTTCATTTCTAATGAGCAATTCGCTACTGCTCTAGTTTTCCCCGTGTTCTGAAAGCCTGTTTAGTTAGGTTTCGTTTAGGCTGTTTGTAGGCTAACTAAATATGGAGCAAAGGTTGTTTTTTCTTATTCTGAAGTTTTGCGGATAACTCTTCCAGAATTTAATTAAATTTTAATTTAATAAAAAAAAAAAAAAAAATTTGACTAAGGCATCATTATTACTAGATTTTTTTTAAACCAAAACCCAAGTATTAAATTTTTTTTTTTATTATTCTAAATTTTTAAGCACTCACAAAAAAGCAACAACTCACCAACACCTTAGCAACCCACAACATCTTAGAATTGTGTTTGGGTTGCACATGTTTAAAAATCGTATGTTGTTTTTTTTTCTTTTTGTCTTTTTAACAAAGTCGAGAGATGTATAATGCAGGATGGATTTAAAAGGTCTGTTAGGTGTGCATATGCACAACCCTTTGTGCTGTAGTTCAACCTGTAATCTGTGAGCATTTCACTGTCCTGGCACCCATACTGTATGTCTGCTTTAACCGTTGCGTTCGGGTCTTGACCTGATAGAACGGAGAGCGAGACACTCACAGACAGAAATCAATGGCAGCTGTCAATGAAATCCAAGGTCGTCGTACCCCCCGAACTAATAGATTAAGCGAGCACCCATTTGGCAGAAGTACTTTTTAGATGGTAATGGAGCATCTGACATATTAGCAGTGATGGACCATGCATTATCTCTTTCTGATTCCTTTTTTTTTTTTTTTAGGTTTTATGTTACTTTTAACCAGAAACCCATTGGCCAGGTTATAATGGTGTTTCATCAGACAATATTAGCAATATTCGACAATATGTTGTTGTTTTTTGGAAAACCGATTGTAGCATTGATTATTGATTATTAATCGATTCGTTGTTAGTGTTTAATTTAATTTTATTGTAATTTATTTTGACAAAATAGTATAGCGTTTTAATATCGGCCATGTATCAGTTATTGGCCATTATTTAAGTTGTTGTCGGTTGTTATCGCAGAATAAACCCTGACAAGGTTATCAGGACCCTGAAATGAAGCGGAGGAATATTGATCTGAGTCTAAATATTTTATTAGCTGTTTAAACGCAAAGCTTCCGCGGAGAAAGCAGTTGCTAGCAAGAGGCAAGTTCAAATTAGATGTACATTTAAGGGATACTGTACAGTCATACCACTTATTACACTGCATTTCGCTACATAAATAATTATGGGGATAAGAGATATTGATTTGAGATAAAACTGTTTTAAAATCGTTTTTTAAATTACAGTGTGCAAAACAATCCTCTAAAAATGGCAGCAGCTGCCTTTGTTTGAAACGAGAGAGTCCGCGATACCGGATGACATAATTAAATAACTGCACACAAAATATTGATCTGAGTTTAATATTTTATTAGCTTACCGAACGCAAAACCTCTACGAGGAAAATCTAACTTCAGTTACCCGGATGAGCCTGTGTTATCAGTTCTTACTTGTTGTTATTGAGGAATAACATACCTCTGGATGGTGCGATTGACCAATCAGAAACAAGTATTCCACAGAGCCGTGTAATAAAAAATAAAAAATAATTATTATTATAATTTTTTAATACATTTATTATAGTAATAATAATCCTTTTTGGCTTGTTGGTATCAGACAAAATATTAATTCTATATTAATTAATTAAATATTAATTAACCTATGTAATGGATCATGTACAGTCAGTGTCCCATTATCTTCAAAAATATATAGATTTATCTACATTATTTATATTTTAACTTAAACTACATACAAATTCAAACTTTGAGTTTAGCAGTCATTCCTTCAAATTTTAGGCCTTTAAATCTTTAATATATTTCATAAGAACGGGGATCTAAAATGAAATCAAATGAGGACATTTAATGCTTGCATACAGGAAATTACCATATATAATAGTTGAATAAATGAGCATGCACATGCTGGGATTTTTCAGCTTCAACTTTTAATCCCAGAAGCTTTGCAGGATGTCCCACAAGCCCTGCTGTGAATAAATACACATCCTGTACTCAAACTGACTGTTTTGCCTGAAACTGTTTATCAAATCACCTCTGAACTCCTGAGAGGAAGGGAGGGCCGAAAAGGAGGAGTCAGAAGACCCCACATCAGACGTTTCCTCCTCTCCCTCTCTCTCTCTTTGGCCTTGTACTCTCAGCCCTCTTAAAATCTCTCGACAGAAGTGGAGTTTAAAGGATGTGCTCTTCTACCCCCCTCTGTGGTTGTCACGGGTGATGGGTGACACAGGCGTCTTGGCGCCTGCCACCACTGTTTACATAATTTCAACATGGCCGCAGGGAAAAAGAGACTTCGGCTGCAACGATCTTCTCTTCGCACTCCTCCAATTAGAAAGGCCCCTGCTCCGCCGCTTAGCACGGCTCTCGGGGAACGGGAATATTCCAGCTTAACTTTTCAGCCCGCGGGGATCGGCTGGCTGAGTCACCAAAGAAAGATGCCACGGTGGAGTTGAGAGGACGTTTAAGACAGACTAAAGATGCCCCAGTTTATCTGACAACATCTAAAATGTTGGACGTGAAGTGGAAATGGTGGTGCCGGAAATGTTGAGAATGTTTTGTGAGCACCGAACTGTCTTGTTGTAAACAGTTTTTGGTTAAAGTAATATTGTATCAAAATTGAAAGTTTTGGCTTTCCTTTTTCAGTGACATTACCTAGGCCACATGAGCCATTAGATAATCCAATAACCCATTTTTCATGATACAAGCAATTCCCTAGAGAGAAGATAATAGTTATGCCATACTTTTTTATCCTAGCTGAAAACAGGGGAGCATTTTTTATATATATATAATATATATATATTATATATCTCATATCCATTTCCTTTCTTGGATGTTTTGTTATTTGAATACAGTTGATCAAGCTTCAGGCATTAAATAAGAAGTCGATCTCATTACAGTTAATGACTGCGTATGATATTTAGTTTCATGGTATTTGCCGAAATGCATATTTGATTGCTACATTAATTGCCTGCATACACCTGTGTAATGCTAATGCGCTCCCTCCAAAAGTTTTCAAGTTCCACTGCAATCAAAGTACAGAAAGCTGTAGAGAATCGTATTCCCAATTGTGACGATACCACAGAGTCAAACTTTTTCTGAGAGCCTTCTCATTTGAAAGAGGCCTTTGATGTCTCTAGTCGCTGGAGTTCTGCTTAAGTGAACTGTAATCTCTAGCATTAAGACTCGCTCTATCTTTATCTCCATCCCTGAAACAGCCAAATGAATTACCACCAAATTTACTCCCCTCTCAATTTGGCCCTCACCTTGCGATACGGGGGTCATTTCCTTAATGGGGCCCTTGATTTTTGCCCAGCCATTTATAACCTTTTTGTGTCATCAGCGGACGATAGCACGATAATCAATATGTCTTTTTTTTTTTTTTTTTTTCTGAACTGAGGGGAATGTGAAGTTTGACCCCGTGCACTTGTTTGTGTGAACCGGATGGATGGAAATGCATTTTCATTTTCTGTTTTTCAGTCTCTATTTTTGCTCCCTCCTTCAAATCCTTTCCTCATCCCTTTGTGCCGCTAAAATAGCACAGAATCAGTTCCGCCGCATTGTCTGAGGAAGCAGAAATACGGCACATTAGTGTAATTTTGTTGACTGAATGGCTCTTTATTCCTTCTCAAAAAGAAAAGCCTTTTTTCCTAAACGCGTCTTAATGCGAGTAATGTCACCTTACGATGACAGCGCTTGTCCGACCTCCTTACCCTGACACGCCGAGATCGGTTTTCTCGCGCGCTTTAAGGGTGTATTTATAGAAACATTGCAATAAGCCTGTGCCGTGTTTTGTTTATTTGTTGCTTTTTTAGGTACAAGCATTTCTTGAGGGACTTGACAGAGAACACCGGTCCAGACAACCCGGAGTTTCAGCAGCTTTCAAGTAAGAGGCACCGCCGTCTCGCAATTCGACAAACACTCTCTTATCCTGTTAGCGCTCTGTGACAAAAATGTTGATGGGTTTAGCCTGTCTAGATTTTTTTCTTTTTCATTATCTGTTTATTGTCAGGATCTGTATCAAGCTGCGGAATCACATTCACCCAAAGTCACACTTGTTATGCTTGTCAAATTTGCTTTCCACTCTAGTTTGTCACTTACAGAGCAACCTAAAAAGAGATCACTCAACATGTTTGTGATGATGAGGTGCTTTGCGGAGATAAGCATTGCGGAGGATACCATGGCCTGTTGAAGAAGGTGCAAATGCTGAAATCGTTTCATACGGTGCCAAAACAAACCTGCGTCTTAAAGGGAAAAAAAAGTTTTTTAAGCTGGCAGCCGAAAAGACAGCCTCCCTTGTCTTTGTTAGGGTGACAAAGAACAACTCTGGGCCCCTGTTGTAGCGCTCACGTGTTGTTATTGTCACCGGGTGGCTTTGCTCTCAGAGGATGAAAGTACAGCGAAGCTTAACGTGAGTCTAAATTCTCGATGTGGATTTTGACATAATTAATAGGGACCAGATCAGAGGATATCAACCATGCAAAATATAAATAAATAAAATCTCTGGCATCAACAGAAGCCCCGATAATGACTCATTTCTATCGTCAAATAAACAGCAAATCCGACTTAAGAGCCAGTGTACACAAGGAATTATTTATGTGTATCAATTAAAATCTCATTGGTTGCTTGCTGCTTTTGCTTACAAATTAAAACAGCCCGTGAGTCTAAGATGAAGGTACATATCCAGATTTGGCCCTCCATTGCCTCTTCCTCTTCTCATTAGAGCTGCTTTTTAAGCTCACCAGCTCTTTTTTGAGGGGGGGGGGGCGAGAGAGAGAGAGCAATAGAAAAAAGTTTTCTCAATCAGCCTAGGCATATTGTAAAGGGAATTATTTAAAAGCAACCCCAGACAAATTATATTGTATCTGATTAAGCAAACTAGCTGTGAAACTCACAAGAGGCTTTGTTGTTGTTTTCTTTTTGCGTATATTTTTATGATTTTCTGTTTTCTCCACAAGCGCCACTGTTTTAATTATTATAATTGTGGCGTTCGTCAATCATGTGCGTTTTGGCCCGTTATCTTCTGCATTTCCCTACAGCCAAGTATCCTGAACTTTTTTGCGGAGCCTGTCAAAGGTTAATTAATAAAAGCTACCACTCGAGAACTCCTCGGACCGAGTTCTGTTTAAACATACTGAATGTCTAAAATGAAAAGACAGAGAGAAAGTATTCGTAGAATGTGGAATGAGAAAGTATTAATAATGCATCAGCCGTAGCTCTGTTGAAACACAATTACAGAGATGGTTTTCTTAAAAGGGAAGGACTGAGAGACATACAGAGAGGGCCCAGTCATCTCTAAACAGTCACTTTGTTTGGTTTTGCTTGTAGTTGTTCTAAAGATAAGCAACTCAATTAGGCTGTGATTATTTTACTATGAGGCAAACGCCCCGAGCGCTCTATTCATTGTCTGAATTGTTTGAGTCAATAAGACCAAAGCTGGGTTTAAAATTAGTATCCATCTGCTTGTTTGTTTCTTTTTTCTTCTTAATGAGTTGATGATGTCTACATTAGTTAATGAATTCCAGGCATGGTAACTGGCTAAATGTTTTCAGTTGCAAACTAAAAAAGTACGATTTTCAACTCTGAAAACGAGTTCACTCTACATTATTTAGATCACGTTTTGATGCTTTTATGTTGCACAGCTTGCTTCCAATAAACCAATGAACCGCAGAAATCTGTTTTATACAGAAGCCATGTTTATCAGACAGACAAGAATACAAAAGTTCCAGATGAAATATGTAGTCCTTGTGCTTTTTATGGCCAGCTTAACATCCTATGGCAAGGTCTTCACCTAATCAGTGCTATTTGGGTGTGTTAATGCACCCTCATCTTTCTCCAGGGGTTAATGGTGAAATCAAACATTGTGTGGAGGCCAAAAACAAACTTGTAATTATCATATGCAATATTGGAGTCTGCATAATGCATGAACGCCTATGGGTTTGCACTTATTAGTGTCATGCTGTTAGATTACTTGTATGATGCTCCTAATAAGTTCAAAATTGCATAAATAGGTCAGGCTCGCGAATTATGTGTACTTTATAATTATTTTGTGAAACTATTTTAAATTCCACAGATGTTATGTTGATCAATTATTTAACACTCTCAAATAAAGTATTGCAAAAAAGGTTTATTGTTGCATAGATTATTGTTTACAATAAATCATAAATTTGCATCATAGGGATGCACAATATATCGGCCACCATATCAGTATCTGTATATCTGTATCGATATATGTTAATTTTTTTAATGTTATCGTGATCAGCCCAATAAGAAAATTTGCCTGATATATAACTCAATAAATAATGGAATATTTCCTTCAGCTGAGACACTTCAGTTGTGCACTGTTCACTGAAGTGGTATTAAATGACTTGAAATATGATTTGAATCAAAAAGGTGCAACATTTCTGTCATATAGGCTACATAAAATTATAATGAAAACATTAATATAATTGTGTGCTAATTGACACGGATTTAATGGTGAGACTTTTGTTTTTGTAATTAGACTCTTAAATTTTATTTTAGAAAAATTTGGATTTAGATTTATCTGCCAATATATCGGTCATCAACTTTCAAATATAAAGATTAGCCAAAATTTTCATAACGGTGCATCCCTATTGCATTTTATGCATGCCATTAGGATAAACATAAAATGGTGCATTTGAACATGTGGAGTCCATAATGCATTTGTAAACGTACACTAGAAGTAATACCAAATAGACTGAAGTTTTAAGTTGTGGTTTGAGGGCACCGGATAGCGTGAGATCTGCAAAATGCAACAGCCAAAAAGTTAGCACCAAGTAAGTGAAATAGGAAAGTAATGTATTGCAAAATGGAAGTTTTTAATTTTTTTAATGGCTGCAAGCCCTTCTTCCATGTTGTTTTGAGAATATGAGTTATCTAATAATTGAGGCACCTAATCAAGGATTAGTCATGTAAAGTTTTCACCAACATGATCGAAAACTTTAAACTATGTATTTAAATGTATGCAGTGTGACAAGCTTCAGTCCTGTAGTGTGTGCTTGGCATAAAGACACATTTTTGTGTTGTATAGTTTGTTTGTGCTGTTGGAGTTTGGTTATGTCCATTCAGTCCCTTCCATTGTTTCATGCTGCATGCCCTCTTTCTGCAGAGGCAGTGAAGGTCGTCTCAGAGGTCGCCCAGCGGATCCAGGACAACGCTCGCAGCCATGAGAACCACCTGCAGCTGCGCAGAGTCCAGAAACAGCTCAAGGGCCGAAAGACCAGAATCCTGACTCCAGGTTAGTGTCTGTGATCTTCCATTCTTTTTATCTCCCAGAGAACCGTGGAGAGCCAGAGAGTTAAGCGGATGAAGGAGGTCAGGTGGAAGAGTGTGGAAAAGTAGTCTTGTTTAAAAGAGACCCAGCTGTTTGCCCATAATCAATAGAGGCGATTTTGTTTTCGCCCGGCACAATCGTAGTCTCCGACGAGAGAATTAACTGAATTTATCGACAAGTTCTTGCTGCTAATTGGTAATGGAGGGGAAGTGTGCCTTAAGTCTGTTCTTTCCATCTTTCTTCTCTTGTGCTACTTGTGGAGTGGAGGTCCTTTCTTCCTTCTTATTTATCCCAAGGGAGAATGCCCACGTGTGAAACAAAAGAGAAGGAGATGGAGAAGGAAGAGAGAGAGAGAGAGAGAGAGAGAGAGAGAAAAAGACAGAGAGGGCCTTGTCGTGAATGCCTTGGCCTGCCAATCTCCCCCAGGACCAATTAGCGCCTCTCCTCATCTTGTGGGCCGGTAGATAAAAAGGAAGCTGGGAGAAAGAGAGCGAGAGAGAGAGTGTGTGTGTGTACAAAGGTGGTTGGGAGGCTGGCGATGAATACCCAACGAGCACTGGGCTCATTTCACACAGCGCCGGATGTAGGAAGAGTGTAAAAAAAAAAACCTCTCATCCTGTTTTTCCAGGACTCTAGAATTCTACCGAGGTCCTTTCTCTTGTCCAATAAGGATTCTTTTCTTCCATTCGCACTTTTTCTGACTTCAGAAAGCCGAACCGAGCCAGGCCATCCCAGCTTATCTCACCCAACCCCTCCGTTTCCTCAGATGTGCCCTAACGAAAGTGATGCTTGACAGATGAGAGGCTTCGGAGCCCCTGAACAATATTAAGTGGCCGACTTGGAGATAAGGGCAGTGTAATTCTCAGACGCAAAGCTTGAATCAATGGGACATTGATACGGCAGACAGTCTGTCTGTTTCCTTGGAGTCCTCAGCAGGACGTTGCCGCCACCACCACAGCTTTCCGAAGTTCAAGCCGAAACTCAGGCCTACAGAGAAAGACGAAAGTGAAAGATGAGACCATTCCATGCCTTTTTTCCTTCTAGGTCTATTAAGTGCAAACCTTTTATAGCAGAAACAAACTCTAAGCGAGTATGACAATGCAAATGCTTGGCCAATGGATTGTAAACAACTGTCCAGTTGAACATTCTTCACTCTGGTAGCGATAATCTTAGCTACTGAAAAGGGGCATTCAGGCAATAGTCTTAGTCTGGACGCTCTGGCTGCTCAAATCAGATTTCAAACAGTCTTTTGCATCATTTTCAACGGTCAAAACCAGTGACGGAAATGCCAGAAGTATTCCTTCATGCGTTCATATATGTGTACCAGTCTCCTCACTGAGTTTTTTTTGTGCAACACAGGAGTGCTGCACCACGACTCAACTTTTATTGGAGAGCGAGATGATGGAGACCTCCATTTTTTTCATGCATTTGTTTTGAAAGCCTTGTCATGTCCAAAGCAACCCATTCAGATAGGTTGGTTATGTCCGGACACACAAATCTTATTTCACTTGCCATTAATAGTGCGGACAGTCTACCTGAAAAGAAATCCGATTTGCTTGCAGTCTAAACATAGCTTCAGATATCTGTGCCAGATATTTTAATCCAGATGTGTTATTGTTCAGGTAACTTGTGTTGCTCCACCATGACAGTTGTTGAATTAAAAGAGAAAACTAATGGGGCAATTAACACCATTTTGGAATTACTGTAATTATGAGATTCCAACTTGGAAAGAGGGGCCCACATGGAACATACAACTCGCAATTACAATTGTTGGAAACTCAGAATCGAAGACCAGGAGACTTTTGGGATCACGTTGAAGAAGTTATTCTTTACTGAGGACTTCGCGTTGACGTGGCTGCAGTTCTTCAAAAGTCTGACTAAGTGGACGTTCTCTTACAGTTTATATACATTTAGGGGCAGGAGCCAAAACTTTGTGATGAGACAGGTTTAGGAACCTGTTCTAGACTGAGAGTGCTGCCCATCCTAATCCACTCAGCATATCTATTCAAATGCTGAGACCCGAATACAGGACTGGCAGGACTCTCTTGCTAAAACACAAGCTCCAAGAGCCATTAAGAGTTTCAGTAAAACAGGACTGACCGGAGTCTTTTGCTAGAAAACTCTGATAATAATAATTTATACCTAACCTTAATATGCTAAATTCAATGTAAACCTAAATTAAACATTTTAATAAATTTGTAATACAACACAATGTTCAGATTTTACATCTCTTAATTACGGTGAATGAACCATAACCATAAAAGACAGTTTACCCCTGTTAGCGGCGATGAAACTGACAATGTGTGATTGTGGAGCTTGCGTTGGTAGAAGTGCTGCATTCATGTACCTACAATGAGTATGTTTCGGGCCTTAAAGTCACAATTCTTCATACAATTGTGTAACCCGAATCTGAACAAAACTTTAAAGAGGGCTCCTGGACTTTGAATACTGTAGATGAACACCTGAATCCTCTTTTTAACTGACATAAAAGGTTAACCTATCCAACAAAGCCTTCTCAAAATTAACAATGATCTGACTTGCCATTCCATCACTTTCAAATCCAGGCATGCTTTTATGTCTCTGGGTCTTTGGCTTGGTCACATCAGGAGTACCCCTGACGCTTTGTAGTGCAACCTTTAGCACCCTGCAAACCACTAGGTCCTTTGTAGTTGGGCAGAGGTGTACTTTGACAGGGAAAGTTGAAAGCGTTCAACATGAAGAGGGGGATCTCCAAGTTCCTGCTCTTTGAACTGAGCCGATGAAGCCTTCCTTGGATATGTCAGTCCAAACCAGGGATGGGAATGTGAGGATGATGCGAACAGATTGACATTAAACAGAAGCAGAGTCCTTTACCATTTTACCCACGGACAACTTGATGTTTTTGGCACTGGATGTCTTGTAATTGTGTTTGTACACTTGTTAGCATTGTGTAGGCCTATGTGCAACTGAACACATTAGGCATTACTGTCCTGTGTAATCCAGATAGAGCTTGGCCATGTAAATGCATGTATCCAATTTAAATAAGCCAACGAAACCATTAAATCCAATCTGCACATGTCGCCTGAGAGTATCACAGGATGTATCCTGGTTGTTGCCTCATATTAAACCTGTGGCATTTTTAAAAAGACGTTTGACCCCTACTTGACCCCTCTGCTAATCATAGAGTGCTTGTCTGTCGCTCAGAGCATCCATTTTGAGCTCTGTGCTCTTGCTATCGCCGGAGCGGCAATCACAAGGTTCACTGGGGCAATTAAGGAATCAGTAGCAGGAATGAAATTTCATCTTATCTATCCAAATGTCAGCATCTAATTTAGTTTCCATCATGCAACTGCCAATCACTGAGAAGGGAGGCACTGGTTGTGTCTTTTCCGTCTCAAGTCATGTAAACCTGTAAAAAAAAAACGTACTTTTTTTTTTTTTTTTTTTTTACTTTTTTAGACAATAGGTAAGTCCTTCATCCATTTCTGTTATCTCTTCTCATTGTAGGGAGGTGGTACATTCGGGAAGGCTGGCTTAAGACAGTGTCCACTAAAGGCACAGAGGCAAAGCCCAAGATGTTTTACCTGTTCTCTGATATCCTGCTCCAGGCCAAACCATGCAGTCCCATACATCCTACCCACGGGGATAAGTTTGTTTGTCAGCAAGTCTTCCCGTTGAAGGAGTGCACGGTGGACAAAGTCTTCGGCCACACCAAGAGCCAGGGAGGCCTTATCAGTGTAAGTTGAAACAGTTTGCAATATATTAGAGATGCTGTTTAACATTATTACAATTCAGTTGGAATTAGTGAAGAATTCAGTTATGATCTGAATCTTGGTCATGATTCAGTTCACATATTTTGGTATGATAAGATATTCTTAAAAGTAATCACAAAACTAAAGATGGTTGACCATTGGACAAACAGCTAGCCCCACCCAAACTCACGTCATTGGATGAGCCAATGTTGATGTAATGTTGTGAAATTAATCTTGTGACTGTTTTCTGGGAAATCACCCAACTGTTGGCTCACTTATGGTTGTCTCTTCATATCAAGGGACAGGATAAAGTATTTTAGCATATATAAAAAAAGTACACACTTCACCTTTAGAACACAAATTGAATATTTCATCTCCTGCTTCATTGAACGTGTCCATGCCAGATGTAAACTGGGGATTTGGGTGAACTGAAAATGAACGAATGCACAGTACATTGGGTATTATTGTTGAAATTATAATTGATTTTTAGATTCTGTAATCGATGCATTAAATTTTCATTGGCAGATCAATGCATCATTACAACCCCAACCCCTTTTTTTCTTTGGGGAAAATCTGAGGACTATTACACACTTTTATCCATTAAAATTCCTCATAGGCACTCTTCAGATCCATCAAATATATTTGAACCGTATGTCCCTCCCCACGCTTATTGTTCTCAGAACGACTTGATCTGCAAGTTAGCAAAAATGATCAATTTATCATTCTTCTTCTTGCACTAATTACTCGAGTTCCTCATAAGGCTTCAAGTTTTAATGTCTCCACATGGCTTGATCTCTTTCCAGGTCTCTGTGCTGCCGCTGGGTGACAAATTATGTCTAAGCGATCTCCGCACTCTCATGAAACATTCAGACGAATGTTTCGCACACCGCAAAGGCATTTATTCAACACGGTTTAGTTTAAGTGCCTAAACCCATCAACACACAGAAGTGGATGTTTCGTTTTGTTATTTTGGTTATAAAATACCATAAATCTGAGAACTAACAAACAAACTAATATACACACTGTACATTAATAATACATCTACTCGTTAACTACATAAATGCGACATAAGGATGTGGTATAAAAGGTTTTTGGGGGGCGATGCCGCCAGATGTAGTACGCTATCTTGTCACAGTTATGTTTTTTCCGCGTGGAATAGACATAAAGAGGATCTTCTGAGCCACCCGCCCTGAAGAACTGTGGGAAGGCGCTCGCATCACTCCATCAGATTAGATCACAGATCCATCTCTTCCGCTCGGCCGCTGAATGCATCTTCCTGAAACCCTGTTAGTGCTTCACACTTCTCTCCTCTCCTGCGGCCGTGGCTGCATATTATCTAATGGCTAGAAATGGCATTTCATTAGCCTGTTATCCCACAGAGGCCTCAAATGCATACTCAATAGCATTAGGTGTAATTTCTCATAAGGACACATTATTGATCCCAGTTCCACCCGCCTCCCACCTGGACCGGAGGGGAAAGAGGCTGTCAGCACTCTCTGGCCCCTCCCCAGCCGGGCCGTGAAGAATTAAAGCAAAATTAAATTTGACAGCTGGAAATGCCATGGCAATCTATATGCAAAGTTTGAAAGTAGTAGTAGTAGAGGAAAATGTGCTATGAAAATTTTGGCTCTCTCTCCCCTATCCATTTGTCTAGATGAGAGAGTGTTTGTATACGGATAATTTCTTCCCTCCTTTTCTCTTTCTCTCGCATTTCCCATCTTCACGTCCCCCTCCCTTTTCGTCTCTCCATCTTCCTCTCACGGCTCCCCGTCTTTCTTCCTCCACCTCCTTGAATATTATTTTGCATCCATGACCGATTCCCTTTGATGTATAAATAATCAAGTGAAATTATGTGCGTCGAAGAGGCTCTGTGCTCCGCCGTTCGTATTATACAAAGTAATTTCTACCTAAGAGGGTCAGATTTCCTGACAAATCCCTAATTACCGCATCGCAATAGAAGTGGAATCTATTTGTGCATAAATCAGGCCACCCGTCCCCCCATGCGGCGGACCCCTAATATCGCGCTTCGCTTTGCCTCGCTCACTGAACTCGGTAATTAGATAATACTTTTGATGATGGTACATTTGAAATCTTAATCTGTTTAATACCTAATGAGAAACAAGCGCGCCAGCCCCCCGCCTCCTTAAAATACAACCGGAACGTCATTACTTTTTACCAGGTGTCCATTAAAGACCTGGCTCTGCTCATCATTACGATTCCATTCCCAGTCGTAATAAAGATTAGGCCTGATTATTGAGATGCTGTCGGTAACTGCTGCCATTTTCTCCACTTCGCCGGCCTCAGGTAAATGTGAAAGGTCATTTAATATTTTCAAGGCCCCAATTATAATCCACTTTAATAGGTCCCCATTGTAATTATTCCGAGGATAAAGCCTCTGCCTTTGTTTGGGGTTGGATGGTTCCCGTTGTCTTGTTTGACATGTGTAATCTAGCAGTAAAGTCTCCTCAGTGCGGATGAGTGATGGTAATTGCTGTTGACTCAAGGATGAGCCATCTGACGGGAGGCGGAGAACGTGGGCCGAGCTCAGAAAACTTGTCCTCGAAGTGCAGATTGTGCCAAATTAGCAGCTGAGAGCATCAACTGGCACATCTGTGCATCTTCGGGCTCGAGTGGAGAACGTGTCGCTTCCTCTGCATCTCGTTTTTGTGCCTGATGAGATGACCTATTTTGCATCAGATTGATACCAAATTTTCGACTTAAATGTTATTGACAATGCTTTTTAATGTTCTGTGAGGTGGATTAAATGGTCTCACTCTGTGCTGTGCGTTTTGACACACTCAAGTGTCTTAAAATTCATCTTAAGGAGCCCTTAAAATGCCTAATTGTTGCTGTACCTCCTCTACTTCTGCAGGCTATATGTAGGGAGAACTGTGAAGTCAGTACTATTAATCATAAGATCACAAACGGTTGAGATTTCGAGACTGTGGTCAATGTAAACAATGGTGGCAACGTCAACAAGCTAGTTCATGGACGCCCTCTAGTGATCCAATGTAATTATGCACACAACATGTTGGTTTCATATGCTTTTGTAAAAACATTTACACCATTTTCAAGAAAAGTTTCAAGTGAAAGTAAAAAGTAATATTTCAAAAACATTCAAAAAAAAGTCTGCTAAATAAAAATATATTAACTTTTGCTTTTTAATATATTAATCAATTGCAGTTTTAATGCATTTCTGAATAAGTAACTGATATGAGAATCATACATTGACCCTATGCCTTAGAACAAATGTTTGATCAGTAGACTTCTTAAATTGATACCACTAAAATGTCTACATATTTTTCTTTTCAGTGTCCATCACCAGTTCTCTCAATCTCTTCCTCTAAATCTGAATGTTTTCTCTGTTTCCTTTCTTCTAGTTGACCTTCGCCAGGGCCAAACTGCTCCTAATGTCCGATGATCAGGTGGACATTAATGATTGGTACCGTAGTCTCTGCATGGCTATTGGGTGAGTATGTCTGTCCACACAAGGATGCTCAAAATTCACCCCCTAAAAAACCAAAACTTTCTAGGTTACAATTCCAAATCTCTGTCCACTGTATCACTCCACCCAGGTTTTGAAGTTAAAAGATCGACGCAGCTCATAATCGTTTTACACTGTACTCAGTGTTAGCATAACATCAGTGCCCTTCACTTTCACAGGATCTGAGGGCAGGGCGAGAGTTGGCATGGGGCGAGCTCCTCACAGGGGGACAGTCCCAACTCTCAAAGCTAAGCTAATTAGTTTAGCACTCTGTCTGAGTGATTGGGAGGGACAAACTGTCACCTCATGCCATCTTCAGAGTGGGGAGCTCCTCGCGTGTGGCCCGCCCAACCTACTGGCCCAGGGGAGCACAATTAGAGCCCGAGCTGGACAGGTTGTGGTGGCTGAGGTCAGAGGTGATTGCTATGAAAAAAGAAAGATGTGCCGGTCACTGTCCTACTTGTGGACTACCAATGTGGATCCAGTACATAATGCAACATCAACCAGCATTATTATTCTGATTGTTCATTTTTGCAAAGAAACTTAAACATTAAAAAGTGTATGAAAACATTTTAACATTCTAATAACTTTATTTACATGCTTATCATACATTTTGTCCATTTTATTTTTCTATTTTGTATAGACTTTTTTTCTTCATTATCAAGACTATTTTTGTACCTTGACATTTTTGACTTTGTGCCGCAAAAGATATCGAAGTTATTATTTTTTTAATTCAGAAATTAAAAGTGTGGTTATCATAGAAGAGGTTCAAGTCATTGCATTTCTGAATAAATATATAATTCATATGAGTGTCATACACCGACCCGTATGAGCAAGTGACAGACGTTTGATCAGTATAAATACTTTTTGACCTATATTTTCTCCCCTTTAGGTCCAATTACTAAAACATAGTTTGTTTTCATAACCATTTTCCATCTTCTCTCTGACCCATATTATTAAGCGGGTCATTTTATTTATTTTTTTAATGCTTTGCTGCACTTATTTATGACGTCCTCACAGATCCAATAAACTTTTAACTGCCCTATACTTCAACAAGTTTAATAAAAAATGGTTCACAAACCTGAAATATGTCACAAAAACTGGTTAAAAGGTTAAAAAAACAGGGATCTTTAAAATATTAACTTGAGTTGCTGGATATGCAGTAGGTGCTACACAAGGCCTGGAACTGAAAGTCATTATTAAAATATGTCATTTTTAGTACTCTTTAGTACCTCCTTTTTTAATTACATTCACATTTGACACAAGCCATGTCACCGATCCGTGTCACGTGACTTACAGTTGCCTTTCTGATTCTGTATTCGTTCCCCTCCGTGATTATCTGTAATACAAATGTAATCGTTTCCTTTCACGAAACGCTATCAGATTCCCATTATTGATACGGCATTATGTTATTGCTATTGCTTGTGGTTGGGAAATACAATCCTTGAGCTTATTTTCAGTTGTTGCATACCAGTAATCTTAATGCCACTGATTATTGACTCGGAGCAAGACCGCAAACATATCGAGGCCCTTAAAACGATCCGAAACTTAAGAGCACATCATTCCCTCCAATTTCTTTCGCACAGAAGTATGGACAGAAATCAACATATCGCTAATTCAGAGTGCAAATAAGTCAGGAAAAGTGTAATACAAATTCCATCAGAGTGGTTTTAATTGTAGTAAACGAAATTGTTGTAAGAAATGAACATGGTTTAAGCTTCACCCACACAAACGGACCACTGCTAGTTGTTGGCCAAGGGACTCAATCAGTTGGCCAATCGATGGTTTCGATGACATGAGGTGAAGGTGGCTGGAGCCTTATGACAAAACTGAGCGTCTCTCATCGAGGCAGATCCGCTCGACTTTGTGGTCAGATTGACGTCTCCTATGCTCCAATGCAAACCACATACTTCCCTTTCATGTCACCAGAAAAAAATCACACACAAATATCCTGTGCTACAGACACGGTGTCTCCTGTGTTGGATCAAAAAGAATTGATCAATGTATTTGAACATTTTGAGTTCTCCTGCTTCTGATTTAGTTACTTTTTCCCCATTTCACACATTTTTGTGTCACTTTCTTAACCGTAAAATGCGTATGTGAGTGTAAATTATCATTAAAATGTATTTTGAAGTATATTATTGATTCGTAAAAGATTATTTAAAGTGGGTCCACAAGTCGAATAATATGATTTTTAAATTAATACATTTTATTTTAAAGAACATTTTTAAATGATCTTTATCCTACTGTTTGATATTATTCATAAAAGAAAGTTTGAGACCTAGTGAAAATTCATCTTTATTATTATTATTATTATTAGTTAAAATATATATAATCTATAGATATTGTAATATGAACAAGATGTTTTTTATTTCTTTTTTCAATTCTTAATCTCCTACTTTTTAGTTTGTCTTTCTTTGTTTCACACATTTTTATGGTACTTTAATAACAAAAAATAACCATATGTGGGTCTAAATTATCATTTAAATGTATTTTTATTGACAAAACAAGTAGTGTTATAAAGAGCATATTATTTTATACTGTTATATTATTTATTTATTTATTTATTTTTATTTGGGGGGGGCACAAAATTATACATGGTCACATCAGAAATTACTAAGAATACAAATATCACATTCAAATACAGCTATGGTCATGTCTTTGTCAATTTTAAAGTGGTAGTTAATACTTTTTGGATTTCATCGCAATACCACAGGCGTGAGCTGGAAGGGTTTTTTTTTTATGCAAGGTACAAGTTGTACAAGCGTACTACATGTCTCAGTGTAACAAGAGCTGGAGTCTGGAGAACGGAGAAGTGGTCTGAGTTTATCATCTGTATTGAAATGTCAAAATGAGCATCAGATATGACATGAAAGTGAAGCTAATGATGTAGTCATTTCATACTCCTGATTCCTGTTTAAATGACTGATCTTAATGTCTTCCCTGGCTCAGTTGATGACTGATGGTCTTGTTTTCCATCTCAGGCAGCTGAAGTCAAAGAATACAGTGGTGCACAAGAGAGACGAACTGTGTAGGAAGCCAATCAGATCCAAACCAGACTGTCAGAACACTCCAGAACTCCAAACACGTGGAATAAAAAGGATCATGGTCAGTTGTTGCTTCGTGTTTATTTTATATTTATTGTTAAAATGAACTAGTAATTTGATTATAGAAAGGGTATCCTAAAGTCTGAGACCATAATTTTTTTTATTTAATTTTTTTATATTATATTATATAAATTTGTATTTATTTAAATTGTTTAAGATCCTAAAACTTTCTATTTCCTGGTTTAAATTGGATTTTAAATCCCAGATTTTCAGACTGTTCATAATCTAATTAAAATATGGAGATAGAAAAAAGTTTTAAGATTAGAAAACTAAATGTTTTTTAAGTAAATGAGAAATATGTAATATTTAAAAAAAAAAAAAAACGTTTTTTTTTTGTTTTTTTTTATAATATAATTAAAAATGTATAATAAAAATGCTATAATTAGGTCACTAATCAAATTTCTGAAATTCATTTCAAAATATTTTTTTATTCAAATTATGTTTATAATATTATATAATTTATTTATTTTATACTGTATATGTTTTCACATTACATGTACTTAATCTTTTGTTGTTTGTCTCCTCCAGATGTTGGATGAAGAGGTTAGGGGGTACAGAGAGGGTCACAGTTCCATCCCTCCAACAGGGGAGAGCAGCCACAGCGCCACCAAGAGGCTGAAGCCTAATGAAGCTCCTGCTGCAAAGTAAGTTTTAAAGCATCATGTTACCAGACTCTGACATAACCAACACTTTCCCATCTCTATCATCTCAACCGGCCCATTATTTACCCAACATTTGTAATATAAAAAGTCTTTTTATGTTGTGTGGATATGAAATATGCACCTGCAATGGAAATTTCAATAGCATAATAACACTGGTATTGTTAATGCAGACCACAGGAGTCTTCTGGATCAAGCTGTGTCATTCTGTGAGGAGGTTCTGAAAGAGCTAAAAGATCTGCCCACAGACGGAAGGTGATTTAGGGTGAATACATACTGCTGCATTTTTTTCCATATGCCAAAGTATATGGTGCAATGCAGGGTTATTGCTTTTAAGCATGTTTACTGTTCACTTTTTAAAGATTTTTATACTGTGATGTCTTATCAAGTGTAATTCAGTGCAGAAATACTTACAGATAATGGCCAAAATCAAAAAAAATGTATAGTAACAGAATATTTATCCAGTCACAGACTTTGATGAAATATCATTATAGTGCAAAACAAATTCAATTATGCTATTACCATTTATTATAAAATTTTACTATAATTTGCTGCAATAAGTCTTTTTGCTTTGCATGAGATTTTGATCTTTTGATTGTTATACACTGGAACAAAAGGGGGAACTGCTTTTATATATATTGTATATTGCTTTAATTATGATGATACTCTGCCTTTATTAATGCAAATATAGACAGTTTTTTTTTGTATTCTTGTGTTAATCAAACTTTTACTGTCAGATCCATTTAGGAGTTTATTTGTTACTGAACTCTGTTACACTGTTCAATATTATATTTTGCATGTGAAATTAATAAAAGCTCAGTGATTTTCTCTAAATATTGACATAAGTGCTATTAAACTAACAACTTCAACACTGTTAACTGATCATGTGGTCAACACTGCCCTCTTCTGGAATATTGCTGATCGCTCAAGTCTCACATGCATTTAACTTGTTTGTTTTGAGAAATTCAAGCCCGTTTTTTTGCTTATTTCCTGGTTATGGTAAAGTAATATAAATTTCTAATAGTGAAGTGATTATACATTTTTCTAGTTCTCATATGAAATATGAAAGTTCTTTTGGCCACATGGTGGCAGTGCACTGCTTTTTTTTTTTGTAATTTCATAAAGTGGGCCACAGAATGCAGATTGTGTTGAGTAGAGCTGACCCTCTTTAGACTTATATGAAATTACTGATATTAGATAAGAAATTCATGCATTATTTTCTCCTTCATTTTTGCGTTTATCATCACTGCACACAAACCAGGTTATGAGGTAGAGTCCATTTACGGTTTCAGAACAGGCCTTTGGAGCTCTCGATAGAGGCTGATGCAACAACATATAATTTCTGAAACTGCCAGGCATTTACCCGGCTGCATACTTGGCACAATTTTCGCAATTTGCTCCTCATCTTTTCACTTTTGCTCGATGCCGATGCCAGATTCTTTTCTGAATGCTCTCTCTCCTGCCTTACATTCTGTTGACAGGTGGTTGTGGATTCAGAAATACCATTCATGGTCACTGTGTTTTTGATGGATTGTAACTGGGTTACAAAAGACTGAGACCACAATGAAATTCTGTGATTCATCATTTAAAAGTCTGAAAATAATCAGAAAAAAAAAAAACAGAAATTTCACTCACATTATGCTGATCATATAATTTATAAAGAAAACATTTGTATTAAATTTGAAGATAGATGGATAGATAGATAGATAAAACTATTCAACAATGATGGATGGATGGATGGATGGATGGATGGATGGATGGATGGATGGATGGATGGATAGATAGATAGATAGATAGATAGATAGATAGATAGATAGATAGATAGATAGATAGATAGATAGATAGATAGATAGATAGATAGATAGATTAAGGATGGATGGATGGATGGATGGATAAAACGATTCAGCAATAATAGATAGAACGATTCAAAGATGATAGATAGGTGGATGGATAGATTGAACGATTGAACAATGATAGATAGATAGATAGATAGATAGATAGATAGATAGATAGATAGATAGATAGATAGATAGATAGATAGATAGATAGATAGATAAAACGATTCAACAATGATAGATAGATAGATAGATAGATAGATAGATAGATCGATATGTTATCTTTGTTGGTACTGATCAGATATGCTTCTATTCTGCATTACTAAGAAGAATGTTTTTTGTAAGTAATAAAATGCTTCCCTGCACTTTTGGGATGGACGAATGGATGGAAAAGACATGTCCAGAGGAAGCATCATGTACTTTTAGAGAAAGAACAGAAGCAGAAGGAAATGAGCTTCCTCTGTCTATGGCTTACCTTTAGACTATGAGCAGTAAATCAGGCCTTATCTGAGTCTCTGGCACGCTTCTCCTGGAGCCCTGCCCTGTTTAATTACTCCGTAACTGGAGTTGAAACGGGACGGGATGGCTAATGGTGAGGCCATTGAGGGCTCGGTGACCTCAATGCTTATGGAGCTCGGTGACCTCAATGCTTATGGAGCTTGGTGACACAATTTGGGATCTGTTCCTGCAAGTCTGTGTATGTCCATATTAAGTGCGGTACATTTCATTTCTAATATACAGTCGATACGAATGCTTCTAAATGCTTTATAACTATTAATTCATGGCATTTGATGCCAATTGTTAAATGGAATCTCTACAGCAAGTTATATCTTGGGACTTGAATAATATTATGGATAATTTTTACTTTGCTTATGAACCAGAAAGAAACCACCCAGCGAAGGCTTGGCAACAGTTTAAAATCCACTTTGCATGACTGCACCATGTCAGCAAGTTTTGTCCTGGCAAGACTCTCACAAAATCTAGCAGATATGTATAGTTTGGAATTCAGGTCAGTCTGTAAGTGATTTTGCAGGTGTCTTGTCTGATATTATTATAGACATGGTGACAAAGTTTTTTTTTTTTTTTTTTTGAAAGTCAAGAACCAGATCTGTCTGTTTTTCTGTGCTTCTGAAATCAAAGCAACAAAGTGTCTCTCAGTTTGTGGGTTATATTTTATTTAAGCAATACGCCCCTTGAAGCCGTGTTTTACAGTGCATTTAGAACAGCTAAGGGGCGTTGTTAGGCACAACGCGGAGCGGAGTGCCTAAAACCCCCTTAAATCCACTGTAAAACACGGCTTCAAGGGGCGTATTGCTTTTTAAAAATGGTTACTCCATAAAAATATTCATTTTAATATTTATTTTATTCATAAAATAAACACTTGCAACAAAAAAATATAACGTTATAACCATAGACTGTAAAAAAAATATGGACGTAGTGTCCATGACGTCACCCGTAGGTTTCTGAAGACCGTTTTTGAAGCCTAAAGTGGGCGTGGCCGACCATCGCCATCTTGGTAGCGCGTCACTACCGAATTTATTTATTTTTAGTCAGACAATTAGCTGAGGTAACATGACGGCTAACAAACAGCAGACAAACGGCTAATGATGACTAATGACCACTGCAGTGGGAATTCACCTGTCACTCAAAAGTGGACACCCATAATTATGCAGAACTTTAAGGCTTAATATAATGTAAACGGATGAGTTATAAAAAAAAATCACCCCCCTCACAGTTGTCTTGAAGGGAAAAATTAGCTATATAGACCAAAGCCACTTTTTGCACCAGGCTGTAAACATGTTTTTTTCTGCTGTAAAGTTGGGTATTTTAACATGGGGGAGATACAGATTTGACTCACTTCTGCACCCAGCCTCAAGTGGCCAGTCGATGAATTGCCGTTGAATTCACTTCCGTGTTGGTTTGAAGAGAGAGACAGGGAGGTTGCCGCTTGGTTATAACACATTTATTCCTCCGCCAAGCAATGTAGTTCCAAAGAGGTTGCTAAGCAACACATGCAGCAACAAAGAATCACAAACGGCAGTTGCGCAGTAATACTAATGTAATGTGGTCACAGGTGTATGTTTGTTGATTAATTTACAACGGCTTCGAACGCGGCTCAACCAATCAGAATCAAGCACTGGAACTATCCGTTTTATGATATTGTAATAGAGACCTTGTTGTAGCTTGTGATGTGCTCTGGCTCATGTACCTGCACTTAAGGAGGAGATTTAAGCATGAATGTTTATTACTCAAGCAGTGCAGGGCTTCCTTGCGGTGTCCAAGAAATGTAGGAAGCAAAATGTGTTTGGAAGAGGTTTAGTGGCCAAATCACAATGTTCCAAAACATAGAAATCTGATGCTTTGTGTGTACAGACTACAGTCTTCAAATAAGTGCTGTATTTACATGCACTTCACTTGAAATCTCAGCCTTTAATCTTGGCATTGGTGAATCCTTTGTCCTGTTTATGCCGTTTGTACAGTGCATGACCACTCAATGGATGTTGTTTGGTTGGAACTTGCATCTTACCTTAAATCAACATCAACTGAAAGAGTGGCTGAATGGTGTGCAGTTTCATTCTGGTGTACATGATTGTCAAACACAGTCATCGGTCTCTTGTTTCTGTTTTGGAAATGGTGCATTAACCGACTAATACACAAGGCCCTGGCAGAACAACGAGCGCTGTTGACCCTGACAATCCCTCTGCTTTTGGAGCATTTCATGCGCGAGGACTGATGCATTAAACACTAGCGTGCTTACCATTCTTTTCCCGTGAAATGCGCCTGAGGATCTCCGTGGTGGTTTTAAGACTATTTAGTATCGTCTTAGAGAGATGTTTGGCTTTTCAGACCGAATCTTACATTACAGTTTGAGCGCACGTGAAGAAACAAGGGGCAGACTGTCTGGCGCTGTTTACTTGTTGCATGCGAGCAAAGTCATTTTTTCTTGACTTGAAACTGTTTTTTATTTCTTCTTTTACATGTTCAAAACCTTCGAGTTCTCACCGTTTAAAGTTTCTCATAGGGATTCATTCATTACACATAGGTTTCTTGTTTTGTTTGACATTGCTTTGATTTGATTTGTTTTTGTGATTTTTGTCTCGTTTTGCTTTGTTTTTTTTGTTTGTTTGTTTTTGCATTACTTTGATTTGCTATGTTTTGATTTGTTTTTGCTTTTGTGCTGCTTTGTTTTGTTTTGTTTTTTTGATTTTCTTTATTTTTTGTTGTTTTGTTTTGTTTTGCTTTACTTTGATTTGCTATGCTATGCTTTGATTTATTTTAGTTTTTCTTTGGTTTGGTTTTGCTTTGTTTTTGTGATTTTGTTTAGTTTTTCTTTGGTTTACTATGCTTTAATTTGTTCTTTGTTTTTATTTGTTTTTATATGCTATGCTTCAATTTGTCTTGCTTTGTTTTAATTTTGTTTGCATGTTAAAGTTAATTATGTACATCATGGCAGGTATATATATATATATATGTGTGTGTGTGTGTGTATATAGTTTTTTTTTTTTTTTTTGAAAAGTAATTTTTCTGTTACTTTATTTTATATTGTCATTTCTTCTTGCCTAGGGGACAGTTTATGTACAAGTGGCACAGCTTACCCCACTATCCTGTACATTGTTTGTACTGAAGAAAGGAAACTTAGATCTTCACGCTATAATAACTCAACCCTTGTCTCCCCTTTTGTATCTCTATCCTAGTTTTCAAATCCTCAGTCCAGATGTGTGATATTTCGGCTGGATTTTTTGTTTTACACTATCAGACAGTATATCTGGTTTGTTACTTAGACCGTATGGATGGGTCACTTCCTCACCCACCATCGGCTTCTCATTTAACCTAATTTATTCATGTCAAAGGAACATTTTGTTTCTGTCTCAGTTAATCTCTATTAATAACCCAGTCCTAAGCAAAGCAGCCATCAATCTGATCAGATGTGCAGCCAAAAGCAACGCCATTCATCTTAGACTCAATGCACACCCCTTATACTGGCCCCTTTTGTAAATATCAGAGGATGCAATGTTGTAGTTACAAAACTAAAACTGCTCATCTGTTGTCATGGCAGCAAAATGAGTTGAGTTTATGGATACTCATGTCGGGTGATTTGGGATTTGACCCAAATGGCCTTTTGGTCCTATGTTATTGTATGCATGACATTGCATACAATACATGTATCTCCCTGTGAAAAGCTTTAGGTTGTATGTACGGGTAAGATTATAAAATAATTTTAGCTCAAATCAATATTTATGGTGAGAAGCTGCATAATATACAGCCTGACAAACAATCAAAGTTGTTGCGTCATTAACCACCTAGCAACCATCCAGGACACCCTAGCAACCACCCAGAACTAACATTTTCTTTTCGAAAATGTAAAAATCCAGTTCAATGTATTTATTGTATGCAATGCACACTATTCTTTATTTGATCATTTTACTTTTTAACATGCAAACGCTTATTCACTAATAAGTGCTTATTCACTGTTTGTCTAAATATTGAGGTCATAGCTGCAACTGTCAGCTTAAACCCAGTGTCTAGCCTTCTTCCACATGATCATCGCAGTTGACCTTTACAGCAAGCCTGTGATGAACAATGTGATACAGATATCCCACAATGCATCACTGGAGCATCAAAGACTCAAGAAGTAGGTCAAGAGTAAGTTATAGATCATAGCAAGTATATTGAGGTCATATCTTCAAAGGTATATTTAAAGGTTTTATTGTGTTTATTTGTTTACCCGACAGCTATCAAAATATGATGATATTTACTTTGTAGCATTCAGCCCCGTTCTATTCATAACGGCAAAACTCAGTTGCATAATTTGGACTTCAAATATAGCGAATGCTAAATGTTGAAAATACTTGAGATGATAGGCTAAATATAACCAGTGTATAATAGTACTGTATGTGTAGGCCTTGACCCATTTGATATGTAAAACTAACACACCTCCTGTAACATTTACTTTTCCAAGAATTTTAGTTTAGTATGGCTTACATTTTGCGTCATTGCAAAGCTAAATGTATACAGAAACTTTTATATCAGTATCTGGAGCTCCTTTGCTCTGAATTCCACAGTTGCACAATAATCTGGGTAAATATGCCAAAGAATAATTATTTTTTTCAGCATGACATATACAGTAGGTATAAAAATATATACTATACCATTATACCCATTATATGGTTAAAGATCAGCCTTGAATTGTTAAATGGTTTGCATGGTGAATTATATTTTTTAAACCATAATTTGTTAAATTGGCTTGATGTGAAAGGAAGAAAAATATTGTCATTGTTTTTCAATATTGTGTGGACTTTTGTCTTTTTAAGGCTCTGAGAAAGGACAATATGCAGCACAACTTTACAAAGTATCCTTTTCCCCTTTAAATGGGCATTGCCTTCATACAGTAAATGCCACATATCATCTGTGAGGGAGACGGGGAGGATTGTTCTCAGCCGAAGTCTGTAGGGAGTTCTGTTTGGAGACAGGTTTGATGAATAGCACTCAAAAATAGGTTATGATAGCAAAATATCCCACTTTTGTGATACAGCAGATAAACACGGTTTTATACATCAAACTCTGGATGGTTTTAGTTGGACTATTGCATTGCTTCTGATGCTTTAGGCAGCGAATCATTTGAAATGGAGCCAGTAAGGAGCAAAAATGGTCTAGAATGGCATTGAAACCCTATTCAGATATTGCAAGACCCGTCATTCCCATGTTTTGTTGTGTAGTTAGTGTCTCAAAAACATCAACTGAGTCATGCGGTTTGTGAAGCAGAGTTGGCTGGTTATGTCAGCGCATGTTGCACGTCTGTATTTTTGTCTTGAGTGTGGTCATTTTGTGGTAATGACTGTGGTTTTGTGAGTTTGTTTTTTTTTTTTTTTTTTTTACAAAACAGGAAGACTATTGCAACTGTTGTGCAACCAAATGCGCATTAGGAATGAACTGAATCAATACTCCTTCACCTAACTGTGTTCGATAAGCTTCATAATTATATGATATTATGAATTATTAGGACGCTAACACACTATTCACTCTATTCCTCTTCATAATCGCTTTTCCCTTTCATACGAAACTGTCACTTCCTAACTTTTTTGGACAAGTATTCTGTGTGAGAACGGTTATATAATGTTGAAACTAACATCTCAATTTCAGTTCTAACCCCTCATGCTATTTTTTTTACAAATATTTGTAATGGCATACGGCCTGTTTTTCTTCAAGATTAAGCGAGCAAGATTAGCATTCACGTTTGTTTGTGTGGGCCGACTTTTGGGAGTGTATTGTTTGGGTATGAGTTGGTTTTTGTGGCTTCTGTTCAAATACAGGCTTTATTGAGTGATTTTGTAACTGTGGTTTAACAAAAAATGGCAATAAGCTAAAATACATTTGTCGATTTTTACGCTTCATTTATCTTTATAAAATTACACCGTAATGATTTAAATAATATACAATACCATCCTGAAAAATATTGACTATTGCATCCATTTGCTTTTATATTTTCTCTTTTTAGCAGTAACCTTTTTGATTCCTTATTCCGAGAGAAGGTGTGACATTTGGGCCAAATGGATTTTTTTTGTGCATTACAGCGCTGCTCTGTATGAAAAGCAGGTGCACATGATCTTTGAATTCAATCTCACAGGTCATTGTGTGCCAGCCTGTTAATACATTGGCAATGGAATTGGTATCCACCCCATAAAATTGCATTCACTGACAGAATGTTAAAAGAAAAAACTGTTAAAGTGGGCAAAACAGGTATTATATCTTACAATTTGGATTTAAAATAAGTGCTTTTAAGAGATTGCCATCATAGTGACAAGAGCAACAATATAAAATATTTAACATATATCTGTTCTCAAGCTTAGTTTGAGAACAGATATATGTTAAATGTTCTATATTGTCATATTAAAGCATTGTTACCAATTAGTAAATTAGCATTTACTGAATTAGTCTGGTTTCTGCTGCTAAACATATTTAAGTTGAGATTACATGATAATTTTAAGTTCAATTAATGAATAAGCTTATATTTCAAGTTAAAGGAAATTAAAATGTATGTGTACAAAATAAAAATCTGGTAGTTCTGCTTACTTAAAATTGTGAATTTCTTAACTTGGGGAAAAAAAAGTTTTGCCAACTGATTCGGATTTACAGTGTCATTTTAAAATGGTCAAATCATGCAGCTTGTTGAGGAGCAATTACGATTTCCAACTGTCGGACAATAAAAAAGGTGAAAAATTCTTGCAATGAAGGAGGTACCGAGCCACATCAGATAACAAAAACAACACTGCCAAGAACCACCCCCAATTACTTACTACTGCAGTTATAATAATATGTAATATACATGTAACCTACATAACATGGGCGCTGTAATGTATACTTACACCATTCTTCATTTTAAGTTTGCATCTTTTATTATTGCAGGGCTTTGGTTTGAACTTTAGCTTGTTCCATTACATCAGTGTTTTCTGACCCTTCAAGATCAAGTGTTGCTGTAAATAATAATTTTCTCTTTTATTCTGGAGTGTGTATGGATGACACTGGGAACTGATAACTGTTTCAATGGTGGCTTTCTTTAGAAAAGTGCTATAACGAAATGAAATACAGAAGTAAGGAGCATCAAGTAAGCATAATATTTACACTAGCCAGCCTAGATATGAAATGGACTTGTCAGTGGTAACTGGTCAGCTGGAAAATGTTAGAAATATTGCTGCTTCTTTTAGAGAGAATTCCATCTATGGCATATTAGCCTGTTGCTATGAGACACGCAGCCTTTGAGAAATCAGTGTGTGACAGAAAGCCTATTTTAAATATGTTGCCTAAATATAAACAGCCATCTGTCCTCCCGCTTAACTCAGGCCCACTATTTGTCTTTCATTTCTAGTAGTGAATTGCTTTTTAATTCCCTCATCTTATGTTTGTTGTCTAGTGGCGTCAGTTTGGCCCTGTACGTTTTGAAAGCCTTGATCATTCTTTCTCATTTTTGCTTGTTTTGAGTAGCCGATGATAGTAACCCATTCTTTCCTGATCTAATCAAATTCCAGAGGGAATGCACAGGATATATACAGTCAAACTGTGCACATATTAATTCCCCTCAGTGAGGGAATTGCTCTGTTCCCTGTAAGACACAATGGAAAGCAAAAACTCTCAAATGTAGAGAAATATTGATTTTTGGGAGGGAAGAATAATTCCAGCTCCCGGCTAGATGAAAATGAAGTCATAGATCAGTCGAAGGGTTTCTCTCAAAAGCAATGAGAGAGCTCAAAAAGCCAATGAAGAATATAGCAAGCGTTCGTCCTCCCTCTCCTTCACTTTCATGCCGTATTTTGGCCTCCCGAGCTTCACTGTCTACATGGATTAGTTTGAAAAATATCCGCAGAGTCAAAATGCCTCTGCTACCATGAATTGCCATTTATCCTCACAGATATGTTCAATTTAGAGGGGTGCTTTCAAGTTCTGGCCAAACCAAACGAAAGCCTCAGACATTCTCTTGAGAGCTTCCTCAACTAGAAATACTGCAGCTATTCTTCTGAAGTCTGATGCTGATGAACTGGATTTACATGTTTAGCACATTAGCCTTAATTTCCTTTATTTTTATCGTGTTTGTTTAGCATTTTCAACTGATATCGAGCTGATGTTATCAGTAATTCTAAAAAGCAGTATCTACTAATGATCTCACCTTCACTTCTTTGTTAACATCTTGATTCAGATTAGTAACTTTTATAGCATTAAAGTGAATTAGTAACCTCTTGTTAGTCTAATCAAAAACAGGCTACATCATGCTGTAGTGTGTAGTTTGTTATAAGAACAGGAAACTGGCGCTTCAGTTCACACATTCTCACCAAAATTTGACTATAGAAGATTGGAAAAACATTGCCTGGTCTGATGAGTCTCAATTTCTGTGACGTTCAGATCCTGCCTTGTATCAACGGTTCAGGCTGCTGTTGGTGGTGTGATGGTTTGTGGGATATTTTCTTGGCACACTTTGGGTCCCTTAGTACCAATTGAGCATCATTTGAATTCCAGAGCCTACCTGAGTATTGTTTCTGACCATGTCCATCTCTTTATGACCACAGTGTTCCCATCTTCTGATGGCTACTTCCAGCAGGATAACGCGCCATGTCACAAAGCTCAAAGCATCTCAAACTGTTTTTTTGAAAATGACAATGAAAAAAAAAAAAGTCCATAGTCCCCAGATCTCAGTGGAGCACCTTTGGGAAATAGTGGAACTGGAGTTTCGCATCATGGATGTGCATCCGACAAATCTGCTGCAGCTGTGTGATGTTATCAGTAAGTAGTTGGCTATATTTCATACTGAATATAACCAAAATGTACAAATTCCCTGTACATAAGTGGCTGTCAAAATGAAATGCTTTTGTAGTGTTGCAACACCAAAGTAGCTCATTGTTAATGATGTTTCATGACAATAGATTTAACAAGATGTCCTGTTCAAATAGCAAACAATTATAATCCCAAACAGGTCACCATTTACCATGTCCTGTATGTGTACTCTTAAAGACAAACAGCAAAACCTTGCTTTGAGGGGTTTCCAGGCTGACCTCAGCTGACTGGCCTTTAGTGGTTTTCACAAATGTAGATCTGAAAAGAATCAAGTGTACCAGATTCAGCTATAATCCACTTTGATTAATGCTCCGCGGAAAGAACACAAGAAAAAGTATCTGGCAATCAAGGCCCTACACCTCATTTCTCATATTAAAAACAGAGAGATTGCTTTAGAAAAATATAGAAGGAAGGAAAACAATGTACAGCATGCATGATAATCTGATTTTGCGTTTTCATAAGATCAGGTATGATTCAATCAACATTTTGCCCATATGATTTAGTCAACATCTCATTTTCTTCTGTATCGCACATATAAAACACAATGTGAGATGTTTCTGAGTGTTGTTTTTTTCATCTGTCTGCAGTTCCCATCATGAATCTAATGATGCAACAACAGCCTCTAATCACACATCCAGGCTCTGGTATCACTGATTATTCTGCTAGTTTAATAGCTCTTGATAAGTGATCCACTTGGCCTTGCATTGCTCTTTCAGACATTCAACAAACAGCAGCAGTAATAACTCAAATGCAATTAATATGCATTTGTTTCTCGACCCATCAGATTGGCTTGTTGATTGCCAAACCTCTGTTTGAGATAATGTGGCAGATATGCTTTAAACTGCATTCGCCTGGTGAATGTTTATTATGTGTGCGTCATTATGTGTGGGACCAGCAGCTTATATAACAGTTCCACATACACTCAATCAGTGAAGGTCCAAACAACACCCACAGACCTCACAATTAGTGCAGCTATTTGTTATTTCTGAAGAGATGCTATTCTTGCATTCACACTTCAATAGTTATGCTTTAAACCACATGTTTTGTGCATACACACACACACAGTCATGGTCAAAGGTTTACATGTTAACATATTACATTTTACTTATGTATTTATGTATATATATATCGTGTGCGTGTGTGTGTGTGTGTGTGTGTGTGTGTGTGTGTGTGTGTGTGTGTAGGTAGTAGTGGCCAAAAGTGATGTCTTTGAAAATTTATATTCATGAAAATGTATATCTTCACCCTTTATTCAAATATTATTTAAAAAAAAGTGAAATGTTGCATAGTTGTGCTTGGAGTGCACAGATTTTTTTTTTTTTTTTTTTTTTTTTTTGTGATTGTGATTGTGAACATTTTTGGCAAAGCTGTCACACAAAGAAATTATGAACATGCAAAAAAAAAAACAAGAGTGAACCAATTAAATATTAATAACTGATATTATGTTGTGGTCAATGTATGCTTTTTTCCTGTTTTTCTATGCATTATTTTGCATAGTAAAATAAAACCTGTTGCTGTAGTTTGCCTTTTGTCCGTTGTTAAAATATAAAATAAAAAAATTTCTAAAATATTTTCCTCGTATTTTGATGGTTAAATGAAGGGTCATTAAAAACAAATATCTCCTCCGGACATCAAGTTTGGCCACTAATATACAGTATATACATACTAAAACCCCTTTTAGGCCATATCTTGTGACTTTTTTTTATATATATATATATATTATAAAACACTAATTGTTTGGTAAACATGCATGATAATTTAAAACTGATTTATGTATCCTTTTTAATGTTTATAGTGTATTAGTTTATAGCATAATGGTTTTCTAATATCTCATACAAGAACAGAATGTTGGTGAATCTTTGTAAACAAATAGAACCATTAATCAAATGCAAAAACATGACAACAAAGAGCAACCCCTTCCACACACACACAGAGAGCCTGCGATGTTTTGGCTCCAGCTGTGGCTTGCGTCAGCGTGACGTCAGGATCCTCATAATGCTCGAGCTGCGCAACATTGGAGAGGCAGCGCTACAAACCCATGCGAGTCTGACGAACACCTGCGCGAGATCAACACGGGTATAAAGGATGCACCAGTCCCTTCTTACTTTCGGTCTCCAGTGTTTTTTTTAAAGCGTTGCCAGTCAGTTAGAGTGACTGAAATGTGGAGCGTGCGTTGAACTGGATAGGGGCGTTTGAGTTTCATTCCTTTGAGATCTGGACGCGTTTCTGCGAAAAATAATGAATGACATAAAAGTTGCAGTTCTTGGATCCGATGGTGTTGGGAAATCAGGTATATTTATAATTTGTATTTAATGAAATGCTTAATTGATCATCTTCATTAAATAGACTGTTGTTTCGTTTTTTTATCAATATAAAAAAATATTTTTGTTTTTATGCAATGCAAGTTCGAATTTTTTTTTTTACAAAAATATGTAAAAAAAATTATATATATATATATATATATATATATATATATATATATATATACACACACACACACACACATACTGTATATGTGCATATGTGTGTGTTTTGTATGTTTCACCTTTTGTACTCCTCTTCACATCCACAGCACTTATTGTTCGGTTTTTAACCAGGCGATTCATTGGAGAGTATGCATCATCATCAGGTATGTGTGATATTGTTTTCAGATTGCATTTTTTCCTATTGTTTAAGGGGGTGCATTTGGTTTAGAGAGGTGTACAGAACATACAAGGTATAGGCTGGAATCTTTTTTGCGTCTGATGTGATCTGTTCTTGCCTTTACAGAATGCATTTACAGAAAGCCCATGTCTATTGATGGAAGACAGCTCAATCTTGAACTTTATGACCCCTGTTCTCAGGTATGTGGACATCTAACTGTAACTAGCTGGAGTAATCAAGGCAAAAACCAATAGTGTGCTACTGCATATTCCAGTGACATAACAGATCTTTCTTTAAGATCACTTAACCTTTGCCTGTTTGAACAGGTAGACTGAATTTCATTGTAAGCTAAGAAAAACATTGTATGGATTGTAATGTATCGCCTCATCTTGTACACTTTACTAGTCTTGACTTTTCCCAGAGACCTGGCATCATCAAAAACATTTAGTATGTATCCTGTAGAAAGCAAGTGTTGTCTCCCTTGCATTAATGCGTATTGCAGAGGGTTTTGCTGCGTATGAAATCTTTCCACAAGCTCCAGACACAACCAGCATTATATGATACACCAAACAGCTCTGCTCACTGTACGCTTATATTATTCTTTGGAAATAAACCTTATATAACCACACAAGAGTGATTTAATATGAGATGAAGCTTTGTCCTCTTGAGCTTATATATATATATATATATATATATATATATATATATATATATATATATATATATATATATATATATATATATATATATATATATATTAATAATGTGGTAAAAATGAGGTAAATACAGTCTGTGTTTTTCTCTTTGATAAAATCCAATTATTTAATCAGTCCTGTTGCCCATTATGTGATTGGATGCCATCTGTGCATCTTGGGGGTCCAGTCGATTATCCTGTTTTTCCTCACACAATCCCATTTTGTGTAATCAGTGATGTTTAATTAATTAAATGGATATTCCTGTTGTAAATAGTTTTTCACAAAATGTTAGTAAGTAGTTTTTCGACGCTAAAATCAAGTATACCAGTTAAGTCTTGTGGTTATACTATTGAAACAGTGAGTATTTTAACGTTTACAGATTGGCCCTGTTCCCTTTCATTTTAAGTGCTCCAGATTTTTGCATTTAAACTTTTGTGGTAATGTTCCTTTAAAGACATAATGCATGTGTGTTTTCTTTGCAGCCGTGCGAGGGGAAATCCACTCTCAATGAGCAGATCCATTGGGCTGATGGTTTCGTGGTCATTTACGACATCAGCGATCGTTCCTCCTTCCTCACGGCCAAAGCCATAGTGCACCTGATCCGAGAGCTTCACCTGGGTGGGACTAAAAGGTAACGGTTCTCTAAGTTCACAACAACATCCTCAGGCAGCAGAAGATGTGCCTATTTCTGTCCATATGCTGTACGATTGTTGCTCTTATGTGGGTGTATAATTCACCAGCTTGGGTTTGCATTGAGGAGGATTGTTGAATTGACTATGTGGGTGGTGTTGATGGGTGGATGAGCTGGTGACTCAATGAAAAATATCTATTTTTGGTTTATCCTTGGCTATTGAGAATTTTTCAGAGATGAAGTAGATGCACTGGACAACTCACTTTATAACAGACATGGGTGGAATATTGAATGGGCTTGTGTTTTCAATTAAGATGTGTTCAATTCATAATTCAGGTTGAATTGTTTTTTCATCATTTAAATGAATTGCGATTTTAGACTTTTCCTGCTTTTTCTTTTACTTTGGTTATAGTGAATTAATTTAAGCAGAGCCAAACGCAAGGAGAAACATCAGCCAATCAAATGAAACTTCTCTTAAAGTCAGCATGAAACAGAAGTTTGCGATTAGTCTTTTCTTCCCTATTGTGACATATATCCGAGTGAAACGGCTTATCGAACCAGAAACAATGTTGGGCGCGACTTGATTTTGTCCATCAGGAATTGATTGGATCGTTGGATGATTTTGGTTTGCTATTGGTCGATCTCATGTGAGTGACAGGTTGTCCCGCCCTCGCGCCGGTAAACATATCATGAAGAGAAGAGATGTCACTGCAAGTTATTTTAAATAAAGATTATGAGGGCGCATGAATAATAATAAAAAAAAGATGTGTATGGATAAATCACTTATAATAACACTGCAATATTCCATAAAAAAATAAATAAGAATTGTCAATTTTGATTTCATGGTGACTCATCTAATCAAAAGAAAAATGATGTTGTGTTCTGAATTTGGTGGCTTTTTAAGAGAAATTTAGACATCCCATATACAAGTGTAGTTGATAAAGTTGGCAAACTGTAGCAGACAATGAAACATCCTAAGCACTGTTGTTACTCCTCTGACCCCAGGGACACGGACTCTGTGATCTTCCTGGTGGGAAATAAGCAGGACTTGTGCCACATGCGTGAGGTGGACCGGGAGGAAGGCCAGAGGCTGGCGTCAGAGGGCCGATGCCAGTTTTACGAGCTGTCCGCTGCGGAGCACTACCAGGAGGTGGTGCTCATGTTCTCAAAGATCGTGCGCAATGCCAGTCTGGGAGGCAAAGCCAAGGAGCGCCGCCGTCGCCCCAGCGGATCAAAGTCCATGGCCAAACTCATCAACAACGTCTTCGGAAAACGGCGGAAATCAGTTTGAGAACGAACTTGGACAATTGTTGCAGGACTGAGAGATGAGATGCATCAAACTTGTTTAGATAGTTCCTCACCGCTTATTGTCTTGGCCACACAGTCATTACCGGGTGCATCTCACAAAACACATCTAGAACATGGACACATTTCACCCCAAAGTCAAACTAAAACAAACTGTTTCCTAGCTTAAAGAAAATGAAGCCTGATAATTGTGATTTTTGCATTGCAACAATATTTTCATGACAATTAAGCACAATTACCTCATAAATTCTCATTACCGTAATTTCTCATTGTGGTAATGAGAAAATGTGCTGAATTGTCACAAAATAAATCGTCACAATGCAAAACATTTAAAATAGGCTTAATTTTATTTATGCAAAAAATATAATAGCCTATTTTTTTACGTCTGTGTACAGCTGCACATCTCTGTTCTTTGCCTTAAATGTTTCTTTAATCACTTCTTTTGATTTGAAAAAAAAAACACTAACTCTGAAGTTGTGAAATATTGTTAGCTTGCTATGTAGTTATTGCTAAACTGTTTAATGGATGATGCCAGCAATGACTGACTAATGTTGTCGTTTATGGATTTTGAAATCTCATCAAATTCATGAAAAATATAAACATTTTCATCAAAATGATGTGACCGTACTGACCAAGCATCTTTTCATCTTCTAGGAATTCACATCTAAAGGTATTTATTTCCACAAAATTGGGAAACAACTGACCTATGTCCAGAGCATAAGTGATAGGTATGCAGTATTGAATACTTTATCAAACGTGCTCACCAGAAATAGCATTATCTTGAATGTTGTGCAACTGATTTGCTTCAGGTAGAAAGTTTGCATGTTACAGTCAGGAGATAATGTAGAACAGACTCCGATATTGGAAAGGCTTTAAAAAAATAAGCGATGAGTCTCTATTTGTTCTAATTTGTACTACAGATTACCAGATACATAGTACATGCAGTATTGTGCAAAATGCAAATTACTTTCAATGTCCTAAATAACGTGTGTAATAGTATGCACTATGTAGCCTACTACTATTTACTAATACTATTAAAACTGTTTAAAAAGTAAACAGATGCTATTAAAGATCAATTGATGTTGCTTGTGGTTCATTCCTCCTCACACTGGCGATGGAAGGTCAAGTCGGATGCATTGCATTGTGGGATCCAGTATTCTATGCAGTGTGCTTTGGTTGCATACTATGGTATGTTTGTCAAAAGGTAGTTATTCCACGCACACAAAAATGTTGCATATTGTACACTGAAAACACTCTACAGAAACATACAAGTTGTAGGCTACTACTAAGACATACTACAAAATACAATGTGATGAGTATTTGTGTTAACTGAGTAAAAACCAGCCAGAACAACGCATATCAACATCCTGTCATCCACCCACATCATCACACAACATCCAGTTTTTCTACAGAAAAAAATATTCTATATAAAATCAAAATCAGGCATTGTTCTGAAGGTACGCTTACAAAAAATACATTTATTCAAGTGTGCTGTTAGTATACATCTTTTAAACTAAAAAATAAGTATACTTTAAGTCTACTTTTTATGTACTTCTCAGAAATATCCCTAAAATTACACTAAAGTATATTTGACTTATATTGACAGAAGTTCTTGTACTTGTCGCAATTTACTGAGTTTACTTCAAAGTGTATTTTCATATACTAATAAATGAGCTATAAGTATTTAACTAGTAAATTATCAGCATACAAATAAGTTCACTTCTATAGTTGCAGTATGAAAAACATAGTTGTAAACTAGTTGTGTACACAGTTTACTACTGTTACACAAAAGTATACTTTATACACTAAAAAGAGGGCCATTTTAGCCCCAAGTACACATAAAAGTATACTACGTACTAGTACATAGATATTAAAATACTTGCTACTTAAAGTATAATTAAAAAATATACTTGACATTTACTTAAGCATACTTAAATATAAAATAACCTTGAAGTATACTTATTTTTGTAATCCCTTTACTTGAGCAAACAGATGAGACAAATTCTCATTCTTTTGGCAACTGACAAGGCCAAAGACAAGCTATCATGCTTTTTCGTTGACCTTTTGGAAGTCTGGCCAACATCCAACAAGACAGTTTCCTACATCAGCAGGTAATGCTGCGTAATATTTGAGTCAGGATAAGTGTGGATTGGGTCTCTGTACTTTTCATACCTGCAGAAGCTAGTGAAGACGAGAAACCTCTATCAACATAAGGAAGAGGAGCAGATGTCTGTTTGTGCAGCATCGATTCAAAGGGAGATATGAAACACAAAGTTTTTGCTTATGAGGGTCTTGTCATCACGTATTGATTCCTGGATAAACACTCAAACAGCTAAACGTGCTGGGAATTTCACTTTTAAGTCATGCTTTGTGAACTCCCCTGTCGTCTAACTAATATGCCTAAACATGTATTTTTCGCTTACCGTTATAGGTAGGACGAAATTTGTTGTGACATTTTGCATTACACTTGTGGTGTTTTAAAAGAAGTGTGTAAGTTTAGCACCTCTAGTGATGACAAATGGAATTGCAATCTGTTTGTTTGAGTGGCTCAGTTGCAAGCGGGAAGGAAGTCGACCGGAAGTTGAAGTCGGCCGGGTGCCGCCATCTTGAGCGGAACTTCACTTGCGTTAGCAATCCCATTGACTTCCATTCATTTTGGCGTCACTTTGACAGCTAATAACTTTACATCTGAGGCGTTTGAAGACTCCATTTGTCCATTTTCTATTTCTAAAGACACACGACAATGTATAAAATGCTCCATTACCTTGTAGCTTATGTTATGGCCCCGTAGAAGCAGTTTTTGTAAAAGTAGGCTGACGATTGCGTCATAACCAAGCGACTCTTTGTCGCACATTAGAGAGATTACCGTATGGACAGGAGGAGAAGCTCGCTGGCAATCGGGGGGACGTAGAGGCAAAATGACAATATAATTAATCAGAATACCTAGCAAAAGTTGATCCTGCTCCATGCTCATGGACAATTCCTACTCACACTCTCCGTCTCTGCAAGATTCGGAAGGGAATGATTCAGATTTCTCTTGGCACAGCTACTAGAAGACAGACGGGTTGCTCACGTGGTCCGTGTAACGCTTTGCTCGGTTTGAGTCTGCGCGTCAGGAAAGGAAGTGCTAAGAAATCGCTAAAAATGGGCTTCACTTGTCTCAATTGAGTTCCAATGGGGTCGCTGTGTCCATTTCTTTTACTGTCTATGCTCAGTTGGGCCCAACATAATAACATTGGCAATGGCGCAAGTTGGGATGGGGCAGCCTGTTTGTCCAAACAAATAGGATAGAGGAGTGGTTTGAAATTAGTTTGACAGCAGTCTTTATTTTCATTATTCTGTTTGCTGAAGCTAGTTGAACAGAAATACATAACTTTAAGTCAGCATGAAACAAGTTTTATTGTGACGTCTATCCGAGTGAAACGGCTTCTCGAACAAGAAAAAATGTAGGGGGACTTAATTTTGTCCATCGGGAATTGATTGGAATCGTTGTTCGCTATGCCGAAAAACGTCATCAAGTGTGAGGGGGAGTTATTTTGATTAAAGATTACGATGACAAAAATAATAATGTACATTCAATGTAACTGCAAAATTCCATAAAAATATGAATTGTCAGTTTTGATACAGAACGTTGGCCTCTATCGCCATCTGTGGTTAAAACATAAATTGCAATTTACTTGTGGAGTTGTTATTTTACATCAGTCTGAATCTGGTATTTTGTGTTCTTGCTCAGTAGGACTATGATTTTAATCATCTTAACAGTTACATGATAAGAATGGCATCAACCCACCTGCATTTTTCTGTTATTCACGCTTCCCTTTTTTTAGATTAAAAATAGCTGCACAGTTAGTCATCTTACAATGTTAGTTGTACAGTCAACATGGTAAAAAGAAAACAAACATGCTGTCATACCTCAGACTTATCCTCCCACCTTAAGCTCTTTAAATTTGGTCACAAGACATAATGAATAATATTGTTTTCCACGCCATGTTCTCGTATCATCATTCACCCAGTAAAGAGGCACTGAAAGCATCTGGTGCAGGCGGAGTGGATGGGTGGTGTGTGTTTACATGTGCAAACTTGTGGAAGGACGAGCAGCAGAAGAGAGGTGTTGCTGGAAGGAAAGCAAGCAACCGGTTCTGAGAGATTTGCTGTCCAAACCACACATGTGAACTTGTGCGTGACCCCTCTTCAGGTGTTCTTGGCAAACACTGAATTTTCAGCGATCTCAACACCTGACCAAAGCAAAGAGCCCGGCCCGACCCGGCACGCAAAATTACCTAAACCCCAACAGACCGTGTACCATCAGATGGAAATACTGTCTTTTATCTTCACAGGGAACGACACACACGTTGAGCAGGTGTGCTGAAGACTGATTCTCACACTGCTTATAAATCAATCATCATATTTATATATTAATAAACTGTATACTGTAATTAATTAATTCTGCAAGTGATAGTGTACAATAACGGGGCTGTTAACGAGGTCAAGTCAGCAGTATTCTGGTCATGTGATCTCAAAATGGCTGCCCCCATAAGGAGACCTGCTTCATGTAAAAAATAAAGCAGCTTTTATTAGGCTAGAGATATGACTGGAGTCTTCATCTCATGTAAGTGTACAACGTTTTGAAAAAATGTTTTAAGTAACATTCATTTCTGTTTTTTTTTAATGTGTAAAAATAAAATTACTGAGTGTACCTCAATATATTTGACCTAAACAAAACCAGTTCATTTTGATTTAGTTCATCTATGTAATCACCCATTTAACACACATACAATTTTCTGCATTCTCAGTTGTTCATTAGCTAACACATGGGTTGTGGATAAAATATGGACCTGTATATAGACTGGGGTAAGTAACATTTGTCACACAAACGTGTGTGTGTGCATGTGCGTGTGCGTGTGAATTTATACTCAGAAATTGCTAGTATTGCACACATAATTATAAAGACACCGCAAGTAAAACATTGAGTTAAGCATGAAATTATGAAGTAGAAAGACTGTTCAGTATTTTTTGTAAAACATACTTCAATAATCTCTTGTAAAACCTACTTCAATAGGTTTAATTTACTACTTTTTTACAGTGAATATTTGTGATACATGGTCTATGCTCATTAATCATGCAGATGTAATCAGTCACTCATTAGTGTGTACACAAGCCATGCTAATGAACGCTAGGACTGATTAGCTATCAATTAACAGCACATCCGCTGGAATTCAGACTGAGATGAGTTGGCCGTGGGAATTCGTACACTGCTAAATTGCTTATGTTAAGAGAGACACGAAATTGTATTTTTATTTCCACCGCCACTGCACCTTGCGTGTGTTCTCTTACAAAAATAACACGTTGCCTGAGAAGAAGATGGAGAGAAAGTGCCATGCACACCATAAACCATAATAGCTGAAAGCTAATTCATAGCTGGGCCAAAGGATTATTTTGCAGCAGCCGGCTGGAATCTCTTTGATGAGGCCTGCAGAATAAAAGCCTAACATATGGATCTGATTAGCACAGGCGAAAATGATTCTTTGATTCATTTCTGCACGAGGACCCAGTGCTTGTGATACTGATGTTATAGTGTTATGTTTTTAAATGCATCCCAATCTGTCTATCAGCTAAGTCTGGATGAATAGGGCAACAGATTTTGGCTTTCACATCAAAAAGACTGGACTTCGTTGTAAACTTTTATTGACCCACATTTAGTGCATTAATACACGTGAGCCACATTCATGCGTGTTGTATTAGTGGCACGTGAAGCTGATATATGTTAAGTTCAGTGGGAGGGTGATTTGTTTAAGACACATTATCACGTTAGCGCACATGTATGGAACGCAAAGTGGAGACGGGGATATGCGCTTTCTACGTGCTCGGATGACAATAGGAAGATGGAAAGCTTGGTGGGGAATACACAAGGAGAGATTACAGATTCTTTAACTGTAGTGCTGTTAAATTTATAGCGTAATGACGCTATAAGTTCACATACTGGCTTTACATGGTTTCTAGCTGGTAGAAACTAGTCATTAACTAAGATCTTCGTCTGTTTCAAACTTGTTTAGTTGGTTGATCATCTACTACATTACCTGAAAGTAGGGCTTGTGGGCCCAAGAGGTCAAGGTTTAGCTAGTTGACCCATTAAAAAGTTGGCTTATGTGTGCATACTATTGCGCTAACAATTAGGACAATTAAAAATGTATTTAATATTACAACATAGTTCTAAAATGTATCTTTATTTTGACTTGCTCTATCACAGCAGTGGCTTGAAAAGTTAGCACACTTGTTTATTTACAGACACTATAAAACCATCATACATCTTATGCCACTCAGGTTTAAATGTAACCTTGGACTTGCCCCACCAGCTGCATTTAAACTACCGCACTGACGGGAACCAAGCACAGAGATGGCACAGATAGCCAATCGCAACTGGAGCGTACTGCCACAGCCACACATCCAGACTGTAGGTATGTGTGTTGAGATAAGGAGCAGTGGCACTCGCTGGCCCGTTCCAGCAACCCGGCTCAGGTATGCTGGGAATGTAGCAGAGAGTAACAGAATAAAGACAGGCAGCCTGTAGATCTGAGCTGAGGCTTCACTGAAGGCCATTGGTGAAGGAACTGAGACGTTCTTGATTTTTGTCTCTTAAATAAATCCATGAAGGTAAAGGAGTTTAGATAAACCAAACATGTAAGATGGGTTATGTAAGTGTGTGTTGAAGAGCCAAAGAGTTATTGGAGCTAAAGTGTGAGCAGTCCTATCCAATTCTGCCATTCCTGCCAAGTCTCCTTCAGGACACAAAGTTTACTTTCAGGAGACCTTGTGGGACTCCATTCTTCTCCAGGCCCCGAGCATAGCGAAGCGGAGGGAGGAAACAGTGCAGAGATTATAGCAACCCATCAAAAAAATATTCTGCTCCATTCCAATGCGAAAATGAGCAAGCAATAATAGCTGATAATAGCAGTGTTATACTGAGAGTATCAGTTATTTTGGTACTATTCCACATTAATGAAACAACAGACAATTTTATGTTGTGAAATGAATAAGAATTTGAATCTGATAATTGGAGGAATAGACTACATTTGTTTTATCTTGGATTAAACAAATATGTGAAATATGTCTGGTTGCATAATGGTATTTACTGAAAGAAATCTGGAGACTGCTTTTGGCTCCTCAAAGCTTTGGTTTGTTCCTGTTATAAATTTTCCTCCTTCCTTGTATATGCACAGGAGAACAAATAATTTATGTAATAGTCCTCATTACTCATGTCTTCATCTCTTTTTACACACAAGATAGCTGTAATTGAGAGATATGTACAACCAGACAGTTACACAGCTAATCACCAAATAAATACAAACTTGGAAATTACATTGATTTGAGTTGAAATGAAAGATTTGCCTGTAAATGATCTTAAAGCTTCCTATAAGAAAAAATTGTCCGCTTCAATGTACAAAACAATCAGCCAAGCAAAATGGCGTAAAATGCAACAACATTACAGTAATATTAATACTGAAATGGTCTGATGGTCCTGCGCTAACACTGATAATAACTGAGGCGCAAAATGGCGGCAGTTTAGCAATGAGTTCAGGGGTAGGCAAGGCCACGAAGAATCCTTCTGTTGTATCCTTTCACATTTCACTGCATTTGAAGGAGCCTTCAAATTGGGACAGCCTTCGTCGCACAGCGGTGACTGATTCGGCCTTCAAAGGATGCAGCCTGGTTTGTCGGATCTACGCTCTAGAGCAGGTTAAAATCTAATACTTAGATACTATTTATAGTACCTAACAGGCTGTGTGACTACGAGGAATGATTACATCAAAATGTTCGTCCGTATGCGAGTTCGAGGGACTTTATTTAAATTAAATATACACCTGTTAGCTATTATACACCTGTATAGCTAACCCCTGGACCAATAAGAATTAAGTATTCCAAAGAACCACGCAAAGTAAATGAGGGGAAATTTGAATTCTGAAATGAACCATTGGCTCTAAAATAAATCATGTTACTCGGTATGTCATTAGTCGACACTTTGTCTGTCCTGCAGAGGGTTAAGTACTGGTTTTGAAAGTGTGGCTAAATAAGTGTCTAGCTGTTTGGACCATTGAATGTGTATCTGTGGGTCAATGGCTGTTTATACTCTACTTTTTAAAGTAGGCCTACTGTACTAACATACAGACACAGATTTAAACTACTGATTTAGGTTATGGTATTAATCAGCTCCTCCTAGCATTCATCAAATCTATCACATATGATAGCATTATCTTTGATAAATGAAATCAAGGCATATTCATTTCAAAGTGATCAGTAGTTATATTTTTCATACTTCATCTACACTTTTGAGAGGTAAAATCACTGTTGGCAGTGTTTTGAACACTTAAGGGCACTTAGAAAGAACATGTATGGCCGACTTCCATTTTGTCTGAATGCCAGTGACATCCTAAGTGCACTTCTGGCATTACCGAACAACTTCTCTGGTCCTGACAACTTCCACGTTTCATTGTCTGTTAAATGCTTAAGTGGAACATAAGTTTAGAAATTGGTGTCTGGCACCTCTGATAGAAGGGGGGGAATATTATCAAGAAGAGATGATTTTTAGCATTTTTTTTTCCCTAGGCATATTTTTGTCTATTTCAGAAGATTCACCTATGTTATGTATTTGTGCAATGTATTAGTTCAATTCGCTCTTAAATACTCTTAAAAACGTTGGCTTTTCCCATCTATGGTTACATGAAGAACCTTTGACATCCATGCAACCTTTTTATTGCACTAAAGGTTCTCAGTCATGGAAAAAGGTTCTTTATATTATTCAAATGTTCTTCACACTAAGAAGAAAATAGTTCTTTTAAGTACTGTTCACTGAAAGGTTCTTTTGGGAACCCAAAATGGTTATTCTATGCACTGTAAAATAAATTATATGATCAATAAATGTTTTTACATTGCTTTAACTCATCAAAATAAGTTAAGCAATCTTCAACTTTTTTTAATACTTTTTTTTTAAAGTCAGTTTAATGTACTTAAACATCCAAGTTGATTGTACTTAAAAAATTTAAGGCAGCAACGAAAACCCCATTTTGGAAGCTTTACTTTCAAAATTGCGGCCTGAGCTAGAAATACTTGCAGTTATTGTGGGGTTTTCTTGGATTTCTTCTAGTTTTCATGGTCTATAGCTCAGCATTGGTGTGTATTCTCAGCTGTCAGTTTAATTGTGGATAAGTGTGTCATGACCAAAGCACTACTCTCATGGTTACAGTTAAGACCCTTTTGACACAAATTGCTGGAAAGAAATGAGTCATTGGTCGGATTACATTTTCTAGTGGTGTAATTTTCCAAATTGTCTTTGACCCCAACTATAATCAACATTAAAAAATAAAAAAATCAGACTTATAAGTATGAAAGGATTTTACCAGTGTGTGACATTTCTTAGCTCCATTTTCAGACCAGCTTGGCATACATGCCGTGTTGTTGTATATAAGACTCATTCAATCAAAGTACAGACTTGTCAGCCCTAATCAGGCATTTTTATTGGTTTCTTCAGTATTCAGCTAACAGTTCATGGGTCTCTTACTAAAACCGGTGATCTCATCACAGAGAACTGATAAATGTGACATGCTTTAACCTGATTGTTTTTTTTTTAAGTGCAGTTTCTGCATACCTAGCCGTCATAAAACTGAAAAAATACTGGACGTATGGAAAGTTTTAGATTATTTGATATTCTAAAAACATGATTACGCTTAAGTGAGTTAAAGTTCAGTCAAAGTAATTTAATTTAAAAAGATAAATCAGTACAAGATTACTATAGTATTAGACTATGGTATCACAAAAGTTTGATTGTAACTTGTAAGGTGCTGGTATGATGGATGAGATGAAAGACAGTATTTTTTTTAATAAAAGTCAACATTTTTGTCCAACTTATTTGAGCCTGCATGGAAGTGTCCAAACAATTCCCTTCAAATCCCAAGATGCAACATGTTAGCACCGTAGATTCCTCTAATCTCCGGCCAGTATGTGAAAGCAGGAGTGTGCGCACCTGGGCTAGGTGTGGGTAGCCCTCATTCTGTGATTTTGATACTGGGACAGTGTGTTGTTTCTTGTTTGACCTTCATAGGCTGGTTCATTAGTGCAGTATGCAGTACAGAGACAGACACTAGTCTGGGACTGAGAAGATGCTCTATCCTCATATCTTCTGTTTCAGTTAATTTCTCTTCAGCAGTAGGTTTGAGGTCTAAAAATTAGAAGAATGTTTGTTCCGTGTGAAATATTCAAAGAGCTTTTGGAATAATTTGTTAATATGTGTTTGAATGGAACATAAAGAGTCACCAAAAACATGTAGGAGAATGTCAACTGTGCATTTTTTTAGTAAATCAGATTTCTTTGGTGTGGCATTTGAAATTAGGTACATTATAATGCACATTTATGCAATAATATTTCTTAAATTATGCTTTTTTCCCACTATGAGAAATCCATAGATTACTTAATATATCAGAATTGACATCTATGCTATTCATATATATATATATATATATATATATATATATATATATATATATATATGCGTTTATTTTTATTTTCTTATATTTTAATAGGAAAACTAGACACTAAACATTTTAAAAAGACCTACCTACACATACAATATACAGTGCGCATGTACAATATAATATACAGTGTAATACAATATACAGTGGTGAAGTAGCGCCCTCATGTGGAAAGGGAAAGATTGTTTGAGAGAAAGGAAGTGAAATGGAATTCAGTATGAAATTATTTTAAATATATGCTTATTAACGTAACAGCACCAAAATAAATGTTCATTAACAATATATAAAGTAACTGTTGAATAAATGATGCAAACAATAAACATTTAAAATAAAATAAAAATATGTTCTTCTTTAGGCCTACTTAACTATTAATATAGTATTAATAATATTACATGCTAAATTAAGTGCTAAAACTGTTTTAAGATAACGTTCGGCATTAACATTTATACAAAACACAACAGTGTTGTTTAAAGGTTTTCATATACTTTTAAGTAGGCCTATACTTTTACTTTTAATTTATTTATTTTAATGGTTTCTTTACATGTTTCCGGTTTCCTATTTTTATCATTTCTGTTTTCGTGCTGACACTAATCATTTGCCATATTTTATTTTATTTTTTTCTCTTGGCGTTGAGTAATTTTTGTGCCATGTCTCTGTTATTGTAAGCAACAATAGTTCATAATAATAATGCAAACTATCAAAAAATGACGCACAAGACGCGAACTGTACAGTACACATCTTACGTGACGCGACGCAACATAAACACCGCAATGCTAATTGGCTGTTCCAGTTTTGCAGCGTCGCGCGTTTCCAAAGAGCACGAAATGTGAGTCACGTTGCTTTGCATATTACATTGATTCCAGGAAGCTTTTTTAGGTCGGCTGTTTCCTCCTGCACCTACGCCACCTTGTTTACCTTGCTCTTTCAGACGAACTTAGTCTATTAAAACGTTTCTTAAACGATTCAGCTGTACTGAGGTTTATGTAGGATCATGAGTTTCTTGTACCTGAAAGGTGTTGTGTTTTTCACCTTCATACCTGTAGTGCTGAATCTCAAACTTATGGATAATGGGCTCTCTCTGAACTGTACACAAGAGGTAAGATAATGCAAAAAGATCACCAGATACCATAAAACGTTTAATAGGCCTATGTTTAATAGTCTCTATGTGTTTATTTAGACATCTGATATTTGGCTCTTTGGGGGTTTGAAGTTTTAGACTCATATTTGTGTCATCCATTGTTGTTTTTTTCTCTTTCTCTCTCCAGGAAGTACAATGTAACGCAGAGTTAAGTAAGTGCATGTTTTTTTTTTTTATTCTCATTGGAAATGTTTTATTATTATTATTATTATTATTATTATTAATAATATTTTGGATTATATATATATATGTATATATATTAACTCATGGTTTTAATAATTTTCCCCCCACAGATAATTGCATGTATAAAGAATGGCTCATTCCTTCAGATTTCACTCCCAGCGGCCCTGATGATTTAAAAGTGTATGTTGATGTGAGAAGAAATATGAAAGATGATTGGGAGCCAGTGATTGTGGCAGAATGGAAAGCAAAAGATGACGGTGGGTCACTTGTTGTAGGCGGTGTCGTGAATTTTCAGATTAGATTAGACTATCATTAGATATGTTTGTTACATTATGTGAATATGAAGAAATCCATTTCAATTCCTTGCCATAGTAAAACAAATTTAAAGCAAAGGGACACTTAAATTAAACGTTTAAACCTATATTTTAGTTTATTAATAGCTATGATAACGCTACAACTTTACAATAAGGTCCCATTATACCATTACTTAATACATTAACTAACATTAATGGACAATGGAGCATTTATTAATCTTTGGTCATTTTAGTTAATAAAAATACAACTGTTCATTGTTAGTTCAGGTCCATGAAAAATGTTAATAGATAAAACATTTATTTTAATAATATATTAATAAATGTTGAACTTAACATTTAACTGTGATTAAAAAATATTGTTCTTTGTTATTTTATGTTAACTAATGTTAGTAATCTTAACAAATGGAACCTTATTGTAAAGTGTTATAACATTTTTAAACAGCCATATTTCATGGTTTTTAAAAAGGATCTTTATTTTCATTTTGTCTTTTCAGTAGGCATTTATAGATAGTAGTCATCAAGTTTATTAATCTTTTTTTCTTTTCTTTGTTTGCAGGAAGCATAATCCATTTGAGAGGAACAGAGCTTAGTGTGATGAAATCATCCACCAATGAACGTCTGTGTGTTCATTTCAATTTCCTGCAGAAATTTAAGTCCATGAGAAGTGATGCCGGTGAAAAGGCAAGACGATTGATCGATTGATTGAATTATTATTATTTGTTTCACAGATACTGATATATTATCTATTCTATTTTAGTGGTCTTTTTCTCTGGATAAAGTTGTGGTAGATCCAGGCAGCAAATATGAAGTGACAGTCTCCAATCTTCCCAAGCCAAATTTACAACACACTAGTTACAATGTTAACCGAACAGTTGATGTTCCAGGTAAGTGCTAAATTAAACAAAATTCCTTGCTTAAATCTACATTACAGTTTATATTCAGCTTCAGTCTGTAACCACAGGTTGTGACGATCCTTTGATGCGAAGGACCAAAATCTGTTTTGAGAGAGGTGAGAGAAGAACTTATTTATAACTGGTTTACCTTAATCAAATAGATAATACACATAGAAACCACCTTAATTATTAAAGTATACACGCACATCTAAAAATATGAGATGTTTCTCTTAGGGGAAACATGGCAACCCAATATTACTGTGGGGAGGACTACAGGTCTAAATGGCGAGGATATTCTGTATGTTGCGTTTAATCCTGGAGAGAACGCAGACAAATACAACGTTTTTGTGAAGTGCAGTAGGGACCGCGTAACGAAGACTCTTTATAATGTAAGACATTTTATCTAAGGATATTTAAATATATCTAAAAGAACAAGGCTGACTATTTTAACTCTTTTAGGAGAGCAAGACGTTAATAAATGTGACATATGGCCTGGAGAACTGGCCACGCACATGCTGCAATTTCGATGTTCAGGTGTGTAGGCCTAAACGTGCGCTAAATTAATGAATGAAGTAATATAATTCTTATATGCAAGGATCTTGATATAAATATTGTTCTTTTCCTATTTAGATCCAGCCATATTTTCGGAAGTGTGCCAACGACTGTCGTCGAATAAACCATAGTTGTAACATATGTGCCCCTGGTGTGTATGGAACGATTTCACTTTTTGAACTAGTAAGAAAAAAATACAGTAACACGTATAATGCCTCTTTAATCATTTTATGTATGTTCCTTAGTAACACCAAGCCCTCCCGAGAACAACTCAGGACTTTGGATTATTTGTTTTGGATTATGCCTCCTAATTTGTGGCATTGTTGTTTGTGCCATTTATTTGCGCCGCAGGAAACCAGGTAAGCAGTGACATGTTGATGTTTATCATGTGTGTCACAACACTGGCAGTAACTTCCTGTGGCTGTAACTTCCTGTGGTTAGCCACATAAGCAGTGCTAGGAGGACTGAAACAATAAATCTTATATGCAGTAAATGATCATTTTCAAGGTTTATCCGTGTTTCTAATTTTCAAAATGTATTTTAATACAGATGCAGAACAGAAACACCTGGAAAAAACACCTGTAGAGCCGCCAGTTCTACCCGGCCCACGATCCATATTGATCATCTACTCCAGAGATCACCCTCTTTACACAGACATAGTCCTGAAGCTTTGCGCCTTCCTGCAGGCTAAATGCGGCACTGAGGTTGTGCTGGACCTACTTGACGCGACTTGGCTTGGCACCATTGGCCGGCTGCAGTGGATTGAGCAAAAAAAGCGACACATCGAGCAGACGTCAAACAAGATCTTGGTCCTCTGCTCCCGAGGAGTGCAAGCCAAGTGGGGGGCGATCTGCGGAGAGCCTAGAGTCCTCCTGCGGGAGGATGTGTGCTCTCCGATCGGTGATATGCTGACTCTCGCCCTTCAGCTGATTACACCTGATATGCAGCGTCCGGCTTCCTACGGGAAGTATTTGGTGGCTTACTTTGAAGATGTATGCAGCGAAGGCGATGTGCCGTCTTTGTTTGACATTGCGGTCAAATACAAGCTGATGAAGCATTTCGAGGAGCTTTACTTCCGTATCCTGGATGTGGAGAAGTATCAGCAAGGGACGGTGCACTGTATCGAGGGTATTGGAAAAGAAGAGTACTTCAAATGCCCCTCGGGCGAAGCCTTGAGGAATGCGATCGAAGCATTCCAGGTGCACCAAATGAAGAATCCGGACTGGTTTGAGAAAGAGTGCGTGACTAGCGAGGAGGATGTGAGAGGAGAAACAGATGCACTTTTTGAGGTGCCCATCCCGCCAATATTTGAATTAGTGCCGGTGTATAACAACGGACTCCCAATCCTTGTAAAAGAGGTGGATATCCATCAAGACACACAGAGCGTTTGCACCGTAATTCCCCAAATTCATGAGAATCCTGAAGAGTCGCCCATAATGATTATTAATCCTAGAGTCCAGCCACATAACAGCGAAGTACTTTCCTATTATCCGGCAATAGAAAGTGCTCTTGAAATACCCAGTGTGACACCAGTGGACCCACAAATCCACCCATATCTCCTTGCCGAACCAGTACCATTGGAAACCTCACATCCTCCTATTGCGTTTCCAATGGGAGAATTGTCAGATAATTATCTGAAGGACAGCAGAATGCGCTTTTTAGTAGCACCTCCACCCTCGATGGAGGACAGCTTCCATTTATATGGAGAGATGGACATGTCCCAGCCAATGGAGATGGAGGAAAGTGAAATGGAGGGAGCTTCTGAGACGAGACCATCACGAGGGTCCGATCAGGGATACGGTTCCAGGTATTCCACAGTGAGAGAAGATCCCAAGATTAAGGAAGACCTAGCCAAGTTACAAATGGAACTTTTCATGAAAAGCCCCATCTCTTCCAGTTTCTGCAACAAAATAATGGAGATCTGAATTTCTTCAGTGTCTTTTGGCTGTTTTCTTCTTGTTCTTGAACTGTCTATGGTTGGTCGTCACTCCTAAAACATTTGAACGGAAGGACAATAGGAAATAGACTAGATGGATAATGAGTTCAGTTATCAGCTGTTTTATAGATGTTTCATCAATAACAAATTATTAGACACGAACACAAAGGTGTGATAAGTTCACTTTTACTGTGGAGCAGAACAAGTACCTTGTTAAACAGCATGATATAGAACAGCACACCACATGATTAAGGATATGTTTAGCTACTGAACACAAGTCTAAGTCATTTGGTTGGGCTTGCAATGATACATTTGTCCTGTTTTTCATATTAATTGCTCAGACGAAATGTTTCGTATTATATTGCACTAGAGTTACTTTTTTAATAGTTTATTCCAGTTTAACAGCTATAACCATCTACTATGGAAGTTTGTATATACTTTTATATGAGTAGATGTCTTTGGTAATCTTCTGTTGTGTGCTTTTTACTATAATTTAGATGACTCACTTTATTTGCTTCAAATTTCATCCGACTTTGGACCTCAAATTACATTTTAACCAATTTAACTAGGATACTTCCAGACCCTTGCAGCTGTTACAGTGCAAATAATGTCTTATGTAAACATAACAGTAACTTAACTTGCAAAATAAAGCCCTTGCAAGAAAATCCTCTGTAAAACATTGTGGATCGATAGAGAGAGGTGGGGTTGGAAGTCGATTTCCTTGTCAAAAAAGGTTATGTAATATGTACATACTCTAAAACCTGTAGTTTAAAAAACATGCGTAGTATGCAGTGGTATATATTTGTCAGGTTAAATACTGCGCAATGAGGCACAAAAAAACCCATAATGCACTTTCGGCCTGCATATTTAACACGTTTAGCTCACCCTGTACCCCACTCCTCAAAGCACAAGAGTAATAATATGTTAGAATAGGGATGCACAATTGTTATTAATTACATGTTACACTAGAATATAAAATACTCTGCTGTTTTAACTAAAAGTGACAGGACAAGTTTTCTTACTGTTCAGCCAAACTGTTGATAATTTACCCTAAAATGAGTATTATGTGACGAATATAATTACTCACCCTCAGGTCACTCTAAACCTGCATCCATTTCTTTCTTCAGAAGATATTTAGAAAAAAAAAATAATAATAATTGTTGTCCATACAATGAAGGTCAATGGGGTCCAAAACAACATTGTTTTGGACCCCATTGTCTTCCATTATATGCACAAAAACATTGTTCACAATATATTTTTTGTGTTCCACATAAGAAAGTAAGTCTTGCAGGTTTGAAATGACATGAGGGTGAGTAAATTATTATTTTTGTGTGAACTGTCCATTTAAGGTGGAAAATTTGACAGATTTGGATGTTAAGCAAATGATTTGGCTTTGACATATTTGTTCAGGTTTCTGGTGTAATTCTTAGTGTAACTGAAGAGCTTTGAAATATACATACACAGATGCACTGCATGTAGATTAATTATATAGGATTGTGTCCTCTCGCAATCTGTCCATCAGCACTATCACAATTGTCTTGGTTGGTCCAAATGTTATTAATTGTGATAATCATACCTCATTTACTGGCATGAATAAAATAGCATCTGGAATTGAGCAGATAAACCAACTGGTTCATGATTTCAAACATGAGGTTCTGTAAAGAGGTAGCCTTGTAAAAACTTATGATGGCAATATGGCTGGTTGGAGCAGCAATGGAGTTTGGTCATTAAGATGGATTAAAGTTCTCATAGATTCTATGCTTAGCCTATTAACATTAAGGAACATCACGAATTTGTATCATACACTGTTCGGCAGTTTCCAGTCCAAAGTACCATTGCCACTGACACAGTATTTCAAATAGGAAAGGACTACATCACATTCACAATTTGAAGTGTACACCAAGCCTAACAAGTCACAAGGCATATTTACACTTTTGATAAGTGCATTTAGGAACATCTCTTGACAAGGTGTCTGAAAACACTATAAACATCTGTCTACATTATAGCCTACTAAATTGAGGACATTTTTACAAAATAAATTATACAACATTGCACTTATAACATTTCCTCAGTTGAGTTAGTCCTCACGTAATTAAAGTGCCTCACAAAACAAGTGCAAATCAAAGATTCTTGTATCATCATATAAGCACTGGTTTACAGTCACATCCCAATGCATTAAGTATATACTGCAGAGGTCACAGGTGGGAATGTTTTTCATTGGCACGTTGAGTGGTTTGGTTGTAGCACCTGTTGAGAGTGGAGGAGAAGGGATAGTTCACCCAAAAAGGAACATTTTGTCATCATTTACTCACCCTCAAGTTGTTCCAAACCTGTATGAGTTTCTTTCTTCTGTTGAACACAAAAAATGATATTTTAAAGAATGTTGGCATTACAGTGGACAGTAGTCAATGGCTATTGTCAACTTAAACTGTTTGATTACCAACATAATCTTTTGTGTTCAACAGAATAAAGAAACTCATACAGGTGTGGAACAACATGAGAGTGAGTGAATGACAACATTTACATTTTTGGGTGAACTATCCCTTTAAGGAGAGGTACTGCGGGCATACCTGTGGATTTAGGTTGGATTTGTCTTTTTGATTTGGCAAAAATTTCCCAAAACATCTCAAATACTAGCTAACATGTTTATAAACATATTTTTTTATTTTATTGGCCTATCATCTATACAATGTAAATAATGTACGATCAGTTAGCTGTTTTTTGGGAATGTCTGAAACAAATAGCATTTTGTATGTAGGCCTATAGCAAAACAAAATATTTCCGGATTTGTACAGAATCCTACTTTTGCTTCCTATATGATATTGTAATTGTCAGAGTGTGTTTGTTGTTTTTTAATTTTGTAAAATAAACAGACAAAAGAGTCAGACAATGAACAACCACTGAGTTAATACACCTAAAATTGTTTCTATGTTTAGTTTTACTTGTTAGGCCTATATTTTGCACACCTGTGAAAATGTAATAAGGTGACGAGTAACGTTAATTTGCATATTCATCAAAAACGTAATAAAGGGCGAGTGAGCGAATTATTCCGTTACCTTTGATTTGAGGATTTTTTCTCAGCAGGAGGTTTTTTTCTCAGTAATTTTCGTCCCAATTAGCAAATATTTATTTATTTTTTATTTGTGATTTTTAATTATAAAATAAACTGATAAACAGCGACAGTAGTTTTATCGATTTTAAGCTCGCCGCTGACTGTTGCTATGGTTACTTCCGTTCGCGAAAGCGTATTTGCTAGTATTTGCTAGTATTTTGTGGTTACTGTACTGTTAACCCACCTCATACTTGCACTTTTACAAAAAGGTAGTCAAAGTACATTTTATTTATTGGTTAATTTTTATTTAATTTTAAATAAGAAAGGACGTTAGCGCCTGCAGTTACCTCCCCTTAAAAGGGCTGATGCACACTGTTGTAGGACGTGGCCTCCGGTGAGCGTTAGTCCTTAATGAGCATCTACGACTGAGTATTGACAGCCAGCGTGTTCACATAACCGTGGGGACACATGTCGTTTTCGGAAACGCAATGGGAGAACTGGGCTGTGTTACCCCCACGTCCACGTGCAAACCTCCGGACACCTCGTAAGGACACGCACTGCTCAACCAGCTCCAGGCACTTACACCCCAGGAAGAAGATGTTCTTGAACATGAAAACCGATATGGGCATTTTGTAAACAAAGACGAGGAAACATCTGACCACCAAGAGCGGTGCGTTGAGCAGAACGCCGGTGAAGAACCTCGCCCAAATCCAGCGACAGTTCATCTCTGAGGCCGTCAACTCGTAAAGCCAAATAACCGGAACGCCCAATGCGATGAAATACACGGATATGACCGTGTACCTAAGGTATATGTTGGCGATTTCGTTTTTAAGGACCAGTTCCACCAGAGTGAAGCTGTCCAGGATGTCTAAGCAGGTGCTCATGAAGGAGCCTTGGGAGTGAAAGCGCGTGGCACCGTTAGGGTCTTCAATGATGGAGTTGATGAGGCAGTAAAGCAAAGGCGCGCAGAGCAACATGGTTATTTTGAACCCAGTGATGCCAAATGGCATCTTCAGGGCAATAAGATCCAGGATGGACGTTTCCAGAACGAGCACCACTTTCGGGGTGGACGCGATCACGTAGATGAGCCATGCTAAGTACGCGAAGGTGAACTCTCCGAGGTTGCACCCGAAGATGGAGCTCTTCTGGTGGAAACCACAGGCTCGTTCTCGCTTACTCCTGGCGTTTTTCATGAAGAAGATCGCCCATCCCGATATAACCACCAAATCCGTGGCTATCCACGAGCACCAGTATAGATCCGTGAAGACGATGAGGTAGAAATCCAACATGCCTCCCTGCAGAACGAGCACGAGGAAGCACAAGATCTTATAAAACAGGTTCTTCTTAGACCTCTGCACGAACAGAGGGGTGGACTGCATGAATTCGCTCGATGTCATGGTGTAAGACTGAGGCTGAGCGGTGGCAGAGACCAGGGGCTGGGAGCTGCCCTCCTCGAGGTTGGCACTGCCGCTGGTGGTCTGCGTGTCTCTCCTGGACGCGACGCTTCGGATGAACAGCAGCTGTCCGTTTTCTGGTGCTGAGGAGACAGGTGAGTCGGGCTGGGAGATGTCTTTTATGATTTCAGCAGTCATTGTAATTCATTCCTTCTCCTCCCGACTTGTTTTGGCTGTGCTAGTGTAATGATTGCCGCTCAAGGGGGGCAGAGGAAGAAATCCCGTTATGGAATTCCGTTGGATTGGAGTGCATTTACCCAATCCCCCCAAATAAAAACTGATCAATTAAGAACAATGAACAAAATGACGCTGAAGTTCATTGAAAACATGAATTAATGTTTAAACATCTCATATCCACGTTTAAAATGATAGTACTGCATTTAATTTATTTTTTAAGATTGTGAAAGAATGGTTGGGAGGGAGCATGAAGAATAATTTTGACACATTTCACTCTGAGTCCAGACCTTAAATTCGTTGAAAGTCTTTGGGATTTGCTGGAGTAGACTTTATATTGTGCTTGACTCTTGCATTGTCAATACAAGATCTTGACCAAAAATTGATGCACCTCTTGATGGAAATAAATGTTTTGATGTTATTTCCATCAAGATGTGCAAGATGTAGGCTATTAATTGTCATTTTTATAATTTCAAGTACTTTTTTGCTTATGCACAATATTCTTGGTGAAAACATGGTGAGACAATATTTCATTAAAATTAAAATGTTAATAATGCTGATAATCTATGAAAAAGGGGCATTCCCTGAATAAAAAATATTTTGATTTAATTTGTTTTGGAAAAGATAATGTAGATAAAGTAAGGATAATGTTGATGATATGATGTGCTTTTTCACAAAGCAGCTTCCATAAAAATGCTAAATAAATAAAATGCAAATGGCCTCTCCAAAGCGGTTCTTTTATAACAGTCACATTTGTCTGATGATGTGATGTGCATTCAAGCATGATCACTCACAGAAGCCTGATGTAGGACATCAGAAGCCTAGTATGAATTTTATCATTTATCCATTATTTATCTGAGTTATTAATGTAGGAGAGTCAGAGCATTGTTTCATGTTAAAAAAAATGCTGTAGCTTTAGTTAAATTATGTATAGGGCATATGCTGTATTCTTATTGCAGATTTTCTTTGAAAATTAAAGCTACAGTCCGTAATTTTTTTGAGTTAAAAATTACCCAAAATAAATTTTTGAGCAAGTACATAACCAGCCAGTGTTCAAAACTATCTGCTTGCCTTAGCTTGATTCAAAACGGTAAGCTTGTAATGTTTTAAATTCCAGTGGTACTGGTAGATTTCCACAGGAAATTCTACCATGTCTTTGCGTCATTACGTCACATCTGTACACATAAAGAAGGTGTCCCGGCTAGTAGGCTATATTGCGTGTGAGGATGTTGGAGGTGGAGATTTATAGCCTTTTCTCACAGCACTTGATATAATTAAACTTATCAATTTGATGCTAGATTTGATGCTACAGAAAAAAAAGAGACTGCAACCGGGCCCATGCGAAAACAAGGATAAATATCGGAAGGTCATTTAATGTAGTCACGCAATGCTTATGTTGTTAACATTAACAATTTGAGAACAAAGTTTAATTTGCACGGTTTGATGTGATATGATAAGCGATCGTTAGATTTAATCAGCGCGATTTACTGCAATGCTTTTTTCCCCTTGGTCAGAACAAAAGTGGATGTTACTTACTTGTTTAGACGACATTTTCCAGTGAAAATTCTTATGTTGGTCATACTTCCAAAAAGTAGAATCTGTTATTCCGAATGACAGTATCCACACCAGCGCGGCGACTGACAGCCGCACATTATCCTCAAAACATTGGATTCATCCGCGCTGTGCCATGCCGAGGCACAACCCACGTAAAGTTGATAATTCCGCAAATAACTGCAATTGCAGATTTCGAACAGAGATGGCGATAGAGGAAAAACTACAGACTGCAGCTTTAAGTTAAGATTTAAACCATCTGTTCCTAAAAGGTTGTTTTAGGTATATCCTTAATTTGCCCAAAATAACACCATTTTAGTATATACTTTAGACCAGACCGAAGACAAATTTTTTTTAACCCATATTCAACTTTCAATAAGCCCAGAGCTAACTGCTAAATTACATACCGTGATAACAGTCTAGTCTCATTTACCAAACACCACCTGAGTTTAACTACCGTACAAACCATCAGTGATACAATTCAAATAAAAATCCACAGAAAAATAATACTTTGATAATAAACTTTAATTTCAAGTTACATTGGATGGTTCTGAACCATAGAAAACAAGCACATTTCTGTATAAACATATGCATATCAACCAAGTTCGACAAGAACCGAATAACAATTAGGTGTTTGTGGTTTGACTACTGCCAGCTGAGCTTAATATGCAATACTCACTGAAGCAAAACAGATTTACAATTAATAGACAGTTAAACTGATGCACATTCAGCTTCATATTTGAATGCATTTAAGTCGGCATTTGGGAGTCCAGATTCACAAAATTTCGGCACACTCAGTTCATAGGGACTTCCCATGGGATACCACAGCTAATTAGGTACAGCTTAATAACAGGTACAAAAAAAACCTCAGTGGATAATTTAATAGAGGGAAACAAAAGGACATTACATAAGGATAAATGTTACGAGTTGTCCGCGTGAACGTTGACGAGTGCATTTGTGAAATCCAGGAAGCTCACCGCCACCACCACCTCCCACCCATTCAGAATCAGTGCATGAGAAGAGAGATATTTAAAAAATATCAGAAGCATTAACAGCCACCAGTTAGTGAAGTCATACACCGTTGCTGTATCCTCACAGTCAATGATAAACATGTCAAACCCACACCCGAGATAAACTCAGGCAAGGATTTGTGAGCTATATCTTTCCAATTTCATATATAACTTAGTGTCCTTTCTTGCAATTTTTTAAATTACTTTTGTTTTTGCTCTTTATACTTATTCTAGTACATTAACCAGACATGAACAGACTCACAGAATGGAGAAGGCTTTCTAGAAAATATTTTAGCACAAGAGCTATTTTTTTGTCTTTTGACGTGTGTTTTATATTCATTTATTGTATTTGAAATGAATTCATTGTTTTTAATGGCCTGCTGAAAGGCACTGCCACAACACAGGGGAAAAAAGACGCTACTGCCCATCAGTCACACAAGACAGTCCTGTCTAGTTTCTAACAGGGATAGAAGTAGAGTAAATTGGGACGAGGGTTAGTAGGAGGGAGTTAGCGAAGGATGGAGGGAGCCCTGCTATAGGTACAGCTCATAGTAATCGTCCAGCTCTTCGTGGAACAAGTCCCACTCATCTTCGGAGTCGGTGACGTCATCGTCGGTTCCGGCAGCCAGAAGCATGAGGAGCATCTCGCTGAGCTCGAACGTCACCATCTCCTCGTCTTCGTTATCAAAGGAGTCGCTGTTCTCCCGCTCGTCAAAAAGATCCCAGAGTGGCGTCCGTCTGGAGCTCTGCAAATACAGATTTCAATAATGCGAATTTGTTGCACGTCATTAAGTAAATTCGATATGCTTTTAGCCAAGCCGAAACGAAATTTGCAGTTTGGCATTAACATCGAGACAAAATAACCCTTAGGCTTCAGTAGAAGCTTTACCCGGTTTCTTCCATTGGAGCCGGTCTGTCTCCTCTGGGGTTGAGGCTCTTCCAGACGGCCATCAGGAAAAGCATGTTTGTAAAAGCAGTTGGCTCCAAACGGACAGGTCCCACGGCCTTCATCGAAATATCGGCAAGATTTACTCCTGGGTGCGAATATGGATAAAACTAATTAGCTAAACAAATGGATCACAAAACCCCACAGAACTGCAATGTTTTTTAAAACAATGCTTCAGGCTTAAAATGACACATCAGCCAAAAATTACAATTCTGTAATTTACTCACTTTAATGTTACCCTCAAGTAAACGACTACAAAATCTGTATGGACTTCAAAAATGGCACTTCATTGCCATTTAACACCATTGAAGCCAATTCTTCTTGGATTGATCATGGATTGGGATTGGGATTGAGTTGGGTTGGGTTGGATTGGGAGGAACTATTATTTAAAGCAGTAAACTTGTATCAGAAATGTAAAATTCAGAAGCATGTACCCCATGCCATCCTTGTACTTCTGAATGAGTTGCTGCTTCTCATCCTTATCCTCCACCCAGTATTCGCTTGGTATGACAAAGTTCGATGTGATTCGACACTCTGGGCAGGACCTGACGGAGAACATATTCAACATAAATTTGATTCTCCCTTTTACACTAGTACTGATCTTTAAAAGAAGAGGTGGACAATTACAATTAGCGATAATAACCGTAAAATTACAAAAGATTTAAGATCACCTCCCTAGAATCCTATTCAACGTAATATACGTTTAATTATCTTAAGGACAGTCTTACTTTATGATTTTGCTCTCGAACTGCTTGGCGCTCCGCCATTTCCTGATGCACTTGAGGCAGTAGCAGTGGCTGCAGTTGGAGAGGATGCCAAAGCGCCGTTCGCTGGGGTTGGTTTTCTCGAACACCACCTCCATGCACACGCCACACATCATGTCCTTACTACGCTGGATGGCAAATGAGATTTCCATGTCCTTCTCGTGAGCCTCGATGCAAGCCTGCCGTTAACAGGAGGAGATTTTACTCTAAAATCTCAGAAAAAAAAAGGGATGATGAAAACAGAATGTCAATCCACTACTCACCTTGATGTGTTGCGAGCGCTGGGAAGTGTCTGAAGGGTGTAGAACCTGTAGGCCACACATGTCGCACACGTCGCCGTGGAGGTAGGCGCAGTTGAGGCCGTAGCGACATTCGCCAACGGCGGCGTACGGGCAAAGCTGTTTCTTCATTTCTTTGTTAGCTTGATCTTTCTCATATTCCTCTTCGATGAGAGGACCAGGCCCCTCAAACAGCACTGGTTCAGCTGCAGGAGGAACAAAAAAGGAATGATTTTAAGGTTTAGCAACCAAGTTCCTGAGATAGGAATAGGAAAACAACAACATATAGCGGTGTAGGTTGAAGAAACCTTTAGTCAACCTAAAGACCAGTTTTGTATTGTGGTCTATCACAGCACCTGCTTGCCTGAATGTAAGAGTTTTGGCTGCCACCCAAAGACTAGGAAAGAAACAGCACTGTTCCTTCAGCTCTTTGCTGATGAAGCCACTCTTTATGATGAATGTAAGTGGGTTTGGGCCAGCAAGAACAAGAGAGCGCACTGGTGGAGCACAGCCTGAGATCGGCTGTGTGTGCCGGGTCAGTCCAAGCTTAGCAAGGGGCTGAGTATTCATGCTGCATCATAAAACAGCTAGTTCTGTTTGTATGAGCTGCATCATAAAATGGCGATAAATGCACACCTTTGGCCACTGGCCTGCAGTGGGGCTAAAGGGCTACATTACTGCATGGCAGTGTTATTTTAGTATCATTTATATACTATAGTATATATTTATAAATCCCCCAAACTTTCAGCTTTTTTTTTTTGTTGCAAAAAAAATGCAATCAGTGAAATTATTATTTATAAATGCAACTATTTATTGAACAATGGCATTTTTTATATCATGTTGCAGATCCTTTACCACAGTTTTTAGGATTAGTGATTTTACCATGGTTAAGTTGGCTTCACATCGTGGGTCAGCACAGCATTCCTTGGTGTTCCTCCCAATGTCATGGGTTCGATACCCAGTCAATGCACATGCTGATAAAATGTGTAGCTTGAATGTACTCGCTTTGGATAAAAGTGCTTGCCAGGCATGCAAGTGTAAATACCATGGTAAAAATCAATGGGTAACATTTTAAAATAAGGTTAAATTTGTTAGTAAAAGTTAATGCATTCTGTATCATGAACTAACAATAAACGATACTTTTACAGTATTTGTTAATCTTGGTTGATGTTAATTTCGACACACTAATACATTTAACCTCCAAACACTACAAGTTAACATTAGTTCCTACTTTATTAACAAATAGGACTTATATCAACAATAGTACATCTACAAACTAATCTAGATTAATGAATACTTTACAATTGCGGTTCATTGTTATTTCATGAAATGTGGATCTGAACCTGCTAAGTTTTACAAATCAATTCTTGTATTATTTACAAAACCATATTGAAAAGTATCTACTTCAAGCCTAATCTGATTGTCAAAGAATCAGAGTAAGAGAATCTAGATACGCTTTGTCTAATTTATTTTCCAGGAAGCAAGATTCGGATCCTGTGGTTCGTGTATACAGAAATGAAGAAGCTTGCCACAGTGATAGCATTATTATTAAAAACCAAGGCATTCGTCAAGCAAACTAATATAAAAGCATCATTGTAAAATTGAAAACTTTTATATTGTACACCGAATGCTTTGCTTATCTGCTGGCACCGTGTTTTCACAGATTGTCTTGGCAGTAACAACTGAACATCTTTCCCTGCTACACTCACCCCTCCCACAGTAGGGCTGCCCTGGCACGAACTCGGCAGCATTGACCCAGTCCACTGCCCCCGAGCCTTGGGGCTTCTCCTGGGCGTCGCTCGTGCCACCTGGCCCATCAGAAACGGGATCAGGAGTGCCAGCAAGGGGAGCAGCGGTCAGCGGCACCGACGGCTTAGAACTAGGGACTTCGTCTTGCTTGGCAGGTTTGGTATGTTCATACCTGGGGCACAATGCAAATTTAATGAAAATACAATAATGCGTAGACTGGTACTCTAGGTAACCCATGCAGTGCAATGAAAATGCACCCCTGGACCCAAGTAGTGTATTTGAAGTGAGAGCTTCGAGAAATTTGTTTTGCAAAACTTGCTCTCTGTGGTTTGTAATAGTTGTGAAGTGTTATTACAGTTTTACTGGTATTAATACCCAAGTGAGTGTTGGGGAATTAAACCTTAAATTAAAAATGTAATCAGATAAAGTATTCAGACAGGCTTTAGCACATTATAATCACTAAGCAGCTAGGTTTTTTTTTTTATTATTATATTATGATATTGAGATGATAAGATGATATGGTCACAAACTTGACGTTTGTGTGGTTACCATGGTGAGTACATGTCTTGTTCACACTTATAATGCAGCAGTTAGCCACTTACAGAAATGATTCATTTAAAGATGTAATATTTGTGAGTGGGTTTGACAGTGTCTACAGGCATGCTAATTAAACACCATGGCTACAAATTTCAAAACTAAAAACAAAATGTAAGGGGGAAAAAAAACTAGGTAAACTAGCCAGCCTTACGAATTGTTACCCATCCTTATTAGTGTACAAGTACAGGTTTTAATGTAGTGTTGTTTGCATCTTAAGTCATTTACATTTATGCATTTGGCAGACGCTTTTATCCAAAGCGACTTACATTGCATTTCAAGGTACACATTTACATTCTTATCGGATCTTATCAGTTCAAGTCATTTTTCAGACAATGTAATTGTTTGTAAGGAAGAGCTTCATTTTCACATGCAATGATTGTGATAGATAGATAGATAGATAGATAGATAGATAGATAGATAGATAGATAGATAGATAGATAGATAGATAGATAGATAGATAGATAGATAGATAGATAGATAGATAGATAGATAGATAGATAACTGTACAACAAAAATGACTACCATTTATAAGTAAAAAAAAAAAAAAATATATAGAAAAACACATTTTAAAAACAGTTAAATGTGATGGAATCAAAGCATATTATTATTTACAATAGCTAACAAGCCAGATCATATTGTCATATCATATAGTTTAGCATCTGACCTTTATTTGTCTCATTATTCCCCGACAAAACACGCTTCAATGCTTTCCTTAAGCATCTAGAGACCCCTCCATCCTCAAACCTCTTGGGTCGTTCAGCCCTATTCTAGCCCGGTTTGTGCGCGTGTGTCGGCCTATATATGTGGGGGTGGGGGTCGCATAAATAAACGACACAGCGGTGGAAGCACAAGTGGCTACTGCAGAATGGCAGCATGAACCGAATGAACCTGACGGCGGTAGCAACAGCAGCAGAAGGAGAGAGAGAGAGAGAGAGAGAGATGCATGTTAACACACTAGGGTTATGTAATTGCCATGCAGTGTGCATTGCGCTGCTCTATTTGGGCCCCAGATTGGTGGAGGTGGTGGGGGGGAGGGCACATGGAAGGAGAAAGCCAAGAGACAGAGATAGACACAAAGCAGCAAAGAGAATCCATCCATAATGAAGCATACATTGAGGCCCTTTCTACACACACTTAATGAAAGCTGGACACCCTCCCTCCCTCCCTCGGAATAAACACAGGAACAATAATGCGGTAAACCCCATATGGGGACAAAAGCATCACTGCGCCTCCCCAAGATAATCTCAACGCTGACAATACAACTCTGTCAGACATCAATCTAGACTCTAGACATCAGATATTTAAGCTCAAGACCCTGAAACCACAGGAAACAGTCCTCTCAAGGAGAGCTCTCGGTCAGATGTAATGCTGTCATAGAACAGCCTCAGCAGACAAAGACATTCCCATAGTGCCATAGTGGGGGCAGCAGTTACTATGGGGATACACTTGACCGCAGACAGATATGAGACAAACATTGTCTGCACTGTCTGGCTCGCAGGCTAATTTTTACACTTCTTCGGGCGCCTTTGCACTGCATTGGCCAAAGGTGGTCTGTTTATATGCACTTGTTGCCATTTATATACCTCTAGATGGCAAGTGCACTCTAAAAGAAATGGCCTACAGACAGACCATTTGCATTTGTGTAGCATTAATGTTGGTTTTTATACATCTATAGACAGCATGACTGCAACACAAGTGCAAATGGTCTGTTCGTAGGCCATTTTTTATCTTTAGATATATAAACGCCATCATTAATGCAAAACCAATGCTTATAATGCAAACACAACTTGACCTTTTAGAGCTACTTTTACACACTATCTCCTAAAGACACAGTTCAGGCAAAAATGAAAATTCTCTCATGGCAATCTCGTGTGTGACGAATCTCGTAGAGGTATAGGAATGAATAAATTATCAACGAATATTAATTTTGGGTGAACTACCCCTTTAAGGAAGTGACAAACTTAACAACTTGTTTACAGAAAATTCTGCTTCTCGGATGTCACGGACATGTAATGAAGGGCAACACACAACACTTCTCAGAAGCCTTCCTTACCTCTAATACATTTAAACACACTCATGTGTTACAGACCCTGAACACAGAAATGCAGATTACATTACCTTTGAAGTTATGTAACATCTGCCCAGATCTTGTAGTGAAAGTGAGCGGTTGTTTTGTTCAGCACATTTTGAGGATCTACTCAAATGCAATACTTTGCATCATTATGTCTCTTACCTGCAACGGTCCCCAAAAGCACAGGATCCCTTTTGAAAGAACTTGCAGATCATGGTTGGCTTGCAGCTACTGAGGTCGTGCAAATATCGACAGTTGTCGCCCTCTTTGCAAAGGCCGTGCATGAAATACCTATAAATGAAGATGTTTTTTAAGACGGGTCACAAAACTAGAGCCATATGACAACACTCACACAGACTCCACTTTAGGCTTTTACACATCTGAAGGCACGAACAAAGGCTGATATACAACATAAAATAATCAATATGTCATGCCAATAAGGAACGGAGCCTAAATAATATGACTAAGACGCAAGATGCACAGCCCACGTCTTTTACTGAATAATAATCAGCATGACCCAAATAACCCTTCGTATGCATGTTATATTTGACAACAGTGCTAATGTAAACACTACATATTGCTCGTGTTTGAAACCTCTCTTGCATTTGATGCCATTAGATTTGTGGGTTAAAAAATAGGTTATTTTGAACAGTCATGACTAGACTAGAATAAAGCCTGACAAGTGAATTCATATACATAAATCATCAAAGCTGACACTGACACATTGGCTGCTGTCCAGACGGTTAACGTTAAACTCAAGGATTTTAATGGCTTCCTTGGAAACTCTTTACTGTCAAACTGACTGCCATATGTGGTTGATGCAGTGCCGTGTTGTTTTTTCACAAACACGGATGTTTCATAGATAAACGCACACAGAGAGAGAGGAAGAAAGGACTGCAAATAGCAACCGCTGTCGGACTGATCGCTGATCGGTGTGCTACAACAACAAACACACACTCATCCAGTTCAGCACAAAGACAGCGGCGCTATCCGATGCCTCAACATCGACACACACACACAGGCGTTTGCGTTTTATATTTGTGACCGTTAAATGTTGCAAAAACCTCGTTCCTCGGCGGATCTCCACTAACCTGCAGGGTACGTGCTTCGTCCAGCCTCCGATAACTGCTGGAGCCGCTGTTGACGCTGCCGCTGCCTCCGCCATTGCTGTTTATGTTGAAGCCCCAGCACCCGGATCTTCCGGAGAGCGGCCGCTCTGCGCTCGGACATTTTCGGAAAACCGAAGGCGCCTTATGTGATCGAGTGTTTTCGGAATACAAAAGCCGCATCTCAATCGGGTGTTTTCGGAAAAACGAAGACATGGCAAGAGTCAGGTGCTTTTCTAAAAACATTCCAACTCGTGGCTGTTACTAATTAAGGTAGAATGACCCCCCCACCCCGTGTGTGTGTGTGAGTGTAATATCCAGGCTAATAAATCAGATATCACTATTAAGTGATATCAATATCATCTATTGCTTAGGTAACCACTGATAGATTTTTCCAATGGCTTTGAAAAGCAGGCAGAATTAGACATTACTTCCCCTTGTTTTTATGTCAATCAACCAGTCACCACTCCCGCTTAAAACTAGAGAGTTTAAAGGCCACAACCCAGTGCCTAGTTACCGAATATTACACACCTCAATCAAAGCTAAGAGGAAGAAAGGAGAAATGGCAGACAGATAATGTAGGCCTAATGTGAATTCTTGCTGGGAATTCTTGAAAATAATCCTTTTTTTTCCCCAAAGCAAATAGAAAAATACAGTCATTTGTTTGGAATTTTGTCTTTTAAGTCATTTTATTCCTTATTGAACATACTGTGTGTATATTGACCGTCACTAAGGGGGACCGTGCACATAGTCTTTGTAACATTTGCTCTGTTATTGTGTCTTCGCTCATGGTAACTAATAATCATGTGCTGTTTTGTTTTTAGAACACATATGTAGTCATCTAAAATACTTCCAAAAACAAATGAAACATGACGAGACTGAGGTGGTGGTTATGCTTTATAAGCAGCTGCTTGAGAAGGTCTCTTGAGAAGTCAATCATGAATCACGGCTGGATTCTTGTACTTTTTCTGTTGCAGGCATCTACCTGGCTGCCAGGAATGGGGTAGAGTTTGGGGTGCGGATGATAATGGAGAAAAACATGTGCCGCACGGCTTTATTTTGAAGATATGGGATAAATTATTCAACTTCTTTTTTGTTATTTAGTCCATTTATTAAAAAGTGCATAATCATGACATGTCAGATGTAAGACAATGGTGAGGAAAATTGTTTCTTGTAAGACAGTGGTGAGGAAAGTCCCTCCACCCTTCCCTTTTACACCTGACCTAGCTCTGTCACCGCAAAAAAACAAAAAAAAAACAAAGGCTGGTTATTTTTCTCGCCTGAAATCATCATTGTGACTGCTGTTAAATATTTCATTACTAATCTCTGACATTGCCTTTATTATATCCCTAAATATTTTTTTTTCTGGATTGCTGTGGTGTGCATTAACATTTTCAATAAAATTGGTCAATCAGTATATGTATACACAGTATGTGAAAAAGATACGATAGAACAGAAATTAGAAAGGACTGACTGAAAGTGTTGCAACTTTTAGATCCATCTCTTCACTGTACTGTTTGTCTTTCACTCTGTTGTGAAATGGTAATAAGCACAACTCACAGATACCGTGCAGTTCGTGTCGTGCATTAGCTCTAGGCTACCTTTTTTTACTTCCATTACTTAGCTTCTTGTGTAATGCAGTTAAACAGGTAACAGTACTGCCATTAAATATGACATTTTCCTTCATTTTTGCAAGCATATGTGATTATTGCACTCTTTTACCCAAATAAGGTTTTTCTTCTGGGCATTTAGGGAAGTTCAGTGTTGTGCATTTAGAGAAGTTGAAGTACTGAGGAAAATGCCATTGTGTATTTTTTTTTATGTGGTTAATACCATGTGCAAGAGTGTCTTTATAAAGCCATATAATAATGCGCACAGCAGAGATCAAGCTGTAAATGGACAGGAGGAAAATCATAAAATTCTTTATTTACTAATTTTCACATTTCATATCAAAGGTAAATGACCATTTATTCATTTGTTTCTTGTCAAAGCAGATGTTTAATAGTCATTTAATATTGTAGTGGTGTTATATGTAAAAATAAGTACATTTCAAAAACAAGGACATTGTAAAATATTTTATTATATTATTGCATTTATTTTTATTATGTACATTTTTTAAATATTTTATACTTAATATAATTATATTTTATTCTATTATATTATTGTGTGTGTGTTTGTGTGTGTATGTTCATTCAGTTTCACCTCTAACAAAATAAATCTATGCAAATTTCATTAATCCATGAATATTATTTAAAATGTAACATATAAATATTTTTATTTTCACAGAATGTCTTCCGCCGTCTGGCCTGTTGTTATCTCATATCTCTTAGTTCTCCCGTTTAAAGCACATGGTGAACATTTCGGATATTGTTCCACTGAACACACAAAAGATCTTTCCAATAATAATCTAACAAGGATACCATCACATTTATCAAACAACATAGAGTACTTAGATGTGTCGCACAACAACATCTCCAGCATTGTTCATGGTGACCTGTCTGCTTTAACCCAGCTCTGCTTTCTGAAAATCACACACTGTGGACTTCAACACATCTCCCCTGATGCCTTCAGCAGCAACTCTGAAATCAGAGTTCTGAACATCTCATACAACCATCTGACCAGCATTCCAAATTTGTATTTGCCCCAGCTAAGGATCCTAGACCTTTCCAGAAATCCATATCCCAACTATGGGCTTCCACACTCATTTGGTAACTTAAATTACCTTTCCATCCTTTCGATTGGTAGTCCAGTCGCTACTTCTGTTAAAGTGGAAGACTTTGTTCCTCTTCAAAACATCCGTTTGAAAAAAATCATATTTGGAGATAGAACGGAATTGAGAAACTATGAAAAGGGCGTTTTTTCGCAACTCAAATCATTACAGGAAGTCATTCTGAAAGTGACTTTTTGTCAACGTTTTGACATTTTCAAAGACATGATTGTAGATTTTGACCAAACCCAAACTAAAAAAATTCAGCTCATTAAGTTATTTCCGGACCAGTGTAGCATAATGACTGACCCATTTGATGCTTTTAAAGATTTGCGTGTCCTCAGTAACTTAGGCATTGTGGACACCTGGATAAACAGCTCTGTGATGGTCAAACTGTTCAAAAATGTTTGGAAATCATCTTTTGAGGAAATTGCGTTTTTAAACATCACATACAATGAGGACACTCCTGATGGCTTCCAGCTACCGAAGCAGAATCACACCATGAATCTACGAGCGTTCGTACTCGATGGTGTGCATCACCATCAGTACCGCTACCCCACTATTAACACAAGCGTGGAACTAATCAACCAACTAACCTACCTGAAATTCTCTGGTACTGGAATGAATATTCTACCATGTAATCTAATTTCAGCCATAAAGTCACTACAAGTCTTGGACCTGTCAAACAACCTCTTGGATGACAGCGGCTTCTGGTGGAGTGGCTGTTCATCACACAAAGTGTTTCCAGCCTTGAGGAAACTCTCGCTAAGCCATAACCGTTTCAACGACCTCGCCGAGATTGCCAATAACGTCAATGAGATGAAGTTCTTAGAGTCTCTTGACTTGAGTTTCAACTCTATTTCCATAGGCAAGCCGTGTTTTTGGCCGTCCCACCTGACTGAACTGAGTCTCAGCCACAACAATCTAGGAGATCATGTGTTTCGCTTCTTATCACCACACTTCCAGAAGATAGACCTCTCGAAAACAGGCTTAAGTGTCATTCCTTTAAATAGTATATCATTGCTTCCCCGACTAACACACCTCTATTTGAGCTTTAACAGCATACAGGTCATCCCGGCAGATTTTCGGTCTCCTGCGTTAGTAAGCCTGCGCATTGACCAGAACGCAATTACTTTTATTAGCCAGAAAACAATGGAAGGTCTTCCCAAGCTGAAGACTTTAAAAGCCGGCCACAATCCATTTAGCTGTGATTGCGATTCCTTTTGGTTCATGACGGAGTTGAATAAGTCACTTCTCCTAGATTGGCCACTGGGTTACGCTTGCAGCACCCCGCCATCGCTTTCCGGAAGGCGTTTGGGGACGTATGAGTACGGGTGGCTGTCCTGTCAACCGGGCTTGCAGGCTGCTGTGCTTCTGCCGGTGTTATTTGTGGTAGGAGCTGCTCTGGCCGTCACTGTTTATGCTTGTGATGGTGTTTGGTACACCAAAATGCTTTGGGTGTGGATACGAATGAAGAGAAGAGGCTCCAAGAGGGCTAATCGATTGCTCAATGCCACCTTCCGCTACCATGCCTTCATTTCCTACAGCCAACATGACTCAGTCTGGGTGGGCTCTCAGCTGGTACCTGCATTAGAAAGGTCAGGCCTGTCTCTTTGCGTCCATGAGAGAGATTTTGAACCTGGGAAGTGGATTGTGGACAACATAATCCAGTGTGTGGAGGACAGCTACAAGAGCCTCTTCATCCTGTCCAAAAACTTTGTGCAAAGCGAATGGTGCAACTATGAACTGTTCTTCGCCCAGCACAGGGCCATCAGCGTGAATGATGACTCGCTGGTCTTCGTTCTTTTGGAGCCCATACCGACAGACTCTCTGCCCAAGAAATTTCTAAAGTTAAGAACGCTGCTAAGGCAGAAAACATACTTGGAGTGGCCCGCAGATGAACGCAAGCAGCGAGTATTTTGGTGTAATCTTAGAGCTATTCTGCAGACCGTGGACCAGAGTAAGATTTTAAAGGACATGGCCACAGACATTGCTGACATGTGTCCTCTGCTGCCTGTTAAAGAATGAAGATCTGTTTGTCTGAATAAATGTGTGATTTTTAAAAAGAACCTTTATTCACTGTCTTTTAATGAACCTATAGGGCAGAACAAAATCTCTATTATTCCATTTATCGTTTGGATATTTTCATATCTTTTTAAACTATTAATGTGTTCTCTTTTTTGACTCGGATAGCCACTCCAGATAATGTGTACTACATGAAATGCATTCTTCTAAAAGTCTTGGCCTGTGTCTCCACCTACTGTTGAACTTCAGAAATGGTACAGACTTGTATTTTTAAGGACAATGATTTGCAAGTTTTTAATACTAATCCTTTAAATGTGGACTGAACTAAATATTTCACCAGTAATTATATATATATATATATATATATATTGGTAATGTATATATTTACACAGTTATTGTTATTATTTGTTTTATTATTTGGGGGTTTTGAATTGTTTTATGTATAGTCAGTGTATGCACATATAACTGACAATTTTGAAACAACAATTCATAAAACTACAAAAGTGTACAATGCTTTTTTATTTGCAAACAAATATTGCAATTAATAAATGTTGCAAATGTATAAAATTTTAAACACGAGCGGTTTTGCTCTGACAAAGCAGCAGCGTTATCCAGTAAAACAATTATGAAACAGTTCATGAAACAAGAAAGGTGTGAAAGGTAATGCATAAGAATCCATTTTATTTGCAAACAAATATTGCAATGTGACAACTTGCTCCAATAAAGCAGCAGAGTTAAACAGTAAAACTGAAACATCAATTCATTAAAAAAAAACAGTAAAAGCATAATAGGTCATGTAAAAATATATATTATTACTATTTTTTATTTTATTATTTGCCTGCAAACATTACAATTAATACATTTTGCAAATGTTTACTATTTAAAACAGATCACAGTTTGCTCCAATTAAAATGTGACCTAACATTTCTAGAAAATAATACCGTTGAGAACAGAGTTCAGCCTTCAAAAAATATAGTTCTCTAAACATTGCCGCTATCTTTATGTAGCACACTACATTACCCACAAAAGCAAAGGTTCATCATCAACTGCGCATGCGCTGAAAAGTCACAACTTGATGCCCCCCCTCCTCGCTATTTCAATGTAAGATGGTGGTTAGGAGGCACTACCGCTCAACAGAGAGGCTGTAAGAAACAAGGCTTGGTGTTTTCGCATCAAATCACACAGGAGCAGTGACAAGCCACCCGGGAAATTATATTGCGACCTGTTCTGCTAGACCTGGGTCGTTCAGATAGATTTTATTTGCTGTGAGTCAATCTGTACAGATAGACAGGGTGAGTATCCCACTAAGGCCTCTCTTGTCCACCGCCTCCACATTCAGCTGCTTTCCTCTCTCAATTCACCTCTTAATAACACATCTCATCCCTCTTTCTCCCTCAAACGTCCATTTCTTGTGGAAATTCCTGCATTTTTGTGTGATTGACAGACTAACGTTAGTCGTCTAGTTAGCCGAGTAACGTTAAGTTAAGTTAGCCCCTAGCCGCACCGTTTGACCGGCTTTTAATAAAATACACGAAAATTAATTCTCGCTTCGTCAAACACTGACTTATTTTTTGTTATGCATACTTTGAGACAGTATATAGTATACGTACACTGGTTTTGGTGTATATTTCGCCTCTTGAATAACTTCAATAGGTATTAGCTTAGCTGGTTTACTTCAATGCATTAACAAGGAAACAGAATTAATTTCTGTGTATGATTATGTACTTTTACATAGAGGGGATTTCCTTGTTATTTGAGTAGGAAGTTGCTGTTCCTTCTCCATGCAACATCAGTTTACAGATGTGATGCCAAATACGATGACTTTGATTGCTCTGTCACTGCAGGTCATTTCTATATATTTTTTGTCCACACCCTTCATTATTGTGGGTGACGCGTGTTTCAATAGGCAGACCACTGACAGGAGGTGATTGCTACTGGTTTTTATTGACCAAATGCACCTTTCCTTTCCGCAAACAATCATATGAGTCTCTCAAAAGAGGATATTTTTGTGTTTGGTGACAGCATCATGTTCCTGGACTCTGTAGTTACTGTGTTGAGTGTGCACTATTAATCCTGTTTTGTCAGCAGTGGGCCTTTTGAGCTTACTATGTGCTTTTTGTCTTTCAGCTGTAAGCCTATTTTTTTTAAGAAATAGACAAGCCAGAAATGAATACGCAGTCATGTTTTTCCAAACCCATATTACTAATTGTTGTTCTTTTGTGCATCACAAAATGAGATGTTTGGCAGAATGAGCAGCACTTTGGTTGGAAAGAAAGATGCAATCAAAGTGATTGGTGGCGGAGACTGTCTGACTGGTTTGAGAGCAGAAAGTCATGCAGGTTTGGATCAACGTGAGAATTAGTAAATGATGGCAGAATTGTCATTTTTTTGGGTGAACTTTTTCCTTAAACACTTTGGTTTTGAATTTGACACGTCACATTTATTATATTTACATTTATTCGTTTAGCAGATGCTTTTATCCAAATGAGGAATAGCAGCAATTCATCTTAAAGAGGCAATAAACACGAGAAGTGCTTGTACTACAAATTTCAGACATCAATTTAGAACAGCGATCTCAGGAGTAAAGGTCTATTCACACCAAGAACGATAACGAAATCGTTCTAAATATTGATACTTTGCACGTGACGTCAGTTGTACTGGCTGGCGGGCAAGAACGTCATTCTCTAGCAACGAAAACCAGTAAACTAATCAAGGATCTTGCCAGGACATTGCCAGTTTTAATATACAAAAGTTGGTGTTTTGAGGTGTACACGACATGCCAGATAGTTGTTGTGCGATTGGATGCACTAACCGCGTTTGTTGCCCGCCAGATATCACGTGACTGCAAAGTATCAATAAAGGAATAGCAAAAGCCACAAATATATAACAATACTGGCACAGAGGGATATTGTTGGAATCACTTTCAGAACAATTTTTTTTTTCAGCTGGTGAACGATAAAAACATTGACAGCCAATCAGAATCCATCCTGCTTTCATAGCTCAAGCATTTAAAGTGACCAAAGACAAAACTGCAGCATGCGCTTTGAATAAACAGAACAATATCCGATAAATAATCCGCTTGTGTGGATTCTAATTGTAATTGTAGTTATCATTCTTGGTGTGAACAGGTCAAAAAGGAGAGGTTTGCTTGGAATGTGCTTCTTTGGGAGCGATATCATTTGGGAGCAGGTTTTAAGTGGACAGGGATGTCTAGGCCCAGTTCCAACGCACTGTCCGGCAAGCATTGTTTGTGCCAGACACAATGTTTGTGAGACACTTTTCTGGCAAGGATTACTGCTGCTAAATGATCACATTCTGAATGGACTTCTGCCTTGGTGTTCAGTTGCTTCGTCTTTATAGTTGGTTGAAAAAGTTGCACCCTTACATTCAGTCCGAACGGGTCTACCACAATCCTGGCAGTACAGGAAAAAGCCTTCTTTTAACATCAGCTTTAGTAAGATCTGAAACGATTAAAGCTGTGGGCCATCTCAGATATGTTGGAAAAAATGGATGAACCCTTTGTCTCATAAAGTGTTTTATTTTATTGTTTTTTTGTGCTTTTATTCTGTCTGCCCAGAATAGCTATTTGTGGTACAGACACATCTTTCATTCCTTGCCGATGCCTTGTCCATCTGCTCATGAAGAGCAGCCCACAAATGGACACGACTCCCACTCTGATGATAATTTCAGCTACGCTCTTCTATGACATCAGAATGATGTCAGCTGAGACAACTGTCCGTCTCTTCACTAAGCTTGTCGGCGTACTACATTTGTCCTCGTAAAAGGCATGTTTTTGAGCCTTTTATTTTAGTTATTACTAATTAAACATCATAATGTTGTAAATTGAGTCTGACAGTGTGTCTTAATGTATAGCAGTGTTGTTACTGTGTAGTTGAGTTAAATTAGTTTGTTGTTGTGTGTAAGGAATCGGATTCTTAATTGAAATCATTTTCTACTAGAAGAGATGTAACTGCATGTTCACCACCTTTCAGTTTTCAGACCATCGATTTAACTGGCACATTAAATTAACTGTCTATTTCAGAAACACTTTTAAAACGGTACCAAATACTTTCTAAGTCAGTCTTCAAAGCTTTATTTTGTGTTGAAAGCTGCAGTTTTGCACAGTTGTTATTTTCATCCTTTGTGTGGTTAGTAGTGCTCTGTTGTAAAATGGCTTTAAGATGTCTGTTGTGAAACCCTTCGATTTCTTTCTACACGCCACGGTGTTCCTGAGATGTGCACTATTTACGTCGTTTCAAATGTTGGTTTCTATTAAAGGTTCTGGCAAAAGTTTTCTGAATTATTTTGACCATCAAACATGCATGCTTATAGCTATTAGTACTAATAGTGAGCGATCAGAAACGTTTACTTCTCAGGGTCTCCGGCAACTTATAATGGAATTCATTTGTTTTTTATGCTTTGAAGAAGTGTGCCGGAGAGTTTCAGTAAGGTGGGGAGAAAATCAGAAAGCCTGCAATTAGCAGTTTGAATGTTTTCTCAAGGATTTAGTATGCTTTGAAGAAAGATCATTCCACATCGACCCCTACACAGAGGATTGAGGGCCCTTCAGGTCGTCCTTTCAGCGTTCAGCTCTCACGGCACACTGGGTTAATGTATATACGAAAACACCTACCATCGCCAAAACTCAAACATTGTAGGCTTAGATCATTGTTTGTCCCTACGATTTCCCAGTACCTTGCAAACATGTTTGTTAGTCTGTCTGCTTAGAAGAGATTTGTGGGTAATTCTGGCCCCTTTGGTGGTCAACAATTATAATAAGTCTTGATTTCTGTTCAACCTAATCCAGTTTGGTATGCATTCACACTTAGTTTACAATCAGAATTGGCACTCTGTTACTGTTTTTTTTTTTTACAGTTCAAAGGTCAATTGTGACTTTTTCTTGGAGTTTCCTTTCATATTATGCATCTTTCTTTCACAGAATGTGCATGTGATGTTGAATGCCAGAAGGAATCAAACCCCGCGCAGCTTGAGTGTGTCTTTTGGGGTTTGTAAGCATTGTGATGAAATCAGATCCCTTTTTTTACGAGAGTGATGGTTAAATATTTATGCATCATTCCCAGCAGGGGCCAGCGGAAAGCTTTCATTACTCGCAGCTGATATCCGCCTCTACTGGGAAGGAATCCCGACCTCACTGACAGTGGGAATTCCTTCTTCCATACAGTTCTGAGTATAGCAAAAAAAAAAAACTCTTACACAGTTTCTAATTCCATATCGGCACGTTAAGGAGATGGTGCGCTTCATTTTCGCCACCCCCTTCCCACTACACTAGCTGGGGTGTGACCGTGTGGATCCCAGGAAGTGCTGATTACCCTACATGTAGCTCACACCGCCCTCTGCGTTCAATCAGCATTTCCCTTTTAAAGGGAGATTCAAGGGGCTGACTCCTCCTGTTGTACTCTGCCTTCCCAGGATGGGATATATTTAGAATGCTCCCCTCCCATCAACTCACACCCGCCCACTGACTCCTCTTCACACTCCTGGTGCTTCCGCTATTGACAGAGTGACCATAAAGACTCCATGAAATCAAAATTGGGGTTTTGTTGGCTTTTAGTCTGTGTCTGGTAGTTATGAGGCTATATATACATGCACTACTGTTAAAAAGTTTGGGGTTAATGTTTTTTGTTTTCGTTTTATGAAAGAAGTCTTGTCAGTTGGGCAACGTGGTGGTGGACGCACCAATGTGACCTCTAACAAAATTTTGTCAGTGGTAGGAAAGTTGCAAAATGCATGGAGCCCTGACTATAGTTTGTAAGTTTAACATGCCATAGATGAGTCTCTGCATGGAAGCTTCATATTCCGGTTTGTTTTTTTTGTTTTTTGAACACAAGGCTGTCCTGTATTTGTTCACATTTGGGAGCTTCATTCAGACCATTGTTTGATAAATGAACCTCATAGGGAAGTGCCTCCAGGGAACAGAAGTGTCTCGGACAAACTGCTGTATTTGTGCTTGTCCATGTTGTTAATACATAGGAGTTTAAGTACTTCAGCGGAAACAAAGACTCCAAACCAGAATGTGACAACAAATTTTGGCCAAAAGAAAACTGATTGCCCTTTCTTTGGCACACTAGGACGCTGACATTAGTTTTCATTAGTGTTTTAAATGAAGATGCTAGCAGTCACATAACACCACAGAGACATTAAATTGGTTTTCAACCAATGCATCCTATGTTCAGCGAACCTTGTCATGTGCCCACGGATCTGTGTTTCATACGAGGATCCAAAACCTCATTTTCAGTAATTGCTGAATCTGCACCTACACAGTTAGACTACCAGTTCACTGGATGATCCCTAGAGGATACATATACTTGTTTATGATTAAACTGTTGCAATTGTTTGTGTGGGTGTTTGTGCTTGTCGATTCCAATTATGCCTTCAATTCCTCTCATGACTGAAGTTTTAAACTCCTCCCACGCATACAGACACACTCTTACTAGTAGCAGAATCATTATTGGCTTTCTGATGCAACCTCTAGTGTGCTTTGGGACTATTTGAAGGATATGAGCCTAATTCTGTCTTGCTGCTTAAGATTAGGCCTACACGCTGTTGGAAGGAAATACGATTTTTGTAGATACTGGCTGCATTTCTAAATCTAGAGGCTTCATTTGTTTGAAACTTTTTGGCCCATTTTTATTTATTAATTAAACATATTGAAGCGTAACTAGAATGTAAATTCATATTAAATACATGTTTTACATTGAAATATTATTTGTAAAAATGTTAAACTTTTTTTTTTCTCCTCAGCTCTGCCTCTGTACTGTGAGAACACCCCGCTTCTTTTCTCTGTGCCGTGCCATAGGATGTCCCGCAGCCCTGAGGTGAAGGAGGACCCCATGGAGTGCCCACTGTGCATGGAACCATTGGAGATTGATGACGTCAATTTCTTCCCCTGCACCTGCGGCTACCAGATCTGCCGCTTTTGCTGGCATCGCATACGCACAGACGAGAACGGCCTCTGTCCGGCCTGCAGAAAGGTAACAAATAAGTCGAGAAACCATTCATTTGTTTCTAAGAAATTGCTCCATTGGGGAGCTCAAGGAGATGAGATGTTTTAATGGCTAGCATTCAGCATCCCAGGGAACTTTGCTGGATTAATTCACGCTCCTGCTGTTGCCTAAGGTTCTGCGTGATTTTATCGGTGCTGTACAGCTGTGTGGAGGGCACATGTGCAGCACAACAGGCCTCCAGTGCTTGTATTCTTTCTCTAAACACTAAAACCAGTCCCTGTAGTGGCCAGTTTACTGCAGCTCCTTAACCTTAATGTGCTTAATGCACATTATTATATCCTTGTTTATCGCAGCATATATCATGCAATATCATCATCATTCCAGTGGGTGATTTTAAAGAGAACTCCAGGGTGTCCGCTGATCCTTAATCTGTGGCATATTAAAACATCTTAAATTTGCACTTCGAAATTAAACACTTCTTGAATACCTCATTGCATGCATTGTATTGCTGTTTATTAATATTCATTGATACATTGTTACCTTGTGAAAATCTTAGCATTTCTTTTAGATTTTAAACTTAAGATTTAAGACATTTTATTATGCATTGTATTTATTTTATTTTTCATGCCATGAATCTAGCTTTTGATTCTGATATGACAATAAAATAAACAAACTTTAATTAAAAAAATTGTCATAACCTAATCTAGTGAAATAAGATCCATCTTCTAGAATCAAGTCATCTTACGTCTAGCATCTTATGTTTGGTTCAGCCCTATCCAGAAGACCCTGCGGTGTACAAACCTCTCTCTCAAGAGGAACTTCAGAGGATAAAGAACGAGAAGAAGCAGAAGCAGAATGAGCGGAAGCAGAAGATCACAGAGAACCGCAAGCACCTCTCCAGTGTGCGAGTCGTCCAGAGAAACCTGGTTTTTGTGGTGGGCCTTTCACAGAGACTCGCCGACCCCGAGGTGATTCAGCAAAACTCAATGCTCTCCTGACCTCTGTGTAACTAATGTCGTTCACACTCAATGTAAACAATTCAGGAAGTCCATATTCAAACACCAAAGCTTAATAATCATCTTGGTGGTTTTTTGTAGTGAGCTCTCAAAATTCACCCACATACGGTTTCCGTGTTTAATAAAAGTTTCACTGCAAGCAAGATATAGAAAGGTACACGTTTTTGCATTTTCTCTTCTGTGTCCTATCAAGGTCTTATCTGTTTAATTGTTGAAAAATGAAGGTTATCTGCTGAAACAGGACTTTCATGAGTGGATGAAAAGAACATAAAGGACTTTTTGAGTTCACATCCTTCTGTGTAAAAAGACCCATCTGACTCACAGGATTTATAATCTGGATCTGACTCTAATCTAGTAGCTACTAGTGGTCAACTGAGAAAGGTTGCCGATATCTTGGAGAGCAGGCAGATCATACTCTTCGATGTAAAGATGGTAAATGACACTAGCACAACAATTTTTGTTATTAGATTTATATTAATTTGACATAATTGCTAAAATAGCTTGATAATTTCTATAAAAAAAGACTTCTAGATTTATGCAATAGCAAATTATTGATTTTGTAGTCTTATTATTGCACTTTCAAATATAAAGAAATTGTTAAAAACATTAATAAAAAGCAAACAACAATAATCTGGTAAATGGTGTGTTCTGGGAATCAACACTAATTTTACATGCAGTACACAGTGTATATAATGTTTAAATGCCTGTTTTCTGAATTCAGATAGTATATTAAAAAGCATTTGCCTTTCTATTATTAAATAAGCGAAGGAACAAAGACAGTAACCTAATGAAGACTGAGAATTGTAGCTCCTTTGTGCTCAGGTACTGGGTTCTCAGCGCTGTTAAAATAAAAATAAAAAGCCCTTACGTCATGTATTGGCTGATTCTGATTATCTGAAATATCGGCCGATATCTCAGCCATGTCAATATATATCGTCTGACCGCTAGTAGTTGCCTGTGTCAACAAGTTAAAATGTGCCTTGTGGCATCACTCTCACTTTATACTTTGTAAGATATGAAAAAATCTATATATTTTAGTGCTTCCAAAGTTTTAGTGCTTCTTTGCCGTGGTAAAGCATACCTATTAACTATTATTATGGCTGTTCTCTTGATATGTTGTGCAGGATTGCTTCCATGTAGCTGCAAGAAAATCCTTGAAGATGTGAAGATTTGATTTTTATGCCACATATCATCAATTGGAAATACAACATGAGATTAAATGTTTTCCTGGGAAAATGGGAGAAAGCTAGCTGCCCACTAGCTGCACTTAGCCTTCATTACCAGCCCACGAAAAACTGCTTTCACTCTCTTTTCGCTCCCTTCTCTCTGACACTTTCTCTCCCTCTTTGCCATCACAGCTAACGTCATGTACCCTGAATAGCTCTCAGCAGAGAACAAGTAATTCAGTGAGAGAAAGCGAGAACATGCCATCTAATTCCGGTCCAAATGATATTAGGAGCACAAAGCTTTAAAAAAAAAACATCAAATCTATGTTAGTGACTGTTTATCAGAGGTCTTTAAATTATAGGATTTGCCTTAATTTTCTTTCTGTACCAATCGTCCCTTTAACATATCAGTCTTTGTGCTTTTGTCTATTTCACACTGAGGGTGTGAAAAAGAACAAAAAACAGAAAGTGAGTGAAGCTGCTTTGCGTGAACAAAGACCGCAAAGAAACATCCGGACTGCTTTCACAGTTCAAGAGTGACTAGAATCTCAAAAGCACCATGCCATCGAGGCGAAGCCCTCCGCCAATGAGCTGTCAGTCACCCGCTGCTAGGGACCTACTTGTGTGCCACACTTTGTTTCCAGTGTTGATTTGGCTGAACATTGTGGACATCCTGTTGATAGTGTTTAGGTCGTCGGTTCTCAATACAGTATGTCATTCACACAAATCCTGTTTTTATCTTGTCCTCAAAAGGCTTTGTGTAAAATGGTTTACTTATGTAAGGTTTTATAAGTAGAAATGATCTTTGTTGGTGTAAGAAATGTGGATTTTGAAATTGTTAAATGATATTTGCCACAGTGCTGATGGCGTATATTGAGTTCCTAACCTAGATTTCATATGGCCTTCTCTTGTAATAAATGGTGATTGAGTCATATCCTTCCGATGAATCATGATAATCAGGTGTGCTCTATCCCTGTGTGACTCCACTAAACAAACTGCATTTGCTTATGCTGTTGATGATCTGCAAACAGCAATCAGGGCTTTATAAATATATAATTGATGTCTGATTGCAGGTTTTAAAAAGGCCGGAGTACTTCGGGAAGTTTGGAAAGATCCACAAAGTGGTCATCAATAACAGCACTTCTTATGCTGGCTCACAGGTGAGCTTCGCTTTCTTTTCGGTCAATCTCTTGCCTGCTCAAATATTTTGCATAATGAACAGTCTGCCATTTGTGCCTTTTTTTTTTTTTTACTTCAGCAAATAAATACTGCTTTGTTTTGCAGATTTTGTTTTATCCTAATTTCTCTGTTTTGTCTGATTTAATCATCTAATATGTTTTGATGTTTGTCCCCAGGGTCCTAGCGCCAGTGCCTACGTCACTTACATTCGATCAGAAGACGCCCTCAGAGCTATACAATGTGTTAACAATGTTGTAGTAGACGGCAGAACACTTAAGGTAAACTTTGTGACTTAATTAGTCCAATATTATGAAGAGAAATATACTTTCAGTTAGGACTGGGTGTTGAAACAAATTTGCTTGCTATTCTATTCGATATCGATTAATTGGGTCCCATAAGGTACAGTATGTGGCAAATTTCCTCAAAGAAAAATATCTCTCAACTAATGCTGTAAATTACACAGGGAATCACTGTAAAATTACATCACTGTAATATTAAAGGTTAAAATTAACTGATTTGTATGGTACTTGCATTTAAAATAGTGAATTTGCAATAGAGTGCATATATTTAGCAAAATGCTTCTCTCTAGAGTCTTCATTTGTCTAGCTGACTAACACGTTTATGGTCATTGAATGGCTTTTCTGAGGTAATTGTGATGTTACATTTTTGTATCCAAGCTGTTTTTGTACATCTTTTGGCATATATTTAAATACAGCATACAACCGTTTTTTGTTTTTGTTTTTTCATGCAGGCGTCTTTAGGTACAACAAAATACTGCAGTTATTTTCTAAAAAGCATGCAGTGTCCCAAACCAGACTGCATGTATCTTCACGAGCTGGGAGACGAAGCTGCTAGCTTCACAAAAGAAGAAATGCAGGTAACCTTGCAGCCTCCTGCAACCTGTTTACTGACGTCGACAAACTTGCATATGAACTCTTAACATTTGACATTGCAGGCTGGAAAACATCAGGAATATGAACAGAAACTCTTACAGGACTTATACAAAACAAACCCCAACTTCCTGCAGAATTCGGCTGGGGAGAAGACAAAGGGCAAATCAGGCACATCACAGAGGTTTGTACTCAATTGTACCTTTCCCAGCAGCTCCAATAAAAAAAAAAAGTTATTCATTTATATAATTTTATTTATTCAGAAATAACACGCATTGACGTGGGAATTATTTCAAATTTTTCATTTTATTTTATTCTAAAATATTCTAAAAAGAATGATTATATGTGTTCAAACTTTAAATATTAGAATTATTATTATTATTATTTAAATAAATTGAATTCATTATAATCTGGTCATCTAAAGTGTTTATATTGCATGAAGTAGAAGGAGCATCTCATAGCTTTGTTGTTAATCTTGCATTTGTATCATGACCCCCAGTTCCAACAGTAACAACAAAGAGGCGTGGCCTTCGTTACAAACCACAGGAAAGATGCCCAATGGGCTTCAAGAACACCATGAGACCCCACCCCTAGATGGCGGCTCAGACTCTGAAAACATGACTCCGGACGGTCTGGACACAGAGCTGGGCCTTGGCTCCATCGCTGGCCTGCCTCCCTTCACTTCAAATTGTGACCCTGTCAGGTAGCCAGCCTGTGAACTTCTGCCCTGTGCCTTATTCTGTCAGCCTTTTCCTTTGCTGAATATTTCATCATCTTATTCTCAAAGACTTAAGGGCACCAAGGTCACAGTGTTCAAGACATCGTTGGATGGTAGAACAATCACTAAATAGCCTACTCTAGAAAGAGAAAATGTAAAAAAAAAAAAAAAAAAAAAAATGCTGAATTCCACAAAAAACATTTTCAAAATGAAAAGACAAAATTAAGCATTCAATTTGTTTGTAAAATTACAAAAATGTCTTTTTTTTTTTTTTTTCAAAAATGAAAATTCTGTCATTACTCACCCTCATGTTGTTCCAAACCTGTAAGACTTTCTTGCATCTTCGGGAACACAAATTAAGATATTTTTATGAAATCTGAGATTTCTGTCCCTCCATTGACAGTCTACGCAACTACCACTTTGAGCTTCTGTTTATGTTCACTGATCAATTTAAATGTGAATAAAAGCCTAAATTCTGTTTGTCAGAATGTAATTGATTCTCATGTTTTTATTATTTTCCTGCAGCCCAAGTAACAAATCTTCAGATTGCTTCAGCATAAGTAACGGAGAAACATCACAAGTAAGTTCATGATTGCATGTTTGTTCTTTACCTTTGAGAATGACAAGCTGTACACCTAAATAATGTTATCTGAATCACTTTTCTTTTATTAGGGAATTACTAATGTTTTAACATCATGATTTTTTTTTTTTTTCCCTTACTAAACTCTTCAGATTTCTGGCAACCACTCCCCATCGCCCCCTCCTGGCCTGACCAAGCCATCTTTAGTGGTGCCTATTTGTGTAGCAGGACTGACAGTACGGTCGCCTTTCGAAGGAGCAGCAGCCGAGTCACAATCGCTCTTTTCAGACAACAGCAACTTTCGGCACCCCAATCCCATCCCCAGTGGCCTGCCCAGCTTTTCCAATTCCCTTCACAGCAACTCCGATTGGCCCACCGCCCCAGAACCACAGAGCCTCTTCACATCAGGTACCTGGACCAGTTTAGACTTACTCATTCACATGAAAGAGAAAAATGTGAAATGTACACTTATTTGTCTTCATTCTGACAGAGACCATACCAGTGTCGTCCTCTACGGACTGGCAAGCGGCCTTCGGTTTCGGCTCTTCGACCAAGCAGCAAGATGACGACCTAGGCTTTGACCCCTTTGACGTCACCCGTAAGGCGCTGGCTGACCTCATAGAGAATGAGCTCTCAGTGCAGGATAAAGCCTCCTTGCCCCTGACCACCACAATGTCAGGGCCAGTCTTCCCCCACGGGCCTTTACTCGGCCCGCTACACAACACCCCCTCCATGAAAAGCGCCCTTCAGCCTCCTACGTCCTCACACTTTGCCCCAAACTCCAGCCTGCCCTCTCGGGGCTTCTCCCAGCTCCCACACCGCACCGTCTACAACTCCTTCAGCTTTCCCGGCCAGACGCAGACCTCTCGCCACAGTTGGATGGGCATGCACATGCGCAATAACCTCCAACACATGAATCACACCGGGGCCCCTTCTGCTGCCCAGCATAGCAGCTTTTTGGACTTGAACTTGGCGCCACAACAGCAACATCATCATCACAGTACGGGGCTTGGAGGTATCCATATGACAGGTGAGTGTAAACCAGTGTTGGGATCTGTGTGTGTGTGCATATCCGTTGCATATCTTTTGTGCTCATTGTTAATCTAATAACAAAAGACAGAGAAAATCGTATTACAAATTTTTAAAGGGTTCTTTGAGAAGGTTTAAAAGAAAAACATTTGAAATAGAAATCTTTAATATTCATAAATATCACTTTTGATTAATGCACCTTGTGGAATAAAGGGATTAAATAACTTAGAAACTTTTAAGTAGTGTATATAAAACATTTTTAATTGAATTTCCAGCCAAAATAACACTCACTGCTCTTGACTGGATGAGCCCTGCTGGAGCAGCTCTAAATATTCGCTGTGCTATTAAATTAAATTTAAAATGTGATACAATACAATATGAACAGTGAAAGTAACAGTAGCTCCTACAATACATTTTTTACATTTATTACATTTGTACTCTTTTGGTTCCTTTGCCCAATATTTAAAAAAATTAAAAATGCAATGAAAATACAGGTGTCGGCAAGTACTAAATAAAATTATCAGTATCGGACTCATTCTGGAAAAAGTAGTATCGGTGCATCGATAATAAATATTTTATATATATAAAACAACAAAATGTGATAGTTTTATTTTGAATTAACTTCTAAAATATACCATATGTGACCCTGGATCACAAAACCAGTCACAAGTAGCAACACGGGTATATTTGTGGCAAAAGCCAACAATACATTGTATGGGTCATAATTATCTTTTATCTATTATTTCTTTTATGCCAAATATCATTAGGATATTAAGTAAAGATCATGTTCCATGAAGATATATTTTGTAAATTTCCTACCGTAAATATCTAAAATACTTATTTTTGTGAGTGAATGCAGCACTATCGCGAACATAAATGGACAACTTTAAAGGCGATTTTTCTCAATGTTTAGATTTGTTTGCACCCTCAGATTCCAGATTTTCAAATAGTTATCTCTCGGCCAAATATTGTCCTATCCTAACAAATCATACATCAATGGAAAGCTTATGTCAATTTTGTGGTCCAAATTTAGGTTTCGTGGTCCAGGGTCACATATTGGATACATGCAAACTGCCCTCTTACGTTTGCATTATGTGTATCTCTGTCATTGCAAACTCAGCCACTGGTGGGCAGTGTAGTACTATTTCCCCATCATTCAGCCATGCACATCATCAGAGAAGATTCTAGTGATTGCCAAGGGCTCTCTTATGGAATAAAACCTCATGATTTATAGCAGTGAGATCGGTGTCACATTTAGTGCCGATACAAATTGTAGAGCATGTAATCATCATCATCCCCTGAGGACATCTTCATGACAGGGCTGCAGTGTGCATAATGCATGATGGGCCTGCCCACTTCCTTTCTTACCTTTAGCATTTTAGGTATGTTTATGGGGTGAACTTCTAAATCTGGTAAGTGCTTTTATTTAGAGTAGCCAGTCTAGCCAAGTTCATTCAGTTTGACTTGAAAAGACTGAAAACATGAACTATGTGCCTAAACTTATACAAAGACTGATGTTTACAAAGATTATTTTTTGTTTCTCTGATGTGAGAACAGCCTGTAACTCAAGAAAATATCAAATACCGGTATTATCTGTCTGAGGAGAAGGTACACAGACAGGGGGAAGAGGCTACAGTTTGACATTTCATTCAAGCCATTACCTGAACCTTTCAGCTAGGAGCAAATATCATAAAACACGTCATTCAGTCTGATACCATAACAACGTGGACAAGTAAATGTTGGGACAGATTAAAGATGCATTTATGATGATGTATAATAAGCAGTATTTATTAGGCACACAAATAACGCATCTCAGTTGCATTAAAGTGAACAGATGTATCTAGGAAAACTAAAACAAATTTTTCTAATTTCAAAACTTGCTGAACAGCAGCATTTAACTACAAATAATATACTGCAATATACACTAATATACACTAAAGCAGCTGAACTACTGTCATGCAACTGAAAAATGCATTCAAGTCAGTAGCGTCAGTTAGTTACTCCCCAACCCCATCCTGAATTGATCTTTCAGGAATTCAGTTCATTTAAATAAAGCGTTTCCTTGCGGTCTAGCTGTAGGGCTTTTTATGGGAAACAATCTAATCTGCTGACACTGCTGTGGAAGTGTAGCATTTGTTAACATGCTGCTTGTTTCTCAGCATGCCTCTACTTTTTGAAGATTAGATTAACTTGTATTTCAGTTGGTGCAAAAAGAAGGGATGGGAAATTGGATGTGACCTCAAGGTTTCATTATTCGTAGAAACGATGAATAACTAGCATGACTACTGGCTTCCTTTCAGACTCTATTGTGCTGTGCAGCGTATTTTGTTTGTTTCTTCAATCCATGAGTCTCCGTGAGAGAAATGGTCTTCCCTGTTTGAAATGGTGTCCTCCAGAGGATGCAGCTTGCCCAGGACCCGGGAGGAGAACATTGCATTATTTACGAAGAAAAGTCGAGATACCAAAATAGGCTGGAGGGCCAACCCATGCAGTCTCATTAGAAATGTGTTTGAGAGTGTGAGAGAGAGATTTCTGCTACATGGAAAATGTAGATTTAGATGTAATTGAACACCACTGAAGCAAGCAAATGATAAATGAGGAAAAATAAGCTAATTGGTTGACTATAAAGTGTTTTGCTGATGCTACTATAATTCTGATTAATGTATTTAATTTGCGTTGTCGAAATTATAATGTATATAGAATTACGGAAGATTAATATTTCATTTTATTTACTTTCAACTTTTTCCAAAAATAACTAAAAACAGATAAGACATGTAACTCTTTTTAATAATCCAAGTTGACGTGATTATCAGCCAATGCTACTAAATGTCAGCTTGGTGTTTGTGTTTTAGTTTCATAATGTGAAACTAAAATTGGGTGCATTTAGGCTGCAATTATTTGATCAAAATACAATAAAACTTTAATATTGTCTTATTATTATTATTACTATTTAAAATAACATTTCTATTTGAATATAATATATATAATTATCAGAAATCAGCCTATTTGCTGCTCAAGAATTCTTTTTTGTATCATCAATGTTGAAATCTGTTGTGCTGATTAATATTTTTTTCAAAACTAATACAAATTTTTAAAGGGTACTTTGAGAAGGTTTAAAAGAAAAACATTTGAAATCTTTAATATTCATAAATATCACTTTTGATTAATGCACCTTGTGGAATAAAGGAACTCAAATAACTTGGAAACTTAAATAGTGTATATAAAACATTTTTAATTGAATTTCCAGCCAAAATAACTAATGCATATGTTACAGTGGTGATTTGTGCGCTTTTAATGTTTTATTAACATACCCTAGCCTATCCGATATATTGTTCATCACTTAAAAATGAATCGCAAAGCAAACCTTCACTGAAAAACACCTACTTTACAACCTTTACAGCCCCTCAAAAGAAATGAGGTTCCTTCAGTTTGCTGCTATGATTCTGAGTTTAGCTTTTGTCCCATCCACATAAATAAAACATGATGACACTTGTTTATCTGAGTATGCAAATGGGAACATGGGTGATTGTGTTAATGCCTGACACACTTGGCTAGACGAGCATTTTCCAATCAGAAGGAAGAACCGTGGAGAGGTTTAAAAAGAACACCTAATTCACCTTATTCGACACCTTGTTCATCTTATCTCCTCCAGATGTGTTTCATTAAAGCCCAGTCCTCTTCAAGTGTTGATATTGAGTGTCTAGATTCTCATATTGGCTCGTTCTCACACTTGACTAGGTTTGTCTGTATGGACTAAAGAACCAGTTCAGCGTTTCCCAAGTGAGCGTGTCACGTCCTCTGTGTTTGAGGCTTGAGGCACGTTGTTAATTTGGTTATCGGTCATTGGGAAATCACCTACTGTAATATAATTAAATAGTTGTCTTTTGTGTTGTGTGCAGGACATATTTAGCTGTAATAAACTCGAAAGGCAAATGGAGAATCAATGGAGAAACATCCTTTTTGCATTCAAATGATGTAGTTACATCTACCAGCAGGGGCTAACTGGCCCATGCTAACCAGCTTAACCTTGACCCCTTGGTTGAGACCCATTATGTCTGGTTTTAACTGACTAATGGAGTAATAAACGCATAGCTGACTTTGCAGCATCCATAGGTTGACCCCTGCCCACGCTCAGAGGGGGAGCTCCGTCTGCTCCTTAAATTCCCACATTGCAAAGTAATGAAATGACAAGCATGACCTGTTTGACAGAATCAGTGCTGCTGGTGTCTTAGCAGGGTTCACCTCTATTGTCTGAAGACCATTCAACAGCAGGCTGTCCCAGTAGACAGTGTGGGTTAGCGCTGGACCATTGAAAAAAAAATATATATGATAGATAGCAATATCCTACTTTATGTATCAGGATTAATGAAAACCAGAATCTACTTTCAAGTTTTCCTAAAAGGTTTATTTTTTTATTTTATTTTTCTCAAATTATTTCTACCAATTGTCCAGAAAAAAATTAAAAATTTTAATAGCCAAATACTGTGTTTGTTCAAAACGTTTAATGCTAAAATTATTTGAAAATGATTTTGACTAAATAAACAGATCAATTTAGATATTTGAATTTCATTTTACTTTATTTTTAATTTTCAATACAATAAATTAAATGCTTATTTGTAATATTTAACTACATTTATTTCTAATAAATCATTTGATTCCCAGCCTATAAATGACAGTTGTCCCAGACAGTCAATTTACTTTTTTTGCTGGGCCTAGTTTCACATGTTGTATCACTATTACACTCAGATTAATGACAATGAATAAGACAGAACCTCACTATGATATTTTTATGTTCAAATTTTCACCTCTTTATATATTGTGCTTGTATGTATTTAGAAGCAAGGTGCTCAGAAGTTTGCTGAGTCTGAAGTCAAGCTCAGAGGCTAAAGGCTTTTTTTTTCCTGCCAGGGTTATCTCATTCACTCCATTCCCCTGTCTTTGCAATTCTTCCTTGTTTGTCCCTCTCGCTTCTCTCGCTTTCTCTCCGTTCCCCCCCTTCATCATCTTTGCTGCTTGGTTTCTCTGTCCCTGTGGGCAGAAGCAAACCTTAGGAGAATACTGGCCTGATTAAAGAAGAAAAGGTTTATTTTGGCTTGGGTCCAGCTGAAAGAAGCTCTGCGTTATTGAAGCCGCACGTCTCTCCTCCAGTGTGACACACAGAAATAAATGAGAAACTAATTGAATAATAACGGGACTGTAAAGAGCTTTATAATGATTGTTCCTCCATTAGAAAGGGCTGGTAGACTCAGAAGGGAGCCAAATATCACCTGCTGTTTTTGCTAAATCAAGTATAAATCACTATTACAGTAACGGCTATTAATACACTGTCCAGCTTTGATTAATGCTGTTTTTTTTTTTTTTTTTATTCTATATCTAATGAAATGCAAAAGAATTCAATTAAATTGTGTTTTTATTTGGGCTGTCAATTGATCGCCAGTCATTATATGGCAAATAATTAATCCGATTATTTACTTGATTTTGATTGCGTCATATTAAGTCATTTTCACGGTTTTAATTTTGTTCTAAACATAGTCCTATTTTACTGTTGCGCTCCTTTTGGCTGTTTTTGAGTTTGTTTTTCCCAATTTGCTTTAAAATGAATCACCGAATAACACAGCTAGCAGCACTTGTTTTTGTGTTGTACAAGTTGAAACTGATAATTGCTTTTTCTTTCTCCATCTTCTCTTCATCTCTCCTGTTGTCCCCCAATCTCTTCTTTTCTGGTGCATTTGTGCGCACTGGCGTTTGGATACCCTCCCGAACAGAAAACAGCACCTCGGTAGAAAGTCTAAATGTGAAGGAGTGGCAGGACGGGCTCAGAGCGCTTTTACCCAACATCAACATCAACTTTGGTGGACTGCCCAGCTCCTCCTCATCTTCGTCTTCATCATCCTCCTCCTCCTCTAGCGTGAACCACCCAGGCGGCATCTCACACAGCCTTAGCTGGGACGGCACAGCCAGCTGGATGGACCCCGCCATCATCACAGGTACAGCCTGCATTACCTTCACAAAAAAAAGTCACCTTGTAAAATGCTTGTTAATAATTGTTTCCTTCCCTTTTGCACCAGTCATTCTCTTTTCACAAAGGAAAAGTTGCACATTCATTTGCCTACTTTTAAATCTAGCTGTAATCTATTATGTACACACAAATACTAATGTTAAATATTAACATTGGAATAATTTCATTCATTATTATTCATGATTTAATATTACTAATTAAAATGAATGTGATAATATTGCCAATTTGTTTTTCAATCTTTACTGATGTTGTGTGAGAATAACACAGATGTGTTAGATTCTGATGGTATTAAAACCACAAAACACATTTGTGAAGCAAATTTACCTGACGACCTCGGGAAAAACTAGGCTCGTTCAAATTGTGCCTTTGGGAGCTAAAATGAATAATGCATTTAGGCCTTTTAAACATTTATAAGTAACCTTTTCACTAAAAATGTCAGAAATGTAAAGCCATTTTAAGGGCCACAGAAGAGGGCACACATTTCAGATCAGTTCGATCTCCTGCACTTTCAGGCGGTCTAAAGCATCCATGTGGACTAAATCAGATATCACACAGAAAAACACCATCAATTAATATCCAAAGTGGTTAAATAAACAATGTACATTTATAGTGTTCTTTTTTTTATCGTTCAAGCAACATTTTCATCTACTGGTTAATAGAAAAAGAATTATGCAGCTAAATTTCTAATCAATACTTCAAGCAAAGTTTTGCCATTTTCCTCTCCCGGGTTGAAGGGAAATAGCAACGTTGTATCTGTTGCTCCCTAAGGTCGAAGTTGCAATCTGTATGGATGTCACGGATGTTGTCTGGGTGCTCTCAGCGGCTGCCTGCAGCATCCATCATCCACAGGGGGTTTAGAATTAATAGCTCACAGCAGGCTGGCATGTTTTAAGTGGTGCAAAAGCACCCCAAAACGGCCTGTTTCCTTATGTAATTAATCCCATTATGGCGAATGATTTAAAAATGTCCTCAATAATGTCGCCTACGTGATAAATGGATTCCTACGTAGCATCAACTGTAGAACGATGGATTTGTTGACTGCAAGCAAACTCTTGCTCAGCCCTGTTTAGCACAGTATGCGGTTATGTATAAAGTGATTTATTTCTGGCAGTGGATATTCACGATTTATGCTTTCATAACTTTGTTTGTATCACTTTCAGTGTAATGATGCTCATTTTATTTGTCCGAATTTCTTAATTCAAAATTACATAAAAAATGTGATTCACATTTATGATGACTTGAATCAAGTTTTAAAATTTAGATTTATTTTCCCTGTGGCATAAATAAATAAATAAAAAGTCAGGGTGTCCTTATATCGAAAAAAGCTTAATTTAAAGGATGAAATAAAAAAAAATATGCAGTGAAGCGATTTTGTTAAAGTGTTGTTAGTTTTGTAAGTCATAAAGGTTATTTTGTAGATTATATTGTAGAGAGGACTCTTGCAGACCCTCTTGAATGTTTGTCAAGCGTATTAATCTCCTAAAACATCAGACGATTTGACCTTTTTAATAACAGGGCAAGATTAGTTCAGATTGTGAAATGCAGTGCGAGTCATGGTATTTATGAATAAAATGATTAAAAACAAGAAAATGAGATTTGTATTCAACATTTAACATTTATATTCAACATACATGTATTCAAGGAAATGTTGTTACTTTTTACTTGAATGTTTTACAAAAAAAAACATGGAGCCAATATTACTACAAAAAATTAATTTTTGACACATACATCTTAAATATGTTGACCCTTTTTTTCCTATCACTTTGTCCCTTTCAGGTATCCCAGCATCCTCAGGCAACAGTCTGGACTCTCTGCAGGATGATAACCCCCCCCACTGGCTCAAATCCTTGCAGGCGCTCACAGAGATGGATGTCCCTTCCGGCTCCACAGTGCCCCCTCAGCCCCCACACAATGGCCCCTTCGGAGCCCAGTTCCCCCACAGAGCCGGCTGGACCCCTTATCCGACCACAGCCACGGCCAACCCCGCCACCCAGTTCCACTCTCCTCCCCCAGGATTCCAGAACGCCTTCAGAGCCTCAGCCCAGGCCTCCACAGATCTGCTACAGAGTGCCGGCATGGACCGCCATTAGGAACTGTGAAATCCGAAGAACCGCCGACAAACACGGCAGATGAATCCGTACAAAGCTATTAACAAAATAACAAGATTGTATTGTTTTCCCTCTTCACCTTTTGCTCATTTTTGTCCCTTTTCCCTGAATTGTGTTTCCCTTTGGTTCAGTCTTTCTTTTTCCTCGTTGCCCTAGTGCTCTGTTCCAGCTTTCCCAATTCAAACTGTCACACAAACAAGCCAGTTGTCGCATCAAAGCATAAAAAAAGGCTTTCAAAAGGTAAACGAACTCCTTAGTAATACGTAACATTAACGTCAGTCCGTAACTTTTGGAACTCTACCCTTTAAATAAAAAAAGGCATCATCAATGTCAACAATGATGTGTTTTCTAGAAATTCCATTTGGAACCAAATGGAAAGAATCAAACGAAAAGTGTCTTGATTTAGAAGTAAGAGTCTGCCTTCAAAGCTAAACCAAAAAGAACAGCACCTGTTCATCCATCTGCACAACAGAGATACTTCCTGTGAGAGTCCTTAAAGCCATGCCGCTAAGCAATCAAGTAGATTTCCAAAATCAAAACAGGGCTTCAATTTATGTTTGATCAAAAGGGTACTTGACTTCCATTATTCTGACGGATCAAAGGCATAATGAAGGCCAAGCAAAAAGCACTTTTACAGAGGATCTTTGGCCTTTAACTTTGTTCTACCTTTCTGCGCCCTATTTAAAAGGGAGATGCATTTTAGGGGTCATAAACGTGGTGCCCGCTCTCAACGCGGCATTTAGCTGTAGATGGATGCAGGCCTTTGACCCATCCGCCAGATCGCCTGGTTGGTCAGGGGGTCTTCCGCTTTAGATCGCAACAGATCGTTAACCTCTGTATCAGAGGGCGGCACGTTGCGAAATTAAGAGGAATGGAGAGCTGGGTAACACCGACCCCTTTCAAGCGCAGGGCTCGTGTAGCACACGGGACGCCACCGTGTGGTGTTTCTCATAGCTGCCTCGACGTACGTGGCCTAATCAGTGTTTACGCTCCGACTATGCTCCCTGAAGAAACTTGAAGGTGTGCGAGGTGCACAGAGTTTTAGGAAATAGATCTAGAGTCCGAGTGAAACGACGTTTTTAAGTGTGAATGCGTGGCGTGAAACTTCCCTCTGAACGACAGAGCGGAAAACTTGCGATTGGTGGGTGTGTGGAGAAAATAATCAGGGTTAAAGGGCTTTCCAGTGGACAGAAATTCATGAGGGTGATAATGTTGATGTGATTATGCCGATTGTGACTGTTGCAGTTACTTTGCACGTTTCCCCCCCCCCACAAAAAGCGATAAAAGGGAAAGCTGGGATAGTGGCTCTATTGGGCATCTGAGGTTCTGGCAATACACAGGGGTCTCGTCCGGGACCGTTAACTCTGTTTGTCACCCCCCCATTACCTTCTCAGTTTTCTTTTAATGGTCTTAATCCTGTGTCAGCTGTGTAGGTTCTTGCCGACCGTTTGGTATTCAACAGTATTCAAGAGGAATGGATAAATTAAATCTCGACGACAATGACGAAACCAGTAAAGTTTAACTTTGGGTTTTACACAGTGCTAAAATGTAAGAAAAATTAAGAGCTGGAAGAAATTGTACCTCTCTACAGGTCTGGAGGAAAATAAAAACTAAATCTTAAATAAGAGTCGAAGTGATCTTTCTCTTTTTTTTTTTTTTTTTCTGACAACCTTTAGCTTTCTTTCCTCGAGCTCTCAAGACGTGATGAAAGGCGGCGATGGGCTCTGTCGCACCTTCTCGCTCTGCCCCGCAAGTGCTTGGACACATCCTCCTCATTTGCGTCAGTGCTTGTCTGCGATTGCTCCTTTGAGGGATCAGGTCCGGAAGAGGGTTTTTGGCACTTCGCTTCATTTATTTGATTTTTTTTTTTTCCTTTAGAGGGTGTCAATACCAACCTCCAGTACGCAAGCCTTCAAATACGTTCGGAGCGGCCCAATTAACTTTATCTCAGTAAAGAGGCAGCAGCTCCTAGATAATGTCAAGAGTGCATTAGGCGTTTGAAGCGAGCTTACCGAGTGCTCTGCTTTCAAACGCTCAGCAGAGCCGCTCTGTCATGCTCTCGTGCCTAAATTACTGCAGTGCTGATCTAATTGGCAGTGGAAGTTGCCAACAAATATGCAATACTGAAACTGCAGCGACTGGGCATGTGTCTTCTCCAGGTCCTCAGTTATAATTACCCAAATAAGTCATGTATTCATACGTAGCATGGTTGAGTCAATCTATATGTATAATAGACTGAATGATTGAGTGGCTTATTTCCGTTCTATCACCTTAAGATGATTTGCATATGTATAACAGCGTTATTTAATGGTGTAATTAGTTCAATGAGGCAGGATCTGAAAGCGCTCTATACCAGTGGTTCTCTAATCATATTAGTTTAAATAAAGATATTTATTTATTTTGAAAATTTAACATTTTTTAATTATTTTGCCTCAACTTTGAATACCTTCAGGGGATGGTTTTGAAGACCTACCGAGTTCCGTAACAATGTGCCAATATGTTTGGAAAACGTAGCATTTTATGACAAAATTCAAAATGGCCGATATGAGAAATTTGGATATCATTTGACTCGGCATGCTGCACTGAATCTAAAGAGACCTGTTTCGTCATTATTTAATTTTTTTGGCCAAAAAATTCAGAAGTTATAAGCCAGGCTGTTGTAGAATATAAGAACTTGTTCTTAAATGACTTACCTGGTTAAAGGATAATAATAAAAATCTATTTTTCATATCTCCTAACCACTAGGTGGCACTGTGCCAAAACTGTGCAAGTGCCCTCAGGTCAAGGTTGTCATAACGCACACCAAGTTTAGTTAGAATAAGCTAAAGCGTTGTGGAGATATACCCTCACGTCCATTTTGGATGCACTTTGTCGAATACATTCACGCGTTATTAGATTATTTGACGAATCGACTTGAATTCCATAGCTTTTTGTCAGCATGTTCTGAAGATGATCTGGTTCAATGTTCCGTGAAAATCAGAGCAACAGTCTAGGAGTTTGAAAAAGCATTTTTTTAGAAAAATCTAAATGGCTGGATAATTTTTATGATGGAAAATGACGTCATAGGGTGTGATCGAATCGGCTTGATCCAGGGATCAGGAAAAAATATTTTGTGTCCTGCGTTATTAGCTTAAACATGAGTACAACTTAGAACGGTTAAGAGGGATTGAGTTAGATACTCTAAAATTTGCTATGGTGAGAGTTTAGACTGTCCTCCATCTGAGTGCCAAATTTCATAACTTTCCCACAAGCGGTTCTATGGGCTGCCATAGATTTAAAGAGCAGAAGAAGAATACCAGCGATTACAAGAGGTGTCTACACACCTTCGATGCTTGGCCCCTTATGAAAACAGAAAACATAAGAAATACAAGCTAATTAAAAATATTAACAAATATAATTGTATATAAATGCTGAAATAACGCTGATCTGAATCATAACCTAAGTATGTTTTTTGACCGGGTTTCTGCGGGTCTTAAAAAGCTCTTAAATCAGAGCAGAAAGTCTTAAATTTATTAAGTTATGGCATTAAATGTTTCAAAAAAATAATCTTTTGGTTCTGCTTTCCATTACAAATATCTCTTTAAATGAAGATGCATTCACTTGAGATGCAAATGTAAAAATGAAGTCTGGAAAAACTGAACAAACATCTGTCAATGAGTTATGAAAACTTCCCTGTGTTTTACGATTACGATTACGTAGATACATTCATGTTTTAACCATAAACTCACTTCATTTTGATCATTTTCACAGAAAAGAAGTTATTTCCATATTCTTAGTTTGGGAGTGGAGCGATTCATGCTACTTTTTTTGTAAAATAAATTAAAAAGCATCTGTTGCAAGAAGTGTTGCTAATACATCTGTGTAATTGTGTTTCTCCCTAGACATTAGAGAACAGAGTGACGTATTGTCTTCCCCTTCAATCCATTACATTTTATTTAGCTGGTCTCAAATTTACCTTCATAAAACCTCTTTTTCAGAACCCATACTTTACATTGGGACCATTCACATTCACACGGCAGTTCATTTTTATGTGGTTAGTTGCATTGTATAATTAGCATTTTGCTTTTGACCCATTTTGGGTCTCTCTCCAGCAGTTGAGAAGCATTGTTCTGGGCGTCTCTGAGCCGGGATCTAAACGCTCTCTAGTTCAAATGCTCGTGTTTCCGTCGCTCCACGTCGATACTCATTGTCTCAAGAGGCCTGATGGAGAACACACGGGCCCGTCCTAATCAGAGGTGCTTATTCAAAGCAGCGCTCTCGCTCTAAATGAATTCATGAAGTATTCATCAATCCTCAAACACAGGCTTTTCATCTCTTTAAATTAGCCTGTAAGTTGTTTCTGTTTTGTACGTTCTTAGCCAACAATGCTAGTATGAAGGCTAGTTAGTTTCTGCCTCCTCCTCGAGTTTGCCCCCTATTTTTCATCCTTGTGCTTTTCTCTCTCGACTTTCTCTGGATCCATTTCAACGGTTAGCACAGTTGATCAGATAACCTCATATTTGTTGCCAAGGTGGTTTTACTTGCCTTAAATGTCAGCAAGTGAACTTCATTGATATGTCTCGCTAGCCTTACTTTTTTTTTTTCTTCAGTTGGTAACACTTTACAAAATTGAACATTTGTTAACATTGGTTAATGCGTTAACTAAAAATAAACAATTCTTTGATGGCAATTTTTAATCTAGGTTAATGTTCATATACACATTTAGCATTTCAAATTGTAGAAATTAATATAATGTATTATGAACAAAAATTTGTAAAAATAGTGAATTTACAAATAACAAAAATGTTTTTTGTTAGTTCATGATTACTAATGTTAACTAACTGAACATTATTGTAAAGTGTTACCCTTTTTAAATTGTATTTATTGTTGCAATATAACTTTTTAATTGCCTGGAATTATAAAGGTCAGTACAATACACAGGTAAATATACAATACAGATGAACACAACAATGAGATTTTATTTTGTAATGATATTACATTCCACATTTTAACATTTTCCAGGATTTATTTTCTCTTTTTTTTTTTCTTAAACATTTTTTTACATTTGTATTTTTTTCAGGTACTCAACAGACACATTACTGATGAAAAAGAACCTTTAGTCTTCAGTGTCCCATTAAAAAAGTTGCAGTCTCACCGAATCTGCTACTTTTTTTCATTTATATTTTTACATTTTGAAGACAAAAATATTCCCACTCCTATTTCCCATCCCACCCACTCAAAAAAAGAAAAAGAAAGAAAGGCTGACAACTGTTGGCTGTGATGTAAACACATTTGTGTGAATATAATGTGGAGTGTGTTCATGAATAAGGGAATCTTTGATCCTGAGCCCATTCATCACCTACATGCCCAACGCTTTATGATCTTTCATTGAGGAGAGTCCTTAAAAAGCGACTGTTAGTTTTTATTCATTGCCCGAGTTTTTATAAGACTGACTGAAATATTTCACTATATGCATCACAATGATCCATACGAAGCTTATGCAATGCAGTTCACTACCTGTTCACTACCCAATTAAGCAGTAATTCAAAGTCTTTCTTCTTGGCATCTGATGCGAGCATCTGCCCTTCAGTGCTCTTTGGTGTCTTTATACTCCGTGATTGAACACCCCTCTCTGCTTTGTTGAAGAAGGAAAAAATGTTTTTAAATATTATTTCTCAAGTAGGACCGTGCAAGGATGGCGTTTTGGTTTATTTGAGAGAAATGTTGAGTACAACCAGCGGCTGACCCCATTTATGTCTTCGCCTAGGAGCGTAATCCGTGGACTGAAATAAATATTTTCCTCCTAAGTGTGTCAAGGAACACTATCTTATATAAGGCCAGATGGGCTTATTGCGAGATGCCTCTGAAAACAGATTGTTATTGTGTATTTATGCATGTTTTCTGTTGCATGCATATTGTAATCAAGCATTGTGGAGTTTGTTTCGTCGATTTGTCTTTAGGCGCTGCTTCTGGAAAGTGTGGAGAAGTCTTCTGGAGATATGTAATTTCATGGCCAATTGCATTGTCAGCATGCAACAATGTCTTTTTTCTTGAATACTGCCACACAAATCACCCAGAGCGCCCATACATATGTCAGAAACCTCTGAACGCTCTCTGTGAAGACTGCTGAACTCATATATGGTGAAGGAGAAATGAAAATTGTGTTGAAAGATCCCATGAAATGGTTTGACAAGCGCAGTTTGGAAGTTGTTGGGATGTTTAATTCTGAAATGGCTTGCAGCCTTTAGTTTGCCACAGCTCTGCAAAACTCACTTGGCAACCTGTATCACGAACGATGTGATGAAAACACTTTCAAAATGGATGACGACTTGCCGTTTCTTTGAGATGGTCCTCACTGCAGAGCACGAAATCCAGGGCCCACCTTACATATACCTAAACCTACCCATCTTCACGCCCTGATCCCTAAACCCACCCCTAAACCTACCCATCTCCACGCCCTGATCCCTAAACCCACCCCTAAACCTACCCATCTCCACCCCCTGATCCCTAAACCCACCCCTAAACCTACCCATCTCCACCCTCTGATCCCTAAACCCACCCCTAAACCTACCCATCTCCACCCTCTGATCCCTAAACCCACCCCTAAACCTACCCATCTCCACCCCCTGATCCCTAAACCCACCCCTAAACCTACCCATCTCCACCCTCTGATCCCTAAACCCACCCCTAAACCTACCCATCTCCACGCCCTGATCCCTAAACCCACCCCTAAACCTACCCATCTCCACCCTCTGATCCCTAAACCCACCCCTAAACCTACCCATCTCCACGCCCTGATCCCTAAACCCACCCCTAAACCTACCCATCTCCACCCCCTGATCCCTAAACCCACCCCTAAACCTACCCATCTCCACGCCCTGATCCCTAAACCCACCCCTAAACCTACCCATCTCCACGCCCTGATCCCTAAACCCACCCCTAAACCTACCCATCTCCACCCTCTGATCCCTAAACCCACCCCTAAACCTACCCATCTCCACCCTCTGATCCCTAAACCCACCCCTAAACCTACCCATCTCCACGCCCTGATCCCTAAACCCACCCCTAAACCTACCCATCTCCACCCTCTGATCCCTAAACCCACCCCTAAACCTACCCATCTCCACCCCCTGATCCCTAAACCCACCCCTAAACCTACCCATCTCCACGCCCTGATCCCTAAACCCACCCCTAAACCTACCCATCTCCACCCTCTGATCCCTAAACCCACCCCTAAACCTACCCATCTCCACCCTCTGATCTCTAAACCCACCCCTAAAACTACCAATTTCCACCCCTTAGATCTGGATCCAACTCCCCCCCTGGATCTCATGTACTGCAGTGAGGTGCTACTGGTTTCTTTTGCAACCAATTGATGGTTGTTGAAGGAACTGAAGTACGAGCATCAATGCAAACCATGATGCTTTGTTTCTTGCTATTGCTATTTTGAAGCAGGTGATATTTATGATTTAGGGGCTGTTTTACACTACACCGTTTTCATCTAAAAATGTAAAACTTTGTATGCGTTTTGGCCGTTCGTTTGCGTTTTGGCTGCCTGAAAACGCAAAGTTTTGAAAACGGGTTTCAAAGTGCACGTTTTTGAAAATGGTCTCCGTGTAAACAATAAAAACGCCAATCTCTGAAGACGATGACGTCACGCACATGCTTATTACGTGTTCAGTCTTTCATCGCCATCTAATGGCCTGGCAGCAGAATACAGGGTTTTTAGTCGTTTTCACGGATCCGTGCGAATGGGGACCATTTTGACAATGGTGTCGTCTAAAGGCGGAAAACTCAAAGGAAAAACTTCTCTGTTTTAAGCATATCGTTGTTGTGTAAACGTACCCTTAGAGGGAAGCAACATTCTCGTTTAGCTCCAATCCTAATTAAACACACCTGAAGCAGCTAATCAAGGTGTTCAGGATTACTAGCAACTTGGCAGGTTTTTGGAGCAGTTTAGAGCTAAACTCTGCAGGATTGGACACACCAGCTTTAGAACCATGAATATACATGTGAGTGAAATGAAAGTCATCAATTTACATTGGTCTGTTATGCCAGAAGAGAAAAATTATACATTTCGTTTTACCCAAGTTTTGACCAATTTTAATTTCCAGTTTTCAACTATTTTTGTTTTAATAATTTTTCTTTTTTTTATTAATTTAATGATTTTACCAGAATCTTTCCATGATTGTTCAAGTCTGTAATGTTACTGTGGTACATTACTGTGTATACCAATACTGTGGATTGGCTTGGAAGCCATCTATATTATTTGGAAGCTTGTTTCCGCAACAGAATCAAAAATAAAGCTAACTGCGAGAATTTCACAATTCTGACTTTTTTTCTCACAATAATAGTTTAATAATAGTTTTGGCAAATCTCCCTTCTAGAAATCTGTAAACATGGTCTTGCGGCAAAGCTAAATGTCCTAGCGTAGGGTTTTGGCATGTTTGATTGAGTGTGTCGATTCACCAATGAACCTCGATGCGTATGTCCCATCATAACACGCTGCTCGAGTGGTTGTTCATGTGTTCGTTGCATATGATATGGGTATTAAAATGTTTCTGATGGCAAGAACGAATGCATGAGAAGAGAAATAATGCAAAAAACCAATCGCATATTGGCTTAGGGATTGTATTAAGCTTGTGCTTGCCGCTCATCCTCCATTTGGAGGTCACGATTCTTCAGATGTACCTCTTTTGTGCACCGCTGCTGTCTCATGTAATCAGGAGGCACTTACATACCCCATCCTGTTTTGGGAGTCCCCTTTGAGTAAAGAGACGCACGGTGAAACAGAGGAAGAAGTTGGATTCAAATGAGGATTTCTTTTGTCAGCGCGTAGATGCTTTCAGAAGAGAAGTCAGCATGCGTTCTCATCAAATGGCATATATTCCTCCTTGCAGACAAGCTTAAGGCAGTAACAGTGTGATGTTGAGTTGTGTTTCTGTCTGTGTGTACTACGTCAGTCGTGTCTACAGGGACTATGTGTTCAGAATCTTTCCTTTCCAGTAATTCTTGGTTTAACAAAAGAGCCTACCTGATTTCCCCCAAGGCAGGTTTTTGATTTTATGCGTTATAATTTTTTTCTGTTGTTGGGTTGGGATTGTGTGATTGTATGGAGACTACAAAACACTCTCACCCACACATATCAATAATACATAATTTGCACACGCTTCCTACACACTCATTCACACTGATGATGACTGTAATTACAAAAAAAAAAAAAAAAAAACTGAGAAAGAAGCACATATTAAAATTGAAAGCATGTTAGAAATGTCCGCTGACACCATTTGGATATGAATAAGAAATGAAACATGGAAAATGCTCCAATGTCCCTCCCATTCAGATGTTTTTTTCTTTTCTGGAGTATTATAGGTATTATTTTTCTCTTTACAATTTGCTGTACAGCGGGAGTAATATAACGTCACGAGCAGGCATCTCCAATTCCTGAAAACGTCCAGAGATGCTCGTTTATACACGAGCAGATCCTTCAGCCACATCCCAAGAGGCATTGTGATAGTCTCCAGGGCCCGAGACAAATCAGCCGATTAACCACAACAGATCCAAATCGCATCAAATTCATTGTCCTCTCATGTGAAAGGGCCTCATGGTCCCTGGGCTTGAAACATTGGCACTGGACCTCCATACTTGCACATATGCCGTCCAGATACAAATACCATAGTCTCCAGGTTTGGCAGTTTTTAGGCATCAGTCTGCATGTCAATATCCATCCGTCCGTGTCGGAATGAGCAATATTGTCTTTTTTTTTTTTTTTTACTTCATTCGTCACCGTTTTCTTGTGCTCACTAAAGTCACAACATCGACAGAACAAACTTTTTCTGTGCAGGATCTTGATGACGGAAAGGCCCACCGATATATTATCTTTACAATTATTCGTGGTATTTTTTATTTCTTTTAAACGATCAGGACACTCAGTTGTAAATTCACACACATGGTTAAAAAATGGCATTTGTGGCCCGTTTGGTGAGATTAGAAATGATTCTAAATGAATTTATGATTTTTATCTTCAGTTATGGTCTTTTTGATGCGTTTTTGTCCCCCAATTGTCCAGCTGCACGCGTCGGGCTAGGGGATTTTCAGAGGCCGTCTCTTAACACACGGTGCCGTTTTCTTGGCGAGATTTAGGGCACGTGGAGCGAGGGATCGGCTGTATGGAGGGCGCCAGTGTGCAGAAGAAGCCAGCGATGAGGGACAGGCCCAAACCACCCCAGGCGCAGAACATTGACCAACCGTAACCGTGACTGATGTCGTCTGGCAGGCCGTATATGTAACGAGGGTAACGGGACAGCTCGAAGTTGATGCCTGCTACACAGGTACACAAGGAAATGATGCAAAATGTGCCTGAAAAAAAGAAGAGAAAGACAATCATCAGATTATTTCAGCAGCTTTGTTCCAAAAACCTTATGAGTTGCCTTGCTGTGTACTTTCTAAGGCAACATCCCAGCTTGAGTTTAATACATTTCCAATGCTGATTTTGAGAGATACGGTCTAGTTTTATTGACATTTGCAAATCTTTCTGTAGAGGTTTTCATAAAATAAAATGCACAGATATTGGTACATTTTTATGGAACTTTATGAATGCGTTTTAGTTGACCCGCTTGTCGGAACTGAGAGCTAACCCGAACGCTATAACTCATTCAAACTATATTCAAACTCGTTCAAAAGAAGCAGAGTTCCACAAGAGTCAAAAGATCCTGTTCTTTTGGCATCATTCAGTCTAGAAACTCTCCATTTTAAGACCTTGCAAGCTTGTAAGTGATGGTCCCAACTAGAGAACAAACACTTAAGATGTCAAGTTTAACGAGACAGATTGGTTCGGAGATGGCATATCTTGAGTCAAAAGGTTGTTTGATCCCCAAGACAGAGGCTTAAAACAGACCTTCTTTTAAGACCTCTGAGTGACCTCTTAAACGCAGGACTGAAGTCCTCTAAAAACCACAGAGAGTACCTTCTCATATCATATCATTCCAAAACAATGCTAGACGGACTTATAATCAAACATTGTTCAACTGCATAATTCTATATCATGTTTATAGATATGCTTATAAAATTTTTGGCATAATTTTAGAGTAGCTATATTTTAGACTGCACATACATGCACAAATAAATATGAATGAATTTTTGAAGACTGGAGAACAAAAACATCACAAATTATTCAAATAGTTTCAAATGTTTTTGTGTTTTAGTAGAAATTACTACTTTATTTCAGCAAGGATGCATTAAATTGATCAAAAGCGACAGTAAAGACATCTATAATGGTACAAAAGCATAAATTATAAAGCATTATTTAAAAACTTTTTTTCATCTTTCTATACTAATCAAAGAATCCTTTATCATGACATGCAACAAAAATATTAAGCAGCACAACTGTTTTCAACATTGATAATAAAATAAGAAATGTTTCTTGAGCATCAAATCAGCATATTAGATTACACTGAAGACTGGAGTAATGATGCTGAAAATTCAGCTTTGTGTCAGGAATAAATTATGTTTTAAAATGTATAGTTTAAAATAGAAAAATGATTTGAGACGTCATTTCAAAATAATACTGTTTTTACTGTATTTTTGATCAAAGAAATGTAGCCTTGGTGAGCATAAGATACTTCTTTAAAAAAAAGAAAAAGCTTATACTATATTTGTAATTGAATTAGCCAATTGTGATTCCAATTGGAGCATTATTTTAATTTTATTTGAACATTTTAGCTTCAGTCACGTCATAATCTTTATGCTGCCTACTATTTGAAATCTTCATTTCTTTGCAAATGCATCTTAAAATGTTGCATAGATTGCCAGTAATACTTAATATTTACTCAGTAGTTTTTGGAACAAAACTAGTGTTACGTAATATGTTATTACATAACATTGCAGTGACATTTAATCATCCAATAGCAAACATAGCATAACTCTTTTTTTCAAAAGCCTTGCTTGTTACATGCATTACAAGCTCTATCCACATGTCGAGCAAGTACAAGCATACACTAGTATAGATAACGTTGTCGTAAAATGGCAGTCGTTAAAGAGCTCTAACAAACTCCTTTTCCTGCACCAAGTGACTGAGCAAACATTCAGAGGTGATTCATCCTGCCATAATCTGACCCTCAGTGCTCCTTCTGCCTTTATAATTTAGCATCTTAATTGGGTTTTTAATTGCCATCTCATTATTCAGACATAGGGCATTACATTAATCCAGTGCACATCTTAATTGCGTCTCAGCTTTGCTCTCTGTGGTGCTCCGCCACTCTTATGAGAGCGGAGAGAGTGACGCAAAACAAGTCAGCCGCTTCCTGTGAATAACAGAATATCAGAACGCACAGTAACCAGGCCACAGGCTGTGTTGACTGGTGTGAGCATCTGTGTAGTGAGGTGATGAGCTTGTGGGTGCGTTCAAAAGACCAGACTCAATATTGCTTGCCTTAAAGTGAGATAAGAGATCAGGAGATAATTGATATTACATAATCGCTTTAATGCTGGCTTCCTGGCTGTCATTCATTAATTAATGCAGTCTTGGGGTGACTTGCGTAGGAATTATTGACTACTGCATTATGCAGTAACTCATGTTAAGTCACCTTTATTTAGGCTATATAGCGCATTATACTGCACATTGCAGATTGTTTCAAAGCAGCTGCACAGTTATGAACAGGAAAATAAGTCAGTGATGCAAACTTCATCAAACAAGAGAATTCAAATTTAGCTGTAAAGCAGCTCTAAATAGAAAAATAATGTCATTATTGAGCTATATGGCTGACAGTGGATGTTAGTGGATATATATATCTGAAGATATGCTATCTGTCACCAAGACATTAAGGTCCTTCAAGTCCTGAAGGTTGCGAGGTAGAGTCACCGTGGATCGAACTTGTTTGTCCAGCACATCCCACAGATGCTCAATTGGATTGTGATCTGGGGACTTTGGAGGCCAGGGCAGCACCTTGAACTCCTCCTGCAATATGTGCAGTGTGGCAGGGTGCATTATTCTGCTGAAAGAGGCCACTTCCACCAGGGAACACCATTGTCATGAAGGGGTGTACCTGGTCTATAACAATTTTTAGGTAGGTGGCACATGTCAAATTTATGTCAACATGAATGGCCGGACCCAGAACATTGCCCAGAGCATCACACTCCCCTCACCGGCTTGTCATCGTCCCACAGTGCATCCTGGTGCCTTCACTTCCCCAGGTAAACGGAGCACACGTACACGGCTGTCCACGTGAAACCGGGACCCTTCGGATCAGGCAACTTTCTTCCACTGCTCCAAGGTCTGAAGGTGGACAGGGGTCATTATAGGCACTCTGATTGGTCAACGGCTGCACAGCCCTGTACACAGCAGAGTTGCGATGCGCTGTGTGACTTGGACCAGACGGGATAGTCTTCGTTGCCCTCGTGCATTGATGAGCTTTGGCTCCTAACACCCTGTCATCGCTTTGTGGTTTGTCCCTCCTTGGACGACTGATGGCAAATTCTCACCACTGTTGACCAGGAGCAACCACAAGCCCTTTCAGAGGTACTCTGACCCAGTCGCCTTGCAGGTTATTGTTTTATTTTAATTATTGCTTGTACAGCACTTTGGTAAACCCTCGGTTTTTTTAAAAGTGCTATATAAATAAACATTGAGTTGAGTTGAGTTGATAACAATTTGGCCTTTGTCAAATTTGCTCAGATCTTTATTCCCGCTCATTTCTCCTGCATACAACACTTTGATTAAGATAACTGATTGTTTGCTTACCATCTAATCTACCTAGACCTTAATATGTGGCCTTGGAGATGATCAATGATATCCGCTTCACCTGTGACACCTGTGGTCATAGTCAGTGTGTGTGTGTATATATATATATATATATATATATATATATATATATATATATATATATATATATTACACACAACATATTTAAAACAATTTGCTTCTTAGTAAAATGTATTTTACTCTTTATGTTGTTATTTTGTTTATTAGATTTTATGTAACTCAGCTTCCAGTCACAATAACTTGGATGGAAAAAACATTTGAGAGAGGTTTTCCCATTAGTGCAGTGTTTCCCAACCATGTTCCTGGAGGCACATCAACAGTACACTTTCTTTTTTTTTTTTTTTTTAACTCTTCCAAATCAAACACACCTGATTGAACTCATCAGCTCATTAGTAGAGACTCCAAGATCTAAAATAAATTGGTCAGATAAGTGAAACATCCAAAATGTGTGCCTGCAGGAACAGGATTGGGAAACTAGCAGTGTAAAAATCCATTGCATTCATTTTTAATCAAAATTCAATGCAAGTCAATTAATAAATTATTTTTAATAATCACAGTAATAATAATAGTGATAATAATACCAAATGTATCACACTAATTTCTTATTCAAAAAAATGTCTTTATTGTTTTAGCTGTAAAAATTCACTTTTCCTAGAAGCAGGAGATACAAAGAGTGTGTTCAAGGTGAAAAGCATTTTATTCACATTTGATTAATTTATATCATATTATATTTATTATACATTTAGCTTTTATAAATAGCACCAAAATAATCTGAGCGATTATGTTGAATCTCGACCAAATTTCGGATTTCTTGATGCATTGCATCATTTAATAATTAATAAATTTCTTGTCCGAGATCTTCACATTAGAAATATAATTATATGTGACCCTGGATCACAAAACCAGTCATAAGTCGCACGGGTATATTTGTGGCAATAGCCAACAATAACATTGTATGGGTCAAAATTATCAATTTTTCTTTTATGCCAAAACTCATTAGGATATTAAGTAAAGATCATGTTCCATGAAGATATTTTGTGAAATTTCATATATAATCTCAATTTCAAAAAATGTACCCATGTGACTGGTTTTGTGGTCCAGGGTCACATTTAGAATATGCTATATAACTTAAACTGGCTGCAATTTCTAAATATTTTTTAAAAAACTTTTTACATTGTCTCAACATTGTATTCTGACTCAGCCGTGAACATACTTTAAACAACCTATATTGTCTGTATGTTTCTGAAGTCGACTTACCGCCCATGAGGAAGAGCAGGCCTGCCACATACTGCATGAGGCCACGGTCCCAACAGCATCCCAGCATCCCAATGATCCAGCCGAAGAGGATGATGGCCACCGCCATTCCCATAAATCCTGCAGTCATCCTCCGCAGATCTGTGGGCGGCGAGAAAGGCAAGTCAAACACATGACTCAGAGCTGATAAGGGCATGGCGTGAACACGGATGGCAAAATTACGCATTTTAATGAGTGCTTGAGGGATTCTGTAAGCCCTGTATTATTATATTATTATGTTATATTCTTATCTATTCACAACTTATTTTTTCAACCAGCATGAATCATGAGATGCTTTTAAACACTATTAAAGGAGTTTCTGTGTATTTTGGCCGCACTTCCTTTGATAATATGCTTCAACTCATCTGCTTTTGACAGGTAGTTTGTTGTAGCAGAACTAAACTAATAAAAAAATAAAAAAATATGACTGCAAATATAGTTCACAAATTCTAAAAATCATAGATCACTGCACTTGCCCTATAAATCACTATAATGCCCTATAGTTTGTTGTAGCAGAACTTTAAATAAAATAAAAAAATTAATATGACTGCAAATATAGTTCACAAATTCTATAAATCATAAATCACTGCACTCGCCCCACTGTGAGTGTGTGTGTGCGGCCACACGCTGAGTGTGACTGGGTTGACTCTGTGTTAGCTAGAGGGTAGGTCACAGCATTTGTGTTGGTTTGCTCTTTTTTAATCTCACAGTTGAATTCTCACAGAACAGGAGAGGTGGCAGGCCCAAAACGCTGGGCACGGTGGTTTATGCCAGCCAACTGTGAAAGGGTCACAGAGTTCACCTCAGGGCAGACGCAACTCTAGATGAGCATGCTGTAAGAGAGCTTTAAAAACTAAAATCTAAAATGTCAGATATTTATTAAACAGAAATTCATTATTCCCACTTCTCTGCTGTGAGACGTTATAACTTAAACAGTGTTTGTTATTACTTAAACTGAAAGTGTCAGATTTCATGAGTGTTTCTTCTGGGGTTGCAACTGGATCTCTTTTGTTTGCTGCAACTTTATATCTCACAATGTGACTGCATTTGTCATATTTTCAACTTTTTTACTCACAATGGCCCTCATTTATCAATCTTGCGTAGAAATGGGCGTATATATTGGCGTAAGATTATGCTTACACTCTTCTCATCGCCTGATTTATGAAGCTGTGCGTACCTTTGAAATTCTGGTGTACGCAATACCTGCCCTTGATAAATGCCGCGGCTGAAATCGATCGTCATTAGAATAACACGCCCCTATATATTCAAGTCTCCGCTCCCCCCACGCCCTCATTTTACGCCATGGACACACGGAAGACGGCAAATTAAAGAGAAACTTCTTTGAGAAAGAGAAAGCGAAACCAGGGAAGTGGAAAGAAACAAAATTGATTTCTAGATTTTTATTATTAATGACGCTTATTGTTATTTAGAAGAAGAATGTCGTTATTATTATTTGTATTATTATTATTATTTAAAAGAAGAAGAATGGCATTTTTATTATTTTGTCAGTCTGAATTATTTTTTTGGTCATTGAAAGCCTTTCATTTCTAAACCCAGTCCGTGCATACCTGCCGGGCCTAACCCTGGCCTAACCATCGTTTCAAAGAATAGTACAACGGCGAGCGCGTCGAGTATAAACGCCTCGTCCGTTTGGGGAGGTGCGCGCGCAGTCTGCGGAGACTCGCGCTGCGGAGCCAGGCGAAAGTATAAACAAAACGTCAGGTAAAGCGCACAGGCTCGCAACTTAAGGAATACATATGCCTACAATTCAAATGCTTTGGTAAAGTCACACAAATTAAACATTGAAGTCCATGTTGCACAAAAATAAACACTTAATTTTATAATTACTATGTTGCTGTTTTTTTACAGTGGGTCATAATATATTATATCTTTTAGTTTGTCAGTGCGTTTTGTGGTGTTAGGAATTGTTTTTCTGCGCATTCCCGCACTCAAAACGTGCGTACACCACCTCCTGAGCAGGTGTAGGATTTGAGCGTGCCGTACGCCAAAGTCCATATTGATAAATCTCAAAGTCACCGTGGTTTTGGGTGTACGCCCGGTGTACGCTGGAAATTTGGTGTACGCACTTTTGATAAATGAGGGCCATTGTGATTTTATTTCTTACAGTTGCAACTTTATTTCTCATAACTGCGACTATTTTTTGCAGTTTTTCACATTATCTCTCATAATCTGACTATTTCTTACAATTGCAATTTAAGCTTCATTTCACACAATGTGACTTTCTTACAATTGCAACTTTGATCCTTGTAGCTGTGACTATTTGTTATTTTCAACTTTATTTGTCAAAATCTGACTATTTATTACAATTGCAACTTTGTTCCTTGTAACTGTGACTATTTGTCATATTTTGAACTTTATTTCTTACAATGACTTTATTTCTTATACAATTGCATCTTCGTTTCTCGTAACTGACTATTTGTCGCATTTTCAACTTTATTTCACACAATGTGACTATTTCTTACAACTTTTCTCTTAACATCTCACAGCGTGATTATATTTTTTCTATTTCTGATTTTAACTAGGCCTATTTCTCAAAACGCAACTATTTCTCGCAGCTGCAACTTTGTTTTGCGACTAACAATGTGACTAATCTTGTATTTGCAACTTATCTCACAATTGCGGTTTATATTTTAGTGTGACTTTATATCTCACGATATGACTTCTATTTTTTTACTGAAATGACCATAGTAGTGCCGTTCGTGTCTCGTAAAATGCTTCATGAAGTGTTTTACAGACTTGTGCCATCTCAACTTTCATGTTCGGTTGTATTTCACTCACTTATAAGGTGTCTGGAAACTGTTTGACTTTGCAGTCCTTTGGGAAAGCTCATTTATGACCCTTAGATATGGTTTACTGTAAGTTACTGCCACAATAAAATAGAGCAGAGCCTTCACAACAATGAAACAGTTGGGTTGAAATAAGCAAGGTTAAGTTATAAATGAATCCCTTTCTTACTGAAAATGAGTTTAAAGAGAAGATATAGTAGCCAAGTCATGTACTATCAAACACATTGTGGTTTAAAAAAAGCTCACAAGACTGTTATTTAAACATTGAGTCAGGCTACAAACACCGCCTTGGGAACAGCCCACACAATATTTGTTACATCATAAAATAGGCTCTTAAATTGTAGAAATGGAGTAGCATCAGTTAGCGTGTAGGCAACAGCGTGCGTTATGAAACAATAGTTGCTCAGGTATACTGTGGTCATGTAAATTTCTATAGATTATACACAAGTTGTACCCATATCAGGCAGAATAGCTTTGCGGTCATCAATGACTTCATCTCTCTGGAGAAATGCAAGAGAGAAACTGGTTTACATAAATTCAGGAGCCTTTCTTGGTTGGATTCACATTATAAATGCTGTTTGCTATGTGAATAACAGCTTTGATTTCTCATGTTGAGAGAAACATTTTATGCCCCAGAGAGCAAAATATTGAATCCTAGTTTCTTAAAGGTTCTTATGCAATCTGCAGACTGATGTTAAACCAGACTGTCAGCAACGTTCAAAATGTATGTTAACTAGAACAGAGGGTCTACGAGAGTAGAAGAGCACAGAATGCTAGACAGGCACCTCTACTGGAGACAGGCCAGGAGAAGTCTCTGTAGTTGGCCCTCTCCTTTTGTTTGATATTCTTGTCGTTTTTGTATCTCTGTGTTTCCTAACCTGCTGGGCTTCCAGATGTGTCAGGTTCTGTCAGATCATTGTTCCCCTCACTCTCGAGGGCTGAATGAAAGAGCAGCCTGTAAATGCTGTACTGCAAGCAAATGTGTGCTTTCAAAATCTCTGAAGGGGAAGGGTGTAGAATTATGTCTTACACTGGATCTTTGCCAATTAGATACTTTTTAATCAAAGTGAGGGAAATGCATAGGGAGAATGGACTGTACTGAAGCTTGATTTCTCTGAATTCACAACCGGAAATGTCAGATCTTTCGAATGCAGTTTTTCCACTCTGGAATATGCCATGAATACCTAAAATGACAAAGTGCTCCCTTAGGGCTGGACCTGATGAGATTATGCTTCCTCAAAATGAAATGTATAGTCAGGGTTTGAAACTTTTACCCACTGTTTTAGTGGTGAACACTGTTAGGATAGACATAAAGAGACCGTTTACTCACCTTCCAAACCTGTATGACTTTTTTCTGTTGTGGAACACAATGGAAGGTATTTAAAGTTGGGATCCAGTCATTGGAACCCATTGATTTCATTGTATAGACCACACAAAAACAGACATTTTCCAAAATATCATCTTTTGTGTTCCACAGAAAGAAAGTCATTTTGGTTTGGAAAGACATGAGGATGAGTAAATTATGCGATTTCTTCCCCCCTTAAGTCATACCAAATCAACTGAATATCAGTAGTCGACGGGAAATGGCTTTTGCAACATTTATTTACATAATGTGATGTACTTTTGAGATAAACAAATTTGAATAACGAATATTAAGCAATAAAAGGTTGGATCCATTGGCAAATTAGGATTGTGGAAAGTTTCATCTCACAATGAATCAAGTTGTTTCAGAGTTATACAATTTTAATGAATGATTATTAAAACTACCTTTTTTTTTCCTTTGTAATACTGTGCATTGATAGATTGTGCACAAAAGGGTGTCTAAAGGAAGTAAATGTGTTCATATATTATTTAATGTCGACTTTAAGCCTTAATGTATTATCCAAACTCATTTTCAACCCAAATATTCCACTTGGGATCACCTTGAAAATTAAGTTTCACCTTTTTTCCAAATTTGAGTTCTGTTAGCAGCAGAGATACTTGTTCAAATTTGTACACAATTCCCTGAATTATCCACAGACCTCATGCATAATTCCACATCCATTCCGACATCCAGATCAGATCCCTGTGCTGTCTGTTAACATTCTGTGATCACATGGCTTTCCTGACTTCAAATTTATAATCTCTCTATTACAGAAGTAAATATAGACTAACCGCATGATCTAACCACATAATGGGCGTACCATTGAAAGCTAATGGGAAATGTGATTGATGTTGGACTGTTCATGGTGGATGACACCGTAATCGAATTGGGAAAAAAATTCTGACATAATCGAGTTGGGTTTACGCAGCTCTCGAAGTCTTGTAGTCCAGTATGTACACACTTGGGGTCTTACAAACATATGCTAACTGAATGATGGTAAATGAAAATCCACTTTATGAACATAAGGTCGAGTAAAAAATGGCCATGTGCTCCCTTCTGACAGGAAACTAATGGTCGCATCTGCTCAGGAGAAACTGATTTGCATGCCAACCATCAATGTGATGAAAATGAACACAAACTTTCTTGGCTAAATCCCTGTGCCGTCTTAGCCAATCCAGACCCTTAGAGCATTGTCGGGATCCCATTCAGATGATGTCAAACGTCTCTCAAGTCATACGACGACATTGTTTACAGGCAATCGAATCAGAGTGGGAAACACAAGCCTCTTTTCATCTCTGACCTTTAGGAGAAGTTGCTTTGGAGAGTTGCATCATTGTTAGAGGAATGCTTTTATCTGGAATGAGATGTGTTGCAGAGAGCACATGCAAATTTGACTGCTAAGGAACAAATGAAATGATAGCGGGGATACTGCTTGAGGAATAATGCGCATCAGCTTTATTTGCAGTAGTTTGACAGTTGCCATTTTTTAAAAGAATGCGAATAGTGAGACGTGAGTCAGAGTGGATAGTGGTTTATTAATTTAGAGAATCAAGTAACAGTGAAAATATGGATTTGCTGGTTATTAGCCTGAATCGTTTCTGTCGCACCCTCATTTTAATAGCATTCCTCCTACAAGTCATATCTGAAAGTGTGTTTTGGAGGAATTTTATTCTATTTCTTCAACATGTTTTAGTTGACAGGAACAGGAATTTTAAGGGCAAACAGAGGAGGAAACAGATTGAGACATGACATAATGCAGAATCGAACCTCTGATTGTCACATTAGCACCACGGCTTAATGCTCTGCGCTAACCGCTATGCCAAAGAACAGTTTTCTTGATTTTCTTTTCTTCTTCAGTAGCTTATTAGAAGTAGCCAAAACTACAATTTTGGCAATAGGTGCACAGAACGACACCAGGACACTATGTTACTTATGTTCAGTTTTACAATAACAAAAAGATTGTTGTCAAGTTTTGCCATCAGCCACAATCTTTGTGGCTTTGTTTTTCTGTTTCATCTTTCTGGACAGTAGTCCCCCTCCAGTATTTATTGGAAATAAAATTCTGTTATCCTCAAAAGTGGTATGTTTATGTCAAACTAATATGTCAAACTGATTCAGTCCATAAAAGCACGTCATGTTCTTCATTGAAATGAGTCTGCATGGTTTAGTGCAGTATGCGGTCATTTTTCTCTCCTGGCTTTGGGAAGGGATTACTTTTTTTTTTTTTTTTTTTTTTGTCACTGTGTGTCTCTTTTTTCCCTCTCTGTGTGGAATGGCCCCTGAAGGTAATAGAGCTTAATTTCATTATACCCCTTGTCGACCGCCACTGGGGAGAAAACAATTGTGAACTAAAATTAGATTACAGAAGACGGGATGGGAGAAGCTGGAAGAACATCATACTTATTTTTTCTGTATACTCAAGAGGACCATGTGTGTGACTGTTTACAAGGTAAAGTGGATGTAACACTGCATGTAGTTGGCACAACTTACAAGTCTTGTGCTATGTTGGGAATAGCATGCTATAATATGTCTGCAGTATGTGCACTGTGAGGGGTATGCAAATTAAAAATTTACAAAAGAAGTATGTCCAAATTACATTGCAGTGAGATTCTGAAGTGTGCATATGATGGACACTTAACTCTACACTTTACTTTTCTACTCAAAGCCAGGAGAGAAAAAACTATCCCATCAGGCCACGGGAGAGGATTTGTGAATGGCGGTGAAGCGATGATACTGGCGCTGGTAGATCACATGATAATGACAGCATGGCGAATGTAGTACATCCAGATTACATTCTATATAGAACTTACCTTTTAAGTAATGAAGTTATACTTATACAAAATAAGTACCTCCTCAAGAGAGTATGCGATTTCAAATGCAGCCATTGTGTTTTCGTTCATGTGCTTGTGTTTCCTTTCAGGTTAGTTTGTCTCCTTAGTTACTGAATCCTCCCTGTTTGTTACCTTGGTTACTGATTAGTCCCACCTGTGTCTAGTTTAGTTCTCTGTGTACATTTATACTCCCTATGTTATTCAGCTCACTGTCAGTTATCCTCATTGTCTTTGTCTTTCTACTCCCTGGTGGTCAGAGTTGCTGTCAGTCCTGTGGGATCTGCCAATCCGGCCGTGTAAAGCAATAGTGTCAGTGATAGGGGATGGACTGAGGCTATAGGCTGAGGGAGGTTACAGCTGGACAAGGCAATGTCAATAAGAGCTCACTTAGTGACCCACTGAGGGAATTGTTGAGTGACGGACAGCTGGCACTTCAGTCAAGCACTGCGCTGACGTGACGCTATCGACTGGCCATCAGGGAAGTCATCATGTCCTTGAGGACCGTGATCGTGCCTGCATATTTTGGTCAGTAAGCAAACCAGAGGATATCCTGTTCACTTTGTTTACACTGAAGGCAAATGTACAATTCAGAAACAGATTTCCAATAGGTTCTTTGTTTTGAGAGGCTGCTCACTGCAGAGCCAATGGGTTTAATATTCCCTGTCTCTCTACATAATGGGAGGAGCTTAAAGGTCAAGCCACACCCTAACCTTTCCCTATCCCTAAATATAATTAGGTCAAGCTCCACCCATTACGTCCAGAGACGGGGAGCTGGACATCATTTGGCTCTGCAGTGAGCAAGTTTTCAGGTAGCAGGCATCATATTTTATGTTAAGCATATGTTTTTAATAATTTGTGTATTTCCTGAAGTAGAAATGCGACAGAACCATTAGCAGTGCATCATGATGACAGATTATCAATTTCAGCTAAGGGCAAGTTCTACATTTAATGATACGCTAATGCTTCCTTCTGCTTTAGCTCAGTGTTTCCAATGCCACTTATATAAATGGGAGAAACTGTTACCCGGGATATGCCATCATAGTCCTGTCTTACAGTTAAAGGGGCCAATCACTGTTTAGATGCACCAGTCTGAAAATGTTGTATAGAATTTATGCTATCATTGTTATCCGACTTCATTTCTGTTTTGAAAAAGGCTATTGAAATGTAATTTTAAAGTAGATATTAGCTGCTTTGTAATAAAAGTGCACTAACCTTCCTTGAAGTATCTTGGTAAGGTTGAAGTACTTTTCAAATGTACCAGAATTTTTGTGCAAAATCGTTAATTGTAAAACAATTCTTGTGTAAATTGTTGTATTCAGTTTAATACAGCACATTACACTTTTGTTTTTCTTTTGTTTTGTTTTTTATATAGACAATTTACACAGAAATGCATCCGTTGTAAATCACTTTAAACACATCTGGCAAACGAAATATATATGGTGAAAGGCATTGCTTTGAATCAATATTCAGGCCAGGAAATAAGTTTAGTTAAGTTTATGCTCTGTATGCCTTATAATCTCCTCCTGTTCGGCTCAGAGATAAAGATGGTATCAGCGAATAAGATCTGCTTGTTTCAGAGAAGAAAGCAGCATCTGAATTTATGCATGCTGGCTGTGTACTTTGATAAATCAGGGGTCAAATCTTACAGACCAGAAGGTTAAACTGAACAACCACAAACATGCCGTTCTGCAAGCGCAGTAAAATGATCTATCTAAATCCATATCTCGCCATCAGAAAGCTTGCATATACGGTCACCGCTGGAATAAGTAAGCGTACAAATTCTGTCTGGACGTAACGTCCTCTCTGACCTCAGGACTTTATGCTGCTTAAAAAGAAAGTAATAATACAGGAAATGCATTATAGTGCAGATAAAAAGGACATGCGTGTATGATTAGATGAGTCGTCTATTGAAACTGGCCTTGTGAATAACTCCCGCCAATCATCATTCGCATTGAAAAGAGAACTGAAAGGGAGACTAGCAGAGATGAAAAAATAAAAGTGTTTTTTAATGAAGTGTCGAGGTTGAGCGGTTTTATGGAGCTGATGGCGGGAGCTCGATGACAGCCTATCGTTCAGGCTGCGCCGCAGTCCTGTGCATTACATCAATAAAGTGTCGATTTGCATGACGCCGCATGAAGGCTCTGGTGACGAAGCATCACGAGTGCTGACAGGCATTGAACACGAGGAGGGGCATGTAACTCAGCACTTTTGTGGCAGACCTTTTGATTTAATTTCCAATGCAACTCAAGAAAAGGCATTCTGGGTTTTTTTATGCACTGACTGCTTTCAACATGGCTTGAATTTCGATCTGATTAAGTATGCCGCTTCATAAATCGTGCACAACTGGTTTAAAAGCAACATTTGGAGCATCAAATTTTTACTCCTGTCACACAACATGATGTTTGATGCTCACAGTCCGATGCACAAACATACAGCATTCTATTTTTAATTACACATCAGATTCCAGTTCCAAGAGAGCTGATGAAAAGTGCAACAGCACATGGACATTTAAAAAACTGGATCAGTCCACTTGTCTGTGTTTGCGGCATTCCAGACCACAGTATGTAAGTGTTAGCTTGACTACGTCAGACTTCGTACTTCCGCTCAATTTCAGTTCGCTTCTGTACTCAGTCTGAGATAGCGACCGTTTTCCCCGTTTTCCTCTGGCCTCAAAACAGCCGGCCAATCAACGAACAGAGGGCGGGCTGAGAGCCGTGACGTAGACACTGATTGTACCGTGGATGCGCAGATTTACTTCACATAATCTGCAAAAGTCGTTCACAGCCATGTTCACTCCGGTATTTCACTCGATGGTTTTGTTTTCGCATCATACATGTGTTTACAGTGGAAGTTAGATGCGGCTGAGTCTGCGCATAACACACGCCATAACCAAACGTTATGTGATTGGCTTCCGGGTAACCAATGATTTTAAACTTCAGACAAGTGCCCCCCCCCCCACCCACCCCTTCGCGAGAAAGAAAACGCTTTTCAATTATGCCCTTCCAGACTCTGTCTACGAAGCAAAGCAAAGTAGCAGAGTTTGGTATTACCAGGCTATGTAAGTGTACGAAATGGAACCAAATTTCGTCCGGAGCGAGATGTCTCTCTTTCCTGAAGCAGGGTTTATCATGGTAAAATGTAAAGCCTGGATTGGAGGCATAGGGAACATAATCTGTTTCAGACTAGCTTTCAGTCTGTGTGTTGCTTGGTAAAAAACAAAGCCTGATGTAAGACATGCTGCTGCTGCTGTACATTAGCAAACATGAATTACCCATAGCAGATCTATACAGGTGGAGTTGGGAAAGGTGGCGTTACATAATGGCGTTAAAAACCAACCAAACTATTTTGTTCTTTTTTTATTCATTATATTTTTTTATCACTATTAGTTCGGTTTTTTTTTTTTTATAAAAACAAAAACAAACTAGAAATGGAAAAAAATATATAGCTTTAGTATTTTAGTTAATGTGCTAAATGTTATAATTTGCAAATGTGTAATGCTGTTGTGGTTTTATAATATACCATATATCTTAAAGGTATAGCGTAGGATTTTCCTGAATTTTAGAAAAGAACCGCCCTCTCCACTTTTTGAAAAAATGCACATGCGCAACACTCTATTTAAACGCCTATTAAACGTGTGCACGAGAGAGCATGCACGAGCCTAGTTCTCCACGTGCACGCTCTGTTTACAAGTTGCTGTTGGCATGGCTCATACAAGCCTACTTTCCAAAAGAAGATTTGCAAAAGACAAAATGTCAAATGCCCTTCCGTGTTTTATTTACTTATTATACTGATCGATTGAGTGAGGACTCAAGACATGATCTGCAATGGAGAAGTAGCTTGTTTCATTTGTGCAATAAATAGTATGGTGAACACATTGGAATTATCAAAAATGAACACACAAGGTTTTAGAACATTTCAGCGTGATACCTTTTACCATTTGATCATAAGGCTACTTTAGACAAATTGAGATGTTTACCGTGTCTGCGCGGTGCGTGACTTGTGCCAGGGCTAGCATCGCTAATCATAGCTTACATTAACTTTTACTAGCAGTGATTTTAAATGGATTTCTCCAAATAGCATGCCAAACTTTACCTGTCGAGTAGAAACTTCGCGACTGAGGCATCAGTGGGAAGCCCAACCTGTGCTTTTAGCGCACGCCAGCGTGTGAAATATTCTCCCAAAAACACTCTGGTCTTGTTTCTTTCTTCAGAGGCCTTTCTCTTCTTGTCATACAATTCGTAGACACTTTGTCTCTTGCGAACCTCAGACATTTTGAAAAAACCCGGTGAGAACGGCGAGCTTCAATGAATGGCTGAAACCGTAGCTCACCACACATATACACCTGAAAGTGCGCATGCGCAGAAAGCGAAAACTACCTAGGGACGAGCACGTACGACGGCCTTACGTAAACATATCACCAGAATGATTGACGAGTACCCGTATTATGCTTTTTCGGATATATTACCTTTCATCCAGTGTGTAATATAGCTGTTTGTGAATGTAAAAGGTCTGCAAAGTTTTAAAGATCAAAGTGCACGACAAATTAAGTTATTGTCTCCTAAAAGAAATAATCAATTCTGAACTGCCGAAACAGGTCGTCAGCAATTCCAGTCTTACTTCCTATTACATATCTATGTAACAATCTATGTATATCTATGTAACAATGTAACAAATTTGCATACTGCCAGCCTATGGTCTTCATTTGCTGCCTATGAAAAACATTTCTTTTGACCAGCCCTCAAACACTGTAGTTGTAAATGAGGCCCGGAAGAGTTTGGTTCGACATTTCGCGAAGATGCAGTTTTCAGCGCTGCAAATCCACTTTACCCTCGACCTATCACATCAGACTGGGCCATCTGACCAATCAGAGCAGAGTAGGCTCTCGGTAAGGAGGGGTTTAGAGAGTGAATCTTCAAACAAACCATTTTCAGACTCTTTGGGAAATGAGGAGATGTGCAATGTATATTTTGAGAAAATGTAAGTGTTTTTTGACCTTGAACCTATTGTAGGAAACAAAATTAGGAACCTTTAAAATATCATAGGGGCACTTTAATATGTGACCATTTTTATTTTATTTTAATACATTTTGGAGTCATTAAAATGTATTTTAGTTTAGGTTCAGTTTTTCCAAATCATGTTAACAACTGTTTCAGTTTAATTTACAATAATAACACTGCTCACAATTGTGATGTTCTAAGTATCAGCATTACCCATAGCCGAATCACAGTCATGCTAATATTCAGTACAACAGCACTCTTGTTCGTGGTATATTGCTTAATCATCCAAACCTGGTCATGGGTGAGTCTGACAGTAGAATGGCACAGCTATGGAAAATGCTGAGTGAAACAGAGAAGCCTCTGCCAGCTGTCAATCACTGCATCCGTCCCTCATGTGCCTTTTCCACACAGTCATCACAACATCAACAACAAGGGACAGAACAGGCAAACTCAGAGCTATTGGATGTGACAGCCGTTTGACAATGTTTATGCAGATGTGAAAGCTCTGTCGCCCTCGCGTAAGCAAGACTACGTGCTGCGATGCGCTTGCAACCACAAACGTGCTTGCCGCTAAAGCTTAAAGGCAAATACATCCTGGTCAGTCACCTCTCCTCCTCTTCACTGCCACTCATTCCCGTTTGTATCCCATGATGACGGGTGAGGGAGCTGCATGCTCTTTGTTTCATATTGGGATTATGGGACGGCACATTTGCATGCCGCTGTCAACTGGACCGACGCATGATCGCTCGCACACGGCAGTGGATTTGCATACTGAGCATCAGGCTAAGCCAAAAGAAATGATGGGAGGGAGAAAATTCTGCCGACAGAGAGATTGCTAATATCTGCACTGCTCTTAGGCCTAAAAATGGATCAAATATACTTAACCCTCTAGTGCACAATTTTGCTTTTATGTAACACTTTCAACACCTTTTTACTTAGAGGTGGCACCAGTGACAGTTCTGGCACTTCTTCCTAAGACTGGGAGTCATGATAGTCTAGTGATGTAATTCTATAGTATGCACGGGGCCGGGTTCAAATCCTGATATATATGTTGGGAACATTTTAGTGTAGGGTCCAATTCTCACTATTAACTAGCTGCTTATTAGTATGCATATTACTAGGATATTGGCTGTTTATTAATACTTATAAAGCACATATTATGTCATATTCTACATCCCTTAATCCTATCCAATACCTAAACTTAACAACTACCTTACTAACTATTAATAAGCAGTAATTAGGAGTTTATTGAGACAAAAGTCGTAGTTAATACTTAGTGATAATTGGACCCTAATCTAAAATGTGACCAAAAATTTCCAAAGTGATGTGGAAATATAAGTGGCCAAAGATTTCATAATGCATGCAAAAGAAGGTTGAACCTGTTAAAAGAGGGCAGATCCAAAGTAAGAGAAATATACAGTGCATCAAGCTTTTTCAGGTCATCTAGTCTGATCCCGATCCGTGAGGTTTAACGTCATGATAGATTCTGTGTTCACCATCTGTGGTGTTTCCTTGCTTGTTCAGACATGAATGAGGTTAAGCGTAATGCTTAGATTTAAATCCTGTTGGAGGCATTTTCTGTACTGTGTATCATGCTGTGTATCGTGCTTGTTTAGAGAGAGCAGATCTTGTCCTGTGCGCACTGAGGCTCTGCGCCATTCGAATGTGCAAATTTGAAGCGACCGACTGTGCCTCTGTTTACTAATCGTTTTACAGTAATTGTTAGGTTAAGATGTCTGTGCATGCCATTCAGATGCACACTGTGACTTTTAACGCAATGTGTCAAGCTGTCAATGCAGAAAGCTCAGCAAGCTCATGCAAAAACAAATTATAGGTACAAACAACGCAATACTTTGAAACTAGATAAGCTTTATCTGACATTCAGGCAAATTGCATATGAACACACACTCTCACTCCATAGATGAGCTAAAAAGCCCAAAGGACGACCTGCCCTGCGGTGTGTTTAAATGGCTTTGTCTCTCTCCTGTCTGTGTGCTAAACTGTCACCTCCTCTCTCAGTTGGCATTCCCCATAGTGCAGTCTGGCTCCACACACATCACAGCACAGCTTTAAAGCAGGACGGCCAAAGCCCACAGGACCGAAAGACACGAAGGGTGCGAGATGGGAGGGAGGACGGCGGAATCAGGGAGACAGAGAAGCTTTTACATTCACAAAAATTAGCATGGCGCCTTGGTTTCTGCGAGCACAGTGTGGCTGTTGACCAATCAAGGAAATCTGGTCGAGAGCCGTGCGGTTTCATGCATTCACAGCTGTCAGGTGGCTTGTCTCCTTTTCTTGTGTGATCGTTTAAAAAGGACACTGAAAGTCAATTGAAACTGCGTTCCCAGAGGATTTTTTTTTTTTTTTTTTTTTGCACATAAATGGCTCTTTCATAGCTCAGGAGACTTAAAAGATTAGTTCATCCAATAATAAGAAGTCATTATTTAGTCACACTCTCTAGACATATATGCTTTTTTTCTGTGAAGTTTAATTTTATTTTATTTTTATATAGATTTTATATTTACTACTGTGTCTTCATTTTATCTTTTTTTTCTTGCTTCTTACTATATTGGTCCCTTTCAGGATATTGTTTAGCTTGGACTAAAATCAATAAAATGAAATTCATGCAGATTCTCCTGACATATTTACAAGTTGGCCGCTTGATCAACGGACGGCCAATTACATGAACCTCTTGTCACCCCTCTCACCTCTTAACTCTTACTCTGAACCATCTCTGATGACCACTTGACTTGCAGTCAACTATTCACCTTTAGTCAGACTTCAAAAGACCCGAGTGTCCATTGAGGTTTTTGATGGTGTTTTATTAGCTGACTTACATCTTAAGTTTTATAAAATAGATTAATGGAACCAATTCAAGGAATTCATCTTTCATCAGCAGACTACATTCGAATTAGTGGTTTAGATTGCCTTTAAAAGATAACGATTAACATCCTGTTGTGGTGCTGTACAATATCTACCTCCCACATATCTGATGATAAATTACAAATGCTAATAAACATTATTAAATGCAAATTTAATGTGGGGTGTATTGGAAAGAGTTTTTATTTAAGGATCTTATTAAGGTCTGGAAGGAATATGTTGTTGTTGACAAAATAATGTTTAGTTATTTAGGTTGTACGACAACACAGGACAAAGTGAACAACCACTTTGTTTTTACTAGGGATGTGCCGATACGATTGCATATTAATATATTGTGATACTATTTCTTACAGTATTGCATTGATACTTCATATACTTGTATCGATATTTCTATTTGTTTGTTCAGTTATATAATTTCCTACACTTAAGTAAAGAAGCAGATCATCTAAAAGGAACTGGACAAGTGTTATTTTAGTATTATTTATATACTAATATAGTGTTTATTCATTTTGATTTAGCTTTTATTTAATCTTTTCCATTTTAATTTAAGCTGTACTTTTGTCATTTTTATGAGTTTATTTACTTCTAATTAGCTTTATTTTTTATTTCAGTTTTAGCAATTCTAGTACATCAACTTTAGCAGCATTAGTTTTTCATCTAATATTTAGATTTTATTTTATTCCAATTTCATTTAAATGAATGAAAATAATTGTAATAGTTATAGTTGTAGTTTAAGTTAACAATAACAAAATTACTGGACAAAAGCGAAGCGTGTGAGAAAGAAAAATGATGCGGCAGTTTCATGTATAATCTAATTTTGATATTGTGCTGCATTGCATTATGACATTTATTGTTTCATCATGTTTATTGTATCATATAATGAAGTAGTTGGTGATAACCAGTTCTAGTTTGGGATGAGTTGAAAATAATTTTTATGGTAAATCGCAACAAGCCACAGACACTTATTTTGTATTTTATCCAAAATATTCCTTTAAATTTGCTTGTTTAATTCGCTTTAAATACCCATCTGTACCTCTTATATTTCTTATACGTAACCACATTTGCCTGGGTCTTATGTCACATGTCACTGAGTCACCTGATTGGCTAAACCACGCAAGCAATAGGCAGTGTTGAGGATCTGTGGGTTGTTATTATGTTGGCGGCTGAAGCTGAGAAAGGAGCTATGGGAGGAGTGCAGCGGGGCAGTGTCACTCAGCTTGTCATATGTGTTAACAGAGGTGAGAGACACTGACACCGGTGCGAATGATTTGTCACCGGCTGTGCAGATGTGAAAACCCACCAGCATCCCACGACAAGCGCTATGTGGCAAAACGTCCCTCAACCCTGTATCTGAACAGCCCTGCATTCCTCATATAACAAGACCGCATTATATTATGATTGTGGGCGTGCCCAGACTTAAGACCACGCCCACAAGCAGTGACATCATGCACAAGTATTTGTATCAGGCACTGGAACAGGATTTCTGAGACAGGCAGCGATGTTATTTTGGTTGCTTTCGTCATCACTTCAACACATTTCTCTTTTATTGATGATTTTTCTTTCTTATTTATGCACTTTAAAGTATCTGGTACACCAGTTGGTTTGTGGTATCTCTTATGGAGTTAAGATATGTGTAGCTGCCCATAGGATACGCATAAACTAACGCATTCAGCCCTCATCTTGCCTGCAACACCTTTGCGTTCATAAGCTATACCAAGGGATGTTGGGTTGAATTTTAAGCGGAAACTTAAAACGCATTCCCTTAGCAGTGGTGGCTCTATCAATAAAAGAAGGGAAGCATCCAAAACACTGTTTTCTGCTGTTTCTGTTCTTTTTGAGATGTGAGGCAGCGGTGACCTTGGGCGTTCCAGACTGTCCCTCGACTGCGTGCAGTGAGCTGATAAGACGCCAACCGCTGACGCTCGTTCCTCCAAACACCAGCCACAAGCTCCGGCAGAGTGAGGATATTTCCATCTCAGAGGGAACAAGCGAGAGAGAGAGAGAGAGAGAGAGATGATGAAGCTGTAAGACTTCTCAACGAGATGCCAGTGGAGGCCAGATAGCCGTGTCCAGCCGAAATGACTTTGTTTGGTGTCTTGCTGTTTTAACTAGGAAATTGGTCCTTATTTTCAGCTCACTACGGTGACTCTATGTTTGAAACAATCTGTCTGTATCAAGGAGGTCTATAACACCTGGAGAAATTAATCTGTTAGCTTTTTCATTGATCTCAATGACAGTTTCTTTGGCTTGCGTGAAACCCCCAAGAAGTTTGACAATGGTTTACTCCTATTTTACAGTTGTTGTTTTTGTCTTTAGATGAAGTTCCTGCATCTACCAGCAGGAGTTAACTGGGTCATGCTAACCAGCTGAACCTTAACCCAATGATCAGGACATACAATAATATCTGTGATTAGATTTTCCATTGTTTTTGCTGGGGGAAGGAAAGGATGTTTTTTTCGACTGTCCAAATGTGTTCCCTGTTGAATTAATCTGGGATTGGACATGTAGGTCAAAAGTCATCATGCTTTGTCGTCTATGGCATCTGCGCTTCCGTTTGTAGTGTTCACCAAGCTGAAGTCTAATAAAGACTGTGGCTTTACCATATACAGATTACCAGGAAGGAAGAACCTGTAGTATATGTATTGTGAGGTGCAGACGTCTGTATTCTTGTCTCTTAGCCTCAGAAATCCCCATCATCTACCAAATGTAATCTGATTAAAACCAAACAAATCTGTATCTACTATATACACGAAGCATCCGTGTTTCGCATTGGTAATCTCGAGTCTCTGTGGCCTAAATCAAGCAGTCATAATCCCTAATCCAGAGATCGTTTTCTGCCAGCTATATGGACAAACAATGCATTCATATATAATAGCAGAGCGAGCAGGGAAAGGCTTTTGATGACTCATGTGGTCCAAGTGTGCTTGTACAAATAGGCACAGAGGACAAACACTTAATACACAACACCACGTTTAGCGCTTCAAAGCCGAAACATAGTCTTTTGTTTGTGGTTTTGTTTGCACATTTTGTCTGCTAGGGGCTGTCCAAAGTGAATTTTATTTTGTCTGCTCAAAAACAACACTGGTGCAAGACGTAACCAACACAGACCAACAATTAAAAAAAAAGAGGAAAAAAAAGAGAAAGTGTCCTTTGTGAACCACCCTTTAATTTAGTTTTGGTTTGCCTGAATATATTGTTGTGTCTGTGCTGCATTTGGTGTTTTGAAACTTAAGCCCCGTCCAAACTACTGCGTTTTCATTTAAAAACGGAGACCTTTTGCTACGTTTGTACCTCCCGTCCACACTAAAACGGCAAAAACGGAGACCCAAAACGGAGAAGTTTAGAAACGCTGCTGACCCGTTTTTCGTTTTGAATCTCCGGAGGGCGTTTTAGTGTGGACGGGTCAAAACGGAGGACTTTAAAAACGATGACGCAGAGGCTCACGCTCGGCGTATACACAGGTAATATTCAGTACCAGTAGTAAACTTCACCCGCTGGAACAGTTTCTTACAGTAAGAAACTGCCGCGTCTCAGGCGTGGCTCGCGCGGTAAACGCGTGCATGCTAGAAATAGAACCGACGCCTATTTTTCATGCGACACGCAAGTGTGTTGGAAGCGTTTCCAGGCAAAATAGAATAGGAAAAGATGTTTATATGTAATTTTGACACAAATACATATTAATAAATTACATTTTGATGTTTGAAAGCATTTTTTTACAGTGTATGTTTGAAAGTCTCTAGGTTTACACCGGCACGCGCATGCCCAGTGTTGGTGAATGGTCACGTGATCCGCGTTTTCAGTCGTTTTAATGTGGACGGAGATCAATTCTAATACGCAGCTAAAACGCTGGTGTGGACGGAGATCGTATTCGTTTTAATTCTCCGTTTTTAAACGAAAACGCAGTAGTGTGGATGGGGCCTTAATTTTTAACTCCGATGCTCTGGAAGTACAGTTTTTTTTTTTTTTTTTTTTTTAAACCAGCCAACAAGAGTCTCTTGGGATTTAGGTACATATTTCTTAGTGAAATTGCATCATAATATTTGCCTACTAAATGTTTCATCTTGGGCAAAAAGTTTGCAAGCAGATTTGCAGACACAAGCTCACATCAAATTGGGTTTGTCTGACAAATGCTCAGTGACCCATTTTGCTTAGTGACCCATTTCTCTTTCAATGCTGTTCAATAGACACATGATGTGGGGAGGAGTGTGAATTAAAAAAAAAAGATTTTTGGGATAACTGTCGTGGTAAAATCCTCTCTCTGTTCAGCTTCTTACAGAGCCAGTCCGCTGCCATCTTACCCCAGTGGCTGCTGTGAGTTCCTGTAACAAGCATTTAGTGTCAGGGGCCAAAACGTGATCTCACACAACGAACTTTGAGGTGGTAGAAATCTGTAACCTGCCTGGTGTTGAGCTGAACAGGCTTGTTCAAGCTGTTTCTTTTTACTTCACCTGCTGTTTTATTTTAAAATCTGTTTCATTTCATTATTTCATTTAAGTTCAGTTCAGTTCAGTTTTAAAAACAACCCCCAGGACACAATTTCTGAATTGTTTCTACTGAATGTTAAATTTTCAAATCAATTCTACTGAATCATTCATTAACAGCAATAGCACCAGTAATAGAACAACAATTGTTCATTTAAATCTAATTTGCTCTGGCTCTCTAATTTGCATCACTTTTCTGTGTTTACAGCCTTCCAGTGGTATAAGAGTCAATTTTTTGTGAATATCTTTTTTTTTTTTTGTCACTCCAGGATCGCTTGAATTTCAATGAGAGAAAAACCTCCCTCCTGCCTCAGCTGTCACAGCAAATATTTCTCAAATGAATGAAGTAACAGTAGAAATGTGAACAATGCAGTTCAGCTTGGAATCTTTTTAAACCAATTCTTTGAGTATTCACTTTTAACACAGCTTTTCATCTATATATTCATTGCATCGTGATTACGACAGCCATTGCTCCTAGGCTAAAGGTTGTTGAATTTTAATGAGAATTAATGTCAGATTAAGTAGGGTGTTGAAGTGGGTGTTTTGCACCCTTTTTAAACCTTTCAACACCGTGGCGAGTCTCCGGCAGGCGCAAGCTGGTGACGGCATTTGATCTAATGACAGTAAACAACAGTGGAGCATTACAAAACACAGTGGTGTGAAATTCTATGTGGCAGCCAGTCACAGCAGCATAAACCACCTCCTCTTCTTTTAAGTCTAAATTACTTTAGGATTTGCCAGGCAGTGGACAGAGAGACTGTGCAATGTGACTAACCAGATTACTGCTGCACTTTATGTGGGAAGATGGAGCCACAAGTATATGGTGGTACTGCTGGAGAAAGCACCAAGTGAGTGTCAGTATTGAGAGTTGGGTCATAATGAGGCAGGGAAGGGAATTTATGTTCACTCTTGGGAAAGAAACTAAGCTTTATAGAGAATCGACTTTAGTCAACTCCGTCAGTGAATCCTTGAAGCCAAGGATCATATTTATGAAAAATACACAAGTTCCCTGTGACTCATACTGAAATCTTGTCATTTTCCAGTTGGAGAGTTTTACATTCATATTTTATTAGCCGATATATATCAAAGTCTGTGGAAATCCACAGGAGAATGTTTGGATATTTATTTGTGCATGCACATCATCCATTGCCTAAGTCATATATCGCCTAATAAGAGTTATTTTTATTTTATTTTACAAAATAGCTTTTTTTTAATATATTTATTTTAAAAATACTATTTTACCAATGTTAAATGTAATCTTTAATCTCAAAATAAATGTCCATTTTGCATACTGTACATTGTAATGTTGTGATGCCTAAATTCACTTATACTGTATCATGTTTAGTGTTTTATTTTTAACTTATTTTGGCAAAATAGATTAGAATCTTAATATAGGCCATTAAAGCTGTTCTTAAAATATGGATAGGCGTAATGAGATGACATGAAATGATGGGGGAAAGTTAAGAGCCAGGTTTTAACTTTAAACTTGCACGACGGCTCAGTGACTCAGAAAACATGAGCTATCCAACAAAACTTTTCTAAAGTTTAGAAATATGTCACAGTGGCATAATCGCAGAGTCAAGCTGGCTTCCACTAAACGGTTGAGTTTGAATCTTAAAGATTTTTTATTTTTTTGTTCCAGCCACTGCAGGTAGAAAGAAGTGTCAGTCCTTTAGAAGGACTCGCTGTCAAGTGACGCATTTATTGATGAAGACGATCAATAAGAGGAGATGGCCACAGCAGGATCACAACAATTGCCATCAAATATCTCATTTCCAGTGTCAAATTTCTCCAAAGGGCTCATTCACAGCACTGTACATTATGTTCTACCAGCCATATTCACCAGCAAGTGAAAGGGTCGCATTTTGAGAGCTGGGGATGATTCTCATAATTACTATGACAGCGTAATGGCCCTCATCTATGCTCAGTTTATTATACATTCCTATATGCTAAAATCAGCCTTAGTCGCAGAGCTTAAACGCATCATTAGCACCTACTTCTGTGATGGTTTACCCACAGCGTTTCAGTGCAGAACAGAATTGTGACCAAATTCAGATATTTATCAATTAAAACCCCTTTATAGTACACTATACTTCTCTTGTGCACTCTCATTTATAGAAAGGACACATTCCTGTTAGTTGTGAGAGTGTATGAACTCTTGGTATGCCATTAGAGATAATGAACAGGCATGCTTTTACATACATTTACACAGCATCAATGAGCTACGCCGCTCAAAGGCATTTTTATTAATCCTACTTATGTTAATTTCATGTGCGTTTTTTTCGTTTGTTTGGACTTCAAATTGCAATTGAAATTGCAATGTTTTGTGAAGAAAACAGGTGATTGCTCATGCAAAAGGGATGTTGCTATGTTTTTTGATGGTTGCTAGGATGTTACAATGTGATTTCTGGTGTGTTCTGGGTTATTGCTTACCACCCAAAGTCTATTTATGAAATTTTGGTATTTTGATATGGCGTTTTCACATGTTCTATCACCTGCAAGCAGGGCTTGACATTAACACCAGCCAGGTGAATTTCAGAATTTGGTGGGTTGAATTTTATATACATTTTTTTAATTGTAGTCTTTTAAAAAGTCATCTGAAATAATAAAAATATACATATACACATCGACACATAATGAAATATATCTGAAACGCAGACTATATACACGATACCAGCTGCGCTTTCTCGCTCTCTCATCTCTCATTCTTTGGCTTCAGACATCTCTGTACTGTGTTTGGCGAGTACAGTAATGTTTGTATATCTTCTCTCTCTCTCTCTCTCTCTCTCTCTCTCTCTCTCTCTCTCTCTCTCTCTCTTCAGTGCTTTAAGAGAACAAGCAGTTTGGGGTTGCTGAGCCAACACATGGCACACCTCCAACTTCCTTGTCTTACTCAGACAGTTTAAGGCATTCTGCACACACATTTATTCGTGCACATGCCGGTTTCTCATCCTGCCTATCCCAGGAACATTCAAATCTGTGCGGAATGGGACTGTTGCAGCTCTGGAAAATTCTGATTAAACTGTATATTAGCTGAAATGAGGCATGTCAAAACAAACAGGAGCACGCTTGATGGATTTTTACATGTATTTAGCAGTCTGGTCCTCTCAGGAGGGCAGAGGTCTCAATTATTACATGTATATAACATGTATGTATCAGTTATAAAAATGTCACTTGTAATGGATCTTGATTTATCCTGCCTTAACACAACCTTCCATGTGTCAGACCTACACTTGATTAATGCCAGGCTCTAAGGTGACAAACAACATGATGCTAGAACCCATTTAAAGTCTGGATTTGTTTGCATTAAATATGCTATTTATATTCCAAGCCCAGCAGCCATTAAATTGAGGATAGGACTATTGCACTCATTTTAAAATGATGAGCTATGTAAATACAGCACATCACAAATAAAGTATGAATATACGTATGAATATATTTCATGACCATTTATTTATTTATTTATTTACACTCTTATTTTAAATATACTATGTAGTTATTTCTTTATTTTATTTTAAATTACCTTTTGATGCATGCATAGTGTAATTTATGAAATAATTTGGCCACTTATTTATTTAAATACAGTCTTATTTTAAGTATACTCTACTCAAAATATATAATTGACATATTTCCTTTCTTGTTCCATACATACTGTAAGTTATTATGCAATAATTTGATGACCATTTATTTAGTAATTTATTTGTTTAAATAAATATAATTATTTAATTTGCAGTGTAGCTGTGATTTAAAGCAAAATTTGGATTTACCAAACACTAAGAAATGATAAAATTCACATTTCTTCATTCTTAATTCAGCTTTTCACTCAATTGTTATTCCATATTCCAAAAAAATCACTAGTAGTCTTAGACATTTGGACCCTTCTATTGCGTGCTCAGTCCTGAATGATTAATTTAGGTGACTGGGCAGCCCATAGTTACTTACTCATGCTTACTAATATGTTCATTGTGACAGACAGCGTTGCTCCGGGGAGAGCAGCTTTTACTTTAATGCAACGCTATAAGCCTTTGTGAGATCGCCTGGCAAAGAGGGTCGACATGTAAATCTAATGTCGAAATGCTTGGCTTTCCAAGGAACTGTTTGCAAACGGGATCTGTAGAGATTGGATTCTCGGGCTAGTTTAGTCATCATCGTTACTACATGCTTGGAGGAATGTAGTTGGTTTCTTGCTCAGCTCCTCCGAGGCAAAGCTGAAGAGAATGAAGCTATTTTTGAGGCAGAGAGGAAACACTCATGCATAGTAAAAAGATGGATTATCCATACAGACAACTATAGAGATGTATCGGGTGGATTAACGACGGTGATTATGCTCAAAACGCATTGCCAAGCACGCTGATTTAATGAAACGCGTTTTCCAATCATTGTACTTTCTGTTTAACAAGCAGTTCTCTTTTAGTCCTCCACTTTGTTTGTTGACTTGCATGCATTTGGTCCTTTGAGAACAAATGGTTACAAAAATGAGCAGAATATTTCACCCCAAAATCAAAAGAATGTTTTTTTTTTGTTTGTTTTTTTCCTGGAAGGTTCCATTATTTTTTATGACAAATAAACTTTCAAAAGTTACTATATCACAGTAATTGAGCCAAATTACTAAAAGTAAGATGCATTATGGCAATGTGTGTTAATGTGCATTACACTTAATTAAAATAATTTATTTATTTTTTGCATCATAGTAATGAGAATCATAGGAACATCATTTTAATTGTACTAAACTTAAGTTTTATCTTTCTGATTTTTTTTTCTTTTGCTTTTGGTGTGAAATATGGCCTCGACATGTTTTCACAACATTACCTTAGAAAATTTTTTTTTAAATAATTTTACCAAAATGTCATGTATTCAAATTCAAAGTGCAACCATACTCTTAAGAATTTGGAAAATCCACCACTATAAAGGATTTTCTTTTCTTCACTGTATACGTGTCGTGCACACCTATTTTTAGGTCACTCCAGGGGAGAAAATATTATCTTAGGCCTCTGAAGTGCTCGATACATTTTTTTTACTTTCCATCATGTCAGTTGTGAAAGGACCATTAGAGCGTTTGTCATTAAACTTCTCCCAGTGAAGCGCTTAATGAACTGAGAGCCGCAGCTCCAGTCCAGCAGTTCAACTAATCCAGGAGAGTCTCTGTGGATGCCATCACCTACAGCAACAAAGCCAGAGGCTGTTCACTACTGGGACATAGGCGTATTCATGCTCAGATATTATGTCCTCACCCATCCCTCTCCTTTTTTTAATTGGCTATGGTCCTCTGTTCTCTTGTGTGTGCTAACCTAGAGGACAGGAAGTTCTCCCTGTGGAACAAGAGGGATTCAGGGACAGTTCTAGGATTAGTAAAGGACATCATCAGTAGATAGAGGCAATAAAACGCAACAGTGACCACTCACATGTTCTTAGTTCACATTTATTATGTCATGTCTTTTATTTTGAATTCATGTTTATTGGTTCATGTGTCTATGTCATGTAATCTCTGTTTTGTTTTTATTGGGTCCCTTGCTTCATGTGTCATGTTCTGATTGGTTCATTGTCCTGATATCTTGTTAACAGTCTTATTTCATTGGTTCACGTTCATTAGTTCCATCGTGTCATTGGTTGTTTTGGTTGTGTGTTCCCCGTAGGTTTGTAGCCCCCAAGTTTGTTTGTCATGCATTGTTCTCTGCTGTTGGTGAGTTTTGTAAAGTCTCCTTATGCTCAAGTCAAGTTCAAGTCTGTCATTGTTTAGTTCTGTTTAATTTGTATTTTGTTCTACTTTCAATTAACCGCACTTGGGTTAGTTCAACTCCCCTCTCAAAGGACTTAAACGATACATCCAGAAGTATATTTCCTATTAATTGTTTCTTTCCACAAGGATTTAAAAAAGAGTTCTAAGACATAATCAAACCAACCAGCTGTGAGATGAATCGCAGTTTTTCATTTTATTTGAAGCCAAATAGTATTTGAAAATCTGAGAAAAAGACAAATGCTTTTATAAGCTAATAATTGCACACATCCCATTGCGAATGACAATGTCGAATCAAAGCGGTACAAAATATAAAACTACTAACTTAGAATCTTTTATACAATATAATACAATATATTTCCCGTTTATTGCAAAATATTTAGATAAATAACTTGTTTGAGAGTATAGTAAACTGATTCAGTGCTGCTTGGTAGTAAACGGCCCCTTATGACTTTGATTCATTTGATTGTTAAAAATCAATGTAGGAAAAAACTGTAACCCTATCATTGGGGATGTATTAATAAAGGAATGAGAATCTCAAGGATACAGCTTTTGTTTGCATTTGAATTGAAAAGCAAAAAAAAAGCACATGGCCAAAAAGACACCGTGGGTTCAAATGCTTGACATAGATGGCTCCTACTTCTACTCCACAGAACAGAAACAGATGCAGCCTGCAGTGTCACCCTGTTTTATCTCATCACATTGAATTCATGGCCTAATGTAATCTGCAAATAAACACTAAAGCTTAGAGAGACCAAAAGAATGAGTCAGTGACCTCTGTTTGACTGACAGAGGAAAAAAAGAGCTCAATTTATTTGAAAACACTATAATCTGGCCAACATATTTCAATGGAATATAGACAACAGCTTTTTGTGTCTGTAACATGCCACCATTACAGAGGTTATGCAAGCTTATTGCATAGTCCATAGATTATTTAATAGTGTACTTTTTTTAACCAATGTTAGAAATTCTATTTTTTTGTCTGAATTGCATGTTTAGGCAGTACAAATACATTGCCTATTTTTTAGCATGGAGATTATTCTCTGGTTTTAAACCGAGTTATTGATTTGATTCGGCTCCATCTTTTGGCACTGCGAGTGTAAACAGCACTTGTAATAATATGGCAGTTTTCTTTCCATCCATGCTCAGAGATCAAAGTAAGCTTCTGATTCGTGGCCACTGGGCAACTTCCACTCGGCCATCACAGACTAATCACTAGGCGTCCGGCTGACAGATTACAGCCCTTCTGGACGCTGCGGTCACAACTAAACCCACAGGGAACTCTGGCTAATCTGAAATGCCCTGTGAGCATATGTGTAAAGTCCACCGATCTAAAGCTCTAAGCTTTGCTCGTTTTATTCCAACTTTTCCTGTTCATTTATAGTCTGTTGATTGTATTACCCATCAATCATTCAGTCTGCCGTTCAATTGTCTGTTGAGGATGTGGTGCGTGAGTGTGGATAATTGTGAGTCGAAATGGTGCAATCGCTAAAACTGCCAGGACAAAGAACTCGCAGTTTGTAATTAATAGCAAAGGGATTATCAAATGCATGCAACAAACAGGCTTGAGGATTTCTCTGCTGAAATGTTCATTTTTAAGAGACAGTTTTGTCTTGCTAGCGATAAAAATAAACTGCATTGTTTAGGTTTCTATAAACAACTCCAAAATGACCATGGTTTTTACTACATGTTTATGCAGACAAGGTTATCTGGAACAGAGAGGATTACGGTTGTAAATAAGGATTTGAATAATGTGAATATTACGGCAGGATGTTTGGCGGCTGATAATGCCACATTTATTTACCGCTTTCTCACGAATGCACGTTTGCAATCCCTCCAACTTTGCAAGGTTACTTTTGCAATATTAATGGACTTTTTATTCTCATTAGCCAAGGATTTAACCGTTATTTTGATTCCGGTGGAAGCAGTTTCTCAGAAAACTGGGAACAAATTTACAGTGTGCTTCATCTAATCATCGTTCTCATCTTACAGCCTTTAACATTTTACTGTCATGTACCAGAATGAAATAATCTTATAACTTTTTTAGAGTCAACATTTGTTTTTGTGTACATGTTCCTGGTCTTATTTTTATTTTTTAATCAAGCCCTCCTGTCATATAGAGACCACAGGATCTTGTAGGACAAAATGAAGTCCTTACATCACGTTACAAATGTGAAATATGTCTTAAATACCATTTCATGTTGTCTTCGCCTTCTGCTCTGTCAACATGTAATTACATATTTTGTGCATCTCTGCTCCTTGACTTGAATGAAAGAGGTCAACAGAAGATCAGAGTCTCTAACTGTCAGAATGGCTATTGACGGCTCACCTACCGTGGAGGAAAAGGTCTCTCAGCTTTGAAAGAAAACATAATGATCATGGATGTCAAAATGCCAAATCGCAGTTGAGAGTTTTCTCGACAGCCTCCTCCATTCCTCTGGTGTGCGCTGTAATGGCGTCCTTGTTAATGTCAGGCCCATCATGGTTTGCATGATGGCACTATTTTCAATTTCCATTTATTAATGCCTAGACACATGGAAATGTCTTATCTAGGGGAGATTAAATCAGTAGTGTATACAGAGAGTGTCAAGTCAAGCCACCTTTATTTATAGCGCTTTATACAATACAGATTGTTTCAAAGCAGCTTTACAGTGATAACAGGAAAATAATGCATTTTGGCGGTTGTTTAGTTGAGTGAATACTGTGGTTAGGTCACATTCAAAGTCCTCTAAGTGCAATATATACATAGGAGGGTAATGTTTAAGTAGTTTAAATGTAAGTACAGAGATGATACAAATTACTCAATCCCACCTTAATAGTGTCTGATTGCAGCAGTGACAATTAAGTACAATTCATTTCCTCTGCGGATCCCACTCCGGGGTGAAGACTAAATTACCGTTTAGGATGTTAGTATGTCATTACAGGTCCTGTTTTTAGCAGGGTCCCAAGACAACAATCATTAAGCTATTTAACTAATGTTTAGTGTAAGAAACGGCTTCAGTAAAGGATGTAGATTTAAAGTATATAATAATAAGAGCAGTTTATTTAATTAATATGTTCACTTAGTATGGTCACTTTCCATAAAATTTCTTAAAATACTTTTGTCTGCCACTAGTGCCATTTTAATCTTCAAAAAAAAAAAAAAAAATGCAGTTAGATGAATTTAAATGTTATGCAATGATTTGTTTGATTTAATTAATGAATGTAATTTAATTACAATAATAATAAATAGATTTATTTTTAACTAATTTAAAAGTATTGATATTATTAATTGCATATATATTTATATATATATGATTACAATTAATTGGCATATGTAATTAAATTTGATTACATGAACACATTTTTTAATTTATTAATGTAATTAAAATCCATTTAATATAAAATTGTTTATATAGGATTAGTTGTGTGATATTTGTGATTACTATTAAATTAATTACATGAATACATTTGTAATTTATTCATGTAACTAAAATCAGTTTAATTTAAAAATATTGCTCTATGTTATTAACTGCATGATATGTTTAATTGCAATTCATTTGATTAGGCATGTCATATTTAGCATGTCATATTTTTATTACATAATTTTTTTTTTTTTTAATTGATTGACTAATAATAGTACACTCTTGTTTTCTTTTTTTGCATATTTTTTTTCTTCTTTCTTTCTTTTATTCAATGGTTGCCTCTCTTTGGTCTCTGAAGCACTATAAGCAGTTTCTAAGTTGAGTGCACTGATATCTGGAGGATTTGGAAACCAAGATCATAATTCGCCTCTTTGGGCACCTTTGCGCATCACGGCAGATTATTTCCTGTCATGTTCATTGACAGCTTCCTGCTGCTCATTTTTGCGGCTTCCTTTTGATCTTACAAAATCCCTAAGCTGTTGAAGTTACCGTCTTCATCCAAAGACGAAATGTCTAAAAGCATTTGCCGTGTTGAGCTGAATATGCCGTCCATCGCTAAAAACAAGAGATTTTGGCTTAGTCTCATCTTTCGCTTTCATATTCTACATAATAGAAGTATTGTCTTATTTTGTGACTTTATTGCTGGTATAGTCGATTTCCTGGTGGGCTGACTGACGGGTACAAATGAGTGCTGTGTATATCCCACAGCCTTCTGAAGTTTTGCTGATGTCACTCACGAACAGATAAGCATTATGAGAGCGCAGGAAATGTTCTAACCTGCCTTTGTTCAATTTCACACGCTTTATGAAATGTCAGGTCTGGCTTCTCATCTGAGCGCAACACGAGCAAAAACAACTCGAATTTGAGCATTACCTGTTCTGTTTATTCTAGGCATCACAACAAAACACGAGCTTTGATCTAATACCTTCACCAGTGGCCGGTTCAGACATCTAGTGATTTTTTTTGGGGGGCCCATTTTTTTGGCAGTGTTGGTTCAGACACATTTCCCAGAGTACTAGGGTAATTTACTTCTCAATGTCCACTAATGGAGAGTTCTTGATCTCCTGACCTCTCTTGGCCCCCAAAATCAATATGGCGCTCAATGGAGTCAAAGCCATAAAGGCTTAATTCTTTTAGTTTTTTACATTTAGGGTTCCCTCACCAGAGGAAAGGACTTAATCCTACTGTTTGATTTGTTGGAGCAGCTGTGTAAGCTGTAATAAGAACATTAAACATCTCAGCCTGACCTTAACCAAGAGATTGACTGTTCCACATCTTTCTTTACAGTATAGGTCAGAATGCTTGAATCAAATGACAGACTCGTTCAACGCGCCCCTGGGAGACTCTAAATACCGTGTGAACATTTTCCTGCCTGAAGTGTGAATGAGAAATATTTTAACTAGATATGCCCAATACCAGTTTGAATAACAGCCAATATTAGATTTTTTTTATATATATATATATATATATATATATATATATATATATATATTGTATTTATAGATGTCTGTTGATATTGGATATACTGCGTACTTATTTCCTCTATTTTTTACATTTAGAATACCAATCATTAAACGCTCACTTAAAATGAATCTATAGAAACAATAATAATTTGATAACATTGATACATATAATCTTAAAGCCAATCTTTAGGGTCAGTAAATTGGGGTTGGGGTTATGGTTTTATTCAGCAAGGATGCATTAAATTGATCAAAACTGACAGTAAAGACATTTGTAAAAGATTTCTATTTAAAATAAATTAGTTTTTTCTATTCATCAAAAAATCCTGAAAAAAATTATCATGTTTCCACAAAAAATATTAATCTGTTTTCAACATTGAAAATAATAATAAATGTTTCTTGAGCACCAAATCATAAAGATTTCTGAAGGATCATGAGACACTGAAGACTGGAGTAATGATGCTGAAAATTCAGCTTTGCCATCAATTACATTTAAAAAACAGTTATTTTTAATATGTACAAATATTTCACAATCTTGCTGTTTTACTGTATTTTTGATCAAACAAATGCAGCCTTGGTGAGTATAAGAAATGTTAAATAAAATCATACAAACCCCAAACTTCGGTACAGTATTCATTAATTGAATTTTAATATCAGCCATTTATCGGTTATGGTGATATTATGTTATGGCTGATTTGATATTGTTTTGGCCCAGATTTTAACATAAACTTTTAACATAAACTCTAAACTCCGTTTGCAAGGTTTAAAATGAATCCTGCAGGTCTGGGCTAAATTTCTGATATCAAAAAGTACAATAAATAAAACAGAATGATAAACTCATGTGAACCAGATATTGAGCACAAAATGGAAACCTTGAGAAATGTTTGGCGCCACAGAGATCTTTCATCTGTTGCACTTGACTGCATGAGAGCTCTGTATCTTTCCAGAAGTGTCATTTATACATCTCTGATCTCATAACCCTCCATGTTAGAGCTTTGGAAAATGAGGAAAGCGAGAGAGATGGAGGTGTAGATACTGGTGGGTTTTGGGGTTAAAGGAAAGGTGTCTCTCCGGTCGCCTGACAGAGGCAGTGCAGTGGAGTGTGACCACATGACAGTTTGAGGGCATGGTGAATCCCACTCTTTCTTCTGTCCGTGATACACGGCAGCTTCAAACCACAATCCCATCTCATAAGAGGGTTTCGAACAAGCCAATACTCTCCAAGGAGAAGGCCTTATCTGTAGATTTACACACTCCCCACTCAGTGTAAATTTTGTGTCACAAATGTGTCTGTCAGCCAAAAAGGAAAAGAGCAGAAGAGCTTGTTGTACTGTAGGCTTCCTCAAACTATATCTTGTTGAACTGTTTTAAAGAAAATGTGTTCCTAAAGCTAAATCAAGCGAGATGAATGCAAAATAAAATGATTACTATGCATGTAATTAATTATAACTTCTGGCCTTTGCATTAAACACATCTTGTGATTGCATAAGGACACTGAATAAAATGACTTTCGGTGTTAAAATATGTTCTTAAAACTCAAAAATGTGGCATGACACATGTGGACATTTTGATCTGGTTCTCAAGTGGAAATTGTATTTTATTATTTTAGATACACGTTTATAAATAAAAGTAATGGTAAGTGAACTATTAAAAAAGATTTATTTTATTGTATATACACACACTTTTATATATAAACAGTTATATTAAGTAAACGTGATGTGTAATAATAATTTTGATTATAATTAAATATATTTTAATATTTTTTATGTACACTGCTTACATAAACTGTAATATTAAGTTAACTATTTATAGTATATGTGTAATATTTGTTTTACCATATTTGTTTTATTTTATTTACCAGCAAAATGGATTTTTGAATAGTAAATATATCTTTAATAATCAACCCCTCAAGGTGTGGCATGTGGAAGACTTTATGAATGATGGGCTTTACGGGTTTGCTGAGCTTCCTGTGGGTCAGATTGCGTACTAATGGCCCACTCTCTGTATTAAAGCATTTTCCCACCACTTCTATGTTAAAGCATCTCCATAATTTCCATTTTGGGTAGGGTGGAAACAGAGCAAAAGTGGGTCGACAAGGTACATCTGACTTTGAGATATGTACCCTACTTTCTCCTTCCACAAAGCAACAACAAATCACCTCATCTATATCTTTAGGTCTACCGAGAGCTTGCCCGAAATAAATTAATGAAATTACAACGTATTGCATTACACCTTCCATATCTGGCTTTGACTTGACCTTAGCAAGTAGGGTCTGAGCAAAGGACATCACTAGGTTGGGGATGATTACTGTTTGTAATGTTTACAAAGTGCTTGTCTCAGCAGTAATTGTTAAATTATACACTTATTTGTACCATGAATGTAATTTGTCAAGCAAAAATGACAGTTTGAGATATTAATTCTTTAGTTGTGTTACAAGTACATAATTTGTAGTCTCCTCTAATCAAAGTAGTGGCATTTCTTAACTGCATCTTCAGATGTAGAGTAAAGCCATGTACTCACGTAGAGAGTGCCATTCATCCTGACGTATGGTCTTGGTGATGTTGTAAGAGAGATTCTTGGGTATTGTGGCTGAGGAGTAGTGGTACTTGATATAGGAGCATCTGGCAATGGACCCTGCAAGTAGAGAAGTAGAAAAAATGAGTTTAAGTACTGGTAAAATAAGTTTTGCTCATGGATGAACAGATAAACCAGAAATTATTCGTGTTTATGGTGCAAAGAGTTACAATATTGCACTACTCCCTAAAAAAGTAACTAATTACATTACTTTTTATGGAAAGAAAAGCATTACATTACTTTTGTGTTACATTTTCTCACGTGGCTGAGGCTCACTCTCTTTCAGGCATTGCAGGTGTTTTGTACAGAGAAGTTATTTTTGAAAGTGTTTACTTAAACAACATATCTTATATAACATGAACCTTCATTTTCTTTAAACATTTAGAATATAATTGTATTCAGACCACTTCAAATAATTCCTGACCACTAATGCCATACAAAAGATCTACCAAAAGATTACCTACTGCACAACTCTTTTTAATTAAAAATGTTTTGTTACTTTTGAACTTTTTGTCTGTTCCCACGCATGCATGAGTGTACATGTCTAAGTGACTGTTATGGAGAGGATAAAGAATTTTAATTGGGTAGTTTAAAAAATGTTTGAGCAAGTTAATTGAAGTGAAAAGTAATGTGCATTACCTTTTAAAAAAAGTAACTCAAATTAAAGTGGGTAAAGTAATACATTACTCGTTCCAACAAAAAAGTAATCTGATTACATAATGCACATTACTTGTAATGCATTACCCCCAACACTGCTGACAAATATGACGAGATAACATCAGTCAACTTATTGCATTGACAAGGAGAACAACAGTAGATAATGTATTGATTTCGATGGAGATAATATTGTCTTCATTTTCCAGATCCACATCCCACACACTCCTGCAAGAGATTTCCATTTCACTGTATTTAGCAAGACCAGAATACAAATCTTCACACCTTCAATTGTTGTATTTTTTTTCCCTTTTCTCCTTCACTTTGAGAGATTCCAGGAGGCTTTTTCAACATTTACAAAGTCGTGTGATTTGTGTTTCTCTTTGTTCCTAATCAAACAGTGGTTTCCTGTAGCTTGTCACATCTGAATTCCTTCTGGTTTCAGTGTATTTTGAGGCTTTTTGGTCGACAGCATATCTCTCAAGCTTTGAGGAATGAGTTATGCGGTGTCGTGTCTGAAATTATTTCATTTGTGAGCACTCTGAAGCGCGTTTGTGAATGATATGGCCTTTAGAATGAGGCTTGCACACATCCTCCCCTTTAGACAGGAAGATGATGTGCTCATGTGTCTTCAGAGCTCACGCACATGCACTGATCAGCAGTGGAAAAGGGCTGACAAAGATAATGATACATATTTCTGTGTCCTAATGGTACACGCCAGCAATCATTCCAGCTTGCACTATTGTCCAGGATATCATTTCCTGTTGATTATGAAACTCTGCAGATAGAAAATGGCAGCCTGTACCATCCAGAAAAGAGAATTATAGTCCCAATGCTCTACTCTGTCTTCCATTATCTCATTCCTCCAGGAACCAATAGACCAGCTAAAATCTATGTTGTGTTACTGAGGGAAGTTCTAGTGTCACATTGATTAACAAATCATTATTGTCGGAAGTTGAGAATGGATACGCTTGCAGTGGAACTCTACTTGTTTCATTGGTCATAAAGTGGCGAGCCAACACATAACCACATTATAGATTTATTTAGGGGTGTAACAGTACATGCATTTGTTTTTACTATTATTACTATAATTTTTTCTAAAATCATATTTGTTATATGTTTTTACTATGTGTAGTGCCACAGTATTTACAGCTTGTGGGGAAATCAATCTACAATGGCTTACTTATAGGTGTCTTTGCATATTGTGTGGGATAGAAAATGACACATTTCATGTTTAAACATGGCTTACACTGGGTTTAATGAGCAACTCCACGAACATCTCCTGTTACACAGGCTTGTAAGACAGATTGTTCTTGGCCCTATGCATCCCTGTGGGGCAGAAGCTGATCGGGTCAGCGACCGAGTGTAAACCAAAACCATCTTTCTTCCAGGCTGACCAGACAGCATGTGTTCCTGGGTATAGATTTTTTGATGGCCAAAGCCTGGGAGAGTTGAATAGATTTTAAATACTCCAAAGAAATCTAAGGGCATAGCAGAATGGCAGTGTCACTGGGAGCGCAGTACTTACTTTGATTGGGATGTGTGACTCAAATACAGAATTGCTTAGTTTAATTGGGGACGTTGACTTGTGAGCTTCCATCCCCTTTTACACCTTTCAACATTGTATAAATGGTAGTGGAAGCCTAATAGAGTGTTTGCTTTAGTTTAAAAAAAAATCAATTTACAGAACAATCTACGTTAATGTTAAGCTGCACTCCAAGTTACACCAGTAGCTTCAACTGTTGATAAAAGGCAGGATAGATCCATACTTTCATGTTGTTTACGCCCTACTATCTGAATGTCACAGCAGAAATCAAGGCTCATCAGACAAGGCAACGTTTTTCCAATCTTCTATTGTCCAATTTTGGTGAGCCTGTGAATTGTAGCCTCAATTCGCCTGTGCGAATTGTACACTCACTGGCCACTTTATTAGGTACACCTTGCTATAGTAGCGGGTTGAACTCCCTCTTTTGCCTTTAGAACTGCCTTAATTACAATTAATGATCATTTTAAAACATAAAATAATTGTTTTAATATAAAGTATATGCTTATTATCATGCTTTGAACTAATTAATTGTTAAATAGTCAGCTCTAGTGCGCGTGTATATTTTTACAAGGACTGTATATTTTTACAAGGGCTGCATATTTAATTTAATTTTGTACAATTTTATGTACAGTACAAAGAGAGACTCAGCAAGTAGGCTACTATTTCTTTGGCAAGCTCTCCTCTGCTGTCTGCTTTTCTGCTCATTGTGCTAATCTAAAGTCTGCAGACAGGCATTTGGGAGACTGGGAGAGTCTCTTACTTATTTATGAATCTCCAGCCTGTCTCACTTTGCTTTAACTATCATAGAGAGAAAAAGGACATTTTAGGTTTTTCTTTTTTCTTTTTTACCCTGCAAGGGCATTTTCAGCTGTTTACTCCAGGATTAATCACTGCCATTATCCACAACTAATGTGTCTACTCAGACGAATTTCAAAATAAATAAATAAATGGATTTTAAATAATCCATTTGCGACACGTTTCACACATTGCCAGCCGAAGTGCGAAGGCACCGTTACAAAATTAATCACCCTTGAAACCTCATCTTTAAATTTCCTCTGGATCCTTTGGAATGTCAAACTTTGCCATTTTTCCAATGTCTTTGTCAATAATTCATGAGCCCTTCTTCACTTCACTTTTTCACTCCCTCTGGCCAACACATGCCTCCCAATGGGCAAAACCATTCTAAGTAAAACCTCAGATACACAATATTGACAACTCAGTAAGATAGACCTATTATACTTGATTAAGAACTGCTTGTCAGGTAACAGATTACAAATAGCCTGACATTTGACTTGTCCTGGGATCAATGATATGTGTCCAGTGTCCTCATTACATGTAAACTGGATCAATGCTGTGTAATATCACTGAGGTTCATGCAAAGTCACCAGTGTTGCAGCTTTAATATTGCAAAGGGGATTAACTTGATCTCCCCTTTAAAAGTGGCACAGATATATAACACATTAATTTTAGGTAATATAAGAGCAGAAGTTAATATGCTCTAACAGATCATTTTAAAACAGTAAATAATAAACTATGTGCCACAGCTGTTTATATATTTAATAACTCTGGATCCTTGCAAATATGTGCTTTGGAGTCAAAGTAAATAAAATGAATCAAATTGTTTGTACATATAAGCCTATTCAATATTTATTTTATTTTATTTTATTTTATTATTTTAGTGATAATGACCGGCTACTCAAAAATAAGTTAATAAATGGGGAAGAAATGATCAGTGTTATTTTAGTATCATTGAGCTAATATTATATTATATTATATGTAAAAATATATATTTTTATATTTTCCATTTTAATTTTAATTAAATTAATTTTGTTAAAATAAAGAGTCTGAATAAAATGAGTAAAATGAATAAAAATAGAATAAAATGTCTATCTATATAGTTTTTATTAATTTTTATTTCAGTTTTAGGCATTTTAGTACATCGATCTAATCTAAATGAAAATATATAGGCTATATTTTAAATTATTTCATTTTGGTTATATTAAAATATTTTGCCACAGAGAGCCACATTTGATCAATCAGAATCAAAGTATTTTATTTTATATTCTATTTTTGAATACAAAAATATTTAGCTACAGAAAGCCGCGTTGACCAATCAAAATCAAGTATTCCAGAGACCTGTGTAATAAATGTATATAAACATCTGACATACTTCAAGTAATTGTACATCCCCATAAATATTTAATATGTAGGGCATTGCAAGAATTACTTATTAGACCGCTTTATTAGAGTCAAAAAGGCATGTCAAATTGTAGCAGTGGATTATTCTTGAATCTTGACCTCTCTGTCAGGAGCTATTCGGCGTCAGTGCCGCTGACTCCAGGAGTGCAGTGCGCACACTGAACTGAACCGAGGGCTGTATCCGCTGGTGATGTAGTTGTTTGCTAAGCAGTAACGCAGTTGTGGAGGCGAGAGTGATCAGGTGCTAGGGCTGATGTGATGCTTTTCATATTTATTTCCATTAATCATAAACTCCCCCCCTCTGCTACAGGCCTGTAGCCATGCTGCCAGCATGTGCTGCAATTCCCTTTGTTAAGTGGCAAGCATTACTCATCATTACGCTGTTCATGTTGCCTTAGTGTTCGAGTCAAATACAGTGCTGTTTCTCAGAAGAATGACAGATCGATTTAGTGTTTGTATGCAATTATAGTAATAATTGTAATGTAATCTTCCTTTTTGGGGGGGGATACACTAAACAACTTCATTATGCCAAGGATCGCCGAAAGAGCTGCTTTTATAGGACCCTCTTCTTAAAACATAAAGGCAGCTAGCCTATATATTTTAATAGTCGATAGTGTGAGAACAATACTATCCAAAATATTAATACATTAGCTTTTTGTACTAAATCTAAGGGTACGTTTACATGACAACGATATGCTTAAAACGGAGAAGTTTTTAGACGACACCATTGTCAAAACGATCCCTATTACACGTATCCGTGAAAACTACTAAAAACGCTGAAACAATCTACTGAAATAATATTGTATGTAGAAATCTGCAGAGAAATATTTGTATACCTCTAGATCAGAGATTAGAAGGCTAAAATGTACCAAATAGTTTATTTACATATATTCAAGACTGTTTTAAGTTGTTTTTGTCACAGTTGGGTTGCAATAAACGAGTAGAAAATGATCTAAATGTAGCAGTTAAACTTGTTAAAACAAAGAACTCAGGGAACTAGAAACATAACACAAAGTAGAACTGACAATGAAATGAAAGAAACACAGGGATTAAATAGAACAAACCAATCAAAGAAACGTGAAACACCTGTGACCACTAAATCAAACCATGTGTAACCTAGGAGACTAACAGGCAGGGAAACAGAGGATGACGGGACTAATTAACAGAACAAGAAAACCAACCTAGAAACAGACATGAACAGAAAAGGATAATAAAAGCAATCTCTAAACATGAACAAACTCAAAATGTGACATTTTTATTTAATATATTCAAGAAATATTTTTTCTTTAATTAAATTTTTTTGTTAGTTAGTTATGTTTTGTTTTGTTTATAGTTTATGGATAATAACCATGCTTCTAAACAAGAAAAAAGGGGCATCATTAATTTTTCGCGGTCACAAAAGCATTTGTCCAAAGGATGCCGCCTCAGACCAATTAAATTTATTTTCAAAATAAATTGTACAGTGCTTTCCCATTAAATATTGAGTTTTACAGAGAATATTGAACTGTAGTGAGCATGATAAAGTTGACGAGAAACTGGGTAGAAAAGATATATAGATACTCTTTAAAAAATAATTGTGATGAATCTAATTTCCAACCAGTCTTGAGAATAGCAATGGTAGTCAATTATGTAAATATACTTTTTTTCTTGCATTTTAACAAATTTCACCTTTAGCAGTTAGGTTTTCTTTCCCCTAATTGCATGGTGTCTTAGAAAAAGCAGAGAATGAGTCCTGCAATTCCTAAAGCATTGTGCACTAGCAGACCTTTGTGAGATAGCAAAAGATCAACATAAGGCATGATACGAGTGCTTTATCAAAGCTGGAGTAAGTCATGCTTGACACTAACAGTCCCAGAGCGGCATTATCATCTAGCTGACTCATAGTGTTTGACCCGACACTCCACAATCTAATTATAAATGTGCCTCATGGTGGTCTCTGTCCTTATGATCAAGATAAAGGCTGTTGATAAAGACTGAGAGAGGCTTTTGGCATAAAATGTCTATGAGTCAAGATTCTGCTTCACTCCATTGTGTGCCGTCACCCACATGCATATGGACTTCAAAGATCCCTGTCATCATACAATCTGTTTTTTTTTTTCTCCCTCTCCCTTTGCCCCCAGTGTAATGGCTGACATAATGCATGTGTGGCTTTATTATTTTTCAGTTAGGAGCATTGCTGGAAAAGCATAGTGCTAATGACTGTGTACATCCGAGTAAATTTCCCTTTGTTTTTTGTTTTTATTGCAACTGAGTCAGTTTCTGTGCAAGCTAAACGGCACTTTCAGTGCACCTTAAAAGTTAAAGTCTTAAAAAAGAAATATGCATGTATTTATAAAATTGAATATTGCATTATTTCCACAAAAGGATTAAAATTGAATATAGTATTTTTCCACAAAAGGAAAAAAAATATATAACTTTATAGAACAAATTACATATGCAAATTGCATAACGTAAGCAGGCTAATATATTTGTTGTATACATCTGTTTGTCATAGGTTGCTTAAATATTAAATGTACTATTAAATTAAATTATTAAGTTAAAATATAGATAATATAACATAATATAATATTAAATAATATAAAAAAAAAATATATATATATATATATATATATATATATATATATATTAGAAAGTGTACTTTTTCAAATCAAAATTATAATTTTTCTATTATGTCATTGTTTAAATAACAGATATATCCTGGTTTACTCCTAAAATTCAGTATTAAGATATTTACAGTTATGTGAAAAAGAAAGGAAAATATTTTGAATTCCATGGTTTTACATATCATGACATAATAAAAACAAATAATCTGTCATGGTCTTAACCTTAGGTAAATACAACCTCAGATGAACCACAACGCATGACATATTACACTGTGTCATTAATTACTTAACAAACATAAAGACAAAATGGAGAAGCCATGGATGACAAACTTCTTTTTCACATGACTATATATTGTTATATAATGCTGATTTTAAATATTTTTATACATTATAAAATGTATTTATTTTAAAGGGTTAGTTCACCCAAAAATGAAAATTCTGTCAGTAATTACTCACCCTCATGTTGTTCCAACCCCGTAAGACCTTCGTTCATCTTCGGAACACAAAGTAAGATATTTTTGATGAAATCTGAGAGCTGGATCACTCCTCCACAGGCTTATGGACACTATAACTTGCTGGCCCAGAAAATGTATTAAAGACATTGTTAATATAGTCCAAGTGACTCCAGTGGCTCAATCTTAAGTTTATAAAGCGACGAGGATACTTTTTGTGCGCAAAAACAAACAAAAATAACGACTTTATTCCACTATTCATTTAATTCTCTTTGGGCCTCGAGTCTTTTCACGTAGTGTTTTTGCATAGCGCGTCTGTGTTGCACGTCACCACGTAGGCTCACTATTGGGCGATGCTGGTCATGTGTGTGATACGTGGTGACGCGCAACACAGACGCGCTACGCTATTGCACTACGTGAAAAGACTCGAGGCCCAAAGAATAAAGTCGTTATTTTTGTTTGTTTTTGCGCACAAAAAGTATTCTCGTCGCTTTATAAACTTAAAATTGAGCCACTGGAGTCACTTGGACTATATTAACGATGTCTTTAATAACTTTTCTGGGCCAGCAAGTTAAGGTGTCCATAAGCCTGTGGAGGAGTGATCCAGCTCTCAGATTTCATCAAAAATATCTTAATTTGTGTTCCGAAGATGAACGAAAGTCTTACGGGGTTGGAACAACATGAGGGTGAGTAATTACTGACAGAATTTTCATTTTTGGGTGAACTAACCCTTTAATAGTTTATATATATATACAGTATATATACATATACATATACATATTATCTTTTTATTTATATTTTAAATAATTGACTTTTTTTATTGACTGGTCCCCGTACTCACACATAGAGTAGTGCACAAAAAAATGCACAAAAACAAAACTGCCATAAAAAAAAATATTTTGTATGCTTCCATACTAAATTCCAAAAGCAAAAATGTTCTCACACACTTTATTCCAGAGCAGGGTAACATGTCTCTTTGTGTGCCCACACTCTGTTTATTCCTCCAGACCTGTTTATCGCTGGCAGAGACAAGCACGTGGAGCTGCCAGATGGACGCTGTGGTGCAGTACGCGCCCTGGCCTCATTATTCGGTGACCCAGATTGCGGTCCATCCCTCCCCGAACCCAAACCAGACTGGATTATCGGCGAGATACACCAGTTAAGAGCACTGGTTGGTTGTAACGGGGAGGGATATTATAACGGTCAATTATTCTGACCCAGCTGATGTGTTTCACTGTCTCCATAATTACAACACAGCACATCAGCGGAAGGCTTGTGCAGGTAAAGCAGTTCGTTGCTGCAGGGAACGTGACAGATAGATTGTCTCTGCTTTACAAGTGAAGTGAAATTAATTCAGAGATGCTTCATGCAGTGGCTGAGCATGACATGATGATGAATGTAATGTGCAGTTAATTTTGCCAGTGCGCAAATGTCGTTGAGGACAATCTTGTTTACAGGTAACAGTGGATGCTGGAGAACTGCGAATGTCCTTTAAAAATACACTAAAGCTTGAATAGAGTTGATTGTGATTGTTTTATGGCTGGAAGATAAAGCTGTTATGTCATCCATGAGCGATTGACCAGTAACCAAGTTGCTTTGGATAAAAGAGTCTACGGTAATAACGTAACACATGTAAATATCTTTCAGACAAGTGAAACTGGCTTAAAATAAAGTGTGAACCTCGTAAGTTATAGTTATAGCCGACCCACACTGCAGAAGGCATCGGAGCCACAGTTTTCTGTGACTGTGATACTTTTCAATGCATTGTTTGCAGTGTTTAGACTAAATTAGTAAGATTATTTAGAAATTAGTTTAGACTAATTAGCCTAATCAGACAACCTTGTACTAAGTTTACCCTTTTTTTGTTATAACAGGGACGTTTTTTAGTTAATTCGGTTCTGTTCGTTTCAATGATTCAAAAACCTTTACATATCTTTCTGTCCTTTTGTGTTTCATTTTTATAGTAAATTACATTTTCATAATACACTACTGTTCAAAAGTTTGGAGTCAGTAAGTTTTAGTTTTTTAAAGAAATTAATTTATTCATTAATAAATGTTTCTTGAGCATCAAATCAGAATATTATAATGATTTCTGAAGAATCATGTGACATTATGATAGTCATGATGCTGAAAATTCAACTTTTCCTCAAACAAATTAATTACATTTAAAAACAAATATTAAAATATAATATTATATAAATATTTCACAATATTACTATTTTTACTGTATGTTTGATCAAAAAATGCAGCCTTGGCGAGCAAAAAAAAAAAGTCTTACCAAACCACAAAATTTTGAACCATAGTTTATATATCTGCCAAAATACCATCATAATGAAAGAATATTTGTTCTTGAAACATTGTGAGAATATTATTGTCATGTTTAATTGTGTAGTATCAATAACTATTGTTTTATAACCATAGTTGCAACTTTTGCAATGGTACATTTTTGTGTGCTCCACTGTTTTATTTCCAAAGTTTTACAGTGAAGTGAATTGATTAGAACGAATCATTAAAAAGAATCAGTTCATTAGAATGACTCAATTGAATAGACTAGTGGTTGTACTGGAACAGTGTTAATGTTAAGACCATATCCATATTGAGTAGCTTACACGATTGCCTCCTCCTATACACCACTTGATATTCAGCTTTTGCGATCGAAGATCCATCGGAAAACAGTGTGGCATGCCTTCAGGAGCTAATGATAGGGAACAATGAGCCTGGTTTGCTATGGATCATGTTGAGAGTTTTACACTCCGCAGCATCATGCTGTCTTTGAAGGGCCACGAAGGCTTCCCTCAGGAGTGGCTTGTCTCGTGTAATTCGCCAGAATCAGTATGGCAGAAGCCCTCAAGCCCACTGTGTTAGAGAATTAAGATGGATGAATCCGGGCTGGTGTGCGGCTGTTCGGCTCAAACTCACAGAGGGTGGAGGAACTCACTCTGATCCAGTGGAAAAATAAATAAATAGCCAATCTAATCACTCTTCAAAAGTCTGTGGGCGTGCAGTAGCCCTAATCAGTCATGCATAATATGCCAGAGCAGTATTCTTCTTCGTAATGGTATTCATTTTATAACTAGGCTATAACCTTGTTTATTTAGTTAATTGGCCCTCTTTTAGAGTCCAATTTCAGTCTTTGACAAGCTGTCAGATGGTGTCGTGAACGCCAGTCGCTGTGTTTGTCTTGGTCAGTTTGCATGTGATTAAGAATGAGACGATTATAAAAAAGCATTAGCTTATTAATTATCTGTCGTGTGCAGGAGATGGAAGTATGGGCAGACGTTTCTGACTGATAGTATCTGGACATTGGCACAGAGCTGCTTAATTAAATGCCTGAAAATGGCTGCCAACGCACTGTCCTTCACTTCTGTAGGAGAAAACCTCACACTGCCATTAAATATTTTGTTGCTGACACACACACAGCAAATGGATAATGGCAGTCGCAATGCTAACTTGAGTCTCCCGTGAGATGCATTTAGTTTGAGGAGCCTTTGTCTAGAAGTTGAATGTGAAAAGTTGTCACTTCTCTTCTGTACATCTCATTTTTAGAGTTAAATATACATTGGAATAAATAAAATAAAGGGGGGGGGGGGAAGATAGTCTCACTGTACAAAAAAAGTGAAGAAGAGGGGATGCTAATTATGTTAACTGAGTTACAATATCATTTTTTCATATCAGGTGAAGATTATCAGTCACAAACTATATTTTGCATTGTTTTATTATTGGGAAAAAATATTACTGTCACTGAGGTAAATGTTGCAGCTGAATTTCTTTCAGCCTATTTAGACAGACTGTTTGGTCATGAAAGCAAACAGTCTGGCTAAACAGTCAGCTTTGTTCATGCATTTAAAGGTGCACTCAGTAAATTGTCCCTCAATACATTGCATTTTACACAAACAAATAAATGGTACTTTTGAGAAATATGTTCACAATTATGTACACAAGAGATTAAGACTCAAGGATTATCAGTAGCCTGATAAAAGAAGTTTTTTTTATTTTTTATTTTTTTTTTACATAGAGCAGGTCTCCTCATGGTGGCAGCCATTTTGAGATCACATGACCAGTGGATTTCTGTTTATGGAATACATTTTTGTCATCAAAAATTTTAATTGAAAATATTTGGGGGTTTTTTTTATGCCGCATCTACACCTCTAGGTGTCAGTTTGAATTAATTAATGAAATTACTGGGTGCACCTTTAAGATTTGAACCATATAGTAATTCCCAATAAATATATACCAGCCAACTGGCCAGATTGTATTTACTCTCCAAAGCTGATTTTAACTCTCAGGAGGTGCTTGGTGAGTGTTAATTTTGTATCCTGTTTACACATTATGAAAAGATAAAACTGTGGAGCATATAAATGCTGGAGAAATTCTTGAATAGTTGAAGAAATGAAGAAAGCTATTGACTGGAAACCCTTTATTATTGTTGAAAGAATATAATTAAGAGGTCCAAAACGGGATTGTTTGGACAGAAGATTGTGTTTTTCTTACAGAACAGCAAATAGAACAGCTGCATATTGCCTGTAAATAATAAATGAGGAATGTACACTGTAGTTCAAGATTGGCATTGGCTTAAATTAAGTGGCGGTGAAAGTTTTTATAAGACAGCAGCCTGGATTTCTGCCAAGCAGACAGGGGCATGATCTGCCAATGGTCCTAGAATCTATATGTTAAGTAGTCTATTGATAAAGCACTTTACATGGGATCTAATGATAATGCCGGGATTGCTGAGCTTTGTGTTAAGAATCAAGAGGTCAGGGGGAAGAGTTTTCTTTTTGTTGCTATCTATTAAATGATCAGACGGTTATTCCTTTGGGACTTGTTTTACCTTACTGTCTGTTTGAATGAACTGAATGTTTGTGGTGTTCATAGCTGGAGTGTATTTTTGTGGTGTCGCTCCATTAGTCACTCAATTTCATGGATCCTTGACATCAGTGTTAGTGCATGCAAGGTAGTTTGAGTGTGGTTTTGTTAGAAAGATGAAGTTGATCTGTGGTTCATGGTAATGTAGCCTCATGTAGCCTTTGACAAAAAAGCATAAGGTTTGGTCCACATTGCAGAGCAGAATTTTGTATAGTATTGATCTAGTTAACTTACTAAATAAGTGGCTCAAATTAAACTCTATATCTTTTAAGGGTTTGATGCCAGTAACCTGACAACATTTCACATCCAGTCATTATATTATTTGAGCCTCAAATGCACTCGCTGTATCAACCCAGTACCTAGCAAGCAAGATTTTGTTGGACAGTCAGTAAGATTTGAGCTTGCAGGATTGAAAAAGTGCTTTCCATTTTCATGTGCATGAGAGGTCTAAGGCGGGACTAAGCCTGAGACTATTGGTAATGTTCTGCCTGTCTTTTTTTTCGTAAGACTGTACTCTTGAATTTCAGCTTAAAATTTGAAAATCCCCGCCAGGTGTGCACATTTGACTGTCCACAAATTGTTAGATCGAGGACAGTCCCGTATTTGGCGGCGTGTAGATAAAGCAGGCTCACAGGAAGTCAAATCTAATTCCAGGCAAAACCTTTCATCTCAGCTGGTCATAATAGACTCCAGGATTGCAGGACTAGCCACACTTCCAAATGCATTGAGCAGACTGAAGTGAGAGATTTCCTGTTTTTTGGGGATGAAAATGTCAAACCTGGCCCTTAGGAAGAGGCAACCTTTGCTTTTCGAATCTCAACTCCAGATAGACGTGGGATTTGTCTGAATGAAGTCTATGGGAATAGGCAAGGGATTGCACTTTTGACCTTTGGTGAGGTGTAGTTCAAGAGTCACATCAACCTGAGCCGGTTTACTCCCCATAACTTCCGTTCCTGCTTTTCCAAACACCCACATTTTTTCAATTGTGTTCATAAATATATACAATTTACCTTTCAGTGCTTTGAGAGCGATCGAGAGAGAGAATGCAGACATTAGCTTGGTCTTTTGGGATTTTTGCGCGGGCTCCGATCCAAGAGGGTTATGAAGCCGCGGAGAGGATAAACAAATATATTCCATTCACTAGGCACACACAGATGTCATCTGAAGCAGGAAGAGAGCTGTAGGTGCATGTAGAGCAGCTGGGCAGATGGGGGTGGGTGTATTCACGATAGATTCGCAATCCTGCCAGACCATTTCACTTTGACCATGTCAGTCTTGAAGTTACACCACTGCTAAAGTGATGTGTCTAGAAGCCACACTTGATCTGTGGCATTGTAAAGGTAAGACAATTTTGGGGGAAAATAAACACTACTGGGATCATTGAAGTGTAAAACCAACACAAAAGGTTGACATATAAGAGAGCTGACACATTATGACTCGAACATTAGTGCAGCACACCTAAATCAGGCAGTGAATTGAAAATCTGGGTCAGGGAAACTCAAAGGCCTCAGGATTCGGTGCTTTACCGTTCCATCTGCTTACTATGGATGCTGCAAAGAGAAAAATACATCTCAGTTGCTCATCCTACACATCCATTTCACTAGTCATCTAGAAGAATGTCACCATCTTGAATATGCGGAAAGCCCACTCTCTGCTCCAGGCAATCACTTTCACTGTCTCCTTCGTCTAGTTTTTGTGGAGTAACTAACTAGGAATAGTGATGGTACCAACTTAACTGCATTTTTCAGTAGCATGACAATAGTGTTTTCCCAATGGCATAGATTTTTAAGTTCAAGCTACCTTTTCAATAGCATAGTGCAACAAAATGCTACATAATGATGTTTTAAGTCACATTGTATAGTGCATGCTGCCTTAAAGTTTTATTTAAATGAGCTCATGTAGCCTAATAAAAGTATTTTTTTGAATAAATATAAAAAATACAATTACATAGTATAATATATAATATAATACAACTAAATTACATTATATTTAAAATATTATTTTTAATATTTAACTTAACAGTTGTTTTCCCAACTGTTCTCTTGTGTAAATACACAAGACGCATTATAAAGTCAGGAAACATACCTTTTTACTGCTTTGCTTCAACTTTTTGTGGTACTTTCTGCATGCAAAATATGCAGGAGAGATAAATGCTTGTTCATAGCACAAAATAGGACTAATTAAAAACATATACACTCACCGGCCACTTTATTAGGTACACCTGATCTACTGCTCATTTGCACAAATATCTAATTAGCTATTCACATGACAGCAACTCAATGCATTTAGGCATGTAGACATGGTCAAGATGATCTGCTGAAGTTCAAACTGAGAATCTATTCAGGCTGATAGAAAGCAGTAATTCAAATAACCACTCATTACAACCGAAGTGTGCAGAGGAGCATCTCTGAATGCACATCAAAGCAAATGGGCTACAGCAGCGGAACACACTGGTGCCACTCCTGTCAGCTAAGAACAGAGAACTAAGGCTACAATTTGCATGGGCTCACCTCACAGACAACAGATGATTGGAAAAACGTTGCCTGGTCTGATGAGTCTCAATTTCTGCTGCGACATTCAGATGGTAGGGTCAGAATTTGGCGTAAACACCATTAAAAACATGGATCCATCCTGCCTTGTATCAACGGTTCAGGCTGCTGCTGGTGGTGTGATGATTTGTGGGATATTTTCTTGGCACACTCTGGGCCTCTTAGTACCAATTGAGCATCATTTAAATGCCAGAGCCTACCTGAGTATTGATTCTGACCATGTCCACCCCCTTTATGACCACAGTGTTCCCATCTTCTGATGGCTACTTCCAGCAAGATAACGAGCCATGTCTCAAAGCTCAAAGCATCTCAAATTGTTTTAGAAAAATTACACGAGTTCACTAAACTCAGATGGCCTCCACAGTCACCAGATCTCAATCCAGTAGAGCACCTTTGGGATATGCTGGAACGGGAGATTCGCATCATGAATATGCAGCCGACAAATCTGCAGCATCTGCGTGATGCTGACATATCAATGTGGACCAAATTGCACCTTGTTGAATCTATTTATGCCACGAAGAATTAAGGCAGTTCTGTTCTGAAGGCAAACTAGCAAGGTGTAATAAAGTGGCTGTGAGTTTATATACTGATTGAAGTCCCTGTGAAAATTTTTTTGTTCTTCTTACAAATTAAATATACTGTACGGTTAATTGTTGCTATTGGCTACTATTATTTTTTTATATACACTTTTCTAGATCACAGATTTTTAAGGGGGTCTTCATAAGGTCTAAAAATACCTATGTTAACAAGTTGTTTTCACTAATGCAAATAAAAATGTATTGGCCAACATGCAAATTCAGTTGGTCATATGATCCACACATTAATTGATTGAGAGGAAATAAGGAGCAGCAGTGGGTCAAGTCTTGTCAACATGTGTTCTCTTAGCACGGCATCTTTGCCTCTTAGTCCCACAGACGGTTTCTTGGCGTTCTTCCCTAAGTACTAATACATGCCTAACAACATGGGCAGCTTCTGCACAGTGTGCCATGCTGGCGTGCCAATATAACTGCAAAAATGTCATCATGCCATTAAGAGAGTTAGCTGCAGGGTCCAAAATTAACTTTTTGCCACAACTTCTAAATGGCGGGCGAATTAAGAAAATGTACCATGTATAAATACACTTTTACCACCCATAAAACTGTATTTTGCACAATTTTTATGAAAAATTTTGTCCAAATGACAACAACATTTTAGAACTGTTTAGTAACCTCCTTGTGTATTTCCTTCCATTAAGAGCAATGCCTAAAAAAAACTCAATACATTTAGAAACTGAGCTTAAATCTCAAATTTCCACACAAAAAAAAGCACGTGACCGCTGTCTACATCTGCTAGGTTCCTACAAGGCAGTGGCGTAACTTTGTTTTAAAAAGTGGGTGGGACAGGTGTGTCCGTGTGAAGACTGTACATGAGCCACAAAAGAACAACAACACATTTTAGCGCTAGATCGTCTCTTATTTCTAACTAAATTAATGCTCTGCTAGTTAACTGGAGATGTTTTATTTATTTATATTAGGTACATCCATTCCGTGCCTCGAAATGTTTCAAAAAGTGGTGGGGACAATATCAACCCTGAGAAAAAGTAGTGGGGACATGTCCCATCCGCAATTTACGCCTATGCTACAAGGTCAATTTAGAAGCCAGAGGGAAATGAGGCTATCTCTCTTATCAATCTTTTTCAGCCGTGTTGAAAAGAGCTTTAAGCCTGATGTGCTAAGCAAAGCACGCATAAACACATTTTCCAATTGAGGCCCGTCGACCCACTGAGATCTTTAATTGATTGACTGGCTTGCAAATTTCCAGGGCAAGAGACTCGGGAAGGCCACTCGATCAATTCCTCTGCTGGGAGTCACGTTACTGAAAGACTCGACGGCCAAGTTTGTCTCCTGGGAGGATCTGTCTCTAATATTTCAGGATCTGATTACTTTTTCAGGGAATGTGTATTCTTAAATATTCATGAAAATTAAAATTGTATTTAACTCTTTCCCCACCATTGACGGAACTTTCTGGCTTTTTGGATGGTCTCTGGCTTGTTTTCACTGTTATAGGGTAGGGGTTGCTATTAGGCATCTTCTGAAAGAGTACTGAATCTCCTGATCAAAACACAGGCGAAGAAGATGCAGAAACAAGCGATGTCATATGTAAGCATATGCATATGTAAAATAACGTAATCATCAACATTAAACAGCATATAAATCAAAACTGCCTAATGTTACAGAATCAAATGTTGACCCATGATGAGGTATAGGACTGTGCAAGCTTTTGGGGTGTTGATGGACTATCTACCCAATCTATGTTTTGATCATTGTTCTGAATCCCATCCAGATGTAGTCTTTGACAAAAACGCAATTTTCTCAGCTTTTTGCTCAAAATGTTGCTTTTTTTTATAAAACTTACCCACATTCAAGTGTTGATAAAAAAAGGAATGTATGAAACTAGAATAAAACGTTTTATTTATTTATTATTGTTTAAAAGCAGATAGTCTGGAGTTAATAAAATATTTTTTTTAGCATTTTAATATTTAATTTTATTTGTAAAAAAAAAAATGGCAACACTACAATAAGGTATAATTTGTTCAATGTTAGTTAATAAAAATCCAGCTGTTCATTGTTTGTTCATGTTAGTTCACAGTGCACTAATAATGTTAAATACAACATTTGATTTTAATAATGTATTAGTAAATGTTGAAATTAACATTAACTAAGATTTATAAATGCAATAGAAGTATTATTATTTCTTAGTTCACGTTAACTAAAGTGGTTATTGTAAAGCATTACCAAAAAGATTTTTCCACTTTTTTGATCCCTGTGTAAATACACTTATGCACATTAAAAAGTCAGGGAACACCTTTTATGTTGTATAGCTGTCCTTGCATGCAAAAAATGCACTTGTCCACAGCAAAAATAGAACTTTCTATATAATGAAAAAAAAAAAAAAGTAAAACATGCTTGTTTTTACAAAGTGTTTTTACGATCGCAAAAAATGGCAGACCAAACTACAGTTCTATGCACACCGGTGTGTGCATGAGTGGTACTGAACGACCACCTGGATAACTAGTTTACTAGTCCAACAGTTTGTCCAGTGGGTTCATCAGTGCTGTGTGGTTTAATTGGAGCATTTAGCCTCTAAAATTCCCATAAGTTTGCTGCAGGGTGCGTGACGATGAACAAGGATTACACCAAGCAGTTTGGCATGCAAATGCAGGGGAATTGAGCATTTCAAAAATACATACATTTAATATTCATCTCAACATCTTATCATTCAATGCTAATAAAAACCCCATTAATGTTTAAGGGTTGCAGACACCTATACTGTACCATGTAACACATACAGGCTGAATTATGCAAAGCAAAAATCTGTTTGAGAGTCAATAAGTATGCATAAACCCGCCCTGAGCCTTTTTGCCCCATTTCCTAGAGCTTGAAAGCCTGTGTTCCCTCCTTTTTGATCTGCTCCTTTCTCAATATTTTAGTGAAGCTGGGTCGGCCAGCCGTTTAATTAATGTGAACAGAACGTTACTCTCTCCATCCGTCTTTCTCTGCGTGCTTCACGGTGACTTTGAGTGGTACGTTATCTTCCACTTTCCCAGAGCAAACGTCGTTGTTAATTAAAAGCTGCCAAGTCCTTCTTACGGTGCAGCCATTTGAAATGAAGCCTCTCCGGGAACTACAGCCACGCGCTTTTCTCCCTGAAGAGGACGAATAGATCCTCGGCACATCTATCTCTATCAGAGTGTGCGTGTTAGTCGCTGTAATGTAAAATAACAGCTTTAAAATGGCGGTAGGGCAAAACGCCCCATAGATTATCTTTTGACTCATTTCTGAGTGTGTGGCAGCAGCAAAAATGGTGTCCGATAGCAATTAAAGCTTGAGGCACGCTGAGCTGAATGTCGTGCGACGTGATGAGGCCTTTGATATCAGTTTTCTGGCTGAACTAATTTGGGTTTATAACAAGCTAAGCTGACCCTGAGCATAAAACAACTCAATAACAGTGAAAATCATCAATCGATGCATGTGCAAACAAGATGAGTAAAATCCAATGCCAGTCGTTCTCACCACAAAGCCAAGGTTTGGAAGCTAGAAGGGGAAAACAAGAAGAAATGCTGTTTGTTTTAAATACGTCATAGCCGGGGGGCTTTGGCGGACAGCAGTGCCATACATTAATCAAGTTATTTCAGTCTCGGCGTCCCTGCTGACTGCCTGAGAGGAATAGCCTCGCACCAGGTATGGCAGATGCTGCTGGAGCGTTTCACTACAATTTTCTCATTAGACGAGAAGTACTAATTTAATCTTGGTTATTAGCATCTTTAAACATGATGAAATGCAAGAAGCTTTATTGAAGAGAATAAACTGAAAGCTTTACAGACTGGATATCAAATCAAATGGAAACTAGTTACAGGAACTATTTTTATTTTAATATCCAACTTTTTGGCTTATTTTCTCACTATTTACTTGGATGATTTCATTACTATAGCTGCTGAAGTTAATATTATTTCTGTGGTAAATTAAATGGGTATTTCTTGGGATAATATTTCATCTTAATTTTATCTTTAATTCATGTTCTGAATGTCCCACATACAAAAAAAATTCTTACCTACGGCATTGCTGTCTTTTCCATTATTTTCCAATTTTGTCTTAAGTTGACATTTATATTCGACCACATTCATGAAAAACAACAAAGTTGAAAATATTTGGCAAGATTTCTGCTTCTGCACAGCTGATTATGTGTACTTAAAACCAAATTAATGACTAAAAATGTAAATTGTATGTAAAATCTCAGTTTTTCTGTACGGAAACCAGAAATGGATGATTTTGTGCATCATTGGTCTCATTATAATTCTGATAACAAATTATTTAATTCAGCATTTGAAAATGCACATAACACGTCATATTGGCCTCAGCAAGCATTACCATTTTATCTGGGAAAAACGGTCATATGGTGAGGTAAGACGACTGTAATAATGTTGAAGGGACACATCAGCTTGCACTTTTGCAAACTTCAGCAAATACACGAATTGAGATGAATCGGGTTAATGCCAAGAAAGTTATGTGATTAACAGAGATTAGGTTTTTTTTTTTCATCTATTGACAGCCATAGTTGTTACACATGCAGCAATATGCTCATGTTTTCTCACTTGGTCTTGTGCTTTCTGAGCTGGAAAGTGTAGGAATAGCAGAAAGAAAAAAATGATCCATAAATACAGTGACTTTGTAGGCTGGCATCATGGTGCGTGCCATCTTTATCCACAATCTGGTATATGACTGCTTCCTTCCTGTATGTCACCTCACAGATGGGCAATTACTACGGTGCTGTCAGTCCATTTGTACACTGTAACTACTTCACGGATTACCATCTGACTGTAGGCAAAAGCTGCCTGCTTGTCAAATGAACATATATTTGGCAGTGTGACTAGAAATGTGTGCTCTCACTAGGTAGCAAATACTTCAGGATACTGTATAAAGGTGTGTTTCCAAGTTTGCATTACATTTACATTGTTTTGCATTCATTTTTATGCCTTGCAAACTTTAATGTTTAGTCTTCTGTGACATATTCTACATAACTGTTGGAAATTCTGCCATTAAGACGAAGTGTTATCTAGCTGGCTAATATGGATGAGGTTTTTGTAGAAAATGCAAACATGATTTGTTACAGTCTTGAAACCAGCGGTGAGGCCAGAGAAAATGTTGGCAGAGTGAGTATAAAAAGCGCAAACTATAAAGGTACTCTAAATGAAATGGTCTTCTCTTCACTCAAATTGTTGCAATTTCTGTCAGCATTTGACATTTTTCCTCTCAAACATAATTGTTTATATACAATACGCAGTGTTTCTGTGACTCTGCAAAGCACGCAAATATGAGTGCACGATTGGTTGTCTGTTGCTAAGCGTCTAGCTTTAACATTCTAACACTGCATTATTTCACACTGTACAAGTTAGGCACCGCAATACGGGGTTAACACGCTTCTAAATTACAAGTGTGAAAGTTCCTTTACCTGGGGTTAAAAGTGGTGTTTAGAACGATGATAACCCAGTTAAGCACAGTGTGAAAAGCCCTATAGAGACAGGAACTGAACAGAGAGTTACTAAAAGACTGGGAAGAGAGGTGAAGCGATAATGTAAAAAATGTGTTTTTTTAAACATTCAAGCATGAAAACCTATTCTTGTAGACCCAACAAACAAATTCAAGACTTTGTAAAAGGGCATAATATGGCCTCTTAAAATAATGTGTAACTTAAAATTCATAATATGGTTTTATATATCTTTCCCACAGACCCCTGGTTGAAAACTCTAGAGGAAGACAGAAACCTCTAATGGCCCAAAGAATAACTGAGCTGTCAACAGATGATGACATTTGGAAACTAAGGTACAGTGCTCATGAAACCCAGACGGATGGTCTCAAAAATTTGGAAAATAAGATGGAGGAACAATGCTTTCCTACTTTTGGTGCTTTTCCATGTTTCCAAACATGTCAAAAAAAACCCAAAACAAGCCGTCCTTCTGTGAAGTTAATTATCCGCAATCATTCTCAACCAGATCTATGAATTTGTATCCCACTGAAAAAGGAGACCATATTCTCTGCTCCTCTGTATCCGTCATGCGGTGTCAGTTCTGTACTCTTCCATAACACATCTTACACACTCCAGTGTACTTCAGCTCACAGCGCATACCACATTAACACACCCCTGTACCCGCTGTTAAGAGCAGGAATTCAATTACAGACCCGATGTGGAGATGGAGAAAAAGCTGTGACCGGCTTACTGAGACTCTCTCGATCACTTCATACTGGGCTCAAATTAATGAATCCCATTCCTAGGGAAACTCAAGAGGTGGAAAGAAGCATTAAACACTCAACTTTTTCAGCTAAGATCGGGAAAGTATGCAGCTCCTAATGACTGGAGTGTTGCCGTTGGCTGCCGACAGGATGTCGAATGTGGATTCTGTTTCAGTTGCTGTTGGAAACTATGCCAGACTCAAGTAACCTAAAATCGATCAAGTCTGTTTTGCTTCTATAGCGTAGGTCATTAACACCAGAGACCAAGGTTGGAAAAAGGAAATTAAACAAGGAATGTACAGGCCGCTTGACCCGTTCACATGAAAATGCTGGTTATAAGGTATTCAGGAGGCTTCGGCTTTCTGAAAATGCTGTCTGACAACTAAACAAGGTTGTTTGCTGATCATGTCACACAAATAAGTTGAGGACAACAAGGTACTTTTCTCACAAAGCAGGCAACAAGTTACTGCTAACTTAAATGAACATTTTAGCAAATTGGTTTGTTCACAAAACGATTGTGCAATTTTAAGTATTAAAAATATTATCTAAATGCTGCTCTTCACCATTATGATTTTAGATAAGTTATATAATAATAATTAATAATAATTATTGTTGTTTTTGTTGTATTTATATTTCAATTAAATTTATCTGTTTATGCTGTCACCCTTGAGGTCTTCGTTTTGTATCAGATAAATAGTTTGTTTATTAGTCTTTATTAGTCAAAGAATTTGTGCAATTGTAGGTCACAAAAAGAAATGTTAATAAATGTTGGCCTTTGCCGATATGATTTTAAGTAATTTATATAATAATAATTATTGTTGTTGTATTTATTTTTAAATAGATGTCTATTCAAATGCTGCTATTTAATGCTATGATTTGTTATAATTATACAGGTGTGTGTTTATATGTGTGTATATATACGTTTTTTATTAGTCTTTTTCGATTTTATTAATACAGTTTATTTCACACTCTTGTGAGTAAAAATTAGATGACAAATTTTATTTAGATTTATTTCTCTCTCTCTCTCTCTCTCTCTCTCTCTCTCTCTCTCTCTCTTTAAATATATCCTCATATCACGTACAGCTCCTCCTGGCAAACGTGAAATGAGTTGAGGGGGGGGTCAATGGCCTGTGTCCATCAGGGACTATCATCAAAATTTTGATCAACTCTCAAGTCCGTCCGTCCTCCTCCTAATTGTGTCCCCTGATTCTATCATCTGAACCAATGTGACTTTAATAGCATTAATCAGGTTTATAATGTATCGTTAGCGGAGTGAGGGACCCTCTCTGGTTTAAAGCCCAATCGCTGATTGATTGAACAAAAAAATAACAAAATTGCTATCAACAATTGCTCATTACATGCTAAATGTATGCCGCAAAACTCTTAATGGCCGTCCATAAATAATATTCAGATTAGACAGGCAATTGTAATCTTTGATTGTTGATAATTATGGGCTTGGCACTCAGAGGGAGAGTTTGCTCATAATACGCGAGAGGTTTCCTAATGTGTTTGTGTTTTGAGTGCCTTTGCAAAATGCACTTGATGGAAGCAAAACACAATCAGACCAAATTAGCCGGGCACTGGCAGTCTGTCATTTCCGTTGGGCTCCACCTTAGACCAGACCGAGCCTGTGAATTTTTGCAGATTGGATCCAAATTCATCCCACTGAAAGCAGTCGTTGGGCTGCTTTCCGATTTCATCGGTGCTTTGATTTTTCTATGTTTCCGCCTACGCTTTCTCTGGATTAAATTGTCTGATTTTTCAAGTTTCCGAGAGCATTTTGTAAGCTGTTATTCTTGCAGTGAACCTCATTAACATTGTGCCTATCACAATCTGCCCTTGTTAGTTTTTGTTACGTGTCCTTGAACCGCTCGGTATTATATTAAAACTCGGAATGTATTGCTGCTGTTTCAAGTGGTTGTGTGTCAGTGTTTATGTAAGTATGTTTTTGCACTCATGTACATGCATGGGGAGCAGCAGAGGCATTATAGAGAGCACAGGGGAAAGGCAATTACCCAGAGGGCACCCTGCTGCTGCCAGTCTCTGAGCGATACAAGCAGACAGACAGTTATCAGCTTCTTCCTTCAACACACCAGTGGAGACAGAGCCGCCACTGTGGCAGCCTGCAAAACTTCTCCACCCTCTCTTGAATTCTCTCGCATGACTCTCTCCTTTTTTTCTCCCTGATTTCACAGGTGTATTTACAGCTGTCTCAGCAGAGGGCAAAAAGAAACGACATAAAAATCAGTTTCTATATCCGACGCTCACAGTTGATCTTGCTGGCGGTGTAATGACAGAGTATAGCTACTGTTTTTTTCGGTGTAGTGCTGAGATTTTGTAGATGGCAATGGGGGAATGATTTAATATAAAGCTGAGAGCCAATGACTTGGTACATTCAGACTAAAATTACAACTAATTACAATCATCAATTTTTCTTTTTTGTGCACTTCTGATGATGCTCTCACAATATACACTGCCTGCCCCAAAAAAAGTTGTTTGGATTTAAATTGGCAAATGATTTAGAATCTGTGATTGGATCATTATTGCAGTGGTTATAATGTTTCTAGCATGTTATATGTTTGGCATCAGTTCTTCTAACTTGATGAAGTGTGTAGCTTTTCATTTCTGAAACAACCATGTAGGAAGACACATCATGGCCATATTTCAGGATGACAATGTCAAGATTCATCAGGCTCAGATTGTGAAAGAATGGTTGTGAGGGAGCATGAACACACATGAACTGGCACCTCTGAGTCCAGGCCTTAAATTCATTGAAAGTCTTTGGGATTTGCTGGAGGAGACTTTACAGAGTGCTTGACTCTTGCATTGTCAATACAAGATCTTGACCTAAAATTGATGCACCTCTTGATGGAAATAACATAACATTTATTTCCATCAAGAGGAGCATCAAAAGAGCAGAAGAGCAACATCAGAAGTGCACAAAAACATAATTATGTCATTGGCACTTTCCCCCATTAAACCATGCTTTCATAAGCTATTGTGAATTGCATGTCTGGTATTTGTTGTTAAAAGGTAAAAGAGATCCTTTGGTTTTTGTGATGTGCTTATAGCTGCAAACAGCAGTAATATCCCTAAGGTGTTCACTGCAGGTTGACTGACAGTCTTTAAATAAGCAGCGATGAGGAGACTGCCGGCCCCCTGAGACTTTAGTTTTGGGTGTGTTGATGTCACTGGTTGCCCTTCTCACGAACTTCGTTACCGTATATTCAATTATGTATCAGCTGGGGACCCGCAGAGCAAATGAGAAAGAGAGTGAGGGCACCATTTTCACTCATAATGAGGCAACAGGAAGGCGTATATGTGCTATATGTATGTGTGTGCAAACACAAACATCTGAGCAACATTTTTGCCAATCTATGGAAATGCATCGCTTTGCATTCCAGTTAACTGGCAAAAGACAATGAGGTAAACAATACATTTTATATGTTTTTTCCCCTTGTGCAAAGATGCTATTAAGCTATTCAAACAATGTGTTGTTCATTGTAGGTAAAGTATAATTTATTTTTAAACTACACTTTTATTTTAAATGATTTAATGATTCTATATTTGATATATTACATTATGGGGTGGTGCTTGCCCGTGCAAGCTCTCAACCACAATCTAAATGTTTTAGCTGGTTGTCAGCGTGTTTCTATGCAGATGTTCTAAGCAGTTTTAGGATGTTGCTATGTGCTTTCCGTAGTGTTCTAGATGGTTCTTTGTTGCTAGGTGGTTACTATGGTGTTCTAGTTGCTACTTGTCCAAAGATCCCACTTCCAAGTCCACAAAAGAAGATACTAAACTAATTCAAGTGAGAGGTTTAGAAAAATCACTAACCCCAAGTATGAGCAAACACCACAGACAAAGGAAATCCAAATCACTCCATTTGAGGATTTTAGTGTATAGAGGACAGATGGAGCAGGAGGTTTGATCACATAAGCTGACGAGAAGCGAGCACCTAGCAACAGCAGCATGACCGCCTGCCTACAGCCCAGCGATTTAATGGCAGTTCCCTGAGGCGAGAGAGAATTCCATCTCCCTTCTCCAAGTACTCTCGTTTTCCTCCTCCGTCTTCCCAGGTAAAAATGGAAACATGATGCTGTGCTCTTGATTTTTATTTAGTCCACACCTTCTACGGTCCTCAAACTCTGCACAGACATCTAACCCTTTGCCGCATGCGTTGTGGCGTTATTTGTCATGCCGATATCGATCCTCTGCTGTTTTCTTGCTCTCTGCTTGTCAGTTTGCCCTCTGGACAGCAGACCTTTGTGAATGTGAAAAAAAAGGTGGATGTTCAGAGTTTCACGTCCGTAAGTCGTCTGCTCATCTGAGCGGTCTGCTCATCGCCTGAGGCTTTCCGTCTTATAAAGGTGTGCCGAGACATCAACTCCCCGCTGACTGTCTCCATGTTCCAGAAGTTTCATCACATATTTGTCACTACCCTCATTTCTCTGTCTGGACACATAGACATTTTTACAGGACCAAGAACTTATTATGTAAGAGTCCTCCTAAAAATTGGTCACTATAGGCAATTATAAATAGGCAATTATAACGTATTATTTTTAAATCTTCCAAATGTTTGTAAAGGGGTTTGCACCAACAATTGCACCATTAATAATATTATATTATATTATATTATATTATATTATATTATATTATATTATATTATATTATATTATATTATATTATATTATATTATATTATATTATTAATGGTGCAATTGTTGGTACTTTTTGTTATTTCATTTTCATTTTCTATTTCAGAAGTCATAGCTACTTTTGAATGGAAAAAAATGCCGAATTTCCTGCTCTTTAAATGCACACGTCTTGAATTCAGACAGGCCTGGAGAAGAATCTGGGGGCTTCGTTTAGATACTAGTGTATAGATTACACCACTACTGCAGTAAATCAATATAATTTCTCATGCATTTCTGCTTTCAAGCGGTCCGTTAGCAATGCTGATAATGTCTAATACATGACACGGTCCCTTTTGGCCTTGGAGGGTGGATATCAGAGGCTGACAACAACCTGAATTTTGTGGCTTATTTAAGTTTTAAGTAGCAAAGAGGGTTTGAGACCGGATTCTCAGTGTACTATAGCTTTGCTTAGAAGATCAAAGCCCCTCTGATCCTTAATAGGTAGCTATCAGGCGCTTGCTCGCATTTAAAGGGGGTGCGTGCCGTGTTTTTGGCCGCATTCTTCTATAAGGAAGCTTGAAATGCTAATGCTGCTATCGCTAATGCATCAAAAAGGAACGGAAGAAAGCTGGCTTTACTTATCCAGCTTCCTGGTGTTGATTACATGGGCCTTTCAGACATTGAGGAGAGAAGCTTAAATGCACCCAAGTGAATGGTAAAAATGGGTTTGTTGGCGAGCTTGCCCTCTGTTGATTCTTTTATGCTTTGACATGGACCTAAAAGGTCTATTGCATATTCCAGGTGTAATATGGAATGTGGGATGTCATCTATAGTGTAGGAAACAACTGAATTCTTATAATAGTAAATGGTTAACATTGTTTCGAGCTGAAACTGCATCCGTCATTTTACTTCTGTAACGTGATATATTTGAATAAAAAATGATTTTATCCAATTATAATTATTTAGACCGTGAGAAGTGGCCATTCCATACCAGAACTGAGCAAGTCCTGAATGCATGTTTGCAGTCAGTTGTTAAGAAATCTGGTCCCAGGAATTTCTTACTCTCTATCAGTTGGGAATTGAGATTGGGATTGGGATGTATCACCTTATCCAAATAATGCATATTACTCCCATTCACTTTATTGCATTAACAATAACCAGTATGAAATGACTGCGATAACTATGAGTACAAAAGCAGCATAAAACAATGTCTATATAGCTATTCAGATACTGGTTAACATTAATATAGCCAAAGTGACTTCAGCTGAAATGGAAAGTTGTTTAAGAGGCAGAGCAAGTTATTAGATTTTGATTAAAGATTACAAAGGCAAACAATTTTCTTTTCTTTTGAATGACGTGAAGTGATGAATACTGCACTATTAGACCAGGACCATGGGTTAAGAAAGTAAATGGGGTCAATTCTGATTTCCTGTTGACTTCAAAGGGAGAGCTGATAATTAGAAAACTCAAAGTTGTATGGATGCATTTATCAAGTGCCTTACTACAGCAACATATGCTGCAGCGGCTGAAAGAGTGTGAAAATGTGCTTACAAAGTCAAAATGAAAGTAAATGAAGTATAAAGGAACGTTTAAACAGTGACACGGGTGAAAAAGGTTTGAGTTCTATTTTGTCAACACAGCATATTAATTTGTCTGGGGCGATTTCCCACCTCACTTCATTTTAACACCTTTTGAGCGTGCAGTGGTACAATAACTATAATAAAGCAGTCGTGGATGGAGGGTGTTTTATGAATTACTAATGTAGATTGTTCTGTTTCAATTCACAGTAGGGATGGGTCATTATGGTTGTAAGACAACTAGTCAATCGATTATTTAAGCAGCATGTTATGCTTTATCTAAGTAAAATTTTCTCAGAGGAGTTGATCAAAATTCATACCCTTTGCCGATATGATATGCACACAGATTTTTGTGTTAGAACTTTTTAAACTTCAAGGTGTATATTCACATGCATGGGTAAAACTCACAAAAACATGTCGTGATCACATTTCATCATAGGAAAAAAAAATCTATTTTGCATAAAGAAAATTAAGCCTAACCCACTAAATTTTTAAAACGTTGACATGATTGTCATGACACTTAGGTCTACAGACATTCTCTCCACAAACATTAAAGGTGCATTAAGCAACTTTTCATGTTAAAAATACCCGTTTTCTAACCCATACATGCTTAAACAATTGCCTGATGGGCTGAATGAGCCCTTCTCTGATCACAGAGATTGTCTCTATAATCCTGTAAAGTAAAATAAATAAGAGGGATTCGGGCCGGAATTTTAGACTGGGCGTGACGTCATGCGCGTTCACGGCACGCTCACATAGCTATGTCTGGCAGGTTTGTGTATTCGCCGGCATTCTCCGTAGAAGATGGATTGTAAGAGACCTGCTTGTAGTTCATTTCAAACACCAACGCAAACTCCACGTAAGATAAAAAAAAGAAAACTTTTGTCTAGTGAGCGTGCACACCTCTGGCTGCAGTTTCGCTTGCCGCCAGAGGTGGCATAGTTCTGCAAAAACTCAGAATCTTGCTTAATGCACCTTTAATGTAATGTCTATTTTTTTTTTTGTATTTCATGTTTGTTATAATTATTGTTCTCAATGATTATCTTTACTGTAACATGACATTGCATTATAGTACTTTTAATGCAATGCACTCATTTCTAAATCTATTTTATTAAATGCAATGCAATGTTTTTTTTTTTTTTTAAAGGGGTGGTTGAATGTGATTTCACTTTTTTAACTTTAGCTAGTGTGTAATGTTGCTGTTTGAGCATAAACAACAACTGCAAAGTTACAATGCTAAAAGTTCAATACAAAGGGAGATATTTGCTTTTAAAGAAATCAATTTCTAAGGACTACAGCAAATGGCCGGTAGGGACTACAACGTTCCTCCAGGGTTAGTGACATCACTAACCCCAACATTTACATAAACCCCTCCTCTGGGAACACAATAAATAAAGGGGGCAAGGCCATTTTATGTTGCTTTGGAGAAGAGTTGTTGTGGTAGTAGAGTGTCGTTGCCGCCATGCCGTCGAAACGCTGTTATTTTCACCCAGATTGCAGGTCCACTTTGTTCAGTCTTTCTAAGGACGGTGGAGTTAGGGAGCAATGGTTACAATTTATTTTTAAGTCGGTCCCTCATAATTATAATCCAAATGTTGCTCTCTGTGCTGCACATTTTCCGGAGGAAAGCTTCCTCAATCTACGCGAGTTCAATGCAGGATTCGCACAACGGCTTGTCCTGAAAAATGGAGCAGTTCCAACTTTAAAAACAGAAGCTGTTGTTTACAAGCCACAACCTGCAAGTATGATTTTTTCTATTATGTGTTTTCCTGTAATAGTTCGTATTGTTAATTGTACGTTGTAGCAAGTAAACGAAGGACGACGTACATAATATATAGTACGTTGTAGCAAGGAAGTAAACGAAGGACAACGTTGTTTGGCTCCACAAACCAGTTTGTTAAATGCTAATTCATACTTATCCGACAAACACATACAAACTTCTGTTTAATATCACCAGCGCAGCGCATTTATCTAAATGCTTGTTTATCTACAGGCATGCTAAACATGGTTTTGTGTATGACTTGGCTACTGTTGTAAAGCCAATGTTTAGTGTTAGTATTGTGTTAATAGTTCTGGCGACAGATATTTGGCTACAATCGTTCTAAAAATACAAAAGTAACAGTGCCATATAGTCAGCGATCACAATAGATCTGCAGCCTTTACAAAAAAAAAAAAAAACATACCCTTCTGAAACGTCCTTTAACAGCTGTTCTTGAACAGGTCCTGCTCGATCCTCTCCACTAACATTCTCTGGATCTGATTCGGGCTCAAATTGGTCTGCCAATATTGACGCCGTAGTTTATAATACAGCGAAGCACAAACTACCGGTAAGGGGCGTGACGTTTCCGAACAACGTGCATGAAGCATTTCCACGAAGCATGAACACATGTTACAGTGCACCCCACAAACACAATCAAGCCTTCGAAAGTGTTTTACCACCCCTTTAAATAAAAAAACAAATACTGTATATACACTCACCTAAAGGATTATTAGGAACACCATATTAATACTGTGTTTGACCCCCTTTCGCCTTCAGAACTGCCTTAATTCTACGTGGCATTGATTCAACAAGGTGCTGAAAGCATTCTTTAGAAATGTTGGCCCATATTGATAGGATAGCATCTTGCAATTGATGGAGATTTGTGGGATGCACATCCAGGGCACGAAGCTCCTGTTCCACCACATCCCAAAGATGCTCTATTGGGTTGAGATCTGGTGACTGTGGGGGCCATTTTAGTACAGTGAACTCATTGTCATGTTCAAGAAACCAATTTGAAATGATTCGAGCTTTGTGACATGGAGCATTATCCTGCTGGAAGTAGCCATCAGAGGATGGGTACATGGTGGTCATAAAGGGATGGACATGGTCAGAAACAATGCTCAGGTAGGCCGTGGCATTTAAACGATGCCCAATTGGCACTAAGGGGCCTAAAGTGTGCCAAGAAAACATCCCCCACACCATTACACCACCACCACCAGCCTGCACAGTGGTAACAAGGCATGATGGATTCATGTTCTCATTCTGTTTACGCCAAATTCTGACTCTACCATCTGAATGTCTCAACAGAAATCGAGACTCATCAGACCAGGCAACATTTTTACAGTCTTCAACTGTCCAATTTTGATGAGCTCGTGCAAATTGTAGCCTCTTTTTCCTATTTGTAGTGGAGATGAGTGGTACCCGGTGGGGTCTTCTGCTGTTGTAGCCCATCCGCCTCAAGGTTGTGCGTGTTGTGGCTTCACAAATGCTTTGCTGCATACCTCGGTTGTAACGAGTGGTTATTTCAGTCAAAGTTGCTCTTCTATCAGCTTGAATCAGTCGGCCCATTCTCCTCTGACCTCTAGCATCAACAAGGCATTTTCGCCCACAGGACTGCCGCATACTGGATGTTTTTTCCTTTTCACACCATTCTTTGTAAACCCTAGAAATGGTTGTGCGTGAAAATCCCAGTAACTGAGCAGATTGTGAAATACTCAGACCGGCCCGTCTGGCACCAACAACCATGCCACGCTCAAAATTGCTTAAATCACCTTTCTTTCCCATTCTGACATTCAGTTTGGAGTTCAGGAGATTGTCTTGACCAGGACCACACCCCTAAATGCATTGAAGCAACTGCCATGTGATTGGTTGATTAGATAATTGCATTAATGAGAAATTGAACAGGTGTTCCTAATAATCCTTTAGGTGAGTGTATATATATATATATATATATATATATATATATATATATATATATATATATATATATATATATATATATATATATATATATATATATATATATATATATATATATATATATATATGTGTGTGTGTCTTTGTGTGTATATACAGTATGTATACTATATGTGTATGTGTATATATATATATATATATATATATATATACAGTATATATACTGCACAAAAGAATCATAATGAGCTTAAAATAGACTTCATTTTCTTTAAGCAAAATATATTTTCTTGTGTCTTTCTTGTCATTTTGAGTTGAAACATGACCCAGACATGTTCTTGACAGGTTTCATAAGTTTCTCCCACACAGTAAAAACACAGTAGGCAATGTGTATCATTTTCATTTTAAAAAGAAATATTTGACAGTAGTTGGTGGAATGACTCCCCATTTCTGACATAATGCACTGATATAGTGCAACAATCAAACTCATCTATTCAGGTAGATGTTTGGCCTTTCATGGGAAACGTAAACACACACAGACATTTTTCTGTCTCTCCAGGCCCGTTCTGCAAATACCAAAGCAATTAGAAAAGGAGGAAGGGGGGGGTGGGGGGAAACCGAACCCAAACGCTTGCATCAGAGAGCAGAATATAATTTGTCAGGTGTCTTCACGTTGCCACGACAACAGAAGCAAGAGAATTATTCCACACATCTTGACAGATGACGTCACTCAACCTTCTGCTTATGCCTTATCTGTCGGCCTTAGTGAGGAAAGAAAAACAAACTGCCTCCATCCGTCACTCACAGCGTAAAACACCTTAACGCGGCTCAAGCGCTCCACGGGGCGAGTTGAGACACCTCGCACGCCCTTCACACGCTCGGCCCAAGAAGCAGAAGCAGCTGTGTGATTCCTCCGTGTGCCATAATTCTTGCTTTGTCGGCTTCCTGAAAGCTGTCATTCAACCCGGCAGCTGCGCTGGACGTGGTTCTCATTAGAATCGGCCTGCTCTCTCCCACAGAGCTTTTAACAAGCGTCTTGTCTTTCTCGGGCCTGAATGGATTGCTGATTGGTGTCATTGCACCGTGAGCTGAACCCAACTGAAGTCCAGCCCTTCTGATGAACCATTGATCAAACGAGAGGATGTGAGGAAGAGGGGATGAGAAAGAGGAAGGGCGTCCACCAGGAGGAGGGAGGGCTTATACATCAGATATCAGGTCTGGATTCCAGCTTTCACTCAATCGACCCTATTTAGACTCATAGCCCATAACAGGAAGTAAAGACTGAGCGGCGCAAAAACACTTTCTTAATCAGTATTTTTATCTGCACATCCCTTAAACAAGATAGATTTACTGGAGAATACAAAGATATTAAAACCTTCTAAAGCATCTAATATGTAAATTTAGAGAATGTGTTTGTTGTGTTGCTTGCAGTTTATTCATTTGTGGATGTTTTATGGTTTTATATTGTTTTTAGCATAAATTCCACAAGATTTACTAAAGTTTGTGCTTCAAAATGCTTTGCCTGCAGGGTATTAAAAACAAAATCAAGATTATTTGAAAACAACAAGTCTTATTAATAATCCTATTATTTTAAAGAGTTTTGCTTCTCAAGCAAATTCATCTTGCTTTAATGATGATTTAAGGGCATTTTGTTTACTGGTAAATAAAATACTTAAGAAAATGAAGATTATGATAAATTGATTGTGTGCACATAGAGATTAAAGATTAATTATAGTTTTCTCAGCCTATTAAGTTAGAAAAAAATACACTATTAACCTTTTGCTGACTTCTTAGTGTAAACGTACTAGTGTTTGCTGTCATCCTGTTTGGTATGTTAAAAGTAACGGTACTTTGATACCAAGTCGATGCTACAAATATTTATACAGTATCTGTAGTACCTGGAGATGTCTGTCTTTAATATTATTATCAAATGAAAATATTGAGGGGGGAGGGGGGACATGTCACTCCTCTTATTTTTAATATGACTGGTTACTTGATTAATTACTTGAAACACTTGAAGAAATAACATGTTTGGAAAATACTTTAATAAATAAATATTTTACTTTTTAAATAGAGGTTATGTTCGATAGCATATTAGTTTTAAAACTGATAAAAGGATAAAAAATCACTAGTATTGGTATCAACAACTGAAATGGTCTCTTGACCAGACAACTGCTAAGTGAGTAAAGGTTTAGGTTACCGCAACTTTGTTTATCATATTCAAATGACCTATTTTGCATTGCCAAGATAAGGTTTCATTCATTTTAAATAGCCAAATAGGCAAAAATAATTATTTGCATTTTAATTGTCATATTATACATCTATATGCATGAGATTGGCCTAGATTTTTTTCAGATTTTAAACGGCACCAAGGCTTTTCGCTTTGGCATTGACCCTCTCATATTGAGTGAAGATCATCCGGTGTTTATCACACTCTCCCAAATTCAATGACAAACTAATGAGCAACTGAATGGATCAATGTCTATCTCACCATTTCAAATGCATTACTTGTCTTATGGCTCAGCTTACAAAGATTCCCTACGATTGATCTGCTCCAAAAGAACATTTCCCACAGACAGCAAATCCAAAACTAGCAACTAAACACCACAGAGATGATTTGGCGGTGAAACAGCAGCAGAAAGTGATTTGGAAAAATTGAGCCGTTCTTGATGACTTCTGTAAAAGGAAACTCCAAATACTGTAGAGGACGTGAATGACGAGGGAGTAAAACACATCTTTTTGGTCATTCTTTTACCTCACTCCTTCCTTCACTTCACTGCAGTGTGCAATCCTTTGGTGGTGAAATCATCAGCACTCCATTTTCAGGAGACTAATCTGCGTGCCAGAATATAAATTGGGCTGCAAGAAGGAGTGAGACGAATCGAACGAGGGGGGAGGGGCGAGTGTCATTTCCTCTTGACTAACAGCCCTCGCCATTTATTCTTTATCCCTCCACTTCTGCTTGTAATTGCACAAAGCAGTCACATTCATCTGACTGGAAATTTTACCAACAGTTCCACTGCAATTCTCTCACATCTGTTGTCTGTCTTTCAGGTGCAGCATTACTACTGGTAGCGTCTCAGCTGCCTCCAACCATCCTCCTCCAGTTCCCTGCGTGGCAACCCCCACGCCTCCGCTTTGTTCACCTCGCAGGGCTGATTGTGAGAAGGAGACCTGTGCCAGGCTTCATCAGGGAAAACAGAAAGACAAACAACAGGGCTCACAATGACTTGAGGTCACGCAGCATTCACCGATATCAATTCTGCGGTGTGGTGCCAAGTGAAACGGCCACATTCATCAGTCCCGACGAAACACAGACGGGCTGTCAGCTCAATATTAGAAGCAGGGCTTGTGCTTTCTAGCATTCAGGGACAAATTATAACAGCCCTACAGCAGTGTGACAGGAAAATAATTATACGTTTTAATTAGGGAGAAGTATTCTGGTGGCTTATTTCCAGAGTGATTTCCAGGCATGGTTCTAAAATAACAGATTTATCGAGGAACCGTTTTAAAGTCAGGTGAAATGTGACGCTGACTTGTTTGCTTTTTTTTCGGGAAATGAGTGGATTGTAAAAAGTAGGCAATAGAGATTATATACCAGAATTTGCCAGATGTTTGGAGAGGGTTAAAATAAAAGCAAAAGGGCTTAATGAGCACCTGAAAGGGAAAGACTTTCAGAGGCGGAGCAAGTCCTGTTTAGATGAAAGACAAAAAAAGAATTACGTTGACTAATGTGCACGGATGAATTGTGCATAATAAGACTAGGAATGTGAATTAAGAAAGTAAAAAAGGATAAATTTTGATTTCATGATCATCTTAAATGGTTTTCAAACCATGTGATTTAATGTTTAGATAGAAGCTGTCTCATTTCGAAGGCTGCGTCTTGCATTTGTCAGCCACATACGTCATTGAGGTTGCCTCATTTCAGTAAAGTAACCATTACATTCCATATAAGTCATATAGAAATTACAACTATATTATAATGGTTACTTTTATGAAATGAGTCATCCTTGATGGCGTATGTGGCCAACAAATACAACCTCCAACAGAGGCAGCCTTTGAAATAAGACACAGCTAGAGACTTTTTGCGCAGAGTTCACTTATCAGTAAATGAAACAAAATTAACATCTTTTAAATGGCTTACTTATTATTTTTGCAAATTAACCTATTCAAAAACGTATTAAATAAAAGTCTGAAAACTTAGAGGGCATTTACATGACACCAACTTTTTATGTGTTTTGGCCATTCATTTACACAACAATGGTGTTTTGGGGGCCTGAAAAGGCAAACATTTGAAAACCGGTTTCAACGTTTTTGAAAACTATACTGTTATCGTCAAAGCATGAATTTGTGAAAAAACTGATGTCATGCGAATGCGTACCCTGAATGTTGCATTTTGGGATGTTAAAAAATAGCCTTGAATGGAGAAATGAGCATTTCTGAAGAATATTTAGGCTAGTCTTTTAGCTGAAACCCCCCAAACTGTCTCCGATTAGTGCACACACTCCATGCAAAACTCCGAAGCAAAAGCATGTTAAATCATTGAAGAACCATGTGACATCTCCCAGAGGTCAGAGATCTTTCATGGTGAGATGAAAAAATGTCGATATCTGCCGACGTAGTAGCCAATGATCACATTAGCATAATTTCAAACAGGAGGGGGAAAAGTAATATAACACACGCTGTTATCAAGCAGTGCGCTATTTTCAAGTCTGTCATATCTTAAATGCACAATTGTACGTCTTATTCGAACTAAGTGAGAAATATTCTCCCCGCACTAATGAAGGTGCTTTACACACTTTGAGGCCAAATCATAATCTGCTGGTCGTGGGCTGAGTCCAAGCACTCTGTCAAGTTGCATTTCACTATACGGATATATGTTGGAAATGAAAGCCATAACAGAAAATGAAAAGGGAGGTTATTGGATACCTCATTTATTTCAGCGTGGTTCCTCCAAAGATCTTGAATGCCTCCTGGCCTTGAAAATTACTGAACGCTTTATAGAAAGTCACACCCAATTTCTGTGATATAATATGCCTTGGAATAAAATCATTGTAAGAGGAAATGCAAAGCAATAAAAACTCCATTGCACAGTCTATTCCTTGTTCCCAAGAGATGTACCCAGCATCCCACCCCAACACCTGTGTATTTGATTAGTGTCAGCGCCCGAGTCCCAGTGCGGCTTACTGTTTGAACTGTGAAGGTGTGGCGTCTTCCTCCCATGGCATCCAATTTAAACACTGAAAACAAGGAAGCCAGATCCTTTGAGAACTCAAGTACAATCCAATCCTTGTCTTCGCTCTAGCTGCTAAGCAAGAATGGATTTGGAGGGCCCTTCTTATAATAAGGTGAGATTTAATGTCCAAATGTGCAAAATAAAGTCTCAATTGAGATCTAAAGGTTACACTGGCTCGGTCCGTAATCCGTTTTTTGCTGCTAACTGCATATGTGTTGCGGTGTTTCTCATCTCTATTCTCTCCCTACCGTTGGATTTGCCTGTATTAATGGTGGGAGGTTGGATCTCACTCTCTTGTCGCTGTGATTGTGTTCCAGGTCTAAAATGTCTTCATCATCCCTGATGGGTGTCCCTCTGGGAGGCAGGGACAGATGGTGGACAATGAGATGGGTTGGCTGTTTCTGCATGATCTCACCCTCCTCTCACACTCTCACTCAGATAGACTTTCTCAATTTTCCACAAACTCCAGATGCCGCCATCTTTCGCATCATTTCCTATTTCTTGTCATCCTTTCCATTGCGCAGGTTTGTCTTTCTACAAACTACTAACATAAACCATTTCCTCTGTGCTGCAATATGCTGCTACAATGTGAAATCTTCCAGAATAATACCAGTGATATAAGTAACATTCTAGCATGGTGCTAATCAATTCTTAAAGGTGAACTGTCATTTCTACACAAATCACACACTCCCGGGGTTCTGCAAAACCCGAGCAACTGCTGTTGTGAGAATAAGACTGCTATAAAGAATTTTTTTTTTTTTCAACAAAAAATTATATTTAAATAATTGAACGAAATATTCAAACATTTAGTATATTATTATTATTATTATTATTTTTACAATAAACGCATTTTTAATTATAGTTTTATACTGACTAAAACTACTAATTTCAGTCACCAAAAATGACATTTTAGTTGACAGTAAAGTGCAAAATTAAACAAAATATTCAAATATTTCATGAATTAATTTCTCCATCAACGTTTAACAAAAAACAACATATGAAAACTTTTTTAAAATGTGCATTAGTTTTTCATTGTGTTTTAGTGCATTATGAGAAGGTTCACAATATGTGACTAATATTTTCTAATATGTATATGTATATGTATATGTGTGTGTGTGTGTGCATTTTTCGTCTCGTCTGTGTCAATCGACATTTTTTTAACAAAATTAACTGGAATCATCCTTCGAATGGCTTACTTTTAGTTATCTTTGCTAGTTAAGATGGAGTCTGTGAAAGGGTTTTAATTTAAATTCCCACAAAAAATACAATAGCAAGATTAAATGGAGCATTTTTCATTCCCAATGAATGACTTCAAGTTTTGACCCCTTATCTGTGCACTACTGCTTTGCTCTCTCATTCATCATTCTATTCCTCCTTCTCCCTCCCAAGAGAGGATCCTGGGTAGAGACAGAGAATAAGCTTCCTCTGAGAGATGGGCAATGCCATTATGAGCACAGTCAGCACATTTCATAAAATGATGTGCTTGCAACCCAGATAATGATATGAATAATCATTAAAAAAGAAATGTAACGGTGGCATTCACACATTTATTTATAAAGACGCATGGCTTGGCTATTGACAAATATTTGCCAAACAAAGCACGCAAAGATAAAGAAACAGCTGTTTATCTGAACAATACATGTTTTCAACAAAAAACTAGGGCTGTCAATAGATTAATCGCGATTAATCGCATCCAAAATAAAAGTTTGTGTTTACATAATATATGTGTGTGTACTGTGTATAATTATTTTGTATATATAAATACACACACATGCATGTATATATTTAAGAAATATTTGCATACATATACTGTATATATTTATATATAATTTATATTATATATAAATATAATTTTTTGATATAAAAATTACAAATTTTTCTTAAATATATACAAGCATGTGTGTGTATTTATATATACAAATTTAATTATACACAGTACACAAACATATATTATTAAAACACAAACTTTTATTTTGGATGCGATTAATCGCGATTAATCTTTTGACAGCCCTACAAAAAACAAAACAGTCAGCTAATGATTCTTCACTTCGGACACACAGGCAAACTGCTACTTGCATCATCACCCATCGCCCAAGGTGAATGGCAGAGATGGTGTAGAATAACACTGCATTATTCTATCAATGCAACCCCCACCTCAAATCAGCACGCAGTATGTGGCTGGCAGGTGCCCCAGAGAGTTAAATGAGCTTTTGCTGATGGTGCAATACACAATCGGCTGGTACTGCACACAGTCATAACACACAGCACTACAGGGGCACCTCTTCACCACAAAATCCCTGTTACATAATCGCACACACACACACACACATTAGGCACAGGTACCAGCGGAGGTGACACGATTCGTATAAGCAGAATTAAGCTTGTTTTTATTTTAGAGGGCATTTTGTGCTGCTACTTTCCCAGAACATGCGCACATTTGCAGACAGAGGTTAGCGTGTAACCGGAGAGTATGCGACTCTCAGCAACTCTGGGCCTATTGTTTTGGTGTAACTTGACTGAAGCACAACCTACAGTGTTTGGGCTGACATAGTTTGAGGCTCGGGATATATTTATAGACATCCTTGTGTGTGTGTGTGTGTGTGTGTGTGTGTGTGTGTGTGTGTGTGTGTGTGTGTGTGTGTGTGTGTGTGTGTGTGTGTGTGTGTGTGTGTGTGTGTGTGTGTGTGTGTGTAGCTATTAATATATTCATTACATAAGCCTCTAACCATTGAGGAGTAAATTAACTTAGTTTGGTGGAAGATAATAAGTCCCATAATGTGAGACTAGCCATAGGGTTTTGCACCTTCATATGCAAAGGACTCATCACTCATCACAGCTAATACATGAGTGGTGAACTCTGTTACAGATTATTTGTGTCTGCGCACATGAATGGGACAGAATTGCCTATGGGCCTCCAGTTTAGAAGGCTGACATCAATTTGTTTATGTCAAGAGTTTATGGATGAAAATGTTTCAGTGTTTTAGCAAATCTTGCACTGCAAAGAGATATGCAATAGATTTGCTGTTTCTGAAAGTAGTACATGTGCTTGCTGGGTATAGTGCTAAAGTTTCATACTTTCAGGCTGCCACTTTATATTGGCTGGCTATGGATGGATGGTCAAAATAAATGCGACACAGTTCAGAATGCAAATATTACAATGACATCATCACAGCTGTTGCATTTTTAATGCTGAATATTCAAATATATTTGATTCACTCAGTGTACATCAATGGAAAAGTTTAAAACTTTAGTCTCAAATTTGTATAAAAAATAGAGATCAGCAGATATTGTTTTTTTTTATGACCAATACAGATACAGATATTTTTGTAAATAATTTTTATCAAGTGAACGATAATACGCAAAACTGATTTTTTTTTTTTATTTCTTTAAACAAAAAAGCAAATAACTAGTTTTTATTTTATTTTATTTTGTAGAATATACATAATGACTATAAACCAATATAACCATTAAAATAATAACAACTATATTGTAGGTTCTCTGGGTTAACCGATAATTAATTAACACTTTTTTTATGTAACAATTATTATTGTTGTTGTTGTTGTTGTTGTTGTTGGATTAAAGTATGGCTGTTATGTAAAATGTTGCTTGGTTAATTATCGGTTGACCCCATCATTGAATTATGTAGAAAATTGTGAATATATGATAAAAATATCGGTGAAACAGCCTACACTGTTTATAAATTAGACAGCAGAACTAGAAGTTTGAAGAAGACTGAATTAATAGTTTTAATGTTGGGGTTTCAGAATAAACCTTGACCAGAATGTTATCGGTACACTGCTGCCTTGCAAACACTCTAATAATAATATGATATCACGCGTCTGCCTTTCACATTGATAGACACAAAACATCACTGTCCTACCTTTTCGAATGAAGTCCTCGATATCTTGATCAAATCCAAGCCGATGGCATTTGCTCCACAGCCCCATGTTGGTGGAGTTATACTGCCTGCTGCACTCATCGGCGGCGCTCATGGCGAACAGCTGCCGTCTGTTCCGCGCCAGCAGCAGCTTCTCCTCCCAGTGGTCCAGGCGCGAGCGGCTCGCCCGCAGAGGGAGGCTGTTGTTGGGGATGTAAATAAAGCCCGGGTCCTTCCGGCGGCTGGAGAAACTTCGGCACCTCTCTCGGTACCTCCGGGCGTCCGTCTCGTACCAGTGGTCGGAGCACATAGCCACTGCCAGCATCCCGAGCGCGCAGAGGGACAGAGACAGACCGGCGTAGAGCAGCAACTTCCCAGCAGCCATGCTCGCGTTCGCTCAGAGCCGCGTCAGCACCACAACAGCTTGGAGAGCTCCTCGACGTGCACCCGCATCCCGCCGGGCACGCGGACTGAGAGAACTGATATCAGTCGGTGCAGTGGAATCTGTTTCTATTGAAGACCTCGAGCTGAAGCCCGACAGAAAATATAAGCCTTATTTAAGGTCCATGCGTAGCCCTTCCCATCCAATAACAGTGATGAAACCAGACAAGACGATTCAGTCAGATCCTCGTTCACACGAACCAAGCCTTAAAAAAAGCAGAGGAAGATTTTTTTTTAACCATGGTTATTATAGCTGCATTAAAGCCAGAATGCCATTCATTTTGGGTTTAGATTTGAACCCCTCCAAAGGAAGTCAGAAAAGGTGTGTGTGGATATTCAACTATATACGTTTCAATCGTGTTCGCAAACGTTTCAGTAACCACAAAAGTTAGATTATAAGTTTGTCAGAGCGCGGGATTTCATCTGTGGCCAAACAGGCGCTAGATAAATCGCGGTAACCTAGCAACAGTTACGCGTTTTCTGTTGCAAGCATCTAAAAATGATGGATGTCAGGCTATTTGTCGTCATTATAAATTGACATCACAAATACAGCCTAACAGACAATGTAGGGGGTCTAATTGTTTTCGTAAGTCTTTTGCATAGCTAATTGTCGATTCGTTAACTGTGCTAGTGGTCAAATGACAATATGCCTTACTGGAGAGCTATGCGTTGCTCTAAAAATGTCTTTAAGAAGTCGACCAATGATGAACAAGTGCTTTTGAATCATTTAAAAAAGAACCGAGTCATTCGTTCGGGAATCGGACTAGTTCACGTTTTCAGTTCACAAAAAAGAACCAGCTCATAAAGAGTCATTAGTTCGGGAGTTGGACTCCGTTTTTGATATGCTAGCCTACTTAATGTTTTAATTCACTAGAAAGAACCAGCTCTTAAGGGTGATTCTCGGACTGTAGGCTACTGGTCGTGCGAAGATTCGGTAAATTCAGCGAATATTAGTAGGCTAATGCGGGAAACTGTCTGTTAGAGTATTTTAGTTCCGTTCACATTGGCGGAAGAATAGCCTAATTAACGAAGTAATTATTTTAATATTAATGACGGTAATTGCTGAAGGACCGTTAAAAGAACAGAAATGGATGAAAACGGTTCGGTTCCGGTATTAAATGGGCTAAAACCGGTTCTGAATAAGAACAGGTTTTCGGTTCCCAACCCTTCCCATCCCATTTTGCTTGGCGCTGACAGAGTATAGATTTTTGCTGTCCGGTTTATGTTACATATCTATTTCATAGAAATGCACAGTCGCGCGGCAGTCAGGTTTATTTTCTCATAGGCTACATTCTCTCTGTAGGATGCATTGAACAAAACATTTATCACATTGCTGACTGTTAAAGAGAAATGTAGCCTATTAAGATGACTCGACATTACTTAAATTAACTTAGCGTTATTTAAATCGAATTTATAGTAAGCTAATTGCGATCAGAATAGTAGATAATTTATGTAAAGGAATGTTTAAGAATAATACATCTATTGCATCCATTGCACGGGCCCCGTTTATAAGACTGATCAAGTGAATTAAATTCCGCACTCACCCCAATTAAAACTGACAAAACGGGTTCACTCCAATCCAATAATGCATCTCCAGACCATTTTGCGTTTGCAGTGACTGTATGATACGGTAGGCTATATGCTGATATTCACTGCCAAATAATCCTATTCAACAGCGACACGCGTTTATAAATGCTCTGCGCAGGAAATATCAAACCGTTCAACGACGCCGCATCTCAAAAGCTTCACGTTTAGACGAGTCTATCGATATCAGAACATTTGACGGATTGTGCATCCTCCTCCTCGGACAATATGGTCTCAACATCATCCGTGCATGTTGCCTCTGTCTGAGAAAAACAGCGGTGATGTCATGCTGTCAATATGTGATGTTCATTGTTTATTAAAGCGGCTTCTTAAAGGAGTCGCACTACTGCTCTTGGTTCCGTGTCGAACTGTAACTGGAGTCGCCTTGTTGGCATTCACTCTAGGATTTACACTTACTGAAGTAAACTAGTGTCTTTCATGAATAAATAATCAAAGGTTGCAGAATCTTTCATTTTGTCATTCTGCATCACCAGCGCTATAAAATGATACTACACCAGACCAAAAGCCTTCCATAAAGGTTTGTTATTTGAAACCACTATGCACTGTCCAGAACCAACAGCAGTCAGGTATATTGCTGAATAATGAATGAGAGTGGTGGCATCTGTTTGAGCAGTCCGAGAGGCCCTTGTACACGCGTTTTCTTTTTTATTGGATTGCCACAGCTTTCGGATAATGTTGGGACTCTCGTGTTCTTTATATTTGTGTGTGGGTGTATGTAAACGAGACTGATATATATATATATATATATATATATATATATATATATATATATATATATATATATATATATATATATATATATATATAGTGGCCTGCTAAATGTAATTTTCCATTATAACTGCATCTTTACTAACGTATAGCCTCATATATATATATATATATATATATATATATATATATATATATATAAACGAGTCTATCAATATATACTGAACAATTAAAACTGCATCTTTACTAACGTATAGCCTCATATATATATATATATATATATATATATATATATATATATATATATATATATATATATATATAAGTACATTTAGACAACTTAACTTAGTGATTGCTATCAGGATGTGCAGAGACTTTCAACCAGGATAACAAAAAAAATGTATGGAACAAATCGCCTACCTTTAACTAATGAGACCTTATTTGTAAAGTTTTCTTTCTAAATCAACATGCAATAAAGTGAACAAAAGAGAATATTATTTGCATTAGAATATGACAAACAAATATACGTATATGAAACATGAAATTTTAGATGTTTTGCATTTAAAAGTAAGATATTTCAGTGAAAACAATGTCAGGTATATGTCCTTCTAATCTAGAAGTGAACAGAACTGAGGAAAACTTTAAGTGGATCTTTACACCATGTTCTTGGCAGATATTGAATGTGACATAATTTTGCTAAATGGGTCTGAAACTGCATAATATTGACTTGCATTGGATTGACTATTATGTTATATTCAAAGATGTCTTTTCTTTATTGAATTCTGTTAGGCTGTAATTGTCTCTGGAACAGTATGAATGACAGCTTGACAGCTAAATTTTAATTACATTTTAAGGGAGGCAAAGTTTGTTTGGAACTTATTTGTAGCTAACAGTGAAAACTGAACAATGTAATCTAAAAAATGCAGCCGATACACAAGGCAATTTGTCTTGTGCTATTTGAGGATGTGTTATCTTGTTCCTTTTTTTGTCCCCAGAATTGTGTTAATAGATACATCCATTGGAAGGAAAAGAAAAACGTGATTGTCATGCTAATCCAGAGAGCTGTCCATCAATTTATTTATTTATTTATGTATCTCGGCTTCAGTGCTTCTTTCTTTTTTAATGTCTTTAATGTATATATATCGCCATCTAGTGAACAAATATATCACAGCAAATCTAGTGTGCGTCACACAAGACTTGACTGGTTTAATAATAATGATTTTAAATGATTTCCGATACATTTAAAATAAAATCATAATTTTATTGAATTGTCCAATAACCTCGTGCTCAATATTTCACATTGTTGTTAACAACTTGTTAACGCATTTAATGCTATATTCGTGTTAAATTGAAATAAATATGAAAAAAGTGTATTTTAAATCATTCAATTATTACGTAACATAATCATAAACTATGTAAATATGTAAAGCCGTTACCAAGACAGAACTTTTATCCCGTCAAATATTCGCATACGGAATGATTTCGCAGGAGTACGACTTCCTGTGACGTACGAGACATTTTCCTCAGTAAAAGAGGATGCCAAAACAAAACAAACACACACAAAAACAAAAAACGCTAAAAAGGTATTTCGACTCTATTAAAACGTTATATTTAGCTGTGTTAAGATTAAGTCACGAACATAGACTGTCACGAATCACTGACTGAATACACGAAATCTCATTTATTTTGTAATGAAGTATATCGTCAACGGCCAGGTCCTTTAAGCCGTAGTTTTTACAAATAAAGAAAGAAATCTGTAGCACCATTAAGTCTTATTATTACAGAAAGATATTCTCATTAGCTTTTATAATATTTAACTCGGGGAAATTAGAAGTGAGTAAAATGAATGTTACTTGATATATTGAATGACATATCACATACTGTTTTAAAGGACCTTTGAGACGGTAGAATAGGAGGAAGTGATTGACCTGCTCCGCGCATGCTCATCTTTTATGTTCCCCAATGTGTGTTTGAGCGCATGAAGGTTGAACTGTCAACTAACCATAAACGAGTATTTAAACTAGTTATTGAATTTGTCTGTATTGGTAAGTATCTAATGTCCACATGCCGTTACAATAAAGGAACCTTTTTGGACCTCACCTGCTTCTTTCGGGATTTTAATAAAGGGTAAGCAAACAATATTTGGATCAATTATCTGCCAGGTGTCTACAAAACAATTGCAGCCTCTTTAATAAAATACACTCATGTATTTAAAGATATGGTATCTATCTATCTATCTATCTATCTATCTATCTATCTATCTATCTATCTATCTATCTATCTATCTATCTATCTATCTATCTATATCTATCTATCTATCTATCTATCTATCTATCTCCATTAATGCATGCATGTGTCATTTAACTAATGCATTTATCTGTGTGTTCTCTGTTAGGTGAAGATGGCTGGTCTTTCTAGCTATGCCCTGCGCATGGCCCGTCTGAGCGCCCGAATATTTGGAGATGTGTCACGTCACACAGATTCCAAGTCTATGAAAGTGGTTGGGTTTTTTAAAGAGCCCCCTCCGGCCCAGAGAAAAGAAGTGTATGACTGGTACCCCCCGCACAAGATTTACTATTCAATGACCCAGAAGCTCAGATATTTGGGGCTTTTCAGGTAGGCTCTGGCATAATATTATAGTGCACATATGAACATTTTATCTTCTAATTCTTCTGTTTTTGTTGATGACATTTTTCTGGTAACGTTTTAGGGATGAGCACCAGGATTTCAAGGAGGAAATGAGACGCTTGAGGAAACTGCGGGGGAAAGGAAAACCTAAGAAGGGTGAAGGGAAGAGAGCCACAAAGAAGAAGTAGACCAACACATTTCAGCTATTTATGAACGGACACTTGAGAATCTGATGAAGAAACTGAGCTATACCTGTATGGACAATGGGACATTGTTTATAACAGTGGCCACGTTATATTAGCAGAGATTGTGGTGAAAAACAAAAAACAGAAACATGACATCTGTGATGGAAATTAAATATGATTTTTTTTGTACATTTTGCCTTCATTTAGCCTTATTTTAAAAAAAAAATTTGACATGGTTTTGATTTTGCTTTTCTGCAGAGTGTTGCCAGTTTTCCATAATGGAACATCCTCAGATTGCCTAACCAACACATTTAGGTTTGTCTTTCTAAGACTACACTGAAAGAAAATAATTAGAAAATTCTGAAAGGGATAATAAACTATTAGCGCTCAAGTATTTTTGAATTTATTTTAATTTTAAATGATGGATGGTTGAAATGCCATTGAGTAGCATGAAAAGACAATTCAGATTATGGACTGTTATAAAGAGAGAAAAGCACATTCCTAGATGACATACATGCATAAATGATATAAAATCATTTATATTACAATGTTACATTTGTGCCCACAAATCAATACACCATATATTGTAATTGACCCATAATGGAAATTATGCATTTATTTAGCAACAACGTTGATTGTGGATGACATGCCATTTTGTGAACCCGTCTATATTCGGAAACCCCCCACCCCCAAAATGATAAAATTGCATCTTAAAAAAATCTTCCTCCAAGAATCACAGGCACAAGAGGGTCATCAGTTCCTTAATCACTCAAATATTCTTGTGCAACAGATTAAGTTCCTATTTTCTGGTTTATTCTGTCAAACGTATTAAGTTTCATTTATATAGAGGCTTTATAAAGCTCAAGGAGACTTTACATTAGAATATACACAATAGACAGTTGTAGGCGTACATAAAAAAGATGATGATACTGCATAAACAAAACAGTAATGCTATTCAAATACTACGATGTATCACGAATAACAATGAGAAAATGTTTTTGGCTAGATAATTATGTAATTTTTTTTACAAAGTAGGCTACCCATGCTTAACTCTGAAAAGCCTGACATGAAATTATAGTCAGAAAAAAATCTAAGTTTTGTAATGGACCAGTTTAGTTTACATTGTCTAAAAGTTTAAATATATGCATTACAGCTTTGTTTTGTATCATTTGACACATCAGACTTTTATAAACCATGATATAGTGAGAATATGGAGCTTTCACTCAAGGAGAAAACCTCAGTTTTTTTCTTAGGATCAAACTAAACAAAAATATGCCATTTCATGCAGCTGTTGAACTATGTCTTCATATAAAATTCTGATTTCATCAAATCAAAAAATGTTGTACATCAATTAGATTTGTACAACAGTATAGCAAACTACTTACATTATATGCATATAAATATCAGTTGTTACTCTCTATCTCCCAGTCTTATTAAAGATGGTATTTAAATGCTTAGTTTTATGATCAATGCTTTGTAGTTTTAAATGTGGCAGGCAAAACATAATGTAATGCAATACAATGATGATTGAGAGATACAAATACATATTTCTCAATAGCCTGTTGTATCATATTTGATACTTGTATTTTCTTTAAAACGATATAAGAATAATGAGATGAAGCTAAAGTTATTCTTATGTTTAATTTATATACTAAAATATATTGTATTTACTAAAAAAGTGTAGAAGACTGAACAACAGGCTTGATGATGTTCATAATTTATAAGTCTTAGAAATTCCTGTTTCAGACATGATACAGTATGTTTTGTACACATCTGGCCAAATGATAGTCATGTTGGATGCACTCTGTTCAGTCTTTATAGGTAATATACATAAATATTAATGTTTATATGCAGAGCTTTTTGGTTAAAATCAGTTTATAGATTAAACGGCTGCCTTGAAATGGTCTACCAGACAAACTAATATGATAGTATAATTCAAGAAGAATGGAAAGACGTGGCAGAAACAAAATTCTGACTTGTTCGTTTTAGAATTTACACTTTAATATTAGTGCATTGGTCGGCGTCCAGTATCCCCATTTACCCCTCTACGGGTTTACATTTGGTGAATCTGTCTCCCCCTCCTGTCTCGTTCTCTGTTTCTTTCCTCTATTTTCCACTCAGTTTCTCGTGGTTTAAAATGGCGGCGTTGAGCAGCGCCGAGTCCCCACCGCCCGTCTTCAACGGAGACAGCATGAACCGCGATCCGGAGCGGGACCCGGGACTGGACGAGCTGGGCGCGGGGCTCGAACCCGGCTGTCCCGGAGGAGCGGCGATCCCCGAATGTCAACAGGACATTCCCGAGGAGGTACAATGGGGGAGTCAGGGTTGAAGGAGAGCTCGGCTGTAGAGCGGAGCGGGGCTGGATGGAGATGTTCAGGAAACACCGGCTGTAATACGGATCGTGGGGGGATGCAATGCATTGCAGGGGAGAGAGATGATGCACCAATATTTAAGTCGACCAAATCTTATATCGTGCGCTTATGCATTTTCGCAAGGTGCATTTCCGAATGACGCCATTTATAATTCTCTCATTGCAGTTCTCTGAGCCAATGTTTATCAGAAGGCCTGTTCGTGTTTCATTGGCTTTATTTCCCCACCAGACCCCGCTGCAATGCATGCATGCATGCTTCGTATCTCACCTTGCGATGCATCGTATTAATGGGAAACTACAGATGCAACTGGGAATATATTAACTGCTCGCGTGCATTGTTTTATCTCCTTTGTGTCACCAGCTGGCGCGAGTCTGCGTTCGAATGCGTTTACATTTACATTTAAATCTGCAGTGATGTCATTGTGCTCGTGCATGGAGCCCTGCGAACGTTCCATATTCAGTTTGTGACCCCGTGTAAATGTAATGCATTATGCTTCTTTCTTCTAAGCTGTCAACTGTCTGTCTGCACAAATCACATATGCTGCTATAAGGGGCCTTTGCTGTTAGATGTACACACTGGGGTATTACTGGGTATATTCTGCTGCTTGCTGGAACATCCAGCTTAATTTAGTAGCTGTGTTTAGAAACATGCTGGTTATTAGCTAGTTGACCATGTACAATGTTCCAGAAACCACCTTAAGCTGGTGTTACCAGCTGGTAGGTGATTTGTTGGCTGTCTTCAAGCTAGAAACCAACTGAAATGATCCAAAAACAGTTCGACTAAGGGCAACATTTCAGCTGGTTTCTGTTTTCTCTAGCTATCTAGAAACCATCTACCGTGTGTCAATTCCATGCTACCGACTTAAGATGGATTTTCCAGCAGGGCATCCATTCATTCTGTTTAATTCGGAAAGAAAAAAAAAGTTTACACCGTCATGGAACAGGTTACAAATTTGTTTATTCAGGAAACAGCTTCCCTATTTAGCTGGAAGACTAGTTGGATTAAAGAGCAGCTTGTGTAAGTCATCATTGTATGAGTGCTTAGTGGTAATTAGATTAATTTTATTGCTGGCTGCTGTAACAGGGTTATACTGTCCGATTATACACGGGACTTGTCTTGCTTTTTTTGGGGGGGTAATAGTAACTATATTTACTTTAGTATACTTTTCAGCACTGAATTCGCTCTTAAATTAAAGAGTGGAGCATGTTTTCATCTGATTGAAGAGTCCATAAACCTAGTTAACAGTTTTATTCATGGTCAGGGCCATAACCATGAAGGGTATACCATGCATCTGATTTTCCCAATAAACATTACTTAGATGGGTTATGCGGTGGCAGTTTCTTCAAATTATACATTGAGCTAGAATCTTGAATGTTTGGCTACATACAGTATTTTGTTGTCAGCTAGTTTTTACATTACTGACTTGAATGTTGAAGGAATAATTCACCCAAAAATGTGTATTTTAAAATCTTCACCTCCAATGGGCTTAACTGTCACAACTGGATCAAATTGAACTTGAGAACCGGATCAATCATTCAAATACATAATTTCAATGGGTAACAATTTAATTTTCAGTGTGTTCTTTATACAGGGCTATCGTATGGCTTTAGAAGCCTTGGAATATAATATGGTGTTTGTCAATTTGAAAGGTCTGGTTCCTTTCTATGAAATTTTATAGGGGGGAAAAACCTGAGTTGCAGTCTCCAAAAATTCTGCTTCTGTGTTCTACAGAAGGAAGAAATTAATACATGTTTGAAATGAAATGAGGATGTTTTAATATTGATAGAATTTTCATTTTTGGGTGAACTTTCCCTTTTTAGAGAAGCCTTCAAGTATTTCATGTATTGAGCTATTTTAAACTGTCTTGGTTATGTTGCATCATGTTGGAAACACAGAGTATATTACCACATGGGGTTTGCTCTAAAAGAAAGGCTTGTAACCAATGTCTGTTTAAGAAACTGTCAGCAATCTTTGACTGCCAGGAATTGATACTGGCAAGACTACTGAGAAAGTCCCTTGTCACGGGTACCTTTTAGCTATTTCTTGCACTAATTTGACTAGTAGAGCCAGTTTATCTGCACCGTTGATTAGGAATCAAGTGGCAGCTTGACTCTCGGAATGCAGGATTTTTAATCAGAACTAAAGTTAGATGCACTTAAATGTGCTATTTCATGGGGGCGTTGAGGCATTCCAAGTTTCTTGACAGTCTGCTGGAAAATTGCTTCTCAAAATGGTGATCATAATAAAGTTTACTTGTAAAGCTTTGTAGCACTGTCAGATTGTGTTCACTTGGCTGGGACATTTTCCAACAAACTTGGAGTATTTTATGATGCTGCTTGTATTGCTTGGCAAAATTGAAAAATGTTTATTGGCTTTTTAGAACAAGTACTTTGCTTGGATGTTTCCTTGAGCAAATGCTTGCAACCCATTCCAAAATAGGCTATAATCATAGTTTAAGTGCATGTCTTAACATTAGATAAAAAAAAATGATCTGCCTCAATTGAGTGCATATGTTTTTTGTATACATTTTTAGAATTTATGCAAGTCTTGGTGTTTCCATCCAGCAGTTTTTTTTTTTCTGCGATATCCTAAAATTCGCATACAAATATGTGGATGTTGGAAACATAGCTAACCATGACCTCATGCACACCAATTGTTTTAAAATTGTGCTATAATTAAATGTATAAAATTTTCAATAACTAAAAATTGTAGTACTCATCTCCTGACAAATGTCTCGGATGTTTAAAAATATTGACATTAGGATTGTGAATGTCAGAAGATTTTGCATAAATCGTACATTTACAGTATCAGATCCGACTGTTAAAGGTGATTTTTTTGTTTTGTTTAGGGACACGAATAAAAATTGCAAAAAAGAAAAAACAGGTTTCCTGAAGATCTCCCCTGCTTCCATTGGTTGAACACAAGGATAGTTCCGCCCCCAAATGTACACCTTTGGTTGATTTGTCAGTATTGTTTTGTCAGGTTGTTTGTGATGCTCAAACAAATGGAGTAAAGGCACCAAGGATGATAACGATAAAGTTATAGGCCTAGTTTTTCCTTCTAAATGTAAAAGAATAGCAGTCCACACCACAGCTATAATGATAACGGCACAGAGAAACAATATTGTTGCACTCACTTACAGAATTTTTTTTTTCTAGCTGATGAACGATAAAAACATTGACTGCCAATCAGAATCAATCAGAGCTGGGGCATTTAAAGCAGCTGTCAAAAACTGCAGCACGCGCTTATAAACTGATATTGTGCGTTGGTGCAGATGCTAATATAGCTATTGTTAATAATAATAATAATTTAGCGCTTGGGACAGGAAAAATTATTTAACAAAATATAATACACACTTCGGTTGAAGCAAGTTGATGCATTTTGAAGCTGTTTCTTTCTTTGCTAGAGCTCACTGTCAGTATTTCATTTGCTTCACACCTCAGACTTAATTAATATAGCACATTTACTGTGAGCAGGGCCTGAGACAGCCGTCCAGTGTCAGTTTTTACAGCTTAGTGGAGACAAGCAAGTGATTCTGTGTTTATTAGATTAAGCACAGTCATGAGGTTCTCATTCATCTATGGTGAAGTTCAAATGCATCTGCTCAAACACTTGTCCAATCAGTGGAACCTTCTCATAAAAAGGAAGCTGGGGAATTTGGGTTTGCCTAACTCTCATTTTCTTTGCAGATATGGAACATCAAACAGATGATTAAGTTAACCCAGGAGCACCTAGAAGCCCTTTTAGATAAGTTTGGAGGAGAACACAATCCGCCATCTATATATCTGGAGGTGAGTTGGCCCGACAAAGAGTTGCTGTCATGGGTGTGATGTGAAAGGTGTTTTACTATGCCAAGAAAGTTAATGGTGATGTTATAAATGAAGTGACTAGAATTGATACCAGCATCAACAGTTACAATTAACTTTTGGCCTTTGTTCCAAACTCTCGTGAGCAGCCTAAATAGGCAGCATTTTAAGGCATCATAGGCACACTCCCAACACAACAGCTGTTCTAAAAGCTAAGCATTTTTAATATGTCTTGTTTGGTCAACTTCTGAGGCAGTATCCAAAGTGTCCATCCCACTCTCCAAATAACTACAACAAGCCTAGTGCAGAAATCTATGCAAGTGTGTGAAATTATTTGAAATAATTCAAGTGTTAAATAAAAATCACTTTTTCCTAATATTTCCATTTACGATTCCTAATTTTTCCTATTATTGTCATTAGCTTAGCAACATGCTAGTGGAAAACTCTGTTTCTATGAAACGATAGTTGTTGCCTACAAAAAAATTGTCACTCCATGACAGTTTAGATTAAAACTAATGAATGAATTCAGAGGAGGAGAAGAAGTATTTTATTGAAGCAGTAAAATTTTCCCTCTTGTGTATGCAATAACAGCAAATGCATAACCTCAGATCTTTATCCTCCAACAGGTTCAAAACATGACCATTTATGTGAAACGTTCATAAAGTCTTAATGATATATTTCCTCAACGCCACAGGCCTATGAGGAGTACACTAGTAAGCTGGATGCATTACAGCAGCGGGAACAGCAGCTTTTGGAGGCTATTGGAAACGGAACAGAGTTCTGCTCCTCGCCGACACTCACCCTGCTGGATGTGAAGGGACCGGGCGCCCAGAGTGCCCCCATCGCCCCAAACACCTTGGCTCTCCTGCAGACCCCCACCGACGCATCACGAGGGAATCCCCGCTCGCCCCAGAAACCCATCGTAAGGGTTTTCCTGCCCAACAAACAGAGGACGGTGGTGAGTTGCTGGATATTATTTGTTGTTGAATACTTGGTACTGTTTTGCTTTTATATGTAATATTTTGAAAAAAGTACTTACAAATAAAAGATGGAAAAGATTGAAAAATAGACCGTAAACTATATAAATGCTATAATAGTATGTAACTAATATTATACTGGCTTTATGACAGAATATCAGGTAAGGGATCTGAAAAATGGGGTGAGTTACGTCTGTAGTGTTTTGCTCACAGCTGGATTTGAGAAGTTCTGTCATGTACAGATGTGGTAGGATATTTTGACAATACTTCACGGTAAGGGTTCAGGCAGGGCTTTAAAAAGAGGTTTTTGAAAGGAATTTCCACTCCAACCAGATTTTAGAGTGCCGGGAGTCCATGGGAAATTAGCGAATATAGGTGACCCCCTTTATTTTGATTATCTGCTCAGCTTGTCTCTTTTGGCTTAGCAAAGAGAAGCGGCTGTCTGAGTAGGAGCCAAGAAATCAAACGTGCCCAGGCGTAGCCACAGTCTCACTGCAAGGAGATAAAAGTTACTTGAGTAAGTGGTTTATGTGTGCGTTTCAGGTTCCAGCTCGTTGTGGGATAACTTTGAGAGACTCCTTAAAGAAGGCTCTGATGATGCGAGGCCTGATCCCAGAATGCTGTGCGGTCTACAGGGTTCAGGATGGGTAATAACTGCTCTAACCATCACTAGTGCAAAAACCAAGGTTATGTCACACTGCCAGCTGTACTTCACATTTAATGTCTGTCCTGCCCACATTAGGGAGAAGAAGCCTATTGGCTGGGACACAGACATTTCCTGGCTGACGGGGGAGGAGCTCCATGTTGAGGTTTTAGAGAATGTGCCACTGACGACCCATAATTTTGTGAGTATGATGAAACTGACCACAAGCTGTGGCTTAAAGGGGACCTATTATGCCCCTTTTTACAAGATCAGGCATGAAAACTCCTCACCTTTCGGCGAAATTCGCCGTTTTAAAACCTAAAAGGGTCACCTACGTGATTTGTGCAGATTCGATGAGAAAATATTTTCTATATGCCTCATCCTTCTCACCTTTTTTACCCCTGACCTGTTTTCATGCCTGCAAGATGTAATATCTCTATAAGAGTCTATAAAATACCTCCCAGATCATTTACTATAGCATGTCCAATTTGCTCCTTTTTGAGTGTGAGCAAAAACATGCCGTTTTTGTGTGTGTACCTTTAAATGCAAACGAGCTTCCTGCCCCCTTTCCGGAAGAGGCAGGTATATATATATATATATATATATATATATATATAAAGGAGTGGGTAGATTTTTACCATTATAGGCTGGTTGTTTACACACGCTATGGACACACATCAGTGTTTAAACACCAAGTAAAAGTGAATGTTGCATAATAGGTCCCCTTTAAAATAAATCTGAAATGACAGAGAGAAAGTTAGAGCCAACAGTTCACATGTTATAGGTGTGGTGATTTCTATTCTTGATTTTACTTTTCTTAAAGAGTTTCTTAAAGACACGTTGACCTCTTTCTCCTCCACCTTGACTGATATATATTGTGCTTTGGAAACATCCAGAAGCTTCGTAATAACTCAGAGGGTTAATTCGGTGATTAAACAGGTGCGAAAGACCTTCTTCACGCTGGCCTTCTGTGACTTTTGCCGGAAGCTGCTGTTTCAGGGCTTCCGCTGCCAGACGTGCGGCTACAAGTTCCACCAGCGCTGCAGCACAGAGGTCCCGCTCATGTGTGTCAACTACGATCAGCTGGAGTGAGTGCTCATGGGAAACTCTTTTACTTCTGCTTTATCCATTAAAGGGTGAAATTTGCTCCACGCATAATACACAGTGAAATAAAGCATGTAAATAATTTACTTTAAATTACATTATATTTAAATTAAATATTAAAACAATGTTTTTGCCTAAGTTTATTTCTCCTATATTAATATTCACTGTATTTGGAATAATTTGCATCTTATATGGTTTTGTGCTGTGGGTAATTATGCATAATATATTTGTACTGTTCTTCTTATTATTTATATTTTTGTTCAGTTTACTGCTGGCATCAAAATTTCTAGTGCACCACCCCATTACCCAGGAGGAGATGTCATCAGAGGGCACGACACCCGTTTCAGAGATGTGCCCCTCCCTCCCTCCATCTGAGTCCACTGGGTAAGAATTTAGTCCACTTCAGTGGCGATTTCTTTAAGACTGCAAGGGAAGCTCGGCTTCCCTTATAATGTCAAAAAATGAATGGTCAAATATGTACTATTGTATTAACATTTTATTGACTAAAAATGCGTTAGAAAACGTCCATCTTAAAGACGAGTTCGTTCAGAATCAGTTACATACAGCAGGTCGGCTGACTCGATTTCCTTCTCATACATTCCCGTAGCGTCACAGGGCATTTCCCTGTTGAAGCCCCGCTTCCATTGACTTCAATGGGGCTGCTCTGAACAATTTTTTTCAGCGCTTCAAAACTAGACGGTCATTGGATAAATGCTGCGATTATGTTCTGCCCACGGAAGCTCAGCTTCTCTGGGGGTGAACGAAGAGTGGGCTGGCCTGGACTCCGGGCTTTTGCGTGATGATTGGAGGGTCTGTCGAAAGGCTGCGTCTCCTTTTGATTGACAGCGATTTCATACAATAAAAAGTCGCTGATGTAGAAGCTGTTCGAGCTCAGTCCTATCGCGGATTTTTCAAAGACAAACTGCTGCAACCTATTTCTTGGTATTGGCTTGTCGAAATTGCTAGCCAATTTTCATAATACATTTCACACAATTATACATTTATACCTTTATTATATTATTACTTATATATATTTTTATATTATTATTATTATTAGTAATAATTCAAAAATAATTATAAAAAAAAAAAATCTTATTATTAGTAGTATTATTATTATACTTTATTATATTATTATTTATACCTTTATTATATTATTACATTCATTTTTCACAGAGCATTTACTTGAAAAGGAACGTAGAATTTACGTATAAATAAATGAATAATTTGTATGATAGGTATGTAGGTCGAAAATGAGCTTCCCTCTTTGAAAGACCAGCATCCGCCACTGGTCCACTTCTATATATATATATATATATATATATATATTAGGGCTGTCAGAAGATTAATCGCGATTAATCGCATCCAAAATAAAAGTTTGTGTTTACATAATATATGTGTGTGTACTGTGTATAATTAAATTTGTATATATAAATACACACACATGCTTGTATATATTTAAGAAATATTTGCATACATATACTGTATATATTTATATATAATTTATATTATATATAAATATAATTTTTTTATATATGAATTACACATTTTTCTTCAATATATACAAGCATGTGTGTGTATTTATATATACAAATTTAATTATACACAGTACACACACATATATTACATTAAAACATACACATTAAACACAAACTTTTATTTTGGATGCGATTAATCGCGATTAATCTTTTGACAGCCCTATATATATATATATATATATATATATATGTGTGTGTGTGTGTGTGTATGTATGTATGTGTGTATGTATGTATGTATGTATGTGTGAGTGAGAGATTTTTACATGTTTTTGAAAGACGCCTGTTACGCTCGCCAAGGCTGCATTTATTCTGATAAAAAATACAATAATATTGTTAAATATTATTACAATTTAAAATAACTTTTTCCTGTTTTCTATACTTCAAAATGTAATTTATTCCTCTGATGGCAAAGTTGAATTTTCAGCACCCATTACTGCTGTCACATGTTTCAGATATCTTAATGGAAACTGAGACTTTTTTTTTCAGGATTTTTGATGGATACAAAATTTTAAAAAGAGCATTTATTTGAATTTGATAGAGATATAAATCTTTTGCAGATCAGTGTAGTTACTGCTGTGTGTCTTTTAGTTGAGAAATTGTAAGGGTCGCCTTAAGTATATACTTTAGTGCGTTAGTGACTTTAAAGGGGAACTATGCTGTTTTTTTTTAGCTTAATTTACCTTAACTGAACAGCTTCGGAGTCATTGGAATGGTTATGACTTTTTTCGGGTTGAATGGTGGCCGTCTCGTTTCCCAGTAGCGCCTGTGACTGGCCTCAGCGTCAGGAAGTATTGCGTGATATCAGGTCTCGCAATGTAACGAATTTCTTTATGGCACTGCACGCATACATTTATATGCTAGCCTTCTGTGTATCATACATACCTCAGTGGACATGGCTCCGTGTGTTCGCCGACTTCTTTGAAAACAAATGCACATGACCAGAGGGAGGAGATGGGAGTGGCGAGAGTCGCCAACGAGTTTTTACAACAGTGTTGTCAAATATCTATTCCGAAGCTGTAGGGGGAGCTCTATAGAGAAACCTGCGAGCAAAAAGCGAAAGAAATTGCAAAAACTGCATAGCGCAGCTTTAACAGTGAGTTTAATCATGCACTAAGCAAAATTTCATTATGCTCTCCTGTCTTTTTTTCTCCAGGTCTCTTTGCCATCCTTCTGTGTCCCCGTCCAAATCCATCCCTATCCCACAGTCCTTCAGACCTGGAGAGGAGGACCACCGCAACCAGTTTGGCCAGAGGGATCGCTCTTCCTCGGCCCCTAATGTCCATATCAACACCATCGAGCCGGTCAACATTGATGTGAGAACTGGACATTTGAACAGCTGATAAATATATTTTAGACCATGTCTAATGTATTTTAAATAATTATAATGTAGGTCCCACTTCCTGAATCTAAAAAAAAGAAAGAGTATAATATAAAAGTGAACTATTTAATAATATTACTAAAGATTAACATTGATAATATTTGATGTGTGCTTTTATTTTAGATGCATTGTATTATTTCTTTAAATTAATATTATTTAATAGCTGTTACAGCTGCCCTCAACCACTGCATCACCTCCATAATGTTTATTATAATCTTGTTTATAAAGTCTTTGTTAATATAAATGTTTCTTATACCACTAAAAAATGTACAAGGTGCATTTGTGTCAAGTTACAATTCCCCCGGACTCCACTAGTCCCTGCTAATCGGTGTTATTCCTGTACAGGATTTGATCCGTGATCAAGGCTTACCAAGGTCAGATGGAGGTAAGGGCTGTCTGAAACAGAAAACACACACTTAAGACGCACTGAATTCAAATGGCTTTCCGTCATCCCATGTCTTTGTGCTATCTTTGTGTCATTGGCCTTAGAAGTTTGGGACAGCTGTTCCATTTCACCGTGCCTGCTATTAAAGCTGAAAAATAGGCCTTTCTCTCCCCTGCCCGCTTTGTGAATTGCTTCTGCCCTTTTCTTTATCAATAGCGGCCTGCTGTAAAGTACTAATTCCTAATCAGTGTTGTTAAAGCCTGCCCCCTGTCCTTTCTGTTTCAAAACATGTCTCAGAACATTATAAGTAAACATCTGGTCATCACTTACTCACCTTCATGTTGTTCCAAACCCGTGCGACTTTCTTTTTTCTGTGGAACATAAAAGAAGATGTTTAGAAGAATGTTCAAGCTGCTCTTTTCCATAAACCAAATGTAAATTAAAAGCATAAAAAGAAAATCAAACGCGTTTGGAATGACACAAGGCGATTAAATGATAACATAATTATCATTTTTTTATAGACTGTAAACAGGAATAAATAAAAACTGGCTCTGTAATTCACTTGATCATCTCTAAATGAACTCTGAGAGTAGACACAGGATTTTGGGTAGTGGGTGACAGGAAGTGCACCTGAGCTTCAGGGGCCAGTGATCCCGTGTCTGTCTCTCTCCCCCTTGCAGCCCCCTCGCAACACCCAGCCCGCTGCTTGAGGAAGAACCGAACACGGACCTCAAGCCCCCTTCTGTCCTCCCACCCCAATGAAATTGTCTTTGATTTTGAGCCTGAGCCAGTGTTCAGAGGTAGATAGGCCTTTGTGCGTGGCTGTGTCCCACACCTTGTCTCGTCCTTTGCTTGTCTGTCTGTCTTCCACTTGTGTGTTTTGTTGATGTATTTCACTCCTCCTTGTTTGAATTCTCACTTTCTCTGACACGCACGCTTTAACTGCGCTTTGAACTCCACTCACTTTTCCTTAACTCAACACACTACAAACTCACTTAATAAGGCACAAATTGTACATACCGTATATCAAATTTAGACATTTGCCTCTATTCCGGTCAGTTTTGTATATTTTAGTGTGCATGTACATTTCTAGATTTAGATCGCCTTAGCCATTATCTAAAGCTCACTTTAGTTATCTTTAAACCAAAAATAATTTAATTACACTGTTAAATGTTATCTTTAGCAAATCTCAAAATGTGCATTTCACACTATACATTATAATTATTTTTATTATTATTTAATTATTTTATTTAGCATTTAATATTTTAATTTATTCACTTTCATTTAGATAAAATATTGAAGTTTAATTTGTGCCATTTTTTAGTTATTGACCATAACTTGAAAACAATTATCAGCTTATTGTATTGGCCAGTGATTTTATATTTTATTTAAATTGACAACAAATATTTTTTTACTAGATTTTTTGCCAAATTTTAATATCAGTGCATCCCTACTTGCAATACTTCAGCGTACATATTTGTGTGAGATTTTTTTGGGGATACTTTTAGATTTGGGCTTTTCGGAAAGAGACGGGATGTGGCTCAGGATTTGCTAGTATACTTATATTTGAGGCATACATCGCTCACAGCCCCGTTTCACACTGCATGGGCTGTGACTTGCCCCTTTCCTCTTTTTCTCTCCCTCATGTGACCACACAAAATTTTATTCCTTTCCTTCTGTCGTCTTCCCCTCTTATTCTGTTTCTCTCTTCTTTGGCTCCCATATTTCCTGCTGAAGTAACTTTTTATGTTTCTCGACCTCTTGCGATTCCAGGCTCCACAGCAGGCCTGTCGGCCACACCTCCTGCCTCCCTACCTGGTTCCCTGCCCAATGTGAAGGTGTCGAAATCGCCGTGCCAACCGAGGGAGCGGAAGCCATCGTCTTCTTCTGAGGACCGCAATAAAATGGTAAAGATTTTTTTTCTTTTTACCTCACTTGGCACATCCAGGTTTAAGGTCATTTTAATCTATTTTGTCTAATATTTTACTCTGTAGAAAACTCTAGGTCGACGGGACTCGAGCGATGATTGGGAGATCCCAGAAGGTCAGATCACCCTGGGACAGCGGATAGGATCTGGCTCCTTTGGAACAGTCTACAAGGGGAAGTGGCACGGTGGGTCCTGTGAGAATGTTAACAGCATTTGGACTTCAGATTAATAAGGAATGCACAGATAAGGCTAAATGTGTGTCTTCCTCTTCCTCACAGGTGATGTGGCGGTAAAGATGTTGAATGTCACGGCCCCCACTCCACAGCAGCTACAGGCCTTTAAAAATGAAGTGGGTGTCCTCAGGTAAGATAGGGACTAAAAATACTCATTATTTCACAACAGGGACTGTATCTGTCCAAAATGTAGGTTTCAGGTAGTGGTCAACTGAGATAGTTTTTCTTTGTTTGTTTTAATTACGAATACCATTGCATTTTTTTATTTTTTATACATTTCTATTTATTTATTTAATGTTTATTGGAAGAAAATAATCAAACAGGTTTTTAAACTATCACAATTTTTGGTTACAAGGTTTCAAAAAATCATTTTATTTTAATTTAATAAAATAGTTTAATTAAAATCAACAATTAAATTAAATATAAAATAATAAAAGAAAATCTCATATAATATTTAATTTGACCTAAGATTGCCTATCAACATGAAGGTTAAGCACTTCGTTTCACTGACCATTGATTTTTATTGAATTAAGAGTTTCCTATTATTCATTAAGCGATTAAACTTGAAACAAAAAAGGAGAATATTATTAAAAGAATTGTGCTTTTCATAATCGTAAATGTGTTTTTACATGTAGGTTTAAGGTGCAGATTGAACAATGACTAAAAAAATTCAATCATTATTTGTAAACCTTATATATTTGGTCATTAAATGTTAGTCTCATGTTTTTTGTTCAGCCTATGTGCTACTTAGGATTGTCCAATACCAAAATGTCAGTTGTCGGTACCAATACAAGTAAAATTTCACGGTTCTCTGTACTAATTTCGGTATCATGGCAAAAACACACAAATACGCACAGGAACGTTTGAAAGGAGCCATCTATTGACCCAATACTTGGTACTTCTGGTACTTCTGGAAAAATTTATCGGAATTATATTTAAAGTATCGACTTGGTACCAAAGTACCCCTAGAGCTGCCAAAACATTGTTCTACCAAAGCTTATTGAAAAATTCTTTATCTCCCACAGGAAAACCCGCCATGTGAATATCCTGCTCTTCATGGGCTACACCACCAAACCCCAGCTGGCTATAGTTACACAGTGGTGTGAAGGCTCGAGTCTCTACCATCACCTGCACATCATCGAGACCAAGTTTGAGATGATCAAGCTGATTGACATTGCCCGCCAGACGGCCCAGGGCATGGAGTGAGTCACTGGATCGATTAGAGAGAAATAAATCACAGATGATCACTATAGCAGTGTAATGTTTAGGAGTCAAGAATCCATTTAGTCTTCTGGCTTCAATAGAAAGCATGAAACCTACTGCCATCATGATACTAAATTGTTGAAGTTTTAATGCATGGATTTAACACTTTTAAATATTTTTTATCCACAGCTATCTGCACGCCAAGTCCATCATCCATAGAGATCTGAAGAGTAACAGTATCCTTTGTAATTAAGGACTGATTTGCTGTAAAATGTCTTGTACAAAAATACAGGTCGCTTTTAATAGGTATATCAACTTTCCAAGCCTATGTGCGCGTACATACGCTTCTATATTAGCCTTAACACCACCTCCCTAGATATCTTTTTGCATGAGGATCTAACAGTAAAGATTGGTGATTTCGGTCTGGCTACGGTGAAGTCCCGTTGGAGTGGCTCACACCAGTTTGAGCAGCTTTCTGGCTCTATCTTGTGGATGGTGAGTGGAGGCACTTGTACTAGCTATGAGTATTTCTTTTGCGCCGACATTTGCATCTGGACTGACTCATTGGTCTTCTTCAGGCTCCAGAGGTGATCAGACTGCAGGATAAAAACCCATACAGTTTCCAGTCGGATGTCTACGCGTTCGGCATTGTGCTCTATGAGCTCATGTCAGGGGCTCTGCCTTATTCCAACATCAACAACAGAGACCAGGTGAACCTCTTATCAGTGCACTTGTCCCCCCCCAAATTTTTTTGTCTAAATTTGATTAATTACGTAAACATGAGTAGTACTTATGCCTTATCATCGATTTCTAATGTTAATGTACTGTATGTGTAATGTACTAGTAGTAGGGTCTATGACATAAATCAAGTCTGTACTCTGAAGGATTAATGCAAATATCTGAATATTGGAAAATGTAATGAGCATATCTCCTATGCAGATTATCTTTATGGTTGGCCGAGGTTACCTTTCCCCTGACCTGAGCAAAGTGCGCAGTAATTGCCCAAAGGCCATGAAGAGACTTATGGCAGATTGTTTGAAGAAAAAGCGAGAGGAGAGACCTCTTTTCCCTCAGGTAATGTTGTGAAACTTCTGCTTTCTCCAATTTGCCTGCCATCTGTCAAGGCCATGTCGAAGTATGTTGCCACAAGATGGCATCAGAGTTTCATTAACAGAATGTAACCGAATATATTTGCAGCTTTGAATTTAATATATTTCGAATTTTCTTTAATCAGTCATTTATATTTTATTCTGTGTTTGTCTGTATACACGTGCGCACACACACATATATATTGTGTGTGTGCATTATTATTAGGCAAATCGATATTCTGAACTTTTTTTTTAAGTACATTTTACCAATTCCAAACCACATCAATCTTGATTACTACTATTACTTGTGTATATAATCCTTTATAAGTGATAAATAATTGTTAACAAGGGCTGGAAGTGGAAAAATGCCTTATTCAGATAAATTAAATAGCCACGAGAAGGATGCAATACTATAGAAATTGTGAAACTAAGTGTTGACCATTGGACAAGAAATGGTCACTCTGGGTCAGCATATATATATATATATATATATATATATATATATATATATATATATATATATATATATATATATATATATATAATTTTTTTTATATATTTTTATTTAGTTATTTTATCTTATGTATATATCATCTATTTATGGCAGATCCTGGCCTCCATTGAGTTATTGGCACACTCTCTGCCCAAGATCCACCGCAGCGCTTCTGAACCGTCCCTTAACCGCGCTGGCTTCCAGACAGAGGACTTCAGCCTGTACACCTGCGCTTCCCCCAAGACACCCATTCAGGCTGGTGGCTATGGCAAGTACAAATAGACAAACATTGTTGTACTTTTTGACTTGTATTGCATTAATTAGTATGAAAACTGATACAAATCTGTCCTTGTGTCCCCTTTTAGGTGAATTCACAGCATTTAAATAGTGCTACAAATCCTACAACTTCATCCCTTGTCAGTTTTTACGACGTCTTGTGTTCCTACGGTGGGTTCATCCATAACACAGAAAAGGACTAGTTTTCAAAGAATGTGCTGTTTTTCTTCCTCTTTACCCGAAGAGCTACAGCCTCAATGGAATTGCTTTAAAATAAAAAGATCTCTGCAGGGTGTCATTGCTGAATTTACAAAAATGTCATAAACATCACTTAGGACAACTCGATAATGCAGCGTACAACAAAAAACGATTGGCGCGAGACACCAATGCCTGGTCACTGAAAAAAAAAAGGCATATATTGTGAAGGGGGATAAAAATCTTTTCCCCAAGAAGGATGAATGGGGTTGGGATGAATTATATTGGAGCACAAGCCCTGCCTTCACTCCGCCCCTGGAGGGGAAGAACACACAGCATTGGCCAATCAGAAAACAGGGTCCATATTTGGACTAGTGGCATGGAATGATGGAAAAATTGGCATAAGAGCAAGGACATCAAGTTGCCGTTGTGGAGAGGTGCTGGATATCAGGAGATAACTTGAATGATATTTAGAAACGTTTCTTTCTCTTGCGACGAGTTTGTTGCGTATAATGTTGCCTATGGCTGGAGTTGCTAATAATAAAACAAATTCTACAGGGTCATACGTTGTAGATAAACAGACCCAGTATTTTTTTTTTTTTTTTTTTTTGTTACAGGCAGTTTGTGAGGTAGGGTAAATGAAGCAACCATTGAAAAGACCTCTTTTTTTATAAATATATTCTAAAATATTCTGTAGGTTCTTTGCTTTTAATTTTTTGTCAAGGCAAACTCTAGTATCTTTTATTTTACATGTCACATCCCCATGAATGCCCCACGCAAAGAAGCCTGGGTAAATGTTTTTAGACTCTTTTGGTTCGGCACAAATTCCATCAGACATTTCCGAGGTGGGCAAAATCAAAGCTGTTTCTGTGCTTCTAGAGAATGTGATTTAGTTTTGTTTTGCCACATTATAGTTGCTGACGTCATGTTTCTGAATAAGTCAAAGGTCATATTTGAAGTTTCTTCTAGAAAAAAACCCACTGTATAAAGCAAACACGAAGCCTTGTTTCAGATGTGGGTGTATTTCAGATGTATTTCTGTACTTTTCACTACAAATTTATGCTTAACTGTTGTTATTAGAAGCCATTCCTTTGAGGCCATAATGGTTAATTGATTTTTTTTTTTTTTTTTTGAGATTTCATTCATCTACAAGTCATGTGACTCTTTGGACCTTGCACCGCTGGATTCATTCCAAAATGTTTGTTCACGGGTCATAGGGTTATTTTTAAAGTTGTTTTCATATAGTTTTTCTTGTGTTATAGACAGGCAGGCCTGCAAAGTTACATTAATTTATATTGCTTTATTTTATTACTTTTTGTTCGGTGTTGTTTCAAACTCTGGGAGAGGTGTGTGTATGTATATATATATATATATATATATATATATATATATATATATATATATATATATATATATATATATATATATATATATATATATATACACTTATTTTCTCTCACCCATTCTGTGATTTGCTGAAATGAACATTAAGCAGTGTGTCTGTGCACTTTGTATAAATGACTGATGCAGATAAGCAATTTTGCCTTTTTAAAGACTTATTATATTTTGTCATATGAAGAGGTTAAAGCATGGTTACCGGATTGCAAAATGAATGAAAATTGATTTCAAAAGCAGGCAGGGCCATAGGACACTAAAAACCAAAGCTTAAACCAACCTTCTATCATCATCTGTGTCCACCTTTGCCATTGACAGAGAACGGTTATCTGGATCTTCGACCAAATCGATTCACCCTATGATTCAAACTGGCTTCCTCTGTTCCTGCACGCAAAGTGCGACAAAGCGGCGGCTCTTCGTTTCACGTTGGTCCAAAGACTTCTGCGTCAACCCTCTAGCATAGCTTTGGGCTGTAGTGACACTAGCACTGTGTAGCCCTGAAGTTCGCCTAGACACTGTGGACGGTGGAAGTGCCCTCGTAGGAATGCTTTTCATTATTTCGGCCTCTTCGTATTGAAAAAAAAGTGGCTCCACCTCCTTTTTTTTTTCTTGTACGAAATGACGCATTTTTGCTTTCGGCTCCACAAAATGCTTGATGTTGCACATATAACTGAGGCTCTGCGCTTGGTTCACCACTCGTGCTCTGTTACAAAAGCAAGGACACGCGCTCCATCTTCTTGCTTCTGTTGAGATGGATTGATTTATTTATTTTGAGTCTCTTTTTATTTTTATAAGGATGATGCTCTGTGAATTGGTTCTGCCACTTAAACTTGCCATTAAGGAGAGAGGAGCTCCATGAATCCTGTTGGTTGTGACAGTGGTCACTGTTTTCACATGTATAGTTTCTGACAAGACGTTTGAATGGACTTGTTCTCAGATTAAGCTGGCAAACTTATCATGGGTTGCGTATGGAGATAGTAGAGGTGTATTTTAAGAGTGCTGTATTTATTTTCTATGGGAATGTTACTGAAGAAGTCTTGACTTGCGAAGGACTGAGCCTTCTTTATTCTGGAATACTTGGGGACGTACTTGATTACAATTCGGTGAGGTATCCTCTAAAACCATTAGTCTTTCACTATACCCAAAAACCCATTTTATTTGCGTTTTAAAGCCTTCACCAAAAACGTCCATATCACATTCCTTTCTGTTGCCTTGCCTGCACTTTAAACCCCCACCCCAGTGCAAGTTCATTCAAGTGAAATCTATCATACAAATGTTTGGGAGACTCTTTTCATCTGTAAATAGCTGTACAAAGGAAGTACTGTCCGTTTGCTAGGAGGCATGGAGATAAAAAACAAAACAATGAAATGACTTCAAATGTTTCAACTTAAGAAATGACAACGGTTAAGAAAAGACATTTTGATAGATGAAATTCTGAGAAAATATTTCTGTGTAAAAATATTTAAGACTGTATTATATAAAAGGAAAAAGAGCTTAATGTATTTGTTGTGAATATGAAAACTGATATATTAAAGAAGTGCATGAAAACTGTAATGCTTTTGTGCGTTTATTTTCATTTAATTTGAAATTCAATGTGAAGCACTGCTTGCTTTTACAAGCTGTCACATCTAACACCGATCTTGACACTTGTTTTCAGCTTTTTTTGGCTTACAAAGTGTTTTCTGACTTTTAAGAAATATTTTCTGTAAAGTTATTTTGGAAAGTTTGAGGAGTTGCCTTTCTCTCACTAGTTCTGCCCACTCTTTTCTTACTTGGCCCCTCCAGATGCTTTGTTTCAGTCCTTAAGAAGAGATACTTTGTCACTTTTATGTAGGTTAGGTTACCAAACAGATGATCTCATCGCTTAAGTAACACACAAACTTTGTCTTTTTTTATCTAAAGATGAAAAAAGGCTCTTTTTTTTGTATTTTGGAAGCTACTGAAAATTAAATCATTGCTGCAACATCCATGGGTAAGTAAATACAAGTCTAAATTCAATTTGAATATATTTATAATTTTCTTGTTCATTTTCCAGATTTTATGTATTATTTAGTGTCTGATATATTCATGGTGCATGTATGATGAAACAAATTACTATATTTCATATATAAATGTTGTATCTGGATATTTTTTTTCTCAAATCCTGAATATAGTGCAACACTGCTCTATTTATAAGTAAAACATGATGAGTTCTCAACTTTTCAGGATTTGTGACTGGATCCTGCATATCGCCATCTCTTTCAGACGAACGTGGGATGTCCAGTTTCATCTCTGTCAGGAATAAAAAAAAAAGTCAAAAAGTATACAAGGTATCAGTATAAATAAAATGTTAATGCATTCATTAATCCATAAGTATACAGTTTTAGATTTCTGAAAAGTGATTTGTGTTGTATGTTAAAAGCCTGAAGTATTACAAATAAGAGTTAGTTATAAACATAATGCATGTCTTTTTTCCATGTAATCCTCAGAGCACTCCCTGGCTAATGCACGGCGGCGTCAGAGAATGCAGCTAGAGCGGACCCTGCATGCACTGGACACACAGTATCAGCGGGAGTTGGCCGGGGTACAGGGTGCACAGCAAGTGTTGAGAAGCTCCCTGGACCACCTCGGCAGCCGAAGTGCTGTCAACAGACCTTTGGCCCTGCCTTCAACCTCCCCTTCCTCCTCAAACCAACCCAAGCGGGCACCCTTGAATAATTAAAATAATAAAAAGAATAAAGAATAATTATTCTTATTTCTTTTTATTATTTTAATTTCTTCTATGTAAAGCACTTTGAATTGCCATTGTGTATGAAATGTGCTATATAAATAAACTTGCCTTGCAGTCCTGCTGCCCAAACCACATTGTGTGCTCAAGCTGCATTAATCTGGACATTTACTGAACAACAAACTGTATTTTATAACACAGGAGCACATTTTTACTGAAAATTTTAAATAAATCTGTGGCCCATTTTTATTAGTACTCAATGGAATCGGAAGGTTTGATACTAGTTATATGGTTTGAAGCAATTATTATACTAAAAGAGTTTCATGTTATAGAATCCTGTGAAATTTACTGACCTGTCACAGTTTAAGATTCAGTGGCTCTGCCCACTTGCATGAGTTTGACCTGCCACCTGCCTGTAGAGCCTGTGAAATACACATTTAGCAAAGTTTTTTCATGTCACACAAAATATTTCACAAAATGTTCATAAGAAAATAAAGTTTTTATTTTATTTTAAAATGTGTCATTTTTATAAGAGTTTCATTGTGATATTGTTACATAAATCACAATTTTTTCTATTGTCAGTTTAATAGTTACAAGTTTTTTTGTAATGATTAGTAATGATTTTCATGACCTTTTCTTTGTCATACTATAAAAAACAAAATAAAAAATCATACATCTCAAAGTTGTGTTAATGGTCATTCATTTTAATTAATTAGATACTTATTTTAGTTGACTATGGAATGACTATGATTTTTTTCATTGATTAGAATAATACTTTTCACTTTGTGCGATAACATAATTTTGGAACAATGTTCCACTTGTCATGACAAATACAGAGCACTGGGCGTCTCTCTCGTCCTGCCTGATATGAGGCTCAAGTTGAGATGAGCATTGATGAAGTCGGTAGGACTCCCAGCAGAGGATAATGAATTGTTTTAGTTAAAAGGATGCCGATTTAATCATAAGCACATGGATTAGTGGATGTTTTAATGGGTAGCTGTGACCATCACTAACACACATAAGAGCTCATGGAGACAGGTTTGAGTCCATCTTCAATTCAGTCAATAAATACAAAAAGGCACCATATATACACACAGTTATTGTGCTAGGAATTATTAATTAATTTAAGTTATTAAAACTGACCAAGCTTGAAAACTAGTATTACATTACCACAAAACAAAAAAAAAAACAAAAAACAGCTTTGTGGTTCAGAGGCTAACTTTTGGTTTTCCCAACATTAAAGTCTGAATTCAAATGCCACATTTTCTAATGTTTCCATGTAACAAAAAATAACCCCTTCAAGCACAGTGGAGTGAGACAAACCCTTGTAGTTTTACATGCTAGCCTTGATGATGTGTTGTTTAAACATGAGTCTTTGAAGAACAAAACTACAACAGAGACCTCTTCAAATCCCGCAGATGCAGTAGCCTAATTATTTACCTTTCTTGACAAAAAAAAATCACACATGACCCAAAAACAAGCCACATCTCATCAGATCTTCTGTGGTGCAGAGGATAATCATTTGCCTTCAAACATGAGAGTCTGAGTTCAAATCCCAAACTGCTGACTTTTCCATCAAATACAACAAAACTCTCAATAAAAACCCATCCATAACACCTTCCAGCTCAACAGACTCAGTGGTTCAGTTGATAAGTGTTGGGCTTTAATCAAGGAGACCAGAGTTCAAAACCCTCTCTTGTTTGTGTGAAATTATTCTGATTATAGAGTGGTGCAAGTGGCTAAACACACGTTCTGTGATGGTAAGAGAGCGCTGAAGTTACGGTTCAAATCCTTCCTCAGTCTGCGCTCCCAGCAATTTAAATAAAAATTTTATTGATAGTTGTTATATCATAGAAAAGGACCCAGGCACCTATAATTGTGAAAGCCACAGTGGTGCAAGTGGTTAAACACACATTAGTTATAGACAAGGTTGTGCTGGAGGCATGGGTTCAAACCCCAGACCTGCTGCTTTTTTCCATCAAATAAAACAAAACTCTCAATAAAAACCCATCCATAAAGCCCTTGAACCCAACAGACTCAGTGGTTCAGTTGATAAAGTGTTGGGCTTTAATCAAGGAAATCAGAGTTCGAATCCCATTCTTGCTGGTTAAATTGTTGTGATTATATCAAACAAAGTGGCCAAAACACCAACTCTCAACGTAAAAGCCACAGTGGTGCAAGTGGCTAAACACACGTTCTCGGCTGATAGGTTGCACTGGAGGCGTGAGTTCAATCCCCCACCTCAGCCTGATTTATTGTAAAATCTCAGGCCTCATCCAGGTGAAAAGTGAAATATAAGTTCCAGCACATGTCTCAGCAAGAGATCTGTGGCTCACAGGTAAGAGCGCTGCCTCACGGTTTCAGAGGTTGCTGGTTCAATCCCAGCCAAACTCACCACTGCTGCCTTTTCCATAAAATAAAGCAAAACTCGCAATAAAAATTCATCCAGAGCATCATCTAACTAAACAGACTTAGTGGCTCAGTTAATAGAGCGTTGGGCTTTAATCGAGGAGCTCTGAGTTCAAATCCCATTCTTGCTTGTGTTAAATTGTTCTGATTATATCGAACAAAATGGCCAAAAACACCAACTCTCAACGTGAAAGCCACAGTGGCGCAAGTGGCTAAACACACGTTAGTTGGGGACAAGGTTGTGCTGGAAACATGGGTTCAATCCCCACCTCAGCCTGATTTATTGTAGTCGTCACAGGTGAAAAGTGAAATATATGTTCCAGTACATGTCTCAGCAAGAGATCTGTGGCTCACAGGTAAGAGCGCTGCCTCACGGTTTCAGAGGTTGCTGGTTCAATCCCAGCCAGATCTCTGCGATATGAGTGAATGGTGTATGTGTGAAGGGGCGGGGATGTTTCGGGTCCCCCCCCGAACCCCGTCACGATGTCCAGCAGCGGTTATGCTTCTTGATATAATGAAAAAAAAAATTAGCTGTCTAAAAATTTTGGCCCGCCGTACCTTCCCCACCTATTTAGGTTCCCATCATTTGCTTTGTAAAGGGATGACCCTCCAAAAAGAAAATGATGGGAACCTACATGTTTAGCGCCAAACAACAACATTCACACGTTAGAAGTCTTACCCGTCCATCAGCAGAAGTCCATCATTACAGTGAATGTCTGTCCACACGTCCCAGAGCTCTGCTTCTGATGACTGGACGCTCCAAACACATCCTGTATTCTGTAGAGGAAACATAAACACAAACATTACTACATACTGAATAACTAAAACATCACAATTTAATGTCTAAACAATAGTTAAATGTCATCGGTTACATAAATTAAAGTCCTAAAGCTGTACAGAGAGAAAAATATAATACATAGTAGGAATGCTGAATCAATAATAATATTTTGGTTTAATCTACTGTTCTTATAATTAAGTTATTGTCTTACAGGCCCCAGAACTACAGGAACATAAGAAATAGAAACAAACACCCTCATTCAGTCCTGAGTGCTGACAAAAAAAAAAACAAAAAAAAAAAAACATGTTTTTTTTTGTTTAATGTAATTTCTACATTATTTGGAACTTTTAAGGTCATGATTAGGTTTAATTCACTATAAACAGTTAATAAAGAAAAATAAGATCACAAATCTAAGTGTTAACGGGTCATAGTTATTTAATAGATTATAGGTAAAAGATTTTTACCTAAGGTTAGACTGCAACGACAGAAAAAACACGATTCATACTTCATAATATGAATATCAGAGAGCGATTCATTCAAAGATTATAAAGCCATTGCAAAACAACTGATTCATTCGTTCTTCTAAAAGTCTGACAGTGAGTTCAACAAGAGAGCAGAATGTAAACAAAGTCTGTGATAAACCTTCATAGAGGATGACCTTCATTATAGCCTTCATAACTGTCAAATAACAAGACTTAACGTTAAAGACCACAACAAAATGAACGTTTAGTGCGTTTTAGTTCATGTTCGTTCATTTTATAGTCACAATAAATGCAACGTTCAATCATCACAATATGAATCTAAATAAACTGCCATGAGCCCTGCTATGAAATATCAGAAGAAAGCAACAACACATAACTACTTAAAAACGTAAATAATGACTTAAGAGCACAGAATAATAACTTAAAGTCTTAATAAGAAGATAATGCGAGAGAAAAGCACTTTATCTGTAGAGTTTACTTACATGACAGTTGAGTCGCTCGCGTGACATCTTTGCTTCCTGAACTTTATCGCAGCGTGTGTCGGATTTGTTTGTTTATGGGCTGAAATATGTGTCGTTGAGTGACATTAAAACACTGTTATCTGCAGTTTATATAGTTTAAACGGTGTGCACGTGTTGTGGCCACTGTAACAAGCGTCATGTTGTCAAGCATCAGAAGCTGTCAGACTGAACCTGAAACTCGCTGACGCCGCCTAGAGGAGCGGATGGAAAACTGCACTTCAGTTTGAAACGACATGATCGAGGCGGCGGCCAGTTGTAGGTGAGGCTGAAATATCTATTTCATATATTTTCTGAAAAATCTATGATTTTGTCACGGTCTCGACCAGCAGAGCAACATGAATCTACCAGTTTTAGAAAATGAACCAGATCAGCTCTCAACTGATGGGGTAAAACAGATGAAATGTGTCGAACTCAAACATGTGTTGAAAGTGTAAACATAAAATACGGTTCGATTTTCTCCTTTTTGTAAGTTTTATGTATATGTTTAAAGTAGCTGTTTGTCTGTCTATAGTTATTTATAATGATATGCATCATGTTTGTTCACAGTTAAAAGTACAATCAATGCCCTCGTATTGTTGTGTCAGTTCAAGTAGGTTTAAGCAGTTTTTATAATAAAGCATGATTGGGTATTTGAAACATAGGACAGATCAAGACAAATCATTACTATTATTATTAATATTTATCAAAATGACTGTCTAAATCTATAAACCAGTGAAATGGCTGATATTATGACTAAAAAAAAAATGTTGTGTCTAATAGTGGCTATCTACTGATTAAACACACAGGCTGAGATCAGACCAGAATAGTGTGTGTCCGCTGCTCCTCTTGTGGACAATAAGTGTGTCTGCAATAATATATGAAAACAGCAGATGGAGGAGGACATGGGTTTTAAACACCTGCACATGGTAAAAGCTCTATGTCGCTTTCACGTCTTGTAGAGAATTCATTTCATTGGGATTGTACCTAAATTGCCGTCCTAAGGGTAGAAATCCACAGACATATACATTTACACACAGCAGATAAGATATAGTAATACATCAGTTAGTTCAGAAGTTGATATTCAGTCCAACAGCATTGGGACTTTTGTGTCTGAGTTCCAGACAGACTGTCAGATTATTGCTGGAGATTTTACATCGACTCTTTCTGCAGGTTACATCGAGACGCCAGTAGTTGGCGATAAAGTGACATTCATTCAGTAACGAAACAAGTGAGTGACTCAAGAATCATTCATTTAACTGATTTGTTCAAAACATGATTCATTTAGCCATTGAAGGCAGAGAATGTGTCTCTATGAGCTAGAGATGATTTTAGACTGCATTTAAACACAGTTAAACAAGCTGAAATCTGAATTTCTATGAAGTATAATATCGGTCAATGCAAATTATTGCGGAAATGTTTGGCCATGGAGACAAGTAATCTGCAAACAGGTCATGGATGATACATTATTTGTCCTACAATTTGTTTTTACTGACTAAATACAGCATTTATGGGATCATGCACTTTCAAATCAATGCAACATCTGGTAAATAACCTCTTGATTTTTTTTCTTATTAGACGACTTCTGTTGGAGTGGATCTACAGTGATGACTGTTTGTAGAGCTCAACTCCAGTCCTGGGAACCACAGCGCTGCACATTCTGTTTGTCTCTCTTATTTAATAGCAGTTTTAGTTCATGCAGCTCTGAAAACGAGTTGATGATTTGCATCAGATCAGATGTATTAAATAAGGGAGACAAAAATGTGCAGTGCTGGAGCAGGATCGAGAAATACAGGTTTGCATGAGAACTGAATCATGGGAGGAGGATGAGTGTGTCATCTCTGGGTGGAGGAAGGTGGTTCTTCACCATATCCTCACTGATGAAGCCTTGCTTGTACTCACAACCTACCTCATGACGTTGATTACTGGCCTGTCCCAATACACACATTTGCAGTCCTGGGCACTTGACAGGAAGTTAAATGTACAAGACTGTCCTGGGTCTAATAAATGCCAAAGCTCATTGCTCTTAATGGACACTAAATCCACATTATCTCTAACACCACATCAGAGCGATATTTAAAGCGTATCCCATCATTCATCATGGAACTCAATAGCACAAAATCTCAAGATGTTGAGAAAAACTTTAATTAGATGTTACATAAAATTTGCTTTGGTAAAGTGCAACTGCTTTTTAATACTAGAAGCATCACAATTACTAAATGTGTTGTCTGTTACATAGGGACGACTGAACAGGCATTTAAAACTTTACTTAATTTCACACCACTATGATGTAAGTGAGAACTTTGAATAAGAAAAATTCCACACACACACACGATCTTCACAAACACTTGGGCCAAATACAGGAAATACATCAGACTCAAGTGTTGGTATTGGGACAGGCCCTATATTTAGCATGTCACCTTCTGATGATGTCTGTTTGAACTTAAGTCCTAAACTGAGGTTTATTTGCCTAAACAGCATGTGGGAAAACAAGACGTTCTTACCGCTCTCAGTTTAGACTGTGTCGGGTGATTGTCCATGACCTCTTCAAACCCGGAGCGTAGGAGAATGTCTTTTTCTGTCTGTTCGAGAACACACAAGAGGTAGTGAGTGGGAAAGTGGGTATAATTCTTGGTTTTAAATAATTAAGTTGACGACACCTGCTGGTCAGGTAAATGTAATAAGAATGCAGTGCAAACATGAATTGACACCTTTTACAAACCGATTGCAGATGTTTCCATTGTTATTAAATAAATGTACAAATCATTAAATCCCATTAAATATGAAGTATGAAGTGTTTTATTAATTCGTAAGGCTTGCTTGTTTTGTGTGTTTTTAGGAGGGCTTGGCTAATCAGGCCAGTAAAGTACAATTAACTTTCACTCTACATTTTTCTACACACGTTTGTCACTAAAACTGAACCTAAACTATAAAAGTGACCTGAGATCAGTTAAAACTCTATATTAGCTGCTAATTCATGAGTTTACCAGGTTAACGCCACCTAGTGGTGAAACATGTTTCTAAACCAGAGGTTTTCAATCCTGCTCCTGGAGCTCACTGTCCTGCAAAGTTTAGTTCCAACCCTAATCAAACACACCTGAATCAGCTCATCAAGCTCTTCAGAATCGCTTGAATATTCTAAGGCAGGTGTGCTGAAGCAGGCTGGAACTAAACTCTGCAGGACAGTGGCCCTCCAGGAGCAGGATTGAAGATCTTTGTTCTAAACAGTATGAAGTGGCGAAGCATTGTTTTGCAGCAATCAAATGCCAGTTTGACATGTGCTCTGAACCACTGATTCAAACAAACGATTGGTAAAAGTTTCAAAGCTGCATGAAGCAGTGTTACATATAAGAGCTGTAGACTCACCGGTGTTAGAGTCCTGACATGTCTTGATCACACTCCCTTACTTTCCCATCTCTGCTCTGCTGTCCTAAGAATAAAAAAAACAAAAAACATTAAAAAGTTGCTCAAATACAGTCGAAACATTGAAATTATTTCATACAAATAAACACAAAATAATGCTAGAAATGATTAGGTGAATCATATTTATAAACCTGCAAAAATTGACAGCTTGGAAAACAAAGATGCAAAAAAATTAAAACGTTTAAGAAATGTCTAGACAAAAATTGTTTACCTTTCTTAATAATTCAAATTCACACATGACCCAAAAACAAGCCACACCTCATCAGATCTTCTGTGGTGCAGAGGACAATCAATTGCCTTCAAACATGAGAGTCTGAGTTCAAATCCCAAACTGCTGACTTTTCCATCAAATACAAAAACCCGTCCATAACACCTTTCAGCTCAACAGAATCATTGGTTCAGTTGATAAAGTGTTGGGCTTTAATCAAGGAGATCAGAGTTCAAAACTCTCTCTGTTTGTGTTAAATCATTGTGATTATATCAAACAAAGTGGCCAAAACACCAACTCTCAGTGTGAAAGCCACAGTGGCGCAAGTGGCAAAACACACGTTCTGTGATGCTAAGAGAGCGCTGAAGTTAAGGTTCAAATCCCTCCTCAGTCTGCGCTCCCAGCAATTTAAATTAAATTGTTATCGATAGTTATATCAAAGAAAAGGCCCTAGACACCAATAATAAGTCTGAAAGACTTCTCGGCTGATAGGTTGCACTGGAGAGATCTGTGGCTCACAGGTAAGAGCGTTGCCTCACGGTTTCAGAGGTTGCTGGTTCGATCCCAGCCAATCACTGAACTGCTGCCTTTTCCATTAAATAAAGCAAAACTCGCAATAAAAATTCATCCAGAGCATCCTCTAACTAAACAGACTTAGTGGCTCAGTTAATAGAGCGTTGGGCTTTAATCGAGGAGCTCTGAGTTCAAATCCCATTCTTGCTTGTGTTAAATTGTTCTGATTATATCGAACAAAATGGCCAAAAACACCAACTCTCAACGTGAAAGCCACAGTGGCGCAAGTGGCTAAACACACGGTAGATGGGAGCGTGGGTTCAATCCCCACCTCAGCCTGATTTATTGTAATCGTCACAGGCGAAAAGTGAAATATAAGTTCCAGCACATGTCTCAGCAAGAGATCTGTGGCTCACAGGTAAGAGCGCTGCCTCACGGTTTCAGAGGTTGCTGGTTTGATCCCAGCCAGATCTCCGCGATATGAGTGAATGGTGTATGTGTGAAGGGGCGGGGATGTTTCGGGTCCCCCCCCGAACCCCGTTACGATGTCCAGCAGCGGTTATGCTTCTTTATACAATGAAAAAAAAAATTAGCTGTCTAAAAATTTTGGCCCGCCGTACCTTCCCCACCTATTTAGGTTCCCATCATTTGCTTTGTAAAGGGGTGACCCTCCAAAAAGAAAATGATGGTAACCTACATGTTTAGCGCCAAACAACAACATTCACACGTTAGAAGTCTTACCTGTCCATCAGCAGAAGTCCATCATTACAGTGAATGTCTGTCCACACGTCCCAGAGCTCTGCTTCTGATGACTGGACGCTCCAAACACATCCTGTATTCTGTAGAGGAAACACAAACACAAACATTACTACATACTGAATAACTAAAACATCACAATCTAAAAGTTAGTCTATATAATAGTTAGGCTAAATGTAATTGACTACATAAATTGAAGTCCTAAAGCTGTACAGTGTAAAATATATAATACATAGTATGAATGCTGAATCAATAATAATATTTTGGTTTAATCTACTGTTCTTTTAATTAAGTTACTGTCTTACAGGCCCCAGAACTACAGGAACATTAGAAATAGAAACAAACACCCTCATTCAGTCCTGAGTGCTGACCAAAAAAGAGCAAACATTATTTGGAACTTTTAAGGTCAAGATGAGGTTTAATTCACCATAAACAATTAATAAAGAAAAATAAGATCACAAATCTACGGCAATAGATTTTTACCTAAGGTTAGACTGCAACGACAGAAAAAACACGATTCATACTTCATAATATGAATATCAGAGGGCGATTCATTCAAAGATTATAAAGGCAATGCAAAACAACTGATTCATTCGTTCTTCTAAAAGTCTGACAGTGAGTTCAACAAGAGAGCAGAATGTAAACAAAGTCTGTGATAAACCTTCATAGAGGATGACCTTCATTATAGCCTTCATAACTGTCAAATAACAAGACTTAACGTTAAAGACCACAACAAAATGAACGTTTAGTGCGTTTTAGTAAACCTGTGTGAAAATATATGAAAATGATTTGTTCTCAGTTTAAATGATGCTATTATTTGAATGACAGTTTTACAGGCTACAAAAGGATAAGAAAACTGAATATAACAGGAAAAAAAGCCTACTTTCCACCCTTCAGTGTGAGAGCTGACGCTTGATGCTTAAACATTTCAATTGTAAAGAACTGCCCAAGTGGAGTTATAACTTTGAGATGAAGAAACCTTCCTTCAAACCACAGTAATCCTAAAAGACATGTTCCCCGCACATAGACTGATCCCTGACAGACACTACACACACACACACTTAAGCTATTAACAAGCATCAATCCACTAGATTATTACATACAGTAAGACAACTAACAACAACAGAGACTAAAACCACGATTCCTTATTATTCTCCTTCATACATGTAACAAGATCTACCGATTCATTTGTTTATCTAAAGTTCTGACAATGAGTTCAGCAAGAGTGCAGGTTGTAAAGAAAGTCATCTCATGATGCTATTAATTCAATTACTGTCTTACAGGCCACACAATGATGAAAACACTGAACACACAGAACGAAAAACTAACTCTAATGTTAGAAATGCTATGCAAAGAAAACCAATTGCAAAGTTTCTAGTCACTGCTCTTTATTTTATTGTTTCGTGCTTGTAGTAATATTATGACATTTTAATTAAAATACCATTTTAAAGGCAGTGTTTTACTCTCTTAAACCAGTCATAACAGGAAGTAGTAGAAGAAGAGCATGAGGCAGCAGGAGAACATCAGAGCTTCACACAAGACACAACTCCTGCTGACTCTCACATGCGATATTACTGAGTCCTTCTTATTCCACTTTATAGTGTGAATATCAGAGGGCGATTCATTCAAAGATTAAAAAGGTAACGCTACAACTAGAGACTGACTTGCAATATAGTGCGTGAAAGTCAAATGACAAGAGAAACTGACTTCATGCTAAAAGTTACTTACAGGTGAGTCTTGTGTCATACTCGGTTCCCTCATTTTATCCGTCTGTGTGTCGACTTTATTTGCAGTTGAGCTGGAGTATGTGCTGTTAAAGTAACATTAAGAGCTGTCATCTCATCTGCAGGATCTGCACGTGTTGTTGTGATTGTCATCAAGCGTCATGTTGTCAAGCAGCCGAAGCGTCAGACTGAAGGAGAAACCCGCTTCTGCCGCTAGTGGAGCGGATGAAGAACTGCACTTTACTGTCGGACTATAGTGGCGAGATCACATCTGAGACAAAGAGTCATGAAGCAGCAACAGAAACATGTTTAAATCCCACAGATGCATTAGACAAGCTCTGTGGCGCAGAAAATAATGCTTTGCCTTTGAATGAGAAAGCCTGGTCTTTTGTGTGTATATATATATATATATATATATATATATATATATATATATATATATATATATATATATATATCTATATCTATGTGTATATATATATATATATATATATATATATATATATATATATATGTATATATATGTATATATATATATATATATATATATATATGTATATATATGTATATATATATATATATATATATATATGTATATATATATATATATTTTAATAGAAGAATATAGACGACAGAAGAAAAATCCCATTTAAGTTCATTAGACTCGATTTGCGGCGGTGTTATTCACACAAATCGCCACAGGAGGGCGAAACAATTAAATTTTTTACGAGACTCGATTTGCTGCAGTGTAGTTTACACAAATCACCACAGGAGGGCGAAAATCATTTTAGATTGACTTTTTTGCATATTTATTGATTTAGAAATACAATAGGACACAACAAAATTCACACACAGATACTCATACAGTTGATACAATGAATAACTTAAATGATAATACATTTATTACAGCGTATATTTAGCGCATATATCAGTTTGCATATTTCAATGTCAAATGTCAAATAGTAATTCACACATGACTCCTATAGAAATAAAAAACATTTCTACAAGAATAGATCTGGTTTTCTCATAACTGAATAATAAATCTAAAGTGATACTTTCTGGACTGAGTAGTCAATGAATTATCACTCAATGATGATCATCTTTTACCCAGCTTAAACACGCTAAGATAAACTTTAAATCTAAAACAACATCTTTACATCACAATCTCTGTGGCTCAGCGGATAGTTGTCTCTCTTACCAACCAGAAAGTCCTTGTTCAATCCCTACGTTTGTTAAAGTTATTCATCATTTAACACAAAGCTGTGGATCAAACCTGTTCAAATCACTCACCACATCAGCCGTCTCAGTGGCTCAGGAGATAAAGAGTTGTGTTTCAATCACAGCGTCCTGAGTTCAAATCCCTGACTTTCAATAGTTCTCATTAGACAAATTGTCCTGAAAAGCAGTCATTGTCACAAAATCCATGATGGGTGAGTGGATAAACACACACTCTCTGAGGATAAGGCTGTGATGAAGACACAGATTCAAATCTCACTTTAACTGCTTTATTGGAAACTCTCAGGCCTCATCCAGGTGAAAAGTGAAATATAAGTTCCAGCACATGTCTCAGCAAGAGATCTGTGGCTCACAGGTAAGAGCGCTGCCTCACGGTTTCAGAGGTTGCTGGTTTGATCCCAGCCAGATCTCTGCGATATGAGTGAATGTGGTGTGTGTATGAGTGGCGCGCCCAAAGGAGGGGGATACCAGAGCGGTCTCCCCCCGGAGCTTCCAGCACAGTCACCAGCAGGGGTTATACTTTTGGACAGAACGAAAAAAAAAAAAAAAATTATTTATAAAAAATTCCGCACCCTCGTCCCTTCCCCACCTGTTTAGGTTTTCATCATTTGCTTTTCAAAGGGGGAGACCCTTCGAAAAGAAAATGATGGGAACCTACATGTTTAGCACAGTAACACACACATATACATTACCTGTCCATCAGCAGAAGTCCATCATTACAGTGAATGTGTCCACACGTCCGAGAGCTCTGCTTCTGATGACTGCATGTAATGCACCAAACACATTCCTTCTGTGAGGAAAGACATAAATAAAAAAAGACATTACTCCATATTCTACATCTCAAATGAGAATGTGAAAGCTCAAATATAACTAACTATATAGTTAAACGGCAAAAAAATCACAGACTAACCCCTATAAATGTTGCAAATACCTTATGACCCCATGAGAAACAATTACCGTCTGATTAGGGCTTTTGTCTAAAGACTAGTTAATAGATGGAAATGCAATAAATTGAAAGCCTAAAGCAGTACAATGTAAATATATATATATATATATATATATATATATATATATATTACTGATTATATTATATCTCCTCAGTAATACTGTATCAACAATAATCTTTTAATACAATTAAAATTAAGAGAAGACTTTAAACACGAGTAATGCTAAAAGACGGGTTTAATGGTTTTAGCCTGGTTCTGGACTGTATATATGACAGTTTTCATTTTCGTTTCACTGCAGCTCTACAAAACCATGAAGCAGCAGACATACACTACACACATCAACTATTTCTATTAACAAACTGGATTATTAAATATAGTACGACAACTACCAACAACAGAGACAAAACGTTTCGGTTACTCACGTAACCTCTGTTCTCTCTAGAAGAGGGAACGAGTATTGCGTAGTTAGCTTACGCTACGGGAAAGCCTTTCTTTCTCGAGATACTGAAGCCAAAAATTATCCTTAATTTTTATAATCTTGTCAACGCAGTGCGGCAGCCTGCAGACCTAGGGCAAGCTAACTAGCGTGCCCATTGGCTGCCCTGCGGCAACTGCAGCAGCCTACCGCTGAGCCCTTGGCGTGACGTCACGACCAATGAGCGCGCTTGGCGCGCTTAATGCGTCACAGCCCGCGAAAAGGGGTGTGGCTTAGCGTATATAAACAGGGCTCGGAGGCTGCTTCTCTGGTTTCTGTCGCATGAAGCGAAATGAGCTCGTGGCGCGAGCACGGCGGGCTACGCAATACTCGTTCCCTCTTCTAGAGAGAACAGAGGTTACGTGAGTAACCGAAACGTTCTCTTACGAGAGGTTCTCTCGTATTGCGTAGTTAGCTTACGCTACGGGAACGCCCTTGTCAACGCCGTGCGCGCCCAGCATCCACTGAATGAGTCCCAGGGAGAGCCCGGGGAACGTGATAGCGGAGAGCCGGGCAGCCCGAAGAGGGCTAGCGCCGTACATAAGCACACACTAGGGGGTTAGGAGCGGCACGGCCGGTCCTAACTGCCAATTCCCTGTATAGTGCAGCTCAACCAGTAGAGCTAAATCACACAACGTAGCCCGCGCACAGATAGTGGGCTGGCATACGCAAGACTTAGACTGATAAGACTTTCGCCTGCAAGGCGGGAACATCCAGGTTGTAAAACCTAACAAACGTGGAGGGGGAGGCCCAGCCTGCCGCTGCACAAATGTCATGAATGGGAATCCCGCTGGACCATGCCCACGACGAGGCCATGCCTCTAGTGGAATGAGCTCGAACGCCCAATGGGCACTGCAGGTCTTTAGACGCATAAGCAGCAGCAATAGCGTCCACTATCCATCTGGACAGGCTGTGTTTCGAGGCGGCGAGACCCTTGGTGCGCCCACCAAACGAAACAAAGAGCTGATCCGAGCGCCTGAAAGCGGCGGACCGTGAAATGTAGTTTCTCAACGCCCTGACCGGGCAGAGGAGATTACTATCGGCCTCGCTGCCGTGCGTCGGCAGGGCTGAGAGGGAAATGACCTGTGCTCTGAAGGGAGTGCCCAAAATTTTTGGAACGTACCCATGCCTCGGTCTGAGAATGACTTTGGAGTCATTAGGTCCGAACTCGAGGCACGCGGCGTTAACAGATAACGCGTGAAGGTCTCCCACTCGTTTGACTGACGACAGTGCTATCAGAAAAACGGTTTTGAGCGTGAGGTATTTCATATCCACAGTTTCCAAGGGTTCGAAGGGATGCGCTCTCAGGGCCTCCAAGACCAGAGAGAGATCCCACATAGGAACCGAGGGGGGTCGCGGGGGGTTCATCCTCCTGGCTCCCCTAAGGAAGCGGATGACGAGCTCGTTCCTTCCTAATGCGCGGCCCTGCTCAGAAACCGAGAGCGCTGAAATGGCCGCAACATAGACTTTGAGCGTGGAGGGGGACCTGCCCGCGTCCAGTAGCTCTTGAAGGAAACACAGTACTCGCGATACCCCACATGTCTGTGGATCGAGCCCCTTAGCAGTGCACCATGTGTTAAACACTGACCATTTCGACATGTAGAGCCGCCTCGTAGAGGGGGCTCTAGATTGTATGATCGTGTTCATGACCCCGTCTGGCAGATTAGCGTGTAATCGTTGAGGCTCCACGCATGCAGAGACCAGCGCTCTGGATGGGGATGCCATATCGATCCGCGTGCTTGAGAGAGGAGGTCTCTCCTCACCGGTATCGGCCAGGGGGCTGAGTCTGCCAGCTGTATTAGATCCGGGAACCAAGCTTGGTTCTCCCAGCATGGGGCTATGAGGAGCACTGAGTGGCGCGCTTCCCTGATTCTCTCGATGACCTGAGGCAGCAGAGAGACCGGGGGAAAAGCGTACAACGGGCCGCTGGGCCAGATCTGGGCCAGCGCGTCCTCGTTCTTCGAGAAGAACTCTGGGCAGTGAGCGTTGTCTTTTGACGCAAAAAGGTCGACTTTCGCTCTGCCGAACCGTCGCCACAGTGACTGGACTGTTTGGGGGTGTAGAGACCACTCCCCAGGGGGAACGTTGTCCCTGGACAGTCTGTCGGGGCCCTCGTTCAGGTGGCCAGGCACATGCGCGGCTCTCAGCGAGCGCAGAGAGTGCTGAGCCCACACGAGGAGGCGTTCCGCCAGGGTGCAGAGCATCTTTGATCTGACACCGCCCTGGTGATTCACGTAGGCCACTACCGATGTATTGTCCGTACGGACTAGAACATGGTGACCGTGGAGGAATGGGAGGAAGTGTTTGAGCGCTTTCTCGACCGCGAGCATCTCTAGACAGTTTATGTGTAGGAGATTCTCCTGGTCTGACCAGCGGCCATAGACCGGTCTGCCTTCGAAGAGCGCTCCCCAACCTAGGTTGGAAGCGTCTGTCGAGACAACTTTCCGGTGTGAAATCACTCCCATAGTCACTCCTGTGTGATACCATTCGGCTGCCAGCCAGGGCTGCAGGGCTGAAATGCATCCCTGATTCACTCTGACTCGCAAGCCGCCGGCCGCCCAGGCTCGGTGGGGCACGCGCATTTTCAGCCAGCGTTGGAGCGGGCGCATGCGCAGTAAACCCAGCTGGAGCACTGCTGCAGCTGAGGCCATATGCCCCAGGATACGCTGGAATGTCCTCAGCGGAACCCGGCTGCCTATTTGGAGGGATGCGGCGAGAAGGCGGATGCGGCGCGCGCGCTGCTCCGACAGTCTGGCCGTCATAGCCACCGAGTCCAGTTCTATTCCAAGAAAGGAAATTGACTGACGGGGTGATAGCGAGCTCTTGGTCCAGTTGACCGAGAGACCCAGCTCCTCCAGATGGCTGAGAAGCGCTGTTCTGTGAGATACAAGTTCCGTCTCTGACTGCGCTAGAATAAGCCAATCGTCCAGATAATTCAGTATTCGCATTCCCTGTTTCCTCAGGGGAGCGAGGGCCGTGTCCATGCATTTCGTAAATGTACGGGGTGCCAAAGACAGGCCGAACGGCAGGACTGTGTACTGATATACTCGACCCTCGAAGGCGAATCTCAAGAATGGCCTGTGACGGGGAGCTATCTGGATCTGAAAGTATGCGTCTTTTAGATCGAGAGAGATAAACCAGTCTCCTGGGCGAATCTGCGCGAGGATTTTTCTGGTTGTGATCATCTTGAACGGCCGTCTCATGAGGGCTTTGTTCAGATGTCTCAGATCTAAAATAGGTCTGAACGCTCCGTCCTTCTTGGGCACGAGGAAGTAGCGGCTGTAAAAGCCCGACTCGCTCAAAGAAGGATGAACCTGTTCTATAGCCCCTTTGCGCAGCAGCTTCGCTATTTCTGCTTGAAGCAAGTGCGCCGCTTCTGAACTCACTCTCGTCTCCGTCTGTGCTGTATAGCGCGGAGGGCGACGAGCGAATTGAAGCGAATAGCCGTGTTTTATAGTTTTCAGCACCCATTCTGACGCGCCCTGAATCGCTTCCCATGCTTCCGCATGCATAGCTAGGGGTCGAATGGTCTCTGGGCTCAGATCGCCGCGCTGCGCGGGATGGGGAGCCTGTATCAGAGAGAAAGGCGCGGCGCGCGCGCCGCTGGTGCTCGAACACGGGGGCTGGTAAACAGTATTGGCCGACTGTACAGCGTTCAGTAGCTCGGTCCCATCGGATGGAGCGTGATTTGCTGTCAAACAACCCAGGCGCGAGAGAGGCGTGGGGATTATCATGTCTACAAGTGAGTGCGCGTGCTCGTGAGCGGGCGCAGGGTTTACACTTATGACACGGCCAGTGTTTGGGAGCTTTAGAGGATCCGTGACCCAAGGTAACTGGCTGGCAGAGCGAGCAGCGGGTAGGTGTGAGCACAAGGTTGTGGGCACATTTCCTACATTTAATACTCGAGCGGCTTGCGACCGCTTTATGAGAGAGCGCTCTGTACGCGTTACCATGGGGACCCTGTTTGTGTGAAGCAGTGAGCACATGGGAGTGGGCACATTTTCTACACTTATAACACCCTCGGCTTGAGCCGCTGTTGCCCGGGGTAACCAAGTGGCAGAGCGAGTTACAGGTAGATGTGAGCACAGAGTTGTGGGCACATTTACTACACTTATTACTCGAGCGGCGTGTGACCGCTTTATGAGAGAGCGCTCTGAACGCGTTACCATGGGGATCGTGTTTGTGTGAAGCAGTGAGCACGTGGGAGTGGGCACATTTTCTACACTTACAACACCTTCGGCCGGAGCCGGAAAGCCCGAATTTACACTCTTTCTGAGATTTATTTGGGCCGCCGTAAAAACGGCGTTTGTGTGCAGGCGAGCGAGTGGTATTACTGGCTCGTTGGCTGCGGTGTAAGCTGCTGCAGTAGCCTGCACTGAGGGGACTGACAGAGCTGGGCGTTTTGATGGCGGTCCGGCCGCAGCGGGACTCAGCCATCTCTTCCTCCCTGCGGGTGCTAGGAGGACTTCGCGGGCTCAGACTTCAGCGTTATCTTGGGACGCGGACCCCGGGGGGGCGGCGGTCTGTGACGGCTGGTCGAGCGCGACCTAGGGCGGCCGCCCTGGCGTCGCTGCGAAGTGGTTGGTGGCCGAGACGAGCGCTGTGTGGAGCTGCGCGCAGGAGGCTGAGCTTGAGAGCGGCCTGCGGCTGGGCTCGAGCGGCGAGGCAGGAAGAGATTCATAGCCTGCGACGCCTTCTGCACTTCAGAGAAGCGGTCCACAATCCCGCTGACCGCAGGGCCGAAGAGGCCGGTGGGCGAGAGCGGGGCGTTGAGGAAGACAGCGCGTTCTGACTCACTCATATCCGCCAGCGTCAACCATAAGTGTCTGTCGATGACGGTGAGCGCGGCCATAGATCTGCCGATGGCTTGTGCAGCGGTCTTAGTAGCACGGAGCGAAAGGTCCGTCGCGCTGCGCAGATCTGTTAAGGCTGTATGATCCGAGCCCTTCTCGTCCAATTCGCGGAGGAGGTCGGCTTGCAGGATCTGAAGAACAGCCATCGAGTGCAGGGCAGAAGCAGCTTGGCCGGAGGCGGCGAATGCGCGGCCGGCGAGAGCTGATGTGGTCCTGCAGGCTTTAGACGGCAGGGCAGACTTTGAGCGCCATCTAGCAGACGGCGGGCAAAGGTGCGTTGCCACCGCTTCCTCAACGGAAGGGATGCCGGTATAGCCTTTCTCGGCGGCCCCGTCCACCTGGGAGAGAGCCGAGGAGACAGACGAGCGGAGTCTAGCGGAGAAGGGCGCGTTCCACGACTTCGACAGCTCCTGGTGGAGCTCAGGCAGGAAGGGTGCTGACCTAGAGGCTGGCGCTTGGCGGCGGCTAGGCAGAAAACACCCGTCGAGTCGGTTAGGCGCGGGCTCCTTGGGTGGGGACCAGTCCAACCCCAGTCGGTCGACCGCTTTGGTGAGGAGGCGGATAAGCTCCGCGTCGACACTGGAGCGGGACCTGCCAGACTCAGGAGTCGAGGAGGCGGAGCGGTGAGAGCCCGACCACTCCTCGCTGTCCGAAGCAAGCAGAGAGCAGCTGTCAGCGGCGTCATCTGCTTCATCCCCTGAGGCGACGGCAGTGCGGGCAGTAGCCGGCCGCTGCGCGTCGGTGAAGGGCGGGGGAGAAGGAGAAAGCGAGGCTCGCGGGAGGGGCTCCGGCGAGCGCTCAGCTATAACCACCGGCTCTGGAGGCCTTTGAGAGCGGCGTTTCTTCTTACGCGGCCCTGAAGAGGCAGCCGGGGAAGGTGGAGGATCGTCAAACATGGCGAGTCGAGCCCGCAGGGTCGACATCGGCAAGTCCTCACACTGTTCGCAGCCGCCCGAGGAGAGGGCGCGGGCTGCGTGGTCGAAGCCCAGGCAGAGAGCGCAAACCACGTGGCGGTCTCCATCGCTGAGCGGGGCTCTGCACGAGCCACAGGATGAGCGAGGCATTTGCAACAACGCCTCGCGCTCTTTTAGATGCAAAAGTGTGTCGCGGGGCGAACACACAAACACATACAAAACAGAGCAGTAAAGGATATGATCGCCGGATAGCGAAGCAGGCAGGGAAAGCTGAAGGCGGCGAAGGCGGCCGGCGTCCTCAGGCTGAGATCCTCGGCGTGCTGGTCGCTTGTTTCGACGGCGGCTTCCTCAGAGAGCAGCGATGCGAAGAGCTTCGCTGAAAAGACAGAAATCAGAGAAGCAGCCTCCGAGCCCTGTTTATATACGCTAAGCCACACCCCTTTTCGCGGGCTGTGACGCATTAAGCGCGCCAAGCGCGCTCATTGGTCGTGACGTCACGCCAAGGGCTCAGCGGTAGGCTGCTGCAGTTGCCGCAGGGCAGCCAATGGGCACGCTAGTTAGCTTGCCCTAGGTCTGCAGGCTGCCGCACTGCGTTGACAAGATTATAAAAATTAAGGATAATTTTTGGCTTCAGTATCTCGAGAAAGAAAGGCTTTCCCGTAGCGTAAGCTAACTACGCAATACGAGAGAACCTCTCGTAAGAGAACCCACGATTCCCCATTATTCTACTTCATTACACATACATCAGAGGACGATTCATTTAAAGCTTATACATGTAACACAAGAACTAAAGATACATTTGTTTATCTAAAGGTCTGATAGTGAGTTCAGCAAGAGAGCAGGTTGTAAAGAAAGTCTGTGATAAACAGTAGAAGATGTGACAAACATGCTAGTTTCATACATACTTAATTGTCAAACAACAACAACAACACTTTAAGTGAAAGATCAGAACTAAAGTTATGTTAACTTTTAAGGTCACGATTAGGTTTAATTCACCATAAACAATTAATAAAGAAAAATAGGATCACAAATCTAAGTGTTAACGGGTCATATTTAGTTATTTAACAGCTAAATTATAGATTATTATATAAGGTAAGACTGCAACAACAGAAGAAAACAAGATTCTTACTTTATAATATGAATATCAGAGGGCGATTCATTCAAAGATTATAAAGCCATTGCAAAACAACTGATTCATTCGTTCTTCTAAAAGTCTGACAGTGAGTTCAACAAGAGAGCAGAATGTAAACAAAGTCTGTGATAAACCTTCATAGAGGATGACCTTCATTATAGCCTTCATAACTGTCAAATAACAAGACTTAACGTTAAAGACCACAACAAAATGAACGTTTAGTGCGTTTTAGTTCATGTTCGTTCATTTTATAGTCACAATAAATGCAACATTCAATCATCACAATATGAATCTAAATAAACTGACATGAGCCCTGCTATGAAATATCAGAAGAAAGCAACAACACATAACTACTTAAAAACGTAAATAATGACTTAAGAGCACAGAATAATGACTTAAAGTCTTAATAAGCAGATAAAGCAAGAGAAAAGCACTTTATCTGTAACGTTAGTTTACTTACATGACAGTTGAGTCGCTCGCGTGACATCTTTGCTTCCTGAACTTTATCGCAGCGTGTGTCGGATTTGTTTGTTTATGGGCTGAAATATGTGTCGTTGAGTGACATTAAAACACTGTAATCTGCAGTTTATATAGTTTAAACGGTGTGCACGTGTTGTGGCCACTGTAACAAGCGTCATGTTGTCAAGCATCAGAAGCTGTCAGACTGAACCTGAAACTCGCTGACGCCGCCTAGAGGAGCGGATGGAAAACTGCACTTCAGTTTGAAACGACATGATGGAGGCGGCGGCCAGTTGTAGGTGAGGCTGAAATATCTATTTCATATATATTCCGAAATATCTATGATTTTGTCACGGTCTCGACCAGCAGAGCAACATAGATCTACCAGTTTTAGAAAATGAACCAGATCAGCTCTCAACTGATGGTGTAAAACAGATGAAATGTGTTGAACTCAAAGGCACTATGCTCAAAGTGTAAACACATAAAAATACGGTTCGATTTTCTTCTTTTTGTAAGTTTTATTTATATGTTTAAAGTAGCTGTTTGTCTGTCTATAGTTATTTATAATGATATGCGTCATGTTTGTTCACAGTTAAAGTACAATCAATGCCCTCGTGTTGTTGTGTCAGTTCAAGTAGGTTTAAGCAGTTTTTAAAATAAAGCATGATTGGGTATTTGAAACATAGGACAGATCAAGACAAACCATTACTTATCAAAATGACTGTCTAAATCTATAAACCAGTGCAATGGCTGATATTACGACTAAAATGTTGTGTCTAATAGTGGCTATCTACTGATTAAACACACAGGCTGAGATCAGACCAGAATAGTGTGTGTCCGCTGCTCCCCTTGTGGACAATAAGTGTGTCTGCAATAATATATGAAAACAGCAGATGGAGGAGGACATGGGTTTTAAACACCTGCACATGGTAAAAGCTCTATGTCGCTTTCACGTCTTGTAGAGAATTCATTTCATTGGGATTGTACCTAAATTGCCCTCTTAAGGGTAGAAATCCACAGACATATACATTTACACACAGCAGATAAGATATAGTAATACATCAGTTAGTTCAGAAGTTGATATTCAGTCCAACAGCATTGGGACTTTTGTGTCTGAGTTCCAGACAGACTGTCAGATTATTGCTGGAGATTTTACATCGACTCTTTCTGCTGGATACATCGAGACGCCAGTAGTTGGCGATAAAGTGACATTCATTCAGTAACGAAACAAGTGAGTGACTCAAGAATCATTCATTTAACTGATTTGTTCAAAACATGATTCATTTAGCCATTGAAGGCAGAGAATGTGTCTCTATGAGCTAGAGATGATTTTAGACTGCATTTAAACACAGTTAAACAAGCTGAAATCTGAATTTCTATGAAGTATAATATCGGTCAATGCAAATTATTGCGGAAATGTTTGGCCATGGAGACAAGTAATCTGCAAACAGGTCATGGATGATACATTATTTGTCCTACAATTTGTTTTTACTGACTAAATACAGCATTTATGGGATCATGCACTTTCAAATCAATGCAACATCTGGTAAATAACCTCCTGATTTTTTTTCTTATTAGACGACTTCTGTTGGAGTGGATCTACAGTGATGACTGTTTGTAGAGCTCAACTCCAGTTCTGGGAACCACAGCGCTGCACATTCTGTTTGTCTCTCTTATTTAATAGCAGTTTTAGTTCATGCAGCTCTGAAAACGAGTTGATGATTTGAATCAGATCAGATGTATTAAATAAAAGAGACAAAATTATGCAGTGCTGGAGCAGGATAAATATATACAGGTTTGCATGAGAACTGAATCATGGGAGGAGGATGAGTGTGTCATCTCTGGGTGGAGGAAGGTGGTTCTTCACCATATCCTCACTGATGAAGCCTTGCTTGTACTCTTGAAGTTGATTAGTGGCCTGTCCCAATACACACACTTGCAGTCTTGGCCACTTGACAGGAAGTTAAATGCACAAGACTGTCCCGGGTCTAATAAATGCCAAAACTCATTGCTCTTAATGGACACTAAATCCACATTATCTCTAATACCACATACAAAAACAAAGATGCAGACATCAGTGGGAGTGATAAAGAGATGTGCTTCCATATAGGAAACTGGAATCCAAACCCCATTAAAGCTTGTAATGTTTTGTTGTTATTAAATCGTACAAAATGCCTCAAATACCTCCAGCCTATGTGAAACCCAAGGTGGTGCTAGTGGTTAAACACGTCCTTAAATCACAGAAACAAAAAACAAGCCATACCTCATCAGATCTTCTGTGGTGCAGAGGATAATCAATTGCCTTCAAACATGAGAGTCTGAGTTCAAATCCCAAACTGCTGACTTTTTCCTTCAAATAAAAAAGCTATTAATAAAACCCCATCCATAACACCCTTCAACTCAACAGACTCAGTGGCTCAGTTGATAAAGCGTTGGGGTTTAATCAAGGAGACCAGAGTTCAAATCCCATTCTAGCTTACGTTAAATTGTTGTGATTATATCAAAGAAAGTTGCATAAACACCAGCTCTCAGTGTGAAAGCCACAGTGGTGCGAGTGGCTAAACACACGTTAGTTGTGGACAAGGTTGCGCTGGAGGCATGGGTTCAATCCCCACCTCAGCCTGATTTATTGTAGAATCACAGGCCTCATCCAGGTGAAATAGAAGTTCCAGCACATATCTCAGCAAGAGATCTGTGGCTCACAGGTAAGAGCGCTGCCTCGCGGTTTCAGAGGTTGCTGGTTCAAGTCCAGCCAGATCTCTGCGATATGAATGAATGCTATGGTGCAAGTGAGGAGGTGTGGGGGATCATGGTCCCTCTCCTAAGCTCCCACACGATGTCCAGCAGGGGTTATGCTTTTGACTGGAAAAAAATGAAAATGACTATAAAAAAAAAAAACATCCGCTGGCCCTGAAAATTAAATGAAAGAAAATGTTAACCTACACATTTACACGCCAACAACACACTGCCATGTTAGAAGCATTACCTGTGCCTGAGCAGATGTCCGTCAAATAGTGAATGTCTGTCCACACGTCACTGGGTGTAACGGTCCAAACACATCTCTTATTCTGTGGGGCAAAGACATAAATCAACAAAGAGGTTACTCCATACTGATATAAATTAACATAGACATCGCTCTATATTGTATATAAACGTAAACTTTTATAATACCACAAACAGTCTTCATTTACAAATTTATTGCCCCAAAAGACATGAAGACATTACACCATTTTGTATACCTCGGGTCTCTTCGGTCCCTCGGTGAAGGGCTTCGCGGAGCGCTACACTGAGGTACAGAAGACGTCTCAGGAGGCCATGAGACATTTTCTGCCACGGCTTTCCAGTTCCGCAGCGGGTCGCGCTAAGAAGCAGCCGCCCGCTCGGAAGACAGCGCCCCCACCGCCTCCGCCACCTCCCGCACAGCATCATGCCCGGGGCCCCAGGCCCAAGATCGCGCCAAACTTTGAGCCTCCTAAGTCTTCCTAGACCCCCTAGGAGTTGCGTGATTTTGCCAGGAGCGAGGAGCGGATTTTTTGTAATGTCGGAGCGTTGTGATTTTCTCTCGCTCCGAAAACGCTCCACTATCGCTCAATTACGAATCACGAGCCGTGACCAAGCGGCAACGTTCTGATCTGAAAAATGAAGCCTACCCGGAAGTGCGAAAAACTTCGAAATACATCGAAAATCCGCTAGGGGAAGGTCCCAAAAGGGAGCAAATGTCCATAGCCCCCATGTTAAAATGTCCGTTTTCACAGCATAAATTCATGTTTTTACAGGTTGGTCCCATGGACTTTTATTGTATTTTTCGATAGCTTCCGAGTGCCTGACAACCATGAGGGCTGTGAATTTTTTCCTAACTCGTTAGTTTAGATCGTATTTAGATATAAAATGTATGACAATAAGGGCGTGGTTAACTTTGATTGATAGCTTGATTGACAGCTGATAAGGCAGCGCCACGGAGAATGACAACATAAGAAGCGCCATTTTTTAATACAGTTGACATATAATACTACTGTTTCTGTATCATGAAATGTAGTTTTAAGAGTTTTTCAGGCGAGAATGTAGTTGTTTAAAGCTCAAATCTGTGGTTTATTTATAAAGATTTATGAAAATTGTATCCAGTTGTGAGATCCAGCGATGACCAGGCGCTCAGCGCGATGTACCCCGCCTGGAACAGCCTTTCCTCGGCTAGACGTTCTGAGGTTTGCCGCTGACTCTGGCGTCTCTGTAGTGGTTGAACATGAGATATAATTGTGTTGTCTTGTGTATATCTAACGGGCGATTTTTGGTCTCGTAACGGAAATCTATAATTTGTTCCCTGGGCAATCGTTTTGGCTGAGGGGAAGTTTCATAACTTTATAAGCTATTTAACTACCGTTGTATGGTTAGACTAGATCGAGCGCTGACTTTTTATGTTTGACTGAATTGTTTGCTTTATTTGTATAGCTTCTTGTAACTTTACCTTTTACTTATACTTTTATAATAGCTAATATTGATAAAACTAAATTTAACAAAAAGAGACTGGGTTGAGTTTTGTCATTTTAAATTTTAATACAACGAATATAATCTGTAATGTTGTTTACTGCAACATCTGTTGTTTAGTACAAATGCACATATTGCCTGGACCATATTAAAATGTTTAATATTTTTATATTATATTTAAAACGAAAAGAGGCAGGTTTGTGTTTTATATTTCATTTTGTTATAAATAGGCAAACGTTATGTGCAGTGAATATAATCAATACGCGTTGCCTAAACCACATTTGTGTGGCTATAATGTTTAAGATTTCTTTAAATGAAAGAGTTAGTGTGGTGTTTTATAACATATTTCGTTGCCTAAAATATACACAGAGATAACCAGAGTAGCAGAGCGAGCTGAGTGACGCGCGCTGCGTCAGAAGGTGGGCAGGGTTAGGATTTCCCAAGATGGCACCGCCCATACCCCCCATAAACGGCTTCAAACCCGTTCTTCAGAAAGTCTATGGGTGACGTCACAGACGCTTTGTCCATATTTTTTACAGTCTATGGCCGTGACCCGTTCGTCTTCTACAACGTCTTCTTCTACGACGTAAAAGGAGAAGTCGAGCAATACCTTGGAATGCCAAGATTGAACACCGAAGTTGACGTCCTTCACTTATGGAAAGAAAACTCTAATGTACTGCCACAACTTTCATAAATTGCAAGACGCATATTTAGCATTCCCAGCGGCTCGGCCAGCATGGAAAGGGTGTTTTCTATTGCTGGTCTGATGTCCAGCAATAATCGCATGTGCTTGGCATCTGCCACTCTGCAAAAGCTCGTTTTGCTGAAAGTTAACGCAGCACTGGAGATATAGCTTAGTTGCTAATAAAAAATGTTCAACCAGCCAGCATTTTTTCTGTTCATAGTATTTCTCAATATTAATATAAAAGTTGTCTTAAAGAGATCTATATTTTTTCGTTTGGCAATTTGTTTAACTTCATATTTTAGTTTGTGATTTATTTATTTTATTTAATGTAATGTTTTTCGTTTGATAATTTATTTAATATAATGTTTTTCATTTGATAATTTATTTAATTTAGGAGTCAACATCATTCAACACTTATTTTTTATTTTGCTTTGTTTAAAAGTGAGCTAAAGGATAGCCTAATTTATTGGTTTGGAGCTGTTTCAATAAAGTATGTGGATGTTCTTCTCTTAGGACTGCGTATTCGTTTTACAGTACATGCATCTTCTGATCAGAGGTTGGTGTTAATTAAAAAAAAAAGAATACAAATTTACCGTGGAGCGAGACGTATTAAGGACGGCGTGGGGAGGGAGCGAGGAGAGGAAAATTGTACACCCAGAGCGGAGCTTGAGCGGAGTAATTATGAAATGCTTTGAGCGTGGAGTGCAAATTCTTTCCGCTCTGCTCCGCTCACATACTCTGGTAGGGAATGTGCCCACTGTACAGCGCTCACCCCTTCCTATGAACACGACTGTATCTGTTACCAAACGCCCCGTGCCTCGTGCCACGAGCTCACACAGCCTCATCTGTAATACAGCTTCTTACCGGTTATGCGGCCGGGAAGTTAGCTACAGAGCCGCTGCATGATGTGCTAACTGCCCCACTGAACATGAACCTGATGAACAGAGTATGTCATCATGGCCGGGTTCCCGAGTCCCTGAATATCAGCGACCGGAGCCCAGTTTCCTGGCTATTCACGCGAAAGCGTGGGAATCAATCCCAGGGGTCTCAAAGTGGGTACTAGAGATAGTAAAACGGGGCTATTCGCTGCAATTCGCTCGCAGACCGCCGCGCTTCACAGCACGGGTCGAAACCTCTGTGAATCAGGAAGTAGCACACCTACTTCACGCCGAGATAGCGAATTTGCTAAGGAAAGGAGCGGTGGGGACCGTTCCCTTAGCAGAGAGCGAGTCAGGGTTTTACAGTCGTTACTTCTTAGTCCCGAAGAAGGACGGCGGACTCCGCCCTATACTAGATCTCAGGCATTTGAACAAAGCTCTTATAAGACGCTCGTTCAAAATGCTCACAACCAGACAAATCCTCGCTCGAATCCGACCAGGGGACTGGTTTATATCAGTGGATCTGAAAGACGCCTACTTTCAGATTCAAATAACAGCCTGTCACAGGCCATTCCTGAGATTTGCCTTCGAGGGCCAGGCTTATCAGTACACCGTCCTTCCATTCTGCCTGTCTTTAGCACCTCGTACATTTACGAAATGCATGGACACGGCGCTCATGCCCCTCAGACGAAGGGGCGTGAGAATTCTGAGTTATTTGGACGACTGGCTGATTTTAGCGCAGTCGAGGGAGGAATTGGTGTCGCACAGGGCACTATTGCTGGACCATCTGAAAGAGTTGGGTCTCAGAGTCAACTGGGCCAAAAGCAATTTATCACCCTGCCAGGAAATGTCCTTTCTGGGGATAGAATTGGACTCTAGGTCGATGTTGGCGTGCCTAACGCGAGAACACACGGCAGTAATCCAGCGGCTAGCAGCAACATTCTTAGCGGGGAGGAATCTTCCCCTCAGAGTGTGTCAGAAGATGTTGGGTCTTATGGCCTCAGCCTCGTCGGTGCTGCGGCTGGGTCTGCTACAAATGCGCCCTTTTCAGCTATGGCTGAGGCGGCGTGTTCCGGCGCGAGCCTGGACATCAGGCTTGCTGCGTCTCACGGTGAATCAGACTTGTGTAGCAGCACTGAAACCGTGGACGAAGCTTGCCCCCAGCGGTCAAAGTAGTCTCGACAGACGCCTCCAACACGGGTTGGGGCGCCCTTTGCAAAAGGAGGCCATCTATGGGCCTGTGGTCAGACGCAGAGAAGCGTCTACACATAAACTGTCTAGAGATGAAAGCGGTCGAGAATGCCCTACAGTTTTTCCTCCCAGCTCTGAGGAATCACCATGTTCTAGTCAGAACAGACAATATGTCAGTGGTGTCTTACATAAACCGCCAGGGCGGCCTCAGATCTCGGAGCCTTTTTGCAAAAGCAAAACACCTCGTTATATGGGCCCAGCACAATCTGTGCTTGCTGAGAGCAGCGCATGTGCCGGGCATCCTGAACGTGGGCCCAGACATGCTGTCAAGGCCCAAGCTTCCCCCAGGGGAATGGTCCCTGCATCCCCTGGTGGTGCAAAGCATCTTGGACATCTTCGGCAGAGCAGAGGTAGACCTATTCGCGTCACAGGCCAACGCTCATTGCTCAATATTCTTTTCAAAAGAAAGGGACGCGCTGGCCCTAGACTGGCCCAGACGCCCTCTCTACGCATTTCCCCCGCTCGCCTTGTTACCACAGGTAATCAAGCAAATCAGGGAGTGCAAATGCTCAATAATCTGGTAGCCCCGCTCTGGGAGAATCAAGTTTGGTTCCCAGAGTTGATGGAACTGGGGAGTACAGCTCTATGGCCGATTCCGCTGAGGAGGGACCTGTTGTCCCAGGCCGAGGGCGCAATTTGGCACCCATACTGTGCCCTACTGTGGGCCCTACATGTGTGGGCGATCAATTATTACCATTTCACCTCCCAGAGGGAGTGATGAACACGATCACACAGGCTAGAGCTCCGTCCACCAGACGGCTCTACACGTCTAAATGGTCAGTGTTCGCTGAATGGTGTTCAGCTCACGAATTAGACCCGCTACACTGTGAGGTAACGGTGGTGCTTTCTTTCCTGCAAGAGCTGTTGGACAGTGGGAGAACCCCATCCACGCTCAAGGTGTATGTGCCGGCTATAGCGGCATTCACGAAAACTGTAAATGGCCAGTCGCTGGGAAAGAATGACCTCATAATCCGTTTTCTCAGGGGTGCTAGGAGGCTGAACCCTCCTCGACCCCCCTCGGTTTCAGTATGGGACCTTTCTACGGTCCTAGAGGCCATGAAAGGTCGCCCATTTGAACCCTTACATGCGGTGGAGTTGAAATACCTTTCCTTCAAAACCGCTTTTCTGCTGGCAATGGCCTCAGTAAAACGGGTGGGGGACCTGCACGCGCTCTAAGTGAGTGCTTCGTGTCTGGAATTTGGGCCTAATGACTCTAAAGTCATCCTCAAACCAAGACATGGTTATGTCCCAAAGGTGCTTGCGACTCCGTTTAGAGCGCAAGTCATTTCCCTGTCAGCCCTCCCTGCACTTGACAGTGAGGATGGGGTTAATTTCCTTTGCCCAGTTAGGGCTTTGAGGATTTATATAGAGCGCACCGCTGCCTTCAGGCAGACAGAGCAGCTTTTCGTTTCCTTCGGTGGCCGCGTTAAAAGGCTAGCCACTTCGAAACAGACCCTGTCCAGATGGATAGTTGATGCTATTGCGTCAGCTAAGCTTACACCTCCAAGGGCCTGGACTGGCCCTTGGGCGTTAGAGCCCACTCAACTAGAGGCATGGCCTCGTCGTGGGCATGGACAAGTGGGGTTTCACTTCAGGATATTTGTATGGCGGCAGGCTGGGCCTCCCTGTCTACATTTATAAGGTTTTACAACCTAGAAGTGCCTGCCCTACAGGCCAGGCTGTTCTCAGTCTGAGTATGCTATATTAACTATGTCTACCTAACCAGTTCGTTAGACTGTTGATATTTTGCATTGTCCTATGGGCCTATGCAGTTTCAAGGCTGATTTGTTGGCTTAACTGTATATATGTGTAAGCACCTATCTTCATAATACCGAGTCGTCCCGCCCCGTGTAGCCGCTATGTGTCTATTCCACTTATACATAGCCCCGGGCAAATTGCCCTTGGGAAATTGGTGTTGGAATCTTAGCACGCACAGCGCTTTACATTGGGTTCTCGTGGCGTAAGCTAAACTTACGCAACACGAGAGTACTCTCGTAAGAGAACGACACTCGGTTACTAACGTTACCTCGGTTCTCTCTAGAGAGGGAACGAGTGTTGCATAGCCATGTGCTGTGTTATGGTTTCGCTTCCAGTCGACTGAAATCATAGTGCAACCTGAGCGATGGGTATTTATAGGCTAAGGCCACACCCATATTGGCGGGCCATGACGTAGCGCAGGGAAGGCTTCCCATTGGCACTGAGGTCATGGCAGACACACTGATAGGTTGCAGCAGTTGCCGCAGAGCAGCCTATGGGCGCGCGAGCTGCCTCGCCTAGGTCTGCTGCTGTAGCAAATGCGTTTTAAATTATTAAAAATTAAGGATAATTTTCTGCTTCAGTATTCTCGAGAAAAAGGAGCTTTTCCCGTAGCGTAAGCTAAACTTACGCAACACTCGTTCCCTCTCTAGAGAGAACCGAGGTTACGTTAGTAACCGAGTGTCCTTTTATTTTTGGCAAAATAGGCCTTTTCACAGCAAAAGTGAAATGAATAAGCCTCAAACTGAAGATTCAAGCAGCTTTCGTTATAAACTAAATGATTTGTCATAATTTACTCATCCTTATGTTGTTCCAAACCTGTAAGAGTTTGAACACAAAATAAGATATTTTAAAGAATGTTGGTTATCAAACAGCTGACAGTAGCCATTGACTTCCATATTAGGAAAAAAAGAAAATAATGAAAAAACCTACATGTTTAGCGCCAAACAACAACATTCACACGTTAGAAGTGTTACCTGTCCATCAGCAGAAGTCCATCATTACAATGAATGTCTGTCCACACGTCACTGGTTGTAACGGTCCAAACACATCTCTTATTCTGTGGGGCAAAGACTTAAATCAACAAAGAGTTTACTCCATACTGATATAAATTAACAAAGACCTTGCTCTATATTGTATATATAAATGTTACAGTTTATAATAGCACAAACAATCTTCATTTAGACATGTATGCCCGCCCCCCCCCCCAACACCTCTTCAGTTTATGCCATTTAAAGCAGCTTTGATTAAGTTAAGAATCATAAAATACATTATATAGACAGAGCTGTACTGGAGGAGTGTAATGACTACTTGAAATGGCTGTGAGTCTTTCATCTTACCGGTTTGTCTGAAAAACCAAAGCCCAGGAAGTCGAGGGCAATTACTCTGTTAAAGCATTGAGTCAGAGAATCCCAGATCTACAAAACAACAGATAAAGATTCAAAAGACTTCATGAGCAAATGCTGTGCAATGAAAACCTGAACTGTGTAAATTAGCAAGAACATCAGTTTCACAGAACACCAACTAACTCTATTATTAAACATGAATCCAGTAGACTATTAACTACACCACAACATCAGAAGATAAAAAGCTTTACTACTTATTATTATACTTTATAAACGTTATGAGAATCACCTCCTTAGATAAGAGCCAAGTCCCTTATCTAAAGATCTTTATCTAAAGATAAAGATCATGCAACAGCAGGGTTAAAGTTACACTTTTTAACCCTAACCCTAACCCTCGTCCCTTCTCCACCTATTTAGGTTCCCATCATTTGATTTGTACAGGGACGACCCTCCAAAAAGAAAATGATGGTAACCTACATGTTTAGTGCAGAAGTCCATCATTACAGTGAATGTCTGTCCACACGTCCCAGAGCTCTGCTTCTGATGACTGGACGCTCCAAACACATCCTGTATTCTGTAGAGGAAACATAAACACAAACATTACTACATACTGAATAACTAAAACATCACAATTTAATGTCTAAACAATAGTTAAAAGTTATCGGTTACATAAATTAAAGTCTTAAACCTGTACAGTGCAAAAAATATAATACATATTATGATCAATAATAATCTTTTTGTTTAATCTACTGTTCTTTTAATTAAGTTACTGTCTTAAAGGCCACAGAACTACAGGAACATAAGAAATAGAAACAAACACCCTCCTTCAGTTTTGAGTGCTGACCAAAATAGAAGGAAAAGATTTTTTTCAATGCAATTTTTACATTATTTGGAACTTTTAAGGTCATGATTAGGTTTAATTCACCATAAACAATTAATAAAGAACAATATGGTCACAAATCTAAGTGTTAACGGGTCATAGGTAGTTATTTAATAGCAAAGATATAGATTATTATCTAAGGTAAGACTGCAACAACAGAAAAAAACTTTTCGTGTCCATAATATGAATATCAGAGGGCGATTCATTCAAAGATTATAAAGGCAATGCAAAACAACTGATTCATTCGTTCTTCTAAAAGTCTGACAGTGAGTTCAACAAGAGAGCAGAATGTAAACAAAGTCTGTGATAAACCTTCATAGAGGATGACCTTCATTATAGCCTTCATAACTGTCAAATAACAAGACTTAACGTTAAAGACCACAGCAAAATGAACGTTTAGTGCGTTTTAGTTCATGTTCGTTCATTTTATAGTCACAATAAATGCAACATTCAATCATCACAATATGAATCTAAATAAACTGCCATGAGCCCTGCTATGAAATATCAGAAGAAAGCAACAACACATAACTACTTAAAAACGTAAATAATGACTTAAGAGCACAGAATAATGACTTAAAGTCTTAATAAGAAGATAATGCAAGAGAAAAGCACTTTATCTGTAGAGTTTACTTACTGCTACATGACAGTTGAGTCGCTCGCGCGACATCTTTGCTTCCTAAACTTTATCGCAGCGTGTGTGGGATTTGTTTGTTTATGGGCTGAAATATGTGTCGTTGAGTGACATTAAAATACTGTCATTTGCAGTTTATATAGTTTAAACGGTGTGCACGTGTTGTGGCCACTGTAACAAGCGTCATGTTGTCAAGCATCAGAAGTTGTCAGACTGAACCTGAAACTCGTTGACGCCGCCTAGAGGAGCGGATGGAAAACTGCACTTCAGTTTCGACCAAACGAGCCGTATTAAAGGGATAGTTCGGCCAAAAATGATATTAAACCCATGATTTACTCACCCTCAAGCCGTTCGAGATGCATATGTCAATCATTTTTCAGACGAACAAATTTTCAGTTATTTTAGAAAATGTCTTAGATCTTTCAGTGGTTATAATGTCAAGTTATGGGGTCCACCTCCTTCAAGTCCCAAAAATGTGCATGCATCCTTCACAAAAGTAATCCATCCGGCTCCAGGGGGATAAACGAAGGCCTTCTGAGGGTGATCCGTGTGGTTTTGTCGTAAAAATATACATATTTAAAACTTTATAAATGAAAATAACTGACTTCCGGCAACGGTCGACGCGCGTTCACGGGAGATGGATGCCGACGTAGGACGTAGCGTAGGAAGCGTTGTGACGTAGAACGAACGCAACAGCGCAGCCAGAGAGCAGAGCAAAACAAAACTCCACTCAGGATTTCCGTGAAGAGTAATTTGATTTAGCTATACTTAAGTTTTTTATTAGGCTTAAAATGGTTCGGGCCTGCATCTACCCTGGATGCTTAAACTTATTTAACTTATTCCCGTTCACGGGAAATGGATGCCGACGTAGGACGTAACGTAGGAAGCGTTGTGACGTAGAATCTGTGAAATGCTACTGGTGCATCTTCCTTTGACGCCCGCGTGCGTAACCTTACAGTTTTAAATAAGTTTACGCTCCGCCTACCCAGCAGCCCGCAAAGCCTGCCCTGTCGCCCGCTCAGCCTCAGTCCAAGCCAGAGCCTGAGCTCCGACAGCGCCCTGAGCCAACCAAGTGCTACCCCTTTCCTAAACGCCAAGACCCCCACCCCTCGATAAAACTGGACCCTGAGCCGCAGAAGCTGTCCTGATCCGTCAGGAAAAAAAGAGGAGAGGGTTAAGTCCCGCTGAGGCCAGACCACCCTCGATAAAGTCTCTAGTTTGCCTTCCAACCCCCCATTCAGTTCTGGGCATTGGAGGCACTGTTCACACTGCCAACGCTGGGCCCGTCCCATCCACACTGTATATGGTTAAACCTCAGGGAGATCAAGGACGTGGACAGGACCACCTTCCTCGACTCCCGAGTGACTGCCACTGTGCCACCGGCTTGTTCGGACCAGCTGTAGATGTTCCGCAAACTACCGATGTGATACCGGACCCACTGGCTACAAAGAGCACTTTTCCTCTTCTCAACAGCTGCCTGCCCTGATGGGACTGACTTCCAGAGGGAAGGATGTCACAACAGATGACACCAACTCAGGCTGGCGAGCTCTGTGCGAAGGCAGACTGGCATTGCATGCATATCAATGGCCTCGAAATGATGGCGTTTTTTCTGCCAGCTACAAAGGGCACCACTTCATGGTCCATTTAGACAACATGACGGTGGTAGTCTTCATAAATTGCCAGGACGGCCTCAGGTCGTGGTCTCTTTACAAGATGGCGAGATGCCTCCTTCCATGGGCACAGTGCACTTGCCGGGCAGGTTGAACCAAGGGGTGGAAATGCTGTCCCGGGGCAAGGTGTCTCCTGGAGAATGGAGCCTTCAACCCCTACTGGTTCAGATGATCTGGGAGATCTTCGGGAGGGCAGAGGTAGACCTCTTCGCCTCAGAAGACAACTATCATTGCCCAATATTTTTCTCAAGGGAACAGGACGTGCTGGCCCAGGATTGGCCCGAAGCTCGCCTGTATGCCTCTCCCCTGATTGCTCTGCTCCCTCAGGTCATCAGGAGAATCAGGGAGACCAGATGCTCAGTGCTATTGGTGGCTCCACTTTGGCGAAACCAGTCATGGTTCCCCGAGCCGATACAACTGTCATTCCTGATTCCGCTGAGGAAAGACCTTCTCTCTCAGGCAAGAGGGTCCCTTTGGCATCCACAACCCGTGTTGTGGAGCCTACATCTGTGGTCCCTCGACGGGAGCCTTTGCAGCTCCGTGTGAGGGTGGCCAGAACGATTGCAGAGGCCAGTGCACCGTCTACAAGACACCTCTATACTCTTAAATGGTCTGTCTTCTCTGACTGGTGTGCTGTCCAGAACGAAGACGCAGCCGTTTGCGATGTATCAGCCATTCTGTCCTTCTTACTGGAGCTGCTAGATAAGGTGTGTACCCCTTCCACGCTCAAGGTATACGTGGCAGCCATCGCAGCGAATCACGCCCTCATGGCTGGCTAGTCTGTAGGAAGAAATTACTTGGTCGTCAAGTTCTTGAGGGGAGCCAGGAGACTTAACCCGCCTCACCCTCATACTGTTCCGATCTGGGCCCAAAGGACTGTGGATGGAACTGATAAGTTAACAACCAAATTCTCAATGTTTTATTTGGAAAGTTGTGGCAAGAGTCTCCCCAAGGTCAGCATAGGCTACCTCAAATCCTACACTACAGTGACGCCCATGCAAATTCAAGTCAAAAGAATCAATGACAAACTCCACAATCACTACCTTACCCTCACCAAAGAAGCCGGTAGTGAAAGTATTGCATTTGGTCTCCATCATCACTGGATCTTATTGAAAGTTCTAAGTTGTACGATTTTTAGATATATTACTTTATATATTTATCCTAATCAAGCAATTAGTTTGAAATGCAAAGTGAACTATTTAGAATGTGTAACTCCTGTTGTGGATGTACTCTTCCAGTAACAATGCACTAAAACAACTAAACCACAAATAATTTACAGCATCCTATGATTATGTAAGACAGATTGGCACTGCACAATTTGCAGTTGACTATATTTTCATTATGAAAGTGATTCCAGGTATCAGTGCGTGCTCGCTTTTGAAGCCATAGCTTCACTTCAGTTCTCCTGTCTGAACGACATGCAGTCCCATCGCTAACCAATCAGACCTCAAAGTACAACCCAAAGTGCCATGATAACCGATCAGAGAAAAAGAAAATACTCTTTATCAAAGTCATGATCCATCATCACTGTCACTTCTGTGTACCCATCCCTAATTTGGACCAGTTTCTACCCAATCTAATCTGGAAAAAAATCTAATTACTGGCATATTGAGTGTTTTCCAACATGATTTAACCATGTTAATATACACTTTAACATTTTTAACGTGTATGTTGCCGTTGTATGCTTTTCATTTTTATTTCAAGGCTCTGATTCATTTGTATTCATTCTGGTGTAAAAATACAACCAGATTCATTGGAAACAGGCCATGTTTGTAGATCCATTCACTGTGACTCAGATCAGGAACTATTGAAATTCCAAATTAAAGGTAAGAAACCAGATTTGCGATGAACCCAACTATGGACTATGCTTGTAATAAAACCAACAACTAACATTTCTACACTTTTGTGAGTGCTGTCGTTTCTACCTTATAATGTTTCAGAATTATCCCCCGAGCCTAATATAGCCTAATTTTGGGTGTTGTGAATGAACACCATCACTGGATACTGCTGAGAACGGATGCAGTATATAAACATTTTCATTTTTATTTTATGAAAAGGAACAGAAATTTGGGGAAGCACTATCATTATAAAAGCCTATAATGCACTTTTATGGATAGTGTATGGCTAAATAATAAAATATGCAGTTATTGTGACTGCAAATAAATATTACAAAATGGAGAAAAATTCAGGCTGAGATTTTTTATATATTTTTTGGTTCAGAGAAGGTTTATACGAGCAGACTGTTTAAAAAAAAGTTTATAGCCTGACTCTGCTACCACCTGTTACTCGGACACTCCCTTCCTGGATCTCAGTCAGTTTCGTTTCCTCTCTTCCACTTTACTACTGGTTAAATACAATTTCCCACCCCGTAGAGGCGTTACCGTTCGCCACTCTCATTGGTCAGATTCGTCAATCGATCAAATTGACATCGCGTAAACTAACACACACCCATCAAAACCAGCTTTTCGTCGCTTGCGTAATTAAACGCTATAATTTCGTTGAATCATCAGAAGAAAGTGGTTTAACCTGCGAATATGGCCAGAGGGTGAGAAAATCAATGGCAACAGAATGTTACTTTAACGGTCTTTCCGGTTTGTGGAAATCAGTAACTCAAAGTTGTGTTGATGGTTATTAACATTACTTAGGGGTATTTAGTGTGATTTTAAAATCACAATGACTATGATTTTACTTAACTAAACTGTACATGTGATCGGTTTTGTTTTGTGTGAAGATGTTGTTTTTGAACGTATTTTTCACGCGCAAACAGGCATAACATCCGGTGCGAATTAAAATACACAAATTATGCGCACAACGACCAGCTGGATTTTCTATACGAATCATATGTCTATGTTTAAGATATCACATTTTTCGACATTATTACCGTGTTGAGTGTGGTGCCTTTGTACAATCGAGCTTTGTTTGAAGTGGAGGCAATGCCATGCATTTACAAACAGCCTCTATTTAACGTTTTCCAGATGCGAGGGTTCTGCGTTCACACAGCATGATTTGCTTGCTGTCTGTTATAAAATAACCCCCCCCCCCAAATAGCCATAATCCCAATTACCATCGTTACTACAGTGACTATTATAATTGCTTTCTTAACTAGGCAATAAAGTCATCTTCATGACTTTTTCGGTGAATCTGCGTTGTGAACGGGAACTGCACTTGACAACTAGCTAGTTGTCGCGTCGGCGTCACACATAGTGTCGTCGTGTGTTTTGTTTTGATTTCTGAAAAAAAGGTGTTTTCATGCCTGAAAAAAAGGTGTTTTTATGTCTGGGTGACTCACATTGATATGAGCTGTGTATCATCTGAACGTTTTAGACCCAGTCACATGTCTTCCCCTTGAGATTTGTTGTTCGTGCGTGACCCTAATGCTGCACTGAACACTTTTTTTTTTTTTTTTTTTTTTTTTTTTAGGAATGAATGAATGAAAAGGCATGAATGAACTCGCTTCTCTATTGTACTCGTGCCAAATTAATTGTGATTAGAATTTCAGGTGTCAACTGTCGAGAGAAACCGTGCTTGACGTCTGGTATTCTTTTCGAAGATAACACACCTCTACTGTGAATTGTTTTTCTTTCTGTTTCTGAATTAAAAGTTATTTAGATATTTATTTTTTAGGATTTAAAGGAACAGTCTAGGTGGAGTAAATGTCTAAAAAAAAAAAGAGAGAGAGAGAAAAAAAGTTCTAAAATGCTGAAATCCTTGAAAAATTTATGCTGGCACTTCATTCAGCTTATTTTTATTACTATTAATAATGTTGAGAAAATCACTGCTTAAAATAACATTTTAAAGAGTGTTGAACTTTTTTCTGTTGAATTGTGTTTGTTTGTTTATTATTATTATTAATATTTTCATTTTAAATGTATGAAACCAGCACAAATACAAAGATTACATTTCAAATAATGTGATGTGTTGTAACATAGACTTTTTAAAGATTTCTCCTTGTTATCATCTTGGATAACCTTTGAACATTTGTCATTGACTCATATTGGTAGAGATAGAAGAACTAAAATAACCCCCCAAATAGCCATAATCCCAATTACCATCGTTACTACAGTGATTATTATAATTGCTTTCTTAACTAGGCAATACAGCCAGACTTGACTCATTCTAGACTTTCAATGTCATACTTTTTTACAGCAGTCAAGGAACCAATCAGGAGCTCTCAGATGTGCTGAACGAACTGTGGAAGCTGGATGTGAACCGCATGAAACCTGGAATAGACTATAAAATCAACCTACAAGTAGGTGGTTGAGGGAGGATGCAGGTTTCTGAGAAATATATATATATATGCATTAAAGTAAAGACATAACGAATGTTAGATTCCATGTACATGATAGCTGGTGACTTGACTTCACTATGACTTCTTTTGCATGATTTAAGGAGAATCAATCAGTCATTTATAGTGGATTTGTTTTCACACAGGGGAAGGCTGGATTTGTATCTGAGGGCAGTAACAGTGCCAGAGACAGCGCTAGAGCTCCTCTCTTCTCTTATGTCAATGAAAACAAGCTCAAAAGCATTGATACCTATGCCTGTAAGAAACCATGGGCCGTTTCTATACTAATTTGTTTCTAGTTGCATCCTTATACATAAATCTAATAAATACACTGGTTTTCAGTTTTCATTAAATTCACAGATATAATGCAATGCATGGCAGTTTAGACAGCTGTTTGATCTACTTTGTGTCTTCTCAGACTTCATAAATCTGCTGGACAATTATGAGATGTCTACAGGAGTGGCTGAGCAGGTGACAAAAGAGGAGCTTACGGAGAACAATCTTTTCCTGGATGCCATTCTGAAGACCGAGATAATGAAGGTACCATTACTCAATGGTCTTGTTTTGCCTTGCTATTTAGTAACATCATGTTTGAACATGTTGAAATTTAGCAACTTAAAGAATGTGTAGTATGTGTACTATTGACTGTTATCTGATTGAAAGGGATCGTTCCTGACCAGAGTTAAAGTAAAGTAATTTAATTTAGATTAAAATAATTAAATATGTATTGGTTTGTAGTGCACTGCCTAGCCTTGCAAAAACTATTGATAAAAAAACTTAAGAGAAACTAATAATGGTCTAATGTAGTGGATAGAAAGTGGAGAGTAAATATGAGCATGTGAGACAACTGTGAAAATGAGATGTTGGTTCAAGGAGGAGACTATTAAACAAAATGCAAATACATCACCGTGCAAATACATGCAACCATTAACATGCAAACATTACCCTACAAGTGAAAGAAAATATTATAATATAGTCCAGTTCTGATAGGTTTTGTCTTTGCAGTGTGCCCACAGGTATTTAGTACGCAAAGGTCGAGCCAAGTCGGATCCGGCTCAGTTTAAGAGGCAACTCTATGATATTTGGTTCAAGCTCTATCGCAGAGACAAAAGTGGAGGGTGAGTTAAAAACCTAGCAAGCGTACATATGTGTATTTTTGACACATGACCTGAATTGGGTTTGTTAGATGAGTAACTGACATACTAATGACTTTTGGAATGAAAAAATCACTTACCATCATATTGCTTGAGGCTTATGCGCTAATAACTTGTGTAATTTGTATGCCAAGAATTTATACATAGAGAAGTTTATATTTATCTGCCCATCTCCCTCTCATCCCTCATGCAGTGAAGATTCCTGTGGATTTGAGCATGTGTTTGTTGGTGAAACCAAGCATGGTAAAGAGATCATGGGCCTCCATAACTGGGTCCAGTTTTACCATCAGGAGAAACACAATCATGTGGACTACAAAGGATACAAGGCCAGAAATAACAAGGACACGGTATTTCATCATTTAATAATGATTTGACAAGGAGACTCTTGTATAATCATGTTAATATAACGTTGTGTGCATTACTTTCAACATTTAAATTTACACTGTGGCTCAATCTCTCAGCCAGATGAGGACGATCACGTCTTAAACCTGCAGTTCAGCTGGAATGGTCTAGTCAAGCCCGTGGGCAGCTGTTTCATAGGCGTCAGCCCAGAGTTTGAGGTGGCTCTGTTTACCATCGTCTTCCTTCTGTCTGATGAGCGTGTGGCCAACGTTAAGGTTAAAGTGGATGAGTACCTGCTGGAGATTGTGGTGTACAGATTTGGGAACTCCATTGGGACATCATACCCCAAAATGATCAGCAGCAACAACCGGGATCTCTAGGTCTCAATGGAAGGTCATACAGTATCTGGTATGGAAAAAAGAGTTACTAGGAAAAAGGGGGCTTTATAATCCAAATTTCAGTTTGTGATCCTTAAATCCTTAATCTTGAAATGTTTATGTCATAGTAATTTTTTTTGTACCACTATTAGAATACTGCATAATGACAGTTCTGTGCAAACAATTTAACTTGTCATAATTGCACTCAGTCCCTTATAGTTGGGTTAACCATAAATTGCTTAAAAATGTGTATTTAGCCAATAAACAGCTGAGCTATAATCATAGATAATCATAGACCAAATCTAACTGCTACAAGCTTTTGGAAGTTTTTTTTTTTTAATTGAGCAAGAAAGTTGCATATTAGAAATCAAACTCTTATGTATATTTTATTAATCTTAAACTGTCAATGGACAGAGCGGAACATGGAAAATGAACACGAGCCTTTATAGAAGAATAATGTTGTTTACACTTTTGTTTCGTATCTGTCCTTGGAACTGCATAGCATAAAAATCATTCTGCTAAAAACATTAGCTTTTTTTGTAGAGATAGATACTTTGAAGTATGTGCCAAAACCTTTACTGCTGGTACAGTCATATATATGTGCCTTTTTGTTGTTAAAATAAAGACATTTTCCATATATATATATATTATAACATCTTGATGTATTTGTTTATTAATATGTTGTATTCCAGTATGTTGTATTTCCATTGAAATTTCTGCAAGAGCTTTTGGATATTGAGCGATCTTAGTGATGCCAATGAGATGATACATATTTTCCAAAGTGAAATTACTGCTTTAATTTGAGAAATATGTTAACACAGGTTAATGAGCAAAAGTTCAGAAATGCAAAAAAAATCATACATTCAAATATAAGATTGCATTTCTACTGTTGTGTGAAATCTTGTGAAACAACAAAAAATGATTAAACTTTTAAAAGGTTCACAACATAAGCTCAAGACTTCAGATTACATGAAACATGATTACATGAACCAAAACATTAAACCCAGTAATACCCATTAAATGTATGATACAATGCTAAATAAACAATTATTAATCAACAGGAATAAAAATATAAATGATGTCCTGTAAAGTTCAATATGAGACTTGAAATTGATTCCTCTGTTCTGTGTGTCATTGCATATGTCAATCAGATTAATTTATTTCCAGGACTTCCTGGTGGTCTTGGTCACCTTAGCTCCCCTTTGATGGTCACTAACGCGGTTACGCAGAACGTTGATGTCGTACTTCTGTCTCTTCAGCTTCTCTGCCAGGTCAAACTTCTCAGCGTGGAGTTGACTGAGCCACTTCCAAAGGTCAAGGGCTTTCTCTCCCAGCTTTTCCTGGTTGAGGTGATCAATGTTGAGGGGTTTGCGACGCTCCAGCAGACATTTGGTCTTCTTCTCACGCTCCGTCATCTTCTTTCCCTTCTTCTGATCTACCTTCTGCAGGTAGCCACCGTAGCCCTTGTTGGAAAGGATCTTCTTTTTCCTTGCTTCGTCCTCAGCTCGCAATTTGGCGGCCTCTTCCTCACGCCGCGCCCTTTCCTCTGCAATGCGTGCCTGTTTCTCGCGATCGCGCTCGGATCTGACGCGTTGCTGTTCGGCACGATCGGCCCGACGCCGCTCAATACGGCTCTTCAAAGCTATGAGGTCATCCTCCTCCTTCTGCCTGGTGGTGAAGTGCAGCTCAATGAGACTCTGCAATTCATTGAAGTCCTTCTCCGTGCGCTTCCGGTGGAGGTCATCAAAGTCCAGCTTCTCTCCATCAGGCAGCTTTGGTGCCATAATGTTGGGAATATACATTTTGGGCTTGGGTTTGAAATCCTCTTCTGCCTCTTGTTCATCTTCTTCCTCTTGTTCTTTCTCATCGGTTTCTTCTTCCTCCTCATTCTCTTCTTCAGCCTCCTCTTCCTCTTCCTCTTCCTTTACCTCCCCCTGTTCCTCCTCAAACTCCTCCACAAACTCCATGGTGTCGCACATGGTGCTTCTTTTGGGTGTTTTGGGAAGAGGAAGAATGTACGGCTGGTGGGAAAGATCCTAAAGGGACTGAGATGTTCTCCATGGATGCGTTGTGGTTTTATAGGGTCTCCCCCCCCCCCATGTGACGTTTGCTAAATGGCTCTTGGATAAGCTTTTTGAACAGATGCACGTAGGATCTATTTTCTACTTTACAGGATCTTGTCTTCTACCCAGACCCTGACCTCTAACCTCTGACTCTCCCACCCTAAAACCTTTGTCCTTTGGTGTGAAGAGGAGCCTATTTCAGACTTAAAACAGATGCACACGCACACTTGTGCATTGGAAGGGATCTTGTTTCACACCATGTTTGAATAGATTAACTGGGCACCAATATTTAGGCATTAATTTAATTGTCTAACATCAGTTGTTTCGTTTCATCTGTTGCTTTGAGTATAAACAATGATTTAGTCATTTTTAGGTTCATGGTACTCTCATTAATTCAATTTCTGTTTGAAAATTACAAAATAATACAGGGAATTTTGTACCCCACCCCTGAGACAATGTGAAATGGATAATGGTAGACAGAGAGATAACAGACAAAGGCAGACAAGTGTTCAGTGGCTTCTGTACAACTATTTGTGTCTAAACATTTCAGCTGGCTCTCTCTGCATGCCGTTGGAAACCTATCGAACCTCCACCAGGCCTTTGGGAAAATAAACACTGTCATAATAGTTTTCTATTTGATGTGTAATGTGGGGAAATTCTTTTAAAAAGTATATATTTAATTGAGTGACAAATGTGATTGTTAGTTTAAAATTTTCTTTTTTTTTTTTATTAAAGCTGTTCTTTTGAAATGATCAAATAATCCTGTTTCAAAAGATGTTTCTTTCATGGTTTCCACAAAAATATTAAGTACAACCGTTTTCAAATGAACTTAAGCAGCAAATGAGCATAGAACGATGACTGAAGACTGGAAACTGAAGACTGATAATTCAGCTTTGCCATAGCAGGAATAAATTACGTTTTAAAAAACATTCGTGCTTCCTTTTGGATCTATGGGTGCAATATCATTCTAAAATAAATAAAAACATCTCTATGAAAATGTTGACTTTGTGCTAAGATATAGCAAATATATTTCAGTTTCCCTTAAAAAGCATTGCGATTGTTCTGAGCAATTTCTAATGAGCTCTGGACAGAGTCTGTCTCTAGTGTGTACAGAGAAAAAATAATCTCTAAGCCACTTATTGAGATGGTTTGTTTTAGGATCACAAAGGAATTTATGGTTCTCCATTGGTCTAATTATCCCATGCCACCTCTTAATATTGGTTTTACTGTTACAGCATTGTGCACTTATAAAAAGTGCACTTATATAAAGTAGTCTAATTGTGCCACTCGTATGTCCTTTTCTAATTTCCTCAATAGCCTAATAGACAAGATGAGTGATACCTCGAGAATGAAGGGCAACTATCTCCATCTTCCTCCCTTGTTTGAATATAAATAGTCTTCATGAGCTCACTGTACCCTTGTATTGAGGAGTGATTCTGTCAACCTTCAGTCTGCCAGTAGCCTATGTTATTTGTGAAATTGTGAGTGACAGGTGGAGGTCTTATTTAAATCAGATTCCTCATTGGTAAGACACAGCGAGGGACAGCTGCATAGGGGCCCATGTGTTTGCGACGATTTACAAGATCCCCAAATAGCCGATTCGCAGTTACAATAGCAGTATATATACTCTTCAGTACATAATTAAAAAATAAATAAATAAATAAATAAATAAATATAGATTCAAATTGTACATGCATTAAAAACAATTCCTCGCTATTTCTGTAGTTACACCAGTTATCGCTATAGACATCGTCACTATGTGCCTGTGCTACTTAGTACTTCCCTTTGTATTTGCCACTTCACTTTGTGTATACAGTATACTATTTGTACTTGAAGAGTAAAATTTGTTTTGTGTTTTGGTAACCTAGCTTTGATTTTTGCATTTTTAGAATTGAAAGCAGAAAGCAATGACTTATTACCCTAGCCTACAGCCTACAGCAAATGCACCTCGACAGGGAAATATATTAATTCTTATCTGCTGATTATTTGTTCTTTTTAAGACTGTATCTGACTGTATCTAGTACATCACCTGATTGAATTTATATAGAATTGTATACTCTTTATACTCTCTCTTGATCATTGATGACGTATCCCTTCGATAGCTCAGTTGGTAGAGCGGAGGACTGTAGAGGTTTAATGTTGTCATCCTTAGGTCGCTGGTTCGAATCCGGCTCGAAGGAGAACATTTTTGTCTATGCGTTGTTTTGTTAGAAATGTAGTAGTTTGTTTTATCAAGTTGCAATCTTATATCCAATTATTGACGATTGATTATCGATATAGATATATATTAATGTAAATAAATTAAACTTTTCATTGTTATTCTACATAAAATAATACAACGTGTAATTTACTAGATGCAAATAAATGTATTAAACTTATAAAAGTATAAAATATATTGATAGTTTCCCAATTCCCATCATGTTTAAAGTTTACCAGCCTACAACAGCATACTCAATTTGTACTCAGATTGTATTCTAACCATGAAATGCATTAATGCAATGCAATAAATTGTATTCTATTCAAGGTTCTCACACTTTTTGACAAATTAATTTTCAGACCCGGAGCTACCAATGTTAATATATTTTAAAGTTGAATGTGCATTGTATGGAAGCAGATCACATGAAAGAGAGAAACGGCGCTACCATGTGGACATACACAGTATTTATGTCACACCTGTGACAAACAGATTTTTACCTCTTCTTTCTTTTAATGACGGAGTTTCATTTCATCTGAAACTTTCAGGTGATTCTTCTTGTCAATTATTTATGTTTATATATTAAGGGGTGACATGTCCTGTTTGTTGTCCCTTACGCAACATTCATTTCATAACTAGACGAGGTGGAACAGTCTCGCCCGATAAGCTGTATGGTTTAAAAAACCCGCATTAATTCGCGACTGAGGACTGAGGTTGCTAAGGAATATTATATACGTCACCTCTTACGCAAACGTGGAGGCGTGGCAAAGCTACTGTGTGTTTTGAATCACTGCTAATGCGGCCTTTTAGCATAATACAAATATTTATCACGTTTATTTACACTCTTATTTATTTGTTTTGGTGCTGGGATACAGTGGAAATGACGAGGTTTCTAAAAGCAAACTTTCGCGCGTTTCGCTATGTCCTTGTGTTTTAAGGTAAGCAAACAATATTGTAAAGTTTTTAAGCACTATATGCGTTATTTTACCTTTCAAGGCGTTCATAATGGCCTCAAAGTTATTGGACACTCACTCCATCCTAAAAATTACACGAATTTCATTTGTTTGAAAGAGAGATAGCATGAACAAACCAAAGTTGGTTAGGTTTTAAGTTGTAAATCAAGAAATATGTTGCTTAAATTTAAGATTAAAAAAGTATTTGGGCCAATGATCTATGTTTTGGACAATTTGTGGTTGACCTTAGTGAGCAAGTTCATAGTTAATGGTAATTAGTAAAAACTAATTTATTTGTTTATGTAATAGGTCATCAGCTATGCTGTGCAAGGGAATCAGCATTAGTCACCTGAAAAAAGAGTGACAGAACAGCATCCTGTAAGTAAATGAGCGAGACAACGTACATTTACACTTTATTAAACAAGCACAATGTGAGAGGACGAGAAACACTGTGGTGAATTATATTTTCGAATAGTTTACAGCAATTGAGAGACAATCAAATAGAGAGGAGTAAACGGGGACTGAGAAGGTGGAGACAGATGTCAGTCTGAAAAAAGATCACAAACGGCTGTAGTTGAGACAAGCAAAAGGAGAGTTCAAAAAACATAGTGCAAGCAAACAGCCTGATGAGAGGCTAAGTAATGTACTGCATGGACAGTCTACAAATGCTTTAAAAGGTTCAATTTTATGTTTTCATAAAGAACAGAGTAAAATTGATCCACAATAATTCTTTATATCAAAAATATATCAATGGGTCTATGACTACATGAAATAGAGAAAGCACATACAATATTAAATATGTACATTTTGTATGTAAGTATTCATCAAATCCTTATATACACAAAAATTTAGTCCCAGAGAGTCCAAACATGAACGCAACGTTGATAGAACATTGCAGCTGTGCAGATTACAGAGCCACAATATAATTCCAATGTTGTCCGGATGTCGATGACCGCTTGGGTGAAGACCCTGTGATAATGTACAGTCAGTTTTGAAGTGCTATGTGTTAATGTGCTTAGAGAGAGAATCATGCACTCCATTGAATCGCTCCCGTCACTGGGATTTTGGTTTCTTCCATAAAAATGCAAAACATAACAACTCGAAAAAGGTGCAAAAAAAGACATCAGGCCTCTGCGAAGTCGTGTTGACCGCTATGCATGGACCATTTCTAAAAAAAAAAAAACACACAAAAATGACACATGAGGCTTCATAAAGCATAAGAACATGACAGTAAGAAAAACAGTAGTGCTTGAAAAAAAGGTGTCTTCTTTAATAATTAAAAACATTAATTGTGATTCATTTCATATTTTGGCATATACAAGTAATTAACTACAAAAATACTTTAAAATTGTAATGTGTATATTTAAATATATATTTGTAAAATATATATATATATATATATATATATATGTAAAATCTAAATATATTTAAATACATATATAATTATTGTAAGTATATATATATATATATATATATATATATATATATATATATATATAAAAAAAAGTATTTTGTAGTTATATATATATATATATATATATATACAATCAAAATACTAAATTTATACATTTAAATATATATATATATATATATATATATATATATACAATCAAAATACTAAATTTATACATTTAAATATATATATATATATATATATATATATATATATCAATCAGTTTCATAATTAATGTTTTTGCACATATAGACAACCATTGACAGACCTGATGTTTAAGAGCTGCTCTGACGTTGGACTTTTGAGCCCGTGGCAGGACCAGACTCCTCGCTGTGTCGTTTTCCAGATGTCAGGATGGTGCTGTGCAGCCCTCGTCCTGAAAATGAGATTTAAAGATTATAATGCTAACTGTAACATGTGCATGACATTAGACTGGCCTCTGGTTAAATGTGGAGGTCTTTACCTGGCTGTACAGCAGGACTTAAGTCTTGCCTGTAGCACATTGTGCTACTACTGTTGCCTGCAAAACCTGCAACACAAACACTATAATGACATGTCTGACATTTGGAAAAAGGAGCAATGCTGCTGAGATTTATTGACATTGTTGATAATTGCAGATATAGATATTGACGTTGTTGGTATAGTGTTTGTACCTTGCAGTGGCATGATGCTGGTTGTTTGGTGGTCTCCTTGTGAGTAAACCATCCTGCCGTGCCATTCACCTTGTGAGGTGGGGGGCATCTGATAGCCTGAATTGAATAAAAAAAAAAAATCAATCAGATATAGTAGTGGTTTCTACAGTAACACGATGCTGTTTTTGCACTGAGGGTTATATAAGTTAATATATATATATATATATATTGCAGTTGCAGCGACATCTCTTCTCTTCTTAATTCTTTCTTACTCCACTTAACGAGATCGCAGCAGTAGCAAACCACAACCATACAATCAATTACTGATGGCCAAATTCAAATCCCACCCTTCATTTCTTTCTTGTTTGAGAAGCCATTTCAGTATACGTCACAAGAAAAGAAAATCGCAATTTCCGCTTCATGACGACTTTAAGTGATGATTATAGTTTTAACAAATAATTAAGTTAGAGTGTGCAAACCTAAAGGTGCAGTGATTTCCTTGGTCACATCTCCTGTTTGGAATCCCATTAAGGTTGTGGAATTCTCACCATTTCCATTAGCACTGGATGGCACTGTTGCCAGCAGTCCTGTTGGGGAATGAAGCATCAGTCAGAGACAAAAAATGAACTCGTTTCAGATTCTGTTGTGACAATTTTCTGTTAATTCAGACGTTAAATCACATTCAATTCACGAAAATCCTTTAAAAATTTAATAACCTCAATCAGCCCTCAATATTCAGAAGCTTATGAGTTCAGAAGGATTAAACACATTTTTAATGTGGATTTAAACAATTTTTAATAAGTTACACCAATATATGAGGCAGAAACCAATATTGCGAGAGCGGGGTATGGGTTAGTGTGGCATTTTCATTTCCCTTAGTTTCTGTCTTACCCAGGCCATGGTAGCTGGACAGTTGCTGGTAGATCTGTTTCATACGCTCTATGTTGAGGCGGCTTGCCTCTGCGTGATGCACCATGGGTTTGGGGTAGTGTACACCAATTATACATTTGGCTGCTTTCTGGACGCTTTCAGGAGCATTCCAGGGGTCGTAGATATACTTGGCTGGGAAACCCCTCAACACTGGCAAATATCGCCTTCAAGAGAAAAGGGGAGTACATTATATACATATATAATGTAATCTATTACATTATAACATTACAATTTCTGGCTGTTATCTGTGACCAGGCCAGCAAGTCTTTGTGATGTATCGAGAGCTATGGTATCCAGGTTAATGTCGGCATACCACCACGTAGGACGAACGACATTCCTCATGTCGACGCATGAGGAAGCTGTCTGAAAGGGATGTCCAGGTACTAACCTGGATTGTATCCAAAAAAAACCCATGAAATTACAGCTGCCCAACTCACTGCAGAATTAAATGGGCACCTCGACTCTTCTGTTTCCACCAAAACTGTTCGCCGGGACGGAACTCCACAGAGTCGATATTCATGGTCGGGCTGCTATAGCCAAACCCTTTGGTCACTCGTGCCAAAGCCAAATGTTGGTTTCATTGGTGCCAAGTTCCAACAGTGCAAATCTTGGGCTGTGGGCAATGTAAAACATGTATTGTTCTCTGATGAGTCCACCTTTACTGTCTTTCCCACATCCTTGGGAGTTACAGTGTGGAGAAGTCCCAAAGAGCCTTAACACCTGGACTGTTGCGCAGCCAGAATGAAGCACGGGGTCAATCAGTGATGGTCTGGGCTGCAATATCATGGAATTTCCTACTGTGCTTGATGGGCGCATCACTGCCAAGGACTACCGACCTATTCTGGAGGACCATGTGCACCTAATTGTTCAGAAATTGTACCCTAAAGGGGGTGCTGTGTATCAGCAGGATAATGCACCAATAACCAATACACACAACAAGACTTGTGACAAAATGGTTTGATGGACATGAAAGTGAAGTCCCATGGCCTGCACATTCACCAGATCTAAATATTCTGAGCCACTTTGGTGTATTTTGGAGGAGCAAGTCTGAAAACGTTTTCCTACACCAGTATCACATAGTGACCTGGCCACTGTTCAGGAAGAGGAATGGCTCAAAATCCTTTTGGCCACTGTGAAGGACTTGTATATGTCGTTCTCAAGACAAATTAATGCTGTATTTGCCGCAAAAGCAGTACTACACCATACTAATAAATTTATTATTGAGGTCTAAAACCAGGTGTTTCAGTTTTATTTTCCGACTGGAAATTCTTTGTTTTTGCATATGTTCACAATTTCTTTGTATTACACCCTTGCCCACAATTATATCAATGCAATTTGCCATGTTTTATTGTGTTATCACAAATAAAATAATTGACTCCAAGCACAACTACACAATATGCTTAAAAAAAAAAAATATTTGAATAAAGGGTGAAGAAGTCAATCTGCCTAGGCCGGACTTTGTTCAGAGCCTAGACCGTTATTTAAACTGTTCTTTGTTTACACTGTAGAATTCTAACTCACCGTATGTAGTCTCCGTTGGGGTCGGGGCGACGGCCGAAGCTCACGGGACAGTAGCAGTGGAAGAACTGCTGGAAGAAGGAGCTGCAGGACAGCCACATCCAGCTTCCTGCATTCACACTCCAGTCTGCATCCAGCAGCAGCTCCTCAAAGACCTGTGAAGACAGACGCATGTGAGTGCTGTCATATTACTAAAACACCTCAAATAATCACAATAATGAGCGCTTTTTACTTTCATGCCCTCCTCCCAGCTGATCCACAGGTCTCCACGGGTGAGGAAACAGGCAACTGCATGTCGGGCCAGATGGTGGATCCAGCCCTCTTGCCTCAGCTGGGTCATGATGGCATCAATCCAGGGGAAACCTGTCCTGCCCTCAGCCCACTTGGCTAAAGCCTCTGGGTTTTTGTCCCACGGGATCTGCACACAAATGGGGTTGCCTTCCATCTTGTCGAAGCGTGGGTTGTTGGTGGCGGCCGTGTAAAAGAATTCACGCCATAGTAATTGGCCATAAAGGGACAGAGGAGGTGAGCTGTTCTTTTTGACCTGTAAGGAAAAAAGTGTAATTAATATAAGTGATTACTGAGCTAGCGCTCTACATGTTCCCTGAGTTAGAACCGTTAGAAACATCATTTGAAGTACATAAGATACATATGATGAAATACTGACCTTTCTGTAGAGATCTGTGAGTTTGAAGTAGAAGAGTCGACAGGAGAGGCAGCCGAATCTTAAATATGGACTTAAGCCAGTGGGACTGGCCAGCAGTGAATTGGCATTCATTCTTGGACGCTCAAAGTTGGCCACCCAAGCCTAGAAAAAAGGTATTTGCTATGAAATAATCATTTATTGACTGCACTCAACAAGGATGGCCAGGGGCTAGTTTGTCTTACAAACATAACATTTCGTTTTCTGTGATGTTGTGAAACAGGTTATTTAAATGGAAAACATACACTACCACTCAAAAGTTTGGGGTCAGTAAGATTTTGAAATGTTTTTGAAATAAGTACTTTAATAAATAATTTTTAAAATCTCTTATGCTCACCAAGGCTGCATTTATAAAACTCAACACAGTAATATTGTGATTTAGTATATTTTAAAATCTAATTTTTCTTTTCATGATAGCCAAGCTGAATTTTCAGCATCATTACGCCGGTCTACAGTGTGTCACATGATCCTTCAGAAATCATTCTAATATGCTCATTTGGTGCTCAAGAAACTGCTTCATTTGTTTTCAGGATTCTTTGAAGAATAAAAATAGAAATCTTTTGTAACAATTTAAATGTCTTTATTGTCACGTTTTGTCTTAATTTAATACATCCTTGCTAAATAAAAGTATTTCTTTTCTTTTTAAAACTTGCTGACACCAAACTTCATACGTTAATGTAAATGGTGAGTTTTTTTTCTTCTTCTGTAGAATCTGCTAGAATGTTATATGATACTGAAAGCATCAGTTAAAATAGGTCAAATTATTAACAACTCAAGTGGGTTGTTGTGTATGCATGTATATACTGTACGTGTATGTATATATGTGTGTATATATATTTATATAGTCTTTGTCTGTATTTTTCAGATATTATTGCAAATTAATTTTTTAATAAAGAAAACATTGAATGGAAAAATACCACTTTGACTTAATTACAAGTAATAAAGTATATATATTAGATTCTGCATCTATGATCTGCATTTTTAGATGCCAATATTATTAATCCTACAGTTGAGCATGTGTGATTATGGAGTGTCTCTAACCTTCCTCTCCAGGTGCCTCTCTAGACGAGTGAGGGCCTCTGTTTCTCCTCCAGGCCACACGGCTGAGGACAGGCCCTCTGTGTCAAAGCCTGTTTCAGGAAAAGCATTAACAATTACACTTTTTACATCAAAGTTTCATCACAGTTTGAACTGGTATGTCTGATTCCTTGTGCGTTTAAGGATGAAATACATACTTCATGAGAAGTTTATTATGCTACACATTTTAGCTTGAAGATTTTTCTTTTTTTTTTCTTTTGAGAGAGAGACAGCAGACTGACCAAGCTCTTCCAAAGAAGGAACCCCGAACTTCTCATCGTGGTCATCAGAGACAGGAGTGGTGCACGCCCCCATGACTTCTGCTGTGATGGTCTCTGCCGGGATCTCCACAGACTCCATCCTGCTAATGAGGGTCTGGTAGCGCTTGTACGTGAGTGGAGACTGGCCTCCATTCAGCTCAATTATCCTGAGAGACAACAATCCACCAGTCAGTAAGAAAACAAAAAAGTCATGATTACAGTTGACTCTTCTTCGCTAAGCCCTGCCTTTAAAATTACCTTAACAACTGTTGCCATGCGCCATATCAGAAAAGCTTTAGATTTTTTCTGAAGTCAATCTATGTTAGTCTGTGCGTTTGAGTAGTTACAAACATTATTTTACAAACGTTATCTAAAAATATGATAAAATGTAGCAGAGGCACTTGCAATGCTGACACAAGATAGCCAGAGAGGATATACTTGTGATATACTGGCTAAATCTCGAGAATATCATTAAGAACACCTACATTTGCTCCAAAGTAAATTATGGGGCTTTTACATGACAGTTTTCAACTAAAAACAGAATACTTTATATGCATTTTGGCAGTTCATTTACACGACTACGGTGTTTTGGGTGCTTGAAATCTCAAACTTTTGAAAATGTTTCAAAGTGCAAGTTTTTGGAGGTTGATGGAACTTAGCAAAGGGTCAATAACTACAAAGGAATTATGGAGCAAAAGTTCTGACAAAGTTGGATGAATTTAGAAGTACGTACTTGTCCAGATCGTAGAGCGTGTGAGAGATGCGAACAATCACCTCCACGCCTGCCTCATTGGCCAGCTTCTTGATGGCTGCATCTCGCTCCTTTCCGAATGGCTCTGAGTCGTACTCGTAGGACAGACGAGTAATGTTCCACTCCTGGACACGTTACAATAACATACCATTAGGGGGGCGCAAAAGATTCCCACAATGGTGATAGAGAGCCGAGTCACAAAACGTATGGAAGAGTGTCACATTTAAAGGATAAAATGTATATTTTGCCTCAAATCTATTCCATCCAATCCAGAAATGTTTTCCTGGTGCAAGACTATTACTTTAGAAATATAACAATTCAGTCAGTTGAAATTGCAAATTGAAAGCTGGACCTTAAACAGCCTGGGGAAGACATCGGTGGGTTGGCCACGGATAACGAAGAGTCGTGAGTTTAGTTTGCGGAGGCTGGCATCCAAGTCTTCCAAACACTGCAGTAAAAACCTGAGCAACAAGAGACATGACATGTATTTATAGCCACATACTGACAAATAATATCATAATAATATACATAATATAATTCTAATAATAAGGCAGGTCTACTCACAATAACTATTGCAGTGCTATTGCACTGTGCAACTGTAAAACGTTTCAAAGAAGTCAAGGCATTGAACGAGGATAGGGTAAAAAATAACTATCCACTGACAGAATAATGGCTATAATTATGGATAATTACTTGCTGAAGCTACAGCACATTGCAAACCTCACCCATTTTTTTTTATTTACTTTTAATTTATGACATTAAAATCTAATTCTGTTTTTTATAATTGATCATTTTCATTTTGTTTTTAATGATACACATGATAGTTGATTAATTAATCCATTCCTGCTTTGGAAAATAGGGGCAAAACTTAGGACATACATAACGCCTGAGTCACACCATTGACTTGAGTACTACTTACAAAGAGCCATGCTTACAGTGAAAGAAACTGCTATTTGAACACTGATATTTAAATTGAGCAGACGGCTGCCATTATATAGCTTGCATTGTGCATCAATTAATCATGCAATGATTCAATGACCATGAATCAGGTACTTTGTAAACAAGACTTTTAACTACTGTTAAAATTATGCATCAGAAAGCTGTGGATGGTTGCTGGTGCATTGATACAAGGTTGCTAATGTGTTCTGAGTGGTGTTTAATGTGTTACTATGTGATTAATAGTGTTTTGGGTGGTTGCTTACTGGTCCAAGTAAAAAATAGGCCACATGAGTCTCACATAAGAATTTTGTGGTTCCCTCCTTCAGTGTAAGACTACAATGTTGCACTATTTGAGGTATCTTTCATCTCTCATCCCATCAACAATGTAGACAAGTTACCTGCCAAATTGTTAATGGTGCATTTGCAAACTGCACCAGAGATTTATTCATTCATTTTTTTAAGCACTGGATAAGAATGTAACGATAGCAACTGTGATATGTTTATTCAGTGAAATAGTGAGTTGTCTCTAAATGATTCAGTCCATGATTGATATGAAGACTTTAATATTTCAGTCTGATTCGCCCATTGGCATATTGGCTTATTGGCTTATTATGAACCACGTCATGCAAGCAATTTGATCGTGAATTGTACAGAACATTTTTTGGTGTAGTGCTGTTGAAAAAGTAGTGCAGGAAACCCAATGGATCTTTTAAAATAGCAGCAGCAATTTGAAGAGCACTTGGCCATGATGCAGTGTGTTGTTGACCCAGAAACCCAAATCCTGTTGTCTGCAGGTTCTCGCATTAAAGATCTCAACCTTAAATGCTGAGTAAGAGGAAAGCTCCAGCCTCCAAAGCTAACCTCTTCTCAACCCCCAGACTACCTCAAGTAATCCTGGCCAAATTATAATCGATCTCAAATTAAATCTCTCTAAAACTATGTGGTTATCACACAGTCAGACAAAAGAATGTTATGTAATTTGCATTTCAGGGATTCCTGTCTGGGTCGTAGTGCAGATCAGAGGCGGCAGAAACTAGTTTGTGTCTTGGCATGACAGTTTTGTATCATTTTAGTACAAAATCTATTTTGTTCTTAAAAACCATAATCCATAAGACATATGATGGTGATGTTTCTGCCTGGACTATAAACTAACCAAAAGACACTAAAGGAGTGACCTGGTGCTCTACAGAGTGATCAATCAAACAATCAAACATTTATTTAATGTCACATGGATTATGATCTGTTTGAGAATTATTCATCATGGTCTTTGATAAACTTATTAAAAAAAAGGGAAAAAAAGCCAGATGAATTCATATAAAATAATTCACCTGAGCCATGTTGATAGTCCAGTTGGTTATGGGACAGTAAGCCAAAACCTAGCAACGAACAACCTTGCAAACACATACAACTACCCTGGTGACGCCCTAAAATCATGGCAGCAGGTTTGCATGGGTAAGCAGCCTCATTCATTTATGCAATTTTCTGCAATTATGAGTGGCGAGTTTTGGGAGCAGACCAGATAATATTCCCATACTTTCTCACTGAGACATTCATTGGTATCGACTACTCAAATGTTAGTTGTAAAATTACAAAACCAAAAAGACTTATCAGGCAGCTCTTACTGTAACGCAGCATCATATAATCAGGTTTCATCTCTGTGTGGAGGAAACGTGTTGTAGTAAGACCAGTCAGCCATTTGTGTAGAAAATTGTGTTTATACACTAAAGTTCAAAGGTTTTTGGTCTGTAAGATTTTTTTAAAGAAATCTCTTATGCTCACCATGGCTGCATTTATTTAAAAAAATATAGTAAAAACGTAACATTGTTACATTTGTGTTTTTGTAGTTTACACTGAGACGATAACGGTATTTTTTTCAAAAACTTTTACATTTGAAACCTGTTTGAAAAAAAAGCATTTTAAGTTTTTAGTTGAAAAACAGAGACAGATAAAAATTAGAACTTAAACAGAAAAAATTGACTAAACATAATCCTGACATCTCTCAGTTTTGGTAATGTGATAATGTGTAAATCCCTGTCTAAGCCGCAGCCTCCCTCTCTTTGTCACTGACACGCTGCCCTATGATTGACCGCAGTGTCATGTTATATGACTAGCTACAGCATTGTTGTAATGATTGCAGAGATAATATAGTGCATCAAGTTCACATGTGAAATTGAAGTATATCAAGTTTGTGGTGCACATTAGCAGTCAGTTCTATAGGTGTAGAACAACATTTTGATATTTTAATAATCTGAAATGTGTATATATATATATATATATATGTGTGTGTATATATATGTGTATACATATATGTGTGTGTGTGTATATATATATATATATATATATATATATATCCCCTCAATATTTTAATAACAATTAAAAAATATATTATAATCACACTTTCCAGAGCCAGTATGGGAGCAAATACACTTGCAATAACCAAACAGGCATAAAATGACATCTAAATTATATTTTTATTAGTTTATTATTTTATATAATGTAAATTTCACCATCTATTTACCCTAGTTCATGTAAAATAGATCTGATCAGAGCTTATTTTGATACCATGGTGAATAAAGTAGGTCACTACGTTAGCATATTGTAGTAGTCATTACAATCACTCTCTATAACACTGATGATAATCCGCTCTCTTGTATCTCCATTGAGTTGGGATCAGAAATGGGTCAGAGCAAACAATCAGATCACCTGTGCTGCCCAGCAGTTGACCTCGCCACGAGTGTGTGAACACACATTTATAGAAACCGATACACATGGACACACCACACATGCCATTGTGTTTAGATGTATTGCACATGGTTAAAAAGCTTTGAAAACACAAGCACTGAAACTCATCATTTACTCATCCTCATTTTTTTCCCAAACTGGATCACATAAGGAGACATTTATAGAATGTCTAAAGCTGCTCAATACATGAGTGAATAGTTACATTTCATCATTAAAGGATATCATGTGACTTCTGAAGACTTATATGAATATACAGTGGTTTTTTTTTTGTCTTTTTTGCAGTTTACAGTCCCAAGTTCTCATCCACTTTCACTGTAAGGAAGAGAGCAGCATGAATATTCTTCAAAACTCCTTTTGTGTTCAACTTTAAGTCAAACCATTTGGAATGACATCAGGGTGAGTAAATAATAACATAATTTTTGTTTATGGATAAACTATACATTTAAGAGTTAGTAATATTGCATGACTCGAAACAGAACTAATGCATTTGCTTAGCTTTTGCATACATGCAAATGCTACAAATATATAGTGAAAATCTTTCATCTTTAAAAGAAAAATTATTTTATTTGATATTACTTGATGCCTCTTGCTCAAACAGTCAGTAGACTCAAAAAGTTACAAAACATACTAGTATCCCTTTAGTAATTCAGATACTAAGATGCATACTGACTGCAGTCAGTCACTCATTTGTATCTCTAACCAGTCTGTAAAACCACTAATTGATAACTGATAAATTGTCAAGATTTGTAAAAATGTCTTTGTTAAAATTGTCCATAAGTCATGCATGTTGTTATTACTATATAGTAATATAGACTGGTAATTCTATATTTTAGACTGGTAATAGTTTTTTTTATAGTAATAGTATTTTAGACTGGTAATAGTTTACCTCGATAGTTATAAATTATAGTATCATTATGCATATGCAAACTAATGGAGGTTCTGCAGTATTTTGATTTAAGTGCATCAGTCTCATTGAATGACAATGATGCCATTGTAATAGAAAATATTAGCAAAATAGAGTGGTGTAGAATTGATTTTAGATTATACAGATTGTAATAGAATTAGAATTAAAATGGAATTGATACAGAACAAAATTAGATTATGAGAGAATAGATGTAGAATAGACAAAATTGAAAATTTATAGTAGAATAGAATAAATATGGAAAAGATTAGACCAGAATCGATCAATCATAAAATAATGTAATAGTAATTTAGAAAGTTTGTGTGTGTGTCATCCTTTATAGCACACTACTCCAAATAATCTTGTAATGCATTCCAAGCACCTATATTTTATTATTTGGCATATTTGATCCATTACCTCCACCTGCTGATCCCGACGTTAGATGATCCGGCGAACCAGGGGTCAAGGATGTACACACAGCGGACATTGTGCGCTCCCTGGATGGAGTCTCTGAGTGATGGATTATCGTGGAGCCGCAAGCCCTTCCTGAACCAGTGGACTGTATTTACCACCATTACTCCACCCAAGTCCCTTTAACCGTTTTTAGTATGCTGGGGTGATAGGTTACAGACCTCCTTCACGTTGCTCTAATGCACTCCAAAGAAGAAACTGCTTTCAAATACGTGAAAAACGACAAATATTGTAATAAAGTCACTATAAATGAGCGTTCAAATTATTCTGGATATCTCCGGGGGAATAAAATAATTAGCCTTGCTCTAACAAAACACTTTCCATCATTATGTCAAGTGATTTGGCACGCGACCACAGTTGAAGCATTGGGACACGAGCTGGATAACCGCGCAACAGCCGAATACACGACTGGCTTTAGGACCAGGACGCAACGCAAAGTACGCTTCCCTGTTGTATAACTTGTTTTTCTGAATTATCCAAAATAATCAACAATACTGTACATGTTTTATATCTCGCATGTAGAGCAAGTTCAGCTTTGAGTTATTTTCAATCTCAATGCGCGTGGTCTTCCACCTGAAGTCAACGGAGTCCGACGTACGTGCCCAAATCAGCGCGATTATATAAATATCAATTTGTGCTCGAGCCCATCGTAACCGCGTTACAGGCAGTAAAATAAAGCAGTATCACGCATGAAATGACACCCCGTATTAGGTATCCTTCGTGTCTTGATTTGTTTTCCTTGAAAGTTAAGTAAACTTGTAACGTTAAATATTTTCCCACGGAGAAGGTTCCACACTCTTTCGTCCATGGAATTCAGACCGTCGACTAAGCTCCACCTTTAATGATTGCGCACATGAAGTACCGCGCTCTGTTTTGTCAAGCCCTAATATGACGTAGCTGGTCATCAGTCACGTTTCTTTGGTGATCTCTGGGTGTGATGAACCAATACACTGACTAACCTGTTAGTACACTGACTAACCTGTTAAAATGCTCTTCATCGCATAATGTGAATGAACATTAGCCTACTCTGTATCGTGTATGTTAATATTCATGGAATAGTAATGTCAGAAATGTTATTGATTATATCCAAACTATTAATAAATGCATAGAATTATTACAAATCATGTCTATGCAAACTCTACTCGGAGTTTGCATGTATATACACTGCAAGCCTTGATTTATACATGTCCACTCCATAAGGACAGTTAAGGACTTTAGAGTGCAATCCTTGAAGCTGATTGGCTGGAGCTTCAGTACCCGGATAGGCACATGAGAAGCGACATGATCAAGCTCGTGTCAGTGCGCTGTTCTTTGCTGAACAGGGTGGCGCTGTTGAGTCGTGCTGTTAAAATCACTTTTTCTGTCTTTACAAGAAGTGTTGGCAGAAACGTATTTTCTGCTCTTTGTTTGCATCAGTCCTTTGCATGCATACAGTTCTTGTACTTGGGTCTCTGTTTATCATTTTTAAGATAAACGAGATTTTTAAGTTGATCCTTTATAAATTATCATACCTCTTGGTTCTTTAAAATTGTGTGTTGACTTATCGAGTTATGCATTGTAATTTTGTTTACTGTTTAGTTAGTTATTGATTATGCTGTTTGAAAACTGATATTTACATACATAGCCTATATGGGTAAGGGAATGTAGGCTACCCCCCCCCCCCCCCCCACACACACACACACACCTTATTGTCATTGGTTATTCGATTATTCATCTATCTAAATCGTTAAAATAATTTTTTAGATAAAATCCAAGTATTTTACATTAATGACAAATATATAAATATTGAATTATATCAAAAGTCAATTATATGTGCAGTAAAAGTTTAGCCAGGGAGCTTTTTACCCCCTATTTTTTGTCCTATAACAACTAAATTGCAAATGTTTCTATTTATTTCCTATAATAACACATTGGCTGATGCATCATCATCATCATCATCCTGCACATGCTAAACATATATCTAAATACGTATGTAACAATTTAATAGTAAATGCAAATTGTTCTTATAGGGGACATCTTCCCCCATTTTGATAAAAACAAAATAATAAGATTTAGGCTATACACAAATTATCCTTTATAAATTATCATACCTCTTGGTTCTTTAAAATTGTGTGTTGACTTATCGAGTTATGCTTTGTAATAGCCCCTGGTTTGTTTACGGCCCACTTTCTTTGGGAAAAAACAACCCGTTCAGGTACTGAAATGTCTTTGCTTTCCCAGCATACTCTGCACATTTAACACATTGTATTGTGAACTAAGGATGTGTGCACCTTTGAACACGATAATTTATGTAATTTCAGTTATTTTGTTTTGTGGAGCATGTTATGCAACCATTTATGATCACTCATGTTTTAAAAAATGCTAAATATCTACATATTTTGCAAGGACTGTGTAAGCTTAAGCATTGTAAGCACATCTGTATTTAGAAAGTATGATTTGTTATCCAGGGTTGATCATTAGTAAAGAAAATACCTGATATGTGTATATTCCAACCCCTCTTTCAGTTCAGACCTGCATCAGTGAAAAAGCTTTGATGTCCTTTATAGAAGAGCATTGGTCTGAGAAGCATAAAAATCAGAGTACCCCATTATGAATTATTTAATGTTACATGTCTTTGTGCACTTTTCCTGTAATTCAATATGTTATTAAATATGTGTTATGATAGAAGCATGTAATTTTTTAGCTCATTTGAACAAGAATAAGTTCAATATTTGCCTCACTGGATAATTGAATTGGAAAATAATTTTATATTTTAACTAGTATATCCAAATTCCTTAATGTCATATATTTAATCTATTTAAATTACCACTAACATAATGCTACCATTTTATTTAAATGGCTGTAAGCATTTTTACATCTCAGTGTGGTGCACCATCGTTTTTCTTTCTATGTAGCATTATTTATGTATGAATTTTGTCATTCCAGTGAAATGGTATCTTGAAAAATGCTTGAATGTGTGAAGTTACTTGTGCAATTTAACGCCAAGCATATAACATTATCCTTGGTATTTGTATAACCAAATTAAACCTTCCAGATGAGGAATGAACCTGGAGATCTATAGACTTAATTACACATTTCTTATTCATACTTGTTCTTTTTATCCTGATATAACCATAATGGTTTCTGTGTATCCAGAAGATGGAATACTTATGTGAGGTATACATAGGAACAATATACATTGTCGCATTTGTGTTTCCAGGCAACACGTAATCATGGAAGAATATGTGAAGGAGAAATCTCAATTAAGAAGGACAGCCTCTGTATCCCAGCCTGCCGCTGCTGCACACTGATTTATTCATATGCACACTGCACAGTGCATATCTAAGGTAATTAAAATATGTAGAATTGATTAACTGAAATAAAAGTACATACAAAGATTGAATGTTGTCAGTTAAAAAGTGCCAGACACTGCAGCACTAATTGACTTAGTTTATGTCTTTTAAGAAATGTTCATTTTATTGTCCATATTTTTAAGGATTTATTGATAAGGACCAGATAAGGTTTTTTGACAGTGTTACACTGGATGCAAAAAAGGTTTAATATAGATTTTGATATTGAAAATATGATTACGTTTTTTGATAATGACTAAACTTTTGTGCAGTCTTTGAATTTTTTGTTACAAGCTATATTTTTTATTCATAATGTGTAATAATGTTAACAAGTGGAAATTACAGGTTCAGTTATACAATATTCCTGCCATATCAATATACCACCATATTCACAAGCCTTGCTGAATGTGACATTGTGTATACCGTGTTTTGCATGATATTTAGTGATTCAGTCATTTTCTCATAGGTAGTGGTGTTATTTCCTGTTTTTTACACGTTTGGTGTCCTAAATCTTGTATTTTTTGTGAGAATAGAGCAATAATGTGATAGAACAAGTGAGTGAGATTAACCAGTCAAATACAGAATAAAAGATATTTCCACAATATCACCTAAAGAGGGCGCCAGATACGCAACAATTTTCCACCAATGCGCCAAACTCCAAGGCGTTCTCTTTGTGCGTATTAATAATGAACTTGATAAGGAGACAGATCGCAAGGCTTCTCACTTCAAAACAGTTAGTTTTTTTTTTTTTTTTTTTTTTTTTTTTTCACGCCAGAACACTTGCATAGTTAAACACTCAAAGCCTAAACGTGTTTAAACCCATTCTCGTATATACCGTGCTTGTTTCGTTCCAGAACTTTTTGACAATTCTGGAATAATTGGCAGAGTTACATTTTAAATGGTTTGAGACAGATAAAAGGTAGAGAAGCTGTGCAAGAGATTGCTTTGATCTGCACATTTCAGAATCATCGCGTAAACATCCTCTGGCTAAAGAGAAGGGTGTCGAGATGGTAAGAAAGAAGAGTGTTTAGAAGCGATTATGGGGTGTGTCCTTTGTGTGATCATATTAATAAATATGTCCAAATATGCAGATAAATATATTTTTCAATAAAAATCGTATATATGTGACTCCTTATTTAGCTCTAAGAATTGTCTATAATAGTTTTATTGAAGACGCTACTATTTTAAGACACTATTTGTCTGATTAATTTCACGTTTTTAAAAAGAAAAAAAGCACCCATGTAGTTTTGGAGCCTGTTGATTTGATAATGAGTAATTATCTTTCTGCATATTCCCTCCTTCCATAAAAGTGATTTATATATAAAATCCCTCCGCTATGAGTGTCTATTTGCATAGCTCCTCCCTAAATGAGTGGTTTCGCAGTGTATGATGCAGTGGTTGTTGAAGGCGTTCTGAGCTCTCGAATTACGCACGCAAAGTTGGGAGCAGAGGCGCTCGGTGGAGATTTATATATATTTTTTCTGGTGACTTACCAAAAACATTAACGAATTGTCACTGCGCTCGCTTGCAGATTGGTGTTTGCTCGTGAAATTAGGTGGCAAAACATTCCAATATACTGCTCCGAGGAGAGGGCGCGCCACGGGAACGCGCTTTGGGTTTTCTTTAAAATATCAGGCATAAGCCTAACATTATGAGGTGCAGCCATGACAGGCAAGGGTAAGACAGCGGCGAGGACGCTGGAGGATTTAACGCTCGATTCCGGTTATGGTGGAGCAGCGGATTCCTTCAGGTCGTCCAGCGTGTCGCTCTGTTGCTCGGACACGCATCTTTCGTACGCGCATGGGGGCAACTGCTGGCATCTGACTGAATCCATGCACAGCAGACACAACAGTTTGGACACGGTCAATACCGTCCTGGCGGAAGACACGGAGATCCTGGAGTGCTCGGGCCAGTGCGCTAAACTGCCCGAGCTGGAGGAGGACGTGCCGTGGAGTCTTGGAGAGGTGGAAGGCGCGCTCCGCAAAGACGAGGACCTGTGCGTGGGGAACGCGTCGCGGGAGATCCTAGCCAAGCTCTCCGCGCTGGTCAGCCGCACGCTGGTGAGGATCGCCCGGGAGGCGCAGCGCCTGAGCCTGCGTTACGCCAGATGCACGAAGCACGAGATCCAGAGCGCCATCAAAATGGTCCTCTCGTGGACCATCTCCGTGAACTGCATCACTGCGGCGCTCAGCGCACTGTCGCTTTACAACATGAGCACGGGTGATAAGTTCAGCCGGGGCAAAAATGCCCGATGCGGACTCGTCTTCTCCGTAGGGAAGTTCTTCAGGTGGATGGTGGATAGCCGGGTGGCCCTGCGCATCCATGAGCACGCGGCGATCTACCTGTGCGCCTGTATGGAGAGCCTGTTCAGAGAGCTGTTCAGCCGTGTGCAGAGGAGCGCGCTGGTGGAGAAGGAGAACGGAGTGCCAAAGTTTTCAGTGGAGTCCCTGGAACAGGCCATAAATAACGATTCGGAGCTGTGGGGTCTGTTGCAACCGTACCAGCACCTCATTTGTGGCAAGAACGCAAGCGGTAAATGTTTGTTTATTTTTTTACACACACTTTTTTTTGTCTTGCTAATAGGCACTTAATATTTAGAAAGTGCATTATACTCATGCCCTTCTTGTCACTGAATTGAAACGCACTTGAAATCAGTCACAAACCTAATATGAGGTCAGTCAACAGTTGTTCTGTCCATCCACCTACTTACCTCCTACCTGCCTCCTTTTGTGAAAGCGCTATTGAGAGGGTGTTTCATAATAGTAGCTAGCATAATCAGATCCCTGCACCTCCTCGCTAGCATATTGTGTATGATGATCCATACTTCATAAATGTGTTCTGCTTCTCTGCAGCACTGTTGACTTATTTATTTCCCCAAGATAAATAAGTTATGTGGGAGGACATGAGTGTTGGTGAGTCCCAGCAGGGTGTTTATTTTCAGACTTCTTATTCATTTAGACACTGTAACAGGTGCAAACACAACAGGAAAGGCTTCACACTGTTGTGCCGCAGTCCCTTTTTTCCCTCCACCTGTTGAAACGAACTCATTTATGGCTTCCGCCATGAGGGGCTAATTTTGATGACATAATCAAGGAGTCTTATTAGTAACATTTAAGGTTGTTATCCATTTCTGAAAGAGATTATCAACTACAATAGTGAGCGATCAGTTTGGGATTGTTTTTTTTTTTTTTTTTTATGGTTGAGGCAGATTCCAGCAAACCATAAAGATTCCTATGAAATTTCACACTTTGCTATTCATGATGCAGCTCCAGTTTACACTTGTTTTAGATCACCACAGGCATTCTTTCTCTGATGTGATGAATGTTGGAGAGTAGACCGAAAGATCTAAAGAATAGAGCTGAATGTCCAGCTTCACATTAACACTGTTTGCATCTGTTCTAGCCATCCTAGTGATTGGTTTGAAAACTCTTATCTTTTTCTCACCCTCATGTCATTCCAAACCCGCATACTTTAATTCCTTCTGTAAAATACAAAAGCAGAAATTTGGGAGAATGTACCAGTTGCTCTTTTCCATGCATTTGCAATGAATGGAGACTGACGTGAACATAGACTTTGACTATACTTGCCTTCATCAAATAAAAAAAAATATTCTGAACTTCCTATTCATCAAAAAATCTTGAAGAAATGGGTCACCTTTACATCTTACAAAAGCTTAAAATCTTCGGTTTCCATTTATTGTAATTAAAGAATATACCTGGCGCCCCCCCCCCCAATACAATTTCACCTTTTATGTGCCATGCAAGATAGTCAAATGGATTTATGACAATGTGAGGGTGAGAAAATGATTTGTTCCTTTAATAGATTTTGGATTTGAGCTTGAAGTCCATTGTTGTTCTACAAAAATTATGATGAAAAACATTTTGTTCCATGTTATTATGTTTTTGCACCTGCAGTATTCACATAAATTAAAAGATCGCCTCCTTTCCAAATGCTGAGCTTTTGGAACATTTCCTGCAAGGCCTCTTGTATTTTTTGTAATGTCACTGTGGCCTTATAAGGTTCAATTTTGGAGCAAATTGTTGTTGTTCTTAGGAGCTTTTAGAGTACAGTGATTGCATCACTGGTTAGTGATCAGCTTTTATATCTCAACCTTACTAAGCTTGAAGACATAAGACAGCTCTTTATGCATAAGCATGTCCATGTTTGTTATGCATTACTGATTTGTAGATTGATTGATATATTGGGGTTTCTCCTGTATGATTATCTAATTTTCTCCCTTTACCTTTGTTCTTTTCATGCCCGAATCCCCGCCTGTCTCAAATACGTGAAAGCCTTTTCAACGGTCTATAGTTACTTGAATAGCGGTTATGGTCAATTTTCCGTGGCAAACCCAGCAGGGTTGATTATTGACACGCGTAACTGACTGACCGTTTTCAGAAATAATGCTCTCTTCTTGCAAGAAAGAAGGAGAACAAAGAGACCAAGTTAAAGTGAAAGATGTGGAGGGACAAATTGAAAAAATGGCAATGTCAGGAATGGGTGGAGAGAGGTGATGAAGGTGAATAAAATTATACTGAAAGAGAAATGACTTAAGATGAGACGGTGAAATGAGAAAGTTGGAAGAAAATTAGCGTGAAGACACCAATATTAGGATAAAAGAGCAAGAAGGACTGTTGATAGGGGTTTTTTTTGTGTCACATGAAGGAGGTAAAAAGAGCAGACTGCGAGTCCCAGATAAGCCAAGAAAATGTAATTTTGGTTCTTGATATGAAGGGTTTTGTTGCCTCCTGCGAAATATTGCATCTCTTCAATTTCGTTCGGGAGCACAAGCTGTCCCTCCACATCTTTTATTGATGTATTGCTAATGTCGCTCCTCGATTTTGGTGTAATTTGTTTTTCATGAGTTGCTGACAGCAGTCGTTTCACTTGTTACTTGTCAAGCATATATGCTACATGTCAGTCAGGAAATGTGTCCATTAAGACACCTGAAAAGTGAGAGGTAGTTGCACCGCCTAAATGTGCTTGCGAAATGTTGCTTTGGGGTGTTTTGAACTCGAAACCCAAGCAGCAGACGGTCAGCTGGCTCAACTGAGGCTTGTAAAGTCTTTGATGTATCATGTTGAATGTATGGCAGATTTAGGACAGACAGAGCTGGATGTTTTGGAGATTTAAAATGCAGTGAAGAACAGCCAGAGGCCCAACTTACTTAGCAACTTACTCCATATGTCATTTCCAAAATCTATAAATCTATCAACAACATTACTGTTATATATAGCGTTCAAAAGGGTCAGTTAATTTTTTGCAACATTTTGGAAAGTCTTTTAATCTCACCAAGGCTGCATTTATCAGAGTAAAATGCAGTAAAACACTAATATTGTGGAATAATTTTACAATTTAAAATAACTGTTTTCTATTTGAATATACTTTGAAATGTTAATTCATTCCTGTGATGGTAAAGCTGAATTTTCTGCATCAATCTGCAGTCTTCAGTGTCTCATGATCCTTCAGAAATCATTTTATGATATGCTGCTCATGAAACATTATTATCATGCTGAGACAGTTGTGCTGCTTAATATTTTATTGAAAACCGTGATACATTTTTTAGGATACTTTGATGAATAGAACATTTAAAAGAATAGCTTTAATTTGAAATTGAAATATTTTGTAACAATATAATATCCAAATTATGTGTTGCATTTTAAATTTCCTGGTTTCTGTTTTAATGGTTTGATTAAATGTTAATGTTAAGAGAGAAATTCATGAGTTCTGAGTAAATGGATTCTGAGTAAATTATCACAATTTGTGCTGTGTATTTCTAACAGCACCTGTTTATATGATCAATAAGTTATGACAACATGTTTTTATAATGCTTTACTCATCAAAATAAGTTAAGCAATGTTCAACTTTCTTTGTAAGTTATACAAGATTCAACTAATTTAAGTCAGTTTAATGTAATTTAAGTTCAAATGACTTAAACATCCAAGTTGATTGTACTTAAAAATTGAAGGCAGAACTCCAAAGCTTGTATTAGTCACGATTCATCCTGTAGTCTGTATCTCACATCATCCCTCCCACACTGTGCTTTGATTGAGCTTGACCTTGACGTGATGTCAAAAATTATTTCCATTTTTGACAATCCCTGATTTAGAAATGTCATGACCTGTTGCAGTTACATATTGGTTTGTGTTTAAATCAGCTGTGGATTACTCTATGTAAGACTTTGGTTACTATGCTGGTGTCGTCCACATGATGTATTGGTGGGGTCTGCTTAGTCAGTGTGCATGGTGTGCTGCCCCCTGACCTCTCTGAAGGATTAAACTGTAAGAATGCTGCTCCAGCAGGTGGCTGATGAGTATATTCTGAGCCCACGCTGAGCTCAGGCCAACGGTGAAACACACTTGTCAGCCGTGATTCTCTACAACACTCCTCTTCATGAGGGCTGCAGCATGGACAGCTCGCTGCCAGATTTCTCCCACTCCACACAAGCCTTTGGGGACCAGTTTAACTCACTGATACACCTAATGAACTAGTTCTAGCCGATACACCAATCATTATTTTCATGATATGTCCAATAACCGATATGTGACCTATATTAAAATTCCACACTATTTTGTCTAAATAAAAACTCAAAAAACTTAAATTGTTTTAAAAACTAAAATTATGATGACATAAAATATAAAAATATTATAAAGAACTGTCATTTTAATATATGCTTACGATTGCATTAACAGTTATTCAATTATTACTGTTTTTTAAGATTAAAGTTAAGTGAGCATTAGATTACGGCAAAGGTAATCTCAATGTAAAACTAGGGAAAATATGTTTAAATATTCAATATTGACCAATATTATTAAATATATATATATAAAAAAGAATGGTCTCATAACCAATATATTATATTGAATCCCTAATTTCAAGTTAATTCAGATTTAGATGTGACCAAACTTGACGACTGAGTTGTGTATTTGTTGTTGAATTGTTTACTTTTTAATTATTTAATCTTTGAAATAATTGGTTCAAATAAACAGTTACTCATTGGTTGTGGACCATTTGCAAATAAAATATAGGCAGCATTATCCTAATGACAGAGGAATCAGCCAATCACAGTGACGTGGAGGCAGTTACTGGTTTAAATCGTTCTAATAATATCTCATATTTTGTAATATTCTTGTTTTTTTTGTTTTTTTTATACTGTCAAATTTATACTTCTTAGGATGCTCTTGTGTTCAAAAACAGCTAGATGGAGTGAAATGAAATGGACCATGGAAATCAAAAGTTATTTTTCACTTGATGCATGGTCTTAAAGAGGACCTATATGTCCTTTTTCATGATTTTGTTTTTGGGGTCTTCTAGAATAGGTTTTCATTCTTGAATGTACGAAAAAAATCCATATTATTTTTCATTATTGCAGATCCTCTCTTCCCAAGCTGTCTGTTTAGTTCCAGTCTTGATGAATTGTGCTCTGATTGGTCAGCTGGATCAGTGTGTTGTCACTGGTCAACCGCGTCAAGCATGTTTTGGAAATCTCACACCTCTTTCTAAACCGGTCATGGCGACAAAACACAACTAAGGCAACTCAACCAGGCCTAGCACCCTTTATTTTGCATCTGACTTTGGTGTGAATTATTTAAATGAGGAATATTGGGATTTGTACGTGCCTGGAAGAAAACTCAAGACTACAATCGAGAGTTTCAGGGAGTTCAGAAACCGTGCTTACTGATATAGAGAATAACTTTGTGCTTTGTAACTTTCCAAACCTTTTTCATGCTCAAACATCAACATTACATACTAAAGAAAGTAGAAAATGTAAAAAGTAAGGTCCTCTTTAAAAACATAATTGCTGTAGAATGTTAAAAAAGTGAGCCAAGATGCAGTGGCCAAAGACGGTTGTTAGACGACTAGTCGATCATCCTAACCCATCTCTAATTCCTGGGATTAACCTGATGCTGCTTCATTGAACGGATTATTTAATGGAGATCTTTGGACATTCCCAAAAGCAATGCAAATCACGTTTGCATGCTACAGTTCTTGTTTTCTGCAGTCACGTTTCAGTCTCTGTGCACCAATAGAGTGCACTAACCTATTACATGCTGTATGTGGTTGCAGATTCTCCCTATTGACATGTAAGATTATTTTGTTAAATCCCATCTATTTGAAGTCTGCCACTGCAAGCTGTAGGAACTCTGATTCCAAAAGGAAGGTTTCATGGTACAATGAGTTCTTGTGTCCTTGACTTCCTTTTGATGTTAAAGTCCCGTAATCCTTTCAGATGTGTTGATGCAGCCTACATCATAATTGCATAATTACCGAACGGTTCTGAAGTCGCATGTGTTATTTCTGTGAGAAAGAAAAGCCTTGAGCTGTCGCAGTGTTTATTTCTTTTCTTTCTATAGATATGGGGAGCATTTTGTTGTTCTCCAGACAGTCATATCCTGATTTTTCTCTGCAATGTTTTCCTGTGTTTAAGATGAGAAGAGGATGTTAAATGTGTTTGTATTGTGTTAAACTCCATTCAGTTTTAGAACAAGAACTTTAGAATTCAGATGTATTTGAAATGAAATTTTTTTTCTTGATTTTTATATAGTGTGTGTGTGTGTGAGTGAAATATAGCCTACATTAGCTTTAGGCATAAACATCTTTTTTATTTATTTCGCAAGGTGTCAACTTAAATGTCAAATTGCGTGACATATAGAAACAAGACACTACTGTTGCACTTGCTTTTTACAAAATAATTTAGTTCTGATGAAATCACGGTTTACTGTTTCACATAATCTTTAAAACATGCCCAGAAGTTCTGCAAGACCCATGCGTCATTTATTTTACATTCCTCTAAGCTTCGCATTATTCAAATGAATGTTACAGTTTCGCCTTAATTTTCAGTCTCTGATTTTGCCGAATTGAATTTCATTCAAATAGACATGGGTCCCATTAGTTAGATGTTGCTCTGTGGGAAGTAAATGAATGACTTGTCAAAAGCTGAATAAAGTGTTAAAGCATTGCACATCTCTGTGGCTAAACTCGTCTTAAACATCCTCTTGCTGGGACTATTTAAGGCTCTGCACTGGATGAACCCCAAAGGCTGCGTGAGATTGTACACAGGTGCATGTTGAAGCATTTATTTTCATTCTTGCGGTATAGAATGAAATAGCGGTAAAAGATTCATCTTGCAGCAGTTTTTGTTTCATTTTTATGTTAAACTTAGACGAATGGCTATGCATGCAGTCATCCATGTTTGCTGATGAGTGTTTCCTGAATTCCTCTCAGGACTCTTCCCATCTGTATTTTGCATGCCACTGTTGCTATTGGAATTCAGCAAACGTGTCCCCAATTCACTTGTGATGTAATTCACAGACTTTTTCTGCCTCCTTAAAGGGATAGTTCACCCAAAACTAACAACACTGCCATCATTCACTCACCTTCATGTCGTTCCAAGGCTGTGTGACTTTTATTCTTTTGTGGAACACACAAGCAACATTCATTCACTTTCATTGTATGGACAAAACCCCACAATTTTCAAAATATCTTATTTTCTGTTCCACAGAGTAAATTGTAACTGAATTTTCAATTCTTGGGTGAACTAACCCTTTAAGGGAGTCTATTTTGTGCCAGTTTCTATATAATATATACCTATTCTTAGGTAAAGTCACGTTTGACTCAATGTGATGTGAGCCGGGCAAGCTGACAGATAGAATTGTGTAATGCCCTAGTAGTACATGAGTTTTTCAATTTGTTTGGCTTGATTCTTGAGTTCAGATGGGTTGGATTAAGGCATTCAGGTCACCCTAATGAATTCTGGGTTGTGCTCGGAAGAGCAGTGATTTTTCCTTTGAACAGAGTTTAAAAGCAGGATGCTATTGATTTGTGGAGAGATTTTCCACCACTGATTTTTGCCGGAAAGACAGGAAACGGCCAGTATTTTCAACTACAAAAACACATTGTTCTTGGGCTACTGTTTCAGCGTTTACATTAGTGATTTACCATTTAAAAAAAAAAAAAAAATCTGTCAAGAAAATCTTGAGTCATTTTAAATATTTAATTGTATTTGGAGTGCCAGGTTTTCTAGTAATTCCTTTCAGAATATTTCTTGTAATTTAGCTGATGAATCATTCCCCACTTCAATCCGTAATTTCCTCTGATGGTGATTGTGAATCACAGCGTTGCAGCCTGGAGCTGTTTGACATGATGGCCATCTGGAAATTCAATGACAAGGAAAATTGATCTCAAAAGTGCAGTGGATTGCTCAGTTGTGTTCGTTCTATTGAAATGGAACAGTATTGAAGCATTTAAATTAGGGATGTCACTTGTTTAACATTAAATTGAATTGCATAATATTGTGATTAATTAATTAATCAATACATTTTTGTTGAGAAAAGCATCCAAATAAAATAAATGAAAGACAATAATTCATTGTGGCAGATGAAAACATTGTCTGTCCGAATTCATGTTATCTTTTGTAGTCCATTTAATCGTGCGTGAATGCTCAATAAATGCACGTATGGTGGTGAATATTGCGATTCAAGTGTCTTTTGCTCTGGTGGCATCAGTGCCTGTGTTGTATACCGTGTCTGCCCATTCTGTCATGCTCATAAAGTTGTAATTAACAGTTTTCAAAAGGCCTCCCGTTCTTTTTCTCAGAGTCCTACTAATTACTGTTTTGCTGGCAGTCCCTGGAGAGAAGGGGAGAGTCCACAGAAACTGGCAAAATAATAAAGCGTCTTTCATTCGACAGAAGCCAAAAGGAAACAAACGATTAGTCTGACTTGGCAAGATGAAGGTGGGTGGCAGAAGTTTTTTTGGGTGCACTGACAGCAAAACAAGGGTGTTCATCTCCTTTAGGCCTGAAATATAACATGATTGACAAACCGGAGAAGTTCAAATTTGGGTTGTACACACCAAACCACAACATGTTAGAGCGTGTATGCCGCCCATGAAGCCACGACAAGAGATTTACACCTTTACTGACTGACGTGTCATGTCAGGGGTTTGGCAAATATTTGCTGTTACCGATAATTAAGTTTCTACTGTTACACCTAAGTACCAAATTTATTTATTTATTTTAAATATTTTGTTTTCATTGTAAATAAATAAACAATATAAGCATAAATTCAGTAATACATATTGGAAATTTTATTTCTTGCTCAGAAATAGTTCAATAATAAAAATAATTAAATAAATTCTTTATTTGCTTATTTATATATTTCATTTTATATACGTATTCACTATAATATATCGTAATATTTGTATTGTAATTGCATATATTTTGTTTTTATAGCAGATAAATATACTCAAAATCCGTTGGATTTTTATTGTTTATATATATATATATATATATGTGTATATGTATGTATGTATGTATGTATGTATGTATGTATGTATGTATATTTATATATATATATATAATAATGAGTGCACAAAAGTAGTTAAAGATAATTAAAGATAAAAAAAAGTAAAATAATGACAAAAAGTTCACTTATACAAATTGTATATTGGAAATTTCATTATATATTGTATAATGATTGCACAAAATTTGTAAAATAAAAATAAAGTAAGCAATTATTTGTTTGTTTTAGCTATTTTCTTGCTTATTTATTTATTTAGTTAGTTTTATAATTGCATTTACTATGATACAATGTAATATTTGTGTTATAAATGCGCATATTTTGTTTAAAATAAATAAATATACACATAAATTCAGACATACATATTATATATTGGACATTTTTATTTAATTATAAATTATAATGATTGCACAAAACAAAAGTAGTTAAAATACATGATAAATATAAATAAATAAAACATTTAAAATATAAATAAATAAAACATTTAAAATAACAAAATATTTATTTAAGATAATATAATATGCTTGCATTTTCGTTTTTTATTTTTTATATAAATAAATAAAATTGCTTGCATAAATTAGTAATACATAATATATTGGAAATTGCAATATTAATATTATATAATGAATGTACAAAAATAAAAATAAATATATAAATAAATACATACAATGATTTCATTGTTTATTTGTTTCTACTTATGTGCATTTATCATGGTTGTACTTGCTCTGGCTTTAGGGAGCCAACACCCTTATGCCTTTAGGGGGAACAGGTCTGTACCTGTGGTTAACTGATGTCGTGTGAAGGGGATGGGAACCGAAATAATACCATTGCAGGTCGTCTCTAGTTTTCTCATCTCTTGTCTCATTAAATATATTAACTGGCACACGTGCATATGCTATCACCCTACTGCCCACTCTCACCATCACATGCAGACATATACACACGCCACAGTCATACTCCATACTCACACAAACTTACTGTTAATACTCATACGCCCACATGCAGGCTGCTTGCACAGTTACTTCTGCTTGCCACACCCTGTGCATGACATAGCAAAAGAAACAGGTCTTACAGCTTTACTCTTCCTACAAATACATCCTTTTACTCTCTATAGAAAAACATCTTTCTTTATCTGTTTTCCCCCCTCCCACCCACAGAAACTCCCTATGTGTACCATTAATTTATCTTCGTTTTTTTTTCTGCCAAAGAAACATGCAAGATCAGCTGGGCCATGTAGTTTGTTGCTTTTCACAGCCTGGCATTGATGGGTCGGGGGATTTGAGAGTCTTAACCATTGCTATCATAACCTAATACCAACTCCCACAATGCAATTTACTATCTCGCCCTCTTTGAAGTGAGAGGCTCTTTCGAGAATTGCCCTGAGACCACTTGGAAGAGAGATTCATATTTCAGTAGTCTTTCATTTCGCTTTCAAGGCACTTTAACGTCTCACCTAACATTTGTGTTATTACTTTAGTTTACCCAAAAGCCAAGGAATCAGGAAGAGCGGGACTAGTTGTCACTATTTATACTCCAGTAAATATTTATTAGGCTGAGTATATAGAACATAAACTTGGCAAAAAAAATTAACATTGAACATCTCTCTTTATTACCCAAAGTTACTGTTGGTTTTAGAGCATGTTGTCATAAAAGGTGAATGCAATTTATCACAATGGGAACATGCCATTTAAATGATTATGATGCAAAATGTAACTATTACGGCCTGCCCTGACCTGAGATTTATGAAAATGATTATTATTATTAATTTAATTCTGATATCTGATCATTTTAAAATTGTTTAAAAGCAATAGAACTGCCACTGCTATAAAAAATACCTTTGTTTAATTGGACGTTTGACTCAAAAACACAGCCCTTGTAAAAGTATCCTTAGTCAACCCTGTGAGATATAAAACAGATTATCCTCAAACTGATATTTCTTAAAGCTGCATAATATAGCTCCTTGCACACTCAGTTTTGAACTATTGAATAAAATTCCTGAGCAGGATGATTAGTTGAACAATGTGAGGTGTGAAAAAATGTGAATCAGCAAAGCCGAGCTCCTTCAAAAACAGCACAAAAGTATTGTGTGAAGTATGAGCAGCTCGGCATTCTCTCTTTCACACACAGTATTTGTTTTCTCGCTCGCTTTATATCCATTTCCCTACCTCCCTTTTCCACTATCTTTTTCATACACCCACTCTCTCTGTTGCTAAGGGATCTTCACCTTGCATTATCCACTCTGGAAATCATTAACCAAGCCATCACTCTGTTTCCTGCACCAGCTTTATGTTCATAAAAGCCATAATTCACAAATATATCAACATATCAAACGTCCCAGCATTCACTGCCCATTTATCGACCCATCTTTGTTCCTGCATATGCCAATGCAGTAAAAATTCACTGCTGAGTATTAAGAGGAACATTGCGTTAGAATGATGTGGGTGCAGAGGAGAGGAAAAAATGCTCATTAAATGATAGCAGTCCACAAAATGTCATCATTAGGTCTTTCCGTTTCATCCCTCCATTGCTCTGGAAATCACAGTCCAGCTGTTCCAACACCTTCCTCTGTTTCCTCTTGTTTAGTCAGACGTCCAACTCGATTACCACTGCCTGACTGGAGAGGAACCTGCAAGCTAATGGTGTTTCTTTAGGGACTGTTGGGCACTTTCTTTTCTTTACATGTTTGGAAAAATTCCCAACAATGTTTTATGTAAAATAATATATAAATAGAATAAAATATTACACATATAAGTTGGTAAATAATTATAATATAAAAAATGTGTTATTAAAACAGACAATCGTATTTTTAAGCACAGATTTTTTTGCAATATTAGATATGAGCAACTGCACACATATGCAGATGGATATTTGATGGAATATTGGTTGTGATGAGCTTTCATTTTTGGCATGTGAGAAAGTTATGTGGTTAGGTGCAAGGTTCAGAAATGGGATAAAGCCTGTATCAAACAGCTTCAAAATTAAAATTAATGAAAAATGTTCAGAAAGTGTAAATAATGTTAAATGAGTCTATTTAAAACACTTGTTCACCCATTGAAGCTATAACTGTGATAATGAAAGACTAAATTTAATTTATACATGTGAAGATGTGTAACATTTTAAAAGACTTTGTCAAGAATCTTGTGGAAGTGCATCTCTTTTTGATGTTTATAAAAAATGAAGTGTGCGTGAGAGGCGTTAAGATAAGCTTGTGTCTGTGTGTGGCGATGCATTGTTTGCCCTCCTGCTAAATGTGTAGGACTCTGGTACATTTCAATGAGTCAACAGTATCACGTAAGCCCTTTCTGACTGGATTTGTGTATTCCAGCAGTGGGTTTGTTTGTAAATGTGTGAGCGTGAATATTAAGTGATTTGTTGATGGACTGTGAACAAAGAAAAGTCAGCTTTATGTCACCCATAACTGCGTATGAGTCAGTCGCATCCGTATGCTCAATTACCGAATAATACTCAGCACTTGACGAGCTGATTGATGCTATATTTCAGTGCTGTTATCTTCAAATGAAACCCCCTAGGCGTTGAGGAAGAACAGTTGAAAAAATTACAATTTATAATATGTTAGAAAAGCAATATTACTGTGCCTGGATTGGATATAAGCCTTAAATATGATTTAAAAGATGTTATAATGACATTGTGAACTTTATATTTCCCTTTTTCTTCTTGGTCTGAACTATATTTGACCTTCTTACTTTTCTCTTAATATCTACTGATGTACTTCATGAGGTCTGGAGCTCTTCTGTAAAGATACCTCTTCACAACAGTGGCTGATTTTCTCTATCACAGCATAAAGGTGAAGTGAGACTTTATTTCAATGTTGGGACATAATTTAATGTTTATTTCTTCTTACTTGAAGAGATAGTTGGCATCACTTACTCACCCTCAAGTTGTTCTAAACCTGTATGAGTTTTTTTGTTCTGTTGAACACAAAAGAAGATATTTTAAAGAATTTTGGTTACCAAACAGTTGCTAGTCTCCATTGACTTGGAACAAATAAAATACTATGGAAGTCATCAGGGACCAGAAACGAAAATTCTTCAAAATATCTTCCTTTGTGTTCAACAGAACAAAGAAACTCATACAGGTTTAAAACAACATGAGGGTGAGTAAATAATGACAGAATCTTTTTTGGGTGAACTATCCCTTTAGGAAGATCTAACATTCTTAAATGCCATCTTATTTAAGAATTTTTTTGTATTCCCAAAAACATTTCTTTAGAATGTTCTTGTCTTTTTTTTCTTACGGTTGTTCTAAAGAAAGCAAAATTTAAACAACTAATAAGAACCCCATAGCAATTGCACTTTTTTTTTAAATTTAGCAGATGTTTAAGGTGCAGTAAGCGATTTCTAAGAAACACTGTTGATATTTGAAATCAACCCAAAAGAAAACACAGCCCTCATTTTATTGCTCCGCCCACAAAATGTACAAACACTCAATGCAAGAGTGGATGTCTCTTTATCATAGGTGAAGTGAATCAAGTAAAGATGACGAACAAATGACAAGGATGAACAAAAATATGAACATTCAAGAGTATATACATTACAAGCAAGAGTTGGTTGTTAGTCGCCAGCAGCACAGCAGCTCCAGACAATTAATGACACTAGAAAAACTGTCCTGTTACAAAATCTAACATCACAACAACAACATATCTGTGTTCTGTGAAACATACCAAAATGTTACTTGTGTATGGAGCTGAAACGACGCAACCCCGGTGTCCGTTTTCAGGCATTCCCACTTACGTCTCTCCAGCGCTGGAAAGCTTTTCTAATATTAACTTAAAGTCCTAAAGCTCTTGCCTTCTTTTTCCAGTGATATTCCTTTGACCTTTTCTCTTTTGTAATGTCTCTCAGCCATCTCTCTTTCTACAGTCGTTCTTCAAATCTCCCTCTTGTTCGCTCTCTCTTCCCCCATCATAAGTGGACACGCCCCCTACTGCTGATTGGCTACAAGTGTGTTTTTGTGGTGCTCGGTCTGATCCACTTTCAACAGCGTTTCTCAGAAATCGATTACAGTAACTTTAAATATATTTTTAAATGTAGTTCATACAGTTGTTTAGTGATTTAAAGGGATAGTTCACCCAAAAATGAAAATTCTGTCATCATTTACTCTTCCTCAAGTTGTTCCAAACCTGTATGACTTTCTTTCTTCTGCTGAACACAAAAGAAGATATTTTAAAGAAGGTTGGTAAGTAAACAGTTGCTGGTCCCCATTGACAGAATTTTCATTTTTGGGTGAACTATCCCTTTAAGGCCATTTACAGTATATGCTAGTTTGCTGCTAAAAGGTTACGCATTTTAAAAATACACATTTAAAATGTAGTGTCTCGTTTTCTATTATCTGTTTATTGTGATGCATAGGCTAATATGTGTCCACTTTTGTTTAACAGCAGCATTTAGCACTCAAGTTATCTTGTCTAAGAAGAGGCCTCTGTTTCTCACCTGTCTTAACTCTTCGCGGTCTTGCTAATGCAGTGTGTATGTAATGGGAAATATTCCTCATTTGACAGTTCTTGCCCAGTTGGCAGCAGCAGGTGTTGCTCCGTGGGCCGTCTTTATGTGTCAGCTCAGAAATATGGCGCACACTCCGGGGTCGTTCTGCAGATCCCTGAACCAGCTTTCATGTTGGCATTCTAAATTTTATCATGCTTGTGTTTTTTGGCATTGCATAAATGTGTCCCTTCCTTCTTGTCCACCCCCTTTCCCCACTCCTCATAACTGTGAAATTTCACATGTTGGTGTAATGCAGCCGAAGTTTAACTCCTCATTTTCACTTTTGATTGGGTGTACAGTCCCTCTGCAACACTTGTTTAAAGCAGAAAATATATCTGGGTTGCAATGCCCACAGTCACTGGGGAGGGTGGCATATGTAAACCTAGAAAGTGGTGGAAATATTTCCAGAATGAGAGCACACCAGTGCTGTTTATCGCATTTCATGTTGTCAGAAGTCTGGTAAACACTGAAGAAATATAACATTATTACAGTATAAGTGAGACAACAGTTGGTTAATGCGTTTTTCGGCTTTCTCTGCAAATTAAATGAAACCATTTTCTCTCATAACATCAATTACAGGCAAAACACATTAGTGTTGTGCTGTAGTGCGTCTGACTTTGTGTCATTAATTAGAAAAGCTAAATTTAGTGTAGCCCCCTAAGAAGCCGTGTATTGTCATTTTCTGGATTTTTCTTGATCAATGTTTACTTAGGATTTTCTTATGTTGTTATGAGTCTTTACTTTTTGTCTAAACTTCAACGTTTCTGACATTTATTCCATCTGAACAGTTTTGAGGTACAATTATTTTTGTAATTTTTTGTCCAAAAATTATTGAGCTAGTGTCAGTATGTTGCGCCATGTGGGGTTTGTGTGCAGAAATAATGTCGAATACACCACCATCTGCAGTTCACAATTATGATAATTGTTAAAATGTCATGGTTGTGCATAAGAATCATATTGATGGTATGAATAATTTGAACTATTTATAGTGTCGGAATCGTCTCGTTGGCGCAGAGTAATAATCCTGTTGCATCAGTTGCTTGGCTTTGGCAATTCCAGCTTTAACCTTCTGATACCTAATGTCCATATTTACTTTTATAATGAAAAAGATTGACATTTCCTTTGTAATTTATTCCCTACATCAAAGATTTAAAAGTGCCGTGCTGCTTTTGATATTCCTCATAGCTATTTGCTTAACATTAAGCTATCAAACTTGACTCCACTGACAACCATCAACTGACCTTAGTTTAAATAAATGTATTTTAAATGATGTGCCTGTTCGTGTGATGGATAGTGTTGTGAGTTTTTCCTTTATGTTGTTAGCACACATGGCACAAGAATCCCTGAGGCGGACAGAGTTTGTTGATACTGTAACAGGATCTCCCACTATCCACACAGTAGGTTCTACCACTGCTGATTATGTACACACAGCTACACATCTTACTTGGGCTGTTCCAGTTATGGAGAAAGAAGAAAAACAGGAGGACTGTGGGGGATGCTCTGAAGGAGTTGTAGGTTATTGGGGTGCCAGGCCGGGCTGCGTAGCCTACTTAGTGTACATCTGCAACTAGGCCAGACTGTTCCTGAGAGCAGACGTGCCAAATGATTCAGCAAGCAGAGAGTCCGCTGGGACTGAAGTGTCCTCCAGCACAACAGGCACAGTAACACAATTTTATAGTTTTTTTTTTCTTCTTGAATTTTCATTGGTAACATTTTGCAGTTATTCCATATATAAGTGCGCACTGTTTCTGAAATCCCTAAAACGCCTCGATTGTAATCTTGAGTTTTCTTCTGGGAATGTACACATAATATTCTTCATTTAAATAATTTCTGCCAAATACATATGCAAAAAAGGGGGCCAGGCCTGATTGAGTTGCGTTACGTGTGTTGAAACTCAGCACATTTAATTTATAGAGATTAATATTTAACCTAGATTATAAAAGTATTTTTCATTTATTTGTCATGATACCTTATTCATTAACTAACTAAACCTTTTTGTAAAGTGTTTACTCTTTTGTTATTATGTATAAATATTTATTATCTTATTTATTAGATATTTTCTGTTTTTTTAATTATTATTTGTTTATATGCTATATTATTTATTATTCATAATGCTTGTTTATAATGTACACCCAGTATTAACATCATCTTGGATGATCAGATTGCAAGTGGATGTTAATGAATGTTAAATACAGGAGTAAACTGGGTCCAAAACATTTGATCATCTAATCAATCAAACCACATTCTGTGGAAGATGAAAACAGATTTTGGCTTCATATCACAAGCATTGTGCTGAAATGACTGTTTTCAGCTTCGATTTTAACTTAATTTTTTTTTTTTTTTTTATATCTCGTGCAATAGAGATATTTAGTATGTCATGCCTCATATCAACAGTAGTTACACACACCTTGAGAAACATATTTTATTGAATAAAAGCATTGCAGTGAGATTACAATTCTAGTATGTGGGTAAAATTATATCACCTTATGGTGCATTTTTTATTTGAGCTTTATTAATATGGAATAGCAGTGGTAAGTGATTAAAAATCTTTGTCTGTCTTACCTGAGCATATAATAATCAGACAAAATGAAGAACATATTTTATTCCCACACTTTCCCTAAGCAGTCACGCATCTACAAACAAGCAATGTCAAAAAAAGTGTCACATTTTGGGTCCCTGTAGTTTACAGACCATGCAAAAGAGAGCAGATCGCACTGTTTCTAAAGCCCCACAGCTCTTTATTGCAGTACAAAGCACACAGACGCACACACACCTCCTGAGAAGGAAGCCGGGGAGGCGGGGAGTGTTAGTGCCGCACCAGGCTAATCAGAGCAGGGAAATGAGGCGAGTCCCACACAGGGCTCCCGCACCTAGAGGCCCACTCGCTTGACAGCTCTGATGGATGGAAGTGTCTTCTCATCTGAGAAAGAGAAAGATATTGGGAGGAAGTTGAGGAAGTGCACTGCAGGTATATGTCGCTGTTGGGTTCTAACCTGCTTGATTTAGGGTACTTAACAAAGATGGAGGTGGAGATTGAGGGGAAGGAGCGAAGGCATAATTAGTCTCAGCATCAGACGGCACACCCACACACCGTCTAACGTATTTTGAACAAAAATGGCGAGAGCTGGCTGAAATCATCAGTTCAAATCGAATCGGATGGCTATTACATAATATCCGGTATAGTGTGCACAGGCCTTTTTTTATCAGCCTGATGGGAAGCAAAGCACCAGTCTTTTACGATAAACTCTTCCTAGAAAGAACTAGACAGGGCATTTTGCAAGTTTGCATGTTGCATTGCATTGAATCTTAGGGTGTGTTCACACTTGGCAGGTTCGGTTCGATTAAAACAGTTAATTTGAATAAGTGTGAACGCTGCCATCCGAACCCTGGTGTGCACCAAACTAGCGAATGAAGATCCCTGAAAGGTAGTTTTCGATCCAAACAAATATTGGGGCTGTTCGCCTGAAATATGAATGCAACACAGACCAAAGAGAACCCTACAAAAGACAGAATGGTCAAGCTTACCTGTTTTTTCGTCAGGAGATGTAAATCAATACTATTAATGATAATTGTTTATATTCAATTAATAATAATAATAACTATTTTCTTTGAACAAAAAATAAATAAAAATTAAGTGTGACTGTATATGTTTAGTTAAAGAAGCTTTTCCAAGAGTGTTTTTACTGTGCTTTTTGCCATCAACCATTTAAGGACATTTTTCATCATGCTGGTTAATGCAATGTTAAAAAAAAAAAAAAAAAAAAAAAAAAAACATTTTTATGTATATTTTTTTTTTCTTCTTCTTTTTTTAAATGTTAAGTATAACCTTTTAAATATAGGTTATTTCTGTTTTCCATTTTTCTATTAGAATACTAGTGCATTTGAAGACCAGGGCTAAGTAAGGCCACAAACGCTGATGTGGTTTGCCTGTGGTGTCAGAAATAGGCCTCAAGTATATGTCTAACTGTAAGTGACACTGCAATAAGCTCTGTGGGTATTGTAGCAGGCCAGACAGAAGCTAATTACACGTTTTACTTCCTCATTCAGTATCTATAGATGCAACACAGAATGAAGTAGATTTTAATAGAGCTACAAACTTTCCATGATTTTTATAGAAAAGAAACTGTGGCTCCAACAGTGCCAATTTATCATTAGCAGCATGGCTGGGGGAGATATGGAATGAAAATATTTAGTTAACTCTCATCGGGGTTTCTCCACCACCAAGTCACAACTCACTCACACTAGGCCAACTGCTATTCGTATGTCGCAGGTTGTCAGCCACGCAGTGGGCCGTTGTGTTTGCGGATTGTTTGTGTGGCTGTGGAGCTTGTTATAACAGAGCAACATGGTTTGAAGCAATGGAGATCGACTAGTTTGTGAGGGACTTGGGAATAGGCTTGAGCTGGTATCAAAGTCCAGTTTACTTGAAAACTGCCCGAACTCTTTCATGAAATGTCATTTTGTGAAGTAATGTGAAGTAATAAAAAATGTTGCAATGGCTGTTTAGGCATATTGCTAAAGCATTTTAGAAATAATTCATTGTTTTTGAGCCTAATTTTATTTTAGTCAAGGAATTTAAATTATACTTAAAATAAAAATAAACAACATTATTTTTATGTAATTTCTTATATATATATATATATATATATATATATATATATATATATATATATAATATGTATATATATATATAATATGTATGTGTATATATATATATATATATATATATTGTAAGTATGTATATATGTATGTATTATTATTTATTGTAATAAATATTTTCTATACAAGACTCACAAAGGTCTGTAGTAACCTCAGTGAATCAGCATGTTTATTAGAGAAGCGTACGCACAATTATGTGTGATTCTGGATAACTGGGTCAGAAAAATTTCCCAAAGGCATTTGGAAGATCTTATAGAGAATGAGCAGTGATGGTTCAACCTTTGGTATAGACATGGAAAATAAAAAATGTGTGTTATTTTGTGTGCACACACACTTAACCGTTTCTTTCATACTTGATTAGAATCTCGCCTTAGGGCGCCTGTGCTTAATGACGGTATACTGAACCAGTGGCAGGTTCCCATAATAGGCAGAATAAAAGGGTCTAAGGTAAATGGATCCTTTAAATGGAGTAAATGGGTCCAGGCTAAGGCGTCTAAGATGTTATCATTTGCGTTGTGTTTTTATTTATTTTTTCATTTACATTTAGATTTGATGTTGGCACAACAGGTGTCAGATTTTTGTCAGAGTAAAATATTTATATAAAAGACCCATGTGAGTTCAAAGGTGGATTTAACACTTTCTTCATGAAAAATCCTGTGCTGAACTGGCAAAAATACAAAAAGTGCACAGACTTTTTTATTTATTAAAACCTGTTTATTTGAACCTTATTGCTTTTTGTTTTTAGAGTACCTTATTGTGGTAATTTTTATTAGTTGCTACAAATGCTATTTTACATCACTGTTATATAAGGTATTCAAAATAATTGTTTCAAACCAAGTTGAAGGACAAAAGCAGAGAATAACAACAGTCTGACATAACTTTCACTTTTTACTCCGAAAATAAATGAAATAATATTCTGCTGACTAGAAAAGATAATGTGATGTCTTCTAATTGCCCAATCAATGCCCTTGGACATACACTAACGGATTTAAATTGATTCGTTTCATTGGTTTTGCTACATGGATGGAAATAAACGCTGAGTCTATCAGCTATCACCGGGAGGAAGTTTTAGATGATGAGAGAAAGAAATTGACAAGATGTTGGTTGTACACACAAACTCTTTGTGACTTCTGTAATTGGTGTAAAATGTAGCTGGAGGGCTCAGATCTGCATATAACCCAGCTATTGTGTTCGGTCCCATTCACACTTCATTAGGCTTTCCCTAGAGTTTATTTCAAATGGCGGGCGGACCGACAGCCAGGCCACACCGAATGAATCGGCTAGACTGTGAGAGGTCATCTGGAGCATCTCAGTTTCATTTTACATCATGCTGCGTTGAATACAAGCTCACCCACATGTACAAAGACAATATCGTACATAGAGTAATGTAGATTGCCCTGTAAATTTAAAACACAATCTCAAATGGACCACAGGGATTGGTTTGCACAGCTCCACTGGTGGAGAGTTAGTCTCATTTTTGGCTTGTGTCCCTTGGGGAGTTTATTTGACGAGTGTTTGTTGAGGACAATGCACTGCAAAATGCAAACAAAAAGGTGTGTAATGTCGTTGAAATTGGATTTTATTACTTTTTGTGTTTTTGATGGTTTTCTTTCTGCCTTTCATGATACTCCAAGTTATCACATCATGTCACTTGAAGAATAGATGGTTTGTCACTTTGCCCTTTGGTTCGTGTTCGATACTGCATTCATTTCTGCATTCAGGTGGCTTTTTTCTGATAAAACGAGACCATGGATCGCATGTTACAAATTCCTCCCTTGCCACATCCAACACAAAAGCAGCCTTTGACAGAAGCCCTCTCCATTTCCCTTAGCTATAGATAAGGCAGTCATCCTTGCATTCGGCTCCGAAGCTGGCTGACTTCTGCTGCACTGCTATTAGAAACTCTATCCTGAAGAACCAAAGCAGTTGTAGCCATCTGGACTGATAAGAACTTTCAAGAGACCTAAAAGAAATTAACTACCAGCCACGTCTTGACAGGTCACTGAATAGATAATCTCACTTCCTCGCAATTTCCCATCACTACAGGATTGTTTTGGAAGCGGGAGCATAATTGTCTCTTATCTTGTTGGACTGGTCACTAAATTTCTAACAACACAGAGGGCAAGCGCATTTGAGTGTTGCACTCTCTCAACCTTTTTGTGTTAAGATGACGTTCCCCATTATCAAAGTTAGTTTCTTTTTTAATCGTAAGCTACTAAAAGGCAGGTTCAAAATAAAAACAAGAATATGAAGATCATCAAAGGAAGAGAGAAAGCAGGCAAGAGCTGAAATAAAAGGTTGAGAAAGGAATAGTACTGAATGACTTATGGACTAATGTTATTATAATAATGCATTTTATTTAGGCACCTACTACTATAGAGTATGTGTAGATATGAAGTGTACCAGAAAGTGCAGCTGGTATCAGTGTATCGATACTGCTAAAAATGAGCATTGAGGAAAATTAAATATTTCAGTATCGATATGTACTTTAAACCACTATTATACACTCAAAATCTTCTCAAGTCATACAATAGCATTGTGACAAACAGACCAACATTTAAGTCTGTAATCAAAGTATTTATCTTCATTGGGATCACTGAATCTGTTCAGTCTGATTCATGAACAAAGTAATCAGTCAAGGTTACCAGTGAATAACGACTTCAGTTCAGTCTGTTTATCACAAAAAGATATTGTATGACCTCAGAAAACTTGGAATATAGTGAGTGAGTCATATGGACCACTTTTATGATGCTCGTTTTGGAGCTTGACCACTTTAGTCCTCATTCATACAATTTTTATTAATAAAAGGGCTAAGTTCTACATAAGTAAGAAAGGGTATTGGAAAGAACACAAGGGTAAGTAAATATTCTAGGGTGATCTTTTTCTTTAAGAGCTGAAATAAAAGGCTGAGATGAGGGGGTATTTAACGGTAGAAAAGTCATTGGCTTTATTAAATCTTTTAGTAGCAGGGCAGGCATTTAAGGTAATGGGAATGAGTCTCGTACCCTCAAAGGCAGACAAAGAATGGCATTTCATTGTATATTACCAGCTGGTGTCCCATCATGCCATGTCTATTATGCATGTCTGTCATCATTAGCGCATCCGTATGAAAGGAGCTGTCTGCAGATATTATAGTGCCACCCACCTCAAATGGGGCTGACATGGTAGATTTAGACTATGAGGTTCGTGAAAAAAGAAAACTCTATTATCCATGTCTAATATAAAAAAAACAGAGATAGTACAGTTGATAAAACATTTTCATCCAGAAAAGATTATGCTTTTCAAAAAATTGCTTTTAGTACAAAATGTATTATTGCAACACTGGCAATTTTGTGTTTAATTCCATGGCGCCACAGCATCTGTGTGTATTTCATTGATATTCGTTCATCATTATAAGCCCAGCGAAGGAGAGAGACAGACAGACGCTGAGAGGGTAAGGCCCCCACTGGAGCTCTCCCACGTTCCTCCTAAGCGATTGTGTCATAGCCAAACCATTTATCTTCTTAATGTCGCAATGATGGGCAAAATGGAGATTTATATGCCCTGGTTCTTTATTAATTGAATTTTTATGTGTTTGTTACTTATCTTGTTTGACAGAGACCACAGCATAACATATACTGGAACCAAAGAGAAGTGGATAATAGTGGTTTATTTTTTTGCTTTTATTTGATGGAGCAGCATTGGATGGACAAAATATAATTAAAAAAATACGAAACCACTACAGAGACATTTATTGTATTGTATTATGAGCACATTGTTTGTTTGTTTTTAACCTCAAAACCACTTCGAAAGAGTAGTGTATTTATATTAAACCCTGTCCACAGCATCTGAAACCTATTTTTGAAACAAAAAAGTGGGTTTGCCTCATAGACATCCATTGTAAGTGCTCAGAAATATTACCATACTTCTTTATAATAATAATAATAATAATAATAATAATAATATTTATAATTATTATACATATTAACCCAGAATATTCTATTAAGTTTAAACTATTTTTTAAAGTGTGACTGGCATGTGCAAATTAATATTAATATTATAAGTATGGCATACTCATATGGCATACTGGAAATTCCATCACATAAGTTTTATACCCTTTAGTTTTAAAGGTGTGTGCCACGTCACAGTCTTTTGTGTTTCTTGCCAGTGGTGAACAGGTTCTTTAGAGTTAACCAAAATTATGTGTACAGAGGAGAAACATGCCACAAATGTTGCTTCACTGTCGTCCTTACCGATCTCTAAATGTTCAGAAGTCATAGTGATGGAGGTCTTGTGACCACTGGAAAAGTGAAGTCCATTCCCTTGAGAAAGTACCTCACTTTGTAAAGGGTTACAAATGCCTGGCCCTTCAGAAACATCTCTCCTGAGCACTAGGGCGCGCAGACACCTGGCTCCATTTTGCCGCCGAGGTCTGATGATTTTTATCCTGGCTCTGTGAGCGACTCCATCCATCACGGCAAATTTTATCTCCTGTAACGATCCCTCGTTTCTCAGCCTGTCTGGGGTCTAATGGAGGAGAACGGAGATGGATTGGGAGGTGGGATGTCGACAACAGCTTTGGGGCATGGACCTTTGAGGACACCCCCTGCCATTGGTGGAAATTGTTTTTAGTAATTGCGTCTGGTTAATTATTATTGCGGTTTTGATTGCTTTCTTTATCATCTATTGGTGGATCGTAAGTCGGACAAAACCCTTGATCTGGTTGGTTCTCCTGCGGTCAGACAGCAGGGTTTATGCGATGCAGTCTGTTTCAGGGGTTAATGTACGTATGATGCTCAATTACCTGTCCTCACTTGTTCTCGATCAAAGGGGTTGACGTCAGAGCATGCCATTAAATTAGATTGTTAATTCAATTTTAGGCTTGTTTTTGTTGTTTAAAGGCCAGTGAAGCATGTAATGCTACTTGATAAAATAAAGAGTTGGGCATACTGGACCGTTATCCTGAGATGCACCGTCTGCCTCTATCAGCTTGGCTTTAATTGACCACTTAAAGTATAGTAGAGCGAGTCTCAGTGTGTAATTGTGTTTTTTGCATGTCAATGTACATTTTTTACATGGCAGGTCAAATTAATTTGATGTTAAAGCAAATTTATTTAGGTCTAAAAATATGTTACGAATGTTGATGAATTGTAAATGTATAAAACCAGGTTAATTATTTGAATATGAATCATGAAATTAAGCACCACCCCACAAATTGTAGCTATCTGGAAAAGTGTGTAAGAGCTGTGCCAATGACTTAAACAATCACGATGCAGGAAATTTTAATATGAATTTATAATTATTATTTATATTAATTATTAACTATTGAAATTTTACAAAAACAAAATGTTGAAAATTGTTTTACTGCACACAAATATTCTCAATAATAAACATTTTCTCGCTTTTTGCTGTATGGAAGGGTTAACCCTAACCCTAACCCTAACCCTAAATTTCAACCGTCAAACGTCCTGAAATACAATTAGGATTATTCTTATTTTATTTATTTTATTTATTCTATCTGATTTTTCTTTGTGGCAATTTCAGTCAAAAGTGGCACATCTTACCCCACTTTGGCCTACTAAAGCAAGTAAACATTTTCCTATAATATAATGCCTTGCATTTGTTATTTAAAACACAAGCTCATCACCAACACAGACTAATGAAGAACACAAAAATGAATTATTTCTTCTTCAACTAGATGTTTTCCGGTGGAAAGCATTGTTTAAAAAAAAGAAAAGGAAAATTATCTCTTATATGTGCCTCCCAGGGAATCATGAGTAAAACCTACAAGTGGTTGCTAGTAATGCTTTCTATTTTTACTATAGCCTCCATGATTCATAGTGTTATTTAGGGAGATTCACCCTTTGTATCACAGTACAAGCTGTTATTTTGCATTTCATTATGTCCTAACCTTAATTGTGGTGTTTTTGAAGCAATCAATAAACCCCTGCATTAGATCTGTCATCTGAAATACACCACTCAGCATCCGTTTTACCCTCAGGGGGGTTTCAGGCGGTTTTATGTTATCAGGATCATATGTGGTCAATATCACACTCAGCGTTGCGCCTTTTTGTTTTTGTTGGGAATCGTAGTGAATCGATTGACTGAAATGACGTTGTGATTGACAGAGGCTTATTGACTTATTGTGCACATGCTTTAAAGGGGTCCGGTACTATAGTCATCCCTCGATTTGCCATCTACACACGGATGGGGATCAATGGCAGCTGGGTCAGAAAACAACATGCCCTTCTAGTGCATTAATGGGTTGCTAATTAACCAATGCTTTTATCTGCCAAATCCATGAATCCTTTGAAGGGAAAGTGTAGTTAAATTCCCGTGAATGTGCATTTACTGCCTCCTTTGATTGAAAAGGTTGTATTGGCTGAGTAACCTTTTTTCAAGACACTTTGGCTAACCGCAATGCTTTCTGCTACTTCAGTAGTCTTTTAAAAACTTTTGTAGGCTGTGTTGAACTAGGTTTCGTCAGTTAATGTGCTTTTCTGAGAATTTTGCCTCAGAGAAAAGCTGCTCTGTGGGAAGAGTTAGATGCAGTCTTTGTATTGCACTTTGCCTTGAAAATCACTCTCTCATCCTAAATGCAACTTGTAGATCTTAAAAAACAGTGCCACTGTAAACATCAGTTCACTTTTGAATATGAAGTACATTCAATCTTAAAGCTCTTTTGCAATCATTATAAAGAATCATATCAGTGACAATATTGCTTGCTCACTTTTAGTTATCGCCGCTGATCCACTTACTAACACCCATTTCAAGTGATTTAAGTGTACGAAGTGCAAAGAAGTCTCTCCACTCAATGCCTCGATTGGTTCAGCAAAGGCCTCTATGAATATAAATGGTTAAAGTCTTATAGGAATCATATTATTGGTTTAATGTGTGGTCATGTGGACAATATATATTTTTAAATTATTATCATTATTATTACAGTCATTAGAAGTAGTAGTAGTAGTAGTATAATATATAAATATAATTACATTTTTGTTTTACTTATTATTATTATTATTATTAATATTAGTATTAGTATTATTAATATAATGTTATCAGTAACAATAATAAATAAAAGTAAATACTATTAAAAAAATGAAATGTATATAATATATTATTGTTGGACACATGCTCTGTGATTCATGAAGAAATTCATAACATTTTACAATAAGGCTCCTAAATTAAAAATGAGCTATAAACAATAGGATATTTATATTTAATAAATGCTATAAAAAATGTGTTAGTTCAACAGCTAATTCTAAAAAAAATTAAACTTATTGTAGCAGATTTTTTTTTTTTTTTTTTTGGCGCCGTGATCTCATAGTATTGGTTTTCCATGCAAATTCAGCACAAAACGGCTCCAATGTATTGCCCTTCATCACATACTAATTAAAATATTGGCCTGTTGCAATGGTTATGTAGCTGTGCCAGAGTAAAGGATTGCCGTCTGGTGTTGTGAGGAGGCCTGGGATCTAAATGACATGAGGTCTCTGGGCTCAGATGGCCGAGCAAAGGGTCAGTGCCACCACAAACACTCATTACCCAATGTCCTGTCTCCAGGAAACACTCTTTTTGAGCTGTCTCATTTTCTCCTCTGCTAGAGAGAGACGAGAACTGCTCTGAAATAGAAACTAATGTGTAGATCACTTTGACCATAGTTGTGTGCCAAGCTAGAAACTACTCATAATTTTATAGTTTTGCTACACTCTTAAAAATAAAGTTTCCAAAAAGGGGGTTTCACAGTGATGCCTTATTAAATTAACCATTTTGCTTCCCCAAAGAACCTTTCAGTGAATAGTTCCATTTTTTTTCTTGGTGTAAAGAACTTTTTTAATAATCTAAAGAACCTTTTTTTCATTATAAAGAACATTCTGTGTAATGGAAAGGTCGTTAACGGATGTTAAAGGTTCTTTATGGAACCATTGATGCCAATAAAGAACCTTTAATTTTAGGAGTGTACACTTGACAAAAAATATATGGATATGGATTTGAGGATCTCAGTTGGGATGACAGAACTAAATGCCATTTGAACAGATCAATTTAAATTTAGTTGCACTAATAAAGCAATACCACTAATATTTATAGAGAGCCTCAAGATGCAGGCACAACTGATTTATTTTCACTGTTTATTTTGGCATTTATACAATCCACCATGTTATTCCTGTCCAGCCATTGCATCACACAAACCCACTTGAATTTAGTAACTACAAGTTATGTTCTTGTCCAATGCAGCATGTTCCCAGAATTCCTCTGCGGACTGGTCCTTTACTGATCAAACTTGAAAACATGGAATTTATGAGCTCTGCATTACATAACAGATATGCAATCCAATGAATACAGATGGGCTGATAAATGTCTGTTTGCAACTAAGATGCAGATGACATTGATTGACTGCTTGTGATTTACATAATTACACTGCATTTCCAATAAGAAACGCCGTTTGCAGGATGTTCTTGGTGTTTAATTAAAGAATCGCGGTGTCATGCGGTCTGGCTGGAAATGAACTGCTTTGAAAACTGTTGCTCAATTTTAAAACGTATGCATTGAGACAATTCATTTGTTAACTACTGCTGTGAGTGAGAAAGCATTACAAATTACCTGGAGAGTTATACATTTTAAAAAGTCAGTTAATATGAAATTGATAGATGTGGATTCCCCCAATGGCAAGCTAGTGCCAAATAATTACTCTGCTCGTTCGCAAGAAATTATCATATTAAACACTAGGATTTTAACATTTAGTGAATAAAATGTGACTACCTGCATTTAATTACCTTACTTGTGAACTTACAACCAGAAATTAACATATTAAACACTATGTTTTTTAACATTTAGTGAAGAAAATGTGACACTTTGCCCACATTTAAGTTGTAGTGTTTGCCAATGTGTCTCTATAGTTGCTAAGGTGTTTTGAGTGTTTGTAACCTGTTTCTATGTGGTTTCTGGGTGGATATGGTTCTTTACTGACATTGAAGGTTCCATGAAAAACCTTTAACCTCCACAGAACCTTTACATTGCACAAAAGGTTCCTGATAGCGGAAAAAGGTTCTTCAGATTATTAAAAAGTTCATCACACTAAGAAAAGTGGTTCTTTTTAAGAACTGTTCTCTGAAAGGTTATTTAGGGAAACCAAAATGGTTCTTCTATGGCATCACTGTGAAAACCCATTTTGGAACCTTTATTTTTAAGAATTTGCTCAATGGTTCAATTAAGTCAAACGATCCCAAGTCTGGTATCTTCAGTGCAAGTCTTTGGATTTTTGGTCTGAGTCAAGAAAAGTAACAGCACATAAGTTAACATTTATTTAAAAACTTATCAGTATAAATATTTTGCTGATTAGTTTCTAATCGCCATATAAATATTGGCAGACTTTGCAATTGGCACTTCCTTCTTTCACAAAAACTAGCAATTTTGGGCAAGGTCAAATGTAGAAGGAATGTTTCAGTAATTAATTATCTTCTTTTTTTTTCCCCTTCATCTATCCAAAGAGCTCATTTACATTTGGACATTTCGCAGATCTCTCTAATCACACTAAAATCACTCTAATAATTAATTTGCAGATGGCTCCTGGCTGAGACCAGATCCGTTTCTGTTCCTCTTGGTTACTTTCATTCCCATGAGCTTGCCTGCTTGCCTGCCTGTCTGCCTGTCCGTCATCAATGTCACATGAGTCTGATCATGTCCCATGTTCCCTCAGGGAGACCAGTCAGAATGGCACGTGTCACTAGTATTAGGGATTACCCCTCACAAACCCATGACATGTTGTCATGTGCATGCTAGATAAACAGAGCCTGGCCCACTGTCATATTTACCACAGGCAATCTGATTTCGCTTACACAATGCTGTGAAAAGTGTTGTTTTGGCTAATCGCTCAAATGAGAGGCATTTGCAGATTATTTATTTCATTAGAGATGGTAATCAATAGACAAGTAGCGGGATCATTGATTTTTTTTGTTTTGTTGCTGCAACACAAATTGTGCGCATGAGATATCTGTGGAGGAAATGGATGCGTTTCATTTGGAAGTGATTTCACTTCACGTTTGGCTGGATAAGCTGTAAATCTGAATTGCAAATATTATTTAAATATCAGTTTGAACATAAATATTTGTATAAATACCTTACATGGTGAAGAATCTTAAATCTTTCTTCATTTTACTTTTATATATTTTTTGTTTCCAAATTATTATTTTTTTATTGCTTTTTTAAAACCAAAGAAACTTTTTTTTTTATTCTAACATGTATATATTCAGATTTAAATGGAATTTTAAATCCTCATTTTCAAAACGGTCTCAGACTTTGGGACTCCACAGTATTATGTCAGGGACCTGAATAAATATTTCAAGTATGTTTTGTAAACACCTTGTAATATTTCAGTCCAGTTATATGAGTTGACTGTGCTAATGTGAAACACTGCCTTCGAAATTGACTATCAAGTTTTTTGATTTCAAAAACATTGCAGCTTTGAGGTTGGTCCATGAGGGAGAAACTTTGAGCCCATTTAAGTTCATTTTCCAAGTCATATTCAATCTCATAAATCTCAGATGTATGATGTTGTAATGCACTTATGCTCTTTTTGTGGTTGAACATGCATTTGGCTCTTCTGTACTTAGATTTAGTATGTGGTGTTGTTATACCACTGATCCTCCTTGGGGATTAAAGGAAGAGGATTTGAACTTTAAAACCTCTCATCATTGGGAAATTTGAAAAACAGAAGCAGACAGACTAAGACTCAAGCTCGGTAAAGCAGAGCAGTGTAATTATATCTTTTAGGTTTCAAGTTTCAATTTGTTATGCAATTTTTTTTAAATATGTTTTAATATGTTCTATATGTTTTAGTTTTTTAAATTTCAGCTTAGTTGAGGTTTTTACAATCCATCCATCCATCCATCCATCCATCCATCCATACATCCATCCGTTTTCTGTGGCTAATTTGATTTCCAAACCCCAACATTACAAATCCTGTAAATATAAACCTATAAAAGCCTTTCTGTTCATAAAGGAATACAAGAACAACACATAACTCAAAACCAACTCAAGCCAAAGGCAGTTTTGTAACATTTTAATTCTTGCAGTCCTTCCTTGTGAATAGTTTTGAAGACATCTTATTGAGCAATATTTCCCGGTATTCACATCACGTCTCACATCACGTTGCTTGCCAAGGTCGTAACAGCCTTTATGAGCATAGTTAGCCACCGGCTTGTCAGTGCAAAATTTACAGGAAATCCAAACAATATTTTCAAAAAATGCATATATTCAGAGGACATGCATAGCTCTGCAAATCACCTTACAAGGTTTTAGTCGATGCTGTCAACAAAGTCTGAGGCGCTGAGGACTGTTTAATACTGTTGCGTAAGTCTGACCTCCCACCCAAACATGTGATGGACATTTTTCAGTTCTTCACTCTGTGGTAGTGTGATAGACCAAGTCAAAAGTGATTGGATTCTTCTTCCCGTTCTCTCACCTGTCTCATGGTTTTGCCCTCTATGTTTTCAAAGCTGACATATTTTAGTCAATTTGCCCTTAAAAACTTGATATGTTTTGCAAGCCAGTTCTTGATTCTCAAGGTCATCACAGTCTGCGGCTCAAGGGATGGGGCCGTCCTTTTGACAGTGACTGTCATAACCACGTGAAAGTGTCCTCCAACCTGTGTGTTGCATAACATGCTATATATATGTCACCCGGACATCAATCGACCAGGCAGAATATGGCATTTCAATTTTAAAACAGGAAGAACAGTACTTGACAATAAAAGTGCCTTCATCAAAATCTTGGAAATGAGCAGTCTTTCATAACACCATCAGATGATTAAAAAGATGCAATTTATAACAATGTATTATGAAATTAGGATGCTGCACTTAGATGGCTATAAAGAAGACATAAAAATGAGTCCTACAATATAAAATGTGCACACTTCTTGGCTGCATCTGCTGAATTGCTTCAAACCCTGCCTTTTTTCCACCAAATAAACGAAGAATATTTCCGTTTTAATTCATAATTTAGTCTTTTTGTGCAGTCTTACTAAATGATTTCTTTCTTTCTTATTGGTTTTGCATAAAGCTAAATACAGTGTTGACTGTGAAACCTAATTTATTCTGATGATTTATAAAAAAGCTGTTTATCTATCTATCTACAATATATATACAGTATGCATATGCATATACACAAACACAAATGTTATTAATTTATTTATTTATAACCCAAACCCATCCAGATCTTATGTGTCAATGTCCTTAACTGTTGTGAAAGCATAATAATTATTCTAATCAATTTCTTTCTTTCTTTTGCATGATTCATGATGTCACCATCATTCTGTTGACAGGTAAGATTACAGTTCTTTTGCTTTTCCTAACCACAGAATGATGAAATGTTTCAAGTATCTAACTCCATTAAATATCAAACCATATTAGTTTATAACAAATGAAAATAAATGAGTGCCATTATGCAATTTCAGCTGACATTCATCACTAAATCCTTCCATGGGAATATCCTTTTAAATGTTGGCATATAAATCTTCCATATTCTCTCAATATGTTTTATGGCGACACATTTGTTAGATGTCTATCATTCGTCTCCCTTTTGGTCTGACCTCTTAACTTTAAAGCTTGGAGAGTGTGATTGTGACCATAAAGTTCAATTGGTCTCTCTGAATTACCTTCACCGCCTGGTTTCCCTCCCACCGTTGGGGGTTGCGTAACCTGACTGTGATGCTCAGACCTTATAAGAATAATGAGAATATAATGACATGTTAATGAGCACATTAGACTTTAACAAAGAAAAACGTGCCTGTTGGCCTCCGACTGCCCTCAAGGTGGGATGGCATGTTATTTGTTTCAGAGGGAAGTGTAATTGTGAATGGTGAGGTTACGGCTGACCTGAGACCTCCGTCTTGATTAATGGCTTTTGGACTGAAACACACACTGTCTTGCAGCTGTTCGTTTTGGTCTCATAAGTTCTCTTCCAGTTTCATCTGGTGATTTAGATTGGGGAAGTGTCTCATCTGTTGTGAACAGTTTAGGTTGCTCTATAATTTTAGTCTAGACCATTTTGCCCTTCAAAATTTTAAATTAGTTTCAATATTAGCCAGGACATTATTAAGCTCATTTTTCTTCACATAAACTTTGCTGTCATGAATCAGCAACCTCTTATTGGCTTTCAAACAAAAGATTCATGTGGAAATCCCTTAAGGGATCCCTAACCTTTCTAAGTTTGCTCGCAATTGCAATTACAGAGTTGCACTTTTAAAAAACATATTATAATCTCTTTCCCAGGACAATTCTTCATGTTAAACAACCAAAACTTGTCCTTTTGCTACCCAATACACAACCTTGATTTATATTTCCTTGAACCTTGAATTATATTTTTATAATTATGCAATGAAAAACCAAAGAGCAAAATAACTGCAAGAAATAAAACTGTAAGACTGAACAGTCTCTCACAGAATGTTGGTTGTCGATTGCAGGGCTGAGAGGGCTGTAGCCTAATGCTTTTCAGTGTGAGCTGTAATTGTTTTAGGTCATTAATCCTGTGGCACCTGGTTTTGAGAATGATTTGCTAACTTTAGTACAGTGATTACTGATGCCTGGGGATCTTTAAAACTGAGGTCTGGGTAATTGCACTGTGTATTGAATGTCTGTAAACCAGTCCTCGAGACAAACTAGGCTCATATTAAATCAGTAAAAATGGGAAAAACATGGTATTATATAGAATTTTAAACTTCATTTTGTATTGTAAATGTATTATAGATATTCATATATTATTTATTTCATGAACTAGACACTATAGTCCAAAACTATATATAAAACTTTGTCTAAAAATATGTTTGTTTATTATATTACTTTATTTTAAACAAGCATGTCAAATATACACTCACCTAAAGGATTATTAGGAACACCTGTTCAATTTCTCATTAATGCAATTATCTAATCAACCAATCACATGGCAGTTGCTTCAGTGCATTTAGGGGTGTGGTCCTGGTCAAGACAATATCCTGAACTCCAAACTGAATGTCAGAATGGGAAAGAAAGGGGATTTAAGCAGTTTTGAGCGTGGCATGGTTGTTGGTGCCAGACGGGCTGGTCTGAGTATGTCACAATCTGCTCAGTTACTGGGATTTTCACACACAACCATTTCTAGGGTTTACAAAGAATGGTGTGAAAAGGGAAAAACATCCTGTATGCGGCAGTCCTGTGGGCGAAAATGCCTTGTTGATGCTAGAGGTCACAGGAGAATGGGCCGACTGATTCAAGCTGATAGAAGAGCAACTTTGACTGAAATAACCACTCGTTACAACCGAGGTATGCAGCAAAGAATTTGTGAAGCCACAACACGCACAACCTTGAGGCGGATGGGCTACAACAGCAGAAGACCCCACCGGGTACCACTCATCTCCACTACAAATAGGAAAAAGAGGCTACAATTTGCACAAGCTCACCAAAATTGGACAGTTGAAGACTGGATCCATCATGCCTTGTTACCACTGTGCAGGCTGGTGGTGGTGGTGTAATGGTGTAGGGGATGTTTTCTTAGCACACTTTAGGCCCCTTAGTGCCAATTGGGCATCGTTTAAATGCCACGGCCTACCTGAGCATTGTTTCTGACCATGTCCATCCCTTTATGACCACCATGTACCCATCCTCTGATGGCTACTTCCAGCAGGATAATACACCATGTCACAAAGCTCGAATCATTTCAAATTGGTTTCTTGAACATGACAATGAGTTCACTGTACTAAAATGGCCCCCACAGTCACCAGATCTCAACTAGAGCCCGACCGATATGGATTTTTGGGCGCCGATGCCGATACCGATAAAAAAAAAGCCAGATACCGATATATCGGCCGATATTATTATATTATATTATGTATATTATAATACAGTAGCAATATTATTTATGTGTATTATATTACAGTAAGTTTGGACACACATTACAATTGGTGTGTACAAACTTTTGATGGGTACTAGAGCCCGACTGATAAAGGATTTTGAAGGCTGATACCGGTACAAATATTTGTTGGTTTTAAAATCGGACGATATTTTTTTTTTTTTTTTCAGAAACGCGCAACAAAACATTAACAAATTTCCCTAACATTAGTTATTTGTAGTTATTTATGAGTTTTAACTAAAATAATATGATAATGCATTTTAAAAAGAAACTTGTTTCTTGTATTGTCACAACAGAACAGAGGAACATCAAAATATATTAAAGTTCTGATAAATAAAATGTATAAAAATACAAACTTAAGATTTTTTTTTAAGACTAAACGTTTAGTCCTTTGAACAAAAACAACAATTTCACATTCAAATTGACAACAAATTCAAATTGTCATAATTTACTCTCTCAAGTTGTTTTTTTTCTTCTGTTGAAAATAAGTTATTTGGATGAATGTGGGTAACCAAACAGTTGATGTACCCCAGTGACTTCCATAGTATATTTTTCTCCTTTGGAAGTCAATGGGAACCAGCTACTGTTCCACATTTTTAAAACTATTAATATTAGAAAAATATTAGAAGGAAATTAATACAGTTGGAACAACATTAGAGTGCCTGTAAATAATGAGATCATTTTTATTATGGGGTGAACTATCCCTTTAAGGACAAGCGGCAATGTGTTTACAATTGCTACTGTCTGTTTAAGAGCTGAGCATGACACGTCTAATGTACACGCATTTGACAAGCGGACAACCGACATTGTTTATGTAAATCTTGTGTGTATTTAACAGTATTAGCACAATAATACTCGAAAGATAACTTAGTCCAGTATCCAGGCGCTGGTAGAAAGGCTTTTAATGCATGTGAGCTTCACATGTACGCGCTGAGAAACGCACTCGTTAGAACAGCGCATCAGCATTTAAAATTAAATGTTTAACCGACAAAGCATTAAAGCACATGCACATTATGAACTTTTGTGAACTGCAGTGTTAACATTTTATGTGAATATAGCCTACGTCGCGTTGTTCCGCTTCACTCTCGGCTTATTTAACCGCAGCAAAACTGGACATGAGTCACGAATTTTGTCATCCTTATTTGAGTTAAGAGAACTGATAGGGATGTTCTTTTAATTGTTATTCAAGCAATGTATGTCTCGTGAGTCGTGACCAACTCACCATGAACACACTTCACCGCTGATCTCACTCGCGGTTCTCTCTGCCCGACTCGGGCTGGATTAACAGGTTGCTGAATGTGTGGCGCGTTATACACGAGTGTTGCCAACAGGGACGGTGTAGAGTGCCCTCTGGTGGACAAACTATACAACGGCAACACTCATAACATGGTTGAAGGGTGTTTCGTCCGTTTTTATTTTATTTTTGAAATATTAATTTATCGGCCGTTATAAATGCCGATACCGATAGTTTTGAAAATGCCTAATATCGGCCGATAATATCGGCCTGCCGATATATCGGTCGGGCTCTAATCTCAACCCAATAGAGCATCTTTGGGATGTGGTGGAACAGGAGCTTCGTGCCCTGGATGTGCATCCCACAAATCTCCATCAACTGCAAGATGCTATCCTATCAATATGGGCCAACATTTCTAAAGAATGCTTTCAGCACCTTGTTGAATCAATGCCACGTAGAATTAAGGCAGTTCTGAAGGTGAAAGGGGGTCAAACACAGTATTAGTATGGTGTTCCTAATAATCCTTTAGGTGAGTGTATATTGAGTAGTATCTATAGTGTAGTGTTTGCTTTTGAGGATTCTCTGAACACACAATAAAAAACAAAAACAAAAACAAGTACAGCTCCAGACAGGCACTAAAACATTGATGTCTGGTCTTGTCACCCTATAGTCCAATATAACACCAACTAGATGGGCCGTCAAGGGCCACATTGATGCAGCTCCCCTTAATTTACCCTCCTTTTGGGTCAATAACTGAGACAACCTCCTGCAACATTTGTGGAGTCAATACTGGTTAAGAGCAAGGCCAAAGAGTGTTGAAACAGGAGAATCATCACATAATTGGTGATAATTAGCTTATTTGGGAACAAGAGGTGTCCTGTTGAAACAAAGGCCAGAGCACCAATGCAGCTTTGAACAATTATTATCAGACTGTTTGACGAGAGAAAAAGAGAAACTCAATAAGGGCATTACTGAACTAGACAGTAGTGCTTAACTAAGCTAAGAAAAGAAAAGCAAAGATAGCAGTTTGTCCTCTGGCGTTTATTGTCAGTGTTTTTGAGCGACTGTCTAGATGCATTTATTCAGCTTTCACCGAGGGTCACATATGTATGTGCATTAATTATGAAAATAATTTGTATTTTAATGGCCCAGAGATTGCTTGGCCTTGAAATGATCTCTCCTGGCGGAGGAAAGCCGCTCGCGTCATGTAAATGTCCCCATGTAAAACCCTTTATAATATCATGCTAATGTTTTATTCATATTCATGAGACCTTTTCTTAAAAAGGCTGATGAAATGATAATAGTGTTTAATTGAGGGGGTGAGATTCAGGTCAGGTTGTATTAAAAATGGAGAAGTCAAAGATTTCATTGTGCATGGCCTTCGCTTGCTTGTATTTTTCTTTAGAGAAAGAAGTACTGAGTCAACTTTGGCGAAGTGGACAAATTGAGGTGTGTCAACCGGTGAATGAATCACAGAAGTGTTCTGATTAGATTTAGCAGGTTAAACCTGATTGCACTTACTTGGTGTGCAGGTTGAAGTAGTGCAAATCAGACGTTGAACGCCTATTACAGACTTACAGGGATTGTGTTAGTGTAGTGTACCGTTTCGGAAGCTTGTGGTGGGTGCACTGCACATTGATCATTAAATGTGTTGAAAAGATACATGAGCTCCAGTTGTGAAACATTTAGAAAACATATGATTGTGAAGAGGACACAGAAAGATTGCTTTTCTTACATCTCACTATTATAGTCTTTTAGCAGATGCTTTTATCCAAAGTGACTTGCAGTACATAATGTGGAATGAACGTCCACCGTGAGCAGTCTGAGGTATACATTTGCATTTATGCATTTGGCAGACGCTTTTATCCGAAGGCGGCATGCAGTGTATTCAAGCTGTGTATTTTATCAGTTCATGTGTTTTCTGGGAATTGAACATACGACCTTGGCGTTGCCAGCGTCATTCCCTACTGTGTGAGAGTATTGGGTTTGAGGGGGATTTCAGGACCTAAAGTTGTTCCATAATTATTTGAATGTATCAATAAAGCAAATAAAATTATAATCAATGTTGTTCTGCCTGGTGTAGTTATGACTTATATCTCAGTCTAGTGAGCTTATCCTTCTCACTCTACATCTTCAATATTACTGTTGTCATGACAATCAGTTTCTTAGTTTTTCTGTTAGCTGTGCATGAGAATGAACTTTTGAGTGTGCTTTATTTCTGGACATTAAAAAGTCACGTTATATGTGCCAACTTAGGGCCAGATTTACTAAACTACAGTCAGGATTTACTAAAGACATGCTGTGAAAAGTTTGCGGTGAAAAGGCGTGGACAGTTATTATTGCTTATGCATTTGTAGGAGTTTCCCTTTCTGATGCAAAATTTATGGGAGGAGAGTATGTAAATGAATCATGCAAGGTGATTTACTAAGGTTTGCGCTAGTCAATTTACTAGTATTTGCGTCATTATTTACCGCCCCAAAAAAATATGTCTTTAACCAGATGCTAATTTGCACTTCCCTTGGGAGATTGTCTTGGTCATTATGGAAATGATCCGGCTGCTTCTGTGTTCTTTAATTTGCGTGTCGTCAGTAGATCACGTGTAGAAGTTTCCACTCCCATCTGCACTTTTGTGGATATGTGCTCTCACGCTAATTTAAATGTTAGTTTCTGCCTATTTTTGCCTATACTGCAATAGTTTTCTTTTTATTTGATGCAAGTGCAAGTGACTGAATTGAATCAAAGACCAATAAGTGCTAAAGGGACTGTTTAATAATCATTAAAGTGTTTGTGCATCTCTTCCTCTGAACTTTCCTGACCTGAAACTTCAGTTTGTCTGCCCATAAAGGGTTGAGGTTGGCGGTCTTTACTTCACATATTTTAACAGCATTCATTTTGGTGAAAAATTACTATTAGAAATAATTTGCGTGTCGTCAGTAGATCACGTGTAGAAGTTTCCACTCCCATCTGCACTTTTGTGGATATGTGCTCTCACGCTAATTTAAATGTTAGTTTCTGCCTATTTTTGCCTATACTGCAATAGTTTTCTTTTTATTTGATGCAAGTGCAAGTGACTGAATTGAATCAAAGACCAATAAGTGCTAAAGGGACTGTTTAATAATCATTAAAGTGTTTGTGCATCTCTTCCTCTGAACTTTCCTCACCTGAAACTTCAGTTTGTCTGCCCATAAAGGGTTGAGGTTGGCGGTCTTTACTTCACATATTTTAACAGCATTCATTTTGGTGAAAAATTACTATTAGAAATCATTCAGTTTTTTTCTCCTCTAGACCTGAATATGTAAATTATGTAATATATTACTTGCATTAAGCTACAGAAACATGTGAATACATGTTCCAAATTTGTCTTTCCAAATCTGCAAGACTTTCTATAGAATACAAAAGAATATATTTTGTAAAATATTTATTTTTCTTTCCTTTTTTGGCCAATACGGAAAAGGTACTGGTAATTGTCTTCCAGGACATGTTAATTTCCTGCAACCACAAAACATAACAAAATGCTATGTATAATTTAAAATATGGGATAAACACCTGAGCAGACCCCAGAAACCAGCTGACATGTTGGTCAGATGTCCTTGTAACAGCACCTGTCACCCTAAAGATTTGACTTTATACACTTAAAGTATTCTCTCAAATGTTCTGCATCAGTAATATAATATAATATACAGTAGTCCCAGGAATCACATTGTAGGCGTCCGAAAAGCTTTTGACATCTCACCATAACATACTTCATTCCACCAAAAGTAGCCGAACACCTTTACAAACCCAAGTAACAGAAACCAGAAACCCAGATAAATTATTCAGGATCCTCTACCTGCCCACTCCGTAGAACATGATCTTTTCTAAACGAATGAGGAAATGATTCTCTGTAAACACAGTTATACAACCCACGCTGTCCTCACTCCACCAGAGAAGATTCCCTCACTGTCCACATTTAATATTTCAGTGCAATCTCGCCAGTGCGAGTAATACACCTAATTTATATGGCTACTTTTCATGTTTTATGAATTTTCAGAATCATTGTCCTGCCATGACAAGAATGATTTTGTGCCCTATCTTTAGCGCGATCTTTTTTTGCTAGTTTCAGCCTGACGCAGTTATCATTTTCACGTCCTGTGCCACGTTGTATATATAGCAAATGCATTTGTGCCCATTTGTGCGCCCATGAGCGTGCTGGTTTGAAAACGAGGTGTGTTCTGGCGCATTGTTGGCACATTGCTATTTTGAGGCAACGGAAATAGACTGCGTCATTGACCAACTGAAACCTGGTCTAAAGTCAATAGCGCAATATTTGTTTTTGTTATTTAAAGAGCGCGTTAGTAATGTGCGCCTATAGGCGGGTCCACAACAAGTCTACATTCTGCTTATTAAACACACAGGGACGCACAGCAGAACACAAACATGCCAAATATTACAAAGATTATTATTGTGTACATAAAGATATGGTGGAATCCGGCTTGTCCCATAGATGATTAGCTTGCACACTTTTACCTCGCACATGAGCAGTTCCGTTTGCGCTCTGGAGACGCGTTCAGTCTTTCCACTATCAAATTCCGTCATGTAAAAAGCGAATCTGCCATGGCGCGAGCGCAACTGGCATTTAAAGGGAATGTTAGATGAGACTCTGATTGGTTTAACGCACGTAAATCCCAAAACACACAAATTACTCATTAAGAGAATAGGGACAACCCTTTTTAGACCATGCGTCTGGCACTCCGACCATTTTTCCCGTGGTTAAACTAGCAAAAGTGGATTCGGACACGCCCTAAGTGAACTTGCGCCCTGCGCTTTTGACCATGCGCTTAGATCGTTAAAATAGGGCCCTTAATGTTATAACATGGTCATTGTGATTTTGAAAGACATGTTCCTGGATCAACATATTTTGTTGATCCTGGATCAACATCCCTGTCTAAAAATTTAGGTCTAACCCTAACCCTATCCTTTCCCCTAAACCTAACCCTACCCATAATTTATCCCTAAAAGGAAAGTGATAGGTGAAAAACACTAATATAGAAGCGCCTAACCCTGGTTGTAAGCCTATTATTGACATAAACTGTGAACTTGCCCCTCAGATCTCATTGGTCAGTTAGAATGTTGTTCCAGGATCAACAAAGATGTTGATCCAGGAACATTATGCGCTTGGTACCTAATAGGCATTTCATATGCTATAGGTTATGATGGCATACATAGTAAAGGTCATGGCTGATAACCCAAAGGGCTCTTGTTCATAGGACAATCTGTGAACTGTGAGTATTTCTGAGTCGTGCCCTTGAGCAAGAGTCTTAGCATCATATTATACCAGAGGAACTGCCCCTGTAGAAAGTCGCTTTGTATAAATTATGTCTGCTATGATGATTAAATGATGACATTTGTTAACATTAGTTAGCATAAACTAAGAATGAACAATACCTCTACAGCATTTATTAATCTTAGTTCATTTTAATCTCAAAATCTAGTTCTACATTTTTAAGATTTAAGTTATATCTGTTAATATCAGTTCATGCTTTGTGAACTATAACATAAACATTTTTATTAACTAACATTAACATTAATGTATTAATGTATTTACTAATGATGCCTTATTGTAAAGTATTTGATTGTAGATATTTTTATTTTATTTTTTGTTTATCTAAAAACACTAAAATTGGACACTAAAGACTCTAATTTAGTCACTATTTTGTTGTCATATTCGTTACATTTAGTCTGAAATGCTTAGAATTTTAGTCAAAAGAAACAACAATCTAATTTACTAATGTACAATAATGACTACATTTAACTATAAACTATAAATAACTAATTTAATAATGTACAAATCGTGCATTAATAATGTTAATCGTGTGTTAAATTGTAACAGACCAAACTTGTATCCCCATATAAAAGATTTATCAACAAATCAAATCAAATATTTCATGGTGTATTTATTTTATTAGGCTGAGCATGTATATGCAACTGTAAGGACTGTATTTATATGTAGGCTGTTCATATCACTGTCACTCAGGGCAAGGTCATGTGCTCTTTTTCTGCACACTGAGAGGCCTTGTCTTAAATCATTCACAGATCAGCTCTATACACAGCTGAAACCTAGAGGGACAAACGTGGGGAAAAAGTTATTGGGTCCTTCATCATGATGAGTCAGATGCAAGGCGGCTCTTTAGCTTGAGGTATTGCAGTGATCTTACTGTGTTAGGAGCTAAATCAAGAGGTTTTCTCAAGAGGAACACATCAAAATCAGGGAAATCCAGAGTTTCTGCAGTGATGCTGTCAACACTATATGTTTAGTTTAGCTTTAGTTTCACAGACTCTTATTATGTTTCTATTTTGTTGCAGTCTGTCTTTTCCTGTTTGCACGTTATTCATCAGTTGTCATGGTTATTCATTATGTTCCTAATTAGAGCACACCTGTTTGTAATTTGAGTTTATCATCTTGTGATGATAACTATTTAAGTTCCTCTGTTTCTCACTGTCGTGGTCCGGTATTGTTTGTGCTCGCACCGTTGCACACTGTCTCATATCCTTGTGTATTTGCCTGACTTCACTTGGTTAAACATGCTTCCATTTGAATCTTCTTCATCATCATTGGACTGAAACGTGACAGATGCCTATATATTGCTAAAAAAGAATATTGTCATTGCATGGAAACTTTACCTCATTTCTTTGGCATTTTTAGTGGTAACGTTTTTTTACTGTACAGATAATTCTTCTTGTTTAAAGGGGTTTTCAAACTATTTGATGCCAAGGACCCCAAAAATGTAAACCAACCTTTATATTTTCAAGACTCATCATACGCTAGTAAGCATGGAATAATAAAGACAACATGTTTGTAAAATTAAAGATGATTAATAATTAAATGAACTAAAATAAAAAAATGTAATAAATAGTAACACTTTAATAATAATTAAGTTGGCTTGAGAAAGCCAACTTACTGAAATGCTATTTCAACTTGTAGTTATTCTTCTTCTTCTGAGACAAAAATTTTCAACTCTAACTCTATCTTTAACTCTGACCCAAACTCGGGTCAGACTTTCAGACTGTTGGTTAGTGTGCTATATCTTTTCTAACTGATCCGGCTTACGGTTTTCCTAAAAATGACGATTAAAACTCTGAAAAATCCCCACCTTTACGGGTCATAGCTCTGAGCAAGGATTTCATAGAAACATGGGGGTCTGTTCATCTGTTTTGAAGAATCTAGTTCCTTAGTCTGCTATATTTCTTCCATTTTAATTCTGAGAGAAGGTCTCCTATAGTCCTCTTAGATGAATGTTAGTACTGTAGAAGTCAATATCTGTTCTATATTCACCTGACAGCCTCCTCATCAGGGCTTTAAAATGCTGCCCCACTTGAATTGTTTTCTCTTAACACGCTTTACATCATCCTCTATTGTCACGTCTTATCCTTTTACTCTCAGTCAAGTGACCAACTAGATAATTACAACCAGGCTCTATTGATTGATATCAAGGCATCAGTGCTCCTGGTCAGTTATGTGAATGGACCCATAGCTCAGTTATGACACACACTATAGCGCTGCTGTGTGTGTGTGTGTGTGTGTGTGTGTGTGTGTGTGTGTGTGTGTGTGTGTGTGTGTGTGTGTGTGTGTGTGCTCTTTTGGAAATGAAATCTTCCTATTTGAAGACAAAATGCTCACCAACCTTGTTCCTTAAGGCTGTTTTTAGGCTGTGATGTCTTTCCTGCTGCTTGATGCCTCTTTTCACATTGTCCTTGGGTTCGAACTGCAGTTTCTGTACAAACTCTAACTGACACAGATCAGGTCCAAATGCTTAGAAAAATAGAGCCTTAAAAATAAGCATGATTTATTGCCTTGTTTCAGTGTGAACAATTTTTTGGCAGAAATGCAAATGCCCTCATTAACACCCGTATTGTACATGTGTTTATATTTAATGCATGCTGATTGGAAGAGTTCCCCTGCAGTCACGCCTGGAGTCATTTAACTTTAACAGGCTGCTATTCATGTTCACGTTCATTAGCTTTGGTGTATTGTTGGTTTATTTAAAGGAAGTAATTAAGAAGACTATATCCTATAAATGCTAGAAAAAGAAACATTCACAAAGAGTAGCTTACGCACTTGGCTGTACTGATGTTACATCAGAGTTTAAAGTGATCTAATAATGTATGTGATGTTCATAGCTTTGAGCCGTCACTTCTTTTTGGATCTCACTCGGAAATGTGTCACCGTGCATCAGCGAGGGAGCCATACCATCATTATAGTGCCACAGGAGCGTTTGACTCATTGCTTTGTGCTGGGTTTGTGACTGTGCCTATGACGTAGAAGTGAGAGTGAGCATCTCTGTCGGAGAGCTGTGGGAATTCACTCGGATTGGCCTCAGAGCCTTTGGCGAAGGTGTTAATTATGCAGAGAACAGATAATCGATAAGGCAGCTAGAGACCAAATACAGTAGGCTGACTGAAAGCTGCGCTCAATCTTGTGCCTGCCAATGTGCTCAGTGGACTCCACGATGCAAATCAGATATCACCGTAGAGCCGTGTTGGCAACAGCTTTTGCTTTATTTTCAGGTGCTGTTGATGTGTCAATTACAGTCAGGACCCATATTGGACATTGGACATCAACTCAACACAGTACAAAAATCCTTTACTGTACAAAAATGTGCTTAAAACTAAATATTAATGTCAAATACATAACAGGAATACTATATCTTCATTTATTTATTGATTTATTTATTATAATGATAGCAATAACAATACCCTGTGTTTTATTCGGTTATAAAGCAGTAGTAGTATTATACATATAATTACCATGCCATTTCCATATTAATTAATTTGATTGTTTTAATAATAGCACATACAAAAATAAATCCTTGCATTTAATTCAATAATAATATTTCCATGTCATTTGTTTATTTATTTAGATAATTAATAATTAACTTTTAATAATTATTAATAATAATAATATTTTACATAGTAATAATTAAATGATTGTTAAAATGTTAACAGGCAAATCGAGAAAATTACTGTACATTTTATATTCATAGAAGCTAACATCATATGCCAGCGCAAATCAATATGACGCTTATGGATGTGGCTTCATTTTATTCAGTGAGCCAGGTTTATTATTTTTATATTACATATTTGATTTTATTATTTGCATTTTGTGGTCTTTTTTTGTCCCACAGACATGGGAACCACCCGGTCCTTCAGCTAAGGACATTTACATTAACACGAGTACAAACAGAAGGCTGTCACTGGATCAATGAGCTTGGATGGGTGCTAACTGAATGGTTTCTGCAAGAGCTCTTCTATTAAGTCCAGTCCAAGTTAAGATGGCTTTTTTCCCTGTCACAAAAGGGAGTCTTTCACGGATGCGCACAGCAGCCCTGGCATTCTCAAGAGTGCCAAGAGCATTGTGGGCTATCAAAGTGAATTACTGTTCAGTCTGGTGTCATCCCTCAGGCTGCTCAGTTACCACCCATGTTGGTCTCCTGCAGGTGGGCAAGAGAGTGAATCCAACTGTGCCTGATTGCTGAGATAGTCGACTGTGTCACGAGGTCAAAGTTAAACTTTTTGGGTGCAGAAATGGTTTTTGATCCAGTTTATATTGTGATCAACTGTAAATTCATCTCAAAAACTAAATCGGTCTCTTTTTGATTACCTATTTATCTTTAAATAAAATCTACTGGGCAATTGAAACTAATTTTACAGGTTCAATATAACTTCAACAGCATCCTTGTGTGATATTGATTAGAAGAAAATATTGGTTTGCAAAAACAAGCAAGGGTTGCTGTTTACAATAAAGCACTCGTTGCACAGGGATAAATGTTAAAAACAAACTTTTGGAAAGTATATCCACAAGACAAACATTATCCCCCCAATTTGACAGACAAAGCTTAAGCCTAGTCTCAGATTAAAATGCATGTTTGAGCTGTTTTAACTGAAAGCAACTTGCACTAACATATTTTTAGTGACATAGTTTTGTCTATATGCACACCAATAATGTTTTTGTTTTTCTAAGGCACGATTATAAAAGCTATTTAAATGTGTTTAAATGGAACTAAGGTATAATCCTGGCTTAATCTAAGGCCTGTCTGTGAAACCAGGCCTATATGTGTTAACATGAAACATAATAACATTGCTTGCTAGCCCACAGATTCATATGCCTTGAATAATAATAAAATAACATATTTAGACATCTCTATAGCTCAAATAACACAAAATGAAAAATGTAATTGTTGAACAAAATTATCTGGAGTGATTAACAGTATATGCCATCGATACATCACGTTTCTTTAGTTCTCTTATCTTTTTATGTCACATTTGCAGTTGATACTTTTTTAGCATTTTCATTTCATTCTATTTAAGTGAACAATATCTGTACTTATATATCTACCTATAGTCTGTCGAAATCTGATGGATCAAAGCAGGTATTGTAGGCCAGAGCTTTGGTGACCTGTCCTGCCTCTGGCGGATTAGCTTCTGAGATGTCCTTTAAAGGTGTAGACATAGTGACTCACGGCGCAGGTTTAATCTCAGCCTTTTATTGAAAGCTGAGGTGGACAGTAGTGGGTCGAGAATTGAATTGTAGTAGATCCTCTGTCACCTTTATCCTTGTATTTAAGGGCCTTACAGCATATATTGTATTTTCGATATGGTATCAAGTGTGTATTTGAAGGCCTCGGGCTGTTTAAAACACTTAAATTGCACAATTTTATCTTGCATATCTGGCATATTCTGACACATTTCAAGGATTACACTTTTCTGCATAATTATACAGACACTTGTGGAGTGTAAGCTCTCAATGTGACCCTGTCTTGTTGAAAATATTGGGGTTGCTTATTATACAATATGCAGAAAAAATAACAGTACTTTATAAAGAGCACTGCAATATATCCTGCAAGGGTGGGAGGCACAAATCAGCATCAAGAACCAGAGGAGGGGCAGATTATTCAACCATGTCCAATCTTAAGAAACACATCAAGGTCAAAAAGTCAATTGTTTCATGCAAAGGACAAATTTATCAAGTGATTTTGTAATAATGGGAAGAGATGAGTTAATTACCTCTATTGTGACAAGCAGAACTCAGTGTGAAAAAATAATGTTGTTATTTTAATGTTTAATAAGACATGATACATTTTGTATCATCTAGTTTGGAGTGTAATTATTTTCTCAAGATGAAAAATTTCTTTTTGAGGTTAAAAGCGGGAATTTCTGATGTCAAGAATTAAATTCATTTTCTTTCATTTGTTTTTGGTGCAAATGTATGAAAATATGAAGATTTTAAGAGGGTAGTAATCTGTACAGGGTCTGTTTAATCAAATGGGATTCATCTGAGTGCATGTTGCTGTATTATAGCCTGTAGTGAGATCTGGCTTTTGAGGTAGTGTTTTCTGCGACTGAAGGTCAAAACTCTTAATGCCATGCTGGAAATGTCAAAACAATTATGGCCACAATAATAGTCTGCATTTTAGAGGTGTGTGTGTGTTTACCCGCACATTAAAATTGTGATCAAGTATAAAATTGTAGTTACAACCATTTTTTTATCACAGACTGTAGCCTGCACGTTAATGATGTTGTGACTGGTTATTATCCTAGAAACCTGATTTATAATGTATAAATTAGCGTTTTTGCCTCTGACATTTGTGACCGGATCCATGTATGTCAGTTCCCCATTATTGAGCTGGGAACAAAATGCTAGCAGGACTTTATACGTGAAAGCCATTAAAGAATAGAGCGGAAAGGTGGTCTTGAATAGTCCCACCGCTCTACTGATTCTCTGTTGGTTGTGTTTTTTTACTTGATTCATTTCTTTTCATCAAGCATAGGCCTTCATTAACCTGGCAGCTTACTCAGTATTATATAAGACTTCCCATTGTTTTTGAAGTAAGAGCCAAAGACAATGTGTTAAGGCTTGAGGGATCAATCTCTCTCTAGTAATGTGTGTACGACACGTCAGAGAAAGCGTGAGTAAGGTGATGACGTGGTTAGAGTCAGTTGTTTTAGTTCTGAATTGCCGCTTGAGGCATTCACACTAAGAAGAAAATTCATAGCTCATAGCTTATACATCTCCTCTCAGTCCCAAGATCACTCTTAAAAAATGAATTCATGGCATGTTAGACTAAACACTTCCTGCATCCAAGTATGTTGTGACAGTCCGTGTAGGGAGTTTTGGCCTTATTCATAATTTTCCGTTTTCCTTAGTTTGTAATGTTTCTGTTTGAGCATGAAAAAGGTCTGCAAAGTTATAAAACACAAAGTCCACTCCAAAGGGAGTTATTCTCTATATCAGCAAGCACTGTTTCTGAATTCCCTGTAATGTCTCGATTGTAGTCAGGCACGTACCTCTCATTTAAATAATTCCCAGCCAAGGCATATGCAAAACAAGGAGTTATGCCTGGTTGAGTTGTGTGACATTTCCGAAATGCGCTCGAAGCGGTTTACCAATCATAACACATTGATCCCACAGACCAATCAGAGCACATTGCGCTTTTCAGAAGAAGGGGCTTCATAGAGACTCTAACTAAACGGAGCATTACTGACAGAATGGGAAGAGAGAGGTGCTGCAACAATGTAAAATAAAATAGTGTAACCGGTCCTACTCGACCCGCTCCAAGTGGGACTTGAACCAGCATCAGGGAGGGAGGAGGCAAATACGATAACAAGGATGCTAAAGACCACGGCCGCTAATCCGCTAATGACATAGGAGTGCGGTTTACACGCACAACTCTTACTGGCCTACATCTATTACACTCACCCCCTAAACCTATCTGGGTCACGGCACCAAATGTAGCTGGTCCTACTCGACCCGCTCCGAGCGGGACTCGAATCTGTGTCTCCGGCGTGGGTGGCGGGCGCTCTATAAAGGACGCTAAAGTCCGCAGCTGCTAGTGTCAGTTGCTAATGCGCCTCTTGAGGCCAGGGAAGTGAGGTTTACACACACAGCTCTTACTAGCCTACATCCGTTACACAAGCATGAAAACCTATTCTTGAAGACCCAAAAAAACTAAATAAAGACTTTGGATAATAGGACATAATAGGTCCCATTTAACACTTATTCTTCAGTACTGGGTCAAAACAAGCTACCAAATGGAGAAAATTGGTTATTATTGACAAATCTAGCACTCTCTTCAGTGAATGAATGAGGTGAACGTATTTAATTGCGTAAAAAATCAAATTGGCATCTACCTTGACTAAGGTCTATTGCTTATGCTTTAGCTCAAGGACAATGCACATCTGTCTGTAAAGAGGGTGTACATGGGAATATCCCTCAACTCAAGGTTATGTAACTCCCTCATTATTCACACTGCATTCAGTGCCCTCATGGGTAAAAACACCTGTGTTGTTTTGTTTGGTTTTCGTTAAGAGATGCAATATGTATGTAATGCACTTCATTAACTGCTATCAAGCCTTTTGCACAGTGAACTTTGCAAAAATGCCTCCAAAAGCAACAATTAGCTGCAATGCATCAGAAAACTCATGAAGCATCATTAAATAGGCATCTGATTGTGATCAAACCAACATAAAATATTTGTGTACGTGTGCACAAGATGCATTGCACTACCTCCCAAGTGTAAACGGAAGTTAACAGAGGCATTCACCTTTACCTTGCCTTTGATGTATGATCTAATTTAGCAAAATGCAGGTTGTTCTTATGAGATGATTTAGTCAGACTCTGCTATGAACGGAGAGAAAGATGATGCCCTGATACCGCTGAACCACCAGCGTCGAGTGTCCCATCAGATAAAGACTTCTGAGGGTTTGATCCTGCAGAGTGAAAGCGGCAAAGCTTTCTGTGTTTGATGTACACATAAGTAGGAACATTTGCTGGTCATTTTTGGTTTGGCTTTAATACAGCATAACATTAAAGTTTTACTGAAGGCTGCTTGGGCTTAGACCATAGATAGTTTATCTAATTTCCTTTCCCAATTGTATACGTTTTTCCCCACTGATATCTCTCTCTTATTTAAATGTTTGCCAATTATAATTGTTGCATTGCTAACATGCTGACATGTACTCGTATAAACCAAACAAATGGTAGAACTTAGCTTTCTTTGTCTAGTTCAAAACATCATTGTTGGCTTCTGCAATCTTTTAAGTTAAGTCCCTTTCTTTTTTGGGATTTGGAAATCTTTAATTTTTGTTCAAAAACAGTTTATAAACATATTCAAATCGCAAGTAAATTGAAATAACCACAATCTATTAGTCTGTACCTTAGTCTTCAGAGTCTAAAGCCGTGAACCCTGCATTTCAGGAATTATAAATCTAATAGTCAAACTCTGATTATTCCGCCACAGTGCTAAACCACCGTGCCATTGGTAATTGCTCTGGATATGTGCTTATCTGTTCATTACAAAGTATTTCCATTCCGAGACACACAATGGAGTCTCTTCATAGCAGACGCTCGGCCTAAATCGCTTACTTTTGCAAATCGTTCTTAAGGAGGATCCATTGCAGATTTACATCAGACCTTCATTCAATTAGTACTTCGACAATAGAGGGAAAGCTTTTAATAACGCAGATAAATCTGAAGCTCCCTGATTAGAATCCATCACCCAGAACTTTGGGTGTTGTGAATGTTGGGAAGTTCATGCACGTTACCAGACTTAATGGATGTGTGTATCCAGATCAGATAGCTCTGTCTTTGTAATCAGATCATTCTCCAATCGATTTGCTTCTGCTTGCAATTGCCTGTTTAATTAATGCTTCCCATTACTTCAATGTCTGTGGAAAATGAACATCTTAGAGCCCACCGTGGCTTTTGAATAGGCAGTGAGTGACAGTATGGTTATGGTCAATAGGCTTGAATCACCCACAGTGATGATGCGGTGTTGCCCTGATGGGTCTAATGGAAAACCCCAGGGGCTTGTCGACTCTGCTTGATGCAGTTAGGAAACAAGACCAGAACACTGACAAAGTGGATTAACACCACTGTCATGGTATTAATGCAGCACAGTTAGAACAAGTGTTTTGCGAGTCTGCCCAAACAGGACGTGTCCCCCCTCCAGCACTATAAAGGACCCATGGGGCCTTAGCTTAACTACTTAGTCGTATCCAGCATTCAACATTCTGTGATTTTTATGCCTAGATAAATATGTTTAAAAAGCTGAAATATTGAATAGTTTTGTTTGTAATAGATTTTGGTATGGGCTGTCAAATGTTTAAACATTTTAAATTAATTGAATGATAGGCAGAGCAATTCATAGCATATAATAATGTTTAAAATAAGTATATATATGCCTATATTCTGTATATAAAGTTGAAACATGGGAATTTAATTTGGTCCCTCTGATATTTCTCATGACAGTTATATAAAACACTGGGTTTGTTCTAGACTGCGTAGGCCGGGCGCTTAAGGCCGTGGACTCAGACGAACTTGCTCGATCTGTTTAGAGATGCATGTGATCTTTCAGACAGTTTTGCTTTATTAGAGCTTCTCCTAGCAGTTTTTAGCTCTGTCGCTAAATTGCACCAAACATTTTGTGGCATATTATTAATAAGAATGGGCCACTATTCAATAACCAACTAGTCATTTAGTAAAGTTTAGTATTAAAGCCTTTTTTTTTTTTTTCTAGCAATATTGCGCTTTAATTAACACGCGGACCACATACTGTGCTTTAGCTGTTTGGCAATTTGCACAGTAAAACCCTTTCAGAAAAGTTAAAATCAATTCATTTCCTTTCAAACACCACTGCTACAACCATAATGAAAGGCATCCAATCTGGGTAGGGTGAACCTGAAATCAGTTTCTAATCCCTAATTAATAGACATTTTGAAATGCGTCTGGTAGCTTCAAAAGTGTTTTTACATAACCAATAATTTGTGTTCATTTTAATTATCTTTTCACACTCTGCATGTAGCGGAAAGCAGATGTTTTCAAGAGAGGACTTGGAAGAATTTGAACTCAGCAGTTTGAACATTTCAGCTCAACGATGTCTTCACTTCTCTTTCACTCTGCATCTTAACTTGGTTACAAAATTCCTCCAGTCCATATCCTGCGGTCCACGTCTCACCCACCCCCTCATTCTTTCACACAGTCTTTTCTTCAATCTCTCTTTCCCACTCCTCCACTCTTGCAATTGTCCTTTCACTGACTCCAAATCTTGTCATATCCATTGCTTCTCACTCTCTTTCTATCTATTCACTCTTTACATCTCTAGCTTTCTCCTTTCATTAAACCTGCGGACTCTGAGCTTTTGAGAATGTGTCTCTGTGAGTTTGTGTGTGAGCACTTTTATGAACTCAAGTAGAAATGTTCTGTGTTGCCGTGTGCAGTAGGTCTTGCAGCACCAATGACTGAAGCGAACATCTTCCCGTATCCATTATTGCAACTGTGGCCACAGCCCTGAGGGCTCAGTGGTCACTGCTTTAATTGGGTTCAGCTACATCAGGACAAGTCATTCTTTTCAAGAAAATGCAGAATTCACTGTTAACTCAACTTTTGGGTTTATTCAATTTTTATTTATTTTTTTGTTATGTGTTTTGGAGTTATATGACATGTCAGTGACTGTTTACATGTCTGATTTTTATTCAATCTAAATGCAAGCTAAAATTATATTACTACATCATTTTTTTCTATATTTATAACTACATATTAACTTGCCTTCTATATGATTAGGGTCCACTAGACCAGTGGTCTTCAAATGGTGGACTACCGGACATAATTGCGCCATTTTACCTTTTGATTAAAGTGAGCATCGCGTCAAAACAATGGAGCGGTTCACACCACAAGCGCTCAGGGTAGTTTATGGTAATGATCTTTCAGCTCTACATCCTGTAATATTTTTATCTAGAGACATACGTGCTTCATTCAATAAATGATCAATACTTTTTTAAGAGGTAAACCCTACACCCCCAGTGTTGTCTCAGTCCTAAGGTTTTCTATGTGCCATACACGTAGTTGTCTAAATGTAAAATAATAAAAATAATAGCCTGACAAAACATCTGAACTAATCTATATTCAGATTCATTATTTATATTCATATTCGGGGCCAAAGATTCTCATCTTTGATTATTATTTTAGTGTTTAGTGTTTTTTCTTTTACAAAGTACTATGGCTGCCCCAATGGAAATGTATAACTGTTCCAAAAAAAGTATTGTCCGGACCTCCGCTGGGAAGGAAGTATAGAGGCCAAACCTCTTGGAACTTTAATTGAATAGGCCTTTATCTCATTTCCTGGTTTCGGAACGTTCGAAATCGCCAAGCAGTGTACTCGCACTTCCGGTTGTTACTTAGTTACCTTTAGATGAAAAGTAGGTCAGTAAACTTAAATAAAATCGCGATATAGACCAGTGTCTGTCAATATTAAACAGCATAAAAACTATTTAAATAGGAATCATGCATGATCTGCGTGTCTCTGTGAATGAATGGCACAGACGCGCTGTGTCACGTTTACTATAGCAGCAAGAAACTGCCAGTGCTTTGTGTGTCACAAAAGCAATGTTTACATGTTCATTTTGATTGAGTTATCAATTGGACTAATCACTAGTAAATCCGATTGGCTTTGTGTTTGTGTCTCAAATGGTACAGGTCTAATAACTTTGGTAGAGATTTCCGCACAATGAGGGTTCAATATTTGGCCTGGCCGCATTTATTTTGGCCATTTAAAGAGACTTAATGGTCCTGCAATAATAATCTTAACATTGAAACATCTTAATAGGCAGGTGTTGAAAACTTTTTCTTCGTCGAAGCAAGAGACCAGGAGACGTTGGGGATCACGTTCAAACAAAGTTATTCTTTATTGAGGACTTCGCTGTACGCGGCTGCAGTTCTTCCCAAATCATTCTAACTAACATACTTCACATGGTTTCTTTATAGGCCTTTCAGTGGGCTGTCTTTAAAGGTGCTAAACATACACACAGCCTTAGAGGTAACCACTAAATCTAATCATCTAAAGACAATAGAGGTAATTGCCCCCAACTGACTTCCCCAAATGTTATAAACACAAATGGTCCCGAGAACTAAGACTAGGTAACATTCACACACAGTCCAACTCTTAGTTGGAAGATCAAAGGCTAACAAAACCCCTGACTATTACAATGTTTAGACAGCTGACTTAAAGCTGACTTCTGATCAGTAAATTGATGCCATCATGTTCACCTTGAATGCCCAATACAGTGTAATTCACCTTAGTTTTTCATGTGATGTTATGTAAGGAAGTAAGATCAGCAGATCTTAAACATATTCTTAAATTTGGATTCTTCAGTCCCCCGTTTGAGAGTTCTTAAAAACTCTCACAAAATACAAATTTAAACACATAAAGTTAATTCTTGTAACTGGTGTAAGTTACAGGCACATATAACTTGCTCTGTGTTGTGTCCTTGATTTACATGAGTGTCATAGTTCTTCTCAAAACCATAACTGTTGACACCTGCGACGCAGGGTGTAAAATGTCACATGATTACACAGAAAACCATGTAGCATAAGAGTGGAAGTCTTGAAAGTCCATGGCGCCTGAATAGCTGTGAAGTCTGTTTCCTGTAGAGTCCATTTGTCATGTAGAGTCGCTCTGATGACTCATGGCATACATCATGGCATACACACATACCTGCAACACAATAAAACAAAGAAACGGCAGACCAGCAGTATTCATGCATGGACTTCATTCTTCCATAAGTCGCACATGTTCTGTGTTGATTTTCTGTAATTGCATGTTGACACAGAAACGAACATGCGATTAGGGTCCGTGGTGTCTCTGCGCTGTGTATTTTTCATTTTCTTTTATGGTTGGAACTAATTTTCTCGTGAACAAGTTTCTGAACCATGAAGAATTATCTTCAGTCATCTGGGGTGTCATTTTGTTGAAAGATCAAAATTGCTTGTTGGTTAACTTGACATTAACCCGGTGCAGCACTCAGATAATGGTGCAGGCTTGTAGTCTTGATCATATCGATGGATGACTGAAGGTTCTTTATCTCTGCGTTGTGTATTTTTTTCTTTTTCTTTTGTGATTGGCTCGTTCAGCAATGGGTGTAGTTGTCTTCTTGAGGTTGTGGCTTCATATGCAGGTGAGACGTCATTGCATATGGATTTTTGGAACAGCCATCAAGTGTTTATCTGCACAGAGGAAGAAAGAAAACAAAACAGAGCAGTATTTCTTCAAAACACTACGGTTGTAGCAGTTTAACCACTATGGTTCTATCGTTTTCAGAGTCTACTGTTGTCGTTTCATTCTTTCCCTATTTCTTAATTTATTTGACACCTATGGACCAGTGAGGTAAGGATGGACTAAATGGGGAAAGGCCTATGAGGTTGTCTTCACCCTGAATTGGCCCCTGATGCCTGTTGCGTCAGTTCTTTCCAGGGCCCTCACTGAACCGTGTCCTATTCTGTCCCTGTTGTGTGCACACTGTACAGTGTGTGAGAAAATTGACACATCTCCATTCTCCAGTGAAACATCAGTCCTAATAAACATCATTAACAGAGGATGGTTGTCTAACTGCAATATTCTGTGGTATAACATTTTAAGGCTGTGAGTTTTCTGAATGTCCCCCAAACAAAGACTGTGACAGTCACTTTTCTTTTGTTCTATTAAACAAAAATAAGTCTTTCATCTTTGTTGTAAGTTACTGGGGAGATTAAGCAATCACAGCCCAAATTGTTAACACCTCAAAAAGCTTACCCACGAGTCCAGTGACGAGGGGAGGGGTTGCTTCAAAGTTGCAAACAAATGTAGTAAGAGCTGCATAACATTGTTAACTTGTCTTAAGTTATTTTTATTTTTTCGACATTCTTTTCCAAAATGTCCGTGCTTGCCACAGTAAGAACAACTGGCTTCTCTAGGACTTTTGCGTTTCTTTGGCTTCTCTGAGTTAACCTTAAAGGATGCTGCTGCAATTTTTACTCTTGCCTTGACATCAAAGTCTCTTTCCCAAATAGCTAAACTGTCCAAGTTGTCTTGCAGGGTTCTATTTGACCATGTAAGATCTAAGAAAGGCAATGCATTTCTATGTTCTGACAAAAGACCATCGGACCATGTGCGAACTAGAGGACCATTATGACCTAACACTTTCTCTGGAGTGTCGGCAATTCCGCTGTAAACGGCAGCGATCTGACAGAATCGTTCTGTGTACTCACAAACAGTTTCATCCTTCTTCTGTACACAATTAGTGAGCTTTGACCAGTCCACTTTCGGTCCAACAATGTTCTTTAACACTTTAACAACTTCCTCTCTTAATTCATCTTTACTGGCCTGTTGCAGTTCAGAATTATTTACAGCACTTTCAAAATCATTGAATTCTGACTCAGTCAAGATCTGTGATATTAGCTGGGTGACTTCAGCTAGAGTCATATCATAGAGCCGCATTTTGCTGATCAATGCTCTTCTAAACTTAGAAAAATTTCTTTGCACTGATGGCAAACTTTCAGCAATTCTCTCAATCTCTTTAGGACCTAAAGATGTTTTGATTGCTTGTGGCTGCAATATGGGGGTTGCACATGGAACTGTATCAACACCTTTTCCCTGAGGCTTTTGTCTGGCTACGCACACTTCAACTGCATTTACATCTGCATTGACATTGTCCTCTATACTATCAAAAGACTGTAAATCAGGATAGCTTTCATCTGACTGTTGGTCTTCTAAATCACATTTGGTTGAGGCTTTGTTATGGCCCACCTTTGTCTTGAGACAGGACATGTGAGTCTGCAATTGTTTGTTCTGATCGTTTAACGTAGCAATACAACGAGCTTGTTCTTGTGCAATGGATAAGCTAAATTCTCGGTAACAACAGATAATAGCTTTCATATCGTTCTTGCGAATACTTGCTCCTAGTACCTTCTTACAATCTTCAATTGACCAAACTTTGACTGCATCAATGCCAAATTTCTTTGTTAAATTCAATCTGACTTCCTCAGTCACGATTGAGTCCATGCATTCTCCTAACAAGGACTTAAACTCATTGTCTGTCCATAACGGGCTAGCTAATCCACCTTTCTCTGTCGTGGGTATCAGCCTAGCATTCCTTCTAACCATTTTGTGACTTCCTTTGTTACTTAATCACAAAACACTAAAAAAACTTCTCTCTACTGTCTTGCAAACAGAGGGTACAATCTTATTAGCACATGAGGCTAATCTAATTCTAAAGCTAACTCTCTAGCTTACAGATAGGTCTTCTCTAGCAAGAGCATACACACAATATTAACATGTAACTGTTAATCTTCCCTGTCAACAACAGAGGATCAATTTCATCTCTAAAAGAAAACTTTTTAGAGGCTTATCTTTAGTTAACCAAACTCTACAGCTGTTTGTTAACTACTTCTCTGAACGGCGCAGAGGAAAACATTTGTACTGGTCTGCATTGGTTCTTTTAATGGAGTGAAACTCACCGAGTCTTTCATTTGTAGAGAAAGATTCCGTCTGGAAAAATTCAGTCTTTGAGATTTTTTTGGAGCTTGAAGTTTCAAGATGCAGTCTGGGACTCAGTCACCTTTGTTAAGATCTTTGAGCTTGAAGTTTTCAAGGTTCCGTCTGGAAAGTTCATTCTTTGTTGAGTTTCAGTTTCTCCATCCGGGTCACGGCACCAAATTGTTGAAAACTTTTTCTTCGTCGAAGCAAGAGACCAGGAGACGTTGGGGATCACGTTCAAACAAAGTTATTCTTTATTGAGGACTTCGCTGTACGCGGCTGCAGTTCTTCCCAAATCATTCTAACTAACATACTTCACATGGTTTCTTTATAGGCCTTTCAGTGGGCTGTCTTTAAAGGTGCTAAACATACACACAGCCTTAGAGGTAACCACTAAATCTAATCATCTAAAGACAATAGAGGTAATTGCCCCCAACTGACTTCCCCAAATGTTATAAACACAAATGGTCCCGAGAACTAAGACTAGGTAACATTCACACACAGTCCAACTCTTAGTTGGAAGATCAAAGGCTAACAAAACCCCTGACTATTACAATGTTTAGACAGCTGACTTAAAGCTGACTTCTGATCAGTAAATTGATGCCATCATGTTCACCTTGAATGCCCAATACAGTGTAATTCACCTTAGTTTTTCATGTGATGTTATGTAAGGAAGTAAGATCAGCAGATCTTAAACATATTCTTAAATTTGGATTCTTCACAGGCATCATAATGGTTCCATTGGGTTGTTGAAACTATGGCCCCTAATGCTTGTTCTTGCCTTGTATGCATCTCAAATGTCCTTTTCACTTTCAGTGTGTTAGAAATTGAATGTGTGATTTGCTAAAGTCTGTTACAGATAAGTGTATCTCCAGTATAAAGTGCCTGAATGATATCAGCAAAGTTTTTCTGCTCTGAGCACGGCACGCTCTCCGGGGAGGTTTCATGATGATAAGTACTGAGAGTTTGAGTCTGGCTGTGTGCATCCATGGATTTATTCCTGAATAAGTGCATATGAATGCAGTCTGACACTGCAGCAGTCCTGTGTGTTGAGGGAAATCCTCTAGGGCTCACATTACCTCTCATAATGAACGATTCGAACGATTCAGCCAGAATGAACAGGCCAGCATCCAAATATCAAACCCATTGATTTTTTGTCAAAGTGTTTCTTTCTCCAGTTTTTCAATGAAAACTGAAAAGCATAAATAGAGATGGACACACTTGAGAAAACACAGAACTGTGTTTCACAAGTAATAAAAAAGCCACCTGTGAATTAAGTGTTTTCATTCTGACTATATTTCAATGTTTCATCTGTATCTCTTAAGCTCCTGTTTTAGCACTGAAATATTTATTTTTTGTGCCTCTTCATGGGGTTGAATATCAGAACCAATGGGATAAAGGTTTGAGCTTTGTAATGTTTGATTAAGGCTTCAATTAATCTCTTTCATTCTAAACAACATTAAGTGTTGTAAAAAAGCAAGAATTCAAGGATAATATTGTCAAATCCATAATTGCAGTCAGCATGAAATCGTAATTTAGCCTATTTATTTTCTTTATACATGTTCTTGGTCATATTATGAGTAATTTATTAGTGCATGTTATTTTAAAAGTTTCTTCATCGTCTGCCATCAAAATGTAATCGTTTTCTCCGCCTATGATTTCATTTAAATGACTTTGCTTTTCTCTGACATCATCTAGGCTTTGTGACAGTTAGACAATGTTAAGTCTCTCAAAAACACACTGCAAATCTGCAATGGAATCTGACAATGATTTAAATACATTCAACTTCTTTAGCAAAATAGCCATTCTGGTGAGACCCAATTTTTATGATCCTATGAACGCTCAAATTTGGCTAATAGCATGTTGTCTAAAAATATAGCATTGGTTAATTTGTTTATTTTGCTTTTAACATGTAAAAAAGTAATGACTGTTTTCTGTTTATGTTCATTTAATAGCATATTGTATCTGTGCAACCCTTTATTTGTACTAAATCATCTGTACCAAATTAAATCCGTGTCTGTAGCCATTTAGCTACTGGGAGCCTGTGATTTTTGCATATTTCGGCTGAGTCATAAAGAAGCGTTTTCACAGCATGAGTCCACAGAGCTGTCTGTCCACCGGTGAATTCGCATTCTGATATTTTTGCAAATTAAAGTCAAAGCCGATGGCTAAAATTAGTGGAAAATGCTTTATTTTGTTCAGACACGTGAGCCAGGGGTCTTGTGGATATTTCCAGCAGCCAGTGTGCCATTCCCAAGAGATGCTTCTGTTTTCAAGCTCTGACTCATCAGAAAGATAGCAGGGTAAAAACTGGTATTTTGAGAGCTCTTGTTGCGTTTTTACGTTCATATGGGAAGTGTGTTAAAAGCCGCTTGGCGATTCTGAAGACAGCATTAAATCCCTACGGTAGAATAATGCTGCAAGATATTTATCCATATCCACAAAGTGTCTGTAAAATGCAGCGGGTGACTCATTCTCCAATATTCTTTAATGTAATAAAAAAAAAGGCCATTTACATGGTCTGCATCTCACTCTATATCACATGTTTTTGTCATTTCCATATTAGCGGTCATCCCTGAAGTTTCTAAGATGTGTGTATTTGTATGTAGGCGCGAAGAAATCGTTTTTGTCAGAATCCATCTGGTCAATTCAACCTCCCTCTCGCGTACCAAATCAATAAATAAGGGGTGTGAAAAAGTTTAAAGGAACACAAGGGAACTCAGCTAGCCTCCACAAATAGTGTCCTCAAAGCACAGTTTGTTTGTTTTATTCTTGGCTTGCCATAGATTACAATTCCCTCCTCCTAAAATAGCCGAGAGGAAGTTCCGCCACCTGCCTGGGAGAGTGGGTGAAATCCTCAGCGACCCAAACCCTTATTTCCTTCCACTATTCTCGCCCCCAACCAGAGTAGTAGCAGCAGTCAGACCCTCTGCGGCTCACATTGCAGCACTTATACAGCGCTCGGGTTACCAGGCAACAGCACTCGCTGCCGAAGTGCAAGGGAGTGAATGAGGACCTCCAAAATCCTTGTAGAAAAGGCCAAAGCTGGGAAAGTGCTAGAAGTGTGATTGCAAAATGCTGTTTTGTGTTTGTCATTCCTGGGTATTATTCGTAACTTCCTCTCATGTTTTGAGTAGCCGTGACCAACATAAGAGGCAGTGGCTCTTGCGTACCTGAAGATTGGGATGCTTTTGTGGCTGTTTGTGACAAAGATTGTTCCGTTTTCAGCAGCAAGTTCTAATCTTCTAATGTCAGATACTGTAATGTTACGCAATGGGTGCGTCTGTAATAATTGTCTTCAATAATCAATAATTGTGTCTGTCATGGGTGTGTATTCTGAGTCTGAAATTGAATCACTCGTTATGAAAATAATGAATCATTTCAAGTTTCTTTTTTCGAAATGAAAGTCAAATGCAGATATTTGAAATCATGAAGCACCTCTCATAGTCGACAAGAAGGTCTGTGGCAAATGTTATTAAGCGATTCAAAGTTTAACTAGCATTACTAGGATATTGGCCTTTTATTAGTACTTATGAAGCAAATATTAATGCCTTATTCTGCATGACCATATTCTACATCCCTCAATAACCCAATATTTTTTACTTTAGTTGTAATAGGGCTTCAAAATGTAATGCACTAACTGGTATCATTTAAAAATGTTTAATGGCTGTTCAAAAGTTTGAGGTCAGTAAGATTTTAATTTTTTTAGACTTTTATTTAGCAAGGATGCATTAAATGAGTCTAAAGTGACAGTAAATACATTTATACGTTTATAAAAGATTTCCATTTCAAATAAATGCTGTTCTTTTTAAATTTCTGTTTATCAAATCTTGGGGAAAATTGTTTCCCGGGTTCTTCAAAAATTTGAAGCAACACAACTATTTTCAACATTGATTCATTGATTTAACAATTCAGTTTTGAATAAAGAACAAATTACGTTTTAAAATGCATTACTATAGAAAATTTAAGAAAATATAGAAAAATAATTGCTGGTGAAAATTCAGTTTCACAAAATTACTGTTTTACATTTATCAGATGAATGCAGCCTTGGTGAGCATGAGATGCATATACCATGTATCTAAAACTAAAATAATGTGAGGCTGTTTTTATTTTATTTGTTTAATTAAATTTTTTTCAGTTTTTTTTTATTTATTTATTTATTTTTTTTTTTTTTTTTTTTTCATTTTTTTTCAATACAATGGTGTTACCATGGCACTTTGAAATATGGTATGGTACTTCAGAGAATAGTATTAATGAAAGATGTCTTAAAAACATGGTAAAACTGATATTTTTTATTGTGCAGGGAGACCTGTTTTTTTTTTTTTTTTTTTTTTGCCTTTTAGCTATTTCACCAAGCAGCCCCTTGGTCACATGCTCACTATCTTTGCTCTTCGTATGCATGAGAAATAACAAAAATGTGAAGGGAAAGAAATGAAAGTGAATGCAGGCTACTGGTTTAAAGGACACCCCCACATTTACTTGGAATAATCTGCAGATTTTACTCCCCACTGAAACTGCAAAGACAAAAACTGACAAGAGTCTATAATGTAAAGCCTCACAGTCTCACCTAAAAATGTGTTTTATTCATGACTTAATAGCACTCTAAGGTCATCATGAGAACATCAAATATGAACCCTTGCTGAAGTGTATTACCGTGTCTAGTTTTAGAGTGGACTGCAAGATTTATTTTATTACCAGATGTTCTATTCATATTCTAATTCCTCTGTCTGAAGCAGAGGCTCATGAATAGTCATCGTTCTTGTTTTTAAGTTGCTTGGGAAATGGTAGACAGAGCAAAGGCTTGAGGTAAGTGGCTTTTCTGTTACTCAGAGTGGTTGTGGGACAGCTGAGAGTGACATTGAGTGGCACGGTCTCTTGGCCTTTCAGTCTTATTCCAGCTGAATCATTGACCCAACTCGCTCTCCGACTGTCCTCTCTCCCCTCATGAGTCAGCGAGCCCTGTCCACTCAGCAGTCTGCCAATCAAATCACTTTATTTTTACACACTTCTAATCTTTCTTAAGACTTTGTTAAAAGAGTTATATCATGAGGAAAAACATTTTCCTTGTCTTATAAGTCATACTTTGAAAACATTGTTTAATCATCATGCTTTAACCTTAATAACTCAAAACTTACATTTTCAATTTCATGAAAGAAAATTTATTTTATTTTATATTGGTGCAAAACACCTAAAACAAAACAATATTTATTACATTATTAAGTATATTTTAAAATATATTGCATGATAAAGAAATGAATAATGCATACTGTGAATATAAGCATGCAAAATTATTTTAGTAATTTTATTTTAACACTTTAGAAACATTATAAAGTAGATTTAGATGATAAGGAAATGAATAATAATATGATCCATTTATGGCTTAGTTTGTGTCTTTGGAAATACAAATAAGAGTGGCACAATCCAATGTTTACTATAGCACCTGTCAAAACTGAGAAAATGACACGTCTGGTGTCTTGTTTCCTAGCTCCTCTCAAGCTTCGGTGTAAATAAAAAAGATAATGTCTGCTCAAGTAATAAATGTATGAAAAATGATTTCCCCCTTTATTCTGGTAAGAATAAATTCTCATAGCAATAAATCAAAGTATTATGGGTATACCAGAATGAGACAACAGCCTTACCCTGTTACATATCTGAAGGGTTCCAGGGAAAGAGGTTTCGTACCGTTTATTTTGATCTATAATTTGTTGTTATATTATTATATAAAAGGCTGCATTTTATGCTACACGCATATACTGATCTTTTTTATAATACAATGTTAAGACATACAGCAAGTCATGCATGCCAAAGATAGCATCAGCTTTAACAAGCTGTGCTCTAAAGTTATTTGATATCATCGGCTGTAATATCTCTGTTGGAAAACATAGTGAGCTGCCTAGCTGTCTACTGTCTACAAAGAGAACTTCCTTCTAAGGCAGCATCCCAACTGTCATAGAACCCCATAAGTGGCTGATTTAGAAAGCTCTAATATTAGGAAGTTCAAATGTTTTCAACATTGGCGATAATAAGAAATATTTCTTGAGCAGCAAATCAGCATATAAGATTGATTTCTGAAGGATCATGTGACACTGAAGAGTGGAGTAATGATGCTGAAAAATAATATTATATTTAAATATATTAAAATAGAAAACAGTTATTTTAAATTGTAACATTTCACAATGTTACTGTATAAAAAAAATGCAGCCTTGGTGAGCATGAGAGTCTTCTTTTAAAAAACTTCCCGACAGCCAAACTTTTGAACAACAGTGTGTATTTACTTTATATTTGCTATTTCCTTTTAATCCATCCAACATTAGGATTTTAATGAGCTCAGCAACATTCTGAATTCTGAATGCATGATATGATACTTTACATTTGGTGCATAAATGTATTAGATAATAATTATTTACCAGAATAATGTCTGTAGATATAGCTCACTTGGTTGTGGAACAAATCTTGACTTAAATGCTTTTGAACCACATCCTTGCACATCCATGCTCCTTAGACACAGAGCAATGAGCTTATGAACATGCATATGTAAAGGATTAAACCATCTTTGGGCAGTTAGTCTCTTCTCTGGTTCAGATGAGTTTTCATGTGTACCCAAGTGGTAAAATCAACAGAATTTCTCGAACATAATTAAAAAAATTAAACTCATTTTGGTTGCGTATAAGAGAAATATTTCCCTATATACCCATAGACCCAATGCCTTAACTTCCATAATGAACAGCACATCCCAGTGGATCATATTTCCTCATATGTATTCTCCTCATTAGTTTTGGCAACGTCTTGATATTTCTAGGGCTCAACTGTAGCTCATTTCAGTGCCTCTGGCCTCCACAGAAACCCTCTATGGCTTGTGAGTGACAGACAGCTATTGTGTTTTCCTGTATTGCTCTGTCAGGCTATAGATGAGAATAGAGGTATAGTGCAGGGACTCTGAGACTAGCTATAATGGAGGGTGACGAGGGTGGAAAATGAGCCAAAACATTAAGACAAGCTTGAGCTAAAGACTCTGGCTGTGAAGAAAACTACAATCATAAACTTTATCCATAATTTTAATAACCCACTGGTTTTACTGTGTTTACTGTTGGAACCTACTGAGTCAAAGTTCTTACCTTGGCAGTGTGGCAGTACAAAAACACTCAGACAAAATTAGATTCATTTATGCCACAGCAGTAAACAAGGTGCTTTTTTTCTGCCAGATACATTTGCTTTTCTAAGGATTTGGGAAGTAATTTAAAGCCTAAAAGTTTTAGAATTATGGAGTTAATTGCACCGGCTATGTTTACACAGTCAGTGTTTGGGGGTTGGCAACCATATTTACATTGCACCAATATTAAAATTCTGGCTAATACCGAGAAGCCGATTTTCATATATTGACTGATAACCGATAAATCAGTGATAATAAAATTAAATCTGCTTCACAAGCAGTCTCGTTTTTAAGACCAAGGTGAGGGTTGCTTAGCAGGGTAGTCCTATCTTTTCCCCCATGGCCTGGACTTTTCCGTGTTCTTGACCCAAATCAGTCATATTGCATGGTAAACATTCCCGTCAGTGCTTTCCTGGCTCCCTGGGTTGTATCTGCAGGCTTAAAGCAGGCAAACTGCAGCTTGTTTTCTCACCGATATAATTACTGTCACCACAAAATAAGACCGCGTATGCACCAGGCTGTTTACATCACTCAGGAGAACACAAGATGCAGGGTGCCGAGCCCAGAGGCTCTGGGTCACGGCCAGAATCCGATCGGGAAGGTTAAGAATTGATGAAGATCGCCAAACAGAACCGGAGGCTAACGTCTGTGTCTCTCCAGTGTGGTCTGCTGGGTTTGTTTTGTAATCAGTTTTAAAACTCTGCCTGGTGTCTCTGATTTGTCAGTCCTGGAGAAAGTGGGCCACCGTCTCCCACAGCCTCTGCTGGAGCTGTCACTGCTACAGCAGTGAGCATCAAACTATCAAAGCGCAGCGAGGCACTGAAATGTCCTCCAAAGTTGCAGAGTGACATTTGTGGACATTCGGATGATAGGTGATGCATTAATGTTCTACGTTTAGGGATGTTTGATATGAAAGCTTTCTGGTTTTGACAAGTAGTTAAAAAAAATGACAGATTTTATTTTGTTCAACAAATTAAGCCCTGAGAAATATTCTGTGCATGCACTGTGAACTTGATGCACATACATTGGTAATGGTAAATTGGAAAGCTTTTTGTGCTCATAGAAATTTCTTGAAATTGTTTCCTCTTCGTTTTCCTCCATCTCTGTATTTTATGTCGTTTTTTACCCCCTCCTTTTTCCTCTCTCACACTCACTTATTCATATCAAATGGAGTGGAGTAGGTCGACCTGTCAAACGAGCTCAACCCCCTGCAATAATTAAACCGAGTGTTGCTTGCCTGTGGCAGAACTTGCCAGAACCCGCTTGGATGGTGGAAAACCGAGAGGGAAATGAATGTGCTGTGGCACAGAGGAAATAGACCGAATGAGGGAGCATTTCAGATGGGGAAACACACTCGGCTCAGTTGAACTAACTGTACATTCGCCTCCCTTCAACTCTGAATGTTCCTCTGCTGTTAGAAGTGTCTGGATGTTCTGTATTCTATCGTCTTCCCTGTTTCCAAAGAAAGAAAGAAAATAATTCATGCAGAGGTCTGGGTTTCGGTTCTAATTTGGGTTTATAATGAAGATGTTTAACTATCAAGTCATTTCTTTTCATATTTGAATCTTAATTTAGCACTGCTTTCATCTCATAAGCAGCAGGGAGTAAAACAAACACGGGTAGAAAATGCAATTTTCAAGTGAAGACTTTTAACCTGCCAGTTGTATACTTTTTTTGGTCGTTTTTTGATTTCGTGTAAATGTGTCTAGGACCGTTCCACCCCAAAGGTGTTTCGGTTTGACTTTCTCTAAGCTGTCGACTAGGGCATGATGAAACCTGTGGCTATGACACCCTATCTAGAAGCCAGTGACTTCAAGGACATTTTTTCTGCCAGACAAATTGGAGTAAATGTCAGCTGAGAAACAGTAATAGCTGCCTAAAGGTTAGGCTAATTTCCACATGTTCCGGCATGTTTTATGGTATTTTCAGAGGCTTTTGGACCACACCTATGCGTTAATTCCAAGTCATATGTATGGGATTAAGGTTAAAGCCGTGTAGTGTCGTCAAGGTTCATTATGTAATGTTATGGTTCATTTCCTAATTGTAGAGCAGCAAGACCGTGAGAAAATCAACAAAGGAGCATTCCATTCCTGCATTACACCTCTCATCTTAAGTCAGTAGGTGCGTTCGAAATGGCATACATAATAATGTACATTTTAGTATGAACAAGCTTCACAACCATTAAAAAGTATGTTCTATATACTCTAGTATCAATGTGTGTAGTATTAATTAAATTATCATGTGACTTGTGGCGTCAGTTGCGTCAGTCCTTTGCCATTTATAACTCCCCTCTTGTGGCCTCATGGGATAGTAAAATGACCAGGAGATGTGCACTCCGGAATCTTTGAAGAAGTAGTAAGTCATCCCGGTATTTTTCACGTTGTTTTATGAGTACTGTGAATTTGGATATAATCATTCCACACACTGTTTTCCGCCAACTATATAGAATGGAAGTAGGCATATTGGGACGCAGGGAATATGTTGTTTTAATATGCTACTTACCAGTGCTAACTGTTCCTCAGACACTTGACATATCTGTCTGTGTGTTTCTATTTTAAGTCTGTAGGTGGAATGTAAATGTTTTCTCATTGACTGCATACATTAAGCCCTTAGTATGAGTGGATGACAATATGAGTGTGTGTGTGTCTTAGCTTCATGCCGTCGGTTTGAAGACAAGTGGGCTCTAAATGTGAAAATAACCAAGTTTTTGGCCTCGCATTTGTAGAGCTGCTCTTCCGTGTTCTGCAGACATATGGCTACCATCTGCTTGGGCCTGGCCGCATCAAGGTACACATGCTGGGCCCCAAGCAGGGGCCTCTGGGTCATGTTAACCCCTAAGATGGACCATCTCACCAGCAGGATGAACAGAATCTCAATTTGAGCACAGAATATCTTGTGTGGAAATACACCTCAGCTGGTTTGAGTATGTCACAGCCTTTTGATAGTACTTGTTCTAGTTATTTTAATGTAGACAGCTTCAGTTTCACACAAAATATACATTTGAAGTTTGTTTTGGCCTGGTCAGGATTGAGAAATATTGAGAATTAAATCAAACACCCAGGAGAGAGCAGACTAGCTTTTATGAAAGACATAAAAGCCTTTGTTTTATCATATTTCTCCTATGTCTTTTTTGTCTCACGCAACTCTCTGTCACGTCTACCTTTTTTTTTTTTTTTACCACTCTCTCATTTCCCTGTCATCATCTATCTCTGTTTTTCCTTCTGTCCCTGTAAAGCAGATAAGAAGCATGTGAAGAGAGTTAGGGTTTTGAATAGGTCACTGAATCTGGCTTCGCCATTGGCTTTGAAATTTCTGCCTCCTCCCAACAGTGACTGACTGACGCTGAGGCCTGCGGGCCAAAGAGCATTTACGTCATCACCCCAAACCGACCACATTTTACATGCACTTTGCTGCTTGTTGCCCACACGATGTTAATTAGCTGGACAATCTTACATCAGCACAAAACATCTGTTTATACAAGCTTCCTCAAACACATTTACTTGTAATAGAAATAAAAATTACATAAATGTATAATATTACATATTATGTAAAGAATATGTGGCCAACAAAAAGTTGCTGTTTGGATTTAAATTGGCAAATGCTTAAAGGGATAGTTCGGCCAGAAATGATATTTAACCCATGATTTACTCACCCTCAAGCCGTTCGAGATGTATATGTCAATTTTTTTTCAGACGAACACATTTTCAGTTATTTTAGAAAATGTCTTAGATCTTTCAGTGGTTATAATGTGAAGTTATGGGGTCCACCTCCTTCAAGTCAGGCCCGGTTCTAGAACCAAATCACTGAGGGTGCTTCTGAATATAGTGAGGGTGCTGCTTACATAATCGTAGGAAATAGCTCAGTCATCAGTCTGAAACATAGTATCTCAAAATTGGGGATGTTGTATACAACAATACTACTGTAATTGCTGTTATGTTAAACAGTATACGATCTGGCAGTAATTTATAGAATAGCATGTAAACAAGCAACAATCTTCACTTTGCAAAACATTAAAACATTCCACACATACCCTACCTACACTATGGTGATACCCTGGTTGTAATCGGCTTCTACTTCAATTGAACACTCCTAGAATGGCCAAAAGCCACTGCCTTACACACGTCTCTCTCCATGACGGTGAGAGACACATTTTTACATAACAAGGCAGAAAATGTACCAAGAACATCCAACCTAACTTGAACATAAACACACGTAACTTTACTAACACAAACCCCAACCATATTGCTGTAATAACGCATAAATCAACTCCCAACAAACAATTACCCATAATGCACTAGCGCTGACTGCCGGGTCTGTACAATATGACAACCATGACAACACATCAACACCCAATCAGTCATTCATTGTTAGCGTTATGCATAAACATATTGATAAAGCACTGCTGCAGTAACGTTAATTGCTGCTATATTCTTTATGACAACTCCAATAACAACGACAAGCAGTTCAAAACAATTGACAGCAAAATACCAAGAAGCTGCGCTAGCTTAACGTTACACAACACACATAACGTTACACAAAATACTTATTGAGCATGCTACAATTATTAATAATAATACTTACAGGTTGTAATTCGGAGGAGGAGGAAGAAGCTAATCCAAATATATTCAGTACTGTAACCTTCCTTCAAACGGCTTGCTTAAGCCATTTTCTTATGTCCATGATGATTAAAAATGGACACTTATTTTTACGTTACCTAAAGCCCCGTCTCAGAAAGTCAGCTAACAAAATTTCTGAGCGGGAAGCACGCACGCAAGCAAAGTGGGCAATTAAAGAGACAGCTTCACCTTTTGCGTATCGTGATCACGAAAGGACAACTACAATGCATTAAACATGAAAGCATAACGAAATAATTTATTTAATATATATATATGTTTAATTTTATTAATTTATTTATTTTGTGTAGGCTATCCTATTATAGGCAAGAGTGTGAAATCCGTCTGTGTTTTATTTTCGGCAAAATCTCGTTTAGGCTATGTGTGCTATTAATAATTTTTCATCTGAGGGTGCTTTCACTTTTATTTGAGGGTGCTTAGCACCCTCAAGCACCCCCGTAGAACCGGGCCTGCTTCAAGTCCCAAAAATGTGCATGCATCCTTCACAAAAGTAATCCATCCGGTTCCAGGGGGATAAACGAAGGCCTTCTGAGGGTAATCCGTGCGGTTTTGTCAGAAAAATATACATATTTAAACCTTTATAAACAAAAATAACTGGCTTCCGGTAGCGACACGCGTTCACGGAGATGGATGCCGCCGTATGACGTAGGACGTAGCGCAGGAAGCGTTGTGACGTAGAACGAACGTAGAGTTTTGTTTTGTTTTCATTTCGTAAACAAGACACATCATGGCGATATTCCAGGATGACATGACTTGGCACCTCTGAGTCCAGGCCTTAAAGGTCCCGTTCTATGCCCCTTTTCACAAGATGTAAAATAAGTCTCTGATGTCCCCAGAGTGTGTATGTGAAGTTTGAGCTCAAAATACCCTACAGATCATTTTTTACAGCATGTTTAAATTGACATTTTTTGGGGCTCAGAAAAACGAGCCGTTTCAGTGTGTCCCCTTTAAATGCAAATGAGGTGCTGCTGGACGACACAGGGGGCGGAGCTTCATGAGCTCGTGCTCAGTCTGTCAGGAAAAATTCATCTCACGGAATGATGATAATATCAGAAACTCTCAGTAACGGCGTTCATTTCGAGTCGGACAATAATGCCTACAGAGTCAGATTGCTGTATAGAGATGAAACAGGTATGGTTTAGTAGTTTAATTACGGTTATTATAACGTATTTGTCATCTGCTTGTAGGCTATGTATCCATTATTTATTAATAGCCTACAAGTCTGCTGTCTGAATGATGATCAAACATATACTGATGAGTATAATAAAGTTTATTGTACATCACACAAAAGATGAAGCGTCAGTTTTACTTCAGAAAATCACCGTAAGAGCTGAGTAAACACAGTAGCCTAAGTTATAAGAAGTGCGCAAGTAGCCAGTAGAGTTGAGGGAGCATTCCTGTGGGCGGAGGTTAGTCAAGAAACGGTTCTGGTGATGTCACTAATGCAGGATGTAGAGGGGTGTAGTCCAATCGAGCCGTTTTTTGTAGTCAACTTCTGTTAAATAAAATATCTCGCTTGGCATTGAACTTTGAGCTTTATAATTTTACAGATATTATTTATGCTCTAACAGCAACATTACACACTAACTAAAGTTTGAAACATGGAATCGCATGCAACGGGACCTTTAAATTCATTGAAAGTCTTTGGGATTTGCTGGAGGAGACTTTACAGACTGCTTGACTCTTGCATTGTCAATACAAGATCTTGACCTAAAATTGATGCACCTCTTGATGAAAATAAATGTTTTGATATTATTTCCAATTCATGTGTGAAAATGATTCTTCATGCTCCCTTCACAACCATTCTTTCACAATTTGAGCCTGATGAATCTTGACATTGTCATCCTGGAATATGGACATGATGTGTCTTCCTACATGTTTTTTTAAGAAATGAAAAGCTACATATATAACAGATAACAATCTGCAAACATGATAATCACTGCAATAATGATCCAATCATGGCGAGACGACATCTCCTTCTCCACTGGAAATCTACAAAAGCCCCTTCCAGCGCTCAATGGCTAAGGGAAGTTGTTTTTCCAGAAATTAGAAAAGATTAAATATTCTCTGAGAGGTGATTCCAACCAGTTTTACAGTAAATGGCAGCTCTTTTTAACTTTCTTTAAATCTCTTCTTTCTTTACCCCCTGGTTGATGGAACACCCCCCCCCCCCGATTATTACTTATCTTTTATTGGTTTTATTTATTTATTTATTTGTATGGTTTCAACAAGTGGTTTGATCAGTGATGCCAAGTCTGTGGTTTTCCTGTGGAATTGGGCTACTTTTAAGTTGTTGCCATGGGTTGATTTTTTTTTCCACGGGTTGATTCCCTCAAGGAAATTCAAATTCAGCAGGGAATTCGCCACCCTACCGACCACAAGCTGACCTGTAAAACCTGCTTTTGATGTGGTGGGTCACTGAGGGCTAAAGACCAGTCAGGTGTATATTGTACAAATGTAGTATGTTATAAGTCCTCAGATATTTCATATATTTATTGATTTGTTGTTTTTGACTCCATGGGTTCTGCCTGTTGTCCTCTGCCATGATGAGTCAGTCCAGGCGCAGGGAGCACAGATGGGGAGCAGGAGCGTGCTGCAAAGCAGCGTGTCAATTTCTTTTGATCCCATTATATGATGTGAACAGTGTTAATTATTTGGAGAGTGCTGGTATGTTGGGGTTATTTGTAACATTTGTGAAATAATCTTTGCAGTTGACTGAAGACCTTTAGCTGTGACTAATGTGAATGTTTTTTGTGTTTATGGACTGACTGCAGTGAAGTGTTGGGGAGCAAGTAACTAAAAGCATGATGCTACCAAGTAGACTGTATTCTTTGCAAACAGTAACTTTTCCAGTAATTAGTTACTTTTTTGAGTTGTGGTGGTGTGATAAAGACATTTTTTTTGTGTCAAATTTACAACCAAATTCAAATTAACTTTCCTAGATTGTCCTTTCTCTTTCCCTTATATTGAAGTCAAGTCAAGTCAAGTTTATTTATATAGCGCTTTTCACAATACAGATTGTATCAAAGCAGCTTCACAGTATTAAATTAAAATAATACATCAATGTTTGATATGTTTATATTGGGATGTGAGATTCATTTTTGTGAGCTTAATTTGTTCTTTCGAACGTTTCAGTTAAATGAACCGGTGTCGTGCAAGATCCTTTCCCTCGCATAATCCTGTCCCTCTTTTATGATTGATTGGAAAAAATAGTGCATTATTGTGATCTCTAATCAAAAGAGCTTTTCTTTAATAAGCTGTTTGCTTGCTGGTGGAAGGCCAAGTCTGAAAACTGAAAACGAAAAGGAAGTTTGTTTTGACTATTTATATTTTCTGTAACATAACGGGATTTGTAATTTAAAAAGACATTAGAATAAATTCATGATTTTCAAGACTAAATATGTGGTTTTCTGGCATTTCTAATCAGTCATAGAATAGAAGACCCCTAAAAGGTTGAGGTGGTCCAAATAGGGATAGTGTGTTTTACAACTCCATTTTTATTATTTAATAAATAAATGGCATGAATTAAATGTTCAAATTATGCTGTCACCTGATAAGTACTACTCTGATCGTAAAAATAAATATAATTTGGCAATAACATGTTGAAAGACGTTCACTTCTTAAATGGCTTCATTGTATTGTAGGTAACTGCTTTTTCAAATGAGTAGACTGACTGTAGAACTATACATTACTTGTAGCTTGGGAAGCTACAGTTTCTAGGCAACACCACCGCACACATGCTTATTGTGGTGGCAAAGTGACGTTTCCTTGTGACTTCCATTGGCAGAGACAGAGACTAAGCACAAACCACTTGGGTTTTCAGCTTGAGTAGCAAAAAGCTCTGTAACCTGGTAAAACATTTCTGCATGTGGGAAATAAACTCCTATCAAAACCTATGCCCACAAGTGAGCCATTAATGGGTTAATGTGGAAATGGAATTGAAACACTTCCCCAGCAGAATGAAATGTCATCCACTGATAGAACTCTTGGCCAGAATCTCTGCGGTTTGGAAATTCAGTGTCCTTTTCCTAAAAGTAATCTCACCTGTCAATCATCATTCACATAGAGGCTGTGTCCGGGTCAATGTCGCTCAATCTTCTTACAGTCCCAGCATGCTTTGCACACAATCTGAAGGCAAACAATCTTTTATGAACATTAATGTATCTATAAAAAATTATGAAAAGGGGATGATGTGCTTTGTAATAGTTTCTTCTCCCATACAGCAATATAAATATTTTTTGAAGATATTTGTAAATATATAGAAAAAAAAATAACTGCTAATATATTTATTTTTTATAAGTTTTAGTTCCTTATTTCCAATTTTTTTTGACATTTGTATATTTAAATATATACATATATTTGATATAATAAATACATTTTAAGATATGAAAATAACTTTCTTGAAGTACTTTTTGTAATTTGACAATTCAAATGAAATATATAGGTCTGAAGGCCACACTTTGAAATATATTTGAAATCTATTTTGGCCAGAAAAACAAAGAAGCTAAAATCTCCCTTTGCTATTTCACTTTTTGCTTTAAGAAAATTTTAAGGCTTGATTGTTTATTAGTTCAAAATACATTGAACTTTGGATCTTCAGCACCAGATGTTTCAGTTTTGCATTAAAAATGTATATTAATTGAGCTCTACTGAGACAGTACCAGTCAGTAGCATGGCCCTCATTAAAATCTTTCAATGTCCCTTGTTGATCATATTGCTTCAAGCTGATGTAAAATGTCAAAATGGGAAAATGTTTGCTGGTAACTGCCGCAGCTGTGAAGCAGTGTGTGTTATGACGAAGGGGGCATTCACCTCGGTTGTCATGGTGAAGGAGAATTCGGACCGCTTGTCGGGTGTTTTAATGATTTAGCACTCAAGGCATAACACTGCCTGTCTCCACATTTGAACTCTGATTGTACATAATGATATTTATTCAGCATTTTCGATGCCTAATGGACATTGAAATGAATTGCAGCAGCTGCCTTTATTATATGATCCATATTGTTTTAACATATTTGTGTGTTCCTAAGTAAAATTAAAGGGTTTTCTTCTAATGTGAGATGAGCCACCCCAGTTTATACACAATATTTATGCAAGTCAAAAGAGAAGCACCATATGACCCACTTTCTGCAAGAATTGACCAGAGACAGATAATGTGAAATGTTTAGTGGCTGGTGACCAAGTGTGCTTCCCTAGGAAGACTTATTATCCACCAAAAAACGCTACGGCATTTGATTCTGATGTCTTTAAGAGCCTTTTTAAATTTTCATATCTACGTTTGTGCAGAGTTAATGTAACCATGAGCTACAGATGACTTCAATAGTTCATAATTGTAACCTAGACATATTTTAAAAAGCTAACATTTGACTTTATCATAGACCTAACTATTAATGAAAACTAAATAGATTGTAGAACATTAGTAGAACTCTATCTACCACCATTTACAGTGAATTTGGCCTCAAACTTTGATACACACTTTGTGTTGTCCTTTTTTTGTTTACCCGTCATGTTTTAAATGGTTTAACAAATGGAAATGATCAAATCCAGAGAATTGGAACGCCTGTTTCTCAGGCCGGTATGCATCAATCTCCCTCATCAGGGGTTAAGACAATTTTACTGGTGCTCAGAAAAGTTTTACATGCATACGTTCGAAAACACCCACATTTTTATTGCCTACTGTAAGTTCTGTAACTTTTCAGATGTTTTTACATGCAGTAATGCATGACTCAGAGGGAAATATCAAGCTGTCATGTCGAATGGCAAAAATAGACAAGCTCTGAATATTTTAAAACTCAGACATTATTAACTCAAGCGCTGTTGCAAACGAGATCCACTTATCTGTATATCTGCATGCAGCTTTTTTCTAACGCTACGGCAAACGCACCCTCATTTTGGGAGGTACCCCCAAAATTTCAGTTTTTTGTCACTGCACATTCTGTATGCACTCACCTCCAAATCCAGCACATCCCCACCCCACCGCCCCTGTCTCTCTTTCCACCAATCACACGGCTGCTGGGCAGCTCTGCCCTGTTGCTATGGAGACTTGGCTGTTAATATTCTGTACGAGTCTCGCTCTGATAAGAGACCAGCCGCGCACCGTAGAGAAATCGATGGGACTTTCCTCCAGCAAATGTACAGCGCTGCAGCAAGGGAGAAAAAAAGAGAAATTGAAAGCGAGCTAAAGAGTTTTGTTGTCTTTTTTGTAACAGGACTGGTTCCCTTGCCGGGTCGCGATTGAAGCGTCCCCCCAGTAGGATACTTTAATTTAGTTAGTGGAACAAAGCTACTCTGAGCCCCTTTGAATTTTAGAACAATCTTATTGTTCTGTCAGATTTCAATTTTATATTCTGCAAAGTTTGATTGTCTATTGTGGAATTAATCTGTATTCCTGATATTCGGTGACTCCATTAACAAAGTTCCCTAATACCTTATCACTTCAACAGCTGCAGGAAATCAAAACAAAGTGTTCAAGTGTGCACTCAGGAGGAGAAGTGTGTTTCTGTCACAGGAAAAGAATGGGACATATTGATTGTAGATCTAATCATTCAGTGAAGAGCTGAAAGGGGATTTCAGGCAATCTTGAATATACCACATTTGCTCGTTCCTGCCAGAACCGTCGGTTACAGGCAAGCCAAGAAAAGGGAACAATCTGTTGTTGTGCAAAAACTGTGGAAAAACTGAATTGGCTGGAGTGCGCATATGCAAATCTAACGTATACCCGCCTCCGCCCCGTTTGTAAAAGACAAATACAGTGTGGTCCAAAAGTATAAAACTGCATTGAAAGTTTGGCATTCAGAATTTAATTTTAAACTGATAATATGAAGATTTTCACCAAATTAAAATAAAGAAACATTATGAGCTCAAATGAAAAAGAGATATTTCAGAGTTTGCACAAAAAGTAGATTTTGATCATGTGAACTTCTTTGTACAGATGGTCAGATGTTCTTCCACTGAAGCTCCAGATGCTCTTTGGATAATTTCAAATCATGCTGGAGAACACGGTCATCCGATTGTACACAAACTTGTGGAGTTCATGCAGCTCAAATGCTGCTGTCAGTAATGCTAAAGAGATGCACATCAAATACTAAGACATTCATAATAATGTTTACTCAATTTAAAAGAGAAGCATTTTCACAGTGGTCTCACAGACTGTTTATTGTACTCAACGCTGTAACCAGGGTTTGCGAATTAGTGCGGTATAGGGTGGGATTTTAAGAATTGTGCTATAATAACACCTACAAATGCAACTCATTATATAAACTTTAAAAGAGACAGACATATAGATGTTTGTGAAAGGTTTTATTTAATAAGATGATGTTTTACACTTTACAGACATGTACACTCTCTCTGTTCTGTCTGTTTTGGGGATGGACATTGTTAAATTAGACCTTATTTATTGCATCACAATTTGTTAATACTTTACTATAGGCTAGGTAAGTTTATTATTTGTTTATTATTCATGCAACGATACTTATCACTGTAATAGCTTTCATTAATAAGCATTGCTAATTCTTGCTCTTATTAATGTTTTTAGCATGACTTAGTGAAAGGTTAATTACTAAACTGAATTAAATAGCATAGCCTTCTTCATGGCCAGTGTTTGCATATTTGGCATATTGCATAATATAACCTACTTGCTCTACAGATCAGGGGTGCGTTTCCCAAAGCCAACTGTGGTCGCAAGTTTCGTCGTTACCAATAGAGTTCAATGGCCAATCGTGATCATCCTTTGGGAAATGCACCCCTGTGTAGTAGTGTTATTATGCTACTGTTTTTGATAGTGTTGATTCAGGTACTATCATGATGATCATTACGCTTGTCTTACTGAATGTGGTATCCTGTCAGCAATAACTTGCTCATGATGTCTAAGGGCCACAGATTTCAGCATTAGACTGGCATTGCAGTGTTGCAATAATAAGTTGTTGGAATAAGTTGTATTTTGGAAATAACATAAAGATTTCACTAACCCTAACCCGCAACTTCCCATTTCATTAACTTCCTAAAGTGTAGCATTAAATGAAAAAAAAAGTCCAAAGACGATTATAATAACTGGATCTGGAGACTGCACCCTCACTCACAACCCTCTCGCAAGCCCCGTTCACTCTGCCAGCGTCTCACAGTGACATATCGCTCTCCACAATTTTCACAAACTTATTGTACATGCAGACATTCATAGGAGGAGTTTTAAATGGCTAGTTGTTATTCAGAGAACTTCAAATTTTATTTTTGAGTATGAACAATTTACAGAGGTCTGGACCGCAGTCTGGACCTTTGTACTCAAAGACATAGGCTTAATGTCTTATCTATTTTGAGTATTTTCAGTCTAATGCAGCTTGAAACCAGCATCAACATATGGATAATCCATTTGGCATTCAACTAATATAATTTACCTGCACTTATATTTTTCATTTTGCTTCCATCTGGCTAGCACATTGTGTTCCTCTCTATTTCTTTATATAGAAAATGAATTGGCTCTTTAAGAAGTGACAGATGTAGCGGCAGAGGGGGATGATGTGATAGTCTGTCGAAGTTCTGGGTTTACGACCAATGTTGAGGCATCCAAGTCATTTTTGGATTTCACTTAAATGCCACTAAAACCAGCAGAGAATTATGTGCCCATAATCATGGCAGTAATATTGCACATAATGACTGGTCCCCAAAGGCATACGTCTTACAGTCATTTAATGAGATTTTAATGTCCATTAAAAGTATTCGCTCATTTACTGACTGATGCTGTAGTTTTATCAGTCAATTGTAATTATTTCTTAATGCAGATGTGCCTGCACAATTCATTTTTTTTAATGAATGATGTGTGTTGTAATCTGAGGTTACACCTAATTTAGATGGTCCTCTTTAGACATTCCACTACTAACTTTGTAACAACACGTCAGCTAACTCTTATTAGAGTATTAGTAGACTGTCTGCTTAAGATCTGCTAACACTTTATTTTGATGCTCCCCCATCAGACACTCTACTGACTATAAGTATCTTTGCAACTATGTCAACTTCTTCTACTAACCAAAACCACACCTAACCCTAATCTAACAGACTTCTAACAGTCTACTAGTCTACTAATACACTAATGAGGGTTAACTGACATGTAGTTGCAAAGTTACATATAGTTACTGTAGTAGAATATCTAAAGTGGACCATCTAAATAAAGTTCAACCTATTCAGATTATCTAAATAGCTGCTGATAAGGGAAATATTTCTAAAAAGCTGTTGACCATGTCCACCATTTTTGCACAGGAAAAACGATATAGTTCATTAAACTTTTGCATTGTGTGATATAATAGCAAGGAATATTGTCACAATGAAACTATCTCTGAACTACGAGCAATGTGATATTCAGGTCAGTGAACAGCTTATAGTCAGAGAAGGTTCTTTGAAAAAACTGAAGATTTGTTGTGCGCTCATACCTCATACATATTCTTTGCAAATGTTTGTTTAGCCGGAAGTTAATAAAATAAAATAATCCTTTAATAAAAACTAAAAAGGATGTGCTCTGTCTTGGCTAACCGAGCACTATGGTTACTAGGACTATGGATGTGCTGTAAAAACAAGGACGTGGGGATTCAGTCTTCAATCAAATTACACCCAAATATCCAAAGATATTTTTTACAGCTCAATCTCTTCAGGTTGAGTATCAGTTTATATGATCAGGTCACAAAATGTGTCTGAAAACAAGCCTGGCCTCTGAACTTATGCAGAGAGGAAGTTTTCAAACTTGTTATGAGATAAAGAACTCTCTGCGTTTCCTTCATTTCCTCAGCTATGACTGAAGTGTCTAGCAGCATTTGTACTGTTTTATTTATGCCAGTCTATAAAACAAAGTTATTGCAAACTTTTCTCGAGTAGATGGTGTTCTTATGACTTCAATGTTGTTCCCCCCATCCCCCACTTCACTGTACAAGTATGGAGAAACTTCCCTAGTTGTTGAAGAATCAGGTTTTTATAAATATCGTGCTAAAGAACATTTAGAGTAAAGTGTTTTGCCACCAGTTGGCCAAGGTCACAATCTTCGAGGGACTGGGCTCTCATTTTTCTCTTCCCACCCCTTCACCTTTTAAGTCACCATATGAAGCGAAGAAAAACACATTGCTGAAAATAAAAATAACCGTTGCTTCCCTCTCAGTAGGGAATACAAGTGCTGGAGAGAGATAATATGGTTGATGCATGGTGGGGCTGCAAAGTTGGACTGACTAGAACGTTCTAACACGCTTTTTCGTGATTTGATCTGATTGTATGAATATTGCAAGGGAATCTTTTAGCGTCTGTAAGGTCATTGAAATGTTGATGTGCTGAGATTATAGAGGAGGAGAGTGAAGAGTTTCAAGACAGGGAATGTTGATTGGGCGGAGAGGTCATAAAATATTGAGGCTTGTTTTTTTCCCACTGGAGTGCATATTTTTGGCTGAAGTGAAAGAGTCATGAGAAGATTTCTAGCGATCAAAAACCTGTCTGTTTCTCCTCCCATATCATTCTGGGAACTGTGATGACAGCTCACATGCATTGCATGTTTTTCAGACTGAGTGCATGTTTTTTTGTGTTTTTGCCTGAGGAAAAAAAAATATTTAAATATACTTTGATTTCAACTCTTAATTTTTTTTTGTCATTTTAACTGTTATTACAGTTAATATATTTCTAATTCACTTTCCCATATAAGTTAAAACTTATATGTGTATATATATAAATATATACACACACATATATATATATTAAAAATATATATATATATATTATTTACAAGAAAAATGTATTTAAGTTTTGTAAGAGTAAAAATGATTTAAAGGGGTGATGAACTGAGAAATCAAATTTTCCTTGAGCTTTTGACATATAAGAGGTCATAATACTATAATAATATCCTGTAAGTTTCAGAACTGAAAACTACCTTGTTAGTCCAATAAAAGCTTTAATAGACATCAGGCTCAGCAAACGACTCGTTTTTCAAAGTGGGGAACAATGACGTCAAAGAGGATAAAACACCGCCTCCACAAAAGAAGATCAACGCCTACTTCAGCACGGCCTGTTTAGCCCCGCCCACCGATTCGCCCAAACATGCTAAATAACATAGGACGACATGATGATTGCTAAACCGGATCGAGCTACTTCCAAGCAATAAACATGCTGTTTACTAAATATTGTGCGTGCCTGTTTGTGGAAGAAGACAGTCTGCATAAGCTTCCTTCGGATTCCAGCATGGTTAAACTTTATTAAATCAGTCAATCACAATTTCCCGACGGATCTGCCAGCAACATGTAAGTAACCATGTGTACTCTAATGCCTGATCTGCGATCAGTGATTTCTGATGTTTAATAATTCAAGTTCAGATATTTCTCTTAAAATCGTTCAATACTGTTTATGCATCAGTGACTAAACGATCAACTTCACATAATTTCTCGTAGTATTATGAAAATAATCTTTTTAAAACTGTTATTAAATTATATATAGAAAGCGATCAAAGAACGATCCCTTTCCATTCGCCCAAGCTGTCAATCAAACAGCACAGCACGAGCCGCGAGAGCTTATCTGGACACTTACCAAACTCGTGATGAAATAATGACACTGTTACACTACACAACGAAGCTCTTACTGTGTATTCACATCGTGTTTGCATTGTGATTTGGTGTAAGCTTTTGTGAGAGTGCAAAAATTGCGTTGCAATGATAAGATCTTTATTCACGCGATCAACAGACTGTCTGTCATCTGCTCAGTGCTCATCATGCTGCAACCTTTCATGCGATGTAATAGATTTAAATATAATGCTTTAAACGATACTTTTCACGATTTGTTAATCTCGATAGCTGTAATAGTAAAAACGTAGTAAAAGTTTTCGAGAGAGTTCATGTAATACTAGCTATTTCATATGCAAGCATGTCAGCCAATCACAGCAGTGGGCGATTGCACCGCAGTCTCACAGCAGACACGCCCATTAAAACGGAGCGTTCAAATCTGAAGCTGAAATCAGGCTTGGAAAAATGGCTTTTATTTATAAATTATGACAATTTTTGATGTAAAAATCATACTAACATTATAAGGGCACCCCAGGTAACATTATATAATAATAAAACAATCCAGTTCATGACCCCTTTAATGCCTTGTAATTTATGGGCTCAAATTACATAATTCTCCATGTGAAGCATCAATAACAATAGTTTCAATATTATTTAAAAAGTTTTTTTATATTATATTATATTTTAGATGATATATTACATATATTTAGATAATGTATTTTTAAAATAGTATATAAAATATAATTGAAATATATTAAAAATCAAAATATGAAGGTATGAGCAAAAGTGATTTATGGGCCAGAAGTCCCAGAATTCCCTGTGTGAACTATCACAGTTGTTTAGATTTTATTTAAAATGAGACATTTTTAGTCCTATATTTGTTTTCAGTTACGTACATTGAATTGTTTTATTTTGCAATTTTTGTTTGTCAGTTGTACCACCTGCTTTATTATCAGAACATTTTACAGTAAAAAGTGATTTTAAAAGCTCAATTAGGTTGATGTATTAACATAATAAAATTAAATGACATAGGAGCACTAAAAAAGTAAAAGAAAAGAGCACGTATCACATACGTATCACGTAAGGTATGTCCTATAACGTGTCCTATATGTGTATGTTAGCATATATAACCCAGCTGTCACAGCTGTAAGGTATTTTTTAGTCAAAACCAGGTCAAGCAATCCCCTGTAACTTTGTGCCGGATCCTGTTTATGGACTACATCATCCTCTCTCACCCTTCACTCAACTGTACAAAAACCCGCAGCAAAATGCTGCAACTACTGTAACTGGCATCATCACGCTGGCTTGTGCGATGTCCTGCGGCTTCATTAGGGACCGTACACATGCAAACATTTGCTCCGCACGCAGTATTTCGGCACTCAACTTAAAAGAAACTTCATCAGACGAGACAATCAACCAAAACAAAGTGTTCCCTCGCTTGAACTCCCTTCAAAATTCCTTAAAAGCATCATGTCACCCATGAACAACATTGTGTCTCTTGACAAAGCATTCAGCTTGTCTCCCATCTGGCGAATATTGCACATCCTCCATTATGCATAAACTCACTAACCACAAAGAGATTTGCAGCAGCCAGAACTCCCAGTGCCAGGTCATTTTAATCACGGTGTTATGAAAACTTCATGAGTTTTTGTGTTTCTTTCCATGTGTTGTTTTGTGCTAACGGCTTCATTCAGTATACAACAGGATACAGGATATTTACCCACCTCTGGGAGACTGACAACACAAATCCCTTTAGATGAAAGTCAAGAGTATAACCTGCTTAAAATAGCTTCCTGGAAGGCTGTTGCGTGCTTGTGTGCAGTGTTGGAGAATGTTACTTTTAAAAGTACCATGTTGAAATATTGTGTTACTTATTATACAAGTAATGCATGTTATATTATTAAGGTTTATTGACATGCACAATAAATTACTTTTGTGTCTTTAAGGTAACTCTAAAGAGAAATCACTTGAACAATAAACAAGTTACTTTACTCATTTGAAATCTGATCAACTAATATGATGTATTATTTCTAAAACTGTTTTTGTGTTTGTGTATGTATCTATTCGTTAAAACAGTTCGTTCTGGTACTCTTATGAGTGAGTCATTGAATCATTCGTTCAGTTTTATCATTCAAAAACATCGAGTCATTTAGGAATGAATCAGAGGACTATCTTGATGAGTGGGTCATTGAATAACCTACTCAACCAAATCATTTAACAACACTGTTTCATTTAGGAACGAAACATTTCTGTCTTAATGAGTCTTAATTATTTACTTAATCAAATAATTAAAATAACGTTGATTCATTAAGGAATGAATCAGGGGTCTCTTTATGAGTGAGTCATTGAACCATTTACTCCAAAGGAACAAAACAAACAGCTTTTATTTATGAGTCATTGAAATATCCATTCAAGAACACCACTCCTGACGTGGTTCTGCTGTGGTGGATCAAATGTAGACATCGTAACTGACAATACTGTGTTTGAAATGTATGTTACTCAATATTAACTTATTGTTTATTGATCTGTTGTATAAAAGCAACATCATGATAACAATATGGCTTAAATATACTGACACACTACAAGGCAAATGGCCATAGGGATGTCTCAAAACCAAATAGTTACAGATATCAGACGTTAATTAAAACCAGTTCAGAAACACAATTTACTGTAGCCCCAATGTGTGAAGCCTTTAACTCAGACAGATAGCTGCTTATCTTTCTTTATTCATCTGTGGCTGAGCTCAATATCCCATCTGTAGTTGCCTATTCTCCAGTTCAAACAAAAGCCTTGGCTGCGGTGCTGTGCAGTAATTTGATTATGGTTATTGAATGAACATTAGACTACCAGGGCTCCAGCCAATACACGCTGCTGAACTCACCTGTGGGCGCATGGTTTGTTGCGATTTGAAAAAGATCCAACACAAAAACAGCGGTTTTAATTGCTTCAGGGGTTGTTTGATTTGCCTCTCAGACAATGATAATGTCATAACACTTAGCTTTCAAAATCTCTTGGTCCCATTGCAGATGTTTTTGTCTGGTTTTGGCTCGTTCACATGTTTATTTATTTTTAATTGTCTGATCTTTGTCCCACAGGTGTACTGAGCCTGCCGGACAGTCTGAACCTGCACCGTGACCAGCAGCGAGCAGGAAAAACCGGAGAGAGCCATACCTACAGCCAGGCTGAACTCCGCACCATTGAACAGTCCCTCCTGGCGACCCGCGTGGGGAGCATTGCAGAGCTCAGTGAGTACTCATGCCTTAAAAATGTGTGTTGATGCATTTTTATTGAAACTGGAAGTTTGGCGTTGGGGTCCTTTATGTTCACAAAGGCTGCAATAGGCCTATATCACGAAAAAATTGAAGACCGGAAGTACGTCTTTTAGTAGGGATACGGCTCTTCCGGTTAGCTCTTTACAATGGCGGAGTCCGATAGATACCGCTGGACCAAATCTCTCCGCAACCTGCCTGAAGTCACATATGACGATGTGGTTCGGATGGTAAATAAACTCTCAAGTGGAAAAGCGTGAAAGCTGAGTTATGGCTGTCTACGTCCTGACGCAGAGCAACCCGGTGCACTACAACAACAGCGTTTCTATGGTACCAGCGAGTTGGACCAATCAGCAGACGTCGCTGCTACGCTTAGGATTGTGGGTAGTGTAGTTTTTTTCCATAAGATCGCGGATAAAACATGTTTTTCTTAAAACAAGGTTGATTTCATACGAACTTATACCTTCTACAGGAGCAAAAACCTTCGTTTCACAACCTCATAGCTCCTGGTCAGTCTACCTCGGATGGTTTAGACATTATGGCTGATAATCTAAATCCTTATGGAGAAATACCGTTGACCGGAAGTTCTGAATCCCTACTCCGCGTTCCGGAAGCAGGAAGTGTGACATAGGCCTATTATTTGATCAAAAATACAGTAAAAACACTGAACAAGAAATATTGGTGTTACAGTTCAAAATCACCATCCTCCCCCTGATTAATTTTTTTAAAGTTAGACATCAACCTTCTTAGTATTCCTCAATTTATTCATTATCAACAATATAACAAAAAAAAAATTACAAAAAATGCGTTTCCAATTTTTTTTTTTTTTAAGTATATAGGGTCGCTAGCGACCCGAGGCATGTAATAGTGTAAATATTTTTTTCTGCACTACAGTAATCGAACCTCTCTGTGCTGATCTTGTAGATCGGTTGTTAGAATTTTACTTTTTAATAAAAATACTAAGTGGTGGAGGAGCTTTTCCATTTAGGATCTTAAATATCAAACAGCCATCAGTGTATTTTGTCAGATTTTTCCAGCTAAGGAGATCATATTTGCCCAAAATATCACAGCGGTGGTTAGCATTGGATTTTGTGTCTAGCACTTTGTAGGCCTGCTTATACAAGGAGAGAATGGGCTTCAAAGTTGTACCTTTAGCTAGAGACCAACTTGTCATACAGTATGTTAAATGAGGGATAATCATTGAATTTAAATATAATTTTTAATCGGTTAAAAGTCAACATTGGGTCAATGTTTAAATCCAGTCCAAATTTTTGTCCCACGCCATGTGGATTTTAGCGACGACCCTTGTCAGATGTCCATTTTGTGTCAGGTCCCTGAGCTATTTGACATCTGGATGATCCACTGAATTAGCTATTTTTAGTCACTTGTGTGGGTGTATGAGGCCAGTGGTCAGCAACTGTAAGGCCCTACCCTAACTGAGCGGGGTGTGTCTCTCTAGTGTCCACCGGATGGTCGTCAGACTGAATAACAGCTCTTTGTATGTTTGTCTTGGTGATGGTGGTTAGCCTGTGTGGCAGTGGATTTCAGAGCTTGTCCGTACAGCAGAACTGCACCCACGGTCATTTTTTAATCATAGCAAACACACACAACACCCAAAAAGTTAAGATGCAGAGCACACACTATCATCTACACTGATTATGTCTCTTAAAGTGTGCCTGCCAAATGAAAACGTGTGACCCCAATGAGGAGGTGAAATTCGATGTGTGCAGAGGGACTTGAGTAAATTACAGAGAGCCGGTGACCCTTCTGTCATTCTAATCAACATTGCATTCTGCTTGGAAACAGACACATCAGATTTAGCAATGTGAAACAATAGAGCTAATAGAGATTGTTTGTTTTGTTTATTCAATTCCTTTTGATTGGGTGAGGCTCACAAAATCTATCAATAATATTTCTGTCATATTTAAAATGCAACTAAAAAAAAAGAAATAATTCTTAAGTAGAGTTAAGCACAATTGTCTCCCCCAAGTAATCAAGCAATCAATCAATAACATTTTGTATGAATTATGTATTATATTTAAATATATTATTTAAATTATTTTATATATAATTTATTGGTATTTATTAGCATATTTAAAACTAAAATAGTCCATTTGAAATGTCCTTCATAAAATTGTGTGTATTAATTATATTTTATTATATTTCAATATAATATAAATTTCTATTTGTGTAACTGCATGCATATTCTGATTAGAATTCAAAATCATTGTATTACAGTATTTTTTCTGTGTTTTTTTTTTTTTGTTTTTTTTGTGGTGGTGGTGCTCAATAGCCATTATTATTGAATACTAAACAGACCTAGACAGGCAAAACAAATTAGGTGGGTTATTTAAGATGCTGCAGGGTATTTGTGTTATTGCATGTATACGAAGTATTACCACAGATGTGAAGTTGCTTTCATAATGCAGCATTTGTTATGTAACCATGCAGAACATTAGCTATTTCACCAACAGATGAGGCATAATAATCAGACGTAATTGACTTTTTCCTCCTTTACAGCTTTGTGTGCACAATGCACAATAAACATCCATATATTGATTGCAAACCCTTCAAAAGCCACCTAATTGACCATTTACTAATTATGGCATATTTTCACACTGTATAATAAAATATAAAAGTCTGGATTATGCAATTGCTTTTCTGTTGATGAAAAGATCTCATGCATATTCATTTCCCTTTGAATCATCTCAGTTTTGGCTATGCGAAATATCGTTTGTGTCTACTCTAATTATCTCACAATGTCCTTATCACAGACATATAACTATCAGTGTGGTGTATTGCAAAACAGTACTTGTTAGAATGTGTCCAGCATTTTTATGAGCATCCTGGCGTCTTTCAGTGTGAAACCATACGCCACTGTGGTTAAATTAACTAGGAAACATGATACATTGTGGGCAGTTAACAATGAGGCCCAACCATTACAGACGTCACTGTACTGAAGGCTAGTTATGGTACATCTGTTGATAGAAAGTTTTGAAAGGAACATTTAAGAAAAAAAAAAAAAAAAAAACCTTGGTGGTACAACGCGTGTGTGTTTGTGTGTGTCTACAAAGAAAGTGTGAGAGCTACAATATCAGTGATACTCTAAGTAAACAAGCAAATACTTTTTTATAGTAAATGTCTCTAGAGTTCGCCTTCGAGCCCCCTGGCAAAAATCATCCATGGTGTTTTACCATATTTATTTCTCTCAAAAAATGTTCAGGATTCTTTTCTGTTTATATTCCAGTGTAGGGAAATTGTGAGAAGAAGCTCCTTTTAAAATATGGCCTTAATTCAGACACCTGTCTCTCCACCTGCTCCAAGAATCCCCTTAAGAGTTCGGCCTACACTGTGCTTTCTCATTGGTTAACTAAATTATTCCCATCTAAAGTTCATTGCTGAAATCTAAAAATGAATTCAAGGGGCAGATATATTCATCCATCTGTCTGTCTGTTTCTCTGTCCGTCCTTCAGTCAGTCTGTCCATCCGATTGTTTTTTTGTTCATTCATTCATCCATCCATCCATCCATCCATCCATCCATCCATCCATCCATTCTTACTTTGCTTATCTTTGAAAAATCCCCAAAACATGCTCTTCTGGAATTAAAAAATCCAGAATGAGCTGCTGCTTTCAATATTTGGGCTGAAATAAAATGAACTAATTTATTAGTTTCCTTTATCAGAGGAGTTTAGATTATACATGGAAAATTAGCAATTATGGGATATTAATCAAACCACAATCTTGACAAGGCAAAGAGAAAGCCCCTCACTGCTTTTGGTAGGATAACTTATAGCTTTAATAAGTGTAAATTGATATAGTAACACAAAGTAAAAAAGAAAAAAAGAAACTAGATGGCTAATTTTAATTACAGACCTGCTGCTCAGTCAGACTATTGTGTCTAATAGTCATGCATTGGAGACTTTTTCAAACCTTTTTTACCAATAATATTTTTCCTTATGTGTAATTAAAAGAAAGATTCCACTGTTTAAGATGTGAGCTTAATACGCAACACAAATTAAAAGTGGGTTTTGACTGATTTATCATCATGGAAATGAAATTGCATGGCAAGTTTGTAAGGTTTTTTATACATTTCTAAATTATAGCTGTTATATACATGAAAAGTTTCCTTTTTATCTAACTAACACTTAAATATCACCAGCAGTTCTGATGATAATGACGTCCAGTGTCGGCGAGAGAAGTCAAATTAGCTCCATTTTAAATGAAGATGGTCCAATCAAAACCTTTTGCCTCCATCCTCTGTGATGTTTCCTGGTGGGTCTGAGCCATCCGGAAACACACCAAGTGCCACTTCAGCATCAGAGCAGCTGTAAAATGCTTAGCAAGTTTAGGTAATTCACACTACACCAATAGACGGCGACCAGTGGCAACAGACACATTTGTTGGGTTTTGTCGGATTTGTGTGTTACGTTGGTGTTGGTCGTTGCTTGTTTTCAACGGTATTTCTATATTGTGTTCAATCGGTATTTGTCGGGGCATGGAATGTCTGAGAAGTGATTTACTGTAATCTGGTGATTATTGACATTAGGTCGGTGTCTGTCAGTGCAGAGCAACATTAGAGTAATTTTAAGTCATTTGAAAGTGAAAAAGGAAATTGAAAGTAGAAAGACATAGTGTGATTGTTCAATTATGGACACATTTGACTACTTGAAATCAAGTGGAACTTAAGTGGGAGTCCAACTTAATGGATGCATGTTTCATCTGTTAAATGTTAAAAGATTTCTCCTGAAATAAAGTTCTTATATTTATATTTATACTTGAAACTGAGCAAACATATTGATGACTCATCCTGCACTACACAAAGGATGAAAATGCCCCTCCCCTGAATACCGTCTGCACCCGACTAGCAAGAAATAAATAATAGTTCATGGTTATCTAACTAAAATATATTAATTGTTTAAAAAAAAAAAGAAAACTGGTAATAAAATTATAATATCTTGAATTTTCAGTTTGATTCCATTGCCTGCTATAAAAATATCTATAATGAAAGCCTTTTTGCTCTCAGTTATTTTAAGAGACTGTTTTATAGTAGGCTACATCTATGCCAATGGCAGTTTGAACTCTTTCAAATGGCACATATCTGCCAAGAAATGTAAGGATCATTTTACAGCTGATTGGTAGAAGATTTATTATTGCATTCCAAAACTGTACTAGTAAAACTTTATGTTCAGCTCTGATGCTGACCAGGGGTGTGTTTCCCGTACAACGACTTAACTCACTGGTTCACTACCATAGTACGATGCATCGTTGAAGAAATCAACTTGCCAGTCACGACTGTTTCCCAGAACCGTATTGTCGCAAATTGGTCGTTCAACCATGTTGGTTAATGATGTCACGCAGGTGGTGGAGTAATAACTTTGTTTAATGAATCTGTTTGAGATCTAATTAATGCTATATGTTTTGCTATAAATCACGAACATGGCATCTGAGGACTATTTCTATATTTTCTCGGTTATTTTGCTTTATTTCCAGATTCAATCATAGGTTCGTTCTTCACATGCGCACTCTTCAAAAACGGTGCTTTAAATCTCTTGACAAACTAAAAGACGTAAATGACATTTGTATGTATTCTAAATAAAAGATAGAGATTGTAATGAATTGCTTATTTTGCTTAAGACAAGGATTTATTAAGTCCATATGTCATGCAAACAAGAACAAGAATCCACAGTTTGCGAATGTTTGTTGGAACGATGGTTTCGGGAAACACCAACTCGTTAAACTATGCTGATAACGACGGAACTTGCGACCATAGTTGGCTAACGATGCTTTTGGGAAACGCACCCCAAACAGACAAGGGCAAGTGAGTCATTTTCATCTGCACAAACTGCATCAACTCCTGACCTGCCACTCTTTCTGCAGGTTGCCCACTGCTGACAGACAATGTGCAGCAATCACCTTTCAATAACCACAATTAAAAGGGCATGGTACTTTAACAATGGCTTTAATAATTTATTCTAATTAGTTCACCTTATTAGCCTGCACCTTATAAAGAGCATTGCTTGTGATGACATGCAGATGATTCAAGCGCATAAATCCACCGAGCTAAATGTACTGTAAACCTCCTAATAGTTAAAGTTTGACAACCCTCATGTTGTACAAGATAACTCAAACTCCGCCAGTATGGCACATAATTGTATTTGATTGTAGCGTAATTAACTTTGCTTACATAAAACTGGTGCTAATTTAGAATAATTGCCTGTAATAGTGAAATGAATCAGTGTTAGGTTACTTAACACTTTTGGAACACATACTACAAATAAAATTCCAATGCTAACACTTGTCCTAACCAGGTGTGACTTGTTAAAGCGAGTTTCAGACATATTTTGTTGATCATTTTTCTACACTGGTCCATAAGCAGTCACAGCCAAGCAGAAGATATTTAAAAAGTTTCTTCGCACAGCAGTTTGGTGTTCAGTGTGGACAGACAAGCTTGTCGCTGGATCAGCATGTGTCAGCAGGGAAATCACATGCTTGATTTTTATGCATACATTTTGATGACAACGTGCAGTACAGTATTAAATATGCATTTACCATATGTCTGAATATCGATATTATAAATGTGCACTTGAGCTGTGCTTCTTTCTAGAAAATGAAGCGAGCGCCTTCAAGATTTAATGGAGGCAAAAAGTCTTGTGCTGTCTCAATGGAAAAATATCCCATGAGCAGTGCAGCAGATTGCATAGCAAGGTGCCTTTATTTCACGGTCAAAGGAAACCCGGTAATTATACTGAGAGGGAGTAATTATAAAGGCTCCAGCACTATTTCCTGCTGCTTTCACTTTGGTAGTTAATACTGAGACACCTCCATTTGTCACGTTCGTGGAGACAATCTTTTATGCAGAAATCCCAAACTTGCCTGAGATCCTAGGGGAAGTTGTTGTCAATACGATAGCAATAGTTTTCAATACAGCAATTGGATTATGTGTGTAGTTTAACTTTTACTGTACTTAATATAAGAATAGTTCACTCAAAAATAATTTACTCACCATCATATTTTTTTCGAACTCATATGACTTCATTTCTGCTGTGGAATACAAAAGAAGACATTTACATGTATTCATTTAGCAGATGCTTTTTAGCATTTAGCAGTGTGTAAATGAAGAGCTCCTCTGAGTGTCTCATAGAGGTTTGTTGTATAAACTTTGCTAATGAGCATCCTCTTCAGACCAGACATATTAATACTTTAGTCTTGTCTCTCAGCACACAGCAGTGTTCATGAATACACATCTTCCATTATCTTCCCCCCCCCCCCCCATGAGATGAGTTGCTTTAATATCCAACATCTGTACACATTTCATCATAAAATGTGATTTTGGGGTGTAAAGGTAAGCCAGGCTACCACTCAGTAATCCTGCTCTGGCTTCTCTGAAACCACTGCAAAGGTTTCCCTGTGGGAAATGTACCATCATATCTGCATAAAACATGAGAACAGCTTAGAAAGCAACACCCTTGGCAGATGGAATCAGGGCTTAGGGTTGATTTAGGTTAAACAAAAATTTACTTGAATCCATGTTACACTTTGTGGTTACTGTATTTTGCATGCCTGGGATTATGTGATTTAATGTCAATAATTAAAGATTATACAACAGTTTGTTCCAATCCACAAATTTAATATACAGTCCAACTGCGCTGGGACTTTTTACTGTTTGTGTCACTCTGCTTTTCTGTATTTGTGCCTTCCAGGCAGATTGTCAGTATGTGCATCTGTGCAATAGTTTTCAGTGACTCTTTCAGCAAGTTAAATCGATTTGCCAGTTGGTAGTAGATGACTGTCATTAGTGAGTCAATAATTTATTCACGCAACAAACTTTTGAAATGTGTTCATTCAATAAGGAATAGAACAAGTGCCCATCTTTATGAATAAATAATGAATCGTACTTATCATATTTGTTAAAAATGCTAATTCATTGAGAAGCGTAATTGAATCATTAATTTAATAAGCCATTCAATAATTCATAATTTGTTGAAAAACACTGATTCTTTCATAACGAAACAAGTGACGTGTTTATGAATGAGTCATTGAATCGTTCACCTAATCAATTTGTCCAACAAAACACGTATTCATTAAGAAACTAACAAGTGACAATCTTTCTAACAAGTGACAATCAAGTGAGTCATTGAGAAATAAGTGATGAATGATTCATTGAATCTTTCACTTAATAAGCCAAGCAATCATTCACTTAATAAATTATTAAGTGAATGATTGCCGTCTGCGTTCATTTAAGTAAGTTATGAACCCTATGATTCATTCAGGAATGAAACAAGTGACTGTCTTCACAAATAAGTAATTGAATCAATCACCTAAACAATTCTTCAACAGTTCTGTTGTGACTTTGTATGGAACTTTGGTGGAGCAAAACTACATAAAGTAAACTGTAAGTTACTCAATAGTAACTTCTTGTTTATTGAATTGTTGTATAAAAGCAAAACCACACTCCTGATTCTAGTGTAAATGTGCACAGATGGAATGACACAAACAGTTTGTTAAATTAAATTAAATTACAAGACTAGAACTGATTTATAACTGTCATTAGAATACAGTAACTGCACTAAGAGTGTGTAGTTATGGCCTCCCAAGGGTGGCTATTTGTTATGGATGTCATGTTGTAAATGTACCCATAGATGAGACACTCTGTGCTTCTGGCCTCTGGGTGATGGATGTTGTGAGTCGCCTTTGTTAATGGCGACAAGTCCTCAGCTAGATGAATCATGGCCCGCAGTGATAGTTTGCTTTTATAATTCCGGTCCACACTGCCACATAAGGTGGATGAGGCAATCATCATTCTCTGGAGGATTCAGTATGGCAGTCTCCAGAAAGCATATGCATACATAAACACACTGCATAATTTTGTTTGTGTGCGTGTGGCTTTTAAATGAAGGCACCTATTTCAGTGACACATTTGCTGACTAGTCAGGCATAACAGTGATTCACCGGCCTTGATCTCTTTCAGATTGCCTCGCTGATGGATAGACAATTGTTTACTTTGACCTTGAAACAAAATCAGAATCACTGATGGTGAGAGACCAATTTTTACCAATAAACAAAAACAAAATAGACTAAAAAAAGTAGAGAAATTTGCATTAAAAAAAAATTTTGCTTCCCATATAATTGTTCCAGTTAAAGTTAGGCTAACTCAAAAATTAGCATTTCAAACCCGTATGACTTTCTTTATTCTGTGGATCAAAAAAACACACAGAACCTGATGACGCAATTAGTGAGACAACAACAAACCGAAACTCCGGATGAGTCTTCTTGCATGTGTCCGTTTTTAACGCGTTTTGACTGCCGTACAGTAACATGAATGACAATTGAGATCCTACATTGTGACATGGCTGACAGCAGGGATCATGTTCGTACAGTCTGACAAGCAACAGTCTTAAAGGACTATTAGAAACCATACAGTGTGCACCCAGCGTAAGACATGAGTAATCAATAATCAGGGATTTATTTTAATTATTTAAACATAGGCTATGTTCCTGTATGTATTTGTCATAAGGCCTGGCGAGTTGTCTGTAAGGTGTCTCAATAAGGCTGAGGAGATTGTCTGACTCTGTAAATGCCATCAGTGAACACTCATGAAATAAACTTCAAAGGGGCCGTGCTTCTTTGACACTGAAAGGGCAGGAAAGGAGAAGGGGACACACTCAGTCTTTCAGCTTTGGCTTTGTCCTTTGGCGTCTCTTTGAAGCTTCAGTTTGTGGTTCATCATTATTAGATTCCATCCTACTTGAGATTCAAATCATTGAAGGTCACTTTCACTGATGGTTTCCTGTTCATATTGAATGGTAATGTGTTTACTAAACCCACTTTACTTCCGAAATGTGACATATTTCAATATTAAAACAGGATGTTCAGTAATATAAGCCGGGACAGAAATTGATTGGATCGTTAAACATGGTAGTTGAAAAGTAAGAGGGCTGGTGAATTGTCTTCTCCCTTAAGTAATTTGCATTGGGGACTGAAGGTATATCTTCAGTGTTCATTTTGCACTCGCTTACCTTCAAAGAATCCATTTTTCAATATTATGCAAAACTATACAGCAAGAAATACAAAAGTGGAGTATTATGGCTCAATATCGCACTTGGCTGAGTGGATGGGCTCGCAGGGCATCTCTGCGGCATCATATTTGACGGGGGCGTGATCTGTTCCTCATAATTACACCTCCTACTTCAGCATCTGCTGAAGGGAGAACAGAGAGGGAGTTCCTCCGAGTCATTCTTCATGATTAATGCAGGTGTGCCTGAGAGGCCTTTTGCGAACGACCGGAGAATAATTACTGCAAAGTACAAAGACGTGAGCATGCCTCCGCTCTCTCCCCTCTTTTAACACCCTCCAAGATACACCAGCCGCCAAAGATCTATTCGACTAGAGGAGGCCATGTAGAGGATCTATCATTTGGGCTGCCTGATTCTCTGTAGCAAGAGAAGGTGGAAGTAAAGGGGAATTTGTGGATCTATAATTGGAGCAATTTCAAAGCTGAATCACACCCAAAAGGCTTGGGTTGAAAAAACAGGAGCCTCTGTTGGATCCTGGTAAAGAGAATGTACCTCATTCTCCTGGAACTTGTCTGACTTGCCTAGATATGTGTGCCAACTATGCCATCTATCAGCATGTGTTTTGGAGCCCGCTGTGTGTCGATTATTATAGCGTAAAGTAGATTTTAAAATTTTCTGAAGACATTAGCTGCACCCCAATTCAAAGGCTGCATCCTTCGAAGGCAGATTGTGTCACAGCAGCACGACGAAGGCTGTCACAGTTCGAAGGTTCCTTCGAAAGCTGCCTACAAATGTAGAACGGGCAATGAAGGATACAACAGATGGATCCTTCGCGGCCTAGCCTACCCCAGAATTCATTGCACGCTGGAGACGACAGGATTTTTTATTTTTTTTTAGATAGAGAAATTGCCGCATTACACTTTTACGTAAATTCAAGTGTTGGGTTTCAACTTAAATATCTACGATACAAATGAAAAAATAAAATGTAAAGCGGTTCAAATGATGACTTGTATCTTACTAAGATGCCATTTTATAAAGATTATATATAAATCTATATAAATCTCAGTAATGGACCACAGTGAACATATTTAGAAAGGTTGTGAACCCTGTTTTGCCGTTGCTTTTTCTTTTCTTTTTTCTTGTACTTCTTTTTTCGGTTTTAGCTGTAGTTTTACTTTCATTTTGTCATTTTCATTTAGTTTAGTTTTCACTCTGTTGACTGTTAGTATTAGTTTTTTATAGTTTCAGTTTTAGTATTCTTGTGCTGCTGAAGTTAGTGCATTCAGTGATATCATTTAAATATCTTTATTTTAAGAAGTTTTAACGTTAATCCATTAACTAACAATAAGAAATATATTTGTACAGCATTTTTTTACCTTTATTAATGTCATGTTAATAAAAATGTTCACGGCCATGTTAGTTCACAGTGCATTAACTGCATAATATTCTTAATCAAAAGCTAAAATAAATGTTTACTAGATTTTGTAGTCTTTAAATGTATTTTAGTTTGTTTAAATATTTTCAAATGAATTTTTTATTTAGGTTTCATTTTAGTTTTTGATAACCATAATTACACTGATTCTTAATTACATAGACTCGATATATATACAACAGAGAAAATTAATAGAAAAACCTTTTTCTAAACATTTTTCCTCTCCATTATGTTGATATAGTGCAGCTTTGTTGATTAGATTTAATCATGATGTAAGTCTCTCAATGGTTTAGAGCCTTTGGCCAACTGTTTCTTAGTATTTTGACAGAACGGTCATATTTTGTGCTGACGCCATATGTTGTCTTCTGCAGAAAGGTCAGCGGCTGTAAAGCTCAGAAGCGGTGAGAATGAGTGGTATGCAGAGGTCTTTTACACTCCTCTGGTCCGAAGCTCCTCACACACTCATGAGCTCCAGAGGTGATTCACAGGTCACTCTTCAGCTGAGCCAAACTCTCACTGAGAGCAAGGGGGAAAAAAGTCGACAAAAATTTGTTTGCGATCAAACTAAAATCCGCAGACCCCCTGTTGAGCAACATGTTACTTGCTATTTTCCATGAAACGTAATGATATAACATAATTAGTTGTTTTTTAAATAGGACAACACATTAATGCAGTATTTTTCTACAGATTTGGTGTGCTCTTTGAATTACGAAGATTTTAATTCTGCCCTGGCTGCTTTTCTGCTGATGTTTGAGCTTCTCGTCTTCCTTGTGCAGCTCCAAGTCAGTGATAGTTTACCTTAAAGCAGCAGAAGCCAAAATAGAATCTGGTTCAGGCAGAATGTACAATGTTAACACTAACTCCCAGGGTGTACAGTGGTCACACTGGAATCAAATCCTTTGTCATTCTTGCTGAGAGAGTTGTTCCCTTTTGCACGGATCGGTGCTGAATAACAACAGCGGCTCGACTGCATGGTAGCTGCCACTTCACTCCTGCCTCACACACACACACCGGTACAATCTAGTGAAGGCAAGCTTCAAGTGAATGGTCCTTGGCAGAACTTGAAAGACATGTTTCAGACCATCTGGACAGGTGATGAAATGTGTGCTTCTTTTCATGAGCAGTGGAACATGCCAGTCTTCTTATCATGGTTTTTAGCAGTTTTTCATACAAGGCTTGAGAAAGTGATTTTATATTCAGTCGCATCTTACTCTCAAACTGTGTTCTTTCTTTCTTTCTTTCTTTCTTTCTTTCTTTCTTTCTTTCTTTCTTTCTTTCTTTTTATTTCGAACAACAAAAAAGATACAATTAAAATAAAATATAAAAATGCAATAAGGATCTTGCAACATACCGAAAGAAAAAAAAAATCTGTAAAGTATTATAACAATAATTACAATATGTTTGAAAAGGAGCGGGATGAAGCAGAAGCTTATTAAGAGTACAATAGTGTTAAAGTATAAAAATAATTATGTTATATTGTTACTTTTTTATGGACAGTAATGTGTTAAAGGGACAATAAGTTGGAATTTTCTAGTGGTGAAACTGTATTTTGCATTCAAACGAATAATGCTCTCCAGTGCCTCACTTTTTCAAATGCGCGTTGCATCTACGGTTGCCGTTATGTACCAAAAAGCTATGACAGGATGTGTTATAATAGCACTTCGAGTTTTCCTTCGGGTGAACAGGTTTGTTATTTAAAACAAAACTGAAACTTGAATCAACGAAAAAAGAATGCTACAGTATGAATTACTGACTGTGAAAAACATTACCAAGGGTAGTTAGCAGTAATGCCGCCTTTATTCGTTATATTTTTGAAGTACGTGCATTGTTAGATATCATTATCATCAGAGCCTTCTCTAACGTTTCTTTACTCCATAGCTGCTATTCGTCAAAGAGCCTGTTTAACTTACTATGAATAAAATAGATAATTAGATATAACTATATATGTTCTACTGTCTATATAAAGTTCACAACAAAGCAATGAAAAATAAGCTTGTAATTAAGACCGTAACATTGACTTACCTGTCGAGAAGAAAGCAGGCAACTTCAGCATCTATTTTGAAAGCTTTCTCCTGCATTAGCTATCCCAACATTAACCCTTGTTTTTGTAATCTCCGGTGTCACGTTTACGGTCTATTTTGGACTTTTTTGACGACGAGGACTCCTTATCCTGTGACTCATATGTATGTATGAATGAACAATGTATAAATAACCGTACAGTGCGTCCTTTTAAACTTGCCGTGGCAGTTTCATGCGCCTCTCTCTGCTCTGCTCCTCCGCTTCTGCTGGCTTCAGTCACATGACGCTGGCTCTGAACGAAACGCGTTGTGGAAACGCGTTGGCCTAGTACTTTTTGTCCCTCTCTGCTATTATAGTTTTTCAAGATGGCGGAACTACATGGAAGCCTCCGTGGACCTACCCGTCCCATGTATATAAAGATAATAAATTCTTCGTTTACGAGGATTAGTCTGATCATTGGCATAGGTATTTGTACACCATTGAGGGCATATTTATGATTAAAAATATTGATTTTAGATAATAAAATTTCTAAAAAGCTACATATTGTCCCTTTAAAGTTTGCATGAAACAAGTTGTGACAAGTTTCTTCCCTATTGCAACGTATATCCGAGTGAAACAGCTTCTCGACCAAGAAAAAATGTAGAAAGGGACTTGAATTTGTCCATCGAGAGGAGAGGAGAGGAGAGGAGAGGAGAGGAGAGGAGAGGAGAGGAGAGGAGAGGAGAGGAGAGGCCGCTGCAAGCAGGAGGGGAAGTTATTTTGATTAAAGATTACGAGGGCACATGAATTTTTAAAAGAACGTAATGATGCACATGGATAAATCATTTATAATAAATGCAATATTCCATAAAAAGATCATGGTGACTTTTGTGTTACTTTTTCTCACCATAGGGTGAAGTGTTTTGTGTGGCTTGCAGGGTATTTGTACATTGGAAGTATGAGATGTTTTTGATGTAAATGAAAAATGACACTCATTTTATGTATTTATTTATTTATTTTGTGCAAAAAATTCATTACTTGGGAAAAAAGTAATTGATTATATAAGGCCCAACTCGGCTCTCAAATATTCACTGTAACTTCCACACAAAAAAAGCTTTTAGGGACTATTAAAAATCTGTGCCTGATTGCCTTCTTTAAACCAGCTCTCCTCTATAAAATTTTAATGAGGGCTGTACTTGGAAAGAGTTGATTTGCCTTGGTAAGAAGGCTTTCCTTTTGATAATTCGCTAGGCCATTATAGAATAGCACAGTCAGTGTAGCTGTGTGCAGGAGAGGTGTGTGTGTGTGTGTGTGTGTGTGTGTGTGTGTGTGTGTGTTTGTTTGAGAAAAAGAGAAAGAGAGAGAAATGGAATGTTTGTGTGATGGCGAGTGATTTTCACCAGCTGCTTCTATAGTGCTTCATCCAATAAAATTAAGAAAGCAGCACACACTCACATGTACATGTTAACAACTTAAGGTTTAAAACAGTGTGCAGACTTCCTCTTGCTCGCTTTCTCGGTAATTGCGGTGTTTGTGTTTATGTATGTAAATGTGTGTGGATGTTGTTCTTAAAGAAGCAATTACATTTTCCTTGGTTTTGCCAAGAAGGCTCAGTGATTCATCCAAGATAATTTGATCAGTAAAGTTAATAATTTCTGTGTTTATGTGAATAAATAATAGGTCCCAATGACTAATAATTCTGTACAAGTGTTCTTATGTGGTCAAACATTTTTTTTTTAAATAACAGGTGTTTATAACAGGTGTTTTGTTTATAAATTGTCATATTTTTTGTTTTTTTTTGTATGTATATATGTGTATATGTGTTGTGTATGTATATTCAATTATTTAAGTTATATTAAATTGTTTATATGTTATTTTTTGTTTCTTATATTCAATATATATATACATATACTGTACATAAACATAACACATTACTTGTTTTTATGTCTACCAAGAGTATTGTTTTTGTTGTATTCTAAATTTTAGTCTATTTTATTAAACGTTTCTTTGTGAAAACGTTTGCACACAGTTGCACACCTTTTTCAGGCACTTCTGGTCACTTTAAAAGTGTCCGGAAGTGAGTTTAGATACCCAAGAACTATATTTTCTGGCTCTTCTTTTCTTGTTGGAATCGGTCTAAATTGTAGCTTTTGTCAGTTTAAGGTTTAATACACATATTTTGACATTTTGACAAGTTTCCTTACCATAAGATGAGTGATATCTCCTGAAACCCCTGCACCAGATTTGGGTGAGAAAGGGAAAAGGTTGTCATCCTGTAGCAGTCATTTCCTCCTTTAATGAATGTCTTCCTGTCAAATGTGCAACTGTCTGTCTTTTGTGCATGTGCTGATGTACAAGGCCTCTAGCTTTATGTCATAAACAGTGTAAAAGCTTTATTTGATGCGAAGCCGCAATCTTAAGGAAGTCTTTGTAAAAGGACATTCCCATACACTCAACCGCATATCTTTACCGCCCCCTGTAGGTGACCTGGTGTCTCGTGCCATGCATCAACTTCAGCCTCTGCACATCAAGAACCCCAGCAATGGAACGCCCGTACACGAGAACCGCACCGGCACCGTGCACTGGGAACCGGAAGCCCTCTACACGCTCTGCTACTTCATGCACTGTCCTCAGATGGAGTGGGAAAACCCTAATGTTGAACCCTCAAAGATTACCCTGCATACTGAGAGGTACAGAGTATGATGTGCATTAGCACCATGTTTGCCACAATAATGGAGTTAATCAAGGCAGCACAGGATGTCATGTAGAGTTTATGTAGATACATAAATCCCAATCTAATATTTTATTTGTGGTGTCTGCTAATGCAAGCATCACTGCTATAATTACTGGGTAGTTAAGAGTATCATATTGAAGCCACCCAAAACACCCAAGCAACCGCATAAAACACCTCTGCAGTGTTATACAGCATCGAGTGACCTGGTACATGATGGTGGTACATGATTTTTTCCAGATGACTTTTAGGATTATTGACACAGTCGGGGCTCAGGGAAGGCAAGGAGAACGGGATTTACACTTCATCTTGAATTTCCAGATGCATTGATTTAGCACAATGAAGATACAGTAGAACGGTTGACTACTGTTGGAGGAGAGCGTTAATGGATTGTTATGGAGTTAAGTTCAGCATCCGCTGCATCTTGATAAATCCATCAGGACTTCTCTTCCCAGGCTGCCCCACATCACTCAGATGTGATAAAAAGCCCCCTTCTAAGGACCCTGTGGGACGCCCATGCAATGCTCGACAGAATCAGAAAGCTGTCTGCTTCCCCAGAGAGGGTCTGCTCTATTTTATTCATTTCTTTCTTGGCCTCTCACAGAAGAATGGGAGAGTGGAGGAAGAAAGGAGAGAGTGAAAGATAAGAGAATGACAGAAAAAAAATAAAATAGATGGTAGGTGAGGACAGGAATAATGAATAGAGATGGAAAAAGAAAACAAGAGATCAGAGCGAAGGAGCGTCTGGAGGTGTTCAGAGCTCTGGCTTCAGATTGCAGGCTTCAGTCCTGTGGACTTTTGTTGATGTGCTCAGTGACATTTCATCAACCTTTCAACATTCCTACTGTAGAAGAATAATACACCAAGGACACGAACACTCGTATACACACTGTAATTATCGCCCTGTTTTGTCCCACATACTGTACTGCATAATTTCCAACATGAAATACACTGAAAGATCTTGGAAATATACTTGCTGGAAACGTCTATCCTAGATCTTGAAGACAGTTAATTGAAATTTTAAACAAGGAATCGTTCGCAGTTTGCCTAAAGCTCTAGTGTCATTTGTACTGTAAAGTAAGTAAGGTTAAGATTAAGTGGTTATGTGGAGGTATTTTTATATTATTTTAGTTAATAGGAAATAATGTTTTGTTTTTATATATAAATATGGTATTATAATAGCTTCTTGACAAAAAATATCTTATAACACCTTATATCTAACAATACATTTTATAAATCTAAAATGTAAATATATTTATAATAAATTATAATTCTATGTAATAATTATATTTATATTAAATATAATATAAATATAATGTGGTTTCAAGTGGTTTCCCCAAATTCAACTGAAAACGCATGACTTCTGCAGTCTCAAAATAATAGTCTTAAGCTTCTTGACAAAAAAGAAAATCTTATTTGAAACAGGAAGAGTTTATAAATATAAAATGTAATATATATATTGCAACAATAAATTATATTGTATATTCATTCATGAAGTCTTTATCATGGGGATTTTTCTTTAAAAAATATTTATTTCAAAACAAAAAGTATGTATTTTTTCCTTAAATGTTTGATTTGATCTTTTTATTGTACTACTCTTTAGATTAAAGTACCAAGCTTCCATAAATCAATGGAATATATCTCGGTAAAATATTTATGAAGACTTTGACATTTTTCAAGAGACCCTGAAGTGATTTTGATAAGAAAACTCCCTTCCTCTGGTTAAAGTGCAAAAAAAGAAAAAAGTCTTATTTTCCATCTAGATGTGGCTTCACTTTTAAACTCCAGACTGGAATGAGAACCACGTCCTTTTCCTACAAACATTTCTTCAAAGGGAGGGGAGCGGAGAAAAGCACATTATTCAGGCAGAAGAGAAACAGAGAAGGGTTTGCGGTTTGTTTTGGCAAAACTCGGATTCCTGGCAGGCTTTCTTGCGGTGGGTAGGTGTCCGGGGAGGAAGAGTTAGGATTGTGCAAAGCTAGCTGTTAGATGCAGGTCGTAAGAAGCACAATTATATGAAGATAGATGGTTTTGTTCCCAATATTTCGAGGGTCAAAACGCCTCCTTTTTATTTACGTCCAAGTGCGTGCAATAACAACTCTCAAATGTTTTCTCTAATTTGGAAACTATGATAACATGTTTTGTCCCACACATTGCATGCTTTTTAGCACAGAGGGGTGTGTGGAACAACTTTGACACAAAGACGAACAGAGATAATGTTGTGTGGGCGGACAAAAACGGTGAAGTCATTGCTTTTTCATACTTGAAAGCCATAAACTAAGTCCATTTCAACCAACTCTGTGCATTTCTCATATAGTCATGTTATATAGCTGTCACCATTATTTAATGTTGATCCACAACAACCTGACAAGACTCTAAACTCAGTTAAACAGCAGTAAAATAATCTGAATATGTTCATCGGATTTCATGGTCATGATCATTATGACTCACTGCAGTTGAGTCAGCTTCCTCATGTTCCTCAAACTTTGCCCTGTAAAGAATAGTTTTGAATATGTAAAAGTGATGTTTGGCACATTGAGAAAGTGTAATGGAAGCACATTTGCAGCCTTTTAATTCTATTTTTTGAATTCAAATTCGTCTGTTGGAATGAGAGTGTTTTTATGAGTCTCAAATGATCTTTTTCTGACTGAAAGCTTGTCAGTTTGGTAACAGGACTTTCATATCCGCCACACTAATTAGATGAAGCTTAGTGCTGGTAATTAGTATAAACTGTAATCCCACCAGAGAGTTTATGATTACTTCTTTAAAGGAAACAAACGTATGCTGACAGTCGAAGGTTTGGACGCACTGGACTGGATTTGTTTCTTATGATCTTAAAAACCTTTTGATCTGAATGTTTAATTCTTAAATACTAGGAATGAAGTTTGTTGACAAAAATAAATTATGAAATCAGTAAACTGCTTTTCTTATATTTTCTTCTGCCCCTGCAGGCCGTTCCTGGTCCTGCCTCCACTGATGGAATGGATCCGGGTGGCCGTGGCGCACACAGAACACCGCCGAAGCTTCTCTGTGGACAGTGATGATGTGCGTCAGGCAGCCCGACTGCTGTTACCCGGGGTGGACTGTGAGCCGCGGCAGCTAAAGTAGGTTTGGAAGGCAACGTCACTTCCATACATGCACAAACACGATCGGCATACACGCTATGCTTGTAGAATGCCTTTATTAACAGTTAGTCATTCATTAAAGGACAGAAGGACACACAAACACATAGACGCACACACACACACACACACACACACACAATGTACTCATACTGCATCGTATGAATTGCACAGAGTATTGTTAAATTCTTGTCTGGATTTAGTTTCCTAGTGACAGGCTCTGAAGTGCTATGTTTACATGGATGTAGTTATTTTGAGGAGCACCTTAACAGATGCTGGTTAACTTGGCAACAGTCTTTTAAAGTGTGTGTGTGTGTGTGTGTGTGTGTGTGTGTGTGTGTGTGTGTGTGTGTGTGTGTGTGTGTGTGTGTGTGTGTGTGTGTGTGTGTGTGTGTGTATTGTCTTTCTTCTAGCCTAGAAGCCTAGTAACAGTTTCTTAAAAAGAAAATGATGTTATATGAAAGAAATTAAAATAGATTTTTATAAATTATTTTCTAATCATTAGATTTTTTATATATAACAATATATATAATGTATTATATTATATATTCAATATGTATTATATATTATTTACATTATTATTATATATATATATGTATTATGTAATGTAATATATAAATTAAAACATATACATTACATAAATTTTAAATAATAAATGAATTAAATATTATAAATGTATCTAAAATAAATAAGAATTATGAAAGAATATATAATAAAAACATACCTAATTACAAGCTGCTAGGCTGAATCTAATTAGTGTGGCAGAATATGTAAGAAATGTATGTGTATTAAAAAAAGTAAATAAACACTTACCTTTTATTCAACAGAGCAGACGACTGCTTCTGTACCACAAGGAAACTGGACGCTGCATCCACAGAAGCAAAATTTCTGCAGGACCTGGGCTTCCGGATGCTCAACTGTGGACGAACTGACCTGGTCAAGCAAGCAGTCAACCTGCTCGGGCCAGATGGCATTAACAGTATGAGTGAACAGGTGGGCACTGATATATTCACACAAACACACCACACATTTTGTAGCATTCATGTACTATTCAGACCTGAATATAGTATATACTAGATTATAGATTTGCACCTTTATATCTAATAATAATATAATTAACAGGAGAATATATGACCTTGAAAGTGGCAATGATATTCACTGAAAAAAATAGTCAACTTGAAAGGGCATTTGCAACCCATTTTACTTCAGTAATGTGACATACATTCTAAATGTCATTGCATTTGATACAGAAAAAATAAATGTGCATTTTCTGAACCAACAATAAAAAGAAGTTTGGTGATACTAAAAAGAAAGTCTTTTTGAAAGTGGAGCAAGTTTCAATAAAACTTTGCTGTCTAAAATTGGTGCTACCTGACTAGAGAAAAAAGGATATTATCTTCCCTTTTGCCAAATAGGTATATAATGCCGGTCAACACCGCCTTGCTTGAGTAGGAAATACTTCTTAGAAAACTTTTAGTCATAATGGTGTCGTCAAAGCTGTCAAAAGTTCATCGGATGACGCATTTTGCTGACAAATAATCATGAATTGAAATGACGTGCACTGTTGAATTGTGCAAACTAAGATAAAGAGCATGTATTTTGATTACAGGATTTGGCTCTCCTTATCCATCCTACAGTTTCTTTTAAATTCTGTTGGCACAGACCCTTTTGTTTATACTGTAACACATTTTACAGTGACTATGAATGCAATTAATTACAACACCAACAACATAATAACAGAGTGTATTTATGAGCAGCTCCACAAAATAATTACGTCATAAAATAATCACACATCCTTTAGTATTAATCAGAACTTGCACTGTAATTACTCCATAATGTAACTGCTCATGTAAACTGTGACTTTCCCCACATCTGCCTTCCATAGTTTTCCCTGTATAGCATCTGCCTCATACCATTAAATATTTGAGAATCAATGACATTTCTGCAGCGTGTGTCATTGTAGATGAAAAATGGCCTAGTAGGTTTCTTATAATATTATGTGAAGAAAGATGACCCACATAGACATTTAGAGGCTAAGGAAATAAATAAGATGTTACATGACCTTTAAATAAGGAAAAACGCTTTTAATCTGACTGATCTGTGTAGGAAGCATCTATCATGATAGTAGTCATGACACTCGGTATTATGAATCAAATAGTGTCATCTGTATATCTTATGATTGCATGTTATTGTCACGGTCTGTCTTAAAAACAGCAGCCAGTTTATGCAAAGAATGACGGCGACATGCCGGTGCTGACAAAGTGGATTAAACTAACATGTAAAATTGAAGCGACACGGAGGCAAAATGTGATGTGATGACAGAGAGAAATGTTGTCGAGTCCAGCTGGGAATCATTGAGAGTTGCTCCATCTTACTTTGGAAGAGTTGCTCCGAAATCACGCTGGCAAATATGGGACTCGTTATTTCAAAAAAAGCCTTGAGGGAAAATACGATTCAACTGACAAATGAATCTCCTTTTTCATGGTGAAAACTGTTTGTAGAACGCACACTCTCGAGTTAGTAATGGAATAAAGTGTTTACAGTTAACATCAAGCAGAATGCCTAAAACCCCTTTACCCGTGTAAAGAGCAAAATTTATTAGGAATAAATTAACTGAAATCACTGTGAAATTGAGTGCACTAAAAACTTGACCATATCTCTTTTTACAGAGACCCAGAAGAAATTTAGATAGATTTGTCACCATTATATAAACGCATAGACAGTTTTCGGTAACACTTTACAATAAGGTTTCATTAGTTAAAATTAGTAACTGCATTAGTTAACGTTAACAATGAAAACTACCTTTAAAGAAATGTATTGATCTTTGTTTGTTCAATTCAACATTTACAAAAACATTATTAAAATGTACATATACATACATACATATACATACATACATATACACACACACACATGTATATATATATATATATATATATATATACGTGTGTGTGTGTGTGTACATATACATACATACATACATACATACATACATATACACACATATATATATATATATATATATACGGTGTGTGTGTGTGTGTGTGTGTGTGTGTATACATACATACATACATACATACATACATACATACATACATACATACATACATATATATATATATATATATATATATATATATATATATACATACATATACATATACATATACATACATATACATATATATATATCAAAACATGACTATGCAAGGTGAGAGGGTATTAATGGTGTGTTTTCTTTCAAAGAATGTTTAAAAACATAGCTGATTATTTGGCTTCATGTGCCTTCATGCACTGATGCTTATATGTGTGTGTTTCTCTAAAGCAGTGCAAGATTTGATGGTGAGAATGAATTGTTTTCTGTTTAAAGTGCTTTAATTGAGCATCATCCATAAAGATTACTGTTCCACTCAGTTCATTTAAATGGACACTTTAAGCCCTTAAGACAATGTTATTTTCAGAGACTTTTTTGCTAAATAACCCTTAACTAGTGCCGCAGTAACATGTGCTGTAGGCTGTACAGCGATGGGCTCAGACTATGGCATGTTTACTGCAGGTGTTCAGTATTTTTTATGTGTTGCTCAGGGCATGACCCCTCTCATGTACGCGTGCGTCCGTGGGGACGAGGCCATGGTGCAAATGCTGCTGGATGCTGGGGCAGACATTAACAGTGAGGTCAGTATTTTTTGCTTGGACAATTATGAAGTGTCTTATGAAGTGTTTTCCTCTGTCTCTATTAAACTAACTATCCTATCTCTATGAAATTAATCAACTATTCTCTCTGTCCTCTTCCCGATGTTGTTTGCATGTACTTAAAATGTGGTCGTGTCTACTTAGGTTCTCATTGATCTCGTCGATATTTATTTAGATTAGAAGCAAATGAGATATGCTAATGATTTCCAGCAAAATGGACATATATGTAAAATACATTTGACATAAATGTATTTTTAACACTATTAACTATATATTTTTTAAAAATACAATGATTGCCTAAAGTAGATATACTGATTGTGAAGCATTCAGGTTGAAAACATGAAACATGATTATAAAAGTGGATTAAAACTGATTCATTTGGCTAGCTTGCATATACAGCATTGACTCAATTTCATTATAATATAAGGGCCATTAATTGATATTAAAAGGAACATGTTTCACGTATTTGCCTTTCATGTATTAGTCCTGAAACCGGTGAAGAACGGGTACAGGTCATATTTTACCACACAAAAATATGTTTTTTTTTGCATTGTGACGTTACTTTTATGACAGTTAAGCATGTTTTCTAATTAGCATAATATGTCTGGATGAGAAGTCTCACTATTTTTGATGATTCGAATGATTGTAATTTAGTGATTTTCTTATAATAATAAAATCTGTATATATTAATGCAGTATAACAAATAGTACCACAATGAATAAATTACTTTGCATCTTAAGTAGATTATTTCATAGTAGTATTTCACATACATGACTTTTTAGATAAAATATCAATTATTTTGGGCTGAAATTTGACCTTATGTTCTTGACCATTTTCATGAAAGTCAGTCCTGTGTACATATATGTTGATGTGATATTGTGCTCTTTTACCTCATGTCGTCTTCATTTGACTCTTAAAGGCCATTTTTAAATGGAGTTGTTGACTTGGGCACAAAGCACCAAATGCATAAACAGTGATCTTAACTTGTTTTACAAATTGCTTCAATCTCAAGGAGAGTATTAGCAGGTGGGCAGATGTGCAGTTATTTGCCTACCTTATGTCCTAATGTTCCTAGGCGATTTTGCACAAACAATTGTTAACCTTAATCCCACCCGAAAAATCAGTTCCAAAAGGTCATGTTTGCCTAGACAAGAACAGATGCCTGCATAATTTACCATTGACTACAGGGCTCAGTTCAGGATGCATTACAGCTGTAAGCATTAAAACCAGACAAGCCTTCTTTTTTGGTGCTTTGTACGTGAGTCACTGCTCACTTACACTTCTAGCGTTTGAACTCGCTGCCAATTATTCTCCCTGCAGTCTTTATGTTACCGCTATAAAAACCGTGAACTGTCTTCAAACCGTGGTCAGGATTTTGAGTAAAGCGAAGAGGGCGTATAGGGGTTGTCCAAAGGAAAGCAGACGCAAGTAAACTCTAGATTGTGGGCTGGATGGAAGAAGGGGTTTGAAGAACAAAACAAGCACTTGCTCTTTCTTCCTCTATTCGCTTGAATTAACAAAACAGCCAGACGGCGGAAGAACTTTCCAACTTTCCGCTTACTCATTCACTCTTTCCTTCCCCTTTTTTCTTTCTCGTACTCCTGCAATTCCGCAATTGGAGCACAGTGTTCTGGTATATAATGGCTGAATTTTTCTCTCCCTGAACTTCACCTATATGATTCCCAGGTGCCCAGCTCACTACACAAGCACCCCTCAGTTTATCCTGACACCAGGCAGGGGACTCCACTCACATTCGCCGTGTTACACGGACACGTCCCTGTCGTGCAGGTAGTGGCGGTGTGAATGATTTGATGCCTTCCACCTTTGTACTTTCCTTGATTATTATTATGATGCCGCCATCATAATAATAATGGCACAAATAAAAAAATGTGATGTTAGACTCTTGTGGGCTGGATGGTGCTGCCCCAGTTCAGAGGAGCTTGGATGAGGATGTCGATTGGTAGTAGGAATAGGCCATATGTGCCAAGGAAGAAAGAGGAACGCTTTAAAAATAGAGGCCAGTTTATTGACTGTGCACTCTACTTTTCCCCCCAAAAGTGGAAAAAAGTCTTAGTTTCACTGTAAATACTCTATAAGTGTTGAATCCGATGTCCTACCAAGACACTTATTTAGCTCTTCCAGGAAAATGGAAAGACAAAGGGGATATTTCCTGGGATATTTCTCAATTTCCCAGAAGCACACATCCACAGTAGGAGATATTATCAGTGAAATCCTTTTTATTTCATTCAGTATGAATAATTTCCCATTTTCTTTGACAAACAGACCAAAAATCGTCCACCTAAAGCATCAAGAGTGAAAGAAATTATGACCAGATTACCATAAAGATGTTTATTAGTTGCAGGTGGCCTATGTGATGAAAAGAGCAGGCTAATTTAATGCAATTTCAGGACTTTTATTTACCGGTATCTTGGTGATATTAAAGTTAAATCCTCTAAAATCTGTTTTATAATGATTGTTTTTCTCATCTTATTGAGCAGCTTCTACTGGATGCCAGAGCTAACGCAGAGGGAGCGGTTCAAGAAGGCACAGAGAATTACACTGAGACGCCACTTCAATTGGCGTCTGCGGCAGGTACCACAAAATACTGAAGCCATACAAAAACTTTTACAGTATGAATTTATGTATGATTAAATTGCAAAATATAAAACCAAGTGGCATCTGCAAACATGAAGCAATTACTGGCCAAAGACAATTACTGATGTCAAGGTTATATTTATTGGATGTATGAAGTAGTTTCCCTCAAGTTCACACAGTCCAACAATATATCTGCTTTTTTATCCTTTACATTTTTTTTATTTTTTATATTTGGCTAAGTTTTCTATCTTTAAAATAAATGCCACTCGATATTTATGGTTTGATATCTAATACAGTGACATTATGCAGTGGCTTAAGTGTCCAAACTTTTTAGGGCCACAGTAAATTATCTTTATGACATGCAGTGTCATATATATATATATATATATATATTACCTTTAGCTGTTACAGTACTTTATACCTTATCTACCTCTAAAGGAAGAATATTAGTACCTTAAAGAGATAATTTACCCTCATTTTGTCATCATTTACTTACTCTTATGTCATTCCAAAGCTCAATGACTTACTTTCTTCTGTGACACAGGTAGATATTTTAAAAAATGTTTCAACTGTTTTTGTCTATACAATGAAAGTCAATGGGACATTGGATTTAGCTGACTTTTATTGTATTGACAAAAAAACAAAACACTTTGACTTTTTATAGAATATCTTCCAAGTATTTAAGGTAGTAATATGCACAATTTAGGGGTAGATGAGGTATTTTGAGAGTGCTGCCTTAGTGGCATTTACATTATGGCGCCTCCATGTGAGTGAAATCTTTGACAGCATACAGAGTAAATACATTTTAGATGATTTTTCACTCTACATCCAGGACCCATTTTTTAAATGGTTACATTCTGTTCCTTTTGTGCCTCTAATTTCAACCAAATGGTCTCTGCTGACTGTTATCTGACAAACTGAAGACATTATACTTTTGTGCCCCAGACTGGTTCCAGAACCATAATAGTATTATTCAGAGACTGATGGGGCTGCATCGCTCTCAGGAGCTCTTTGCAAACTTGCTAATGAGCCTTAGCAACAGCAGCTTTTTTTCCCTTTAACATCCACAGTGTGAATGTGACAAGTCCACATGGTGGAATGATGTATTGAAACCAGTGCCAAATGAGATTTCATAATCCCGGCTGTGGCAGTCCTATGAATATGAATTGACCTGAGTGATATTCATTTACATTTGCCAAGTGTTTTCCAGCATAATGCTGAAAATTACCTGTCTGCCCCACTTAGCGTACACACTCTTGAAGACTTGGGTAATTCAAGTTTGAGTCAGCTGGTAATGGGCACCTTCTCTGTGGGATAAAAAAGGATGGGGGTTCACAAAAATTGTATCATCTCATGCAGAAGAGGGGAATGAAGGAACACAAGCCAAACCGACTGAGACGAAATGTCTAGAAACAGGTTTAACCGTATGCCTGTGTTCCCTTGCGACCCCTCAGAAATGGCTGCGGATGGGATTGTTTGAGCCTCATCGGATCCAAAGCTCATCAGGCCTCACTGATTACGCCCCATTTGCTGTATGCTGGGTCAATTACCCCCAGTGTTAACATTCGGGTTTTCCTTCTAATTTAGAAAAGCTTTCTCCTCATTAGTCCATGTGGATGTGCACAGGACAGCCTGCTAATTTACATTAGTAAATCAATCTGGGGACGACCTGCTAGACAATCTGATTGATAAATACTTTTCCTGAAGCTCAACTGCCAGTAAAATGTGTACCTTTTTATGACCTGTTCAAGGTCAAACCATGACAGATAAGAGATAAAGGACTTTCTATTTTAAATTTATGCTATCTTAATATGAATAATGGAATTGTAGATGGAGGAGCCAATCAGGCCAAAATAAACAAAATCTGTGACTTAATCCATCCCCTTATTAAACTAAACAAAGAAAATAACACACAACTGGTCTAACTCAATGTCTTATGATAAAAGGAGGGGACTAAAATACAGTAATCGAGATTTTTTTCACACTCTCGCAATTTATTTAATTAATTAATTCATTCATTCATTCATTCATTCATTATTGAAATGATTATGATTGACCAAAATAACTGAGATTTGTTTCCCACATTTTTTTTAACATTTTTACACTATCAACATATGATTAACTAAAATAACTGAGATTTTTTCACACTTTATTTATTTATTTAATATTTTTGCACTTTACCAACACATAGCATATTTGCATAGTGTTTTATGTATGTTGTCATAAGAAACCGTCTGCCTTTTAATACGGTCACAAGAAACACATTTGAGAGATATGCTACTAGTTGTAAACAGCAATGTGCCTCTGCTGACCTCAATAGTAGGTGTCTAAATGTGTTGCTTTGGATAAAAGCATCAGCCAAGTTAATGTAATATAAATGGTCTTCTTTTAACAGGCAACTTTGAGCTGGTCAGTCTGCTTTTGGAAAGGGGAGCAGACCCTTTGATTGGCACCACTTACCGTAATGGCATTTCCTCTGGTCCGCTGGGTGAAATGAACTCATACAGCCTTGCAGCAGCACATGGACACAGGTAAAGCACACCCAATGACTCAACAGCAAATGAAGTGTATAAAGTGACAGCACATTCACCACCAGCACAACGGGGAACTGAATTTTCATTAGTTCATTGACACATTTGTCACACATATCATTATTTCTGTGTCCTTATACATCATTCTGACTGCAGAAACTTAATCTATCAGAACTGAACCCCTGATGTGTTATTATTGGCACTTATAAAAGCTGAGCTGGTGTATTTGACTGTAAAATTGTGTGTAATTTACTACCACAACTCCAACCCCATCATTGCTGGTGAACGGTATGGATGACTGCTTGCTCATTCATTCATTCAGTCTCACCTATGGCCAGCGCTGCATAATGGAACCTTATTGAAATTCATATTGCATACGTCTGAATGAGAATCCAGCATGTTCAACAGCCAACTCACCCACCTCTGCGGTATTAAGGCAATCCGTTATAAATGGCTTCAGAACGGGACACATCTGTATCTGAGCCAGAACTGGATGTCTTTGGCTTCAAGTCCTAGGGATGTTTGGAGTTGTGCATGTCGCAGTGTTTGGTTGTTTATGCATATTAGATCAGTCGTAGAGCGCTGGTACTTTTATGAAAGTAAATGAGTTTACAAAGACAAGAAAATGCGGCAAAGCAGAGAAGAAAAACACATTGGAATGCATTGATAAATGGAAGTCATAAAGAAGCGCTCAGTATTTTATAGATGTTCTTTTTTCAAACACTTTGTACTCATCAATCCTCTGATTGCACGCAAGTAATCCTCAATAGCTAATGGCTTTGTATATAACAGTCAAATTATGACTGTTTTTGTTTGTGAAAAAAAGTCAATCTTTGCTTTACACAAAAAGTATACTGTTATTAATTACTCAAGTCATGACGTTCTGAACTCATACTAATGTACAAACGTTTGGGGTCAGTAAGACATTTAATTGTTTTTGAATAATAATATGCTCACCAAGGCTGCATTTATTTCATAAAAAATACATTAAAACAGTAATATTGTAAAATATTATTACAATTTAAAAATAACATTTTCTATTGCAATATATTTTAAAATGTAAGTTCTTCCTATGATGGCAAAGCTGAATTTTCAGAATCCATACTACAGTCTTCAGTTACCCATTATCCTTTAGAAATCATTGATTTAATCAATGATTTGGTGCTGAACATTCTTATTATCAATGTTGAAAACACTTGTACTGCTTAATATTTTTGTGTAAAACATGCTACATTTTTTTCAGGATTCTTTGATGAATATAAATTCTAAATAACTGAATTAAAGTAAATTTTTTGAATGTTAGTGCATGTGTCTGTGTAACAAAAGAGCATTTTAAGGATTCTTTATGCAGCTCTTTTTAATAATATTTTTTCTATTATGATAATTTTGTGTATAACTTTCAAGTTCATGCTTCAAAAAGACAAAGTAAAAAATTATTATAGCCTAAAAGTAGTCCAATTATTATAGTCTAAAAGTAGTCCATAGTCTTCTGAAATCATACAATAGCCTTTGTAAAAAAAAACTTAAAGTAATTGTTTTGTGAGTGAGCTATTCCTTTGAGTATACATACCTGAGCGAGTTTGTTGCGTGCACTTGCTCCTGCAGGAACGTGTTCCGGAAGCTTCTGTCCCAGGTGGAAAAGGACAAGGGGGACGTGCTGTCTCTGGAGGAGATCCTAGCTGAGGGCTCAGAGGTCGTAGAGAGGAGAGCACCACAGAATGAAGGCACTCTCCGGACAGGCAAGGCCAAACTAAGAGCCCTCCGCGAGGCCATGTACCACAGTGCCGAGCACGGCCATGTGGACATTACCATAGACATCCGCAGCCTGGGTTAGTAAAAGCACTGCACGATTACCACAGACATCTACCGCCTGGCTCACTTCTGTCACTCAGCGATTAGTCTCAGCCTCAGATGGCATCTGATGCGCAGTGCACATAAAAACAGCCATTTCCAATCTTACTCGTGAAGGTAAAAAGTCCATTTTCTTTTTACCAATCCACTACTGTAATGCTAATTTTGAGGCTGAACTAATCGCTTCTCAAAGTTTACCAGGTTAGTGGCATCAATGTTTTAGGCCCTTAGTTGCTAGTTAACTAGACACCCATGAATATCTTTTGTGTGTATTGTTTTCTGCCTGTCAGTATCACTATGCACCATATCTACTATATTTACACTACCGTTCAAAAGTTTGGGGTCAGTAAGGTTTTTGTTGTGAAAGAATTGTATACTTTTATTCAGCAAGGATGCATTAAATTGATTAAAAGTGACACTAAAGACATTTATAATGTTACAAAAGATTTCTATTTTAAATAAATGCTGATCTTTTGAACTTTCTATTCATCAAAGAATCTATAAAACATGTATGACAGTTTCCACAAAAATATTAAGCAGCACAGCTGTTTTCAACATTGATAATAATAAGAAATATGTCTTGAGCACTAAATCAGCATATTAGATTGATTTCTGAAGGATCATGAGACACAGAAAACAGATATTTGAAATTGCAATCCTTTATTTTTAGGTTTTTTTACTGTGTATCCTTTCCTTTTATACTGTGTTCTTTCAAAAACATGAAAAAGTCTTACCGACCCCCAATTTTTAGTGTAGTGTAGTTGCAATATGCATTGCATTAGTTCTCCTTACAGGGGATTGACAGATCGATGGAGGCGACAGATCGATTCTGAAGTGAATGTATTTCTGAAAATAATTGATATATGGATTCCATATGCAGGCGTGCCGTGGACCCTGCACACGTGGCTGGAGTCCCTGCGGACGTGTTTCGTGCAGCAGCGGCGGCCGCTGATCCAAGGCCTGCTGAAGGACTTCAGCTGCATTAAAGAAGACGAGTACACAGAGGAGCTTATCACGCACGGACTGCCACTCATGTTCCAGATCCTTCGAGCCAGCAAGGTCTGTTCTCAATGCTTTATTTCAGCCTGAGCCAGTATCAGTCCTTTATTTACCAGTACTTCCTGATCATATCAGGAGACATTCATAGAGTAGAGTTTTAATCAAGGTGAAGTGTAGCAATTCAGAGCCACTACACTCCACCTGTCTGCCATCAGTGTTATTTTAATATTATTTATATAGTATTGTAGTATTTTGAATTAGCTTTTATTTTTATATTTCCATTTTAGGCTATTTTTATGTGCTTTTGAAATTGTTATTATTTTTTCTTTGGCTTTAATTTATTTTTATTTCAACTTCATTTCAGTTAATTGTGAAGGCAACATTTCTAAATTTTGTTCAAGTTTTTCCATAATCATTTTATTTCGATTAAAGGGATAGTTGTTACGGAATGGCTGTGTCAATGAAGCACACGAAATAGTCTTTTAATTAAAACCCACAAAGAAGAGAAACTCAGAAACAACCATCCAACAAAGACGACAGACAGTACAAGACTAAGACTTAAATACACAGGTGACAGGGAGGAACTGATTGACAAGACAATTGACACACAACTGAACCAAAAGAACTAATGAGGAGGGTTACCATGGGAACACATGAATGGCGGGAAACTGAACAATAGAAACAAAGAATAGAGTCCAAAAACAAACAGACATGTTACAATACTTCACCCAAAAAAGAAAATTCTGTCATCATTACCCTTAAGTTTTTATAAACCTGTATGATTTTTCTTTGTTCTGTTGAACAAAGCTAGAATGTCGGTAACCAAACTGTTTCTGGTCCCCATTGACTTCCATAGTAATTTCTTTTTCATAATATGAAAGTCAGTGGGGACCAGTTTGGTTACTCACATTCTTCAAAATATCTTTTGTGTTCAACAGAACTTTTTGGGGTGAACTATCCCTTTAACAAAAACTGTTTTAATAGTTTAGTAGCTTATGTTTTAGTCTCTATAATATTACAGCACAGTTTTGTTGTTATTTTACACTTTAAATTATTTGCAACACTATTTAGAATTTAATGTCCCTCGTAAGTCTCTGCATTATTGTTATCACTGCGTGTCAGTCCCTGTCTCTGAGCAAACAGGCAATCAACGTCAGCCACACCAGTTTCAGCTTTCTCTGTAATTAACATGATAAATCCTCTCATTACAGAGCTCATCACAAGTGCGGTGTTGCTATTACCGTAGGCTTGGATGCGTTTTACTTTTAGAAAACAGAATTTAGGGTCTGACTACACCGTGTGTGTTTGTGTGATCTACAGAATGAGATGATCAGCCAGCAGCTGTCAGTAATCTTTACCCAATGCTACGGGCCTTTCCCAATCCCCAAACTCACAGAGATCAAAAAGAAGCAAACGTCACGTTTGGGTGAGTATGTCAGTGGCGCCGTCTTGTTAGGTTCGCCTTTAAAAGGGAATCCATTTATGCTCTGCCTCTACATTACTAACAATATCAATAATTTAACAGAATCAAACAAGCAAAATTGCTGGGAAACAACAGTTCTATAAACAAGAAGATTAACTTACTTTTAAGGCACAATATGGCCAGTAATTTTGTCTGTTTTTGATCCGCTAATAAAAAAATAATAAGACAACCAAAACCATAACTGTTGTGTCAATTCAGATCATTAGAAAATGTCAAATCAGCTTGTGCTGCACAAGGATTCAAATTTATCGGGAGTTAATTGGTGAAGCTTGTTAAATCCATGAACTGAGCTGCATTAGTCAAACTACAGTGTCACAAGGACAGTTTCAGTCAGGAGACAGAATATACAATTCTGGTTAAATTTAATTTGACTCTCGAAGTTTTAGAGGAACACTAGTGCCATCTAGGCTTTGGTTAAGCTATTGCCAGGTATAGAATTATAAAACAGACATCTTTCATGCTCTTTCATTTAATGTGTTGATGACAGCCTGTCAAACACAAGACAAGCCACTACTGCTAAATAATGAAGAAGCTTGTGTAATCAGTGTTATGTAATATTGCGTCTCCGACTTGGGGACTTCATCATTTGATTTGTTACATCCTTCAGATCCACACTTTCTCAACAATAAAGAGATGTCTGATGTTACGTTTCTGGTGGAAGGAAAGCCCTTTTATGCCCATAAAGTGCTGCTCTTCACTGCCTCAGCAAGGTATGTCTTGATATTGTAGAATTTATTACACATGGCAGGAGTGGCAGAACTTGGAACGTTGGTTCTTTACTTAGCACACGTTCAAATTAGTTGGCTCACATTAAAAGCACTTTTCTAATATAGTCTATAATTCACTGTAGTTTTAGCACCTGATGTTATTCCATCCATCCATCCATCCATCCATCCATCCATCCATCCAATTGTTGACATTTCAATTTTGCCATCTTAGAAATTGGTACTATTTCATCTCAAGATAACATTTTAATAATAAAACCTTTCCAAATCTGCAAAGTTTGCAAGAATATTAATTCATGCAAAGTGACTGGATGGTCTAGGATTTAATGTCAGAATGAGCTAATTCATATTCATGAATTAATTTGCATTGACATGCAATTCAGAATATCTCACAGCCACACAATTTAAAATGTAAATGTTTTTACTGAGCTCTGTAAATAATTGATTTAGTAATAATTCAGCACTTAAAGGAAGTTAATGTTTCTCTTTACCTCTTTCTGACATGCAGGTTTAAGTCTCTGCTCTCTAACAGGCCTGCAGCTGAGAACACGTGCATCGAGATCAGTCATGTCAAGTACAACATTTTTCAGGTTGGAATCTTCTGATTCATAAATCCCACTCAAGCTCATGTGGTATTACAGTCAAACTGCGCTACCCTAATTCCCTTCTCTGTCAACACAGTTCGGCTTAGTGACAAAATACATCTGTACGTTTGTGACTAGTGCTAAGCGTCTGTCTTAAAATGTTTCTTAGAAGTTTGAGAACATTTTTATGTGTTTCAGTTGGTAATGCAGTATCTCTACTGTGGCGGAACTGAGTCACTGCACATCAGGAACACTGAAATTATGGAGGTATTAAATATTCTCTTCTCTTTCCTCCTTTATGTTCATAATTCCTCCTGCTCTAAAGCCTTTTTTCATCACCATGGCACCCACACACTAATGATGACTTAATGATTAATGACTCGAGATGATGCTGAATGTGATGAATGGATAAATTACGGTCTGATGGCGTATGGGAGATTTCTCATGCCGTACTTATCGGAAAACACTTTGAGAAAAAAAATCTATATGTAATCTCTCATTTATCTTTAGCAGATGGAGGCTCTCTAGCACGTAGAACTGCAGCAGAACTTCTGATAAATGTTTATGTATTTTAAACTTAATTAAGCGATTGCTCTTGATCGTTATAAACCTGAAAGCTTGATGAGTTTGGCTCATTAACAGTCCCTCTGCTTCAAAGCTCCTGTCTTCAGCCAAATTCTTCCAACTTGAGGCTCTCCAAAGACACTGTGAAATCATCTGCTCCAAGAACATCACCACCGACACCTGCGTGGACATATACAAACATGCCAAGGTGCTCTGAAACATTCATTTATATGTCATTCTATTGCACTTTTATTTATACATTTCCCTAGATTAGTTATTTAATGTGTTGCCCGGTTCAGAGATTGTACACTGTGTGTTTGTAAAACCCTGGATTAACATTGTATTTGCATACTTATAAGGTTAATAACATTGATTAGACAAATACATCATGCCAAGGAGAATGCGACCTGTTCTAATAATTGCTTGTCTGTCTGTGTAAATGTCAGGAGCTTAATTTGCTCTGCTTGTTTTGAGTCTTTAGAAATATACAGATTAAGTATCTAGTGTGTGTAATATTTAGGCAAGAATTGTGGTACATTATGTTATAGTACTGCATGGTTTTTACATTGTATACCTCTGGATACCTTAGCAGGGCTTTGTATACAACATTATTAAGGAAAAATTACAAGACATTAACTCCCATTGTGTCTCACATTGTCATTACGTCCCACGCATCCTCAGTTCCTGGGGGCCTTGGAGCTGGCAGCCTTCATCGAGGGCTACTTCCTGAAGAACATGGTGCTCCTGATCGAGCTGGAGAACTTTAAGCAGCTACTGTATGAGGTTCCTGCGGAGAGCCCCGGTCCAGGCCCGTCCTACGACGTCCTCCATGACCTCGAGAGAACCCTGGCCCTGCGCATCCGCTCCATCCATCTCTCAACCTCCAAGGGCTCCATCGTGTGACACGTTCTCCATACTCATGCCAACTGTTCCTTACAGCGGTTTCATCAAGAGCATTATTGTGTGCCAACCAGTTGGAGACATTTCAAACATCACCGCCGACATGACAAGCACCTGCCCGACGGGATGAACTGTAGGGAAGGCCAAGAGATGGGTTTTAGTCCACAGGCTAACATCTCCACAACGTTGCAGAAACGTCAGCCTGCTGAGCTCATACCATTCCAAGGGCTACGTTACGTTGTGGAAACATTCTAGCAACGTTGTGACAAGCTAATCACGCCCCAACCAATGTTAGTGCCCAGGGAAACCATGGCTTCTGATGTCATCACTGCCTCGGCGATGCATGTGGATTGGGTCGGTTTCATTTTTAGGTGGAACTGTCACCATGCTACCCGCTGTGGACAGTTTTAGTAACGCACACAGTTATATTACTCTCCAATTGATGTAATATTGTTAGCCTGCCTTCTGAACCCTGAATTTGTGTAACATTCTTTCCAAGCGACACTAAACGCTAAGCCAACAATGCATGTTAAGTTCGGTAGGTTCCTAAGCATTTGTTTTCAAGTTGGACAAAAACATCCACTAGGTGTAGAGTTTTAAAACGGAGGTGTTTTATATACTTAATAATACTCACATCCGACTACAACTTTTGGTATTTGTGTCACAGAACAATGATAAGCCAGCTGTTTAAATACTAGCACTTGTGTTTAAAGCTTTGCGGTTTTAAGGAATAGGGATTTGCTACCTTCAGTCTTTTGAGCCAACATAAATGATCCAAGTAGACTAAACTTATTTGAGTTGTGTCTTTTAGTTTATACTTCTCACCAAATGTTCATCGCGTCCACCAGTGCGTCAGTTCTGAGCTATTCGTTTCAGCCCACACGTTTTAATGACCCTCCAATCTACCACTGTGCTTAGTACACTTAAAACTGAGCAGTTCATCTTTGCCTTGAGGTCGTGTAACCAACGATCTGTGTTGAATAATCTGCATGGGTCCTCCGCAGTCTGGAACTTTTGTAAAATACACAAAAAAACAGGAGCTCATTTTCCTTTAGTGGATGCAGAATTATTTACTAACGCCCATTTGTGCAGGCCTCTGTGGTCCTTTGAGGTCTCCGTTGCTTGCGAGTCTGTCTAAACCGTGTTATGAAAGATGCCATTGCACTGGTCGCTACCTTTGTGGCCCAATGTACAAATCCCCAGTCCTCACCTGCTGCACTGCTTTTGTTCAATGTGAAAAATGTGAAGCCAGCTCAAAACAAGCTGTTTTTAGTGTGCATGTTCTGGTTTTACCTGTGTTTGTCTGTAACCCTTCAGGATGTTGGTAAGTTAGGAACTGCACTGGACGTATAGTGTTACCAGCAGAAGATTTTATTGACCAGGCTGAACCCAAAGTAACAGATTTATATTTTACGACATTTCATCCAAAGACTATCTGGAAATTACATCACCAAATACTCCATTTATCAGCACACATGAGAAGTGACTATATGATTAAGTACGCATGACGTGCTGGTAGTGCTGTCCAAGAGTCCTGTTTTGTTGTATGATTTATATTTCATGTATGTAATGGAACAACTTGGTTATGAACATCCTCATGTAAAATGAAAGGTTGGATTATAACTAAATTTAAAATGAACAATTGAAATACATAGTTTACTGATATGTAGCTGACAATATCATGATGCAAATAATTTAAAACTGTGAAGATTTTATTTTAAAGAAACTTAGTATAGTTACTTTATTTTCTTACAAAGTACATTTATTGTGCAATCCCTGTCTGCTATTTTTGTGATAATAAGTCATAATGTAACTGTATCTACAGTATGTTCTTCGCAAAATGTCATTGCTTTGACAAAAGCTAACACAAAAACAGACAAGGATAAATCATGTTCATGTCATTTTGAAGATCGGACGTGCTTAGTTGCAGTGTCCTCGGCAAACCCCACCATATGTGTTCACAGTTAAAAAAAGAAAAGATTTGTAAAAGCAATACTTGACACAAATATGTCCATGCAAGGTCAGTGCTCTCCTACTACTTGTGCTTAGCATGGATGCTTCTCCATGTAGCCAAATGTAAAGCAGAGGCCAATGTCATGAAGTGTTCGTAAAAGCTGTAAACCTCCCCACATAAAAAGAGACTTGCTCTGTGTTTCTTGGCTTCAGCTTTTTTTCTGCTTCAAGGCTGTTAAACATGCTTTAACTCTTCGGTCTCCACTAAGGCACACTTTAGACAAAAACCTGCATGCTTTGGCTGGATCAGAGTCTAACAGAATTTGTTTGCTCTTATTATTTCACCTGATTGAAACATTGTACATTGTACAAAAGATATATAGAGAAATATCTATAGAACTTGGTGTAAATATAAGGGACGTGGTTGAGTTTAACAATCGAAAAAACAAGAATGTTACACTTGTGCTACAGTACAGTTGTTCAATGACATGCATTTGTGTACAGTCGATAGAAATGACCACGATTGACCACTGTGTTGGGTCGTCAATAAATTTCTGTGATAAACTGTCGAGTCTTGATTGATTGGCACCTTACATGTGTTCAACAGATCTTGTTCGTCACTTCAGTGAGAGTGTGGATGAAATTTTGCCCTCAACGTGTGAAGAGGTTTGGTTTGCTAGAGATCAAGTTGCCAAGCCTTTTTGGAAGACTAAACTGGTGTGTTTACTTGTCATATGCCCAAATTGAAACTTAGCAGAAAACATTCATGTTATTTGGAGTGTTTCCAGATTGTTATAAACTACAGGGTTGCCAGGTCTGTGCAACAAAACTAGCCCAATGACAATATCCTAAATATCAAAACTTAAGCCATTCCCACACCTAAAATACATATTTTAATCACTGTTAAAACCTCTATATCGTAGTGATCACAAAACTTAACATCATTGGTAGAATATAAAATATTTCAATACAAACATTAAAGTAAAATATAATGTATGCAATGTCAAAGGGGGAAATGTGCAATAACTTAAACTTTAATTTTAATACAAGTTTATTAGTGCTAACGATGATAACATTTCCATGTTTCTTTGGGCTAAATTAGTAATTTTATTAAACAAATGTGTTGCTGTATTCTAAATTAAGTGCTACACTGTACATTTTACATTCATTATATTTGCACTAAAATTATTTGTGAGCAAATGGGGGAATTAGTAACCATTTGGATTTTAACTGCAGAATCCAACCTCAAAATTGTATTGGAAGAAAGCAATAAGAAGTAAATTAAACAAGTTTGATCAAGCATTACGTTGACATGAAAACTATTCAATACAACCTTTACCTGCTATATATTTTAACTGATTGCCAATTTTCTTTTACCTGTAGCATATCTTTTATCGGGAACGATTTAGCCATTGAAAAATTAACGAAATTCTGCTGCATGCGTTATAGTAATTTCTTTATTTAGTTTAAAGATCAAAGATTATTTGGACGTTGTCGCCGTCTGGTGGTCAAAGGATGAATAGCTCACGCGCAACTGCGTGCGTTGACACCATAGTTCGTATATTCTCTATGATTATAGATACGGGTTCATGTGTGAGCTGAGCCATTGATATGTCAAAACGTTTCGATACAGTTATGGCGTAACGAAGCCTCGTTTACCGATGGTTCAAAACAAACGATTCGCAAAGGTTTCGGAGCTTAACGTAACGACGTCACCAGCAGTTATCTCCTCCCATTCCAGGAAGAGATTAGTCGTTTTGACAAGCAGACGGCTAACTTTCTAGTAAAGTTATTCTTTTCCTGTAAGTGTTATAAATATCCGTCTTCCTTACTTGATAGAGTCTCTGTAAACACTGCAGGAGAAAATGTCCTTCATCATCAACGTGAGTATCTATATTAAATAGATGCGTATGTATTTTTTTGCAGCACGCAACTGTACCTTGACACCTTAGCATACTGTTACTTCATTATTACAGATGTTTCAAGAATTAAACGAATGCAAATTTGATCCAGTTTGTTGGCAGTCTCTATGCATCACACACCCATCAGTTTATTTTTAGCCTTTGTGCAGGACACGCCCATTATAATTTTGTATTTGAACCTATTTGGTATAGGGTTATTGCATGATTAGAAAATGCCTTTTTTATTTTCCTTTCTGTAGTTGATCTCTGGCAGCATTCGGTTCGTGTTTGATTTGCTCCGGAGGCTCTTTGGCAAGGGCAGACCTGCCATTACCCTTGAAGACCCTAATTTGAAGTATCCATTGCGCCTTGTGGACAAAGAAGTGAGGATATTTTAAAATGTGATTGTTTAACTTGTGCATAAATAAGTTTTACTTTGCATCAGCTGCTTTAACTCATTCTTTCTGTCTTTTATTAAGATTATTAGCCATGACACAAGAAGATTTCGCTTTGCTTTAAAATCACCTGAACATGTTCTTGGACTTCCTATTGGTGAGTGCAGTAGATATGCTGTCATTTTGCTTTTGACCATTGTTCATTGGCTAACTTTAATATGCTGAATCATTGCATTTTTAGGGCAACACATCTACCTGTCTGCCAGGATTGATGGCAACATTGCGGTGAGGCCTTACACCCCGGTGTCTAGTGATGATGACAAGGGCTTCGTGGATCTGGTGGTGAAGGTATGCGTATAACTGTAACAAAGATGAATTTTTAAAGATTTTAAAAATGCTAAAATCATTTTTTTTTTCAACCTCATTTATTTTAGATATACTACAAAAATGTCCATCCAAAATTCCCAGAGGGTGGGAAGATGTCCCAGTATTTGGAGAGCCTTCGTATTGGTGACACAATTGATTTCAGAGGACCAAGTGGGCTGCTGGTTTACAAGGGCAAAGGTTTGTAGTCTTGAAATCCACTGTGAGACAAAGAAAATCTATGAAAGCAGCTGAAAATTTCATAATGAAGTTACCCAATCAACATTTTTGCAGGATCATTTGCAATCAGGCCTGATAAGAAATCAGACCCTGTGGTGAAAACCGCAAAACATGTTGGCATGATCGCTGGTGGTACAGGTAATCACATTATCATGTATTTTATTCCTATATCAGTTTTTGGAGCGCAATAAAACTTTTGCTGTTAGTACATCTTTGTTTTATTTTCTTTAGGCATTACACCTATGCTCCAGATAATCCAAGCAATCATGAAAGATCCAAAGGATGAGACTGTGTGCTATTTACTTTTTGCAAACCAGGTGAGCCAAGTCTGTCTGTCTATATATAGTTTTGGTTTATAATAAGAACATATATATGTCATTTGTATGTGTATGTATATATATATGTATATGTGTATATATATATGTATATGTGTATATATATATGTATATGTGTATATATATATATATATATATATATATATATATATATATATATATATATATATATATGTGTGTATATGTGTATACATGATAAATAGATGTACTAATTATATACCAAAACTATATTCATGTGAAAAGTGAGTGTAATTCCTATGGACAAAAATAATTTCTCTTTGGTTCAATTTGTTTGTCTGGCAAGTATTTAAAACTAAGAATTATTCCTACTCACTACTTTCTTCAAACAGACAGAAAAAGACATTCTCCTACGCCCTGAGTTAGAAGAGGTCATGGCCAATCACCCGGCACGTTTCAAGCTGTGGTACACCGTCGACAGGGCACCAGACGGTAAGAACATCTTGTTTTTGCAGATGCTGTTTAGCCAAAGACTAATTTCAGTTTAGGTGACATTTATATTTAACCAGAAGGTGACGTGTTGAAATAATCAACTTTCATGTGGTAGGTTGGGAATACAGCCAAGGCTTCATCAGTGAGGATATGGTGAAGAACCACCTTCCTCCACCCGGGGATGACACACTCATCCTCATGTGTGGACCTCCTCCCATGATTCAGTTCGCCTCCAACCCCAGCCTGGACAAGGTGGGCCATCCCGTTGACAGGCGCTTCACCTTCTAGAGGGGTCTCAGCTGTGACACCTGAAAGCAAGCGGATTTGCATTAAACAAGTGCAGCTTCAGTTAAAATGATAGCCATGCTTACACCTGCCAAATGCCTGTATGGCTTTTACACATTTTACCTGCACATTAACTTATCTGTATCTATAATGATGCAAAAATGCATGTACCTTTTCAGCTTATATCAAAATGTACCTGTTTTCTTGAGAAACTTCTGCATGCATAAAGATGTATCTGCCATTAAGTCATGGAGAAGTCGTGTGTGTTTTATGCCTGGATTAAAGCAACCTTTTTTTTTTTTTCATTATATTATCAGATGCAGGGTGATATTGGAATGGAATAATTTAACGTGACTTTACACTTTTAATCATCAACAAATATTGATAATGGCTAATAGTGTCTGTGTTGTACATTTTTACATTAGCAGCAACAACAAGCTGTTTATCAAAGTTCTCATTCATTAGTTTTATACTATTCATATTAATGCAATCACTCTGTAAGATGGATCACTCTGTAAGTGGGACCTGGGACCTTGATCAATTTACACCGTTCATTTGAGAAACTTATAGCATTAGTCAATACAAAACTAAAATTTAAGAACAAATCAAGAGGTTTGTCATTTATTAAGTGCCTTTCTGTTAACATTGTTATATTGCACAGATTTGATTCAGTTTTAAATGCATGATTCCATACAGTCCATGCTGAATTCAATGATTAAAAACAATTTATTATCTCACAACAATTATACTTTGTGTATTTGACCTATGCTGTTTGCAGGTCACACCGCTTGTCTACATGACCGAAGCATATTTCTGCAATAATTTTGCATTGACCAATAAAAGTATATTCTTTATTGTTTTTGTAGTTTGTTGTTAATATTTTAAGTTGTTTAATGTGTTAAAATGCTCTCTATAAGAATCTTATCTCTTTAAATTTGGCCTCCAAGCAAAACATGTGCACTAAAAACTATATTTAATGTTTATTCATCAACATTTAATCAAATGAAACCGTTCTGCTAATGTTTGTATTGGTCGATCTAAAATGTCTGCCCATATACTCGCTTGTTTTGTTGTTGAGTGAAGCAGGGGTTTTAAACTATTCGACTCGACGAATTATTAGAGGAGTGAGAGAGTCATTTGTTGTGAAACATTTTACATTTGTGAAAATACTAAATGTATGTGCATTCTAACTCTTAACTGAGGTTAATTCACTCATCGGGTTAATTTACCAGAACTGGTAGATCCATGTTGCTATGCTGGTTGAGACCCTGACGAAATCAGATTTTTTGTTAAATTATGTACATTTTTAATCTCAGTCCTCTACTTCAACAGCACCTCAGGTTTGTCGTTTTATTATTTATCAAATGTATGTGCTGATACACTTGACCACAAGAGGGAGCTGATGATCAACAGGTCAAAACTGTGCTTCAAAATATATATAAAAAAAATAGACTATGAAATGTAAAGGTGTGTATGACCTTTCAGAATAGTAAATAGTCAATAACACAATCTGAAGCAATGCTGAGTCTGTTGGCATTATAAAATAAACTTTTGTAAATATCCGCACCACTAGGCGGCGTTTTTCATCCGCACCACTAGGCGGCGTAAGCGGCTTCACGTTCAGTCTGACATTTGGATGCTTGACCGACAACATGACGCTTGACAACAGCAACATGTGTAGACTTTTGTATAGTTTTAAGTTTAGATTCTGCAGATGACAGCTCAGTGACGGCATTATAATGTCACTAAACCACGCATATTGCAGCCCATAAACAAACAAAACTGATACACGCTGCGATTAAGTTCAGGAATCGAGTGTCACTCGACTTATCTGTAAGCAAGTTATCCAAATCATTGTCAAAGCCACATAACTTTAGTTCTGATGGGGTCTTTCACTTAAAGTGTTGTGGTTGTCGTTTGACAGCTAAGTAAGTATGTATGAAACTAGCATGTTTGTCACATCGTCTACTACATAAACAAATGTATCTTTATTCTTTAGTTCTTGTGTTACATGTATAAGCTTTGAATGAATCGTCCTCTGATGTATGTGTAATGAAGTAGAATAATGGGGAATCGTGGGTTTTGTCTCTGTTGTTGGTAGTTGTCGTACTGTATATAATAATCCAGTTTGTTAATAGAAATAGTTGGTGTGTGTAGTGTATGTCTGCGGCTTCATGGTTTTGTAGAGCTGCAGTGCTTTTCTTCTAATGAAAACTGTCATATATACAGTCCAGAACCAGGCTAAAACCATTAAACCCGTCTTTTAGCATTACTCGTGTTTAAAGTCTTCTTAATTTTAATTGAATTAATAGATTATTGTTGATACAGTATTACTGAAGTATAATATAATCAGTAATATATATATATTTTACATTGTACTGCTTTAGGCTTTTAATTCATACCATTTCCATCTATTAACTAGTCTTTAGACAAAAGCTCTTGTTTCTCATCTCATAGGCAGCTCACTAGGTTTTGAAACAAAGTTTACGACTTTTTTCCTTTGTTTAGATAAAACATTAGGGGTTTTCCATTATCGTCCCTCAAAGGTAGTATACAAACTCAACTACACAATGGCGCAGGAGGCCTGCAAAGAGGCAGGAGGAACTATCGCTGCCTACACACAGCTGTTATATGCCCAGCAGGTGCCGCTCCTAAAGTAACACAAACATTTTAGGCTGCTGTTCATTTGTCTGAATGTTAAAGGGGTGGTATAATGCCTTTTTCACAAGATGTAAAATATATCTATGATGTACCCAGAGTGTGTGTGTGAAGTTTTAGCGCAAAATACCCCACAGATATTTTTATATAGCAAGTTAAAGTTGTCACTTTTTGAGGGTGAGCAAAAACGCACCGTTTTGTGCCTGGCTCTTTAAATGCAAATGAGCTGCTGCAGAGGGCGGGGTTTCAAGAGCGTCTGTTAGCAACTGCTATTACCTCACGCAGACACACTAAAATGACAGAAACTGTTCTGCCTTTAATGTTAAACGGAGTCAGATAAGGATGGAGAGACTCAAGAAGAAGTGACAACATGTAGAATGCAACAGGACGTCTCTGAATGGTTAGTGGATGAATTTATGTTGCTGATGTGGAGTTAACTATCTTCAATTAGGATATTCTGTCATGATAAATCTATAAATTGCTCATATGAACTGTTGTGAGATGCACACAGAGTGACTTTGTATTGCATGTGAAAAGATGGATGCTAAAGTTTGAGCTGACTCACAAATGTACTCTTATACAACAACTTTTCCTCTTCTCAACATGGACTGCGTGTTCCTGGGGGCGGGGTTTATGTAAATTCTAGGATTAGTGATGTCACTAACCCGAGAGGAATGTCATGTAGTCCCAACCAGCCGTTTGTTGTAGTCCTTTTCTTTAAAAGCATATATCTTCCTTTGCTTTGAACTTTGAGCTTTGTAACTTTGCAGATGTTGTTTATGCTCAAACAGCAACATTACACACTAACTAAAGTTAGAAAAGTGAAATCACACTCAACCACCCCTTTAACGTGTATCTTTTCTCTTACGCTTGTCTTGCAGGCAGGTTATAACATGTGCGCAGCAGGCTGGCTTGACAAAGCGAGGGTAGCGTGTCCCATGAGCTTCTCTAACCCAAAATGTGGCTTTGGACATGTGGGTATTGTGGACATGTGGGTATTGTGGACTACGGCATTCGCAATAACCTGAGTGAGACGTGGGACACGTTCTGCTATAGAGTGAGAGGTAAAAGTCCTTGTGGGATATTTGTGAAGCTGTTCAATCAGTGTATACAGGCAGGGACAAAGCTTGGGTTTAGACTGATTGTGTGTGTTTCAGATGTGAAGTGCGAGTGTAAAACTGGCTACATTGGTGACGGATACTCCTGTACAGGAAACTTGCTGCAGGTTCTCTCAGCCAGACCAACCCTGTCTAACTTCATGTCTGTGAGTACAGCTTCAGCTATTGACAGAATTACCGGCGATCGTTTTGACTTGAAAAAAATAAAAATACAAATTTTTGCTGTAATGGACTTACAATGGAAGTCGATGGGGCAAAGCTTTCTCGAGGGTTGAAATGTGAACCTTGTTTTTTTTGTTAAATCATAGAAATGATTTATTTATGGGCATGGTGAATCTTCTAGGATGTATCTGACTGTTCTGTCTTTTTCAGCAAATCCTGAATTATTCAACTTCTGCATCAGGAAAAAAGTTTGTGAATCGCTTAAGTAATATTACTGTCCAGTCCACTCTGTTTGTACCTGATAATGATGGCCTCTATACCAACCAGGTGACTCAAACATCCACCAATTATACGTTTAATTTTTGTTGCCATTTGTTGTCAATTTAAAGTTAAATGTAAAATAAACTTTGCACAAAAAATTTAGTGTAAATGTAAAAATGTCAACTCTAAAATTTTCCTTATGTGTTCAACAGACTTTGAGCGGCAGAGACATAGAGCACCATCTACTGGATGGGAGGGCTTTGGTACTTCAGGCACTTATTAACATCACTCATGTCCGAACACGACTGGGACAAAGCCTGACCATCACCAGCATCCCGGATCTGCAGAACCCTCAAGTAATGGTGAGGATATAAGTTACTTCATTGCTTAATTTGAGTTATATGGACACACTCTCTTTGATCTGCTTGTCATCACTCTCTTGCCTTCTTTAGACCTCCTCAGGATACATCAATGACCGTTATGTCATTGACTCCGACATTTTTGCATCCAATGGAGTCATCCATGTTCTCCAGGGCCCATTAAAAGCACCTCCCCCTCCACCTCCATCCATCCACCCGGCTCATAAGGCTGGGATGGGCATCGGCGTCCTGGGGCTCATCATCCTCATCGTAGCAGCTGGATTTGTGGGATACAATTTCTACACACATAAAACAAAGCCATTCCAGTTCCACTACTTCAAGGTAATCCTTGTTTATGCATCTTGTTTGTGTTCACGTCTATATTAGGGCTGTCAAAGTTCACTATTTATGGAAAAAAATAAGGTTTAACAAAATTATTCTTCTGTAGTGATGGGAAATTCGGATAATTTTACTGACTCTCTTGTTCGATCTCATCCATCAAAACGAACGAATCTTTATTCGAGTCATTTCGTTCAAGTGGCTTTAAATGTTATACTTTTAACAGCCAAATTCCCCCGAACACATCAACCTTTGCCATGTTCATCATACACTGAATAAGAAATCATTATAATGCAGTCAAAAATAATTTACAGGGAACATAAATAATTACTTTACCTTCCGAGTCTTTCGTTCATTTGTCACGTGACATACGAATGAATCATGAATCACCCATCACTATTTTTCTGAACATTATCAACATGAAATCATGACTTTGCGTAAACATACACGCCACTTTCAAGTCAAGTGGCGTGTTATTTATACGCATTTTGAGCTTTCCGCGTGTATGTCCACGCGCGTGTATGTGTACGCCGTTAAACGGCCGAGTGATTCCGCGTGTATGTGTACGCCGTTAAATGTCCGAGCGAAACGGAGGAAAATCTATATCTACATCTGGGGAGCAATATTTTTTTTCCTAGGATGGTAGGGAAACACTCATAAATGGTATTAACCCGAGTGATGGGTAGGTTTAGGGACGCGGTTGGGGTAGGTCATATATATTTATATACAGTAATGTAACGTAAATCAACGGCGTTGATAAACACGCTGAAAAGCGATTATGCGTGTTGATAACACGCCAAAAATGGAAATACGAATTGGCGTGTCATACATGCGCCATTTCATGAGATCAGTCTGACATTATCCACACAAATTATTTTGTGTATTAGATTCAGTGTTGGGGTAGTTACTCAAAAAAAGTAATTAGTTACTAGTTACTAGTTACTTCTGTAAATTGTAATGAGATTACTTTACTAGTTACTGCATTTGAAAAGTAACTTCACTACTTATTACTTTACTTTCCCATTTCTTAATTTACCCTGTAGATACCGACAAACATCATAGCCCTATCATCACTTAGCCTGTCCAAATAGTGTTTATAAATGTAGCCTACAAAATGGCATGTAAAATATGAAAGAATAATATACATGTCTGCACAAAGAAATATGCCTCACTGTAAAATCCACAAACAACAGGATAAAGGACAAATGTCTGCGGTGGTAGACACATAATCAGGGCTGGACTGGGACAAAAAAAAAAAAAATCGGCATTTTGGCCATAATAATAATAGCACACTAATATACATATATTGTAAAACAAAAGCACTGAAAAATAAAGGAAACTTTCATAATTAGTTTTGTACTAATTTCTATACTTGAAAGAGATATAAGCACATAATCTTTTATTTTGACGGAAAACATGGTTTACAAACGCGTCTCATTAAATTTATAGTAAATTACGGTAATCGTCAACTATGCAGATGTGGAAATAATGTATTACTGGGTAATGGGTTCCTACACTCATGACATTCCATACACAAAAGATAAATATATTTGAAATATATTTTCAGAGTATATTTTAGAATATATGCAAATATTTCAAATTGGCCCAATAAATATATTTCACACTTAACATCATATATTTTAGTTGTATTTCAGAATATATTTCAATGTATTTGGAATATATGCCACATATATTTTGACACTTTTGGGGATCCAAACAGAAAAAAAGTACATTGAAATATATTCTGAAATATAACAAAAATATATGATGTTAAGTGTGAAATATATTTATTGGGCCAATTTCAAATATTTGCATATATTCCAAAATATACTCTGAAAATATATTTCAAATATATTTATCTTTTGTGTATGGGATAGCCTAAGTGTTTTGAAAGTAACTGTTAGTTCTGCTTACCGCAGGCTCTACACTTTCTCATCTCTGTCCTGATCCTCCTCACTATCCTCATCATCAGCCACAGGAGCTGATGAAGGTCATGCTGCTGCAGAAAACATTTTGACACATTTTACAGCGTCTGCTTGAAGGGCCTGTGTCTATTTTTCACGCTATTTCTCTGCACATTCCTTGCGTTTCTTCTCCATCTCTCAGACTATTTTGACAGATACACACTGACACACGTGCACGCTCGATCAAAGCCCAAAGGGGGATGTGTTTAAAGATGTGATTGGACCAGCCCAGTGTCAATCAAGAAAAGATCCAATGGGCCACGGTGTTTCATGGACCGGTCAGCTATCAGGAAAAAAAACAAACTGACACAGACTTTAACTAATGCATTACACCGGCACGCACTTACTTAACCCAGCGCCACCAATTAAGCAAAACGAATGGGCCGCCGATGTACGAGTTTTATGGTCCGTTAAGAAGAAGAAAAAAAAAAAAGAGATGTCGACCCAAAAGGCACGTCCGCCCACTGGGAATCTCCCGGTAGTCCCGATGGCCAGTAACTTGCTGCCTGGGCATACAAAGTACATTTCACGCGAATATTTTTGTCCTTTCGAGCAATAAACTGAAAGTGATGTGAATATTGCCACTGGCCGGACCCCCCTGTCTCCGTCTCCATTTCCCGCTCCCCTTCGCACCAGCAGCTACGTCACTCAAATCGATCTCTATGACAACGGTGCACGCGCGCGCACACACACATACACAGACAGACATGTACGCAGCACAAACAGATCAGAGCTTTACACGCAGGCAAAAATGGCTTGGGTAACGCAGGAAAGCGCGTTCCTATAGTCTAGTAAAGTAGTGTAGTTACCGATATTTTTAGTGTAATGCGTTACTTTATTTCGTTACCCAAAAAAGTAATATCGTTACTGTAATTCGTTACTTTGTAACTCGTTACCCCCAACACTGATTAGATTAATTGCGATTAAATATTTTAATTGATTGACAGCCCTATTACATATACATCCTTTTTGTCTAAATGTGGTGTGTTTATATATAATTATTTGAATTATTATAATGTTAGGAGGATGAAGAGGAAGATGTGAACCCATCAGAATCCAGTCCAAACATCAGTAATCCTCTATATGACTCTGTACCTGCCACAAAAGAACAAACTCCGACGGTCAGTGATTCAAACGTGAGTAAAGCAGCTTTTTACCCAGAAAAAAACCAGAACCAGAAACCAAAACGTTTCCTATATGGTTCCTGTGTTTTTGGGGACAATATGAGAGTGTTCAGGAAACATTCTCTGTAGGCTAGAAAGTAGCAGGGAGTTTTTTTTTTATTTTATATATGTATATATATATATATATATATATATATATATATATATATATATATATATAGATTTATCCTAAAATTAACCTATACATAACTTTCTCTAATGGTTTTTAGGTTTTATTTTTATGACCATAAACTAACCTCCCCAGAACCTTGCAGGGAGTTTGTGTGTGTGTAAAAATTCTCAAAAGAATCTATACAGAACATTCTATACTTATTTATCTATACTTGTTTTTTGTTTTTTAAAAAGAACATTTACAAAACGTTCTCTAGTGGTTAATTTAAGGTTGAAAATTATGTTTCCAGAACATTTTGGGAACCAAAAATTGTTCGCTTGCTACAAGTTTATGTTTGGTTAAATGCAGGTAATTTTTATCAGGTTTTACAAGAATATACTCTTTCCTTGAATAAATGTGTTCACATTGATGTTCATTAAAAAAATGGATCTGTTTCGTCTTTTGCAAAAGGGCGAAGACAAGCATCAAGTGATTTCCAGTGGATCCTATGACCTTCTACAGGACAGCTGAAATCTCAAAGCCAAACATGTGCTATGTGATTATTTAAATCTCCAGCAACAAAGCAGTCAGACATTCCTGGTGCAGTTCTCTTTGAGAACATGAGAGGACATTGTGAGTCATGGGACAGTGCTAACATAGACGATCAATCAATTCAGAAATCAGTCTGAATCTACTGAGGTTGTGTGTGCATGTTTACTTTTGGATGCGAGACAGGAATTGAATGTGTAAATGTTTTGAACTTGTTTACTAGCAGTCTCTAAATTCTTTTGTACTACAGGCATTAATAATGTCCAACACACAATGTTTCAAATAAAAAGCATAAATGAAAAAAAAAAAAAAAAATATTCACAAAAAAATTTCACAAATGAAATAAAACAAGAACTGTGAAGGTTCTTTCTATGTACTATTTGAAAAAAGTATTTTGGGGTTACAATCTTTGACACATGCTTAATTATCCAAAGCACCTTAAAGTACATCCACCTGAAAATCATTTTCTGTTAAAGGTCCCGTTGCATGCGATTCCATGTTTCAAACTTTAGTTAGTGTGTAATGTTGCTGTTAGAGCATAAATAATATCTGTAAAATTATAAAGCTCAAAGTTCAATGCCAAGCGAGATATTTTATTTAACAGAAGTTGACTACAAAAAACGGCTCGATTGGACTACACCCCTCTACATCCTGCATTAGTGACATCACCAGAACCGTTTCTTGACTAACCTCCGCCCACAGGAATGCTCCCTCAACTCTACTGGCTACTTGCGCACTTCTTATAACTTAGGCTACTGTGTTTACTCAGCTCTTACGGTGATTTTCTGAAGTAAAACTGACGCTTCATCTTTTGTGTGATGTACAATAAACTTTATTAAACTCATCAGTACATGTTTGATCATCATTCAGACAGCAGACTTGTAGGCTATTAATAAATAATGGATACATAGCCTACAAGCAGATGACAAATACGTTATAATAACCGTAATTAAACTACTAAACCATACCTGTTTCATCTCTATACAGCAATCTGACTCTGTAGGCATTATTGTCCGACTCGAAATGAACGCCGTTACTGAGAGTTTCTGATATTATCATCATTCCGTGAGATGAATTTTTCCTGACAGACTGAGCACGAGCTCATGAAGCTCCGCCCCCTGTGTCGTCCAGCAGCACCTCATTTGCATTTAAAGGGGACACACTGAAACGGCTCGTTTTTCTGAGCCCCAAAAAATGTCAATTTAAACATGCTGTAAAAAATGATCTGTTGGGTATTTTGAGCTCAAACTTCACATACACACTCTGGGGACATCAGAGACTTATTTTACATCTTGTGAAAAGGGGCATAGAACGGGACCTTTAAGAAAAATGCTAAGAACTTACATGCTTAGGATATTGCCTGTGTGAAACGTTTGTTCAGTTTGCACTCTTGACAAAAGTTGTACACTTTTAAAATAAAAAGTGCATATTACAATAAAAAAAAAACTCAAAAATCATTGCCTTTTGGAATTTGAACCAGAAGCCTTGGAAGAAGGTAAGAGTATGTTTTAAGAATTGTGTGAAGATTGTCTGTTATACATTATTTGCGGTGTAACTAGTGTATTTTTACCTTTCCTTTTATGACAATGCCGGCCTCTTTACTCACTCTTTTCTGTCTCAAAATGCTTTAAGGAAAAAAAAAATATATATACAATTTATACTTCATAATTTTGTCTTCACATACATGAATTTAAATCTCAGTCCTCTCACCTGACTGACTACCTTGGTTTTGTCGTTTCATTTAATGATGGTGATAAGCTAATTGACCACAAGAGGGAGCTGACGACCACCTATTTGTTAATTGCCTTAAACACGTGTAACATAATGAATATGGACTTTTACTTGAGTATGAAAATGTTAACGTATGTATGTGTCGTTTCGGAATATAGTCAATGAGCCCAATTGAAGCAACTTAAGTCGGTTGGTAGTACTATACGACTCATGGTAGAAACTTATATCTGTAGTTTATCATCCGCTCCACTAGGCGACAGAAGCCGGATTCACTTTAACCCAGAGTCCATTCGAATCACTGTCTATGATTCGAATCAGATGTAGTAGATTAGAACCAGTAGAACCTTCAAATGCCACACACCGATCATGTCCATGTGAGTCATGAAAGCACTACATTTCCACATAACACGTTTATCGAAAATGTGATGTGTTAAAGACGTGTGTGTGTCACATTAATCGGAATGTGGTTTCACCCTCGTTAACAACCAAACTGTGTGTTTGTACCGGTTTGTACGTAGCCTAGAGCAGCAGTTCCTCGCTTTGAAATGTTTGATTAAGGCTGTTTCAACTCGTATTGACAGAAATCATGCCTCCAACGTTTATAAAATTATAAATAAGAAGCATCGTAAATATTCAAGATGAATATATCAATGTAACGTTATTTATTTGGCAGGCAGAGAAAACTTGTCATTGTGCACGTGTGATCTAAAGTAAGCACAAAACGCAAAGAAAGTTATATTTTAATCCACTTTGTGATGCAGAGGAATGTTTTGTAAATCAAGCAATGAAAAGCTGGTTTTGGTGGGTGTGTTCATAGATATCATATATAAAACTATTTTTTTTTTACAGTCTATATATAAACGCTTTTATATGATATCTATGGGTGTGTTTACGTGCTTGTCAAGCAATGTGATCGATTGCAAATCTGGCCAATGAGAGTTGAGAATGCCAACGCCTCTCGTTCCGGATTCGTTTGTTTTTCCCTAAAGGGCGTGACATATGTTTTTAACCAATGGCAACGCAGAAAAGAGAAAGAAGGGAGTGTTCGTTTAACAGGTCGCTTTCTCTGATCCCAAACCAGATATTTTTCTTGTCCATTTTGATATATTTGCACATGTTTGATTAAATGTATACATTTAGATAAACCATATAATGTGTTTTTTAGAATCCTCTACTATAATTTTCTTGTCTCTTTTTCCCCACAATTTTGTTTGCAAAAAGTTTGCAACTTTCTGTAAATAAACAAAAAAATATAAAAGTATAAATATTATGTCAAAGTACTACCCCCTTAATTTAAGAATTTCAGCTTTTTTTCCACCATTTTTTTTTTTTTACCACCACAGGACAACGAGTGTCATATCATTAAAATACACAAATGTCAGTCATCTAATATCACTGTTTTTAAATCTATCTTTAACATATATATTGCCCTAATTTTTTTTGCATCTAAATTATATACATTTATTTAATGTATATTATGTTTTATTATAGAGACTGTACATATACTATATGAAGTAATAACTGTGTATGTTTCCTCTACAGAATACAGGATGTGTTTGGAGCATCCTCTGGGACGTGTGGACAGACATTCACTGTAATGATGGACTTCTGCTGATGGACGGGTAAGACTTCTAACGTGTGAATGTTGTTGTCTGGCGCTAAACATGTAGGTTTCCATTATTTTCTTTTTGGAGGGTCACCCCTTTACAAAGCAAATGATAGGAACCTAAATAGGTGGGGAAGGTATGGCGGTTAACAGAAGTACTAGAAATACTTTCAATGAACTTTAATTTTATAAGTTACCTGTATTTTTGTTGTTGTTATTGTTGTTGTTGTTATTATTACTTAATCAAAACAACTGCAGTTTGATTGATATTCAAATGCACAATATATATAAAAAAAACATGATATATGAAAATGAACAAGAACGGAGTTATCTGTTTTTTGCAAATGAATTCTTCTGTTATATTCATTTTCATATATCATGTTTTTTTTTTTTTTTTACTTGTAACAAACAACTTGTAAATGTCCCAACTGGGAGAGGGTGTGCAATTTTCAAAGAGTTTAATTAAACTTTCATGTTATATATTTTTGCATGTATTAGTGTGAGTTGATAAATGTAACTGGTTGTGTACACTTGGCACATAATATCTAAATATCGATTAATGGATCGATACAGCCCTGAATCAAATCGTAATCGTATAATTTTTTGAGGTATCGGCAAATATCGTATCGCTGGCTGAGAGAATCAATATCGTATCGTGATTAACTGTCCGATTTACACCCCTATAATTTAATAGCATCATCAGAACTAAACTAGGATGAAGAATATATTGAATTATTACAGTATTACTGAGGTTTAATATAATCTGTCATTTGACACTGCACAGCTTTAGGAATTCAAGTTTTGTAGTCAATTTACATTATTTACATTAAATTATTTTAGGTATAAAACATGGTGTAATGTCTTCATGTCTTTTGGGGCAATAAATATGTAAATGAGATTGTTTGAGGTATTCTAAAAGTTGACGTTTATATACAATATAGAGCGCCGTCTTTGTTCATTTCTATCAGTATGGAGTAAACTCTTTGTTGATTTATGTCTTTGCCCCACAGGATGAGAGGTGTGTTTGGACCGTTACACCCAGTGACGTGTATTTGAGGGACATCTGCTCAGGCACAGGTAATGCTTCTAACGTCAGTGTGTGTTGGTGGCATGTAAATGTGTTAACATCATTTTTTCTTTTTGAAGGGCCACGGGGACCGGCGGACGACGACGACGGCGGCGGATTTTTTTTTTATTACCCATTTTCATTTTTTTCCAGTCAAAAGCATAACCCCTGCTGGACATCGTGCGGGAGCTTAGGAGAGGGACCATGATCCCCCACACCTCCTCACTCGCACCACAGCATTCATTCATATCGCAGAGATCTGGCTGGACTTGAACCAGCAACCTCTGAAACCGTGAGGCAGCGCTCTTACCTGTGAGCCACAGATCTCTTGCTGAGATATGTGCTGGAACTTCTATTTCACCTGGATGAGGCCTGTGATTCTACAATAAATCAGGCTGAGGTGGGGATTGAACCCATGCCTCCAGCGCAACCTTGTCCACAACTAACGTGTGTTTAGCCACTCGCACCACTGTGGCTTTCACACTGAGAGCTGGTGTTTATGCAACTTTCTTTGATATAATCACAACAATTTAACATAAGCAAGAATGGGATTTGAACTCTGGTCTCCTTGATTAAACCCCAATGCTTTATCACCTGAACCACTGAGTCTGTTGAGCTGAAGGGTGTTATGGATGGATTTTTATTGATAGCTTTGTTTTATTTGAAGGAAAAAGTCAGCAGTTTGGGATTTGAACCAAGACTCTCATGTTTGAAGGCAATTGATTATCCTCTGCACCACAGAAGATCTGATGAGGTATGGCTTGTTTTTTGTTTCTGTGATTTAAGGACGTGTTTAACCACTAGCACCACCTTGGGTTTCACATAGGCTGGAGGTATTTGAGGCATCACTACATTTCCTTGATGTTTACATTTTTAGCAATATGATTTTTTAGCAATTTATAAATATGATTCACCTAATCATTTCTAGCATTATTTTGTTTTTATTTGTATGAAATAATTTCAATGTTTTGACTGTATTTGAGCAACTTTTAATGTTTTTTATTCATAGGACAGCAGAGCAGAGATGGGAAAGTAAGGGAGTGTGATCAAGACATGTCAGGACTCTAACACCGGTGAGTCTACAGCTCTTATATGTAACACTGCTTCATGCATAGGGCTGGGTACCGAGTTTCGATACTTTTTAGGTACCGATCGAATTGCCTCGATACCATCGAGTATCGAAAAATGACATGTTGTTCGGTACCAGATTTCGATACCTAAGGGGTTAACTCGTCAATGTCAGTGCTCAAATACATATGAAATGCACAACGACACACATAAAGTTGCTCACGCACATACATGTGTAGAGTTTGCGTAACTCTACACACACGAGAAGCGCGGAACTCTCCGCGCACATACTCATATGAGACGCGCGTGCACGCACAAACTCTCCACGCGCATACGAGACGCGAGCACACACACAAAACTCGCGCACATACTCAATGAGACGCGAGCACACACACACAAACTCTCCGCGAACATATTCATGAGACGCGAGCACACACACATAATACCTTATAGATGTGGAAAAGTCGATCAAAAGTGTGGGTACATGATTTCTCCAGGCTCGATGCCAACAGCGCGCGATGCAGTGTTTGCGGTAAAATAATTGCTGCAAAGACCGGTACCACGATAAATATGATGAAGACCTTGACAGTGCACGGCCACGGAGTAAACATAATAGCAGAAAGTTGCTTCGCCTTCAACTCGTAAATGAAGAGGTACCTTGTTGATCACTCTGACAGTGTTTATATTGCAATAATAACCTACTGAGTGTACACAGCCGTTCAAAAATGTGTTGGTTAGTCAGAATTTTTTTTTTTCAGTAAGGGTGCATTAAAGTTATCAAAATTGACATTAAAACGTGTAATGTTACAAAATATTTCATTTTTAAATAAATGCTGTTCTTTTGACATTTTTATTCATAGAATCATGAAAAAAATGTATTATAGTTTCCAAAATATTAAGCAGCAAACTGTTTTCATATTTCTGAAGGATCATGTGACACTGAAGTAATGATTTTGAAAATTCAGCTTTGACATCACAGAAATAAATTACATTTTGAAATATATTCAAATAAGATTTTAAAATGTAATACTATTTCACAATATTACAAGTTTTACTGTATTTTTTATTTTTTTAAAAATCACTTTGGAGAGCATGAGCTCTTTATAAAACATTTTTTGTTCCTTTGTGCACTGGCTAAGGAGCATGAATCAAACTGAAAAAATAAAACCAACATTTTCTGAGGTAATGTGTTATGTAATCTTGTTAAAATGGATTTCATAAAATCGGTATCGAAAAAAGTATCGTTAGGAACCGGTATCGAAACTGAGGTATCGAAAATGGCACCGGATCGAAAGATTTTGAACGATACCCAGCCCTATTCATGCAGCTTTGAAACTTTTACCAATCGTTTGTTTGAATCAGTGGTTCAGAGCACATGTCAAACTGGCATTTGATTGCTGCAAAACAATGCTTCGCCACTTCATACTGTTTAGAACAAAGGTCTTCAATCCTGCTCCTGGAGGGCCACTGTCCTGCAGAGTTTAGTTCCAGCCTGCTTCAGCACACCTGCCTTAGAATATTCAAGCGATTCTGAAGAGCTTGATGAGCTGATTCAGGTGTGTTTGATTAGGGTTGGAACTAAACTCTGCAGGACAGTGAGCTCCAGGAGCAGGATTGAAGACCTCTGGTTTAGAAACATGTTTCACCACTAGGTGGCGTTAACCTGGTAAACTCATGAACCAGCAGCTAATATAGAGTTTTAACTGATCTCAGGTCACTTTTATAGTTTAGGTTCAGTTTTAGTGACAAACGTGTGTAGAAAAATGGAGTGTGAAAGTTAATTGTATTTTACTGGCCTGATTAACCAAGCCCTCCTAAAAACACACAAAAAAAATGTACAAATTAATAAAACACTTCACACTTCATAATTCATGTGATTTAATGATACCCACTTTCCCACTCACTACCTCTTGTGTGTTCTCGAACAGACAGAAAAAGACATTCTCCTACGCTCCGGGTTTGAAGAGGTCATGGACAATCACCCGACACAGTCTAAACTGAGAGTGGTAAGAACGTCTTGTTTTCCCACATGCTGTTTAGGCAAATAAACCTCAGTTTAGGTGACTGTGGTGGTCCCCAGGACTGGAGTTGAGCTCTACAAACAATCATCACTATAGATCCATTCCAACAGAAGTCATCTAATAAGAAAAAAAAAATCAAGAGGTTATTTACCAAATGTTGCATTGATTTGAAAGTGCATTCCCAATGAAATTTAGTCTCTACTACACGACGTGAAAGCGACAAGAGCTTTTACCATGTGCAGGTGTTTAAAACCCATGTCCTCCTACATCTGCTGTTTTCATAGCCTGGCAAGCCAGACCTACATCAAGATGTTAGGTCTGGCAACTCACCATAGACGCAGTTTAATCCGAGGGGCGGGATAAACGTCTGTCTTTCAAATTCCCTCTGCACGCAATAGGACCTTCAACCAACCAGAGCGTTTTCCCAACAGCGGAGCTAGTTGATAGATTCAACTTTTGCCATATCTGGGCGGCAAAACTACGAACACATCTTCCTTTTTTTAAAAATGAATTAAGTGCCGTTCTTTGCTCTTTTCTCAAAGAAAAACTTAACTCCAAGTCCTCCAGAGTCGCGGACAAAGCCGATTCGAAAGATGTTCGCCAGCAACAGCCGTCATTCTTTGTTTTCAAGTAGCAGGGAACCGTCGCAACTCTGTCGTCATTATGTTAAGCCGTGTTAATAACGTGATTGGCCTGACCCAATTTAGATTTTTGCAGCTCGAAAGTCTATGGAGAGTTGCTAGACTGCCCTGGCTGCAAAATACATTTTGCTGCCGCTAGGGTGCGTCTAGATTTCTAGGCTACTGTTTTCATATATTATTGCAGACACACTTATTGTCCACAAGAGGAGCAGCGGACACACTATAGAGCTGGTAAGTCCCGCCCCTTCCGTAAAACCCCGCTGGACCTCAAAGTTGAAAAACCGTCAATGCAAGTGAATGGGAGAAAATAATTATTTTCTGATCCAGTTTGAATTGTGCCATGAATGTGAACATATGTTGTCTGTGAATTTTTTATATAACTCTTCATGTTATGAGTTTGACAGTATATGGTATGATTCTTCAGCTAGCAGTTGTGGAAAAGACATAACGAGAAAGACTACATGTCGCCTATGTGACGTCACCCCATAAAGTTTACTTGCACGTGGTTTTCGCCAACATCAACGATTTTGTCCTCTCCCTGAAAGAAGGCGGTGAAGTGCACCAAAGACACAGCCATGTTTAGCGGGAGCGGGATCCGTGAGCTAGTGTTCGTGTGCGAGTGGTGTTGATGTTTCAAACGCGTCGAGAGTTGTAGTCCACAAAGTGCTCTCACACAAAGTCTAACCGTATCAAACTTCTACCAGCTAAATTGTATCATTCTTTACACGAAAAGTTATATAAAAAATTAACAGACAACATGTGTTCACATTCATGGCACAATTCAAACGGGACCAGAAAATCATTATTTTCTCCCATTCACTTGCATTGACGGTTTTTCAACTTTGAGGTCCAGCGGGGTTTTGCGGAAGGGGCGGGACTTACCAGCTCTATACTGGTCTGATCTCAGCCTGTGTTTCATCAGTAAATAGCCACTATTAGACACAACATTTTAGTCGTAATATTAGCAGTTGCATTGGTTTATAGATTTAGACAGTCTCATTTTGATAAGTAATCTGTCCTATGTTTCAAATTCCCAATCATGCTTTATTATAAAAACACAACAACACGAGGGCATTGTACTTTAACTGTGAACAAACATGATGCATATCATTATAAATAACTATAGACAGAAAAACAGCTACTTTAAACAAACAAACAAAAAACTTACAAACAGAAGAACATCGAACCGTATTTTATATCTTTACACTTTGAGCACGTGCCTTTGAGTTCAACACATTTCATCTTTTTAGTACCCATCAGTTGAGAGCTGATCTGGTTCATTTTCTAAAACTGTTCTCTATTCTCTAAATCCATGTTGCTCTGCTGGTCGAGACCGTGACAAAATCATAGATATTTCGGAATTTCAGCCTCACCTACAACTGGCCGCCGCCTCGATCATGTCGTTTCAAACTGAAGTGCAGTTTTCCATCCGCTCCTCTAGGCGGCGTCAGCGAGTTTCAGGTTCAGTCTGACAGCTTCTGATGCTTGACAACATGACGCTTGTTACAGTGGCCACAACACGTGCACACCGTTTAAACTATATCAACTGCAGATAACAGTGTTTTAATGTCACTCAACGACACATATTTCAGCCCATAAACAAACAAATCCCACACACGCTGCGATAAAGTTCAGGAAGCAAAGATGTCACGCGAGCGACTCAACTGTCATGTAAGTAAACTCTACAGATAAAGTGCTTTTCTCTTGCATTATCTTCTTATTAAGACTTTAAGTCATTATTCTGTGCTCTTAAGTCATTATTTACGGTTTTAGTTGTTATGTGTTGTTGCTTTCTTCTGATATTTCATAGCAGGGCTCATGTCAGTTTATTAGATTCATATTGTGATGATTAAATGTTGCATTTATTGTGACTATAAAATGAACGAACATGAACTAAAACGCACTAAACGTTCATTTTGTTGTGGTCTTTAACGTTAAGTCTTGTTATTTGACAGTTATGAAGGCTATAATGAAGGTCATCCTCTATGAAGGTTTATCACAGACTTTGTTTACATTCTGCTCTCTTGTTGAACTCACTGTCAGACTTTTAGAAGAACGAATGAATCAGTTGTTTTGCATTGGCTTTATAATCTTTGAATGAATCGCCCTCTGATATTCATATTATGAAGCATGAATCTTGTTTTTTTTTCTGTTGATGCAGTCTTACCTTTGATAATAATCTATAATTTAGCTATTAAATAACTAACTATGACCCGTTAACACGTAGATTTGTGATCTTATTGTTCTTTATTAATTGTTTATGGTGAATTAAACCTAGTCTTGACCTTAAAACTTCAGAATAATGTAAAAATCGCATTGAACAAAAAAACATCTGTTCGTTCTTTTTTGGGTCAGCACTCACACCTGAAGGAGGGTGTTTGTTTCTATTTCTTATGTTCCTGTAGGTCTGTGGCCTGTAAGACAGTAACTTAATTAAAAGAACAATAGATTAAACCAAAATATTATTACTGATTCAGCATTCAAACTATGTATTATATATTTTACACTGTACAGCTTTAGGACTTTAATTTATGTAGTCAATTACATTTAGCCTAACTATTATATAGACTAACTTTTAGATTGTGATGTTTTAGTTATTCAGTATGTAGTAATGTTTGTGTTTATGTTTCCTCTACAGAATACAGGATGTGTTTGGAGCGTCCAGTCATCAGAAGCAGAGCTCTGGGACGTGTGGACAGACATTCACTGTAATGATGGACTTCTGCTGATGGACGGGTAAGACTTCTAACGTGTGAATGTTGTTGTTTGGCGCTAAACATGTAGGTTACCATCATTTTCTTTTTGGAGGGTCATCCCTTTACAAAGCAAATGATGGGAACCTAAATAGGTGGGGAAGGTACGGCGGGCCAAAATTTTTAGACAGCTAATTTTTTTTTTTCATTGTATAAAGAAGCATAACCGCTGCTGGACATCGTGACGGGGTTCGGGGGGGGACCCGAAACATCCCCGCCCCTTCACACATACACCATTCACTCATATTGCAGAGATCTGGCTGGGATCAAACCAGCAACCTCTGAACCGTGAGGCAGCGCTCTTACCTGTGAGCCACAGATCTCTTGCTGAGACATGTGCTGGAACTTATATTTCACTTTTCACCTGGATGAGGCCTGTGATTTTACAATAAATCAGGCTGAGGTGGGGATTGAACCCACGCTCCCATGTCCCCAACTAACGTGTGTTTAGCCACTTGCGCCACTGTGGCTTTCACGTTGAGAGTTGGTGTTTTTGGCCATTTTGTTCAATATAATCAGAACAATTTAACACAAGCAAGAATGGGATCTGAACTCAGATCTCCTCGATTAAAGCCCAACGCTCTATTAACTGAGCCACTAAGTCTGTTTAGTTAGAGGATGCTCTGGATGAATTTTTATTGCGAGTTTTGCTGTATTTAATGGTAAAGGCAGCAGTTCAGTGATTGGCTGGGATCGAACCAGCAACCTCTGAAACCGTGAGGCAACGCTCTTACCTGTGAGCCACAGATTTCTCCAGTGTGGCCCTCCAGTGTGGCCCTCCAGTCTAGGGCCTTTTCTTTGATATAACTATCGATAACAATTTAATTTAAATTGCTGGGAGCGCAGACTGAGGAGGGATTTGAACCTTAACTTCAGCGCTCTCTTATCATCACAGAACGTGTGTTTTGCCACTTGCGCCACTGTGGCTTTCACACTGAGAGTTGGTGTTTTGGCCACTTTGTTTGATATAATCACAATAATTTAACACAAACAAGAGAGAGTTTTGAACTCTGGTCTCCTTGATTAAAGACCAACACTTTATCACCTGAACCACTGAGTCTGTTGAGCTGAAAGCTGTTATGGATGGGTTTTTATTGATGGGTTTTTGTATTTGATGGAAAAGTCAGCAGTTTGGGATTTGAACTCAGACTCTCATGTTTGAAGGCAATTGATTGTCCTCTGCACCACAGAAGATCTGATGAGGTGTGGCTTGTTTTTGGGTCATGTGTGAATTTGAATTATTAAGAAAGGTAAACAATTTTTGTCTAGACATTTCTTAAATGTTTAATTTTTTTTGCATCTTTGTTTTCCAAGCTGTCAATTTTTGCTGGTTTATAAATATGATTCACCTAATCATTTCTAGCATTATTCTGTGTTTATTTTTATGAAATAATTTCAATGTTTCGACTGTATTTGAGCAACTTTTAATGTTTTTTGTTTTTTATTCTTAGGACAGCAGAGCAGAGATGGGAAAGTAAGGGAGTGTGATCAAGACATGTCAGGACTCTAACACCGGTGAGTCTACAGCTCTTATATGTAACACTGCTTCATGCAGCTTTGAAACTTTTACCAATCGTTTGTTTGAATCAGTGGTTCAGAGCACATGTCAAACTGGCATTTGATTGCTGCAAAACAATGCTTCGCCACTTCATACTGTTTAGAACAAAGGTCTTCAATCCTGCTCCTGGAGGGCCACTGTCCTGCAGAGTTTAGTTCCAGCCTGCTTCAGCACACCTGCCTTAGAATATTCAAGCGATTCTGAAGAGCTTGGGTGCTTCTCAATATCCCTCCTCGTCTCCTCTCTCCTCCGTCCTCCATCCTATGACCCGGAAACCGATCGAGCTCAGCCATCTTGAAGGACATCTCAATTCTCTAATTGCACCGCGAGGAGTCGAGGATGGAGGAGTGAGGAGGCTTCCTGAGGAGTCATGAGCGAGGATACACAGGTGGATCCTATGCGGAAGAGTTTTATCGACTAAAACGTGAAGCACGTATAAATTCTCCTCCCCCTTCACATCGGTCACAATAATTTTGATTTATACTTTACTTTTGCAGTTTATATAAACCACACACCTCACATATTTCAACATGGTATCTTTCTTTATTATTATTTATAATGAATTTCTTAAATAAACAAATTTCAACAACATGAGGGCAGATCCTCTGAGCGCTGCTGATGACGCGATGAAGTGACGCTCGAGTGATCAAGGATTCCAATGTATAAAAAAAGCTTTCATTCGATCCCTCTGTCCTCGAGTCTTTTCCTTGCAGCCTTCCCTCGCATCCTACAGGGGGCGGAGCTGAGACGCGAGGAAAGGAAGCGAGGAGAGGAAACGAGGATACACTAATAAGAATTGAGAAGCACCCCACGATGAGCTGATTCAGGTGTGTTTGATTAGGGTTGGAACTAAACTCTGCAGGACAGTGAGCTCCAGGAGCAGGATTGAAGACCTCTGGTTTAGAAACATGTTTCACCACTAGGTGGCGTTAACCTGGTAAACTCATGAACCAGCAGCTAATATAGAGTTTTAACTGATCTCAGGTCACTTTTATAGTTTAGGTTCAGTTTTAGTGACAAACGTGTGTAGAAAAATGGAGAGTGAAAGTTAATTGTACTTTACTGGCCTGATTAGCCAAGCCCTCTTAAAAACACACAAAACAAGCAAGCCTTACGAATTAATAAAACACTTCATACTTCATATTTAATGGGATTTAATGATTTGTACATTTATTTAATAACAATGGAAACATCTGCAGTCGGTTTGTAAAAGGTGTCAATACATGTTTGCACTGTATTCTTATTACATTTACCTGACCAGCAGGTGTCGTCAACTTAATTATTTAAAACCAAGAATTATACCCACTTTCCCACTCACTACCTCTTGTGTGTTCTCGAACAGACAGAAAAAGACATTCTCCTACGCTCCGGGTTTGAAGAGGTCATGGACAATCACCCGACACAGTCTAAACTGAGAGCGGTAAGAACGTCTTGTTTTCCCACATGCTGTTTAGGCAAATAAACCTCAGTTTAGGACTTAAGTTCAAACAGACATCATCAGAAGGTGACATGCTAAATATAGGGCCTGTCCCAATACCAACACTTGAGTCTGATGTATTTCCTGTATTTGGCCCAAGTGTTTGTGAAGATCGTGTGTGTGTGTGGAATTTTTCTTATTCAATGGGGCACACTTACATCATAGTGGTGTGAAATTAAGTAAAGTTTTAAATGTCTGTTCAGTCGTCCCTATGTAACAGACAACACATTTGGTAATTGTGATGCTTCTAGTATTAAAAAGCAGTTGCACTTTACCAAAGCAAATTTTATGTAACATCTAATTAAAGTTTTTCTCAACATCTTGAGATTTTGGGCTATTGAGTTCAAAGATGAATGATGGGATACGCTTTAAATATCGCTCTGATGTGGTGTTAGAGATAATGTGGATTTAGTGTCCATTAAGAGCAATGAGCTTTGGCATTTATTAGACCCAGGACAGTCTTGTACATTGAACTTCCTGTCAAGTGCCCAAGACTGCAAGTGTGTGTATTGGGACAGGCCAGTAATCAACGTCATGAGGTAGGTTGTGAGTACAAGCAAGGCTTCATCAGTGAGGATATGGTGAAGAACCACCTTCCTCCACCCAGAGATGACACACTCATCCTCCTCCCATGATTCAGTTCTCATGCAAACCTGTATTTCTCGATCCTGCTCCAGCACTGCACATTTTTGTCTCCCTTATTTAATACATCTGATCTGATGCAAATCATCAACTCGTTTTCAGAGCTGCATGAACTAAAACTGCTATTAAATAAGAGAGACAAACAGAATGTGCAGCGCTGTGGTTCCCAGGACTGGAGTTGAGCTCTACAAACAGTCATCACTGTAGATCCACTCCAACAGAAGTCGTCTAATAAGAAAAAAAAATCAGGAGGTTATTTACCAGATGTTGCATTGATTTGAAAGTGCATGATCCCATTAAAGGGTTAGTTCACCCAAAAATGAAAATTCTGTCAGTAATTACTCACCCTCATGTTGTTCCAACCCCGTAAGACTTTCGTTCATCTTCGGAACACAAATTAAGATATTTTTGATGAAATCTGAGACCTGGATCTCTCCTCCTACAGGCTTATGGACACCTTAACTTGCTGGCCCAGAAAATGTATTATAGTCCAAGTGACTCCAGTGGCTCAATCTTAAGTTTATAAAGCGACGAGAATACTTTTTGTGCGCAAAAACAAACAAAAATAACGACTTTATTCCACTTTTCATTTCCTTCTCTCTGGACCTCGAGTCTTTTTACTTTGTGTTTAAGCGTAGCGCGTCTGTGTTGCACGTCACCACGTAGGCTTACTATTGGGCGACTCTGGTCATGTGTGATACATGGTGACGTGCAACACAGACGCGCTACGATATTACACTACGTTAAAAAAAAATCGAGGTCCAGAGAGAAGGAAATGAAAAGTGGAATAAAGTCGTTATTTTTGTGTTTTTGCGCACAAAAAGTATTCTCGTTGCTTTATAAACTTAAGATTGAGCCACTGGAGTCACTTGGACTTTAATACATTTTCTGGGCCAGCAAGTTAAGGTGTCCATAAGCCTGTAGGAGGAGAGATCCAGGTCTCAGATTTCATCAAAAATATCTTAATTTGTGTTCCGAAGATGAACGAAAGTCTTACGGGGTTGGAACAACATGAGGGTGAGTAATTACTGACAGGAATTTCATTTTTGGGTGAACTAACCCTTTAATGCTGTATTTAGTCACTAAAACAAATTGTAGGACAAATAATTTATCATCCATGACCTGTTTGCAGATTACTTGTCTCCATGGCCAAACATTTCTGCAATAATTTGCATTGACCGATATTATACTTCATAGAAATTCAGATTTCAGCTTGTTTAACTGTGTTTAAATGCTGTCTAAAATCATCTCTAGCTCATAGAGACGCATTCTCCGCCTGCAATGGCTAAATGAATCATGTTTTGAACAAATCAGTTAAATGAATGATTCTTGAGTCACTCACTTGTTTCGTTACTGAATGAATGTCACTTTATCGCCAACTACTGGCGTCTCGATGTAACCTGCAGAAAGAGTCGATGTAAAATCTCCAGCAATAATCTGACAGTCTGTCTGGAACTCAGACACAAAAGTCCCAATGCTGTTGGACTGAATATCAACTTCTGAACTAACTGATGTATTACTATATCTTATCTGCTGTGTGTAAATGTATATGTCTGTGGATTTCTACCCTTAGGACGGCAATTTAGGTACAATCCCAATGAAATGAATTCTCTACAAGACGTGAAAGCGACATAGAGCTTTTACCATGTGCAGGTGTTTAAAACCCATGTCCTCCTCCATCTGCTGTTTTCATATATTATTGCAGACACACTTATTGTCCACAAGAGGAGCAGCGGACACACACTATTCTGGTCTGATCTCAGCCTGTGTGTTTAATCAGTAGATAGCCACTATTAGACACAACATTTTTTTTTTTGTCGTAATATCAGCCATTTCACTGGTTTATAGATTTAGACAGTCATTTTGATAAATATTAATAATAATAGTAATGATTTGTCTTGATCTGTCCTATGTTTCAAATACCCAATCATGCTTTATTATAAAAACTGCTTAAACCTACTTGAACTGACACAACAACACGAGGGCATTGATTGTACTTTTAACTGTGAACAAACATGATGCATACCCCATCAGTTGAGAGCTGATCTGGTTCATTTTCTAAAACTGGTAGATCTATGTTGCTCTGCTGGTCGAGAGACCGTGACAAAATCATAGATAATTCGGAATATATATGAAATGGATATTTCAGCCTCACCTACAACTGGCCGCCGCCTCGATCATGTCGTTTCAAACTGAAGTGCAGTTTTCCATCCGCTCCTCTAGGCGGCGTCAGCGAGTTTCAGGTTCAGTCTGACAGCTTCTGATGCTTGACAACATGACGCTTGTTACAGTGGCCACAACACGTGCACACCGTTTAAACTATATAAACTGCAGATTACAGTGTTTTAATGTCACTCAACGACACATATTTCAGCCCATAAACAAACAAATCCGACACACGCTGCGATAAAGTTCAGGAAGCAAAAATGTCACGCGAGCGACTCAACTGTCATGTAAGTAAACTACAGATAAAGTGCTTTTCTCTTGCTTTATCTTCTTATTAAGACTTTAAGTTATTATTCTGTGCTCTTAAGTCATTATTTACGTTTTTAAGTAGTTACGTGTTGTTGCTTTCTTCTGATATTTCATAGCAGGGCTCATGGCAGTTTATTTAGATTCATATTGTGATGATTGAACGTTGCATTTATTGTGACTATAAAATGAACGAACATGAACTAAAACGCACTAAACGTTCATTTTGCTGTGGTCTTTAACGTTAAGTCTTGTTATTTGACAGTTATGAAGGCTATAATGAAGGTCATCCTCTATGAAGGTTTATCACAGACTTTGTTTACATTCTGCTCTCTTGTTGAACTCACTGTCAGACTTTTAGAAGAACGAATGAATCAGTTGTTTTGCATTGCCTTTATAATCTTTGAATGAATCGCCCTCTGATATTCATATTATGAAGTATGAATCGTGTTTTTTCTGTCGTTGCAGTCTAACCTTAGGCAAAAATCTGTTACCTATAATCTATTAAATAACTACCTATGACCCGTTAACACTTAGATTTGTGATCTTATTTTTCTTTATTAATTGTTTATGGTGAGTTAAACCTAATCATGACCTTAAAAGTTCCAAATAATGTTCATTCTTTTTTTGGTCAGCACTCACACCTGAAGGAGGGTGTTTGTTTCTATTTCTTATGTTCCTGTAGTTCTGGGGCCTTTAAGACAGTAACTTAATTATAAGAACAATAGATTAAACCAAAATATTATTATTGATTCAGCATTCATACTATGTATTATATATTTTACGCTGTAGAGCTTTAGGACTTCAATGTATGTAGTCAATTACATTTAGCCTAACTATTATATAGACTAACTTTTAGATTGTGATGTTTTAGTTATTCAGTATGTAGTAATGTTTGTGTTTATGTTTCCTCTACAGAATACTGGATGTGTTTGGAGCGTCCAGTCATCAGAAGCAGAGCTCTGGGACGTGTGGACAGACATTCACTGTAATGATGGACTTCTGCTGATGAACAGGTAATGTATATGTGTGTGTTACTGTGCTAAACATGTAGGTTCCCATCATTTTCTTTTTGGAGGGTCATCCCTTTACAAAGCAAATGATGTGAACCTAAATAGGTGGGGAAGGTACGGCGGGCCAAAATTTTTAGTCAGCTAAATTTTTTTTCATTGAATAAAGAAGCATAACCGCTGCTGGACATCGTGACGGGGTTCGGGGGGGGACCCGAAACATCCCCGCCCCTTCACACATACACCATTCACTCGTATCGCGGAGATCTGGCTGGGATCGAACCAGCAACCTCTGAAACCGTGAGGCAGCGCTCTTACCTGTGAGCCACAGATCTCTTGCTGAGATGTGTACTGGAACTTATATTTCACTTTTCACCTGGATGAGGCCTGAGATTTTACAATAAATCAGGCTGAGGTGGGGATTGAATCCACGCTCCCATGTCCCCAACTAACATGTGTTTAGCCACTTGCGCCACTGTGGCTTTCACGTTTGTTAGTGGTTTAGTGGTTAGTGTTAGTGCTTTTCTTTGATATAACAACTATCGATAACAATTTAATTTAAATTGCTGGGAGCGCAGACTGAGGAGGGATTTGAACCTTAATTTCAGCGCATCCTTACCATCACAGAACGTGTGTTTAGCCACTTGCGCCACTGTGGCTTTCACACTGAGAGTTGGTGTTTTTAACTGTGTTTACATTACAATTTAACGTAAGCAAGAGAGGGATTTGAACTCGGGTCTCCTTGATTAAAGCCCAACACTTTATCAACTGAACCACTGAGTCTGTTCTGTAGAAGCAGCAGTGTGGAAGGGCAGTAGGCAAGCAATCATCCACTGAGCCACATACTTTGTGAAATTTAAAACCACCAGTAATGAGATTTAAACTCATCTCCATGATTGAAAGTCTTATTGTTTTCTCCAATGCCACTGAGTCTGGGGCGTTAAAGTGTGTTGTTTGATGGGTTTTATTGAGCTTTTTACATGGTAAAAATAGTGTGGGATTTGAACCAAGACAAAAGACAAGAGTTTATCATCTGAGCCACAGACCAGCACATACTGCATTTTACTGTTTTGTAGTGCAGTATTTGTTCCCCACATTTTTATATCTAATTTCTATAAAATGATCTGTGTTTGTTTGTTTGTTTGTTTGTTTGTTTGTTTAAAATAACATCTGATGTATATTCATTTTATTTATAGATCACAGATGAGAAAGCAATGGTGGACAATCAAGACATGACTGGCCTCGATCTGATTGGTCTACTACATTCTTAAAAGCAATTTAGCCACTACCTTCTCTACAACAGAATTTGCTCTTTGTTAGTGTAAACACTGTTGTCTCATTGGAACTAAATATACTGATCTCTTTATGCAGATAAAAATAATACTAGCATGTACTTCAAGCCAAAGGTCGACTTAAAACTTATAAATAAAAAAGACAAATCATCCAATTCAATTCATTCATTTATTATTAGTTTCCTTGTTTCAGAAAGTGGTAAGGACAGTGCTGGTTATGACATCACAAATCAACATATTAACATTCATTAGGCACAGTATTATTTACATTTCCAAGATTAAACATATATGTGAACCGCTACTAGCAATGTCTAAAAATCATTTGAATTAAAAGTCAATTTATTAAACAAATTCCATAAGTTTTTAACATAAAGGAGTTACACAGTTATTTGATTGAAAGGTAATTCTTGCTGACACATTCAACTGCTCAAATGAAATTGTAACATTTAATTTGATAACTCGCTATTAAATCTACCACTTACTACTAAATCTGTCACGGATCTGCAGCTTATTTCCAACTGTGGTCCAGGTGGCGCCACTTTCAGTTCAGAACAAGGGATTCATCCATCCATTCATTCCCTTTCACTTACATCTCCTGTTGTTTCATGAAAGACGAAGACGTACAGGTTTGGAATGACATGATGTAGAATTTTCATTTTGGGTGAACTATGTCTGCTCAGTTGTGTGCATGTCTGAGGGTTATACTGATGTAATTTAGAAATAAACAGTACCAGGATCAGGAATGTGAAAAAATAAAAGGATACATGGAGAGGGCGAGGCCCGCACAGATAAATGAGGAGAGAATTCCACACATAGATCCCAAGGTCAGGGCGTAGTGGGAGAGAGACGTCTGTGGGGGATGTGCTGCTCTTCAAATAAAGATACACAGAGCCAAAGGGTCCCCTAGATGAAAATAAAACAAGGCATCTCAAAAGACTGGCATTCTATGCAGATTATAAGGATAACTAATCAGAGCATCCTGATACTCTGGGAGAGAGACTGACTGGGGAGAGATAGAGACTTCCCAGAGATGGAATCTGTAAAAGTTTCACACAGAGAGATAAAGGGAATGGAAGGGGGAAGTATTTCCATGGCAGGGTCTATGTGGCTTAAATCCAGAGCATAAAAGGTGTCAGCTGTGTGTGTGTGATCTGAAGGCCATTTTATACCTACCAACAGTGCTTTAAAGTGGACTTCCTAACAAAAAGTTCAGGAGGTGCTTCTGCATAAAATGGAAATGAAATGGCTATGGAAAAGCTAATGGTACTATATAAATAGCTGCTTACCTCAGTCACTCCAACAATTCCTCTGTCATCCCTCCATCGCCCTCCCTTCCTCTACATATTTCGTCCCAAGGGGAACCAGGAAGCCACACCTGTCTGCCTTTTCCATATTTCTGAAATACATTTTACAAATTATTCTGATACAAACAATTATTAATTCATTACCATTTTTGGATGCATTTCACCAAAAACTTTAAAAATTATATATATTTCACAATATTATATATATATAATATATATAATCATATGATCCTTCAGAAATGTTTCTAAAATCCTGGTTTGGTGCTCGAGAAACATTTATTCTTATTATCAATGTTGAAAACAGTTGTGCTGCTTAATATTTTTTTGTGGAAACTGGGATCATTTTCTTTAGGATACTTTGATGTACAAAAGAGTATCATTAATGTGAAATATAAATCTTTTGCATCATTATAAATGTTTTTACTGTAACTTTTAATCAATTGAATGCATCCTTGCTGAATAAAAGTATTAAATGACAATTTAGACAACTTTACAGCTCAAAATAGATATTTTTCATAATGTAAGGACTTTAAAAATCCTACTGCCATTGTGTGATGTTCGTAATTTAAAAACAATTTTCTGTAGTGTCATCAATGTTGTGCCACAAATGATGCTGATTAGTATTGTACTAGGAACATTCTTTGACGTCTGTGGAATGTGAATGATCGATCATTCTTCTGTCTTATGAGTTCCTCTTTGACTGTGTGCATTACCTCAAAGCAGCAGACTGGAAGTGGCCTCTGGCAGGCCCACGCCTACACTTCCCATTTCCTCCTATAGAAACGCAGGGATCGACCAACAACTGTTTTTGTGGAAGCTCCCGTCTGGCAGCTTCCTGTGCCACTCCCAATCTGTGAATAAACAGAACGTTTCTGAGTCTGACTAATGGGTGTCTGAAGACCCCCAACCCTACAAAAAAATCTTTTTTCCGCTTCATCCTGCTCTTTCCTTCCTCCTGTGACCTTCTTTAGGTATTATGCACTTGAAGTCTCGAATGTATGCTAAACACTCCTTTTGGGTCACAATGATCTCTTAAAGTCAGGGACAGGCTAATAATAACACAAACCAACTGCATCCTTCTTTCAGACATACCCAGACCAGGACAGGGACCCATCAAAAGTGACCCAACCCAACGAGGGAGCCACATTGTCATGAAGAGGGCTGGTGTAAATCTCCTGTCCTGGCTCCATCACCTCAGCATGAGGCTCTACAGTAGCATTCTGAGATAATCTACAGGCTTTGGGGTATCAGTCCAGAGGCAGATAGATGATCCTTCTACAGGTCAAAGGTCATATCTGAACACCTACACACTGATTGTTTACTTGGAAAAGTTAAGAGTCCGTTCCACCACTGTTCTTGGTAAATGTCTTGAAATAGTCACCTCATCTCATGATGCATCACAATAATGTCACTTTCTGCCAACACCATTAGTGAAATTGAAAAATTCCATCAATAATCTTTTGTTAGTCGCATAATTCAAGATACATTTACGTATAAATGTACCCAAGGACATTTGTTTTCAATTTTCAGGTTTTTTTAGTCTAGACTCAAAGCTGTGGAGGACTTGGAGTGCCGCTTAAAAAAATAAAAATGTAAATGAATAAACCACTTGTTAAATGTAGAATAGACATTTAAAACTTCTTATTTAATTGTGATAAATGTAACAATTACAGTATGTAAAAATCATTAAGTTGACATACAATATACACTATACGTAAAGTTTTCTATTCATGTTAGTCAAATGTAACAAAAACATAATACGTTATAAACTCAAACAGATAAAGAAAAATAATCTGTGAATGCTTTATAAAATTGTGATATAAATGATATAAAAGTAATTATTTTTGATGGCACTCCTAGTCCTCCATACAAAGGGCCTCATTCATAATCAGTGGTTCTTTCTAAGGAATGTATCATTAATATTGCTCATATTAAGGATTTCAACTCATCAAAAAATGACTTTTACTGGGCAGATGATAAAGGTGAAAACCCCCTATAGACTTGCATTGAAGGAGGCATATCTATCACAGAGACTTTTGAGGTGGGAAAATTCTTTTCAATTAGAAAACACCCAGCAACAACCTACAACACCCTAGCAGCAACTTTTAAAGAGCAAACATCTTTCTTCAGAATATCTAAAACAATATAGTTTCACTAGGCAAGCTGTCTAATGCTCCTCTAAACTATAACCAAGATCTTTTTTTACGGTTCCACAATAATCAAAAAGTTACATGCTGTGCCGGATCTATTAGACCTGGTGGACCTAAAAGACATGTCTTTACACACTATAAGACTCGCTCCTGCAGTAGAGACACTGATCTGACTGCCTGTCTGTTTGAAACGAGGAGGAGGTTTTGAACACGTCGAACAAAAACAAGTGCTTTGGAGTGGAAAAAGAGGTATAAATAAACAAAGGATTTGTGGAGAGTGGTACTGTCAGCAGGAGATGAGAAATATAAACTAGATCATACCATTGGAGGAGTTACTCGTTCAAACGCATTCTCGCACACACAAGCGGCTTTTTTTCTCCCGGGGATTGACTCCGGTTGGTACCAGGCTTCTGATAAGGAGGTGCAGAGTGTTCTGTGTCGTGTCAACTCCTAAATCACACACTTTCAAGGATATTCTCTCACACACACGCATGCATTTTTCTCACAGTAAAAGAGTTCAAGCAACACAGGCAAGATATTATTCTGATCATTCAGAGACACCATGCAGAACGTTGTTTTGAATCTGCAACATTCTTGTGTCGTGCTGCCTGTACTCCTCTGGCCTTTTAAACTTTGATTTTTAATGCACGCACAGATACACGTTGACCACCTGTGCCTCTGATCAGTCTGTCAATTTATCATTGTACCATAACTATCTATAGTTACTGACAAACCACAAATCATCCCTCCAGGAAAACTCTGCTAAAGACTTTCCCATGTGGGAGTATGACATTCTGTTTTCTTGTCTTGAAGATAAAAATGTTAAATGTTTGGCGATTTAACATAGTGAGCAATAAATAAATGAAATACTAATTTCTCCCTGCTCCATGGCTCACAAAGTTATTTAGCAGGCAGCTTTATTTTACGAAATTAAATAAATGGGTACTGCACCTGTTAAACTCAAAAACAACTTGTTCTTTTCTTCTAAATTGTCTCCATGATTTTCTGAGCCTAGATATGGCGGGGTCCCCAATGGCCTCTGTAAAGTGAAAAAATATATAAATACATTATTATTACATAGAATAACTCAACCCTATTAAATAAAATAGCTCAGCCTCACACTCTGATACCCGTGTTATTTTGCACATTTTAATAAAAAAAAAAGATGTCTTCATTTCAAGTGACGAGAGTGGGTAAATGATGATAGAATTATAATTCAATTTAAATTGTACTTTAAAATTAATTGAACTATTCCTTTAAAAACAAAAATGTCACCAACACCCTGCCCTCTTTGTCTTCTTTTCAGGATGAATCATTCAGAAATACTCAAACATCTGAAGTCACAAAACATGTTATAGGCAATAATTTCAGGAAACTGGAACATGGAATGTGAACGCTAGACATCTACAATGCACAGTACACACTTTCCACATATCTGAAGAACACATGCCATAAATCCCAAGATAAATTCAATAAAAAAGCTTTAGAAGTCGTATTCATCATGGGGGAGGCTTTCCCCTGCCTTGTCAGTGCTTGGCACGCAGTCTCAGCGCATCTAAAGAGGGAGAGTGAATGAGCGCCCGCATTCTTGGAATGCTCTTACCATTGTGGCTCTTTAATGAGGCAGGGTGAGCGCGCGCTCTCCCTGTGACAAACCGCCCGCTAACGATGGATGGGAGGCGTGAAGCCAGACGTGAGAGCACCAACCTCCAGCCTTGCGACCCCTGAGCTGTTTAGCATGCGCTCCGTCACTCGCCGCGCTGCGAAGTGTGTCAGAAGGGCTCCCTTGAAAATCTAGCTCGACAAAGTTCTCTAGTTCTACAAATGCTTTACATTACAAGATAGAGCTGGATGTGTGTGAGTGGAGTATTAATATTCTATTGTCCTGTGAGGTTAACCTTTCCAACCCAAATTATCTGAAATTGAACTGAGCCATTAACATTGAATGGTAAAATCACTGGAAAACTGTACCTACCATGGCAGGAAAAACGTGTACGCGTTTCAATGGCCGTCCCTTCACCATAGTACGTCTATGGGGCAACTTTGGGCAGCTTTTGCCCCCCCCCCCCCAGAGGTACAACTTATACCCCATTGAGAGTGTGTTCTTACAGAGCCTGCCAACCCCTTCAAATGTGGCATCCCACGTTTTTACGAAATCCTCGCTCGGAGCAATGACCCGTCAAAGTTCGTCGCAATGCAAAGTCTATGCAAATATAAAATTAAAACCATCTGGACTTCCAGAGCAATACCAATATATTCACCTCATTCCTTTGCTCGGCTGCTTGCATTACGACACGATTGTGACAATCATGGAGCATTTACACTTGATAACACACCCACGGCTCACATCTCAGCTAAACCGTAAGATAAAGAACAGAAGTGTTTTATCAATTTAAAACAATTTGCTTCTCCACATAACAATGGATTCAGTCTCCAAAAGTGTTGTGCTTAAAGTGTCAAGAGCAAACAGCCTATCTTGGAATCTATTTCAGGACAGAAAGAGACGCCCAGGAAGTATGACCAACACCCATATGTTTATCTCCCTTAGTACAGCACCCAAAACATTTCCCCTCTACCATTCATAACAATCACACATGGCATGACGTGAGCTTTGTCACCGCTCTGATCTAACGTTTCCTATGACTGCTTGTAACAGAGGGGCTTCTCTGGGCCCACACTGAGTTAATGCTATATTTAATGGAGCATAAGTAGATGCCCATGAGTGGAGGTCACAAAAGGTCACAGTTCATGGAACTAAAATTGAATGGAGGTATTGTCTTTTATGGCACTTAAAAGTAAACATGAATTTCCCAGACTAAAACAGGAGCTTTTGAAGTCCGGTTGTCATGGTTTTTGGCTTGGTGACTGGTGTGTGTGCTGGCAGCGTCAGATCTGGTCACAGCAAACGCCACAGCAGCTGCGCTTACACACAGCTTTCTCAGACAAATTAACCCATTCTTTGACGTTGATGAACTTCACCAAATACCGCAAGGCAAATTCTCAAACTAATATCCTGGGGGAAAAAATACAAAATTACAGTCTGTAAGTGAAAAGCAACACATTAAAATGATGCATATTGTTACTCCCTGGTTATTGTCTTAAATGATTAAAATAAATTGAATTAAATAAAAATATTACATTAAAAAAAATATTTTATATCAAATAATGTAATAAATGGTAATTATTAGACATGTTAGTAATAAATTAGCAATATATTATTAATATATACAATAGATTGAAATGTATATCATATTTATAATTTTTTAATCTATTTATTAATCTAATTATTATAACCTATTATTATTCTTGACTCTAGTCCATGCACAAAATATTTTATTATATTACTAACAAATTATATAATTAATAGTAATATTATTAGTAATGTTTTATTAGCAATATACAATTAGTTACACTAACTATATATTTATGGGGGGGGGCTATATTTTACTTCAATGGGCTCACTATTTCTGCCTTAAATTAATACATTGTAGCTAACTGCGTGATTTGTACTGTATGTTTATTTCTGAAATACATATAACAGATCACTCTAAATTGACATGCATTTTCTGTAAAGCTGCATGCTTTGACACGATATGAATTGTGAAAAGCGCTATACAAATAAATGTGAATTATGTATATATATATATATGTGTGTATATATACGCCCTTAAATGTTTAAAAACAATATTTAACAACGCAGGAAAAAATAAAAGAAATGTAAAGATACATCGGCACTTAAAAGAGTGGCATGTTTGATCTCAGACATTACTAGAGTGGACAGTGTTATTCATGGGCTAGTCTTGTGCCTGAGTCCAACCCAGCCCTCTCTATTGAGTCCCCCCCGCATGAGCTGATACATCTCATACAGACCCTCTGTACACGCGTGACAGCAGCAGCGCGAGCACAGCACAGCACGTCACTCCAGACGACTTCAATACATCACAATCCGCGCAGCCAAGGAAACCCACCAAAACTTTACCCCCCAAATCCCCGGACCCTCAGGGTGGGGTAGAGCCGCAGAGAAGCAGCAGCACAAACAAAAGCACTCCTCTTGGCTTTAAGATACCAGCTGCAAAAAAAAGTTCAGATACAAACTCAAGACGACAAGCGGAACCGATCGGGGTCTCCACATTTCCATGCAAAACTTTTTCTGAAGTCAGTGAACGCGGAGCGGCGAGCATCAAACTGACGGACTGAAAATGGCAATCACATGGACAATCATTGTATTAGGTGAGTTTACGTTCATTAACGTTAAGGATGGTGTTTGAATATTAATCAACTTAAACATAAGGCTATAGGCTAAATAATAATTAGACAAATTAATATAACGCGATATAGGCTTATTAACGGTTGATTATTCAAATACCTCTTTTGAATATAAACTGTTCATTGTTTTAGAACTTATTAATAAATGTTTTAAATTCATTCAATGTTAACGTCATAGTGACTTCAACGTATTTAGTCAGTTTCCATTAGCGGCAACAGAGAGAAGAGTTTGAGTCCGACTTTTAACATTTAGTTCACACTAACTTTTATTAATGAGCCAAAAAGTGTTGTATTAGGGGATAACAATTGCCCCTTTCCTATTTTTAATTTCTTAAGTGATTAATGTTTTTCAAACCGTGTAAAAAAAAAAAAAAATCAATTTATGGGACACTTTCTGACATAGCCTACTCATCTAAATTAACAAACAAACAAAAAACTGTTGGAATTCTCATAAACATTTATATTTGAATGTGCATCAGCTGCTAATCTGATAAGCTGTATGTTAATGACTTAAAGATAATGATCAAAAAATACCATTTTGCTGACAGCGATGGCTGCTAATCTTAAAGGACCTGACCACATGTGTGGGGGAGATTTGTTATAGTGGCAGAAAATTGTGCAAAGAGCTCTGGGAAGTGCAGCATCTGTGCCACTCAACATTTCTGTCCGCCGCTTTGCTGAAATGACAAACAGTGACACAATTACAGATGAAGTGCGTCTCCGACTCAAGAGGGATGTAAGGGAGGAGACTGTTATTCTTTAATTATCAGTGCGGTGCACCTGCCCGTCCACATCAGGCTGACAGCCTATAAAAGAAGGTCATGTTTTGTTTAGCTGACCTCAAAGCATCATAAGCATTTCTGACTGTACTCTGTCTCCGTCAGCCTTTTCTGAGAGGTCTAATTAATTGTTTGAAATTGCATTCTTGCGAGGCTTGGAGTAGTGCAAGAAGTGAGGATGTTGTAATCTCCACTTTTTAAGGTTCATAAAGGTTAAGCCTTTAAGCTCTCAATGTTTTTTCCCCATGCCGAATATTTATAAAAGGTTCCCTATGATTAACCGGAGTTTTGAGGGCTTCCTTGTGTTCCTTCAACATTTATATCAGCCAAACTAAACTGACTGCATCAAAGTATCTTTTGGCAATGGTGTGGATGGCCCTGATCGGACATCTCACCACAAGGCTTGGGAAAGTGTAGAACAATGGTTAGGAAAGTGTTCTGTCAACATACCCGTTCCCAGGGAAGGTGTGGCATTTATTTCCTCTCTCCTCTGTTCACTTCTTTCCTAATCTCTCTCTCTCTTACTGTATCTCTAAGTCGATCCAACTTTTTATTCGATTCTTGAGATTATTTAAAGAATGAAAGACTGATTTCTATGAGGCATGAGTAGATGAGGGTGGATTTTTAGAATGCTTTTTAAAGACCCCATGAAAGCCTTATTATGCTTGGTTTTCCTACTGAAACAGGAAGTTTGGGTGAAGGGCGTGTCCCTTTTTAAATAGCCAATAACCATTAGTTTGCATTACAACCATGAACTAAAAAAAAACGCACAGTTGAATAAAACTGAAATTAATTATTATTAATTGTTTAATTAATATAATACACTATCGTTCAAAGGTTTGGGGTCAGTAAGATGTCTTTATGTTTTTGTCTCTTATGCTAACTGTGTTACAAATATTCATATTGTCACAGAGGTACTGGAATAAAAGTTTATAGTTCAGATATAAACAACAGTAGCAATCAAAATTGAGCAAATCACCTAGCCTGGGAAAACCCAGACAACTTCCGGCGAATTTAGATTTGCTCTGCAAGTAGTCTGGCAAAGAGCTCATTCAAGCCCATTTCTAATCCGTCGAAATCGCGGCACCAATCAGAAACGTTGGGGCGGGCTTTAAACAATGACGATCGCTCTGATTGGTTTTAGGTCTATCCAATTGCGCCTTTTAAATGCATTATTATATTCAAATTGCAAACACATGAGGACAGTCTCAATAAAAGACCCACTGGCAGATGAACGTGCTACTACATTTCTCTCTGAAACGGTAGGAAATTAAATTAGATTTAATAGAGGATTTTAACTGTGACAAGATGATTGACAGGGCAGTTTACGTGACAGGACGCACGCGACAGATCCGTCCGATAAAGATGACGAAGTAGTATGTCCCAAAGCTTGCTTACTTTTTTGCTACACATTCAAAAGTAAATACCTTTTCTTCACAAAAAGAGTACATACTTTTATGGCGTAGTGTAACTTAGGCGAATTGGGACGCAGCATTATGGCTTTACACGATGACGATCGCTCTGATTGGTTTTATGTCTATCCAATTGCGCCCAGAGGCATTTGAGCGACGTCTGTTGGGGATGCCCCTTTGGAAATGAGTTATTAATGAAGCTTTGCCAGACCATAATTCAGTTACTGAGAATGGTCTGGTTTTAACCAGGCTACAGCATCACCTTTAGAAAGCTTCAAATTACGACTGTATCAATAGGGGTTATGCGGAACATACTTCCGGGTTCTACAAAACGGGTATAACTACTTCCGGTCGTCAGCTACTGAGGTAAACACAGCGTAGGAATGGTGACCTTTTATAGCCGGTGTTTACAGGAGCTACCCATTCTATCCATTTCAGATGTACATCGTATTGCCAAACGGACGTCCAGAGCCCCGAGTACTTCGGTAGATAAAGGATTTAAGTTTTTACGCCTCCTCATTTATTCATGATTATGAAGGTATGTAAGTTAGTATATGTAGCTTTTGCGAATGGCACCCGATGTAGAGTTAGCTAACTATCAGTAAGTTAGTTTAGACTTGTATGCTATCATAGTAGTTTAACCTTTTATATTTGCTTGCAGACGATTAAAACAATCAAATTTATACTGCATTTAATTTTTTTTATAAAATTTTATTTTCTGATACTTAAGCATTCGTGACATTTTTATTAAAACAGAAATAAGAATTGTATTCTAAAAAAAGCGCAAAATAAGTTACCTCAGAGATAACCTACCGCTGCAGATGCGTACGGTAATGCAAACCGGAAATGTTTATACCCGTTTTCCGGTTCGAACGTTGGGCGTTCCGCATAACCCCTATTACATCGTTACACCAGTAGGTGGCAACAAGTGACTGTTAAAAAAATGATGTCATTGAATCATTCATTCAAGAGATTATTTTTAATAATTCAATAGAAATTTTTACATTGTTTAAATTACATTTTTAGCTAACTGATTCTGTATATGTACATTTCTGAAATACATAACTTAGTTACCTCTGATAACAGATCAGTCTAAATTGTAATTAGGACTCATGCATTTTCTCTAAAGCTGCTTTGAAATGATGTGTATTGTGAAAAGTGCTATACAAATAAATATTAATTGAATTGAATTGAAAAGAGATTAGTTAAAAAAACTGATTCATCCAGTAATGAAATCAATCAAGTGAATCAATCATTCAAACTGATTTTTTTTTTTTAAATTCATTCAGATTATTTTAACATTTTAAATAGACTGCAGCAATTAACATTTTGTCAGAACCTCGAGTAAACATGTTACATGTTATTTTGTTTAGTTGTCTGTTCAGAATCGTGGGGAATCATGATCTCTGTTTTAAAGGAAAAAAATTGTGATTCTAAATTTATCCAGAATCATGCAGCTCTACCATGAGTGCAAGATGAGTCACACGTTTACCCAAAATAGATAGTATAGTGTATATGTATCAGCTAAATCTTTATTTTGACATACTAGCATAAATGGCCTTGAACCATTAGTAACTATTCATTGACTAAAAGCCACAGAACTCCATTTTGATTTCATGGGTTCTTAGTATGGCACCAAGAAGTAGTGTAATTCCCTGCTTAACGTGGGAGTGTCGGAATGCTTTATAAGGGAGCTGTGTAAGGTAAAGAGAGAGTGAGAGATACGCTTGTGTATCTTGAGATTGCAAAGATGGCCCCCCTCTGTCAGTCTCCCCCTCCTCTTCTGATCTCCTTAGTATAACGTCTGCAACTGGCACCGCCACGGTCTTCAACTCCCTTCTCTAATCCAACCTCTAACCCGGCCTCCCCTCTCCACCCACAAATCCTTCATTTCATCACACGGATACTTTGCGCCTTAAAGCAGCTAGTATTTCTTAGCAAAAAAAAAAAAGACACTCTCCAACAGATGAGCTCATATTTCACCTCATCATTATTGAGTGTTTGCAATTATTCAAAATCTCTTTATCCTTAAATGGGGGGGATGTGGCACTTCAGCTTTGATACCTCACATTTTGAGTATGCAGTCCTCAAAAAGCTTGATACAGTTCTATTAGTACGCCATAATGACGTCTGATAGTGTGTGTCATGAGGAATGCGTTTGAGTCAGGCACACAAATGTCCGCTGACCTTGTTCGGCCCCTGTCCAGCCCTCTCAGACTCCTTCTCTTTTTCTTCTGTCTGTCTTTCATTCATTGTGCACATTTTTATATTCACAGTCCCTCTCCTCATCTCAATAGAGGGGGTTAGATGCCCACCAACTCCATCTTACCCCTCCCCCTCCTACTGGGCCTGTTCAATTACCCCTGAATAGGACACTATCATGGGGAGAGGGGGCTTGGGGCCCAAGAAGGTCTTTTTTTTCTTGTGTGTGTGTGTGTGGGGGGGGGGGGGTCCTAGTATTCAGATAAATTAGTACAATACAATATAATACAACTGTATTAATCCCCAAGAGGCAATTTAGGAACAGTTTACAACTTGATTAATCCCCTTAAAATATACGATTTTGATAATATTTTTACTTTCAGACAAAGAAATCTGAATAAACTCGGTCAATACAAACTTTTGATTTTCAATAAACCTTTTTTTGTTTGTGAACAGGTTTTCACAAACTTTTATCTAAGAAGCTGACTGTTAAACTAGTTACACTAGCGGTCAAAAGAATATTTACATTTTTTATGTTTTTGAAAGACATCCTGGCTGCATTTATTTGATAAAAAAAACAGCAAAAGTTGTATTATTGTGAAATATTATTACAATTTAACATATCTGTCTATATAATGTTCCGTTTATTTTTTCCCTGTGATGGCAAAGTTACATTTTCAGCAGTCACATGATCCTTCAGAAATCATTCTAATTTGCTGATCAACGTTGAAACAGTTTTTGCTACTTAATATTTTTGTGGAAAAGTGATACATTACCATTTAAAAGTTTGAGGTATGTTTTTTTTAAAGAAAAGAAATGTATACTTTTGTTCAGGCAAGTATGCTTTAAAATGCTGTTCTTTTGAACTTTCTATTCAAAATATTTATAGCAAAAATAGTAAGCAGAAGAAACAGTCAATATTTTCAATATTGATAATAATAATTGAGCACTAATAATAATTCATAATAAATAAGCACCAAATGAGCAAATTAAAATGGATTTCAGAAGGATCATGTGACTCCAAAGACTGGAATAATGATGCTGAAAATTCAGCTTTATCATCACAGGAATAAATTAAAATATATTAAAACAGAAAACAGTTATTTGAAATTGTAATAATATTTCACAATATTAATGTTTTTACTGTATTTTTGATAAAAATCAATTTGATCAGCCATGATACGCAAGAGATCCCAGTTTTTAAGATGAGTGTGTTGAGCTCCTGTTATCTGGTACCTCCAGAATCCCAGTGAGAGTGTGGGAGCCTGTAGGACAGATGCCTCTGTGAGGGGTCAGCCATGACATGTCTGCATCTTGTCTAAACAGTCTCTACATTGATAGTGTTAGGACCGGCAGCCCTGTCAGTGGGTAATATACAGACCGCAACTGACAGCAGGGTCAACGAGGGTCAATCCTAACGATGGAACTATTGGAAACCTCGGGGTGATGAAGGATAAGAGTAAAAACACCAACCTCAAACTTTCCATTACTCAAATTAATGCATTCAAAGAGTTTCATGGTAATCAATTGGGTGCTTAAAAACAAGAACCAATGGCATGCAGAGAAAGGACTTAGTTCAACAGTAAGGTCTGGAGCTGTGATAGGCAGCCATGCTGATTAGCAGTGGCCGTATTTTTGGATGCGCAAGGCTGCGTGATAAGATGGTGATTAGACAGAGGGCTAAACGAAAGACCACACTGGTTCACCAGCCAAAATAAACAGCCTCTCATCACTACCCCCCATCCCGACAGCAACCCTGTTTCTACAACAACCACAACTGATTGTCCTGACATCCCATTAGGTCAAGATTTACAAGATCTTCATCCTGGGTGGCCAATGAACAGTTCTGGTAAAAAGCATTAGGAACTACACCAACAATTAATAGTGTTAAATGTAGGAGTTTAAGTCACTTATTACATAAAGTTTGGGACTGATTGATATAAATAGTCGCCATGGTGTTTGGATCAGCCAATGATGTTTTGACAGAGATATCTGCTTACTGTCATGAATAATGACTCAAATTGTTATTATAACACATTTTATATATATATTTTAAGACAGCTTAAAAAAAGACAAAAATTTAAGACAGCTGTAGCTTAAATAATAAGCTTAAGTACTATAATAATATATAATCATTTCATCATGTGTATGTGTGTGTGTGTGTGTGGTGGGGGGGGTAATAAACACTGGATCAAATAAGGTAGAAGTCTGTTGAATAGCAAATATGAACTTGAGAGCTGCAGGTTAAAGAGCAACTTGCAGGTTAGAATACCCAACAAGTCAATGAATAGAAAAATAATGTAGGAACTAGATTTTCTTTAAAAAAAACTTATAAATATGCTACAGTGGCTTCTGGAGTCGTTTTTGTGAGAAAATTTTACTTCCGCATCTGAAAATGGGCGTGACGGGCGAGAGTCGTGACGTAGCACGAGGGAGAGCGGTCGATTCACACAACAGGGAAATATGGATTGCAATGACATTTCGGACGCTGAGGAAATTGTTGACGGACCACAGCCATACAATTATGAGCCTGCTAGGCTGCCAAGAGAGCAGGGACAGGCCAGGATTAATGTTAGACAGAACATATTGGAACTTACAATAACAGAAACTAAGCTTTGATCAGGCGTTTGTCATGCTCATTAATATCCGCCCAGACTAACGTTACGTGATATAACTTAGCAGTTTCTCATGGAGAGACAGAGAGATATTTATTCATGATACATTTTTTGTTCCACAGGTGCTTGTGTGGGAAATGCGAGGCAATGTTTACAGCTGAGGAAAGTCAGTGTTACAGGGAGGTGGATGCATACTGGGCCTTAGTGGAAAATGCCAAACTTCCATGGTTGCAGTTAGTGTTACTACAGTAAAGCCATGGTGAATGTTGCTGATCTGTGGACACTGGATAGTTCGTTCATTCATTGCACAATGTTTATTCCTGGTTTTCACGTCAGCGCTGTTTGATTCGTTAATAACGGAGAAATGTGAATATTTCTCACTAGATCTCGCAGCGATGTTATTACTTCAGTGGCGAACTCTTTATTTACCTCGCAGTTAGGCTAGTGTTGCTTGATCAGGCTCGCGCTGCACTGGTCCAAACTGATAAACGGTCCACACAAACACAATAACGAGTAACTGTTAGCTCAGTTTCGTTCCGCTTACATTGCGTTTGCCAGTTGATGTTGTGCTCGCGCCTACATCCAGCGGGAGAACCCGAAGATGCGTACACTGAAGGAACCGCACTAGCTCTGAGTCTCATCCGGTTCTTACTTCGGTATCCCATGTTGAGCTCCATCATATCGCCGGGACGATAATCATCCGATCTGAAGTGAACGCTACACACGACCGCGTTTTCCGAAGCCGACGCGGAAGAGAAATCCCGTCTCTTCACCTGCACAACCCGCACCCAGGCACGAAAGATAGCACCGTCCTTTTTCCTGTTAGGAAACCGGTGGACTCGATGTCCTGACAGGCTGGAGTTTTTGCAAGCTCCACAAACACATACATTTACCATGACGATGATAAATTGAAATACAAAAACTACTGAAAACACACTGTCTCACGACCGCTCTTACTGAATACCAACCTACTCTGCACTGAGCTGCGGCAGAGCACAGCACACGTCTCCCTCGTGTGACGTAAAATGACGCGATGTTGAAAAAAAAGCGGCTTGTACGAGCAGTCAAAGAAACGCTCACTTTATCTACTAAATTGGTGTCATTATGTCGTTTTAAAACATTTTAAATCCTGCATTATCTTTTCATATGGTATTTTCATACACGGTTATATATTCATTTAGATTTTTTTTTTACCTGCAAGTTGCTCTTTAAGGAAAAACTATTGTATTGAGTCTCAAGAGACTATGAAACAAATTTGGACACCATTGTTTTGGCATCTGTGGTTTCGCCCATAAGAGTAGGTGTGTTACTTCCTAAGTTATTGTATGGAGTGTCCTGTCAAGCTCACTACAACAGAGATAAAGTCCCATAACAATGTGACATCAAGACACAATATTAACAATATGAGGTGCATAAATAAAAACAAGAAAACTTAAATTCAAAGCTTGACCGAATTCATTCAAACTTAGTAATGAAAATGTACTGTTTTTCAAAGGCCGTCTGATACCTAAAGAAGGAAGGAAATTGCAAGATACAAGACGGTCTGTTTAAATTATGTTTATATATATATATATATATATATATATATATATATATATATATATATATATATATATATATATATATATATTATATTTAATATACCCAATGCCATTTTAAGCATACAATTAAATCACTGCCAATAAAATTTCACTGATGATGATGTGATAATACAGGAATTAGTACATTTCACTTTGAAGAACAAAATTTTAGAGGCACAACTACATCCACATACGAAAAGAATCCAGATGAGGTCCGACTGTTTAAATAACTAATCTCAGCTCTTGATTCCTGGTTTAGAGTGTTTATTTACAAACAGTGAAAATACTCCATAAAAAGTAACACAATTCAGTTGTTACTTTTGTCAATTGATAGAACACTAATAGTTCTGTTTAAATCATTTACTCAGTGTGCATTTACTCATGCAAAAACAGAGTTTACAGCACTGCTGCTGTGTACCTACTGTATAATTCCCCATAGCAATCGCACAGAACCAATAAGAAATGCAGAGTTTGCAGAGCAGCATATTCCTACACTTCTAATATGTTTTTGTTTTGTTTTTTTCATAGGTGCCCTCCTCCTGCATGACATGCAATGCGCCTCATCGGATTCCACTGTGGCCACCTTACAGGCCACCACTAATCTGATTTCATCCACCACTTCAAACCCCAGTTCAAACACCTCAGCGAATACTCCTTCAACCACCTTATCAAACCCCACTATAACCACCTCAATGAACCCCACTACACTCACCACATTGGGCCCTACTACACCCAAATCTACACTCGCCACATCGGACACTACAAAGCCCAACTCACCGAACCCCACTACAGTCACCTCATCAAACCCTACTACAATCTTATCGAGCCCCTCTACAACCACCTCACTGAGCCCCACTACAACCACCTCACTGAGCCCCACTAACCTCACCTCACTGAACCCTAGTACAACCATTTCACCGCATTCCACCCCAGCCACTACAACAGGTCAGCCTGACACATCTTTAACATCTTTGACTACTAAAGAGACGACGCAGCAACCAAGAACACCTGATTCACCCCAACAAGTCACAACCCAAATCACAACAATTCAACCCACCACAACCAACACAAAAGCTACTCCTACAGAATCAGTCAGTTCTCAAAACACACCATCATTCAGCCAAAAGCCCACCAGCTCAAATAAACCTGCAACCACTACCCATAAAGAAAGTGGAACAACCCCTGTCAACCAGGCAAACCCAACAACTGTCTCCACAAATCGTGAGTCACATTAATCACAATAGTACAGCCTTTATGACTGCACAACTTGAACAGCGCTTAAATATTTATATATGGTAATTCTGTGATTTACTTACCCTCTTGTCCTTCATACTTGTATGGCTTTTTTTTCTTCCATGGAACACAAAATGATCACTTTTGAAGAATGTTCATGCTGTTCATTTTGCTCTTGGTCTCTTTATGCTCCTATTGTATTGAAAAGAGCATTTAGTCATCTGTAATTAAGTACTTAAATGCCAAATATGTGCTAGAAATAGCGGAAAAGCATAAAGATTTGTGCTTCACAGTCTATGGGAATGGGAAAAGTCTGAGTTCTATACATGGAATGTCAATACACAATCTATGGCCTCTCTAACTTTTCTTCATCACACTTCCGATAATCTGTTTCAAAAACAATAGTTTGATGTTATCATGTTGCTTGGTTAATAACCTGATAAGCATAAAAACACAACACAGCAATGTTAGGTAAAATAGGCCACTTCAAATATAAACAGATTTGGTTTTAATTGTTTACAGTTGTAATCGAAATTATTATACACCGCACCCACTGCAAATCAGTTTTATAGGTAAAATTTACAGACTTTCAACTGTTTGCAATGAACAAATCAAAGAGAAGTAATTGAAATAGCTCAACACAACAGATGTTTCAAGTGGTTTCCCCAAATTCAACTGAAAATGCAGATGACTTCTGCAGTCTCAAAATTATTCAACACCTTCATGGCAAGCTTTTTTTGTACTTAGCAGAACACACTTTTGCTGTCGTGACCTGCTGCAAACGAGATGTATAACCAGACAGCAGCTTCAGGCAGCGTTTCTGAGGAATCTTAGCCCATTCCTAATGAGAAATGGCCTCCAGTTCAGTAATATTATTGGGTTTGCGTGAGGCAACTGCTTTCTTCAAATCCCACCAGAGATTTTCTATGTGGTTCAAGTCTGGTGACTGTGATGGCCATTGTAGGATCTTCCTGGACTTCTTCTGCAACCAAGCCTTGGTGGAATTTGAGGTATGCCTGGGATCATTGTCCTGTTTGGAAGGTCCAATGACGGCCAAGCTTCAGCTCCCTCACTGATATCATGACGTTTTCTCCAAGGATTTCTTGATATTGCAATGAATCCAACTTGCCTTCCACACGCTGCAGGTTTCCAGTGCCAGAGGATGCAAATCAGCCACAGAGCATCACCAAACCTTCCACCATGCTTAACTGTAGACAGAGTGTTCTTTTCAGCATATGCTTCATTCTTCTTCCTCCAGATATCCCGCTGATCCAAAGGGCCAAAAAAGTTCCAGTTTTGTTTCATCGCTCCACAGAACAAAATCCCAAAAACATCTGTGGCCTATTTTATATGATTTTGAGCACTTTTCTTGTACTTTTTGGGTCAGTAGTGATTTACGTTTTGGAATTCTGGCATGGCACTACGCTTCCAACGATGTCTGTTGGAACATTTAGTGTCTTCGTTATCTTTTTGTATCCTGTTCCTAGTTTGTGAAGGGCGATGATTATCTTCTCTTAACTTTTTGGACCGTTCTTTTGACTTAGCCATATTTCTAACATGCAGTCAAACGTGACACTCAACAAACCTAGCCAGTTCAGATATTTCATGTGTTCTAGCTTAAGCACACCTGATGCAACTAATGAAGCCCTTCATTAGTTGCATCAGGTGTGCTTGAGACAACGCCTGTTTTGCAGATTTGTACTGTTGTCAGGGATTCTGTTAAGAGGGATGAATAATTTTGAGACTGCAGAAGTTATCTCATTAAAAGCTCTCTTATTAAAAGTTCTCATCTCGATAGAAATGGTTGCATTTTCAATTGAATTTGGGGAAACCACTTGAAACTGTTGTGTTGAGATATTTCAATTACTTTTGTTTGATCTGTTCATTGCAAACAGCTGAAAGTCTGTAAATTTCACCAATAAAACTGATTTGCAATGGGGGCTGAATAATTTCAATTACAACTGTAGTTATTCTGAATAATTTTCAGAAGCAGTGTGTTACAAAGTTACAAAAGGTAAAGGTTTTCAAATGTGATGTGAGCACTATTCTTTTATGGTAAATTATGGCACTTTTTTTTAGCTTGACAGTTCTTGGTAACCCTATGCTTCTGTTGTATGGGAAAGAGCACTGAATCTTCAAAATATATTCTGCTGTTCTACTAATATATTCTTATTAGTTTGGACTAATAAAAATAATTTACTTTTCATGTCCACACCACAGCAGCACCAGACTCTACGTCGGCTGTTTCTCAAACTATTCAGACGAGGGAAGCACAAGCAACTTCTGCTTTGATCGCATCAGTTGATCCTGCGACTAGCACCTCAACTCCCGGAAATATCACTCATGTAAAATACTAACATTTATGGTTTTGGTTTCTTGTATATTGTTTACATTCTTGACCCTGATATTGAACATGATCGTGTTCTTTATTTTCTCTTCTGCAGCCTGTCTATAATCTGAGCGACAGCATTAAGGTGAGAGCACATTTCCATACTAAAATTCACTAACAATGCAATACCAAGACCTGTAAACTCTGAACGTTAAAAGACATTGTTAAATAATGGTAAAATCGATTACAGAACAATATATGAAATGGAGCCAGAGAACATTTCTTGGTCAAGAGCAGTATGCAAATTGACTGACTACTTTTCAAAAAATCAACCTAGATTCTCATACTTTTCAAAAAATCAACCTAGATTCTCATATTTGCATATTTGTTTTGTTTGCACAGGAGAACATCGTTTTTGAAACCTGTAAGACGTTGGGTCATAAGATGAAAGGAAATTGCTCGGTCACCTTGGAAATTCAAGGCAAACAATTAATTGCAACAGTAAAAATAAACGGTGAGGGAAATGTTACGTTTTTCCAAACCTATTAGAGCCTCATCTGAAGGAATCACTGGATTTAGTGCTTGCCATATTGTGATCAGTTATCTTTGATAACATAAGAACAGAAAATGTTATTATAGTAATTCCCTTCTTTTTCCATTTACAGCCGACAAAAATATACAGATAGAAAGCTACAGTCCTTCAAAACAGGTCAGGCTATAAACAGACAACAATACTGTGACTCTCTCAGGAAGTTTGCTTCTTCTCAAACACACCTTTTCTTGACAGAAAGCAGATGTTAGCGTGGAGACGATTCCAGACACGTTGATTGCCATCTTGGCTTCGATTGGCGCTTTGGTGCTCATTTTGTGCTGCTTTGCTGCATACTGCACTTATCATCGCAGATCCTACAGGAAGAACCAGGTAATACTCAATTCCAAACACAAAAAAGAGTCAGACGTACTTGCATTGATTGGGTCAGTCTCTAGTTTCAATAAATACAGCCTTTTTGCACTCTGAATTTTGAAACAATGTTCTGAATGATTCAAGTCCTTTAAATGTCAAAGTTTAAAGTTACACCCCGATTACCAAAGTGTTATGCTGTTTAACATCCCAAAAATATACTTTTACCTGGATAGCAACACCTGACGGAAGAGATGCAAACAGTGGAGAACGGTTATCATGATAATCCCACACTGGAGGTGATGGAGGTACAGCCGGAGATGCAAGAGAAGAAACTGGCATTGAACGGGGAGTTCAACGACAGCTGGATCGTCCCCATAGACAACCTGCTGAAAGAGGACATACCTGATGAAGAAGACACACACTTATAATGGCACCAGACGAAACCTGGTGCTCTCATAATGGTAGATTGTGACCAGACAGAATGTAGGAAGAGCAGAGATTAATGTAAAGACTATCAAACAACAGTTTCATTTGGTTCCCGGATGTACATGCTGTAATATAGTAGTTTGGTGTCAAGTACGTGCTAGAAATAGCAGAAAACCTTTCATGTGTCACTGTGTATGGGAAAGGGAAATGTCTGAGTTGTGTACATGGACTGTCAATGTGCCTTAACTTTCCTTATCACTCTTATTTTAAAACCAATAGTTTGTGTTAGCATGTTGCTTAGCTAACTAGCTAGCCCGTTTCAATTAATTAAATTAAAAACTGAATTTAGAATTTATATTTTATGTGATTAAGCTCGCCATCTTTGATTTTTTTTTTTTTTTTTTTCACTGCAGTGCATTCTGGGACTGCCTTAGAATTTGTTCAAAATGTGGCAATTTCATTGCCTTCGCATCGGAGGCATGCCTCATGATGCCTCAAAATGCCACCAAGCACTGTCTAGTTTAAGTTTCATGTACAAATTGCTCTGTTTTTTTGTCTGAAGTGATATATTTAAGATTCACAGCGTTTCTGATCAGTGGATGTCCATGATTTTTCCATGAATTTTCCCATAATGTGATTTTAAAAATCAGCACTCACAAAGTCTCTTTACATTACTTTATAATTCAGTACCGTGGAAACCCTGTATTAATTCTTGAGAGGAATGTAATTGTTACGCTTGTATATAATGCTTTTTTAATGCTTCTTCCTTTATTTGTTTGTTTTTCTGTTTAGGGAAGATTAACACTCATAGGCACCAAATTACACTGTGACCAATGGATAACTCATCCTGGTAAATTAGACTATGGTTCAAGATAACTTTTGCATGATCTTCCTTCTGTTCTACCTGTGTCGGTAACTGAGCTAGAATGAAGGTTTATGGTCTTGTTAACCTGAAACTTTTGACACTAAATCCAGCACAACTCACTCAAATGTATTTACAACTATTTAAATATTCATATCCCACTGTCTTTAATTAGAATTGTCAGTTTAGTACATTGATCACCTTTTTGTTTGGGGATGTTTTATTTAATTGTTTTGATGTTGATTTCACCAAAACATTCTTTTTATTGTATTTGCATGCACTACACCAATTTTCATTATAAAGGATTCACTGCTGCCTCGGTTTAGCTGATCTACTTCCACCAAAGTATTAATTTTGAATTTATAGCTGTATTCTGTATTTGAAAGTCAGTTTGCTACTGTGTGCAAACGACAGGGGTCTGATACACTGGAAGCCGCATCTCTGTCAGATCGGACAGGGACGGCCATGATTTTTAATTAAAAAAAATGTTTTTTTTTTAAGTGTGTTTTCTTGTTAAAAGCAATAGGGAAGATGATACGACATGTTGATGCACTTGTCTTCATCTTGAACAATTAAAAAATTATATGCACTAGTGTTCAAAAGTTTGGGGTCAGTAAGATTTTTTTAAAGTCTTTTATGTTCACCAAAGGTTAATTTAATTTATCTGCACAAAAATACAGTAAAAACAGAAATATTTTGAAATATTATAATTCAAAATAACTTATCTATTTTTTTGTGGAACCCATGATGCTTTTTTCAGGATTCTTTGATGAACAGAACATTTATTTGAGATAGTTTAATGCATACTTGCTGAATACAAGTATCAAATACTTTTTTTTATTATTATTACTTACTAAACCCAAACTTAACAATATTGTAAATATACATTTAAAAATTAAAATATATTTAAACGCTTTACAAATGAAAAAAAAATAAAAAAACTCAAATCATGAGTCAACGCTTTAAGCTTTTTTAGGTCTAATGTTAAAGGAAGACCAAGACGATTTTTAGGAAAAATTGAACAAAATACAATCTTTATTCTTTATGTACATTACATACAATGCAGTTCTTTAATATGTTCTACACATTCATGAGAGCCACAGTGTAGTGCTGACATCTCAATGCGCCCTAGCTCAAGAGCAGAGGGAGGCTCGCCGAGATGACGGTTTCCAGGAGAGAGGAAAAGAAGAGTCATTTCATCTCTGACACTGCAGAAATGTACACCGAAAGCAAGAAAATGTATTTGGCATTGAGTGCAACAAAAAAGTCTCTGGTTGTAAGTGTCGATCCTCTCGTGTATCCATGATTTAATTTTTTTCCCCCTCGTTTTAAGAAAAAAAACTTCTTCCTGGCACAAAGACAATGCTAGCTACGGAAGGCAAAGAAAGCCCTGGATTACAAGTCATAAATCATAAACCAAATTGCTTTCACACCAGAAAGGAAACCAAGAGTGCAGAAAAAAACAAAAAACAAAAAAATTCACAAATGGGCCAATCACAGAGAAGTCAAAGTTCCACACTCTGATGCGCCGTAAGTGCATCTTCACAGACGCACGCCTCGCTTAACAAGGGCCAGACTACAGCTAACTCGGAGTTCAGGGAATTGAAATATCCCACTTGGTAGGACACAATCAGCAGGGTGAAACATAATGTGCTGTCCCATGGTTCTTTGAGCCTTTGGTTTCTGCGTGGGTGAAGCCAAAAGTACAGCAAATTTAAGAGCGATCCAATTACAGGAATTTTTTTTTTTTTTTTTTTTTTTGCAGGGCAAACACTTCCTACTCGTGCACAGGGACACAAACAATTCTAAAACAACTGCTGTTAAACTAACACTGCACAAATGGAGACCAAGTTATCCAGACGCACAGATGGAGAAACTCACGTGGAACTATATGGAAGACTATCGTCCAACATACTTTAATCTGTCCAAGATTTCAAACGATCCGGAAGCTCATACGGAATGAAGGGCACATACAAACATCTCTATGACATCATAGAGAAAGAAGGAACATAGGACATGACATTAAGGGCTCAGGTTCACCAAGAAATAATAATAATATTAATAATAAATAGTGAGGGGTCTCTTCTGTCTTCGGTGGTCCCGATAAGGCTCCTTTGTGTTGGTACCAGTCCGCTGAACAGTCTATGTAACACAGCAGTGTGAACTGGACTACATTGAGTTTGGACAAAAGCAGCCAAAACCATAAGTAAACAGCAATCTACACTTCAAAAATTCAATTCATCCATGTCTTCGGTTTGTCTAATTGCAGCAGTGTTTCGCAAATCCATTTGCTAACGGATATGAGTGAAATAACCTGTTATAAAGTACAAAGTGTTGCCATACATGAATGTGCTACTAATATTTGCGTTCCTATACACACACAGAATGGAAAACACTTCTTGTGTACGTTACATCTCGAACATATCTCTATATAGTTATGGAATCTATTAAAGAGTCAAAGAAAGCACTAATGTCATGGCAGCATCCAATAGCAGCAGCAGGTTTAGATGGAAGCCAGTATTCAAATCCAGTACTGAGCGGACAACTCCTTCAAAATTCATCTAAATGTGTAATCAAATCAGAACTGACACTAGAGGGCCCTCGGATCTTTGCCTCAGCCCTTCACTGGCTCAGCACACGTTTGTCCATTAAAATGTGATTTAAAATAGCAAGGCAGAAAGGAACCCATGATGATCACACAGTTCATAAATCAAATTCCCCTCTTTATGATGTAAACTGCTTGGATGTATAACTCACCAATCTTGCAAACTGTATGAGAGAATATTTAAAAGATAAAACTGAAAATGAGCAGAAAAAAAATTGTAAAAAAAAAAAAAAAAAAAATCAGTTCACAATTTGGCAGATATGCAAATTTAAACCTAATTCTGACACCCTTTTCTTTTTTTTAAAACAAAAAAACAACCCTGCCACTCCAGAGTAGAAAATTATATTTCTGCATATTAAATAAGTCTCAGTGACGTTTAAGTGGTATTACATCTGTAAGAGAAAACACAGTAGGTGGGCATGGCACACCTCGGGTGGAAAATGTAGAAAAATAACTTCTGTTTTTGGTGGGAGGAATCTGAGAGGTCTATCGAGGGTGTGGCCTAATGTGTGGGGCGTGGCTACAGGGTGATGAGGTCAACAAGGTTACCCTTGGGTGGGGTCATATTGTCAGGGAAGAAATTGACGAGAGTGTCGAACAGCTGAGTGCGCTGGGCGTACGTCTGATCCACATCTGAAAAGCCTGTGATGAAGAAAAGAAAATAGATCAATATTAAGAATCAAAGCACTAATAAATATATTTGAGCAACTGACTCAATCATGTTCATGAAATGAATCTGAACAAAGCGCTCACCTAGAGGAATGAAGTCTGAGCTGGATTTGAACAGAGCAGAGGGCAAGAGCTGGAACTACAGGAAACAAACACACAAAAAGCACATTTATTTATGAAACGCGCTCATTGTGACCGGTACAATTTTAGTCAGACTAAAGCACTTGCACGGCTTTATTTGAACTGAAATCAACTTTTTGTAAATGCACATCCTGACTCAATCAATAGCACATAACTATAACGATAAAGATATAATTCTAAAAAAATTCTAAATACAAAAATACAAGAGAGTTCACACCACAACTAAAACGATAACGGCACAGAGAAATGATCACTTTCAGAAAAAAAATGTTCCAGCTGATGAGCGATAAAACATTGATCGGAATCCATCTTGCTTCCAGAGCTTGAGCATTTAAAGTGGCAGACGACAAAACAGCAGAACACGCTTACAATAAAACAGAACGATATCTTCCACTGGTGTGGACGTTTAAGCATTAAATGTAATCATTTTTTAACCTCTAACCTCTTTTGTCTCATCGGGGTCAGTGTGGTCCACGGTAAGAGACAAATCATTCTGTAGATATTTAAGTGCATTCAAGGGCTCGGTCTGAGCCTTCTCCTCAAACCTGCAAAAACACAAAAGGCGACAAGCCTATGTAAACATGACAACATGTTTAAAAATGCCTTAGGAATTCTGAAACCTCAAACATGAAATAAATGAGAACAGAATTTCCCCAAATACATTATTATTCCATTAGCTAAAACAATATGGCCACAAGAGGGCAGTAAGAGAGCAGAAATCACATGCACCGGTGGAAAAATACCACTGTAACTTAATCACTAACTGCAGTGCTGCATGACACTGCAATTACATAACAATACAGCTTGGTCTTAATGGTTTACATTCAGATCACACAGATCGGAGTAGGATCAGAGCAAGTGCATGAACTGCGTATTAATCAACACAAACTGTTTAACATGGAACAGATATCTAAACACTTTCCTAGTGCCATTTGGAAACTTAGCGTATCTGACAGTTTTCTTTGGCTTTAAACAGAGAGAGAAACTAGAGACCAGACTACCTAATTCAGTAAATATTATTCTTAAGCACAATTTCTAATCAAGAACTGTGAGGTCAGAATAATGAATATCTCTTAAGAGCCTGGGTGAAGCGTTTTGAAAAGCTCTTGAACTCGGATAAAGGTATATTTGTACCTGTATTTGCGAATGAGGTATTTGCAGTGTCGAAGCAGATATTCTTTGGAAGGGCGGCACAGCTTTAAGGACCAGAAATCATCCAATCGCATTTTAGGAGAGCTGGACTTCCCCGGGTTTCCACCGAAAAGATAATGCACCTGTGTACCATATATCATCATATCAAACCACTGCTCACTGCTTTGATTAATTACTACAGCAATTAAAGATACGAGATTTTATCAGTAGTAGTAAATACTATACATGTATATATGTTTGGTTTATAGTATATATTATATAGTTTACAACCTAATCATTTGAAAGCTGCTGATAATTTACAATCAGGCAGTGATACAGAATCGTTATGAGTCTCTTTTGAAAAGTAAGGATACACAATAGATACCAGATACCTCTGAATTATCAGTTAAAAACAGTTTGTTGTTAACAGTCTAAATTAAAGAGTTAGTTATAATTTTTTTTTTTTTTATTAATTTTTTATTGTTGGATTATATTAGAAAAATTATATAATTAATATAATATAATACAATATAATATAATAGAGAAAAAACTTAGAAAGAACATAAAACAGTGTTTGAGATTAATTTTACTTATGTGATATGTATAAGTGAGTAAAACAAAATTCAACAAAAAAAAATCAAAAAATGATAGAACAATAAGACAAGGAACATTATTATTATTATTATTATGATGATGATGAAGTATTAAGAAAGTAAATAGGTAAACTTTGGGTTATCAGGTCAGGTGTTTAACCAGCGAATCATAAACCACACCACCACAGTAATCATAAATGTAGATCATTTGGCTTCCACACCCATGGTAAATATGAAATGGACACTACCTTGTGCAACTCGTCGTAGACTAGCTGATGAGCAAAACGAGGACAAGGTTCTTCTTCCTGTAGAGCCTTAGTGGGGTTTTCTTTCACTGCCTGGTCATTCTTATAAACACATGACCTGCACACAAACACACAGATAGTCTTTCATACTAAACTGTGCATACTGTCCTAGCAAAGTGTACACAATTGCACCCACCCAAATCAAGTCAAATAAACAAAATGACAGAAACCAGCACACCGCATCCAAAGGAAACACTGACGGACCAATTTTTCAGACGCCGTAAGCCAACTTTTTTTTCCAATTATTGTACAGAACAAAGGTTTTTTCTCCCCCGTTTAAGAGCAAAGTACATTTAACACACGCGCACACACAAGCGTCCAGCCACACACGCAAGCAGAGAACATTCTGTTCCTGTTTGATGGTCACCAACTCCCTTTCTGAAGGTCAATCAGGCCTTTGAAATTATACTTTCACTCTGGCTTTATTCAATATATGCGAGTGTGCATTCAAGCTGAGAACAATTTATATAAGGGGTCTTTGTATGATATTTTTACGGGCACCATACGCTCATCATTCAGTGCTGAATTTTTAATGCACTGCAAAGAGAAAATACAGTTCAGTAAGGAGAGAACGTTCTCTCATCATAACTGAAGATTTTCTTCCTTTGCGGCAGTGTATGGCAATCTAAAACCTCAGGAATGAAGCGCCTGAAGGCACATTGTGGATAACCAATGCTAGACCGTTACAGGTCTAGTGTACTCATTAGCATGCAGTGTGCAATGTTGCACAGATGAAGAGCGTGTCCGAGAACTCACGCACCAGTTGTTGCGTGCAATGTCGTAGATCCAGAAAGAGTTGCGCACATTCTCCTCGCGTTTGTCTTTGTCTTTGCTGAGTCCTGATAGAACGTGGATCTCATTGAGCTCCGGGTCGATGGTGGCACGCTGAGTGAATCCGGTCATTGGTACTGCAATACAAACACAGATGGACTTAAATACTTAAGAGATGGTATAAAGTGGCTGAAGTGTCATGATGACATAGCAGCTTGGTGTAGTTGTATGTAAACAGCCTTGCAATGGTGAGCAAATTTAAATCATTTTAAAATGTATTACATTCATATCAATATATTATTAATGAAATATTTTTAAGTATTAATGTTTATTAAGGTTTAAAAACATTTATTATATCAATATTAAAGTATTAAGGAAAATATAATAATTTATCATTTATCATTATCATAAATTTATACTTCTATAAATACAGCATTTGCGTTTTGCGAGTGAATATCCTTTTTAAATATATTTTAATATTTAATATGTATTATTATATATTTTAATATTATTATTTTAATATATTTTTTATATTATATTAATAAAATATTTTTAAGCATTCATATTTATTAAGGATTAAAAATGCAATATTATATTAATTTAAACTAAGGAAATAACACATTTATAATGTCAACAAACAATATTACATTAGAATATTACACAGCTCTCTATAATACTTAATTCTGATTGGCCAATCATCCCATTCAGTCAAATATTTCTGTTTAATGTTTGCTAAACTGTATAGGTAACTGGTTTCACATCTCTTGTATCCACACGGCCTCTATTCTCTTACATTTTTCTTAAGTTTCAAAACAAATCAATGTCATGCCCATTACTTATTTATTCACGAGTAATGATAATATCACAACAGAGCTTTAGACCATTTTTATCTATGAATTGTCCTGCAATTCTAATACCAAAAAGAAAACAATCACCCCTGTTTGGAACTACATGATAAATGTTTTTTTTTTTTTTGTTATTGGGGGGGTGTGTGTGAACTACTCCTTTAAGGTGTGGTTGTGAGCATTCTGGTCGGGCTCACTGTTTCCTTCCTGGTAAATTCTGTATTCTGTTCAGTCTTATTTTTGTCCCTCTCTGCAGCCTTCTATCTCGTTCTCTTTCTGTCACCCCCTGTCCTCGTCGCACACACATCTCTCTCTAACACGATAACAGAGAGAACACAGAGGTCTTTTTATACTCTCTCACTGCGTCAAGTCGCCCATTGAGATTTTACACAATCTGTTTATGGGAACAGGAAGTGTGTCACAGGCCTGTGTCTGCACAATCTCTCCACAAAGCTCTCACACTCATCCACCTTCGGAGTCTCTCTGCTCTGTGAACTGGCTGTTCGGTTTGGTATTTCCCTCTGAGCTTGAACAAAACATTACAATATCATGCAATAATTACTGATTATAGAGAAAGTGAAGAAATTTGAGGGACATTACGTGGGTGTGCAGACTTTATGACCTGTCAACTCATCGAATTCTTCTCTGTGATGATCAGAGACGTTTTACAATGTCTGCTTTGTTAGAAGACTTGATTGTGTGTGCAAGTGTGTAGCTGACGTCAGTGTGTGTTAGGTAAGTTAATCATGTTAATCAAGTGCGTGGGCGTGAAAGTATTTTCTAAGAACTCACTCAGTTCTCCAGAAGTCAAAGTTCTGAGAACTTAAATCGGTATTGTTAAACGTTGATTTGTGCCGACAGACGGCGAACACTGAGAAGAAATGCTTTTTTTTTTAGTATTATTTATATACTATTATAGTATTTCATAATTTTTAAATAGCTTTTTAAGTTTATATTTTCAGTTAACATATCAGTTTTTCATATAATATTCTTTTTTTTTTAATCACAATTTTTTTTTATATAGTTTTATTTTCAATAGTAACAACACTGCTGTGCTTCTGCAAAAAAAGCTGTAAGCTACCTCAAATTCACCTTGAAGAGAGGGGTGCTGCTGTTATATTGAGCCATTACATAAAACATGCAGAAAAGCCCTTATATTCAAGAAGGGAGTGATCTGTGTCCTTATGCAGGGACCAGAATATCATAAAGACTTGGATCAGTAAGTAACCACCTAACAACTACCCAAATTACTGTAATAACCACCTAGAAACCCTTGGATTGTGCCAGCAACCACTGATATTTTCTCTAGAATTAGCCTATTTTGTTTACGTAACTTAAGTAGTCATCTAGGGCTGCAATATCTGGTCTACTAGAGAAGGCTTTAAATATTAAAATGTGTATTTTACGCAGTCTTCAGAGGCGAATATCTTGATGAGCGGCAGAACGCGTGTTCTTTGTAGAGCAGCATGTTCTCCCTGCTCAGGAATTTGCTGCAATATTCACCAATCATCATGACAGTCCTCACAAGAAACTTTCATCACCATCATCCAAACCAGCAAATCTGTGTCTATCAGTATCAGGAAGACAGATGATGTCAAGATGACTTAGCTGTTGAATAGTAGGGCTGCAATAGATCACATGTTCGCTTGCGATGCGTGTAGCATGCTGCCGCAGTGACATAATCCCCACCTGATTCAACTCTATTTCTGAACATGATGTCACCTTCATGCTCAAGATTCCTATACTCTCCTTATAAGGGGTTTCTTTACAGAGCACAGCTTTGTAAGAGTCATTCTTACAGTATGATCAAAAAAGTGTATTAATAAACCCCAGCCAGTTTTTTTTCTTTTTACAAATTTACAGTTTGCTAATGACATCTTACCCATGCCGGAGTCCTTCTTGGTGCCATCTGAGATGATCTCCACATGATCACCGTCAACGTCGTAACTGAAGAAATCATTCAAGTATGTTTTGGACCTCTGACCTCCAAAAACGTACAAGCAGCGATTTCTCTGCGGGACGGAGAAACAAAACTGTCACATCAGAATTTTTGTCAAAACAACCCATAAATTGTTTTTTAGGGAATTAAACTAACAAAAAAAATAATATAAAACGTAAAATTGTGGGGGTTTTGTATATATATTAAAGTAGTATATTATTATCAAGATTTTGGTCATATTGCCCACCCCATATTGCCCAATCCACAAATGCATCAATCAAAACATTAGAGGTCAACGTGCAAATTATCTTTTTTGCAGCTCAGACTTTATGGGTCGTTACTAAGGAGACGAACCGTGTGGAAAAGCATGCAGTGTCCAATGCGGGACTGGATGTCCTCTGGCCCTGCGTTACACGAGTCTTCTCTGAGCAGACTCCAGCTAGCAGCTTGACAGTGAAACGCGTAAAGCCCGCTGAACTGAGGTTCTGACGTCCTGCCGTCATCCACGCTGCCGTTACACGTCAGAATCCGACCACCAAAAGTGTAGATCATGTGCTTCTCAGAGTCCATGCACATCTGAGAGAGAGAAAGACAGAAGCTTTGTTCAACTTTCTGAGAGATACTGAACTATTCATCATGAATCTGTAAAGGGAGACTCCTAGTGGTATGCGGGCATAAATCCTAAATAATTTTGTGTAATTTAAAATGTGCACCTGGTGGTCAAACACAAGTTTGGGTCCTCCATCAGCGGACGTGTCCTCGCTCAGGAGGGTCCACGTGTTGGCATCAATGTCATAGCAGTAGAAGTCACTTTTCAGGGACTTGCTGTTTCTGACAGAGGAGTCCAAATAGCGGCCTAGAGTATAGATCTGCCTCCGCTGAGAGTCGATGCACATCTTGTGGCATGAGCGCGCACTGGGGCCGTTCTAAAAGAAATACATCACAACTTTATAGTTTTCACCTCTTACACCACACACTCAGACAACCTATAGAACATGATGCATATTGGACACAAAAATGGGAACGTTCTTTCAAATTCGTACAATTGAATCTGCTTGTCATTACACTATTTCAAGTTTTTTTAATCAGTCCATAGGGGCTTTTGCACCAGAGGAACCTTTTAATAGTTCCTATTAACAATGGCGGAAGAACCTGCTTTTTGGCGTATACGCACTACATGAACTGGGAAAGATTTTAGTTCTAGGTTCCAAATGGCGGTGTGAATGCAACCAGGAAAATGGTCCTAGGGAAACATTTAGTTCTTGGGGGACTGCCCTGGTGCCTAGTTCCTATAACTTAGTTCCTATAACCACCTGGTGCGAAAGCCACTTTTCAGAGAATAAAGTTGTTTTTACAAGGTACCAGGATACGATTATGGCCATTTCTGAGAAAGAACTAGTCACTGGATGTATTGTGATTATTATCCAAAATTAGTGAGGTCCATGTTATCAAATCTTTGGGTTCTTGGTCACATAAGCCTCCATCAGCATTGAGGCCATCAATCTACTGTACATATTTTTCATTAGTCATTTTATTCTCTTGCTCATCCACAAACTATTCCAACTATGAGTCGAAAATACCCATCTAAGAAACCACCAGATGAAAGAGTACGCATCCATCAACACACTTTGCACAGAAAACAAAGTATGTGAAACTTGACATGATTGAAAAGTCTAGGGTATTTTTGTGCCATTCAGCAACTGAGTCATAATTAAAGAAAAAAAAATCCTCTTTCACTTTCTCTCTTACCTCTTTCTCCGTATCCCTGGATATGCAGGCCCATTGATTCTCCTTTACACTGTATGCCCAGAAATCAGCCAAGTCCTGCGTTCCATCCCAGCCACCAAACAGATACACTGTTTCTGTCGGACAAAGAGGCGAAGACAAGTTAAAAGCAAAGCGTCGGTGAGTGAGAGGCGTTTTACACCTTTGTAAGAAATTCAATATGAAACTAAAGGATAAAATCTTTTATGTTTTTTTTTAAAGCTGCTATAAATCATAATATTCTTGAGAAGCAGCTGTGAGCTGAGGTTGAAAGGCTGATGTCGCCATGGTGATAAGCAGAGACAGTTGTTTGAGCTATTGAGCATCAGCTGAGCGGTAGAGTGGGTTACTCGAGGTCAGTCTGAACGTACAGGGCCATATGAGGGGTGTGGGATCGATTGTTCCTCTAACAACAAGCTCACAGATTCACACGCACATTTAAAACAGCTCTTAACTCGTAACTATGGGGCGAAATGTAGTCTTAACAGGCATTCCATTACAAGCAAGACAGAACAAGCTAAATAGCACTGCAATAACCAGCCAATCAGAAACTTTGCAAATAAACCACCTGACGTAAGATGTACCTGTCTGAACATCAATGACCATCTGATGACCTCCTCTCATGCCTGGCCTGTTATCATCACCATCACCTAATCAGAGAAAACGAGAAAGAATGAATGTAAATGAAGAGGTGTGTGTCAGGAACAAGACACAGGAAGAGAGCAAGAACATGGAAGATATATGGAATATCAATACAGTAATTTAATACAGCACACATGGATTCCCTGGAGTCCAGCGTTCAGATTCAGAGCAAGAGGCCGTCACTTGTGTGTTCAGTAGCCTGCTGTCATACCTTTGTTACATTTGGGGATGATCTGACTCCAGCGGGGCTTATAATCCTGCTGGCTGATGTACTGATTAAACAAACCATCTGGAAGAGAACAAATAAAAAGCACTTTAATTTGCTAATGTATGCTCCCTGAGAGGGAAACAAGTGTACATTAGGTTCTAATTACCGTAATTTAGACTTTGACCACAAAAAAAAAGTGTAATAATGCAAAACGCTTTTGTGAACAACTTTAAAGTTGAAGTGTGTCAAATATTTTCTTCTATCCCATCCTCCCAAAAATCTGTAAACACTGTTTGTTCGTTCTTGACCAGCCTGACAACAGCAACATTGGATCAACCAATGACTCGAACTTGAGGAGAGACTATTTGTTTTGTCTGTAGAGTGAATTTAATTCAATCATTTTCAGCAAAGCGACTTGAAGCTTACTCGGCGGCCATTTTTGCTACACCGCTGGACAGTGATTTCAGCCATACAAGAATTGTTTAGACCAACAATTAAACCTGACATAAACTGTCTCATGAACATAGGCATAAAAGACTGATAATTGGCCTTTTTTGGAAGGCAGGACTTCCTTTGCTAGAATGGCCATATTGCGTGTTGCACTTTCTCCCATTCAATGTAAAACCTGTGAACTGTTTCTGTGTAATCTCTGCTTCAAGTCATTTACTGTCAATGAAAGTTGAAGATTTCTATTGAAATGAGTGACAGATTACAAAAGCAAGAGCACAAGAGATTCACAACCTCCAGTCAATTTAGATCACTCTCAATGAGTACCACCATATATACAGCAAACCATTTTCAAATCAAAATATTCAAATGTTACCTTAAATTTAAACAACATTTATTCAGTTTCTTGAAAGGTGCTCTGCGGTCACACGTTCTTCAAATCGAATCATAACCAGGTAAACTTTTATGTTGCACATTACTGACATATGACCACCACTGTCATGGAAACTAAAGTTCTCAACTGTGCTTGTGTGACACCACCCACAGGCTTCTGACAAAAAGAAGCAAGTTGGTCATTATGACTCATTGTGTTAATTACATTTACATGTATGCATTTGGCAGACGCTTTTATCCAAAGAGACGTGCACTGCATTCAAGTTACATATTTTATGAGTTCATACATTTCCTGGAAATCGAAACCCATCGAGTGCCATGCTCTACTGTTTGAGCTAAAGAAATGTAATTTAAATTGTATCAAATATCTAGGTAATTTCTGCACCCTTCAATCAATACAAAAGGCAAATATTAGTTAAGGTGGGAGCATGTGAAAAACAATACGTTTTGCAAAGTAGTAAATAATCAATATTCAAATAGTGAGAGCACGAGGAACTAAATCTTTGGGATAGGTAAATAGAATTTCTTAAATTGAAAGTCACATTTCTTCGACATCAGAACTTCTCTAACAGTGAGAGCATGGCAGATTAGAAATATAACTTAAAACCCTTATAACAGAATCTTTGATTGTAGATCATCTTTTTTTGACAAAACATTTGGCTGGCCACATAGCACGATTATAATCCAGAACAATTCTGCTCCCTACAGTGAACCAACATGCCCACATTCCCTACTTAATGAATGTGGCACATATCCATATGATGAAACACTGGGTGGGGTACCTCTCACGGCTTTGTCTATGAGCTCCTCGCAGGCGTCAAAGTCTCCTCTGAGGACCAGCCGCTCGTGAAGGTGCGTGAGCATGGGGTGCTCCAGAGCGATCCGTGTTTTCTTCTGCAGAGACTCGAAGGCTTCTGTGTAATTGTGTTGCCGGAAGTGCTTCAGGCACAGGCGGATGGCCTCCTGTTCACGGTACTGTCCAGAAAAAAAAAAAAACACTGTAACATGCCTTCAGTCCATGTTTAACATTGTGTAAAACTTCCTGTGCAAATGGTGTGCAAGTGTTATATAAACATGAATGTATCCCCTACTGGAACAGCTTGGCAATTTAAAACCTGTTAATGATTATGGCATAAAAACGCTGACTACTGAAATAAAGCTTACAAAGGAATCAATTAATACTTCAGTTAACATGTTGAGTGATATTCAGGAGATAATCTTTAAAAGGTACAAAATGTAACTTTTGGCGGTTAAACCTCTGAAGAACAACCCCTGCTGAAGAACATTTTCCGCTCTGCGTGACAGTGCGGATGAATCTGGTTATCCTACTGCTCATAAAACATACACTACTACGCTTATGAGATATAACCAGTTTAGATGGAAAAGATCTCAAGCTGACTAGTTGAAGACATTACTGTAGCTACATCCATTAACAGACATAGTACTTCTTTGAAAATAAATTCCAGCACAGCGCTACAACAACCATAAACACTAAGAAATGACCCTTCACAACAGATAATGCTTTACAATGAACTCTGTTGGAGAGCTAAAAGGCAATTTATCTGTTCAATAAAATACCTTACATATCTGTGGAGTAATAAAAACGCCATCTCTGCATCACTTTTACAACATTTCAAATTCCTGAGTTCTCGCCATCTCCGGAAAAGCCAAGCCGATGTTGATTCTCATTTTATTACAAGCTCTGTCGTGTTTTCTTTTTGCCAGAAGACTGTCCTCTATAGGGTCGGGAACCGAAAATCGGTTCTGTGTTGTTGTTTTTAAATACCGGAACCGTGCGAAATTCCTGAGTTTCAGTTATGAAAACGGTTCTGGTGCGATGTGTGGGCAAACTGCTGGAAGCTTATCCTTTAATAGCTACTACGTCTCACCTCATGAATATTAAAATAGTAATGAATGCACTGGCCCTTGCACTACTCATATACATTTTGCGTCAGATATCAACACAGATAGAGAGAGAGAGAGAGAGAGAGAGAGAGAGAGAGAGAGAGAGAGAGAGAGAGAGAGAGAGAGAGAGAGAGAGAGAGAATAAAGACAGTAGAGCTGCACCATTAATATTTAAACAATCTCGATTCAAACACCCACACGATCTTATTCCTAAATGACAAAAACTTCACACCGGAACATTCAAATCTGTTTGCGCTGTCGCTGACCCAGAGAGAGCAGTTATAACGTTATATGAAACAGCTTTACTTTCAAAGTCTTTTCAACAACACAGTATTGATATGTATGTTACAAATATTCAAATGATCACAGAATTGCTGAGATAAAAGTGTATGGTTCTAGAATACATACAACCGGCACATCCGGGAACTTAACTGTCAATTTCGTAACCGCCCCTTTTTAGGGGAAAACAAGCCAGACTTCCCATAGACTTCAATACAAAATAGCGGCACAAAACAACGTCCGTACACAGCCGGCAGACGTGTATAACTTCAGAAATCACTTAGATGAAATACGTTGAGTAATTATATGTCCACCCTGCCTTCCATATAGCGTGAACGATACATTTATAAACTTAATTTGGGCAACTTAAAAACATATCCCGTTTCATTCTACCAGCGTCAAATTGGTCTAACAACCCCACCCAGTGGTTTACCCGGACATTTACTCGTACCTCATCGAGTCACCAGGTAGCCAGTGAATGATTTTACTACGGTTTTAATAAGTAAACATCTTTAAATGTATAATATTGTGTCTTTATATTTAGAGTAGCTACTGAGTGCACGTTTCTGTCCAGCTATGCAACTAGCCTGATTTAGCTTTCGATAGCATCATCCGTAATCATGATATTTCCATAACAGCAAGATATTGATGATGATGGCAGGCAGAGATGGGCATAAATACATGGAAATGTATTTAAAATAAAATGAAAAATACAAAATACTGTGTGGAAAAAAATAATTAAATACAAATACATAATAGGGGTAAGCCTACTGTGTGAAAAAAAAAATGTTTAAATACAAATTACATGTTTGTAAGGGTTAGTACACGTCCTCAATCCGTTACTGTGTATGGCGCTCGCCGGATTGTTTTCCCCTAAAAGTGGGCGTGAACCTTTTCAGAGACGTTCTATGACGCTACGCCGGTTGTATGTATAAACACTGATGTCTACGGTAGCAACCAAAACAAGAGTAAATCACCTTTTGAAAGTCGCTTCAAATATGTAGGCTATATAATGAGCGAGTGAATGCCTTTTTTCAACCCGTGTTTTTGTCTTATCCTGAATCACTACGGTAAGCCTGTAATAAGCGTTTAGACTCGGACTTAGGGCTGTCACTTTACGTTCGGAAATCGATTGCACAATCGATTGGACCAACCAACGCAAGTTTCGAAAACGTTTTCAACGGTCTTTTCTCGGAGCGCGTCCAGCTCGTCACGATACGCCCGCAGCGAACGCGCGTCACACAGCAACTGCAGGCTCTGACAAACACGCATAACAGCAAATTATCTTTCTGCATAATGCGTCTCTTTTTACTACAAAACTGTGAATTCTGTCGGTATGCTGACAGTCTCGTGCATTCAGATACAAATTCGAGCTACGCGTCTACAATCGCCTACGTAGGCGAAATCTGTTTGACATTTCTAATCGTAAACACAGCCATGTTGAAGACTGAGGTAATGTTTTTCATTTATGCTATGGCAGTCCACTCTGCTTATTGTTTTTCGAGAATGTTGCACTCCTGTTTATCACTGTGTACGAAACTTCACGCCAATAAATCATCAGAAATATTGCAGACTTGTGCGCGTCTCAAGCGCCCTCTTTACGTTCGTCCTAATGCCTGTTCGTTGTCCGTGGATTTGCCCATATTTTGCGTTTAAAATGGAAACGTCTTTAGACATGGAAAATCGATTTTACAATTACAAATTACAAATCGAACAGGATTTTTTCACAAAAGTGACAGCCCTGGCCCCTACGGACTACTTACAATAGTCGGTTCGGCACCGCTGCGGAGTAGCCCAGTGTCTGCGTGACTCACCCGTGTCATAGACATAAACATAGTAGCTCCAGCAATAATGTTCTTCCACAAGACGCATGCAGTTCTGCTAGAGCAGTTTTATCCAGTAATGAAACAAGTGAAGTCTTTATGAATCAATCATTCAAACCGATTTAAAAAATAATTTCACCTTGTTTCAACAGGTTCGAGATTTAGCTGCTCCATGTCAACCTCTCTCGCCCATTGTTACAAATAACCTCTGCCACTCACCCACAAACGTCAAAGTAGGCGGAGCAACTTCTATCTATTTACGGATACTAGAGCAAAATGCCCGTGAAAAATCATTTTTTGTGTGTGTTTTTAGTAATTGTTGGTTTGGTGTGTTTGAGTGCTCATTGTTACAATTACAAAGCAAAAGTTCAGTGACATTTTTATTTGTGCATGGTAGAAAGCACACAGTGAACTCCGAGAAAACGCTATGCTTGAGCAAACAGTTTGTGAATAGGCTACTACAAATGATGCCCGTGAAAGAGACTGTGAACGCACTGAATATGATATGTTTAGCTGGTGAATAGCATAGGCTACTATTACACAGTAGCGATAACGTTAAGCGCACCAGAATGAAATATAATATTCAGAAGTAAACAATATTCAGAAGTAAACAGCATAGCTGACTTACAGATTCAGATAACATCCACAAATGAATAAGCGTGTCGCGATACAGACAGACGGACAGACAGACGTTTCTGTAATTTATAGATAGATGACGAGACACACGGGTAAGTGACATATGTACACAATTCCCCGCAAAAACCATCCTGCCCGGTTTAAAAAATAAACAGCCTACCATAATGAATCAGGGTAAGACAAAAACACATTTTGGAAGAAGGATTGATGATGTATTGACTATTCAAATTTTGTTCATTTTGATTTTTTTTTTTTTTTTCATAGAGTACCTTTTGGGTTAATAACGGATATTATTATCTCGGTGCTAAAATATTTAGATTTTCTTGGTGAAATATGACCCTAACATTTCTTTGTGAGATTCACCCTGAAAGAGCAGTTTTGGTGCAGGTGGATGTTTGGACAACTCACCTTACTGTACCAGTTAAGGCAGGGCTGGACAACGTCTGGATCTTCAATGCCGTGTAACTCAATATACCAAATGCTGAAGTTAAAACTGGGCCCCCATGACATCAGAGGCACTGTACACAACCAAACACATACAGACAGCATCAAGAAAGGACATTCAGACATACGATGACAAATATTTTGATTTCAAATTTCCTTGTCATTTTCAGACATTAAAATCTTTGTCAAAAGAGTTCAACATTCACACAAGCACTTGTTTGTTCAATCTAAGATTTGCAGAGTCATTCAATCACTCATTCAACTCACTGCCTTCCTCTAAAATCATGCGATGACTAATCTTTCCCCTAAATGTGTCAGCACACAAGTTCACCAGGACTTAAGCTTGCTTTTGTGGTAAACACTCACCTATTTTAATGAACCTGCAGGGAAACATCTGCTCATCGATCTTGTGCTTTAGCGTGAATGTCTCCTTGTTGAAGTCATTCTTAAGGCCACTAGGATTAGATGAGAAAGACAGTGAATGATCACATCACATCACAAGAAGCCATTTCCCCAAACATTACTCACATCTCAAGAGACACTATAGGCCATTTTATAAAATGTTTGTGTATCTGGTGCCCCATTACTAAGTGAAGTATATCTGGTCACCCACTCTAAATATGGTCGAAAAGCTAAGAGTCTGTAAAGCTTATCTGACATAAAGATTAGGCTGTAAGTAGATTGTTATCAAAATGAAAATTGTCCATCCGGACTCACCTAGACAAGAGTTCTGTCATGTTTTCTTCACTCATGCCTCCAAACACCTTGAATTTCTTCAGGTTGCACACGTGAGTTTTCTCATATTTGCCATAGGTGATGTTAAGAACGATAGCTGGTCTCTCCAGTTTTAAGATCAAGTACTTGAAAGTAGCAGAAAAATAAATTGTTACATCAAAGCAATTACAAACCAAAATGTTCTAGCTTTGACACCGCAGAAACAGTCATTTGTAACATCAATAATAACTGTACACATAATAATTAAAAAATGTTACCTTTAACACAACAGCAAATCTAGACCTATTTCTAGTATCATACACACTTCCGTGTTCTAATAGTTGCTCCAGATTCGACATCGAGGATGTTTTGTAATGAAAGACAAACACACATGAGATTTGAAAGCCATCTCGGGGTGAAGATTTTCAGTGAATGATAACTCAAATGTTAGTCAGCTGCATCCTCATACATAACCGTTTAAACGTATGGGGTCAGTAAGAAATTTTTTAAAGAAATTAAAACTTTTTAATTCAGCATTAGTGAGAGTATAAAGACATTTCTACTGTTACAAAATATTTATATTTCAAATAAACGCTTTTCTTTTGAACTTTCGTTCACGTATTCAATTAAAATTGTATCACATTTTTCATAATAATTATGCAGCACAACTGTTTTTAACATAGATAATAATAATAAACGTTTCTTGAACAGCAAATCAGCATATAAGAATGATTTCTGAAGGATTGCAACACTGAATACTGGAGTAACGGCTGATGAAAATTCAGCCTTGCCACCACAGGAATAAATTACATTCTAAAATATTAAAATAGAATTTGAGCTTGACATATACAGTACCCATCACTTTCCATTTAGGGTGGAAAATTCTAGAAACAAATTGTTACACAGAAGAAATAACTGACTAACTACTAACACATTGCAGATGCTTACCTAATTTTCTTATAAATGTCGACATGACATGTCAACAATTCATGTTTTTTTAAATGGAATATTACAGTACTTATTATAAATGATTTGTGAACTTTCCTTAATTCATATCATAATCTTTTAATCAAAATTTATCATCCTCTCCCTTTGTGATTAAAAAGATTAATCGCAACATCCGTTTTATGCCGACTTTGATGCATTATGGTATCTGCGTTTCTGTTGAAATTACAGAACACAAGGAAGTGGCCAGGGCCCGCGAGAGCCAACACCCTCTTCAGATGCAGGTGAACAGGAGGGGCTCTATTACTCATGTTGCTCTCATGAAAACAATTCAATCAACTGTAGACAATAGACATACATGACAGAAAAGCCTGCAATCACAGCTTGTAAAGTATTGCTCAGAACAAACAGACCTTTGCATAGACCCTAAAATTGAATGGGCTACTGTCATTGTAGATGGGAATAATATTTCACACAGATTGACTGAGATATTCTATCCACCAACACTGATGGCCGACTGCACTAAGAGCTCAGTAAAAAATGATTTTTACAACATTCAGACCATTCAAACCACAGATGAAACATTGATTGAATTTTCTGCAATGATTTACAACATGTAGAGTGGTCAAATGCAGCAGTATTTCTGAGAAAAAAAAAAAAAATGATAATGACAGGAACTGTGATTTCAAAGTTCTGAACTCTGTGAAGGGTGACTGCACTATTTAAGTGAAAGGACGAAAGTGGAAGGACACACACAAAAAACAAGCCTTTGCGGTTAAAAAGTTGAGGGCACGTGCTACTGTACCGCCAACATGCACTTTCAATTTCCTTATTGCTCAACCACAAGTCTGTCTGCACTGCATGGTCTGTACAAGGCCAGCAAAAACAATGAAAGATGAAAGCATGGCACAGTGTCAGTGAATGAAAATGTCAACATAACCAGGCATAAGATAATGAACAACTTTGAACACATTGAGTAACACATGTCTCTAAAGCCAAATGCCAGTACTCATTAAGGAAGAGACCTTTTGAATTTTTTTTTTATTTTTTTTATTATTGCTATTAATATTATTATTATATTTAATATATATTTTTATTATTTCTACTTTTGAAACGTAAAATAATTTTTAACTGTAGCGCTTTGAGTGTGGGAATGTCACTTTATAAATAAACATACTATTATTATTATTATTATTATTAAGAATTTCAATCATGTAATTGGGGATGTCTGCAGAGCATTCGCAGAACATGAACTATTATTCAGCTCATGTTAACACTGAAAAAGAGGAGCAGAATTTACCTGTGGAGGGTAGTTGCTCTCAGATGACCACCTGGAAGACTGATCGTTAGGTTTATCCACTAATATATTTCTGCAAGCAAACATTCGAAAGCTGATGAGTTAAACACCACATTAAGTCTTGGAGTATAAATGCAAAATAATAGACCTGCCACTTTTTCCATGTAATGTGTTACTTTGTTGTTCACTTTTCAAATCAGTCACTCAGTGGGTCTCATTCACTAATAATTGCGTGGATTATTTCGTATTTGTACGCATAGGAGAACTTCTCACAAAAAAATCACTGACCAATTCACAACACGTTGGTACGCACATGAATTTGTTCTTAAAATTGTTCTGTTAGTGAATTTGGAGTATTCTAAATGAGCAGCCGTGTGCGCAAGGTTGCTCATTTGCATAAAACACGCCCAAACAAACGCCAAGTGTGCCATTCTCACAATAAACATCTTTTACACAGACCCAGATTACAGATAGGCCTATCTCATTGGCCAGCTGTATATACGCGCATTATTCAGAGAAACCTCGCAGCAAAAATTTTGGGTGAATTGTGATTTGTTCTTAAAATCTTTCGTACACACATTTCACGCACAAATTTGTGCGTACGCAATGGCATGCTTAGTGAATGAGACTCTTGTTACTTGTCTTGTGACTTTTACATTTAAATGTACAGTTTTTTTAAATATAAAACAGTTCTAAGCACATTTGTTTTATGATCTGTCCTGATTCTTTTTTTATTTCACGAATAAACAAGATGAGTTAATATTAGAAATGGTTTCTTTGCATGTATTTGGGTTATATTGCCAGTACTGGGCTTGCAGTTCACATGGGTAGGGTACTTTGTACTGTGTGTGTGGATGACCGTGTTCGTCCGCCACCCCTGAAGACCCTTTTTGACCCAGGAAAAACACTGCAAGTCCAACACAGTTCTGCTTGCTGGATAAAGTTCATAAAGCATACAAAGCTTGAGATGAGCAAAAACAAAATTGGTAAGGGTACACAGGTGTCACAACAAGATATGCTTCACCGCTGACTAAAGCAATGAACGCATGTTTATGTCAGTCTACAGCACATTTGCCTCTAGCTGTCACATCTAACACAAAGATTATATAGAAGTGATGTAAATAAGTAATATATATTAGTAATAATATATGTAAATTTAACATTTTCCAATACACAAATTGCATGCATATTATATGCTAGACCGCAAAAACCACCAAACTCACTGGCTGTTTCAAAACCGCGATTCATATACTGTCTAATAGGCTGCTCGAAACTCTGCCACTTGATAGAAAGCAAGAAATAACAGCATATTCAGTAGGAATACAGTTTGCCATAAAAGTTGTAACATAATAATGTAGATTAACAGTAACAGAAGAAGATTAAAAGAGGAGATAAAAATAGTCTGTGACTATCAGTGTCATATTCCCACAATTTAGCATTAGCCAACAAATACTTTTATGCAGTCTAACTTAACGTTAATTAAGATGCGAAACATTAACGAAAAATTAAGATTTCGACCTGATATTTTTAAGTAAATAAAAATAAAACATTTAAAACTGCTTCCAGCGATTTGCGGTTTGTTTACTTCTGAAAAACAGTTCACTAGTAAACTAGCCATGTAACGTTAGCTAACCGGCTACATCATACTGCAGTTCTGATTAATATTTTAAGGATAAATAACAAATACTACGCAGTAAGACACCTGCCAGGTTCTTAAAATAGCATCACAATCTGTATAAAGACATGTACAATAAAACACATTAGGTGTCTTGAAGGCGTGTTTTTGCATCATATGAGCTGCTTCATACTAGCCCAGCCTAGCCTAGCATGCTAACATGACTGTCACATCTATACATTTACATACATTTAGAGCCGTTTCTGACCTTTTGCGCATCTAAATGCAAATTATTGTGTACGTTTAGAGAATTCGTTTGCTGTGTTGTTTGCAGTTTATACATTTGCGGCTGTTTTTATGTTTATGTACCCGTCTGCTGTAGCCCGGCCCGTTTGTTAGATTAAGCAATGGATTTGATTACAATTACAGAGTTATGAACTGTGTTTGTATATTTAAGAGCATAATAGAGTCTCAACGGGAGTATTTAATTTGCGTTACTCACTCGGGTAAATATGTAGAGGAGTACGAGCTCCATTTATAAACACTGTAGGAGAGCACTCTGCTGTCAGGAGCCACCGCCATCTTGATGCACGACCGATACACACACACACACACACACACACACACACACACACACACACACACATATAGATAGTTACCCATTCACACACACTAACACACACACAGAGAGAGAGAGGAGGCGCAGTAGTAAAACATTATGTGGTCCTAGGAAAGATGGTAAAGGAATTTATTCATTTTAATCTGATAACATGGATAGTCTTATGTTTTATTATTTTTTTCCAAGCAATTTATTTGGTAATGTTGTGCAATATAATGTGAAATAATATCTCTGGCAACCCACCTGATGTGAAATTGTGCAACGCCAAATTTAATGAGGGCCACAGTCACACAGAAGAGTAGCTAATTAATAAAATAAAATTAATAAATAAAAAGTCTCCTTTGTTTGTAAATATGAATAAGGCCTATTATGGTTGTAAAACGTTGAAGGAATCCCAACAGGCTTAAAGTCTGCATGAAACAGAAGTTGTGACAGTAATTTCTTCCCTATTGTGATGTATATCAGAGTGAAATGGCTTCTCAACAAGAATAAATGTATAGGGTGGGACTTGGGCTGCGTCCAAAATCACATACTCTCTTGACGACCGCTAAAAAAAAAGTATGTTCTGTATAGTATGAATGTGTGTAGTGTGAATGTAATCTGGACATACTACATTCACCATGTTGTCATTATCATGTGACTAGTGTCAGTTGTGTTGCTTCACTCACAAATCCTCTCCTGTGGCCTCATGGGATAGTAGTGTTCATATTATGCAAACTTCAGATTCTCGCCAGAAGAATAGGTCATCCGGGTACTTTTTGCCTACTCTTTTATGAGTACTGTGAATTCGGATATAGTTCTTTTGTCACATAGGCCTACTGTTTCGGATTCAGCCTTGATTTTGTCCATCGGGAATTGACTGGATGGTTGGATCATTGTCGTTCGCTACATTGATTGATTGATTGATCTTTATTATTCCCAAAGGAAATTCAAGGCATCCAGTAACTATACACAAGACAACACAACACACACTTAACTATAGCAAATATAAAACTTAACAATAATAATAACAGTCCTATATAACATCCAGAAATACCAGAAAAAAATGTGTAATATAAATATGTATATACACTGAAGGGTATAGAATTGATAGCTCAAAAATAGAAGAGTATATAACCATGTACGTAACTCTCGTCGTTGAAAGAGCTGAGGGGAAGTAACTTTGAATTTTTTAATCAGATTATAAGGGCACATGAAATTTATTTAAAAACTAATGATTTGCACATAAATCATTTATTATAAACATTGAAATATTCCAAAAATAAATGAATTTTGAATTTGATGGTGAGTTTTAAAAAACATAATGCTTATTTTAGACTGTTAGCTAAAGGAAAACTTTTCCCTCTCCTCCTTCACCTAAATATTTTCATAGGACCTAGATTACACTAATACTTTAAATGAATCATCCAGCAATGGCTGAACTATTATTAATCATTACAACAAGGCTCAGAGCAATTTTTCTGCAGCTAAGCCTGAAAAGTAGGCTATTCTTGACACAAGTAAATGAACCAGAGGCTACTCTCCAAGAGAACAGGCTAGCCTAACTGCCCAAGGGGCGATCCCATCCTCATATAGCCAAGCGAGGGATGAGGAGGCACTCTTTTGTTTGAGTGAACTGATCCTCTCTAATTCCATGCATAAAAAACTACAAATATGATTGTATCACTGTGGACGTGCCGGTCTTATCACTGAGGCTAATTATTTGAGACTACTGAAGAACACAACGACCTTCAAGATAAATGCATTCTGCCTTTAGTTTATCATGGCACGCTGATGATGTCCTTTACTGGAAAAAAAGCTGATGTAAGGAATGAGAGATAATGTCATTTCAGCTAAGTGCACAGCCAGAACTTGGCAAGAGCTCTTTTAATTTACCACAAATGGATGGGGACTGTTTGTGTGTTGCAATTTGTTTTACCGGTATATACCTATGTGCAATTAGGTTAAATAAAACACCAACAAAAAACATAGTAGTTGCCAATATCAGTAAAAATCTGCACAAAAAAAATAAGGTAAGGTGTCCCATATTGCTGTTATAGCCATAAAGGCACACATTTTTACAAGGATGATGGGGACGGATACAGCTATTTTACATCTTCTAAAACATACTCCAGTCTATAAGGAGCACACTTTTAGCTTTCATAATTCATTAAAAGTATTAATATGACTTTTTTTATGTAATGGGACAACAAACCTCTTCACCAGGAGTAAAATCCTTACAGATTAAAATAATAAAAAATTTGACTAATAACATAACTATAATGGGCCTATTGTTAGCCTATTTCATATAATATAATTTCTTACAGAAGATGTAGCCTACAATAAATATTATATAGATACATTTCCTATATGATTTTATTAAATTCATATTTAATAAATAAATAAATAAAAATTATAAGTAGAATTTTCATACAATTATGACTTATTGGTGGAAGCTGTTATATGGCCTATACTTGATAAATATTTAAAATACTTGTCACCCAGTCAACAAACATTTACAAACAGCTTGCCCCAAACAAACTGAGATAAATTACTAGAGAGGGTGTCCCATGCAGTCGGGACGGGCTGCTGCGAATACGATCCAGCATCAGTTCGGTAGGAGGTCCCTTTAAGTTTCCATTGAAGGAGGCAGCACTGTCACATGATGGACATGATATAATGAAACGACGAACAGAAAAGGCAAGTGAGTGTGTGTGTGTGTGTGTGTGTGTGTGTGTGTGTGTGTGTGTGTGTGTGTGTGTGTGTGTGTGTGTGTGTGTGTCCATGGCTACAAAATAAGAATGTAATGAAACGCAATCGTCAAGTAAACGCCCCGTTTCCAGAGTTGGAGCTCCTGGAGCTGCAGTATTTCAAACATCACAGTGATGGTTTCGTAGTGCGGACCGGACTGCACCTGCTGCCACGCATATTATAGCCTAGGCTACGCACTTTTATAGATGCAAGAAGACGCACGAGAGAATTTGCGTTCACGTGAACTTCTTCATATGATGAATGGCACATTTGCCGCAAACTCCTGGCTGCTGAAATGTGTGGATTGTTATGAAGAACAGCTCATAAAGTAAGTGTGTACATTAATTCCTTAGGCTAATGGAAACGTATATGCATGCTCAGGAAAAAGCAACGGGTCTCCCGTTGCTAAGAGGAGGTATTCTGTTGATGTGCCACATTTAATGCTCTTAAACTCTACCATCCCTTGCCAACGTCCGCATTCCGGTCTCTGTTGCGCAGATTGAAATCCAAAGTTGTGGGCGAACTATTAGTTTTTTTTATCCGAGATTTAATGCTGTAATAGGGATGGCGTCTTGTTTAAAACCTCTAGCCTGAGCACTTCTGTTAAAGAACAACATCGCGCTAGTGCGCAGTTGACGTATGTCAGCAACCGAATTTAACCTAGCAATATCTGCGTACATACAGCCGACTTCAGCCTTTAATTTGGACCATTAATTGAATATATTGAGGTGTAAAGCTTCCAGAAACGCAAGAGGGATCATTAGAGATCTATAGCAGAGCCTCGTGCACTTTCAGAAGTTGCGCTGTTATTTCAGGACCATCGTCATCATCATACGCAAGATAAAGCGGAACAGGCGCTTCGGCGATATGAAGCAAAACTTCGCAGAAAAGATGAGCCGACTCGAAGCCTCTCATGAACACGTAAGACTTTGGGGATTTTTAATTCATTTGAATGTTATTTAATATGTTTACGTATGTATAGCTATATAGGAATTTTCGTTACAGGTAATATATTGTTTTGGCAATAACATGGGTTTGCTGCGTCACTATAAAGGAATACACATTAGGTTGTGTTGTGCTTTTACACATATAGCGTTAAGTAAAGTATAAAACTAATTTATTTGATGTTTAAAAACTATAAGTGAGCGAGGTGATGAACCTATTTCAGAGTGTTCGGTCAGTGCGCAGGTCCAAAACCTCGCGCTTATTTTCTAGATACGTAACGTTAGAGCGAGTTCTAACCATGACGCGCGATATATCTGTAAACGAACGACTGCTGTGTGGATCAATATTTGAAACAAATTAGACCTCAGTTATCCGACGGAGTATGTTAAGCTATTCATCCGCGATAACGTGCGACGCCACTACCTTGTTGTCGTATTGGAAGAAAAACAACCCGAGCACTTGACAACAATCTGAGCGTGCGCGCTCACTGCCAAGTGAACGCGCAACATGTACGTTAAGCCAGAGCCATATTTCTATATGGCTCTGGGTTGAGCCAGCCCGTGGGGTGCGTCGAACAGAGAAGCGCTGCGCAAACGTGCGTGAAATATGTGCTGAATTCGGAATCGCTTACTAGAATAGCCTAACTGTGAATACTCGTACTACCTTAGTATGCTAGTATGTGGTTCCGAACTCAGCAATGGTTTTGATTTATTTTTAGTGACGTAAATGGTTTGTCACAAAGTAGGTCGCTAAGCAACCACGACAGGCAGGTAAAGGGCGAGGAGGATTGACGTTGACAAGTGATGGTTACGCAAATTATGATCACTCATTTCAAATTCGCTAATGTACCATAAATAATGGGCCATTTTTTAAAATATCTTATTTTTGGGCATAGCTTGCCTGGATTATGTAGCCTGAGGCTTATTACTTAATGAACTTTGGCGATTTATGAAGGATAACTGTAAAAATATTTTTGCTGCCTTAAATTGTTTTAAGTACAGTCAGATTGGGTGTTAAAGTCATTTTAACTTGAATTACATTAAAATGACTTTATAATACCTCTAAAACGGTTTATCTCAATGTCACATAGTCAGTTGGCACAGTATGCATTTTGAAATCTACCAACTTTGGTTATGGACACTCATTCTGCTGCCAATCACCTGAGCTGAAAAAGCCATGTGACTAATGACTCTTGAGGAAAATGATGTAATGACAAAGCTGATTGGCTGATGACAGCACAATACACATGCATAGTCCCAAGCCTTTAATAGTGAGATGTGACCATCCAAAGGGACCCCCAAAAAAGGAATCGGTCACGGTTAAACATCTACTGCACTTAAATTAAATATTTGCTATTTAAATATGCAAAAGCTCCCCTGAGTCTGACATCTGACATATTTACCTCTGCAAGATTTACCTTACACAGTGATGAACATATACAGTGATGGCAAAACACCTTAGTTGCATTACCTGTTGTGTGAACTACTGTACAGGCTTCTTTCAGCTGCTTGTTGAAAATGCATATTTGTTTGACCATTTTCTAACTTGAGAAGGTACTTGCAGGTGTGAGGAGATATTATGGCAACCATGCATTTCAAACTGATTCGCTGAAAGCATGTATGAAAGCATTGGCATATCATCTTGCATTGGCAATGAAACTGTTTTCCTTTTCTGCAGTGTCATCCAGTTGGGGATACTTAAAGGGTTAGTTCACCCAAAAATGAAAATTACATCATTATTTACTCACCCCCATGTAGTTCCAAACCTGTAAGACTTTTGTGTTTTGGAACACAATTGAAGATATTTTTAATGAAATCTGAGAGATTTCTGTCCCTCCATTGGCAGCTATGCAACTACCAAATTTGACATTTCAAAAGTTCATAAAGAGATTGTAAAACAAATCCATATGAATCGGGCAGTTTAGTTCAAATTTTCTGAAGATGCTCAATTACTTTATATGATGAACAGATTTGTTGGCTTTTATTCACATAAATATTCATCAGCGGCCATAAACAGAAGCTCAACCGTACTTGCTTTGAAGCACGAGAACAAACCTCATTGGTTCTTGCGGAAGCTCAAACGTGCTGCGCAACACGAGAATGAACCTTATAAAGTGATGAAAACATATATAGTGACTTCCATTCTGAAGACTAACGAAAGTCTGAGGGTAAGTAATTAATGACAAAATTTGCATTTTTGGGTGAACTTACCCTTCAAGTCAATGAGGGTAACAGCTGAAACGAGAACATGTTTACTTTTTTTTTTTTTACCAGGTCATAGCCTGGTCACCTTAGATTTAAGTGATCTCAAACAACACAAATATTTGTTAATGTTGTAAAGATGAGGGGACAAGTTCACCATGTACTAAAAGATCACAACTTCCACCGAAACTCCATCTGTGCTTTGCGTGTCCCTTAAGTAGCAGAGTAAGCCAAATGGCTCCGTTCCAACTTATGTTGGCTTGGAAACTCGTTGGCTGTGTGTCAAGTCACTTGACTTGACGTCCCTTGAATTACAAGTCACTTGAGCGATAAGTGACAGAATTTTTAGGGCTTTCCTGATTGTTTTGTACTTTGTAAACATTCCCCGAAAAGGATGGTATTTATGAGACTGGCTTGTCTTTGTGAATGGGAAAAACCGACTCGAGGTCATGTTGTTCTGGGGGGAGTTAAGTGGATCAGTGTGCTGTAAGGAGTTATTTCCACTCTGGGATGAATTAACAAGGCACATTTACTCACCACTGCATGGAGGAAAACAATAAGATTAACATTGCAGTGAAATTGAACCAGGAGCTGCTGACGCATGGGTGAGGTTTGGTGTGGATGTTTGTGTATGCACATTAATGTGTGTTCCTGCTCTGCGAAAACAAACAGACATCATGAAGTGCGTCATCAGCTATGATGTATCAGGCTTATTGATAGCGATGCAGATCACAAGAGCAGTTACATTTGGAAGTTACATTTGGTCTAATTTTGTCTATTACCTTACATACCTCATCCAAACGTGTTTGCGAAACTTCCAAGCAAATTCCTCATGCAGTTTCAGCTCAGAAAAAATAATTTTTAAGCCCAGACAGCCTGACGTTCAACAGCTTCCTCTTTTGATGAGTCAACTATGGCCCGCCAGCAAATGCAAACATTTTACTGGAAACCCGAGATTAAATGTACGCTTCTAGAGAACAGCTCAGAAACAACAGCATGTGTGTTTCATTTCCTGATGAAAATAGCACGATTTAAATGCATGCTCGCGGTGTGTTTGTCCAGGTGTTAATGTGTGTTTTATTTGAGGCATCTGCGTATGTCAGGTTGTTACAGTTTAAATTAGCATGTAGTGATGATGCTAAAAGGTGTTTGAGTGCGTGATTAGGGGTTTGTTTTGGTGCATATGAGTGTGTGTGATTCATGCTCAGCTGTGAAACCTGCGTTTCCGCTGAGGGGTGTGTGTGGTCATGATGTACTGCTCCCATGTGACTGCGTGTGTTTACATCCGACGGTGGACGGGAGGGGAAGTGAGCGATGACGCAGGAGCAGCAGTACAGAAGCAGAGACTGCCGCCATTACCCTGAGCAAAAAAACGGACAGAATGAGTGAAGAAAAGGAGACTAACAAGACTTCAGAGAGGATGTATGGTAGTAGAGTTGTAGAGGAAGCAAGAGAGTTGAAAAAAATGGGACAACAGAGAACCTGTGTTCTGACTGAGAGTCCATACACCGTGTTCACTGCTCCCTATTCCCTGAGCACAGGATATCTATTAAAGTGCACTTTACTTGACAAAATGTGTTAATTCAGAATACTCTGCAATGTCATCGTTCCACACCAAAAGACTTTCTTTCATCTTCGACACACAAATGAAGATATTTTAATGAAATCTGAGAGATTTCTGTCCCACAACTACTGCTTTGTTGCTTCAAAAAGTTCATAAAGAGATTTTGAAGTGACCATCACTTTATATGATGAACGGATTTAATTTAGGCTTTTATTCACATATAAACATTCATCAACGCATTTGGTATACGTAAGCTCAAGCATGTTTGACGTGCGTGAACCAATGAGGTTCGTTCTCGTGTCTTACGCAGACATTTGAGCTTCCGCAAGAATCAATGAGGTTTGGTGCTTGACGCGCAAAGTAATAGTTGTGTGGACTGAAAAATATTGGGACGGAAATCTGATCATTCCCTTCAGATTGGAATCATACTTAAGATGGCAGAATACCCTATCCAGTCCACTTCGCAGGGCACTTTTAGTCAAGTGGAAAGCACCTCTTTATTAGCTGGGTCAGGTATTTTTAATTAGAATTGGAGCTAAACTCGGAGAGTCGAATAGTGTCCCTCAGAAAGTAGGATTGTAAAAGTAGGACCCCTGACATTTGGATACACTGAGAACTTGATCTTCAGCCTCCTTGAAAGTGGGTGCTGGAGGTGCGTCAGGAGAAGGGTATCTTTCAGAATCCACTTTTCATGATAAAATAATTTCCAATAAAAAAAAAAAATAAAAAAAAATTAAGCTGTTTTACTTGGAAAACACGTTACACAGTGAAAATAAAACGTGTTTTGAAGGCCGTTTCATTTTTACTTTGAAGTTCATCTCTAGCTTGTTGCTCTCAAAATTGATCACCCAGTAGCCAACAAATCATTCTCTTTCATCATTCCTTGCCGGTTTCAAGCACGTTAAGCCGTTCTTGTAACCCACAGCCATTTATGAAATTCAAAGCACTAAATACCCCTTTGTGTTCAAGAAAAACTCTGCTACTTATGGTTTAAAAGCCTTTATTCAAACCTTGGCTTTGTGAAAGATCCTTCCTCTCTTCCCAGGGCTTCTCAGGTTGGCAGGGAGAGTGCGGCGATGGCCGATATTTGTGTCCCGAGTTCCCGGTTCCCAAAGTGTTGAATGGGAGAGGAATGCGCCCGGGCAAGCAAAGCTGGCACGACCCCTGCCCGAGCCCTCCGCTGCCTAATGTGAACTCATATCTCACTCGGGATGCCATTGACAAAGAGCAACTCTCCACGGGCACTGTGTTCCACCCTACTCTAAACCTCATCTATCAAGAGTGAGGTCTGAGTGTGTTTGTGTGTGAGAGAGAGTTGGATAGTTACTGTGGCTTGGCTTTCAAAGTGACCAGCATAAAGAGGATACATTTTCACAGAGTAATGACACAAGCTCGACTTGGCAGCGGTCGTCAAAAACGCTTTGATTCTACCGCACCAGAGAGCACAACGCGTTCCTTATGCAGATCCCTTAGCAGAGGAAGCGGTTCGGTCAACGTAACGCAGTAAACTTTCACAGGAAATGTAAAACGCTACAGGCAAGAAGGCCAGACTAGCGTATTTGCATCACAGTCCACCAAGGACAGCTTCTTTTCTTAATTTAGCCATTTTGTCAATGAAAGAAACAATGTGAGCAAGTGATTCCAAGTCAAATGACTTCCTTTAACCATTTAGCCAACATTTTTATTGAGTATTGTAATGCATAATAATGAGTAATTTTCGCTGGACTGTTTCTTTTGGACAGAACCGAAATGATTCCGGTAAATTCTGAAAATAATTGTTCAGTTACAGAGAGTCCCTTTACAGACTTTCCTTTTTTTCTGGTGGTGAGTGGAGATTATTGTTGTAGAAACTTCCTTGGCGGTACAGTATCGACTTGTTTTCCAACTAATAAAAGGACTCAGGCAGGGTGTTTGTCTAGTTGGAACCAAGGCCTTTTGGGGCCTTTAGTGAAAATCAGGTCAATTCCACTGGGTCATTCCAGCCAGAGGAAAACTACCCTCATTCCATATTTAAAAACCATCTTTTTCTTCCTCCTCTTTTTGTCATCTGCATGCCCCGATGAAAAGTAAACAAGCCAAAGGAGTGAAACCATACAAACAATTACAATAAAGTCTAATAAAGTTCCATAGCTAGTATTTTTACCCCTCTAGAAGAGCCTAATTTTTAAAAAGCAAGAGTGTTTCCTTCTCGTTGCCTTTAGCACTTGCATTTCTAACTATATCATTGGGACTTCTTTCCATAACCAGTAAAAATGCTTTCAGTCAGGATAAATAGCATAAACTGCTGACTCATGCCATAAGCTAACAACAGAAGATGTAGATAGTTGCATTTCTGTGCAGGTTTGCTGAAATCTGCTTGACCCTGTTGGGAAAGGAAATGTACAAATGAGCAGATCAGCTAGTTTTTTATTTATTTATTTTTATCACTCAATTTATTTAGTGGTTGTGAGAGTTTATATTAAGATATAGCAGATGTGATTGGATAGAGTCATTTTTGTAGGACTACAATAGGCTTGTATATTCAGTCTAATTTCTGTACATGATTTTTAATGTATAGGGCTAATTGTTTGATACATCGAGTAAATTAAATGTATGTGCATATACAATATCCCATTATGTTGTTTGCATAGATTATGTGTCTTTGATTCCAAATCTGGATATCTAAAACAAATGAAAACAACTCCACTTTGTCTGTACATCTGTTGGTGAATGCTTATGCAACATTTGGTCAAGTGTGATTTTTTTTTATGATGTGTTAAGTGCTTGCATAATTAAAAATTACACATGAGGATGATGGAATTATTACCCTAAAGGCAGTTCTGTTGAAGGCTGTTGAGTGGTTGAAAGGAAGAGGTAGAGTGCTAAAAGTTTTATGTTTCAGGTCACATTTCACCACAAAATCAATGGAAAAAAAGTATTTAAAATTATGAAAGTTACATTATATTTTGCATTATGAATAATATTTTTGTGTTGTGTGACATTGTGCTCATGATAATTAAGCTCATTTTGCTCCCACATTCCTGTGTACAGAGGTGTACTACTTTTGCATTTGTTTCTCAATGGAGATTCTTATTATTGTAAAAAATTATTTATAAAGACACAATACAACTTAACTTCAATATACATCTTAATGTTTCATGAGATTCACCTTTATGCACAATCATCCAATCCATCTAAATGCTAACATCTGGGTCATTTCTGTTCCTCTGTCTTTCTTCTTTTGTACACTTGAATGTCGTATAAAATGGGATATAATATTATGCGATAAAAATGGACTTAGCATGGCTGCCATATTTAGCCAGATTACTGATTTCCCCTTATGAATTGCTGAAGAAAAACAGAAAGGAGAACTGAGGTCAGCCAAATGCTGCTCCTTTGCTAATAGCCAGAAGCATTGATAGTCTGAGCTAATCTTACAGGAAAATGACAGATTGTAATCTTGTGAGGTCAATTAAGTATAGTACACTATAAACAGTTACTCAGCTCTCAAAGAGATATCTCAATATACATTTATTTCCCTTTTTCCATTAGCATTGATTTGGCTTGCTTTTGTCAAACAAACCTAATGCTGTATCTCTGATTGTTATCTGCTGTACAAGGGCTTGAATTCTCTCTTTTTTTTACCATGTCAGCCTGAAATTGTAACCACAGTCCAGATCGTCTAATATCCACCATAAGGTGGTGAAACATCAGCTAAAAGAAAGAAATCTCAGGGCACCATCGGCCAAAGGGTTGTTCATCATGACCAAGCAGTATCAGAACAGATTCTATTACTCCATTACAGCTGCCTCCACCTAGTGGCTACTTTTCCATGCATTCTAAAACACATAATTGTGACCACTGACCCTAGATCAGGCTTTACATGCTCAGATAAGGATAAGCAGAAACAATTTTAGTCAGGGATCAGTTCTCACCAGCATAAAGGAAGTTGAATCAGGGCCAACAAAGAGGCCATAGCCTCTCGTCAAGCTGCTAGGCTTCCAGATCTTTCTTTAGCGTGGGTAGAAGGCCTTTGACACCTCACCAGACACGTAGGCAGATGCTTGGCACACATGCTAGGAAGTGCTCACTATGCCAGTGCCACGTCACTGTACATACACATACATGCGCTTGCATATATGCAAATACATACATGCACAGTGTGTCAAACATACTCCCACGCGAACACATAACAAATGCAAACATTTCTCTCCACAAACAGTGAGAGCGTACACACAAGCACCCACGCACCAACCAAGCAAAAGATGCCCACATGCAGACGCTCACAAATATGGCTACACAGAGAAGCCACTATAATGTGGCCTAACTTTTCTTGATAACGCTATCTATTTCTCTTTTGATTCTTTTTTCTATTTAATTATTAGCAGTGCTTGACAAACATCACTATTACTATTGATTCCATATATTGCTATATAGTGTAACTGTAATATTAAGTATATTAACGTCCACATCAACAGACAATAGCATTCTGTTTATTATAATGGCGCGCTGCAGTATCGTCTCCCACTTTAAAGGTCCTGTTCTTTGTGATCCCATGTTTCAAACTTTAGTTAGTGTGTAATGTTGATGTTAGAGTATAAATAATATCTGTAAAATTATAAAGCTCAAAGTTCAATGCCAAGCGAGATATTTTATTTAACAGAAGTTGCCTACATCGAACGGCCGGTTTGGACTACATCCCTCTACTTCCTTCTTTAATGACGTCACTAGAACAGTTTTTTGACTAACCTGCGCCCACAGGAATACACAAAAAAGGGGGCGTGGTCTTGTTGCGCTCCCACGGAGAAGAGGAAGAGTTGCGTTTGTAGAGTGTGTTTGTCGCCATGTCATCGAGACGCTGTTATTTTCATCCCGGAGTCCAATCACCTTTGTTTGGCACTGAGAGCATGCATCTCCACATTATGGTAAGAGGCGTGACTTTTCCGGGCTACGTGCGCTGTCGAATCACAACACAGGAACCGCTGGCACAATCAGAACTCGTTTCGTATTTCTGAAGGAGGGACAGTGAAAACAGCGGTATACAGATAAGTAAATTGTGTGAAAAATACTGTTTTTTTACACGCGAAACATTAGCATATGATATATTGCACACTGTAAACACAATCAAAGCTTCAAAAACACGCGAAAAACGGGACCTTTAAATGCTCAAGCTCTTTAAAGTCGGGTTGATTCTGATTGGCTGTCAATGTTTTTATTATTCATCATCAGCTGGAAAAAGAAAACGATCTGAAAGTGATTCCAATGATATTGCCCCTCTGTTTCGTCATTGTTATAGCTGTGCTGTGGACTTCCCTATTCTCATTGAATTATTGTTATAGTGTGCTACAATTTTTGTGAAATAATTTGACTATTGTGTGTAGTGGATGATAAAATAGGTGAAAATAAGTTGCACCAGAGCAATATATCTACGGTCCAACAGAAATATCATAGAGCTCTTTTGACTTGTACCAATAATCAACACCAGCACAGCATGGTAAACCTAGATCATAGCAACCATTGGCACCAATTGTCATTATGATCTACTAAATATGCTTTTGGGAAGCTCAGCCCATAGATATATACATAGATTCCTCATTAGCAGCTGTTTCTATGGGCCGCTTTACAGACCAATTCTATACCAACCATCCATAACACCTTGGCAATGGCATCGCAATTTGCAAACAATCAATCAGAATGCATTAGCAACACTTTAGCAACCACCCACAACACCTTAGCAATAACATAAATGGCAAACAACCAATCAGGGCTGTTTCTGAAAAGGCACAAATGGTCTTTACAATCTATAGGCCAACTATGCTTTTGGGAATTGCAGCCCTAGCAACAACATAACATTTAATCAAACAATCAGAATATATTAGCAACACAATGGTAACTGCCCAAAACACCCAAGCAATGACATCACTTGCTAAGAAGATAAGAACTCCTTGTTGCAATGTGTTTCTGTTATTCTGCTCTTCTCATCTATTACACCTCATGTTGTGGTTTATGTGCATGTGTTCACTGTTTAAATGCAGGAAGTTATTTTTAAGTGAGTTCTGGTGTTGACACGGTCCGGTGGCTCTTTCGCTCTCTTTGCAGCTGCCGCCTCAGGCAAACACACCAAGGAAGTGATGGATAAAGAAACAGTTGAACTGGGATAGCTTGGTTTTGATAACATGTACGGATTGGTTAGTAGAGAGATCATGTGACAGTTTCCAGCTGATGAGCAAACGTCTCAGCCTATAGGCTTTTCTGTCTCTGTTCTGCTGGACATGCGGGTGTATATGTACGTTATGTAACCTTCTGTCTCATAGCTTTAGCATCACACACTATGGAGGTTGTTTTTCTGAAGGCAGTGCAGTTCAAGGACTCCAATCACTCCAGATAAAGTGAGTTTTCAGAATAAAAATGTAAATCAGATTGTGCTGGAATGCTCCTGAAATGTGTGCGTAATATCATCTCAACGTTTGGTTTTACTATGCAGTGTTCTTTTCTTCCACTAGAGGGTTGTAGTGCACTGATGCATGATATAGCAATGGCTGTTAAAGGGGAGGTGTGTAGAATGTTGTTTATCTCTGTCAGCTGTTTATTGGCTGCTGGGATTGTGGTCTGACCATGTGACCTCATATTGTTATATCATTTACTAAAATTAGCTCTTGACAAACACACACACAACACTTAAATCCATTCGTACTCACTAACGAACACAAACAAGCCTTGTTCAAGATACAATAATTTTTTTGAGATGTGCTTGAGCCAAACCCACAGCCTTCATTATGCTTTTATTGGTGTATTCATAGATTTATGCAAATGAATACACACATACACATTGTCGTCGCGTGAATTTCATGCTCACCAACACAACACTCACTATAAACACTCACAATCACTCATTCGCTGAAAAGATGACAATTTGTGCAGACGCTGTAATATACAAGGCAGTAACGCTCGCAAGTACACGGACACCTTGGCACACAGCACACAAATCTGGCACATTGATTGCATACAGCACAACACAACACATGAATTTGTGCCCTGTTTCTCAGGCCCACTCCCCCCTCCCTGCTCCAATGACCACTGGCAACCTCACACTGAATGGCCTATTAGTCATTTTCATATGTAGTCCCACTACACACTCTCCCACATGCGTGGAAGACCGTATATGCTCTCTTCGATCAAGTGTAAGTGTGTGCACATGTACTCTACCAATGTCTCCAGCAGTTTGGGGTCTTTTAGGAAAAAAAAAAAAAAATCTATATCTATATATATATATATACAATTAATTTCTATATATGTGTGTGCACGCAATTTATTTGATTAATAAATTGTTAAGTATATTTTTTTTAAATGTGTGCCATTATATTAGTGCTCTGTCAAAGGCAATTAAAAAAAATTATAACTATATATAAAAAAAACTTATATATGATATATATATAAAAAATAGTTTTATTAATCATTAATATTAAATTAATTAAATTGACATTCCTTGCTTAAATGTATTCTTTTTATTTTATTTTAGAACAGTTAATGATTGGAGAAGTCAGATTTAAACTTATCACCCACTTAAGTGCCATAGCTCAACATGTCAGAACATGTACACTGCACTGCATAAGTACCAATAGCTATATTTCCAACCACCTATTTTTATGCACATTTTGGGATATCGCATAAAAAATCCGCTGGACGGAAACGGCAAAATGTGCATAAATTCTAAAAATGCTCACAAACAAACATATGCGCTCTCCTGAGTCAGATAAAAAAAAAAATCCCGCAAGAAAACATGCACATAAACTACGATGAAAACACATTTACTGAATAGATTCCACGATGTGCATCAAAAAAGACACGTGACTTTGCGATGGGACGGGACGGCATAACTGGACCAACCAACGAGCGGGCCGATCTCATAGCACAGCATCTGAAATATATAATATATTATACGAACATAGCTAGTGGCTTCTCCTACTGCAGCAACTACCATTTTTCTTAGTGATATTTATCGGCCATATATCAGGAAGGACTGGATGAAAACGGTGCCTTATTCGCAAATGTTTTATGCTATATTCTAATTTTGCGCAGAAGTTAAATTCGCAACTTTGGATGGAAACTTTGACTTAATTTATTTTGAACCAAATTTCTGTACAATTATGCATTCATGAGTCAGTTTTACCCAAAAAGATTCAGAAAGCATTCAAGCTACAATATTTTATTAGTTTGTATTTTCTCTGCGAATTGAACTGATGACCTTAACGTTGCTAGCACCGTGAGCATCAGCTGATTGCATTATGAGCAAAAGTCAATTAGTCATCAGCAATCATCCAGCATCAGTTTTCTCATATTTTTTACTTATCTGAACAATTTTCATTCAAGAAAGTGTATGTAATTGTGTTCATTATCAATAGACAACCATGTGGGTGTGTAGGGAACTGAATATTATTTCATGTGGTTGCAATAATTCATTCCCAACCTCTCTGCCCTGGCACTGTTCTGGTTTATACAGTTCTTTCCTTATCGCAATGACTCGCTTGAATTCTCTGCCAATAAAATGCTTGTGCATATACACGCTCTGATAATCATTCTGATACCATTGCTGTCAGATACACTCACACATTTCGTACTTCCTTGAAAAGACTCGTCCATTCCTCTAGGTCACTTTGAACACTGAAGTTTAAAAAAAAAAGTCATTATGAAAGTCCTTTGTCATGCTGACTAAGTTGCTCAGCCCTGTTCTATATTTCATCAGCCTGACAGTGTATCTTCAGGCAAGCTTTAAATCGAATTTGAATGCTGTTTTGTGATTTGCCAAACTTGATGTCATTTTGACATGATTTGCTAAAAGGATTGTATTTGTGTGGCTGCACTTTAATGAGATGAGTCAGTGGATGCTTTCTTTGCCTCAAGAACTGGAGTTCTTTGTGGTTGGCTGAAATTGAGTGATGTAGCAAGTCACCTCTGATTGGCTGATCAGGAGTGCTGGGGGTCATTTGAGTTAGTCTGAACGAGGCCATCTCCACAGTGTAGCATCTCCATAGCAACCCCATAGCAACCCCATGGAGGTCAGTGTCTGGGAAGGCATGCATGAGTCATTTTTAATAAAACATCCTTTATTGTGTATTCTTGTAACCACTAAGCAATTGTAAATATGGTTAGTAATGGAAAGGGAGAGTGGAATAAAAAAAAGAATTGGAAGAAAGCGGTGGACATGGACTGATCTAAAAGTAAAAAAACAAAAGCATGACCAAGCATCTAACATGTTGTTACATAGAGTTAATTTTGAATTCTTGACCTTTGGCTGGACAGCTTATTTTTTTTCCTGATCTTTATCAAACACAAATGATAAAGATAGAAAGCTGTCATGAGACTAAAGTACTGTGTTAGAAAAGCGACTCTGAAACCTTTGGTGTATTATGTCTGAATGAATCATAGTTTTGTGTTAGGAACAAATTAATTTCTGAATCCGTCAGGTAGAAACTTTTAGGGGTTCTATCATAGGATCATTAAATGGATTTAGTTTTAACTAATTTTGTTTTAATTCACTTTTAATTTTATTGAAAGTTTGTGAATTGAACAGCTTGTAAACATACTTTATCCCTAGAGCAATTAAATAAGCAGTTAAATATGAAAGTATTATGTGATGATTTAAGACATGTATTCATTTGTAGAACTAAAATTGAATCAAGAACCCTTCTATATAGAAATCCATTTAACTTTTTTTCTAAGAGTGTAAACTATGAAGATTTCTTTGTGATAGACTAATCAATCTAAAGTAGTTAAACTACAGTGGAGCTAGTTAAGTACAGTTCAAGTTACTAACAAAAAGTAGCTTACGACATTGAAACTACTTAAGGAGGCACTTTTTTTCTGGTAAAAACCAATGAGGATCTCAGTTAAATGACTTGCAAATAACACAATTACTGAAATAAAAAAATTAAATAAAAACTGTAATAGTATGTAAATGATTCTTAAATAACAGCACTAAATACAACCAATACCTTTAGAAAAACCTTTACAAATCTAATCTAAATATTTATTTTGCTACAAATGATACGCAGGGAATTCTGTGAACACTACTTTATTCATATGAATCAGCAAATCTACTTTTTGAAATATACTGTCTGACCAAATTGATTTGGATTTGTTTTGGAAAAGCTGCACAATAATGAAACAGCTTCACACTACCGAAAAACATCCATGGCTTCTTTTAGTAATGCTAAGCTAGACCACAGATGAGCACTTCTGACTTTCCCACAGAGATCAGAACGTGTCTCGTTTCACGTATAATGCGCAAATATCGGCAATGACACGTCTGTTAGCTGGTTTCGCAATGGATAACATAATTTGCTCAGCTGTTTTTCATCACAATGGCCTCTGGCTTCTGAATATGCAGCGATGCATCTCTGTTTCTCCACAATCCTCCATACGCTGCTGTACATTAGCTGCGTATGAAAATGAGTCGTGACAGCGGATGAGGGAAGTGACCGTGTAATGTGACTCACAGCCGGTCAACACTCATTTTCCATATATACAGTACATCTCTAACCTTCTGTTACTTTCTCTCATTCTCTCTTTATCTTTATGTTATTCTATTGAGCTAAGAGTCACTGTCCTTCTTGGAATAAAAACGGCTTGATGGATTAATTACCTGGCTGGGGGATTTCCTAAAGCTAGATTCGATTATAAATCATTAACTCAGCCTCTAAACACTGTACAGCGGAGCTCATTAATTTTTTTGTCGTGGATTATAGCAGACGCACTTCTGGACTGTGCTACAGTTTTTCGGTTTAGGGGCCGTTTCTATTTTAGAAGCCGTAACAGTTTCCGGAGTTTGATCAGGTCTGTTTGCATGATCAAAATAGGCACTGCTTTTTGTTCTTCGTCAATTTTTCTGTTTTTATTTTCTCCATAACATATCTCTGATAAACACTGAGGGAATGGGTCGTCATGGAGATGAAGTGAACAAGTAAAGATCCAATGATCAGCATTGGTGTGTGTGTGTGTGTATATATGTGTGTGTGTTGCCAAAGTCAGAAATAATGCACCATAAAAGGTAAAGTGCAGATGATTTTAGAGACAAACCCTGCTCTCATTCCAAGTGAGCTGACAGTATTCAATAAATGCATTCTGCCGTTAACTGCACTTTGTGGAGAGACTCAACCAGAAACTGGTCCAGTCATCAGATTCTAACCAAGACATCAACTGTCGCATCGTGGCTTTATGTGACGTTTTTCTGGTTACATAAAAAAAAAATACGTTTGTCCTTTACTTCTCGGTATGTGACTGCTGACCAGTTTTTGCCAATTGAAAGAGTTTAACAAGATGTATTAATGCTTACTAAGGTTCATACTTAGGGTTTAGAATAAATCCAATAGTCATGAATGATACCTCAAATCATGTGTTTTTTTGAGGAAATGTTTGCTATTACATTTAAAAGCAATCAGATCTATGTTTATTGCCTGGCGAAAGATAAAACTGGTGAAAAAAATCCCATATACTTACTTTGAAAGAGGGACAGAAGTCATATCTTGAGACAACAATATCTTGTGGGTGAGATTTTTTAGTTCGAGGACATACCCAACCACCCTAAAGACATGGTTACCTTGCTATGTCCTAACAACCGCTAAGCAATGCCACAAAAACACATTAGCAACACCACATAGCAACACCCTAGAAACCACCCACAGCACACTAACCCTAGATGGTTTTTTTTTTATAGGCTCACGTTTTTCAGAAAATATTGGATTGAGAAGAGTAGAAGTTAGGAAGAAGATGACACACACAGACAAAAACAGACCTTGATTAACAGAGTATGACTGTGAATAGAAACATCCCCCTTATTCATATAGAACCCAGTTTAGCTCGTTTAGGGTTAATTAATGTGTGTGAAGTTTGTAGTGCTGTGAGAGTTGAGTGTTCAGGGTTTTTACAAACCCAGTCATATCTCAAATGTACTGAAATGTGAAAAGTGGTCGCTCATGTTTAGAAGTGTGTTGCTGATAAAGTTGTGGGTGTAGTTTTTGTAAATGGTCTGTTTACTTATGCCCAGTGGGATGTACAAAATCTGTGTTAATTTGAACATTAGAGTAGTGTTGCACAGAGATAAAGACAGTGGGAGAGAGATATGAAGAGATAAAGATAAGAAAAAGTAATATGAATAACATCATATATTTATCTTATAAGATATTTACTGTATGGCAATATTTTTTTAGAAAGAAATTAGTATCCGTTAAATAGATCAAAAGTGGTAAATTATGACAAATATACAAATATAAATTGATGAAAAGTATCAAATAAATTGTTCTTTTGAATTTTCTGTGTGATGCTGTCAGTAGAGCTTAACATATTAAACCCGGTTTATTACTTTAACACTTTGAAGAAAAGTAAATTGTTATTCTAACCGGAAACAGTTGTGTTGTCAAGATAATAATGCTGAATCTGGGCATCAAAACTTTCTAAAACCTTTCAGAGCACAATTCAGTGTCCTATATATACCCAGTGCTCGAATTGAATCAAGTCTTATGGGGGGGTCCCCACCATAAAATAAATTTCCCCATAAAAAATTTTTTTGGGCGGGGGGTTGTTTAGTTGGTTAGTCTTGCAATATACAATTTACACTAAATATAGGCCTACAATATATTTGATCATAATATGCATAAATATATACTATTTATTAAAAACTGTTGATAAATAATAATAATAAATACGCTGAATTTTCAGCATCATTACTCCAGTCTTTAGTGTCACATGATCCTTCAGAAATCATTCTAATATGATGATTTGATGATCAACAAACATATGTGATTATTATCAATGTTGGAAACAGTTCACATTTGTGTGTAAACCGTCATACATTTTATTTTTCAGGATTCTTTGATAAATAGAAAGTTCAAAAGAACAGCATTTATTTGAAATAGAATCTTTTGTAACATTATAAATGTCTTTACTGTCATTTTTGATCAATTTAATGCAACCTTACTGAAAAAAAGTAGTAATTTCCCAACTTTTTTTTATAAATTCTTACTAACCGCAAGATAAATTTCAGATAAATTTAGTCATTTGGATCATGTGATGAAGACTGGAGTAATGATGGTGAAAATTCAGCTTTAATCACAGAAATAAATTATATTTTATTGTATTATTATTTTAAATTGTAATAATAATTCATAATATTACTGTTTTTACTGTATTTTGGACCAAATCAATGCAGGCTTGGCTTGGTGAGCAGAAGATACTTTTGAACAGTAGTGTACATCCAACAGAATGATTCTAGCTTTATTTACCAATGTAGTATTTACCCTAAAAACAACTGGATGATTGATGTGATAATAATGTTTGTTCCAAAAGACTTGATTAAATGCATGAAACTAGTTTATTAGATATTAAACATAAATTGTGACAAAACAGGCTGTCAGTCTGTGTGTTGGTGGGGATTTTTCAACGATTTCAGTACATACGATCTTTACATAGTTACGTCTAGTAGGTGGCAGCAAAGGACTGTTATGAGTGAGTAAGTCAGTTAGCAGACTATTCAACCATTTCAGTGAAAAAGGCTGCTTAATTCAGGAACAAACAATGCTATGGCTATCAATATCAATCATTGCTATTTCAAGAGTGAATCCCGCATAAATGCGGATGTAATTCCCAAAACTTTGCAGCGTGTACGTGGCCATTGGTCCTAGCAGCATGAAAAACAAGTTTTATACAAATTCTAAATGGATATTAGAAAGCATAGAAAGCGCACAACGAGCGCTCCCTTTATAATGACTAAAAAGCTGTTATTCATCTTCATCGAGATTTCTAGCACTCCCGTAGAACCAGGACTATTAATAATGAAAAAGGAGTAACTTCAGCCTAAATGTTTCCTATTTATGCAAGGAATACAAAAGCCCTGACATGGAGTGGATATAGATATAGTAGAAAGACATATAGAGAGAGAAAATTACCCCTCAAAAAAGTCAGTTAGAAGCTTTCTCTTCCCGACTGCGAGTGGAGGTTTATTATTCTCCATTTTTTTTAAAGCTAAAATTATCTTCACCGGAGCGGCGCCAATCAAGCAGTCCTGTCTACGATGTCATGCGCACAGAGCTCTTTAGGTGTGGGGCGGGGCGTTTACATTTTAAAGAGCCTATAAACAAACTTAATATAAATTATTGTAAATAATTAATTCACAACATTTACCGTATCCATTGCATGCATTTAATCAGATTTGTCAGTATTATTTTTAATAAAATAAAAATATCTGAAGGACCCCCCAAGTCTATTTTTTACTTCTTATGTGGGGTCCCTAATACCTTATGGGGGGGGGGGGGGATTCCGGGGTTCCGGATCCCCCCAGCCCCCGCCTCAATTCGAACACTGGTCCTACCCTTCTCAAAACTTGTTTTCTCTCTGCGATTGTGGTTGTTGTTGTTGTTGTGTTTAAACATGACATTGAATTGCATCAGCCCTACTCAAATTGGCCAATATGAATGAGAATCAAATTACTCCCTAAACTCTCATGCATCACGTCCGATTCTCTCACGGGCACGCACACATACAAGTCTCAACATACAGACTAGATCAAGTCGATTGCTCCTGCTGTAAGTTCGGCAGGTAAACTTTAGCATGAGCTGTTCACTACCGACTCCATCTCTACTTTTCTCTGTGTGGGAGTCACTATCAGGCTCACCGTTGTGTGTGTATGTGTGTATCCAGATGTGTACTGCTGTGCGCTTTGCCTGGTTGTGCAACCAACATGAATCATTGGGCAACATGGTCATAAAAATAGTTATTCAAAGAAGCACTACACAAGACACTGAACTTTGGAGACCACATGAGAGGTTGCACAGCTGTACCTGTGAATGTGTGTGTGAGTGAGTGTGAGTGTGAGTGTGAGTGTGTGTGTGTGTGTGTGTGTGTGTGTGTGTGTGTGTGTGTGTGTGTGTGTGTGTGTGTGTGTGTGTGTGTGTGTGTGTGTGTGTGTGTCAGTTTCATTATTGGGAGGAATATATGCCGTGCAACTGAAACAGAGAATGAAAAAACGAGAGAGAGAGTGATGTGAGGGCTCATTTGAAGAAGGGAAATGGCAGTGAACACTTGTCTGTTCTGTTTTTTTCTCTCTCTCTTTCTAGCACCTGATCGTCAACGTGGCTGGATGGATAGAGGGAGAAAGAGAGAGACAGGCAGACAGAGAGGAGAGAGAGCCGGAGGTGAGTACACATTGTCCTCACACATTGTTTTGGTCTGTTTCCCCCCACTTTTGGCTTGTACTGGAGTGTTTATATTTCTGGAACATTCGCACTCACATGGGCTGATGCTCCTGACTTCCTTTAGGGAATTTATCCTTTGACATAACTGAATTGTGGTACTTAAAATAGATTGATTGTAGTAATTTTGTTTCAAAATAAACAATAAAAAAACTCTGAGGCTTGTGACAGATGTTTAGTTTTGCTCATATTTTCGTATTATGTAAAATGGGATTTAACTGTTCTCTGACAAAATGTCCCTTGACTTCTGAGTTTGTGAAAGACAACATGGCCTTTGCATTCCTAGTTATGTCATATGTCAAAGTTGTCATGTTCAAATTTTTCTACAAAAATGACAACTCCAACAGCTTGGATGTAATATTTCATATTTATGAGAGCTCTTTAATATCTCAGCAGTTTCTCCTGCAATCTTAAAAATAAAGGTTTTAAAAGGGGGGTTTTCGCAGCAGTGTCATAAAAGAACGTTTTTGGTTTCCCACAAAGTACTTTCAGTGAACATTTTTTAAAAGAATATTTTTTTTCTTAGTGCGAAGAGCATTTTATAAACTATAAAGAACATTTTGTAGCATAATTGAAAAGTCTTTCAAACTATGAAAAAGCACTTCAAAAGTTTGTAGTGGAGTCAATAAGTTCACCACAACGTGTGTGTGTGTGTGGTTAGGATAACACGCACTCAGAACTGCAAAGGAAGGGCTGTGACAATACTACCGAAATGAATCTGTAACAATGTCGGCTTCAGTATGACTGAGCGATGTGATTGGCTGAATGACGTGTCCATCAAACATATTTTGTGTGATGGTTGGATGGTGCGTCCCTGGCCGAATGCCAGACCTCCTGCGGGGATTTTGCCGCTTTCTTAGGAAAGCAATGTGCTGTCTGGGGTTTCCGGGGGACCGAGGCCTCACTACAGTTGTGTGAAAGAAACATTTCTGAATCTCTACCTCGCTGCACTCATGACATCTGAAATTGTCCCGTGCTCAAAGCCAGATCAAAGGTTGTGACACATTTAGTCAGAGAGTGATGTTTTTAACACCCGACTGAAGGTTTTGAATTGAGTTTTGAAAGTTAAATGAACACTTTGAACCTCTTTGAGTTGCAAAGAGGAGGTGCACAAAAATGGTTCAGAATTATGTCTGCAAACAAGGTGAAGACAAACTTAAGTGGAGAGTGAATATGGTTTGTGAATATGGATATAAAGATTGCGCACATAAGTTGTGTTACAGACATGAGTGATACCACAAGTCATACATCATACAGTACGCAGAGTTTGTTATGTGCAGTTACTTTTCGAAGTATCACAACATTATATGTCTGTGTGTAATGCATATATATTTAAAAATAAATAAAAAATTATATATATATATATATATATATATATATATATATATATATATATATATATATATATATATATATATATATATATATATATATATGTATATATATATATATATATATATATGTATATATATATATATATATATATATGTATATATATATATATATATATATGTATATATATATATATATATATATATATATACACACACACATATATATATATATATATATATATATATCGTAGACGGGATTGCCTACCTAGGCAGTTGCCCTAACAACCACTCATAACACCCTAGCAACACTTTAGAAATCACCTAGAACAACTTTACACATAACAGAACAGTTTTTGACAAACTACATCACTTGTCTTAAAGGGACAGTTCACCCAAAAAATTCTGTCATTATTTATGACTTGACTTTACCTCATGTCATTTTAAACCTCTGAATTTTCAACATTTTGGGTGAACTGTTCCTGTAAGAACATGTAAAAACCTAGTTTTGATGTGTTTATAAGGGAAAGAAAATAATAGAAATAGGGAAAGCCACAAGGATAAAAGACAAGAAAGTGAGGAGCAGCAGAGAAACCTGGAGTCCTATTGAGGCAGGGGCGAAGGTGACGCCAAAAAAGAACATTCTTTGGCCGGCTGATGGTTGTTGTAAAAAGACACTCAAGAACACAATGTTCAGCTCTCTGTTTGCCAAGAGGCACCGCAATGATAAACAAGAATCACGTGTGTCCAGAAAATTTCACAGTGATCCCCTGAAAAAAGTGAACAAAACTATTTCTCTGTTTAAATAAAAGCTGAATCAATTTCCTGTTTCCCCCTATTATTTTGTGACTGATTCATTCTGTTTTTGCTTTATGACAGCAATTACCAGGCCGTGGACTGTCATGCAGTATAAGCCTGTACTGTTTCCTAGGCTGACCAGCACAATTTTTCCTTAATCTTCAGTTTCAATCATCATGGTCAATTAAACCTAGTATGGTCTCAGTCCCAGACTAAAATGCGTGTTTGAGCTGTCGTAACTGAAAGCAACTTGCACTGATTTATCTTTAAATATGTCAGTGTCATTGTTTTGTCTCAAGGTGCACATCAGTAATGTTTTTTTTTCTAAGTCACATTTATAAAAGCTAATTAAATGTCCTAATTTAACTTAGGCCTGATCCAGGCTTAATCCAAGCACCGTCTGTGAAACCAAGCCCTAATTTTTTATCTGTCAGGCAGTTTTTTTACTGACCACAAGATGGTAGTGTCAACACTCAGTCAACCTCATTTCCTAAAAAGAGTCACTTAACCCTGTGCAGTTATGAGTTACTATCATTGATTCAGGACCCACGGGCCGCTCTAAACCCGACATCTTAATTCTGTTAGCGTTTGCAATGTCCAGAACTGAAAGTTCAGACACTTGCTGAGCCTAAAAGACAATGAGAATGAGAATGCACTCTATTATGATGAAAACATGAAGGTGTGCATGTGTGAGATCCACTGCCGCAGTGTCATTAGTTAGAGCTGGGGGACTGCTCAGCAGTGGCAGGCCTTTTAATGAGCCTATTAAGAGAACAGCAAAGACCAGGCGTCATTAGTGGCACAGCGGACACAGCACACCCTGGGGAGAGGCTACTTTTGGCAGACACACTAGGCTGGCGAGAATAGGTTGGTTTGGTGCTAACTGGCATCTTGTCAGCATACGTGCACACACACACAGAAACAGGATGGGCGTTCTCGTGTGGCTGGTGTGGTTATTGCTCGGTACGCCAAGAATGTTGTTTTGCGATCATTGGCCCGGGCTGGACCGTTCAGTTAACTGCTCTTGGGTTGTCCGTCAGCAAAATCAAAGTGCATATCTTTATTCGCTTAAAGGGGGGGTGAAATGCTATTTCATGCATACTGAGTTTTTTACACTGTTAAAGAGTTGGATTCCCATCCTAAACATGGACAAAGTTTCAAAAATTAAATTGTACGTTTGAAGGAGTATTTCTGTGCCAAAAATTCTCCTTCCGGTTTGTCACAAGTTTCGGAAAGTTTTTTTCGAGTATGGGCCTGTGTGACGTCAGATGGGGCGGAATTTCCTTATACGGGTCCTAAGGGCACTTCTCCCGGAAAGGTGCGGGCGCGCGCGCATCCATAGACCAGAGAGAGAAGAGAGCCAAAGCAGTTCTTGCACAGATTCCCAAAGAACCCGGCGTTAAGGGACCAGTGGATGGAGTTTGTTTTTCCAGAGCATCAACGGAGTTGTGCAAGACTGTTTGTTCCCTGCATTTCGACGATGATTGTTTTATAAACAAAGCCTAGATCGACGTATTTGCAGATCGTCTAATGCTTAAGGATCGAGCAGTCACAATGATAAAGGTTCGCGGTCGTGCGTTGGAACCGCAGGCGGTGAGTAAAACTGCTTCAAATGTCTCTGTGTGTTGTTAACTCTGCGCTTTAGCTCCGCCCACACGGCACGCCTCCAGCCGCTCGTTTTTTTCCGGAAAGACTCGGTACAGCCTACCTTTCTTTTATAAATATAATAAAACTAAAGACTTTTTGGAGATTTGAAGGATGCAATACTACTCTATAGGTACTCAAGATTAACATGAGATTGAAAATTAGTGTTTCACCCCCCCTTTAATGTGGGTTTGGCCTTGCTAGCTTTTATTGGCTTATCAGGAATATTAGCTCTTCAGAATTTATGTTGCATGGTGCTTCTCTTGAATTCCTCTGAGCTTTCAGAGCTTCCACGGTCCAAGAGAACGTTCTGTGTTCAACTCACTGAATAGGTTTGAACAGTATCACTCTTCTCAAGAAACCAATCATTCCGTGAAAGTCATCTACCGCCTACAGTGGCATGTTGTAACATAGGCTTCAGCTGTATTAACAGCTTTCAAACTAGTGCTATTTTATATAAAGTGTTTGAGGTAAACTTTTAAAATAAGGTTACGTTTGTTAACCTGAGCATGAACAATTGTTCTACAGCATTTATAAGTCTTAGTTAATCATGTATTAGTCTTAGTTTAATCAATAATACATTTATTCATACAATAATACAATTATTTAAAAAAAAATATTTTAAAATAAAAATGGTGATGTACTGTGAACTAACATAAACAATGGACAATTGCATCTCTATTAACAAACATTCAGAAAGATTATAACATTTTGAAAAAAAACTTTTTCTGACTGTTAGTTAATACTTTTAATGTTAACTAATAGACCTGTTTATGGTGCATATTTAAACACCTTTACCTTATTTTTTATTATTCTCAGGTTAGGTAAGTGTCACGTTACGTGTAGGACAAAGCTCATGGAGACCAGGAATACGTAGAAATAACATTTAATAACCAAACTCTCAGGGGAAACACCAAACACTCACACTTACATTGACGATACCGGACAAAGACTGAAGGAGAACACAAGGTATAAATACACAGGGACTAACAAGATAATTAATGAGGTGATTGACAATGCACAGGTGATAGACATGACTAATTAGAGAAATCATGGAACACTAGGTCACAGGACTGAACCAAAAACACAATGAAGGGGGGAAACACAGATCATACATGTAACAGTATGCCCCATCCAAAAAAGGCGTGTCCTCGTGCCGTACATAGTTCAACTGAGGAAGGAGCATGGAGCTAACAAAAAACAAAAAGTCCATGAAGGAGTGGATGGTGGGAGAAGCCAGTGGGGAGCAAGGAGCAGGAGGAGCCAGATGACATGCCAGAGACCAGCCAGGAGTCAAAGGTAGGAGGAGCCATGGTGTAGATGACTTGCTGGGGGGTGACACCCTGGGGACGTGGGAGGAGCCATGGTGTAGATGACTTGCTGGAAGGCGACAGATGCCACAGATGGAGACCCTGGTGAAGCTGAATTGCCGATTAGCCCACACAAGACCACTGGTCCTGGAGACCGAGGTGGAGCTGTGGCAACGAGCGTTTGAGGTGAAGCCGGAATACCAGAGGGCAGAGGCTGAGCCGATGGGACAGAGGAGAAAGGCGGAGCCGGAGGAAAGGCGGAGTCAGACGGAGCCGAAGGTGCAGGAAGGTCGATGGTTGACCAAGCCGGAGCCGGAGGGACGAGGGAGCCTGGAGAAGCTGTATGGTCGATGGTTTCCAGTGGAGCCGAGGTCGGGAGGCGCGATGGGCCCAGAGGCTGGAGGTGGAGACAGGGGATCCTCCAGGCTAGGTGGAGCTGGTGGCCTGAAAACACTGGGCAGGTGTTCAACACATATGGGAGCTGCAGAGGGGTTTAAGGACAGCAGCGGAGGCAGGGCTGAGGAACTGGCTGATTGAGGAGGTGGGAGAGGGAGACTGGGCGGGCATTCAGGTAATACAAGGGACACTGGAGATACAGGGGGTGCTGGAGATACTGGGAACTCTGGAGATACAGGGGAAATAGGAATTACCCTGCCAAACCAGTCTATGAGGCTCTCCTCAAAAATGTCCCTCAATTCCTCATAATATATGCCAGAGGCCGCTGACATCTCATCCACAGCAGTAGTGGTGTGGACGGGGCTCTCCTCCCAGCCCTCAAGCTCCACAAGCACTCCCTTTGCGACGCAAGATGTTGCTGGCTCATGCACCTGGTCAGACTCCGTTTGTGGTCCGGGCTCTGTGGCAATGACACTCTCCGTCCTTATCCTCGGTACGGGCTCGTCTATTGCGGCAGGCTGGTCTCCACGGCCTGCGGTGGGCAAGTGCAACTTCTCCATCGCGTCACTCGCTGGTGGTGGATGGCTGGTCTCTGACGGTGATGGAGTGGGGCTAGTGGTGATGTCATCCTCAGCAGGGCCGATGGTGAATGGTGAATTGTTGTTCACCAGCACCCACTGCACGATTGCAGCGAAATCCTCCTTCGGACCGCCCGCTGGAATGCGTGCCTTGGACTGCTCGCTCAGGCTGGTGTGATAAAATACACAGAGCGAGCGGTCTGGGTAGTATGTCTGGCCCGCAAGCTGGATTAAGTCACAAGTGTGTTCTTCCAGCAGGTGGTCTCCCTGCTCCAGGCAGAGAATCTGGACAGCAGGTACAGCCTGCCACAGGGACTAACAAGATAACTAATGAGGTGATTGACAATGCACAGGTGATAGACATGACTAATTAGAACAATAATGGAACACTAGGTCACAGGACTGAACCAAAAACACAATGAAGGGGGGAAACAGAGATCATACATGTAACAATAAGTAAGTCGAATCTGATTATCTAAATGATAAGCACTTTAAAATACTTACAATCTGATAGAAGACTTCTCCGCAGTCTGTTCTGGCTCAACGACTTAAAGTCAATTTATTTATTAAAATAAGTATCTCTAGTAGTACAAGTATTCTACAAATACTCTACACAATTATTAAGTAAAGTAAGAATATCGAAAAGTTTCTCAATCAAGGCAATATCAGCGATGGTTCTGGTGCCGGAGATTCTGGTGGTCACGAATCTGATGTCACTGTCGTCATCACAGGTATTCAAAGATAAATTAGTGACCTCCCCAAATGAGGTCATGGGAAAGCCCCCTTTAAAAAGGCCTGTATTATTTTTTCTCCTTCTCATTTGGAGATCTCCTCTCCTCTTGTCGGCATCACTTTTCATCCACAGCAACATGCTTCCTGCATACTACTTATAAAGCTGCTTTAATACATGTTTTCTTCTCTACTTTGAGCATAAATAAGTCATCTGTAGAGTGATATGTAGAGGGGTCTCATCCTTAACTCTTTGACCTTGAATTAGCCGTTTCTGCACTTATAACTCTGCATTGCTCTCCAGCCTAACACTCACAGTACTATGGGTGAATACTAAGACATCAAATGAATGTTATATTCATTGTATTATAAATACAATATCTATGTAAAAGTTACATAATTGCCCATATAAGGCTTTTATGAAAGAAACTAAATAACGCTTTAGACATAATATATTAGCTAAATACATCAAACAATGAGGTAGGGTAATTGTATTATTATGCATATTATACAACAGACCTTATTGTAAAGTGTTACCATGTTAGAAAATGGATCGATCCGGTCTTGAGAGCTGATTGGTCAAATCTCATACATTTCACCTAATGCATTTAACTCAATATTGTGCCGTTATTATAAGTCTCTTGGAGTCTCACATTTACACAAATGAATACTGTTCACTTCAGTCGATCCATATTTAGATATATCCTCTAGTCTAGTACTGAGCGTCCTCACAAAGCAATGTCTTGACTGAGCGGCCCAGTGCTGACTTCCGAGCAAGCAATACTGAAAGATGATGATGTGGAGGGAGAGCTGTGGGGTGGCCATTAAGTTAACGCTTTTAAATGGTGACAGATCACCGTGGTGATGAGAGACTGACTCATCAGTTTTATGGGGCTTGTTATGGAGACTTGATCTCATAGGAGGACAGCACTTCAGATTATGTCAAGTGCACAAATATGTCTGTTTTTCATTTCACTTGTATTGATGCTAGAGGAACTGTGAGGTGTTCTGTTTGCAATGAAAGTATGACTGACATTTTAATATTCTCTCTGATTATACAGCATGGACGCTTATAAACGTCAGTGGAGGGTTAAAATTACACACCTTAGACAGTGACGGCTTTCTTGTAACCCTGAAATAGGGGGTTATATTTATGTGTTTGTATGTTCTTTCACAAACCGTAATTGCAGTGGTACTTGCTAAGACAAGCATAGCTATTGCTATTTTTCTCACTTAGGCTTAAAGGTTTGAAAACCCCAAATATTAAACTGTGTGTGCTACAGATGTGAACAGTAACTAACAATTTCAGCATAACATAAAATTAAGACAAGCGAAAAAAATCCCATAGTTTATTTATCTTTAAGTAAGGACCAGATTATTATAGGACACTTTAGACTTGGGCAAGTAATCAATCTCCTAGCAACCACTCAGAACACCCTAGCAACCACCTTCAACACTTCATGGCGGCAAGTTTTCCATAAGGACATACTATTTAAAAATGCGAATATCAGAAAGGACAGGTGTTTGACTGCTCCATTGTTAATATATTTTTTTTTCTTTTTTTTTTTTTGCTCATCTATGCTGCTGATGCCTAAATATTAGGAATTATGACTCAGAAATGTATCTCATACTTGTGTCATTTTAAATTATGTATAATTGAATGTCTTTATATCTATGGTTACAGAGATGATTAAACATCTCGGGGCCTCAATTATTCAACAAATGAAGAGCTAGAAGGTCTGTTATCTGACAAAGTTACATAATGTGCTAGATAATAGATGTTCTTGATCTTTCACACAGGAAAATATATAATTATTGACTTTTGAAAAGAGAGAGTTCTTTCACTGTGAAGAAGGAATTTGTGAAAAATTGTATATGTCTGGTCAAGGTTAGTTAGATAAGGAAAGCATATTTGGCCAGTTTCAAGGACACTGCAGTGTAGTGATACTAGTCTTAGTAAACTTGAGCAATGTGTCATGGGTAATTAGGGGTCACTATGTAGTTTGCCTGCATTGGTGATCCGAACATTTCCTCTGCCAACAGGGATGATAAATGCCACCTATTACATGTGTGTGTGTAATGGCTCCTTTGTTTACCTGGCCTGGGGAACGTCAGGAATGTGTGTGTTTGTGGATGTGTAGGCGACTGTGTGCGTGATGGTACACGTTGTGAAACGTGGTCATAATGGCATTCTGGCCCTATCCCATACCACACCTTTACTTTCGATAAGCAGCAGTTGATGGTTGAAGTGTGTAAAAAAGAGAGCTGCACTGATCTCAGAACTTCTTGTGTGCTTGTGGTTGCTGATACCAAGATAAGTATTCAAACTATAACACATTACCCTCTCCACCAATCACAAATGATTTCAGGGGAACGGAACTGGACGTTCACTCCGATAGCCATCTGTCATGGCAAAGACACCCGGAATAATTGGATTCCAATGAGATTTGGTGAAATTTTGGCAATGCAATTTAAATACAAACACTTTCCCTTGCATTGCATTACTTTGTAGCAGCAACTGATTCCTTGTCGAAATAAAATGACATTTTTTAAATGCAAAATAACCTCATTTGTAATCATATTTTCAAGAGCTATTTTCAGTGTAAACGGGGCATATGGAGGAAATGTCCTTTTATGTCCAGATAGGATTGATAATTAAACCGATGGTTTATTTCTGTGGTAGGTCTTGTTGTGATGTTGGAGGGTCTGGGATAACAGAGTGTCAAAGGATGAGGGTTTGCTAAGCAGCAGGAGGACAAGGTGGAAGTGGCCAATTTTAGCAGATTCCTACAGAGAGAGTTGCTAGAGGGTTGTGGGTAGAGATTGACAAATTAGGGTGAGTGAAAGTGAAGGATCAAGTGACTCACTCATTTGTGAAGGAGGATAGGATTCAGGACTGGATGAAGGGTCAGAGAAGCAAGAGTAGAGGAGTGGAGATCACTCGCATTCCTGTGAGTTGAGGGAAATGACCATAGCATGAGTCGAGTGACCAAGCCTGTGATCTCGTCGCAGTGCGGCGCCACTGTTGACTCCGTCTGCTCTTGTGTGAGGTCTGCCACCGGATTCCTATGCCCTGAGTGGAGGCGGCACCTGCAACAGTGACCGCTCTCCTGTTACTGGATCCGTTCTGTGGTGGCGATGAGCAAGTGCACTTGTGGAATTCCCCCTGAGTAACAAAAGAGTCAGAGAGAAAGAGATTAGCATTGACTGCATGCCCTTTACAGTTATTAAACTTTCATTTTCACTCTCAGGGGACATTTGTGTTTGATTATCTGCCTTTCATTTTTAGTTAACTAATTAAGAATATTTTAAGTTGCGTTTTTGCAGTTCCTCTGCATTCTTGTGGTCTGAATAAATGTTACACTAACTCTAAACGGGTTACGCAACAAAACTAGATGCAAATGCAAGAAGCAACAAGCAACAGGATGGTCATTTGGGTTCTAATTATGAAGCCCCACCCACTGTAAAATGTCACTGGTCCAAAATTAGTGTATATCAAACAATGTTCTGATCGGCTGTGATCGTGCAGTGTCATGTGATTTTCACTTTCAGTGTGGACAAATGATCTAGGGCAGGTTGCGTGGTTGTGCTTCAATTGTAAGTGAATTGTGTACGCAATTGATAACTATTTGTGTGGTACCGTCTGAACTCCAGCTCATTAGTTTTTACTGAAGCAGTAGTGTTTATTCTACAACTAGTTTGGGCAAAATATTCCCTCAAGCTTTCCAGATGATTACAAGCTGCGAACGTTGTGAAAGGGATATATTTTTCTTCAAAACATCTGTTGCGGTGACAAGTTGTTTTTGATTGTGCTCATCCACTTCCATCAGCCCTCCTTTTTCTCTCAGCAACCTCAAAGTGACGTGTCCTCAACCTCAAAACAACGTTCCTGCGTAACCACCGCACCAGAGCCAACTTGTTCTCGAAGGAACCTTATGAAACAGCACACCTCAGTGGCCGCAGTAGTATTGCAGCTACAAATGAATTAGTGCCTGATAGATGACACATGAAGCATTTACTGAAAGAGAGGCTGAGAGAGAAAAGGGGAGGGAGGAGGAAGAGAGAGAAAGTGAGATTGGTTTGCCTGCGGACTCACTTGGCAGCAATCGCTTGACTGGATGTGTTGTATATGACTGTGCAAAACACGCACACACACAGACGCAGTGAGTGAAACTAACAGGAGAGGCTGCTTGAGATCACTCTGTTGTGGAAAGTAGAGCAGCAAGGTTCCTTCACAGGAACTTATTGGATTCTCTCTCAGGAGTTGTGGGATGGTGAACGCAGTCAGGAGATGTCTGCGTGACAGTGAGTGTTACTTTCAAAATCTGTAAATCATTAATCTGTGATGTTAAAGCTTTTACTGAGATATGTTTAGTGCGCTTGTGTCTCCCTGGCTGGTGTCAGCCCAGTGTGTTTCTTGGACCAGAAGGCTACAGGTGTACTGGCATTCGAGTAAGTAAGTAGCTTGCTGGTGTTTAACTACTAGATAAACAGAACATTTTTAACCAGTTTCATTTGGCAGATGCTTATTATACAAAGTGATGTTTATCAGTATGAGAATTCCCTGTGAATCATGGTTTTAGCATTGCTTTCATCAGTCGCGCTACAGGAACAGAAACTGAAACACAAGAACGTAGAGATTCATCTTCAGAATGTGAACTTATTAAACATTTTCAATTTTAAATGTTATTTTATTCTGTGGGGAATTCAGCTAACTTTGAACCTCAAACAGAGTCTATTTTAAGAAATGTGAATGTACATTCAGTTTCAAACAATGTACGGTATTTAAATATGGAATGATTTCACTAAGACTTCTGAATCACTATCAGGTTTTTGTCGATTTACTTTTTTCTATTTTGTCATGGACATAAATGCCTTTTATTCATTGTGTTGGTTCATCTTGTAGCATCTGTCCACGCTTCGGCTAGTGAATGGCTGTTAGTGAATGTAGCTGTAGGTGTGGCCAGGACGCACCTTGACCTATTACGTCCACCTGCTCACCTGAAAATCTTTATCAGCTTTATTACCATCTTTATCACCACCCACGTAGATACTACCAGTCAATAGTTTGAACACACCTGCTCATTCTTTCGTGGTACTATTTTGTACATCCTTAAAACTAAAGTGGACTTATGTAGTGACCAAAATGCTAGCCAAATCAAAACCATCTTATATTCAACTACTTTAAACTTCCAGGACACCGGGGTTACACCCCGACTCTTTATGAGATGGGATTTATTTTTAATGAGACCACAGAGAGTCAGGACCTCAGTTTAACGTCTCATCCATAGGATGGTGGTTGTTATAGTAGTGTCCCTATCACTATACTGGGGCGTTAGGACCCACACAGACCACAGGGTGAGCGCCCCCTGCTGGCCTCACTAACACTTCTTCCAGCAGCAACCTAGTTTTACCAGGAGGTCTCCCATACAGGTACTAACTAGGCTCAACCCTGCTTAGCTTCAGTGGGCAACCAGTTTTGGGCTACAGGGTTATAGCTGGTGTTATAAAGTGATAATTATCCCAAAATTTTTTATTGTGTCATTATTTACTCAACCTCATGTCGTTCTAAACGTGCATGACTCTTTCTTCTGTGGAACACAAAAGAAGATATTTTGAAGAATGTCCATACAGTGGAAGTCTATAGTGTCCAAAGACGTTTTTCAGAATATTTTCTTTTGTGTTCCACACTAGAAAAGAAAAAGTCCTACAGAGGGGTCTGTACATGACATAACTTTCATTTTTGGGTGAACTGTCCCTTTAAGATTATGAGAAGGAAATTCAGTCGGAGGCGTTCAAACTTTTGACTAGTAGGGTTTTTTATGTTTGTGTACAGACTAGGTTGCTCCACAACTAAACATACGTCGCAGTACAATTCTGTTCATTTGCAGTGTATATATTGAGTGTTTGCATGTTTTCATACAGAAGCTTTGTCTGCGTTTGCATTCTTTAAGGCCTTATTCTGTCTGCTGTGCTGATTCATGATAGGAGTATTTGAAGAAATTCACACTAATTAGCACCACGTTAACTCATATTTCAGCGCTACTAGGCGCCTTAATCACAGCAGGCTCTAATGAGACTTGTGCTGACGCAGACAGGTGATGTCACAGCCCCTGAAATATTCTAGGTCAGGCCCGAGTTTAATCAATTGCAAGATCAGGACAAAAAAAAACGTTGCGGGTCAGTGGTTTTTCCATTTTACGAAATGTATGAGTGTTTCAAATGAGTTAGAAATGGACGGATGTGTCGTTCGCAGTTGAAACAAAAAGAGTTGCAAAGGTTTCAGGAGTGAAGCAGACTCCCTCTCCTCCCCAGTATCCACGGTAACAGGCTTGGGTGCCACTATTACAGTTACTCAGTGTTTGAGTGTCAGTGGAGTGTGTGACCGGGTCGACATTTAAACTCTGCCATGTTTCTTAGAATTCAAAGCTGAATGAGAATGAGTAAAAGGGCGGATGAGAAATATTTGTGAATGCTTGTTTGTGTTTGTTTGTGTGTGTGTCTGTGTGTGTGTTACATGAATCCAACGAACAATTTGATCGTTCAGAGATTGCTTTTTTATAGCTCAGGAGACTTAAGTTTGTTTTGTTTAAAGTTGTTTTACTCCTTAAATTACTTAGAGAGGTAAAAAAAAAAATGCTATATATAATATATATTATAATGCTATAAAATGAATGTGGATAGAATAGCTCAGACAAATCTGATTTAAAGGGATAGTTTATCCAAAAATAAGATGATAAATGTCAATAAAATGTCAGTAATTTGCACTGCTCTTGGTAGATTGCGTTGGTCATTATGGAACTGATCCGGCTGCATCTGTGCTCTTTTATTTGTGCGTCGTCAGTAGATCACGTGTAGAACACTCCCATCGCCGCTTTTTTGGAATTGCGCTCTCACGCTTTGCCCTGTTTAGTAAATCTTGCCCTAAGTCTCCATTTACTCTACAATCTATTTTCATTGCTGTCTAGGAGACACAAGAGTCAAGAGATTTTTCTTCTAAAATGACGAGTAAAGGATGGAGGGACACATCTTGTGACTTCATGTCCCATTTTTGGTTCGTTTACTTGTCTTTGGTCTTGGTTGCGTTTATATTTCATTCTAACTGCACCAGAGTTTGTTTGGAAGTGGACCAAGACCCATCTTTTCAGCAGTCTTGGTTTGCTTGTTTGGTGCGCACCAGGGTTCGGAAGGCAGTGTTCACACTTATTGAAATGAACAGAGCAATCGCACCAGGGTTCGTTTTAATCGAATCAAACATGTCAAGTGTGAACACACCCTTAGCTGCATGTCTCATAGTAATGTTGACATTGTGAACTCTTGGATTTTCCAGGGGGGTTTCTGTTCTGAAGAAACCACCACCAGTGCCAGCAAGAGGATGAGAGCTAGAGTTTCTCTACCTTTATAGGCTCTGGGTTTCAGATTCTCTTTCTCAGGGGTGTGTGCTTCCTTTTTCATTTGTGTTTGTGTGTGTGTGCATCTGGGTTTGATTGGGTGGGCTTACAGGGACACACCCTCTGTTTTAGAGGCCGATCTTCATGTGATTTCTCTTTCCCTCTTGAACAGTGCAACTGTATTGGTGGTCCCGGGGCAGGTGCCTTATGGATCAAGGGGCGGTCAGAGCTTTGAAAGGATGCCTATATGTCCTGAAATGCAGAAAGACCAGTGAAAGAGGCCACCGGCGTGAATGAGTGCTGCCTAGGACATATCATTCAAGTTAAGGTAAGATGTAATCCTAAAATGACAGGTACAGTATTGCTGTTAGAAACCATGACGTGTATTTGTGGATGTAGCAACATTGGAGTTTGTGTGAGTGTGGGAGAAATGTGAAGAGCTCTGTCCCAAAACATTGCGAGCTGTTTATGCAGACGAGCATCCTAATTGAATGAAAACCTTATAAATGGCTTATTTGAAATGATGTAAATGGGCATCAACTCAATTTGCTACCCAAAATAGCACTCTTCATGTGAAGCACGAAAGGTGCACTTCCAATAGAGTTAAGTTAACATGTTGCTAAGCTAATGACATAAAACAAAAACAGTTTTCCTGTATTTTTATAAGTTAGGTTGAACTGTTTTGATATTGAATGAAGCGTATTTTACTTATCCTGCCATCTTGGATTTTTTTGGGATGGAATGCAGAATTGCATTCTGGGATTGTCTTATTCTCAAAGGATACTTGTGACGCTGCCTTTAATTTTCTGCAAGTTGGGTTGTGAACACGACTGTGATGCCCTGTTTTACTAGGCAGCTTAGTAGGTTCTGGAACTATTGTGTGTTGGACATAAGAAACACAAAATGTGTGTATGCATGTGAGAGAGAAACACACGAACAGAAACTGAGAGCTGAAAGTACGTCAAAAGGAAGGTAACTCAATCTGGGCAGCTGTGAGCCATTCCGCTGCAGTGCCACGTCTTCAGTGGATTGACGTAGAGAGAATACCTGCTCTGGCTGTACGCTATTGTGTGTGTGACAGCAGAAACAGTGGAAGTTCAACAACAAGCCAGACCTAACATGAAGGTGATTAAAACTGAAAAATAGGGAGAAAGAAAAAAGTGTGTCAGTGAAAGCAGTATCTCTGACGTACTTACCAGTGTGTCACGCCTTCTCTTCCATGTGCTCCTGGGCAGACAAACCATGTCCCCACGGATGATTTGAGAAAACACGTTTTGCGATGTGGAGTTGAGTAACTTTGAAGGAACTTAATTGACCTCTCCTACTTGAGCTGTGAGAAAGTGACAAGACATGATTACATCACTGCTTTAGTGGCCAATGGCGGGGCTGAGCTGAGCAAACACATGAGAGTGTGCGTGTGGTTTTATGAAGCGTTTCTGGTATGGTATGCCTCAAGGCTTTGGCTTTGTATGCCAGTCAATCCTCCTGAAAAGGCTGTATTAGGAACAGTGTGTCTACAATGCATCTGCACTTTCCTGTTTGTTTGTTTGTTTGTTTGTTTGTATGAGAGAATGTCTTGGTGGAACTGATTTTACGCATGATCTAATTTAATACATTTTTTACGTATTATATTCATTTTTATTTATTGTTATTTATTTATTGTCCACACCTGAAGTGAAAATACTGTCCAATGCAAAACGTTCACAGCCAATGTTAAATTTGATGTTTAATACATAGTTGTGTGGAGAAATATTTTGGACCTATGGGATTTCAATATGGGTGGGGCTACTGAGTGCAACAAAACTAATCACTTTAGTTTTGACCACTTTTTTGGGTTGTTGTGCCTGGTTACAGCACACTTCTAATGTGGTGTTTATTGTGGAGGTCAAACTGTTTTGGTAATGGCCATATCAAACCATGATATCATCTCAGACTCTTTCTAGAGCTAGGAATAGAATCGCTACTGAATCTTGGAGACAGCCAAAGCAGTTTTCTTTTTATTTTGTGTGTAACAAAATTCAGTCTGTAAATAATACCAAATTTTGCCGGTGTTTGTTATGGTTTTACTCATATTTCATGTCTCATTGGATAAGGTCCACAATGAAGGACTTTGACCTCTCATAACATTAAGGAAACGTTGATTTAGCATGCGTATTACGTGCCAGTGGACAATGAATTATACTGCAGTCTGTGGCTGGCGTGATGCCCGGACTTTCTTATGAAAGCTAGATTAATGTTTCCTCCTTGAAATACAGATATGTACTCTCTCACTTTTTCTAGCCTCAGACTGTCAGGATTGTATTGAATGAATGAAATGGGTTTTTTTTTCCCATTGTATAACTAGAGCACAACCAATCAGTACCCTGTATTCAGACACATACTGTTCACAATCATTAAACAACCACTTATTATTCATTAATCACTGGGAGAGATTGAAAAACTGACTGTTTTGTGGTGTTATTGATGGATTGATTGATGTCAGATCTGTGAAGTCATTGAAGCAAGACGTCATTGTGGGACTTGGAACTGAAAGATATCACTTAGACCGGAGAACGAAGGGGAGGACTGTTTGAAAACGCAGAGGAGTCATCAGTCTAATCGTTAAAAGACAGGTTACAATTATCCAGAGGGAAATAACAGTGTAGGCGGTCGTTCTGATTTATATTGCATGTCTCTGATAGAGTTTATCCTTGGCTGATTTAGTTTCATCCTTGCATGGGATGTTATCATGCGGTTGTAATGTAACATGAGGTAGGTGGTAACCTAATTGGCAAAAATACCCAGCAGCATAATCCCGTCGGAGCCGTTTAAGGGTTTTAAGCACTCAGCAATGAGTTAACAACTGAAAAGGTGTATTATGGGGAGTCAGTTCTCAGTATTAATTGGCCACACCTCATAGGAATTTGATTTGACACTTGAATTTACTAAATTGCAATTTAAATTAATTTAACAGGAAATGTATTCTGGAAAAGGACATGTCCTTCTTCCCTGGTTCACAAATGTTAATTTCTTACGAATGTTGATATATATATATATATAATTTAATACAAGTTTCTATGAGTGGGATTTTAAACATAGATTGTTGTCTGTCTGTCTGTCTCTCTGTCTAGTATCCATTTATCCATCTGTCTATTCATCTGTCTGTCCGTATATCCATCTGTCCGTCCATCTATGTACAGTTTCCATTCATTATCTATCCATCTACAGTATCTATTTATCTATCCATCTGTCTCTGTCTATGCTTACCTTTTATCTATCCATCTCTCCATCTATCCGTTTTTCCATCGACAGTATCCATTTATCTATCCATCTGCCCACAGTATCCATCCATCTATCTGTCCATCCATCTATCTGTCTATCCATCTATCGGTTTATCCATCTATCTGTTTATCCATCCATCCGTTTATCCATCCATCCATCCATCCATCCATCCATCCATCCATCCATCCATCCATCCATCCATCCGTTTATCCATCCATCCATCCATCCATCCGTTTATCCATCCATCCATCCATCCATCCATCCGTTTATCCATCCATCCATCCATCCATCCATCCATCCGTTTATCCATCCATCCATCCATCCATCCATCCGTTTATCCATCCATCCGTTTATCCATCCATCCGTTTATCCATCCATCCATCCATCCATCCATCCAGAGGCCTTTTACATTTATTCCAAATCTTTCAAATAAGGCTTTCTCAAGCCATCATTATATGTTTGTTTGGACAAACTTTACATTTCAAGTAAAAAATTTGTTGTAAAAATTAAGTCGGTTCTCCTGTTTGTTACTATAATTGAAATTCAGGAATAATAAAATGGACCATAATGGGACCTGACCCCAAGGCCAGTGTGAATGCCAAGAAAAATAGATTCTTCACTTGATTCACTTTTGGTTCACAGATTTTTTTTTTCAGTTTTTTTTGTTGTTGTTCCTTTTAAAGGGGGGTTCAAGTGTGAAAACTTGAATTATTTGCCATTAAATACAAAAGCAGACACTGATTTGTTTGGGTACTTACATTAGAATTAGCTTGATTGAGTTTATCACATTTCACACAATGGCAATGCTATTCCCAGTGGACCTTTTCTTTTGTGTGCGCTGGACTGTAACGTCACACGGGCCCCACACTAGGTTTCTGGGAACAAGAGTCACGTTTACTGTAAAGTGTTTTTTTTTTCCTCAAGCACATCAGTTTTGGGAAGCAGCCTTGGCCTCGGGCCCTCTGTTAAGAGATCTCTGCTTTATGACTCACTCCTGTGGTTTGCTGGAAGGCTGACCCCGTGCCGCTGACAAGTCATCAAAGCAAAGACTGTGTGAATAACATGCAGGCAACTGCGGCGGAGTTATTTTTTTCCCTTGCTGTTAATCGCCGCTGAGATGGACCCTCTGACAGATGATCTGATTTAAGGCCTGTTTGTGGCGTGAGTCAGAGGAAGTGCGCTTCAGCGCAAGTGCAGTGAAATGAAGAACAAATGTGCACTATACACTCAGGGAGGGGGGTAAGAAATCCCTAAGGATTGCTGGGGAAGTGGGGAGTGGTGAGATACGTGATCCGTAGTCGACGGCTAGACGTGAGTCAGTTAAGACTCATGATATTTATTCAATTATGCATACAGTACAGTTATATTAGGGCCTATGAGACTTCCAAGAAGCTATTCCCTCACAGACAGGAATGTGTCATTTCTCAGAAATCGATGTTAGTTTAAATATAAACGTGATGATCATTAAATGTGTAAATTGTGAAAGTTATGCTAGCAAAGGCAAAAGCACTGAAAAATATTTTCACATTTTTCCTAAGAAAATTTTTATTTGCTTGCAAAAGAATGCAAAAGTTTTGCCAGCAAAGTTGTGTGGGGGACAAAACTTTTGCGAGAAAATGCAAAAAGATTGGAATATATATATTTTTTTTCATCATTATGTCCCTTTAGGGGCTCCGTATACCATGAAAATCTTTCCCCTGCCGTAGCTCTCGAGACTCATTAGCATTTACCACTATATATTCCATTCCTTGTGAAGCCACAATGCAGCTTGTCATTGATTTTAAACATCAAATTTACTGGGCAAATGTGTTAATTTCTTTGGTTAATGTAAACTGTTTAACGTGATGCATTTACAATTAATACAGCACCTTTTTTCACTTAAAGAGACTATGCTATGCTAATATTTTCCGCCTATTTTTTGTGAGTTGGGTTCTATTCTCGCACTGATTACGTTCAGGGAAAGTGTTAATGTACATGATTACAAGATACAAGATAATTCATCACACCTAACATGATTAATTGTGATCCATCACCAAAAACTTTGCGATTATGTGTTTTTTTTTATTTAAATGCAACTAATTAAAATAAATGCAAATACAAATATCTCCACTCGTTTCCACAGTACAGAAGTAGTATGAAAGAGCAGTGCAAACATTGTGTTGAAGAAAGACAGTCTTACAGGTTTGAAACAACATGGGGTTTAGTAAATAACAATTTTCATTTTTGTCTCAGCTAGTCCTTTAATCCCAGGTTTATTCGCAGAGAAATCGCTTTGGATAAACGTGTCTGGTAAACGACTGCTGACTTGCTAGTCAAGCTCTGCATCAGAGTCTGTGTGCTTTATGCGACTGCAGGTAATGGCGGTTTAGAGGTTATCAGAGAGCAGACATGCGTAATAAGCTGCACACTGCAGTGAGGAAATGTAAAATTACTGATTTGCGCAGTGGTGTTTCTGTTGGCAAGGCCATTCCAGATGAGCGCAGGCCGGGTTTCCCAGGAGAGCTTCTCAGAACAGCTCATTTAGTTCAAGACATTCTGGGAATTTGTAGTTGCGGGTCACTGTAATTTTTTTCCTCCTTTGTCAAAAGCCACTTGGTAAAATCACTTATTTGTCAGGTGTTATTATACATGGGCTCAAATGAAGTTGTATTCCAAAGTATTGCGAGCTATAAGAAAAAGGCTCCCTTTGTTTAGCATGACTCAGGTTAGCATTACTTCCTTTCACGTCATTCCGCACATTGCAAGCATTTAGATCTAGCCTACATGTGAGTGTGTTAGTGCCAAAAAGGAACATAGACGGTATGAGCGGATAGTCCTCCTTGTCTTTTCAAGTATGGTTTCTGGAAACTCTTGCTTATCCTCATTCTCCCCATTTTTCTATCTTTCCACTCTTTTTTTACTGTGTATTTACTCAGGCTCTAAATTTGGCCCACTCTTCTGATAGGGTTAAGGTTGTTTATCTGTTTTTACCCAGAAAGGAACATTCTCCTGTGGCTGTGTCACACTGCGCGTGTACAAGTGGGCCAAAGTTCAGTCTCTTCCTGTAAATAGATCAAAAGGAACAGCCAGATGTCTGAAATTCCCCACGAAATGTCCAAGAATTCCAGAGAACTCGCGCACCAAGAGCATGCTTTGGGACGATGCACTGCCAAAATGGCTGTGGATAATGCCAGGAGATGAAGAGGGAAAAATATGTTTTGGTTATTATGAAAGAAATGTGTCGTGTTGAGTATAGCTGTGTGTGGGCGCCTGTTTGCTTGTGTATTTATGTACAAATACTGCATCTATAAAAATATATACAGGAGGCATCCAAAAGTTGGAAAGCACATTGAAAATCTGCCATTAAAAACTAATTTAACATAGAAATAAATCGAGTTTTAGGATTTGAAAAATGTGTTAAAAAAGAAAAAAAAGAAGAAAAAAAAAGGCATAAAAAGAAATTAAAATAATTTTTCAAAGAAATTTAACCCTGCACTATTTATAGGTCACTAAACAAAAATAAGTAAATTTGTGATATTTAAATTAAAATTGTCATCTAAGATATATATTCGTTTTTTTATGACTCAACTATATAAATTTAGCATTTTGTGTGCTGCAGCGGTTGCTGCATTGTGTGGATTTAATAAAACTCACACAGAAGCACGACTTTTCAGCCTTGATTTATAAATAGGTGACAGTCTCCTTCAGAGTGCCTTCTAATTAAAGAAAGGAAGAAAGAGAGAATGAGTGTGCGACCTGCTGCCATTATAGCCATCACTCTCCATGCCCTATGCATGAACTCAAGAGAGCATGCTAAGCCATATTAACACCATGCTGAACTCTATTGACTTATCTGCATTAACTTTGGGGTCTTTCTCGCTCTTTGACACACAGCGGTGTTAAAACCATCTACTGTATCCTCACAGCACTGTATCATGTCGTTCTTTTCATCTCAGAGTCTTTACAGAGTGAATCCTGCTGCACTCATGTGTGTCTCTCTGCAGGGCTTCAGACGGTCAACAGCGCTGTGCAGTCAGGCCACACAGAGTTTAAAGTGCCCCTGTTATCCTATTTTAAACATTCAAAATTTTGTTTTGGAGGTCTCCTTCAATAAGTTTACAGGTCTATGGTAAAAAAAAAACTAATTTTATCATAATATACATTGCACATTACCTCTTTTCTCAGTGTCTGAAACGGCTCAAAGGATTCACTCATTGTAAATTCTTTCTGAGAGCCAACTCTACTCTGATTCATTAGATGGCCCAGCCTGTTGTGATTTTGGAAACCAAACAGCCATTACCATATCCGAAGGATCCCTCAAAACTTGTATACACAGTGAGTCCTCATCCTTTTGAGTGCATGTAAAATGGATTCTCGGAGCTGAAAACTGAATCTTCTTGATATGTCACCAACACAAATTCCAGGCCTCATCTACAAGGCCTGGACTCTTCCAACTCTTCCAGGCCCAGTGTTGCCAGATTGGAAATGTCCAGGTATCGTACCAGAAGCTCAAAATTATCGTATTTGGAAGAAAATTATCGTACACGAGTCAACCGGGGGTGGGGTGGGGGGATTCGGTTCTGATTCGGTTCGGTTCGGGAGTATAGATAAAAGCCCGCCCGCACTTACAATTGATTGGTTGGGTCCTTACATGCGCTTCGTGAGGCACACTAACACACACGCAAGGTCTCTCGCTCCCTCTCTCTACACGTTCTTCCCCTGGTAGACGTAGAATCCACAGCTAGATCAATGAGAAGCCCTATTACAACGACCATCATTTGAAGTGTCACACAGTTCTGAAATTATCGTACATTATAGGATTTTTTCCATTATTGATCGTACATCGTACAGAGGTCACAATTATCGTACAAATACGATAATTATCGTACATCTGGCAACACTGTCCAGGCCTCATCTGCAACAGTGTATGAGGGGGGGTCAAAGTATTAAGTAGGCGTTGTTCGTGGGCAGCCAATGAAGACCATTGGCTGGAATTCTGAAAATTAGTTAACCTACGTAGATATATGGAAGTGAGACTGGAATTGCTGACGACTAGTTTCGTCAATTTTTTCTTTCTTTTAAGAGACAAAAACTTGTCGTGCTCCCTTGATCTTTAAAACTTTGCAGACCTTTTACATTTCATTGAAGAATCAAAAATGCAAAAAATGTGTGCACATCCCACGTAATTGGGCTCAGGTGCAGGACAACAAAAAGAACAATGAAAAAAAAAAAGAAAGAAGTGTGATGTCCGCACACTGAATTCACAGCTCCAAACAACTTTATTGAGAGCGCTACGTTTCAACAGTCAGGTCTTCATTAGGCACATTTTTTCCACATGGGTATTGTGCCTGATGAAGACCTGACCGTCGAAACGTTGCGCTTTCAATAAAGTTGTTTGGAGCTGTGAATTCAGTGTGCGGACATCACACTTCAGTCTAATTACTGACCCTTGAGGAACCATTTACAGGAATTTGTTACTGCTCTGGGATCAGTTAAGGGTTGTGCACTTTTGGGAACGCGAGTCATAACTGTGCTTGCGTGCGCGTCATAGTTTGCCACTGACAGGATTAAAATAAAACACACCTGCCTCCTATGATTCACGTCTGACTCATCGGGCAAAACATCCGTACATCCCTGCACCATCTTTCTCACTCATAACCCCACATCAGGACCAGCACAGATTCTTTTTAAACGGAAATGGGGAAGGACTATATCGACTGGTGTTTGCTGAAGCACTTGTTTATGCTGGGGGATAGTATGGGGGGATTAATCGAGGTGATGAACGAGTTTCAATGAGCTGTAAATGTGATGAGTCACTAGCCCGTAGGGCAGCGTACACTGTTGGGTTTTTAAACGTTTGATGGAGAAATAACTACACTGCTGTATGTATGCACATATGCTGTATACGTTTAGTGATGAAAAATGGGTCCTGTACAGTGGTGGGCAGATTATTGTGATGCTTTACAACCTGCTTTGACTGTTTTCCTCCATCAGCCTTTAGTATATAGTACACTGTTAAAAATGTCAGATCAAGATTAAGATCAACTGGTTTTATCCAAGTCATTATGTAGCCTATTAGTTTGGAGCAACAAAAGTAATTTCAACTACCCCTTGTCTGATGTCAGTGAAATGGGATGTACAACAAGAAAAAACTAATGTAGGGCAGGACTTGTTTTTACGCATCAGGAATGTAAGAGTGTTAGAGATTCAAGGATTGAGTAGGTGTTTGAAAGTTAAGACGGATTGGTGCTGGTGCTGAAAGTTTTAAAGGAGGACCTATTATGCCCTTTTTCAAAGTCTTGGTTTTGTAGCACATGAATTTCTAAGCCCTCAACATGATAAAAACTTGAAAAACCTGTTGCACACAATCAAATGCATGCCTTCTGCCCTCTGACTGATTTTTTTTCACTACATAAAATTCCTTAGTATAATAGTGAAAAAAATCAGCCTTCAGGTTGTGATACATGTGTTTATTGCAGCGAAACCTTTAATAATTGAAATGTAAACTTAATTTATTTTGTTAGAAATATCTCTAGATGAACATGTACTGGTCTGAAGCAACTTAGGTTTTCTTACTTGATCTTTCTAAAACAATGATGAATTAATATGTTGGGATGTATCAAATATGATTCAACAGGCTTTCGAGGAATGTTTATTTGTATCTCTCAATCATCACTGAGTTGCATTGCATTTGCATTGCATCTGTTTTTTCTCCATATTTTTATTACATCATACTATATGGGCATTAAAAGCCTGATGTAATATGATACATAAAACATACACCTACTTTTGTTTTGTATTGTTTTATATTATTTTGAAGCAGTTCCATTAACGAAAATTGGAATGTCAGGCTTTAAGGGTCAGATCAGATCAAAAGTGGTTTGAGCACCACTCCGCAGTGAGAAACAGATCCAGCAGTGAGAAACACTCACGTGGCTGGACAGACTAATCACTTCTGGGCCACGTCATACAGAGCTCACTCGAGCCAAGCCACCAAAGAGGAGAGGTGTTTCTGTTCACTCACATGTATTCACAGAGACAAAAACATTTAGCTGTCCTTTTTGGCGGCAAGGCTCGGTCAGTACAAAATAAATTGATAGAGAGAGACATGTTAAGCGAACAAGTGTTTAAAGTAGGTTGTTACATAAAATAGGAAATCTTGTCATTCTCTTTTTAAAGAATTAGGCCAAGGAGGCAACGGGTGGGAGGGGGTGATGTCATCACTGGTAGAGACGGGCAATCATGCAGTCCATTCATTTCTGTTAGTTTGTGTGTGTATATGTGTGTGCGCACATGAGTGAGTTTCTGTCTTCTGCGTGTCACTTCCTGGGATTGAATAGAGCAGGAAGTGGAGTGACAGGGCGCAAAGAACAACACCTCCATGGTGGGCTTTTCACACACACACCAGAGAGCAGGACTCACATGTGTGTTTGTGTATTCACTGAATTGGCAGGAATCCCTTCAGCTCTGCTGCCCTGCTTTTGCTGGTTATTTGGGTCTTAAATGAGATGTATTGAAACACTGCCCTCTTCTGTTTGCTTTCAGAACTGCAGAAAGAAAATGTTCAACACCTGCTGTTCTAAATGGATCCGGTAAGTTGCACTATCAGTGATTACAATCAACATAACTAATAGGACAAGTGTTTTAGGGATGGGTTTATGACCAGGCTTACATGAAATCTCTGCACACGGAACTTGATTTCCATAGAATTGGGACGTCTTGTATAGACCAGAAATATTTAAACATTATGACCCCCAAGTAAGGAAGGACCCCTCTACATTTGTTTATACAAAGACCCTTTTATACTTTTTCAAGTTCTTATTTTCAAAAGAATGTTTTATATTATGTAATTGTACATAAACTGAAAGAGTACAAACATATTTTACAGCTATACGTTTTTAAGTTGACAGTGTATCTACCAATTTATTTATAAAGCGCTTTTCACAAATATCAAAGCAGCATGTTAAACCTAACTTTAACTTTTTAGAAATCTCTTTAATTTTATCAAATTTTTCAGATTAGAAAAATTAGAACCCCATTTTCTACTTATCCCCTCTCCCTAGTGCGTTTAACTATTTTGGCTAATTCAAAAATGACTTATTGGTTGAGTCTACCAAATTTTACCATGTACCAAATCAATTCCCTTGAATTCTACAGTTTTCCCTCAGAATCAGCACAGAAAATGTGGCAAGTCAAATGATTTCATCTGGGCTTACATATGACTAATCATTTTTGTTCAGAAAAATATCTTTAAAAGCTGTGTAAGCATTTCCTGCACTTCTAGTAGCACTACATGGAATTGCAGAGATCATCATTATTTTCAAACAAGCTTCCAAAATGTAGTCCTGTTCCAAACTCATGCCACTAGTTGTGGTTTGGCCATCTCAGTAGACCACAGTCACATTGTTATTTGCCATTTACAGAGCTTAGAGCTGCTATAGAGATGGGTGTGATTTCTCAGGAGAGCCATTTCAGGAATATATAGCTGTAAAAATTATTTTTTTTTTTTTATTCAGAATAGCTTACTAGACTTTTAATAAGCTTCTCAGGCTGCTAGAGTTGTTCTATTTTGAATAGTGTATGTTATACCAGATGATATTTTCTGTCCAATTAAACTGACAAAACTGAACACCAAAGCTAGCGCCGGTTAACAGAAGACGGTTAACTGTCACTTCTTGTGAAAATCAAGGCTGCATTTCTCTCCTTTTATACAAGAGCCAGTGCCGGGTGACTTAGGCTATTAAATCAGGCACCTCCTGTAGGTTCCAGTGTGCGAGGAACAGATAATAAGGTGTGTAATAATACACGGTAAGCCGAATGTGTGGGCTTCTTATGCAAGGAGACTTAATGCAAGCCGGTAAAAGAAAGTACGAATGACAGTAGTGTATAGCCTTATGTAGTGATTATTCTGAGAACTATTATGTAATAATTATTCTGATTATTATGAGAACATGTTTTCTGTGTTTGATCAGGGTTGAAGCTGAACTTTGCAGGAAGGTAGATCTCTAGGAACCGGATTGAGCACACCTGATTAAAACTATTAAATATTGTTTTTGTTCATTGATATACATTTTAAATCAAATAGATTTATATGATATATATATATATATATATATATATATATATAAAATATTAGATGACAAACTTAAATGGAAATTAGAAAACTAAGTAAAGAGAGTAACTGAAGTAACAGAAATAAAGTTACTAAAACTGAAATAAAAATAAATGAAAGCGAAATAGAAATAAAAAACCTAAAATCGACTAAAGCACATAAAATCAGCCTACTAAAACAAATAAAAATGGATCCTGAAAATATAAAAAAGAAAAAATATTCATGTTAATAAATACTATAATAGTTTATAAATAACACTTCCTCGTAGAGATAAGACAATGATTTAAGAATGACTGACTAGCAATGACATCACCATGATCAGCCATAGGCTGATATAAAAAATGAGGAGGAGCCATGAAGAGGTGTGTTGCATTTGACACGTTTCAAAGCAATTAAGACGGCGTGCCACGTCTAAACACGCTTATTTGCGAGTGGGCCTGAGACTACGTCAGTGTTGTGTTGGTGGTAGGTACGCAATTTAACTTCAAGGACCTTCAGTGGCCCGGCCGCAGGTGAGCGACCAATCCCGTTCGTCTTTGACGTCTACTTTGAATGATGACATTGTTTAGAGATCTTTCAGTGACTCATATTTTCCATCTCCCACAGTTCTCCTTTGAAAAAGGGCTGACGACGTCATCCTCCCACGGACAAAACCTATGCAGGGATTCTTTCTGGGCAATCAAGGGTCTATTTATACACAAACACTCCATACATCAAAGCGCATTGTGTGTTATGTAATAAGATGCCTTCACCTCACCAACTTTACCCAACTGATCAACAACCAGAGGTTCACAAAGTCTGGTATCAATGGAGGAAATCAACATCACTATTCAAAACCGCGAAGCCATGGTGACCATGACCGTGACATTTGTTTTGACAGAGTCACTTCCTGTTAAAGCATGCCCACTGCTGTTTCAACCTTTTGCCTTTCCTGTTTTGTTAATCATCAGCTCAGCCAATGACACAGGGATTTCTGATGGGATCGTTTGGGCTCCTGGACGCTTCCTCCGGATGCTGGTTTCACATGGTGGTTTAGATGTGTTCTACCAGTGTCTAGCACCATTTGAAATCAGTGTTCTTGGGGAGGGAATTGCCGCTGGATCATGATGGCAAAGAGAAGTCAAAGAATGGCAAAAAAGGAAACTTTAGTGGGTGGAGTGGCTTTTCGAGAGAAGCGAGGGAACTGCATCTATTGAATCACAGGAGAACCAGATAGCGCTCATGACTTGCCCCAAGCGCTTGATGAACTCACTCATATACTGGAAGTCAAATGATGTGGTATAAACAAGCCAGCCCGTCCCAAAAGGGAAATACTACTGTAAAATAAAATGTATCATGACATCATGTTTTTCCATTACTTTAACCAATTTCAACTTTTTTTTATGGGATTCAAATCTATTTAAGTCAGCTTAATATAACTGAAAATAAAAATGAGTCTAAATGACTTGTTCAGGCAATTTGATTATACTTAAGACAGACAGCAACTGAACTTTTTTAAGTTGAAGTAGGTGGGATTTTATTTACATTTTTATAGACTATACCAGTTTTGAACCTTGTTTTGGAGGTGACTGGTGCAGAATACTGAACAAAAAGGCTTCGCATTAAAACAGTGTATGAATTACATAAATGTGCGATACAGCGTGATGCAGTGTTATTTTAGCATTATCTATGTACTTTTATAGTATGTATTAATATCTTGAGTTGCATTTTATTTTTATATTTTCACTTTTATTTTATGTTTTAGTAAAAGCTCTTTTTTGTCTCAACTCAACGTTTATTTAGCACTTTTAAAAAAAACTTTTTTTACAGCTAAATACTGTCTATTTAGCTTGAATTTCAGTAATTTTAGTAATTAATGATAACTTATTTTATTTCAGTTAGTTGCCAAGTTAACATTGCTAATTTTTTCTTTTAAGTTTAATTTATTATTAATACTTATTATTAAAATATATAAATATTAAAAATAAATTCATATTTAATATTTCAATTATTGAAAGGTTTTTTTAAACATGGCATGATGAAATGTCACAGGACTTCGTTTAATTTTGAGTTTCTCATTAAAAATACAATCAAATCACTTGACTAAAGTAACCGAATTCTCCAAATCGAGGTTCAAGGATAACCAGGGGTTTTATGGCGCATGGATAAATGTCAATAGAATAGCGTTTCATTGTGTTACTTCACTTGTGTTACTGTGAGCAGCCTTAATCGATCACAGACTGTATTTACTGTATGAATACATCATGAAAGTTTGTGTGGTTGAGTCTTCTCGTCTATCTTACTTTCTTAATAGGAGTGCATTTGTTTTTCCTACCCTCATTTGAACTATTAACATTGTCTGAGAGTGCCAGTAAAGAGAGACTGCGTTATCTAAAGCTCTTTCTCCCTCTCTGGCTGTTCCTGCCCCCATCTCTCCCCACCAAAGGATGACTGATTTCCTCTGGTGCTGAGAGTCCCATCTATCATCTAGCACCATTTGAAATCGGTTATAATGACTGGGGATCAATTCTTCGACTTCCCATTGCGCTCAGAGCGATCAGTGCCCTTTTCCTACTGCATGTGTGCTCAAGCCTTTGAAGAGTTATTGCAAATATAATAGGAATGAAAAAAATGTTTTCCTTTCAGCTGAAAATGTGTGGAATTTTAATTAGCCTGGTTGCTATTTTGATGCACCTTATGTATTTATCAGCAAATAAATCAACACTCCGAGGCAACAGCTCCTCCAAAACTGACTTAATCTGAAGTTAAATTCTGCCCTCTGTTGGTTTGAAGGCACTACAAGCTAAAGTTTCAGACTGTAGGCGTAATATGTGCTCAATTATGTAATAGTTGGAAGTCAAATCAAGTCAGTTGTATTTGTATAACACTTCACAATGAAAGGCAACTTTACAGAAAACCATATTTGAATCTTCAGATTAAAGCTGGGTAATATAGTTCACATGGTTAAAAGATCAAAGCAACTACGTAATTTAATCCATAAGATATTTTGCCTCTATTTATATTTTCCTATATTGACTGATGTTGATGTTAACTTTGGAAACATCAATTTGACAAAAAAATTAAATAAAATAAAAAACACTTGCATTTTAACAATTTATACTTGGGGAAAATGTAATTCTGTAAGAAATAAAAGACTGCAAACCTTTGGCTAATAACCTGTAACCATAAGCTACTGTGACTGAAACATGAATCCCTCCATAATAAAGATGTTTACACTTAGGGAATTATGAACAACTGTTTCATCATCTAAAGTGCATGTGTTTTAATCATCCTGATATTTTGTGCATATATGCAGGTCCTGATAGTTGGTTCACCAACATAGAACATGTGGGAATTGAAATACTAATACAATTATTAAACGGTTATAATAATAATAAATGTGTAACTAACAACCTTCAATGTGTTTATTGTGCAGGCATTTTTACCAAAAAACAAAAACAAAATGGGTTTACTGACTCATAGATACAAAAGGTTTATTCATAGGGAACTGTCAAGCTTTTCTTTGTGCATTTACAATGCTTGAACTGTTTTTGTTTTTTAATTACTCACACGAATAGGCATCGTTAGTTTGAAATAAACAAGCTTAACGTTTTCAGCTATAATGAGGTCTGGATATTGTGAAGGGTAAAACTGTAAAGACTTGCCCTCAACACTTAAGAAACAATTTAGACCTTACAAACTGACGTCCTTTACACCTGATATGTCTCCAAACTCAGGACAGCTCATATTGACATTTTTATTCAGATTTCTTGAAATATTCTAGAAATAAGGGTTTGTGTTGAGTAACAACGGCTTTAGTGCATGAACAGCAGTGTTCCCCGTTTCTGTTACAATAATGTATGTTTATCTTTATTAGGAATATTGAATGGACATGATTACAATAATATAAAAGTCATCCAATAACATAAAATTTTACACCGTTTTGCAAATATCGTTTTAGGTACTGATTAGTTTAATTAAAATGCAAGAAATTGTGGTTTGTTATTGGTGTAGATGGAACTTAAGAAATAGTAGAATAAAAAATTATAAACTAATAAAAATAAGAACACGAGGCAGGCAGCAGGCGCGCAAATGTTTCGTCACTAGTCGCCTTAAACCCCTCCCCTATGCTCACTTGTGATTGGCCGCGATTTCAGATTTCCGCCATATTCAAAATCCGTCCTATCCGTTGATTATCACCTCCTTCCCCCTTTCTATTCAGCCCTCGAATTATTAACTCATTTTGATTGTATTACGTTTTGTATATACAATTTACAGTAGCGTATTCCAGGTCAACTTATTTCAAATGGAGGAAACCGACGGATCTCCAGTGGCGATGACAGAGCCGGTGAACCAAAGACCGAAGAGGAACAAGAGAAAGGCGTCGATGGTGGATATGGACGCGTCCCCAGAGCGCAATTTCAAACGGTCAGGATCATATTAACGTTACATACTTTGTTATTCTTGTTATTCATTATTACTTTATAGTTCGCACTATTGTGTTCTACATATTCCTTTGCAAATTATCCCACTGTGCAATTGTGCGAACTGTAATGAATGTGGTTATAGAGACTGATTGTAATGCATTTAAACTGTTTTATCTATGCATTATAAACAATATCTAAGGAGTTAACCTTTAATATACGACTGAACGGGTGAATATAGATCAATGAGTTTGTTGTGTTTTCAAAGTGAGAAAAACTTCCGCAATATATGTCGACACACAAAAACAAAGCATGACAGCAGGAGAGCTAGATTACTGCAATGTTTTATCCTAACACACGGTGGCGCTCATGTCGCACAAAATAAGAGCGATGTTCAAGCCACTAACTTACATTAGAAATACAGCTCAACCCTCCTAGTTTTTTTAAAGCGCACTCTATTTTAAGATTTTATTAATAGTATTTTCAGTCCTCCTCACGGGCGCGGTCAATTGACATCACTTGATCAGCTGTGTAATGCTAACTTAGCCTATCTACAATTTTACTTTGTTTACAATGTTTACAAAGCATATACAAGTATATCCAAGCAAACCCAACAATAAAATAATTCGATAACACAATATAAAGTAAACAAAAAAGTACTCTGTGCAACTTTAATAGTATCCAAAGAAACTTTTTTCTGGATGACTGTTAAATCCTGGTGCATGGCAAATTTACCGACATTAGGCTATATTGAGGACAACTGTTAATGTGTCCAAGGCAAGCCAAGGTTCTCTATATAAATAGATCATGCCAAATATATACAATATATTTCACAAACCCTGAGAAAGCAGACGGGGATGGAAAGCATCAAAATGTGCTTTTATCACAGACTAAAATAACAACAGTTTATTTTGGCAAAGGGTCCGATTTCTTTCTCTCATGCCTTTTGACTGATTGGAACAAGTCTGTGACCCAAATTGCCTCCTACAATACAAAAAACAACCTAAATGGCATGGAAATGATCATTTTAAATTTTTTGGAAAATGTGAGTGAGCACTACTTGCCAGTGCCACGATGATGCAAAGGCATTAGTATTTGGAGGATATGATGTTCTAAATGGTTTTTAGAATGTTGCTATGTAGTTGTCAGGGTGGTTATGAAAACATAATCAAGATAAAATTATTATTGTCGCATTGTCAATCCAGCATACCCCTTTTTTGTTCATATTAAAATGTCTTTAATATGAAATATGAGCCTCTTGTGAAGTATTATTTTTCATATTTTTTGCCAAAATAAGATGGTGTGAGGATTACTGAAGGGCGCCCTCGCGCAGAAAGTCCAAATATGCTTTACAGATGCAGATTACATGACGTGCAGCCTTGAAATACCTTTGCAGCGATATTCTGCTAATAAACATCCAGACGCTGCTGAGTAAATATGTGCTGCGCTCTTTCCTCAATAATAAAATAAAAATGACAGCGGTAATATAATATAAAACATAAATATAAAACAGCTGTAAAGAAAGCATCTAATCATAGTGGTGTGGATATGTTTGCACCCGCTCTGCAATTCACCTGCATCATGTCAACATATAGTTTGAATATAAAGAATGCTTGAGATTATAGACTATATAGATCTGGCTATGAGTTTGAATTAATCTCTTTTCTTTGCATGACACATTGACATTAACCCTTTCAGTTTCAGCATCATCCTAAATGGCTCTTTCGGCATTATCCTGAACATTGTATAAGCATTAATTTCATGTGTTATTGAATGGTGAGAGGCTCTCGGGAATGCGTGTAAACATCACATTACAAACATCACACCTAGCAACCTAGGAAGTCAGGGAAGGTCTCGTTTTTGGTTACACATTGGCAATACAAAAAGCGGTTAATGCACGTGAATTCTTACATATAGCCCCTGCTTTACAGTGAAACGTTGATACAATGAAAATGATTCAATGATGCAAACAGTTCATTTCGGCTGTACAGCAGCTCTAAAAGAAAATATTGTCATTGTTCAGCTGAAGTCAGTTCCGTTGTAAAGACCATCAATTATAAATGAGCAGAAAACAGTAATGTCACTGTCCAGCTCAGTTCAGTTCTCATTCAGTAGTGTCAGTGCAATCAAATAAACAATATCGTTGAATTAAGTGTTAAACTGTTAAAAGTTATGATCTCAATTTTTATCAAAATAACTGATTATGATTTTTGCCATAATTTATTGATTTAGTAATACTTGCCTTATTATATATGAATTATGAGTAAAAAAGAAAAGAAAAGAAAAGAAAAGCTCATGACCTGAAAAGCCCGCCATAGGTTTTGATGTGTTATGTCACAAAAGTGGAACAGACCTTTATTAAATGTCTTGTTTTTGGCCTTGTTTTTTCTCTCTCTCCCAGTAATCCCCAAGAAACAATATCTTGCTTCATTTCATACGCATTGAAAAAAACGATATAGCTGAGATAAGAGCACGACGTCACTGTTTCACACATAGTGGGATGTCGTAGGTGTTTAAGGCAACCGTTATCCAATTTCAGATTATCTTTTCTCCGAGCCGTTTTGACACTCAAGCCCTTTGCGTGGCCTTTTACAGGTTTGTTATATATGATGTCTCATATTTGACAGTGAAAACCACAACAAAGAGAGCTTTTGAAGCCGTATTAGAATGATCTCGATGAGTAAGTGACATATCATTCCTCCAAGGCCTCTCCTTTGTTTGCTACGCAAAGCATGGTGAAACCAAACCTACTTTTCTTAACCGGAGTCCTTTCAAGTGTTTTCCCACCTTAACGTCTGTGGGATTTCTTTCTCACTGACAGAAGGAAAAAAACACCTGAAACCAATGTTGACCATTCCCTTAAAACTATTGGAGTGTATAGTACACTTTACTTAGGACCGCCAAAATTCTGAATAAAAGCATACAGGAAGTGTAGTTATGTTTATATAAATTCCTACTCGCATCAAATAATCAACATTGCCAGCGTATCAATGACGTCACCTTGTGAATAGACCAAGTTCCATCTTACATGTTCCCACACTCGTGTCGGATCAGCTGACACTCGAAAGCGGAAATAGTAATGAAATGTTCTTTCGAAGTTCTTAAAACAGGGCAAGCCTCATTTTTGGTGTATTTGTGATTCTGTTGCATTGCCTATGTGTGTTAGAGTGGTGTGTGTGTTGATGTAACCATGGGGTGTGTGCACTATATGTTCCGTGTTTGTCATGCCAATGTCCAGCGTTTCACACAACACCTCGGCATTCCAGACATGTTTTAGAAGCAATGCGCACTCACAGGATCCCTACTCAGTTCCTGAAGCTCCCAAACAGCACAGATTTTTGGATGTCTCCCTTATCAGATACACCTGTTTCAGGCCTTTGAGTCTCTGCTATTGAGCTGAAGAGTTCAATAGAATAAGGTATTTGATTATTGAGAGTGTGTGTTGAGAGGGCTTCCAGGAACAGGCTTGGGAACCACTGCCTTAGGCATTTGATTTTACACAATATAGCTACAGGTCATGGGTGTGTTTTGTTCTGCCTTACAGCCATTACCACAACTATTCAGATCACATTTTTTCTTTAAAGAATCACTATTTGTTCATTTGAGGAATTCAGTCTTCTCAGCATTTGTATGTAAACCAAATACTGTGATCAATCAATATTTAGGACAATAATATAAGCACTGCCTGATGGCCCGGGACAGCGTAAGAAGCGCTCAGGACAGTTGACTGAACTGTCACTTGCTCGATCAGGCTAGTGCTGCGTCGTCACAAAAGTTTAGCATTTGCACGTGTTTCTAAGCCTTGCCAATATAAATATTCAAGTGCAAGAAGGCACAGAAGAGAACTCAATTGGGTATTCTCTGTGTGAGAAGTTCTGTGCGCGCAACACGCATCCAGAAAGCCGCCTCTCAAACAGCGTGCACATATTGAATTGAGTTATCTTTCACGTCGTCTTGCACTTGAACGGACAGTCACACAATTATGTCAAAATATCCGTATTGGCGAGTATCCTCATAATCAGTCTGTTATAGAGCTGGTAAGTCCCGCCCCTTCCGCTAACCCCACTGGACCTCTAGGTTGAAAAATCGTCAATGCAAGTGAATAGGAGAAAATAATTATTTTCTGGTCCCGTTTGAATTTTGCCATGAATGTGAACATATGTTGTCTGTGAATTTTTTTGGAACATTTTGTGTCAAGAATGCTACAATTTAGCGGGTAGAAGTTTGATATGGTTAGACTTTGTGTGAGAGCACTTTGTGGACTACAACTCTTCACTGCTTTCGACGCGTTTGAAACGTCAACACCACTCGCATACGGACACTAGCTCACGGATCCCGCTAAACATGGCTGTCTTTGGTGCACTTCACCGCCTTCTTTCAGGGAGAGGACAAAATTGTTGAGGTTGGCGAAAACCACGGGTAAGTCAACTTTATGGGGTGACGTCACATAGGCGACATGTAGTCTTTCTTGTTATGTCTTTTCCACAACTGCTAGCCGAAGAATCATACAATATACTGTCAAACTCATAACATGAAAAGTTATATAAAAAATTCACAGACAACATATGCTCACATTCATGGCACAATTCAAACGGGACCAGAAAATAATTATTTTCTCCCATTCACTTGCATTGACGATTTTTCAACCTAGAGGTCCACTTGGGGTTTTACGGATGGGTGGGACTTACCAGCTCTATAAGACAGTGAAGGTAAGTGAAGGAACAGCTGAGAAATAAAATGCACGTCTAACAGTAAATATGGAATCCGTTGAGGTCTTAAAGTGACAGCAGCTAATAAACCTGCTGCTGTCCGTGTTTAATGTTAACACTGCTCTTGACTGAATAACTTTTGTAACTTTAATATGTATTAATCTGTATTTAATTTTTACAATGAAGACTATGCAGTGTTATTTTACATTTGTTTATTCAATTTCTGTACCTGAAAATCTGAAAAGTACTGTTTATCTACTGACCAGTAGAAAAAATTCTTAGCATTGAGCCCGTAATACTATTTTTAAATATATGGATCTGGAAATTGTGAATTTTAAGGTAATGACTTTAGCTGTTTTATATGCAAGCACAAACAGTGCGTGACAAGAGGTTGTGTGTATGAATTTTATGACTTCACAGCATGTCCCAATATTGGCATGTTACTTTACTGTACACCCAAGTATGTACTTTACTATAAGTACAGTGTTTTTTGTTTTGTTTTTGTTTTTTGTATCCGTTTAACTTATATGCCGTCTCTACTCGTTATGGTCTATTCCTCATCAGGTCTGCTTGGAATGGAGGACACTCCATCATGGGATTGGCAGCGTCATTTGACCTACAGATTTAGGCTCCTGTTGTCTTTAGCAGCCAAGACCACCCACAGTAGAGTCTTTTTCTAGTGGACACTGATATAGATTCTGTACTCTGTTAACATGTATTGCACTCTGACTGGTCAGATAATCTCACAGGAGGATCGCCCAGCTTCTGAATATTCTGCTCACTGCTTTTCTTACATTGCACGGTTGTTTTGAAACATCCTTCTGTACAATACACCATCACACAATATTCAATTAAGTTAAATAAGTCACATTTAATAATAATAATAATATTTTTTATTTATATAGCGACTTTCCAGTACCCAATGTCGCTTTACAAAGGAACAGAAACTATTTGAACGAGTATTTCCGTGAGAACCAGTTTCTCTCACTTCACACTTACATTCTTTAGATTTATTTTACTCTAATTACCTTTGCTCTCATATGCCACCTGCACTCATTCCCAAGTGACGGAAATATTAGACAACTGACGTAGTAGTATAGAAAGATGAGGGATGCCTGAAGAAACCACATCAGACCGAATAAGAGGAGTTTGCCAAAACATACACATGCTTACACCTCTACCAGGATCGCAACCAGATAACAGTTGTCTTCATATCACAATGAATCATCACTAAAAACAGTGAGGAACAAAATGAAGTTTGCCCACACATAATAAACACTTTAATAATAATACACCCCCATATATGTTATCTAAAAATTAATGCATGAGGATGAGTTACGGTCTGTCAGCCTCCAAGGCAACTTCACTGCACATTAACTTAAATATTATTAACTTTTTTTTTATATATATATATTATTAAATCTTAGATCAAAACAAAATGTATTCAGTTTAATACAATTCTGATTGGTCAATTGCAATGCTCTGATGACAGTTAAAGTGCATAATTGAAAGTTGTCCTAGAGAACCGATTTCCTATGTAGTTGTGCTGGTTTCGTATATCACTCTGGTCTAGCTCTTCTTACATATTTAAGAAAATGTTCAATATTCCAATGTATTTACTTGCACTACTGTACTGTTCAAAAGGTCAGTACATTTTTTTTTAATCATTTATTTTACTCAACAAGGACACATTAAATTGATCAAAAGTGAGAGTAAAGATGTAATAGCCTATATCAGTTTTCACAAAAAAAGCAGCACAGCTGTTTTCCATATTGGTAATATAAGAAATGTTTCTTGAGCACCAAATCCCCATATTAGAATGATTTCTGAATGGTCGTGACACTGAAGTCTGGAGTAATGATTAACTGTAATGATTCTATTTTAAATTGAAATAATATTATTTTTGATCAAATAAATGAAATCTTGGTGAGCATAAGATAATGTTCAAAAACATTAAAAAAAAAACTCTTTTTGAACAGTAGTGTATTTATTTGGCGAGTAGCCATTTGAGAGTCACAGGAAGTTACTACATCTTGAATCATTGAATTATGAAAGAGCTTTTCTTTAGAATAACATACCGACACGTGATTTAGGATAATTCCTTAGTCTGTTTCAACGTTGCTAAAATTAACAACCCAATGGTAATACCACATTTGCCTTCATTTCTGAGGGATTGATTTAATCATAACCCTGTAGATTAGCTGATGATAAATGTGAGAATTTATCACAGGCTTTTTAGAAAAGATTCGGCCGGGCTGTCCCATTATCATAGCTGAAAAAAGCAGCGGCTCTTCTGAAAAAGGAACCCTGGGTATCTTTGCAAACATGACCTCGCTGAGACAGTTGTTACCGATCCCCAAATAAGGGCCCAGTTAACAATGAGGGGCAGTGCATTTGTTAGTAAAAGAGGACATGAAGGATAGAGACTGAAGGAGAGGGCACGTGGTTGAAAGACAACAGAAACTGAGTGTTTTAGTGTGAGTTCGAGAGATCGGGGCTTAGTGACGCTCTCTCTATATCAATTCTGCAGACGATGATGCAGTGTCACGGGAGACAGAGCTACACCAGGCTTGGTGTGTGGTACGTACAGGATGTGTCTTTACATTTATGGGCTGTTCTTATGGGCACATTGTTGGGTTACAGGCATACTAATAGATCTACAAGGTTTGGCTGCACGTTCTATGTCATTACTGCACAACCAGAGGTCTGGGTCTGGTTGGATGCTTTGTATTTGTCTGGTTTTCTGTATGAAGAGGGGATTACATTTTTTATTTCAAATGACTTTTGAAGTGTAATCGTTTTGAGAATCTTATTTTTCTTTTCTTTTTTCTCGCTGTAGGCCATCTTTGAGACGAGGAAGTTCTTTCACCTTCCTGACACCTGGACCCCAGTGGGACTTCACGCTGGTGAGTAGTTTATGACATCCATATTTGTGAATTTAACTGAATGAGTGATTTAAAACTGCCTCTCCCACGAATCATAAGACAGACTTGACTCTTAGTTGATTCCAATAAAATTAACATGTTAATGTTATAACACTAATTCTTATACAACATTGGGCAGGATGTAATGATTAAAAAAACAGTGAAAAAATCTGCTTTTATCTGATTAATCAAGTAGTTAAATCTGTAGATTAATTGATTATCAAAAGAATCATTAGTTGCAGCCTATTTAGCTGAAATAGTATTTTTTTTTAATTAGATACCATTACCAATACTTTATTGATACTTTTCAATATTGAATGAATTACTAACTAGCATTTCTCTTGATTCGTCCACCATCTTTGGATGAATTGTTTGACTATTCGGCTCATTGTAGTGCATTATAGAATTGCCCTCTCCACAAAGAATAGAATAGAATCTTCTTGGCTGGTTGTTTTTAACAATGTTATACTTTTAATAGCACAAGCAAATTAGACATGACAGGATTGTTCTGGTAAATTCACATTACCAATCCATGTCAGTACATGTTCCATTTTTGTCTTATTTATAGTATTTCCCAAGTAGCAAAGGTGGTATATTAAATTAAACAATTTTGGCATTTATTTTTAGTAAAAAGTTTGGACTCGCTTTATATTAAGAATGTAACTACTTTGTATTAGTAGTAGCCTACCTAAACCCAACCTTAAACCTAACTATACCACAAAATCTGTATTTTACCCGTATCACTCCTTAAGCAGCAAAAGTGTTTTGCAATAAAACACAAGTAGTACACTGTACCTAACAATTGATTTTTGATATAATTACATAAGTTAAAAAGACACCTAAATATAAAGTTTAATATAAGACTTTGTTTTGTATATTGTATCACTCTGGTCTTGCTCTTCTCACATATTTGAGATGAAAATGTCAATATTCCAATGTGTTTACTTGGAATATACACAACAGATGACTTTTGTATTTTAAGTGACGTGAATGCTGTAGCCCCATTAATGGTGCTTTGCTACGGTTCATCAGTTTTCATGCCTCAGGAACTCTTGTAAAACTGCACCCAAAAGGTCATTTTTGTTCAACTTTCCATCCTTTTCTTTTGCGCAAGTGTACTTTCCCCTTGCCCTTTATGAAAATTTTGGCAGATATTGTTTTCCACTCAACCGTCACGTTGTCGCCAACTGATGACATCTTAATCCTCACATGGCAGCAAGTGCCTCTGGTTCAGCAGATGCACAAATTGCCACTGATAAATTCCCAAGCGTCCCAAATTTCCACCAAACTGAACCCAACATAGGCCTCATTCCCACTGAATCAGTTAAGCAGTAAATACAAAGTAGTTTGTGATTGAACACAGAGTAGAGCCCGTTTAGAGCATTCCAAAGTTTATGAAGGCCAAGCGATATGCAATCCATCTCTCATCTGTAGGAAAATGGGGGGGTGGACTGCTTTATCACATGCCAAAACGTTCCTTTGATATGTATTTTTTTTATGAATACACACACATTAGCTCATCTAGGGGGCACATGGGCCTCATTAGGCTTCCAGCTCAAGCACCATTATCTCACCTTCAAAACCCTGCAGAGGTAAAAGTATTCCTCCCTCCATTTATTCCTGCTCAAACCCCTGGAACATGAAAGCAGAGAGTCTTTGTCATTAATGTGGAAGTAGTTCTTCTAGTTCAGGCCGTCTACATGGCCGCAGGGTGTCCGTGATGGTGCAACAACAGATGGATTATGCGGGAAGCGGCATGCAGAGCTGTGATACTGCCGAATTTCATTGACAGCACGTTGTGCCAACATGTGCTGATGATTTCAAGAAATCCATCTCAGACATTGTCATTTTTTTGTTACACAATTTTTCATGAAGTCTATTGCATCACGTTATTCCAACATTAAGTATTAAGACATATCGTATTGTTTACTCATAAGGAATTCAAGGCTGTTTCTTTGAAAATTGTTTGTTGGTTTGGTGTTTTTCTTATGTAGTGTCTGAATTCGCGTTACAATGTGAGTCACACACTGACTATTAAAGACAAAGCAGAAAGCAGATTGAGACAGCTGGACTACATTCATATAGAAAAAGAAAGTAGTTTGATCTTTTATTCTTTCTGAAGGTGACATGCTTAACGGGGTTGCAGTGTTTGCTCAATTGATTGCGCAAGTTTATTACAAGAATTCCTTGACTGCAGGCAGCTTTTGTGCACGAAATTACCTCACGAAACTGATTTCGGACAGACTTCTGAGGCAGCATAATAAAGGATTAATGATCTACAACAAAATAGAAAGAGCTTTGTTGATAACTTAGCGGATAATTAATTACTACAATACTAATGTCTCGCTACAAATGACATCAAAAGTGGAAAACTTTGGTCAAAAATTTACACACAAACTGACCACCAACTGCAACTTTCAGATGTCATCTTTATTTTTTTTAGCTTAACTGTCACAGACTAAATGCACAGGATTGTGGGATATCAAAGGCAGCAAAGGATATGTCTATGCTGCCTTTAAAAATCCACCAGATGAAGGTATCTCAGGAGACAGGAAGTGAAGCTAACATGAGATTTCAGATGCGCCTTAATGCCTTCCGACTGTGGAATGCACCATCCAAAAGGCATCATTTTTAGCTTTCAGACGCAGCGGCATTTTCACTAAGCCATCTTATTTTTAAACTTCTTTCGGCCAACCACTACAAGTCCACTGTTCACATCCAGTCAGCCGCATTACCATCTTATTTTTTTCCCGAATTGAATATCTAGTTTTACTTAGAAAATATCACATTACAGAAGTTAAATGGTTTGTGAATACAGTTTCATGTTGACTATTTCATTCTTTGATGAAGACTTTTGTCCAGATCTGTCAAATCACAATATGCAATCACATGTCCTGACCATCATGTGCAAAACCTCTTCATCCCAGATCTTACTGACCCCTGCAATATGCAGCGTCCCTAAAACGTGACTTTGATTGAGCTTGTTTGTAATAATCTATTTTTTTTTTCTGTGCCAGCAGCTGTTTGCTCTCATAAATTCTTTGCTGTAATATCCATTTATGGTTTGTCCACCAAGAACAGGCAGTTTGGAGCCAAAACATACACAGCCTGTCTATCACGTTGAACTTTTCATCTTGTTCCTCTCAAGTTTTATTTCTTCTTGTAAAGCTTTAGTTTTATTCTTTTGAGTAATTTTTTGACTTTCCAGTGTTGACTAAATTATTTAATTTTACGTGCATTTTTATCTGAAAGCACTAGCAATATCGGTGCAACTTCTAAACTAGGAGTGTGTGATATAGATCGTCTACGATAATATCATATTGTTGTTTTAACTGTGCGAACTGACATTATCGGGTATGTCCCTCACTTTGCAAAAACCAAACAAAAACACATCTAGAAAGTCCATGCATGCACTGCGCCATGATGTAGCCTTTTAGGTTTAGGTTAGACTACTGTGTGTGCACATTTAGAGTGCATGCTTTCACTCTGTGTTTTACTTGATCAAAACACAGTAAAAATGCCCCTGTATGAGTGTATTTTAGGCTAAATTTTATCCCATATAGTTAGGCAATCACACAAAGAGTGTCATTTTCTTTTCCCAAATACATGCATGATTGCAAATGAGATATTAATTTTAATAAACCGTTTAATAAACAAGAAGTTAACTCTTTCCCTACCATCGACGTAAATTTCCGGCTTTTCACTGTTATACGGTAGGGGGGGTGCTATTACGCAACTTCTGAAAGAGTACTGAATCTCCTGATTAACAGACGACAAAGAAAAAGAAAATAACGATATCATATGTAAAATGGATATGCAAAATAACTATTATCAATATTAATGCCTAATATTTTTTTGCCCAAAATGTTGCTTTAAAAAAAAAAAAAAAAAAAAAAACTTACCCGTATTCAAGTGCTGATAAAGGAATGCCACTTTTTTTGTTTGTTTAAAAGCAGAGGGTCTGTTCTTCCTTTTGACATATTGCATGTTCAGATATTTAAAATATTAAATATTTTAGGGGCCAAGAAACTTTTGTGAAAAACGCTGGCGGGGAAAGAGTTAATATCAAGTGACTTACATTTTAGACACAGTATTGACTGTTTTTGCTCTATTTCGCCAACGAAAATTGTTCCTAACAAAGTCACAGCAGAATAAAGGTAAAAATGCCAAAGGTAGAAATCAATTTCTGTCAAAATTAATTTCTGTCTCTGCTGCAAGCTAACCATTGCACAGAATATGAAGAATATCAAAAACTTTAGGAGTCATCTCCTAAACCTGCATGGCAGTGCTAAACCTGCCATGGTACCTGCACAATAACATACTCGTCAAAGTATCGTCTAATTATTGTTATTGACAAAATCCCAGAAAATATATCACAAATATCATACATCAATATCACACACCCCTATCGTAAACTTAGACCATTAGCTTTTCTCCACTCTCAGATAACACAAAAGTAGCCGCTCGTTATCCGTGTTATCCATTAAAACGTACAAAACCAAACACCTGTGATTCACTCAGAAGCTCAGCATCTGATTGGCCAGCAATCATTACTGAATTCTAAAACCCTCCAATCAGGGTCTTGATTAATTATCCCCTATCGTCTATGAATGGGGATTTGCTAAATGATAGCTCGTCATTTATTGTTTCTGTGTTTGCTAACTTGTTTGCTGTGAATGGGTCTGATGTTAAATTAGCCTAATCTACTCATTGCTTCAGTGAAACTCGAGGTGAGCTGGCTGCAGTGTTTGGTTTTGATCACGCGACTTTAAATATGCTTTCACCCTATAAGAAAACAATAGGCTCATCAAGACATTACTTCTGTTAGTGGCAGCGACATCAAGAATAGTGGCTTTTCAATTGATACTGGTCTCAAACAAAACCCTAATTGACTTACAAACTGGCCCTGTTTGTGAAATGTTGCTTATAATGGTATAAAGCAGATAATGGGCACATTTGAGTTAAAACTACCACCCGTTTTTAAATGCGTAGCATACTTGTGATGGATTCAGAACTCACTCTCAATGGGTTGATCAGTCAAGATTTACATGCATTCAAATTCAATCTCCCGCCCTCAACTTGTGAGTTTAATATTAATATATTTGCCTATTACATAAATAATGATGATAAAGTATCATGATAAAAATAAATCAATCATTATTATTAATTGAATCATTATTACGGTATTATTTGATAAAAACAATGATGTGTCGCTATGACAGAAAATACAATTTTGCATATTCCATGTGGGCCTAGTTAAATGGAAGGACTGATGTCTTCTTGGGAGGTTCATTATGCTATAATTCAGCCACTTAAACGGCCTGCCTTGAACGGTTTCGTGAAGTGGTTTCTTTTGGGAAAAGTCCAGTAAAGAGAACACAGGCCAATAACAGAGACCCTGAGGGCTCTCGGTGGCCATTTGCAGTGCTGCAGAAATGTTTACAGCCCCTTCACACCCTGCACACACACTCCACAGGTAGAATTTCCACTAGCCAGATGCCCCACCAGCCCCCGACTCCCACACACAGGTGCTAAAAGGCCTTAGGGATAATGATGTCCTTCCTGAATCTGACTGGACCTCCTTACGAGCCATTGTAACCCATAATAATACCAACTTTCAGGGCTGCACTTTGCATACTCTCAAGGAAACCAAAAGAAAAGTTTGGAAAAGTTGACAAAAGAATGTCTTCCTTGGTTCCTCTCCCAAAGCCAGAAAGTTTAGGCTACATTTTTGTAAGTGTCCCTTTTAGTTTAGATGTGTATTGTGCTACAGATTCTTATAGACTGTTTTCTTTTTGCAGAAACGCAAGCGCAGAGAGAAGGACGATGCGGACGCAGTCAGTCTCTGCAGCTTTGACTTCAAGGTAAGAAAAGCAGCAAAACAAAATTGGTTCTGCAGGGCCAGATATAGCACAACAGATTTATCAAAATACACAAATCAAGAGGTCTCGCTTTTTAAATAATTTCCTGAATTCAGTCTGCATGGCTCATAACAACATCTGAAAAAAAAAACCCTGCCCCCCTCTGATGTATTTGTCAGCAAAATCAAAGCCATTTTACACAAGAATCCTAGATTAAATCATTTGTTGTGGCAGTATTTAAAGCCTTTTAACCTTAAACTTGTGGAATTTAATCTTAGAAAATCTTTCCTCTGATAATCCAAAAGGTCATTCCTCCATAACCGTAAACTTTCCATGATTACTGTCAGTAATTATCCTCATTTCAGCAAGGGCTTAATTGAGACGCGCTGCTGTATAAACAGATTTTTTTTGTAATTTGACTCCCCGCTGATCTTGACTCCTCTCTGGTTTATTTTCATATTTTTTTCCATCTGAAATGGAAGTTGACTTAATATGCATCCATAGCAACTGAAAATGTTTTTTGCAGCTTAGTAAAAGGTCATACTGAGCACACCCAAATGTTTTTGACAGACAGGTGAACAATATAGCCTAACTGAAATGACTTATCAGTCTTGCACCAACAAGATTAGAGATCTCTGATTCACCAAGAGCCTTTATGCCTTGAGCAATGGAAAAAAGACTGGGCAAGATTATTACGCAAAAACAAAATGTATCATCGTATTGTTTTGAATAGATTTTAAATGATGGATATATATATATATAGACAAAGGAACACAAGACAACATTGATGAAATTTATCAGTACATCAGTGTATCAGTGTACAATAGCACTTTGTTACTTTCATTGTACGGACAAAAACAGTTCATCAAAATATCTTCTTATGCGTTTCACTAACGAAAACGTGGTAACACATTAGTTTAGGGTCCAATTCTCACTATTAGCCTGCTATTAGCTCACTTACTCTGCATGACCTTATTCTACATCCATTAATCCTACCAATGTCTAAACTATACCTTTCTAGCTATTAATAAGCAGTAATTAGGCCAAATCTTAGTTAATAGTGAGAATTGGACCCTAAAGTGTGACCGAAAACATTAAAAACATTGAGGAATTAAGCCTCGATTTCTTCAGTTCACATTTTTGAAACGTTTCAGTCACTTGTCCATTCTGCCCCAAACTATTCTATTGAGTGAAACTTGTTTCGCTAGACAGTGCAGTAAGCAAAAGTTCCCAACTCCCTTCCCCACAGCACATCTTTGAGAATGCATATTGGGGGAGGTGTGGGCTTTGTACCTGTCCTAATGATGGTACGTACCCCTTTTATTGCCCCATGCTTTCCCTTTAGGGCCTTGTTCTGATGAAATTACATTGTCATTCTGAGATTTGCCTTACTTTTCATATTCTGCATAATGTAACTATAGAATTTGCACAATTAAGCTGAGAAGTGTCATAATGTTTCCTTTACATTGTTACAGTTTCAATCTTTCGTATGGATTGACTCATTTAGCTAGAAGAATGACCAAACACTTTAGATCGCGATATATTGTTGAAGCCTGTGAGAAAGTCTGTACGCGTGTGTGGTATGCGTCCTGACTGTGTTGTGTGTCTGGTCAGAGGGGTGTGTTATTAGTTACCTGCTCTGTTTGGTGGCAACCATCTTTGTTGAGGGTGCATTGACTCAATCAGGTTAAATATATTTGAGAAACATCAGGATGTTTGTGCTTTTTATCTGTTTTTCTGCAGATGGAGTGTTGGTGGCAGTTTCTCTTTATCTTTTGTTGTTTGATTAACTTTAAAAACACTTTGCTGTCACTGCTTTCACTTTAAGAACATATGCACTGATCTAATATACTGATACACATGCACTTTTTCTCGTTTACGTTCACTTAAGACAAATTACTGTTATGAGGATACTCGCTAAGACAAGCATTAAGACACATTTGACCGTTCAAGATCAATTAGGTGGCAAAAAGAACTCGGTCAAAACAAAGCGCTCAGAAATAATCTCAGACCTTCTGCGCATACAGAAATTAGCTCTTTTGCTGCTAATGCTAATGCTAACCCATAGGGTTTTTTTTAATGGATACTGAAGAAAAACAAACATAACACAAAAAATAGTGCTGAACTTTATTACAAAAATTGAAAAACAGTACTGAACCATGAAAATGTACTGTACTTTTTAAATATAATAAAAGAATTATACCTTGATCACTCTGTTAGTGAATGAGTATTAGCTAATGTTAAGTGAAACAACTTTAAAATGCAAAAATGTTTTAGTAAATGATACAATGACCAATACTTTTATTAACCTAAGTTAATGTTAGAAATGGACTCCTATTGTAAAGTGCTTTTATTTTAGAACACTTTATTATCTAATCAAAATAACAAAATATGTATTACAGTGACGAAAAAAAAAAAAAAAAAAACGGAAATAGGATGCATTTCTGATTTGTTTCTGTCAGCTGCATGACAATATAGTTCGCTTTTTCACGTCACTAGCTTTAAACTTGACTGCGTTACAAATGCATAAAAGTGACCAGTTGGATATAAAAGTAATGAAAATAGATGGTAATCGTGACATTAAACATTTGGTTCTGGTTTTGCGTGTATTTTTGTCACATTGTTTTAACCGCTTGAGGTACTAATGTTAGCATCCTCTCAGCCTCAATGGCAAACACACTGCTGTTCTCCACTAATGCAACAGTCAACAAATGTATTACTTTATAATATGAATACATTTACTGTAGCGTACTGTATAACATACCGTTTTCCTCCAAAATAAAAGCTCAAGGGTTTATCTCTTTCAATTGAAGAAATTAGGACAAAAGTATTGTAATTTCCTTACTGTAAAGTAAAATAATATACTTATTTTATTCCATTTCCATGCATTTGTTTTAAATAAAATACTTCTTTATTACTTTATTAATATTCTTTAATACTTCTATTATTATAATATTCTTATTGTTTGGCTTCATAAAACACCAAATATAGATTTAAATTACATCACAACTAAAAAAAGAGGTTTGACAAGAGTCCACAATAAAGTCCAGGTACAAATCAAAGATTTTATACTCTGTTCACTCTCAAAGTGCACCAGATGCATTTAACTTAATGTACAAAAATTTCTTTCCGGAGGGGATGGGGCATAGAGGGACCAAGTCTCACAGAATCCTGTAGGAAACACTGCATGTATACATACATTTTGTAATCATCATGGATGATTATATTTCGTAAAGAAAAAAATAAATAAGAACACAGGATGAATGAAGAATGGGGCATGAAGGTATAACAGTAAATGATAGTGATTCCAGCGTAAAACATTTGGTGTTCATGTGTATACACCTACACACTCAGATGTCACAGGCATCTACAGACTTGTCTTGTACCCACACCTTTGTTATAGTGGATGAATTCTGATACCTTTACAGATACAATTTCCTGCTCCACTGATGAGAAATGGGAAGCTTTCAAAGAACAAGTCACCTAGGCTGCAGTGCCTTTGAATTATCCACTAGGGGGCAGCACTATGATCCACTGCACACCTTTCCGCTTGCTGCCTATTCATCTGAGGTTTATCAGATTTCCCCGTCAGGCAAGCTCACACACGGCCCACATAAAGTGAGTCACTCTTGTGTAATGGTGTTTAGCACTAAAGTAGGAGTGCTGTGTTTGTGCTTCACACCCAGATGTCGAGGTGTTAGCCTGCAGGGGGTGCAGGCCGAGCCGCGCTTTCATGCAATATGGCTGCCACACCTCTCATCAAAACACACGAGAACAGTATGAAAGTGTCTCCCCATGGGATGAGTAACGAAGGAACCCTGTTATTGACTTCACTCATACTGATATTCAACTTTCAACTATACATATGTTTATTTTTTGTGCACAACTGTTATGGTGCAGTACTGATTAGTCATAATTAAACAATTTATTTAATTCATTTATTAAATATTACATTGTTAAAATCATATCTTTGTTTAATCCCTTCACTTTTTGGAGATACACACAGATTTGTTATGAACATAGTTATCGAGTAATGTTTTGAACTAAATGTAAGCCTCATTAGCAAATAACTGCTTCCGTTTGACTCGTCCACTGAGTGGAAAGTGTCTGATCCAAACACACTAATGCATGTCCTGTTTCACACTCTTGTATTGACACAGGAGGGTAAGCTTAGAGTCTGCACATCGTTCATCTCCATTTGCTTAACACACGCACCCCAATGCTTTCACAACACAAATTTCTATTAAAACCCACTGACACATCATGCTAGTCCATTTGCGTAGCTAAAGTTATTACCACTGCTGACCGTGTGGGAAGGTAGCAGTAAAAGTTTTGGGTCTGTAGTGAACCATATTCCTTGGTCACACAAATGTGGAGATCAACGGGTGTGCGGTTTTGTATACGCTGAGAAAAATAGACTGAGAAAAGCAGCTTTTGTTAAGCAGGATGTGTTTATGGCGTGGTCTGGGCCAGTTTCTGGTTCGGACCGCTGAAACTTTGTGAGACTCATCAGACCTTCCCACATACCTCCAATACACAGACAGCCACCAGTGTGACCCCCTCAGCCACCAGTTATATTGATATTGTAATTGATCATCCCCCTCCCCTGCTGATGAGTGGGTGATAACGACCCAGGTCTTCATTAGGCAGATCTCAAAGCAAATATGCCTGTACTTTACACCCTTCATGCAACTCAAAGACATACATAAACCAATCCACAATGCATAGTGAAAGCAAGTCTGTTTCTATTAGCAAAAAAACTTATTTCCATTTCATCTTGAAACTTGTACTGCAAACTGGGGAATCTGTGAGGTTTTAGTTGGTTTATTTGTTTATTTTGAGGTCCAAAATGACTTCAATACTTTTAAAAATTATAGTTTAAGTCATAATATTTTAAAGGCAGACTTTTTATTTTTATTTTACAAAAGGTTTTGTAAGCTTTCTTGCTTTATGGACATTGACACTACTGAAATGTAGAAACATAGTATCTAGAAGGCAAATTTTAGCTTTGTTGATGTGAGGTAGCAGAGAGTCAGGTTTCTAAGACTTTGTCTGTTCAGAGTCATTTACATACCCCCAACTCCTTCCACTTGCCATTGGTGAGTTTACAGTGACTCCGCCCTTTTAAAACTCTGTATATAAGCACTCCCTACCTCTCACATCCCTAGAACAAAGTTGGAGATTGTTAGAGCACACACACCAAGAGTGTGTTTAGAAGTTAGAAAGCTCCGCTTAGGCGGACAGTCACGAGTTGGGGGGGACGTTGAGGTTTTTATACCTCTTATGTTACATCACGTTTTTATTTAAGAATCACTTGTGGATTATTGCCCACCCTTGGAAATAACAGAAACCAACCAGTGGATTTTATTGAAAGAAATGGTGGCTTACGATGAACCTTGTGTGGTACCTATCAAACGGACTTTACAGAAGATAGACTATCAGAACCAGATTTACAAAGAACTAGAGGTGAGACCAAAAGACGATTAACCACAAATGCTGTCCTGCTGTTTCTTTTGCGCTTTGTTTTGCTTGATAAAAGCATGTTTGAGTTTCTACACTTTCTTTATCAGCCAAGTCAGAACCTTGCCCTGTTGTTATCTTGTACGCACACTGGCCTTTAAAGGAGTAAAAACCACAGGTGTGTTTCTCAAGAGTGTGTGTTTGGTGGGGCTGGAGCTGAGTGAGTGAGTGCTCTGCAAATCAACGAGGCTAAAGGTCAACTAAAGTAGTCATTGAATTACTGGATTACATTTGAACAGTTGTAAAAAAATTTTTAAATTGTCTTGCCCATTGTGGTGGCTAAATATGCATATACAGGAAGTTTAAAGCCTGTGTGTTTGGTTGTACACCTAAGCAGAATGAATTTTCACATATTTACTAATGGTTTGAGGGACACTTCAGGGCTTTTTTTTTTTTTTTTTTTTGAAGGTGTGAGCATGCAAAGATTTGAGAGCATTCTAGATGTCTGAAAGCAGTCACATCCTGTAGCCCAGGTATGCTTGAGCCATGCTTCTGAGCATTTAGAAATGTATTCAAGACCCAGAAAGAGGCTTTAATCTTACTTCTCTTTAGCAGGCTGCTATTCCTATTTGCGGTTTCAACTCTGATTCGGAAGTGGCCACAGAAAGGGTTGAGTTGTCGGGAAGGCTAAAGCAGAAGTAGCAAATTATGAATGAATCAGGAGATTTTTAGGAAGTTGTGGCTCAAAGCTGGGGGACTTTGCTTTAGTCACAACAATAGTTTATTTGGTTCCCTCCAAATGCATTACCTATGCCAGGTAATCAAACAATACATTTTATTTGTATGGCTTGCTAGTAAGGATTTAAATAATCTAATCCATCCATCAGAGGAATTTTGAAGAAAGAACAGAAACAATACCATAGACTTCCATTGTTTTTATGAACAGCTAATTATAATGATTTAAGACTCCTTAAAACCATACTCTTAAAAAGGAAATCTTGAATTGTTTTAATTTTTTAATTTTGTTTTTACCTTTAAGGTAAATCATCCCCTTAGGAAGATTTTATCACATTTAGCTTCTAGTGACAATTATGTCTCCAAAGTTTAGCTAAGCAAACAAAATGTTACACAGCAGTGGTCTAAACTTTAGTTCCTGTGGGGGAGGCTTCCTCCTGCTATGTTCTCCCATTCCAACTCTCCAGGGGGGTCCCTAAAAAGTCAACACAACCTGAAATAGCCACACTATCAGTCTATCTGTCTGTCTACATGTTGCTCTTTCCACACGATGATCTATAATTTCAAGAAAAGAGAGAACAAAAGTGTTTGTTATTGCAGGGATTCCCTAAACAGCAGGAAGAGCACAATGGGCAGCAGCAACGCTCTGATAATTTGCGTTGAGCCACTAATCGCTCACACAGGTACTGCTGTGGTCTTTTGAATTTAGTGTTTAGTTAAAACGCAGAGGAAGCAGTCTGTCTCCCCAAGATCTTGTGTTTTTGGCCACCGTTGGAGAAGGTTCAGATGTGGTCTTCATGTTTATTTGCATGATATGTTACAGCGGAAGAAGGACAGGCGGGCAGAACTGTGCGGCCAAGTTCAGCTGGGCATGACCACAGTTGCAGTTCCCACTAAAGTGAAGTCGTAGATCTGCTCAGCAGCTGTCTCCGCCGTTCCGTGGAATGGTGTGGTTTCACTTTGCCAAGATGAGAACAACACATCCCTTTTAATATACTTTCAGCAGCTGGAAAACCATCCAGCACTGGAAAATCTATTGAAATGTGCATTTTAAAAAGTGCCAAGCACATAGTGCTTTTTGTCCCTGCCGCTGGAAAGACACAAACACTTTTTGACGACAAAGCTCACATTGTTCCAGGAACGGTAGAAGTTTTTTTCAGTCAGATCTCTCGAGTGAGTGTAGGATCAACGTCTCAGATCTGTTTTGCTTTGATCCCCCCTCCTCTCAGGTCTGTTGAGGTTGGCTGGAGGCCCAGTCATTATGGATGTAGGGTTTGAGAGTGCTCACCTCCCCCTCATCCAGGGGGTTCAGGTGCGCCTGTATCTCTCACGCAAGGGCTACAGGGCCTGCCTCAACACGAAACCATAAACAGCTCTTAATGGAAGAAAGGAAAGAGAAGAGGGGGTAGAGTGCTGCCTGTTCATAAGGCCTGGGTCAAATCTGTAACTTACCATGGTGGTCCCTCTGACCCAAATAAATACACACAACCAATGTTGTCAAACTCCCCCTTGAAAGAGCAAATGTATCTATTAAGTGCTCTGATTTGGAGACCTGTTTGCTATAGTTAGGCCATGATGTCGAATGTGTGTGTGGGTCATCAGCGTGGGACAGCTGACTGGAGTCTCCTACATTCCAGTCATGCCTCTTGAACCCTGGGTGTCCAGGGCTGCAGTCAGAGAGGGTTTTGTTCGTGTTTGTATGCGTGTATATATTGAGAGAGAATTTTTTTTGCTGAGAGGGTTAATCTCACTTGATGGGCATAACAGCTGCTAACTCAAGAGGTTGGAGCTTCCGCCTAGCTGTCTGTCGCCCAGGAAACACCAATCAACCTGACCTGCAGATGACCCCTTCATAACCGCACCAGTGAGGAGTTTATCCTGTGAATTATACGATAGCCTCTATTTAAGTGAGGCGGCAACTTGTGGTCTCAACTTTAGCGTTCTTGTATTGGCAGTTGTGCATTTAATGAAGCACTAAGGAATCTGTTGTGGTCCATAGGGGGTGATTAAGTTTTAACGTTTATTTTCATCCATGTGTCTCATAGGAACCCTGTACCAAGCGTGTGAGGCCTCTTGGCCGAGTGACCTCGCTGGCGAACCTCATCTCTCCCGCGAAGAATGGGGCCGTCCGACGCTTCGGCCAGACCCTCCAGGCCTCGTTCCGGGGTGATGGGCGGTCTCCGGGCGTGCCCCAGCAGAAGCCTTGCAGCAAAGCCGCAGCTCCCACACCACCCAAACGCCGCAACAGCACGCTCTGGTCCGAGACTCTGGACGTCCACCAGAAAGGAACCTTTTCCACCAAAGAGATTAAGAGACAAGAGGTGAGTGCAGACAGAACTACGGAATCCAGACAGCACTGTAAAACCTAGACTATTAAATCCACTCTTAGTCTCCCTGCCAGACGCTACTGAATCAGGCCAGTGAGACTTATGAAACCCAAAGGGGCCTGGGGCTTGGAAAGTGCCCTGTTCCTTTTCTCCCTCTGTTTTTATTCTCCATCGCTCTACCACTCTCATTCTGGCTGTGTTTTTTTTGGCGTGTGTTCTTAACACGCAATGGAATGGAGCGGAGAGAGTCTGGCTGTATTCTGCAGTCTCAGAGTCAGACGTACAGTGCTAACATAGACTGGCTGGTCTGACGCACAAAGCCTCCACCTCTCATTCACAACTAGACTTAGTAATCAGACATTACAGCAAACTGTGAACCCCTCAAATATTTCCCACCAAAGAGAGAATCTGATTGATGTGTAGGAGCTTGACTAAAAATACCTGAACTATCTAGTTTTGAATGTGACCATTTTGTTTACTGTCTCTCCAGGCAATTTTTGAGCTGTCTCGGGGAGAACAGGACCTGATTGAAGACCTCAAGTTAGCCCGAAAGGTTTGTACATTTCGATTTTTGGTTGGAACATTTAAAGCAAATAGACCAAATAAGTTCTTGGCTGTGCTTTCAGAGTTAGACATATTGGCTGGCTTCCTTCCTCCATTTATAGCCAAAAATGTCTCTCTTTTTAAAATTAGAGGCTGTAGCTTTTACTTACTCTCTTTATTTTTTTTTCATTTTGTGTGTCCAGGCGTACCATGATCCCATGCTGAAACTTTCTATCATGTCTGAGGAGGAGCTGACAGCCATCTTTGGAGACTTGGATGCTTATATTCCTCTTCATGAAGGTAGATATCTTACCCGGACATCTTATTTTACCATAAATGATAGCGACAAGTAATGCTAACTTATTCTTTACCCAAATCAGATCTTCTCGCTCAGTTGGCGAAGGCTACAGGCCGAGATGGCACAGTGGGACAGATCGGCAAGATTGTTGTGAACTGGGTAAGTATCTTTTTGCTGTCTTTATATTATTATGAAATGCACATGAATTGTTGAGCATTGTAAGAGTGTTAAGGCTAACTCTCTCTTTCCTCCACAGCTGCCTGGGTTAAATGCGTACAGGGATTATTGCAGTAACCAGTTAGCCGCAAAAGCCTTGCTTGACCAGAAGAAACAAGACCCAAGAGTTCAGGACTTCTTACAGCGCTGCCTTGAGTCACCTTTCAGCAGGAAACTAGACTTGTGGAGCTTCTTGGACATCCCTCGTTCACGATTGGTCAAATACCCCCTTCTTCTGAAAGAGATTTTAAGACACACACCACCAGATCATCCAGACACAGCAAGCCTTGAGCAGGCGGTAAGTACAAACACACATCTAGCAACTGTAGGCCTTCAAATTGAGTCGTTTAAGTGACATTTGGTGTTAATGCTGCCTTTATTTCTCTTTTCCAGATAAGCATTATTCAGGCTGTGTTGGCTGACATCAACATGAAGAAAGGAGAGTCAGAATGTCAATACTATATCGATAAGCTGGAATATTTGGATGATAGACAGAAAGACCCACGCATAGAGCAGTGCAAAAGCCTGCTTTGCCATGGTGAACTTCGCAACAAAAGTGGCACGGTGAGTTTTTCTTCCACACAAACACACCCATAACAGCCTGAACCGCGGGGGGGCAAATCATTTCTGTCTTTCATTTTCTGGAAATATAAACACCAAAGACACCATATTCCAAATAAGGCCATCATAGGGAAGGAATTGGCTCCCTTTATCTCTCAAACACATGACACAATGACAGGGGAATCTTTGAGAGTGCCAGGGGAGAAAACTGTTAATACTTGCAAATCAGTCCAACGTTCAAACAACATGTCAATAACCAGACCTCTCTTTTTCCTTTGCCTTCTTTTTTCCTCCTTTCTTCTCCTTAGAAGTTGCACGTTTTTCTGTTCACGGAGGTTCTGGTCTTGACCCGGCCTGTGACACGGAATGACCGGCATTGTTTCCAAGTGTACCGCCAGCCAATCCCGGTGCAGGATCTCGTATTGGAAGACCTGCAGGACGGAGACGTTCGCATGGGCGGCTCATTCCGAGGGGCCTTTAGTAATGCAGATAAAGGTAAGGTTAATGCCTCTCAGTGTCAGGCTGATCACATCTTTTCCTTTATTATTCCATTACTTTTGCTCATTTGAGTCTTTTCTCCTCCCCCCTCCCGTAGCCAAGAACATCTTCCGGGTGCGCTTCCAGGACTCATCTCAGGGTCAGTCCCACACACTGCAGGTCAATGACATCTTCCACAAGCAACAGTGGCTCAACTGCCTCCGCAGCGCCATGTCAACCCAGAAAGATTCACCGCTCCCTGAGAGTGAATCCATGTCCACCCCAGCCAGTACCGACATTTGTGCCAAACGGCGCTCGTCTACAGTCTCCGCCATCATCCATATGGAAGAGATGGATGAGAACTGTCCGCGGGCCGCAGTTTCCGCCCCTTCCTCCCCCAGCTCCGAGGAGCCCCCCAGCCCCACTCCCTCTGCAACCTCCACCCTCTCCTCGTCCTCTTCATCATCTTCGATTTCCGGCCCCTTCCTGCCTCGCAAATCTAAAAAGGACAAGCGTACACTCTGCTCGCTGGGAAAGAGGAAGGAGACCATGGTGTAAAGACTTAGATGGAGTGGCACCATGCGGAGGACTTGTATTTATGTGTGTGTAAAGACTGTTTCTACAGCAGTGTTTTTGTGTTACTGTCCACAATGGCAGCTATTATTACCAAATCCCTCCCCCAAAAACCCTCCTAGGTCCATGTGGGCCACACCAGTACCAGAAAGACAGTATTTGTGAGGCGATTGTGTGAATCTCAAGGGATTGAAGATTGAAGACATCCCTCTCACTTTAAATAACCATGTTGATTTGTGTGAAAGCGCAAGATCATGCATCTAGTCTTGTTTACTGTTAGTGTGGTCATTTTTTGTTGTTTATTTTATTAATATTGATTTTTTTTGTAATTAAAGTTATACTTTTTTAAACTTCAATAAGATATTTACTGTAGCTCTTTTTTGTTTTTATTAAAAGCACTGTGTTTAGCTTTTAGAATACCCACTGGGAAAAGAGATGAAAGTAATGAATACTTTGTAAAAGTCTGATTCATAGCTCTACTGGAAAGCAAGTCTTACAACTACATTCCCATTTAACGGACATTTTATCAGTTCCATTTTATATTTAAATCAGATGGTATAATTTATCAAGAAAAAATGCTATGTTCGCTATCAATATGATTTTAGTTTCCAATTGGAAAATTTGATATTTTGTAAATGCAAAAATCAAACCTGAGCCATATTTTTTTTCCACCCCCCAAAATGATGGATGAATATTACAATGTAGTATCTTGCATGGAGCTTTACTTGTTGAGTCCTGCCTGTATTATCATGAGGGCCCAGTGCATGTACATGCTTGTCGAAGCAGAAAGTTGACGTAGAACCGAGTCGCGTAGAATAGAACTTGAATGTTGAATGAGGGCTTGAGAAATGTTGATATGATATTTAGAAGGAAACTTTGGAATAGAGTTGGATACGACTAGATGGACTTGATGATTGGCACTACTCTATATTAGCAACCATCCATGGACTTTGGTTTGCTGTCATTTATATTTTGTAGTGTCTTCATGAAGTACATGGTTTGATACACTGGTAAAAAGCCAAGATGTTGTTTTGAGAAGGAAAGATGAAAAGTATGTTTAAGAGTTAAAGAAGGTTAAAGAATGTTATGAAAATGTAATGTCTATAAAAGTTTGTAACCGAGAAGAATGGATGTACAGTATTGAGAGGGACTGTGGTGGCCTGTATGTACAGTATGTGGTGTAAAAATCAACTATTAAGAACAATAAAGGTCTGTGTAAGATTTGCAACTGACAAGTTTTTCTTCTCTTTCTTTTGATGCAAACCGTTCAACACTACAAAGCATAAATCCATCAAAGTTTTCCAAAGGCATTTCGGCAACACATGCCGAAATTGTTTCCATAAATTCCAGGTAGACAGGCACTCAATAAGCATACAGACTCAAATTCACCCACACGCAGGTTAATTAGTTGAACTACGGTGTTTTTCTCCGTTGATAATGAATCACTCAAAAGGATTTTAAACAAACCCCCCCAATGTGGGCGACATGCCTGAATCATCTTCCATTTTTAGCATTTGGATGATTTTCATACACTGAATCTGTCTCTTATCCAGCTCCACTGTTTTAAACCCCCTCTCCATTTCATTTAGAACTTGGCAGCTGCATAAAGTAAGCTGTATTAAACAAATACCTTCATTTATCTCCACAAACCCCCTTCACTGATGGTATTTGCCTCTGATAATCTCTTTAGTGGGAGGCCCAAAACAAATGGGCTGTCAGGAGTCACTTAGCACGTCCGCTTTGGAGTCTGAATTCGAAATAACACGTTCGCTTTGTTTGTCTGACGGTCAGTCAGAGAGCTTGTGTGTGAACACTGACGATGGGTCCCAAGAATGCGATAGGTTCTTGTTTAAAGCTAATCTCAGCCAGTGAGTTCACAGCATGGATTGATTTTACGTGCATTAAGTCATTTGGCTCTTAAATGCTCAAAATGGCCTTGTGCTTGGCAAGGCCACTTTTAAGAGGTTCAGGTTTTATGGAGAAATTGCCTCATGTCTGCCTTTTAGGGATAACGGAATTCTCTTAAATGTTCAGTTGTTTTGCCCGGGGAGGCTGCCTGCTGTTGCGGATTTACTTTAATAAACGCTAATAATGTAGACACACAACCTTTCCGGGGTCAGCGAATGGTCGCACGCATTTACGAGCAGTTTGGGTTATCATAAAGTGGGTTTGTATTGAGAAGCAACACTCCCGTACATTGTTCCTCACTGTACGAGAGGAAACAGCATTTATTGAGTCTACAGGGAGGAACTCAAACAAACAGATGATGATGGCTAGTTTACAACTGCGAACAGATGCATTCACAGGGGGTTTGGGAGACCTTTGGGAATGACCTTTTCATAAAAACATCCCCAATTTAACATCAATCTAATTTTGTGAAAACTGCCCAACATCATGGAAACGAAGGTTTTGAAACACACTGTCAAAACAGCCACTTAAACAGTTGCTGAATTAGCACCTACCCGCTTAAGTGTCTAAACAAGTATGAGGAGACTCTTGGCTCCAGAGTAAATCATAATGGTTACATAAGCGAATGTGTCTTCACTGTGTCTCAGATGACTGGGGTTATGTAACGTTTGACAAAGACTAATGGAGACAAAATCTTGCAATAAGAAGCTAATAGGTCAACGCCCTCATGTTGGTATAGAGCGGCACAAACCTTGGCCGTAATAGATCTTAAGTTTGGATTACGTCTTCATGCATTCAAGAAATCAGATATTGGTTGTGATTTCATGGAGGTGACTGATATTTGATCATGAGTTAGTATATACAGAGTATCGCTATTTTTAACCTAAAGGCACAGCAGAACAAAAAAGGCTGATGAATCCATTAAAGCTCAGATGTGGTCTTTTTTGTTGTCTTCCATACATAGTTTTTGTCTGAAAAAGGCATCCAAATTCAATATTGTGGCAAATAAGATGCCTTCTAGTCAGTTTCTAAACAACCACCAACTTATGCACTGGATTGTTGGATTCAAAAGGAATAAAATGGTGTCTGATGGAGCGAATAAAGGAATGAATTTCTTAAAAATCCAAAGTATTATTCAATTTCTATCAAAAATAATCTGTGTAGATATTAAATATTTGCTTTGTTGCATCTAAAGCTCACCTGAAATTGTTCTAGATCAGTAGCTACAATGTTATGGTGATTTGGAAGCCTGTCTAAACCAGTTTCTTCTGGCAGTACGGTCATAAACAAACTGCATATTAGATCATTGACTGACTAGCCAGCTGCCTTCAGTTTCAGACACAAGCATAAACAGAAAGGTCCCAATATGTAGGACAAGCAGCACAATAGTGTTTTTTTTTTTAAACTGAATTGCTAGTAAGACAAGAGAGTCAAAGACTGACAAACATAAGCTAGCGTGCACGCACTTAGCACTCAGATACCCACTCTGGGACACTTTATTTAAACAGAACATGAGTTCATTCACCCAGAGGTACTACAGAAAAGAACAGCATGATATGCAAAACCGTAACTTCCGAGCTGAAGGGGAACTGGTGTCAAATTCATATTAATGCTATGAATCACTCAGTTCTAGTCAAAGATTGACATCATATTTATCCCTCCTGATAGCTCACATTCGGGGACACAACCCTAAACGCAACCAACAAAACATTGAGCAATGGCTGAATAGCGCACAGAATTAGCTACACATGTTGGAGCTGTGGTGTTCATGAAGGTGACTCAAGTCATTTAATTTCAATATGGTATCAATCATAAAAATGTTACAAATTTTTGTTCTGTCATGACAACTCAGTGTTTGGCATGGTAATGGATATGACAATGTGGATATATTTGGTCTTGGCGGAATAGATCTGCTATGCTGCTGCTGCCACACACACACACACACACACAACACGCTGCTGTGAGTAAGACATGCTGCTGCTGTACATTAGCATACATGAATTACCTGTAGCAGATCTATACAGGTGGAGATGGGGAAGGTGAGGGTTTCTGAAAGTGCGCTGCACTGCTAAGGCAAATGCTACCAAGTATTTGAAGGTTGAGCAGCGAGCTCATTGGCTACTGATACAGTAGGAACCAATCAGCTGTGCCCTATAGAGAATGATGTCATTGCAAGAAGCTTGAGTTATAGATCAAGATAGCAAGATTTCTACCATTTGAATTATGTTTTCCCCAATTTCACTTATTGCATAAATTGTGATTTGTTTACAGGCCATGGTGCCATAAAAAGTTATACAGTTTGTGAAATTTTCAGCTTATGCAAGAGGATCTATTCCTGACAGGAGTTACGGCCAACTATGAGTCAGTTCTGTCAGTGAGGTGGAATCCCACAGTTTTCATTTTTCTCTCTTCATGAGTGATTGCAACATATTACAATGCTATCAGGATATATTGGTTTCCTTTCTGTGCTAAAGCTTTGTATAAAATTACATTTAGCATACAGTTTATACAGTTTTATACTTTTATATACACACACAAGATATATTCATTATATTTATCTTTAACTTCTCTTCCCAAATTTCAGAGTTTAACTCTTAGCATTCCTCTATTTTGCTCTTGTGTTGTAGAAACTACATTTCAATAGCTGCAATTACCGTTGCTTACTGTTTTGTTGTAAGAAATCTCAGGACCACACCTACTCTCAACTTGAGACAATTACATAACAATAAACAGCATAGTTCAGAGTTACAGTAAATGTGCGAATGTTTTACCAACACACTAACTTAGACAGCATAATGACTGAAGCAGTCGAAGAAAAATGTAAAAATGTATGAAACAGTGCAGTACTTTTTGTAGTGATATTTTGAAACCATTTTGTTAAATTTAAAAACATTTTCCATTTAAAGTTTAATGGACAGTGCTAGCATCATCATAATTTTTCTCATTTATTGACATACTGAATGATGAGTATATTCTTTCTGGAAGAATTACACTGGAAAGATTACAATGGCAAAGTTTAGGCAAAGCCTAAAAAAACTTCTGCTGCTTTGCAAGTATCTGCATTTCCTTGTGGAAACGCAATCTAGTTTCATTAGAGGACTGCTTGCCCAGTTGAAGCCCACTGACAGATATGGAAACGAGAATTTTAAAATGGAAAGGTTAATATTATTATAATGATTGGCTTTCTAGAGTACAAGAAAAAAGCTTGAGGTTTCATAGAGTTTATATGCTGCCTCCTTACTTTTAACCACTCTTTTAGGATCATTGACACTCACAACATAAGACTCAATGACCATTAGAGGATAAAGCCAGTATTATCTATTATTCTCTCTGCTCAAATACATGCTGTGTTAGATAACACTAATTGAAACATGTAACAATTTTAGCCTTTTGTTTTCCTTTATAGGTAAAATCAGCTCAAATGTGTGTGTAAATTTAGTAGCTGACATCCATTATGAGGAAGGATTTTGATTTCGTAATAGATCTTTCCTCACACCATTTTGCACAAAACACAATGTTCTGTGGCTTCAGTCAAGTTGAATTATGTTTTTATTACAAAAAGCAACCAGAGTCTGCAGTACTTTAATTTCCTTCCTGAATACCTGATGGCTTAGAAAATGTTAAAGATGCAGCTTTAGTTTTGGGCTATAATAAACCTTTGGCCTACGTTGTGTTTTCATCCACCATCAGTCATAGTCACGAGAATAAGTCCTATGTCCATACACAAACATTCAGCGTTCCATCTGGAATAACAAAACATGCACGTAGCCCACGTCTTACACACCATCTCCCCCTGAATGTTACCTTTGCCTTATGAAACAATGTATGGATTTTGACTGCATCTTCTAGCGAATCCTTGTGTAGAGCCTTATCTTTTGACAAGCTCGCGTAGAATAACAAACACAAACACACTTATTGGACCGATTGGTCTTCACCACTACCTGTTCCCCAGAGACTTGTGGGTATAGGTTAACATTAAGTTTTGCAATTCTCCACAACTTTAAATTCAATGGACCTCAAATGAATTCTTGATTCTAGAGAGAACAATGCTTTAAGCTTCTTGTTATCGGTTTGAATCATGATTCACTCACTCAATGAATTGGTCTGTGATCTGAACTACAAGTCATTACTTTCAATCATGTTCAAGTCAAAATTAACCAAGATCTTTGTATTATTACATGTAAGGTCGGTGAGACTAAAATAGTTCTTGTTCAGAAAATCGTGTACATCTCTCAAATAATACAAAATCACATTACATGCATATCATTTTGAATATTTTAAAAACTTTTATGCATGCGTCTATGCATTTATAATTCAAAACATGAAATGCTGCGATTAATAAAAGTGCACTGAAATGTGCAAAAGCAAATATGGCACAAAATGCTTTTATATAAGCTAAACAAAATATGTTTTGAACCTTTTCAAAATATTTCAGATATATTTTTGCACAAATATGTTCATTTTAAATCATAACATTTCATGATGCATTCATTTCATCGTATGATGAAATATGTCTTGGAGTGTACAAAAATCCATGCCTTTTTCTTTTCATATTTCAGTTCATTTTATATAAATAGATTTTGTCTTATGATTCAATTACAGTAATTCTACGTTATATTCCCAGATATACAAAAAAAGGGGGGTTGGACAACAGAAAACCTTCTCATAGGTGAATTTTTTTTTATCTTGTGTAGAAAGAGTTTGATGTGAATAGTTTGTGTCAGTTTCACGATTGTGTAAGTGCACAGACAGGGCTGACCGACAGCATCACCTCATAAACAACAGACAATCTGCTCCTCTTAAATGCTCTTCTGGCACACAACATCCACCACAAAGCAGACCAAAGCTTTTAGGCAGCAAAATTCTACTGAAACTATGATCATTGCCAGGCCACCCATTCTACGACCATATCCCTCAATTTCTTGAGAAGAAAGAAAACAAGAGCCAAATTTAGAGCCGAGATGTTGCGATTGAGGTTGTAATTGTGTGTGGAGATCAGGGGTGGAGTCGGACAGTGAGATGTCTGTTGATTGAACCAGATCCAAATCAAACACACAGCACTGGGGGGTCTCTTTCCCCTGTAAGAGAATCATTCTCTCTTCCTGTTGAAACAGATTTAGAGCTTTAGACAGCGATGAAGACCTTGCACTATTGTTCTCCTGTGACCTCAGCATCCATGACTCCAATCTGTCTGTTCTGAGGGCCCCGAGAGCCTTCAAAATACAGAAAAATGAAGAGAATCTCGCAGTTTTACAGTCATGGATTTTTTTCCAACGTGGACCGACAGCAACCTCAAAAGGAATCTCTCTCTCTCTCCCTCTCATGGTTCTCAAGGATCTGAAGGTGTGTTACACAAGTGGTCCTAAGCTTCTTCCAGGCCAACACACTCAATCTGTCTAATGGAAAACATCAAAGGAGGAAGAAGCAGTCCAGAAGCTCAAATTATGTGTTCCTGACGTGACTGTAATACAAACACAGACAAGACAGAACAGATCGCAGCCATGTCAACAAGTGCTCATCTCTCTCTGAATAGGTTTGGCTTTAGTGGCTGTATATTAGCATCTATACAGCATCTTCCCATTCCCGAAACAATCTCTATAGTCTTTCATCTGATATTAAACATATCATATTTATTTAAATCCTAAACCAAACACCCAACCAACTCGACAGAGCAGCTCTCAACCAATGTTGGTGGGACTATCTGTTTGTCTCACCAATGGGAGTGAAATCAGTTTCTTTTATTATACTTTTGTTCACTTTAAGTGAAAATCTAAGAGAAAATCTCTTCTTGGAAAGTTTCTGGAAACATAAATCATATACATACGCAACAGCAGACCTAAAGCTAAACACATTCTCAAAATTAATCCAGGATGGAAATCCTTTTTTTTATTTTTATGAAAGCATGGCCATAAAGCAGGGATCTCAAACTCCTGGAGGCCACTATAGCCAAGTGGTGTCTTCATCAGGGGTCAGTTGACCAGTCACAACGAACACAACTGTTTTTACAACCACCATTTTTAACAGAGATTCGCACAAGTTATATGTATTCATACATGATCGGAGCTTTTCCCAATTTTCAGACTCGTCATTTCATTCCTCATTCCTTGCAAACTGCTCTACTCCTTGTGGAACAATAAACACAAAGCTGTTTCCAAAACCGGTCCTTGTTCCCTATATAATTCACTATATAGCATCCATTCACTGTAGGGAATAGTGAATAAGTAGTCATTCGTGCAGTTTTACTGCCAGTGCCAGTTATATTATTTCCAAGAATTAAGGTCTAATGTGAGATAAGATTCTGCCAACTAAATTGTTATCAGGGATTGTCTAGAGTATTGTGAATCCAGCATACTTCCTTTGAGAGCAAGAGGTTACGCTGAGCTGTCACTGTGGTGTGGACTCATTCTCTGGTCGATGCTTGTGTTTGTGTGAAAGTGAGTGTTGTCTCTGTGAGGCTGCGGTCAGCGGTCAGCGAGCTGAATTGCAGTCATCTGCTAGGCTCTGAAATGTTGTTTCGGCCTACAGCAGTGATTCCCAGAAAACCTCCCATCATGCATTGCTGGGAAGGCAGATAAGACTCATAATTCTCCTGTCCATGAATTAGTGACCAGCAGCAGAACTGCAAGACCGATCAAAGAACAAAGGCGCTCAAAGCAAACCAATAGAGACAAAACAAGAGTTATCAAGCAGGACAAACATTGGGGGTCTGAGAGAGGCAAAAAGTGGACAAATCATTGAATTAAACAGTCGATAAAAATAAATATATTGATGAAGAAAGAGGTGAGCTCAAAAAACCCATCAAGAACAAGCCCACGTCATAATTCACAACAAAATAAAAATAAGATACATTTTATTATTAATAATAATAATTTACACATATCAGTAGTAGCCTTTTTCTACTTATTAAAAACATTTCAGTGAAAAATTCAGTATTCCATTTAAATACACATCACGGTAGTATTTACTGTACTGCATGTAATTTATGATTACATATATTAAAAACATTACAGATTTTTTTGTGTGTAAAAAATAGCATTACAAATTTTAGCTATATTTTAAACTACAAAAAAAAAAATGGTTATAAGAATGACTTTGACAATAGGCCTATAGTAATTCTGAGTGAAATTTGAGTGGTAAAATGTACCAACTACACTGTCTGTCTAAATCTTTTTTATTTTGGGATATAATGACCGTGACAAGTTTTTGATATTCACCTTAATATTAAAAGATCAGTCATGTAAAGTATGTATAAAGATGTTGACTTCCCAGAACTGAAATGATGGTCTACAATAAGCAGTATGAGGCATACGATCAGTGAGAGTGGCGTGCATGACACCGTTTTGCACACTAGTGCTAAAATGCAGGGTTTGCGTGTGAGAGGTTCCCCTCACTGGAGCACTGCCATGGCTCGAAGCACAATTCAGCCTTACTCACCTGTTGAGTCAGCCAGTCTCACACAATCTCCAATTTCACCTCACACAGACACCAGACAAAAAGACAAACAAAGAAAGTTAAATAGAAAAAGACAAAGAGAGAGTGTGCGAATGACAGCTGAGAGCAGAGAAAGAGTGGACCGAGAGGACCAAAATATGGATATAGTTAGCGGATTAAATTCCCAGCAGAACTCCTCAACATAGTTGCGTAACACCTTCAACGGTTCTCCAGCCCGTGCATGTGCCCGGACGCACAAACAGTTTGCTTAAACACTTCAGCATCTGTCTGCACAGTAGCACATTGGCAAAGCGTAAACTACAACTGTTATCTGACTGCTCCTCAGAGCTCCTACAAAAACAATGTCCTCCCAGTTCTCCAGCTTTACAATAACACGACAGAGACCTTCTCAACAGCCTTCAGATGTAAACGCAGCAGCCAAAACAGTCTGCAAGGCCACCATGTTCCATCTGTACCGTTCTGGAGGAAAAACATGTTTGTGAAGACCTTGTCAATGAGTTTCAGGCTTTTAAATTGTCACCTGAAGATAATTTTATGTTCATTTTAAGACATATTCTTAAGGGATAGTTCACCACAGAAGGACACCCTCACTAATTTAAGGTGAACGGTCTCTTCAACTGAAAATGGAGTGCAAGTCTGTATATAACAATGACTTAAGAGGAATGTCTATTTCTATTTTGGGCCAAGCAATAAAATTAAAGATTTTGTTTTTAGTTACACTGAAATATAGCCATTACATTTGATTACACTATAAAATTATAACAGTCACATATTTGCTCCTGGTTTCCCTCCAACAGGGTAAACACACACAGCTTTGACAACTTATGCATGTTAGAAACAGCTACTGCCTGTTAACTGCTATTCTGTATCTAGTATAGTTATCTAGTACACTGTAAAATGTGATCAGTTGACTTAACTTAAAAGTGAGGAAACTCACTGCGCAATTGAAAAAATTAAGTTATGTGAACTTTTTCAATTAAGCATCAAGTTTATTTACTTTAAAAAAAGTGATCAGTTGACTTAACTTAAAAAAAAGTTAGGGTAACCTGTTGCTTTGAAATTATAGTGTATATAACTGAGGTGGTCTCCATCCAATTTATGACCAATAACCACATGCAAGACACAAACGGTTATCGTTAAATGTGTAAAATATCCAGAAGGCGACAAAGTGGTTCTGTCACAAACTTAATTTGCATGGAAGGCTTATTCGCCAAATATTTCCTTTTGGAAGGTTTCAGTTCATGAGTTAAAAAGGTTGTTGGGTTAACATTACTTGAAGAAACGGCTGTGATTTAAAAAAAAAAGTTGGAGATGCTATGTTAGGGCTACAATGGTTGACTGATTCGTCAAGCAAAAACTCTGATTTTCTCTTTTAGAAGCATATCATGCAATGGTTTCATAATTCATGTTTTAGATATTTATGTTGTGAAGAGTTGACAAAACCGAAGCTTCTTTATTTCACTCAAATTGAATAATTGAATCAAATGTAATATTCCATCATAAGACTCCTCCGGGAAAAGACATGCAGACAAACTTTCAATATAACAGTGCATCCTAAGAGAAATATTCCCACCTGTAAGGTTAGCCAGGTGTAATTTCATCCGAAGGGACTTTTGGCCTGCGCGCAAAGAGGGCTTTGCTCCCCATCGCAGAGAATAGACCTGTGACCTGATTTCTCTGCTCTCAATTTCAAGTGTGATTGCTCAATTTCTGGTCTGTTTGTGCACCAAAGTGTCGTCACAATGCAACGTCTGCAAGATCTCACAAACACCTCGTAAACAACCTTATTCCGTCAACAAGCCTCCGTGGGGATCTGATAATTTAACTCAAGAAATTCAGATGAAAGAATCCCGCATCTGAAGTCAAAAGACGTTTTCTGAGAAATATACCATGAGACCATGAAGCAAAATACATAGTAAAGCGTGAGCTACAAAGTCGCTGTGTTTAAAAAAAGATTATCTCGTCTTGTCGAAGGGAATGAAAACAAATATACAACTATAATAGACCAAACGAAGTTCCAACGAAATTAAACATTCCACTTTTAGTGCAAAACAAATCCAAAATAGAATTGTTGCCTTTACTGTACTGATTACATCTGAACAGATTTACTCTTTTCCTGTGAGTCCAACTCAATGTTTAGAATACAGCCAGATGAGCAGATACTTTACTCTCCTAAAATTAGACGAAAACAGGCTGGAGGCAGGGGAGATAATTTAGTCTATGGAAACAAATTAGTTTATTAAAAGAAGTTAAGCAGTAAAGGTGGGCAATGACCCAAAAGGGGACTCTATGGTATGAAAGGTTGCAGGTTCAATCATTATCCTTGATTTCTGTGGCTGAATGTGTTGTGCATGGCGCTAGCCATACCAAAGTCATGGGTTTGATCCCTGGGGATCACATGCACACTGATCAAATGTGTGTGACCCAGTCCCTGTAAAAGATGAACTGGAGCCTTGCACAAGGCTCTTAACCCATTTTGAGTTGGAGAACTAGCTGTAAACAGCTTATGGAAGATCACTTTTTGATGAAAAGCGTCTGTTAAATTGCAAATAACTTAAGATAAACCAACAAGGTCCACTTCAGATAACACACTCTTCCGTTCTCCGCTGTTGCTTTTCCTCTCACACATAAGTAAACACAGAACAATGCATTAGTCTTTGTGCATTCTGACTTATCAGAGTTTCAGTATCTCAAGCTTAAACAGACACACATACAATGAGCCTCCCACTATCCTTGATGGGTGCAACACTTTGCCCTGCACTGGTAAAACAATAACAGTGTCGCCATGGACACCAAACCAACAATACTGTCCTTCATGACTCACTCGAATTTTTTAAAATGTCCCTACATTACTAACGTACCAACAAGACTTCCCTGCAGGTACTGATAAGATGACTCATCCCTTTATACCAGAATTATGTTTTCTATTTTAATAGATTAAGTTGAGGTCTGTAAAACAATGATTTTTAATCCTGATAATGATCCTCATATGCTCTGTGGCACAATTTCTATTAGAGTCCTATTCAAAAGTGAATTGGGCCTCTTTAAAATTCACACTATCATTGGCCTTAATTTGATTTCAGACTCCAGTCTACGTTAGGTTACACTAGAATCAATTTACAGTGTAATTATACATTTCAGTAAGTAATATTAACATGTACTTATAGGGTTAGGGTTATTGTTTAGTTTAGGGTTAGTATGTAGTTATCCACAATTTATATTTTTTACTACAGTAACGTGTAATAAGGACACTGTAAAATAAAGTGTTGCTCCATATCATTTGAACATTGTAATATGAATTCACATTCTTATTCATTATATTAAAAGATCAGTGTTGTTAACTAAAACAAACTATTAAAATACTTTATGAATCGAAAAGGCTGAAAAAAAGCCTTTTCAGCCTTTTCAATTAATAACACTTTACAATAAGGTTTCATTTGTTAACATTAATGTAATAACTAACATGAACTAACCATGAGCATTACATTTGTTACAGTATTTATTAATCTTTGTTAATAGAAACACTGCTGTTTATTGTTTGTTCATGTTAGTTCACAGTGCATTATCTAATGTTAACAAACACAACCTTTGATTTTAATAACGTATTAGTAAATGTTGAAATTAATATTAACTATAAGATTATTAAATGCTGGAGAAGTATTGATCATTATTAGTTCATGTTAACTAATGAACCTTATTGTAAAGTGTTACCGGCATATTATTATACAACACTTTAACATGTATTGCAATGCAGACCAGCTAAATGGATTTGTTTTCACATAAAATTGAAGCGCTTCAAGTTAAAATACACTAATCATAGCCTATACTCAAACTGCTTTAAAATACACTAATTGATATACTCAGACTGCTTTAAGTTATTTTTAATGTTCACTTATGAGTCATAATTCTTCAAGGATAGTGAAAATGAAAAAAAAAATTAAAAACAATGAATATGAAACTCCTCAAGCTAAGTACTGGTAACCAGAAGGTTGCTGGTTTGAGCCCAATAAGGAGTAATCATCATTTTGCCAGTCAGCGACACATTAACCCCTAGATTGTTCCCTGTAAGAAGCGCACTGGAGGTTTTTGTAAGTAGTCATTTAACGAACACTTAACTTAAGCCAGTGAACCTGATTTTAAAACTGCATTAGTGTCTCATTCATTAGCATTAAAGTCAAAGAATATGTAAAAAGAAACCTTGCCACTTTCTGTTTAACTTCCTAAAAACTGGTTCAGCAAGATAACAGTTTCTCTGCAAGCATCCTGGGTGTGTAAGAACACAAAACCTTGACAAAACAAACCATTTTTCATCTTTTATCTTACAAGCATACAATCTACTCTATATCTTTAGCTATAAACAACAAGACCGCAAGGCTTAGCTAACACAAACAATCAGGCAGTCAGCTACAGATAATTATCATCATTACTACAGCAGAAGGCAGAATAAATGTAGTTTTAAAGATCAGTCTCCACAATCAGGCAGTCAGGTGCAGATCACTATCATCACAATTACAATGGAATGAGTAATCTAGTTTTTAAGACCGAGGTGATAGAGAGCACTGTATGCTCCCTCTAGCAGAGGACTTTTAACAGCTCAAGTCATTCACACACACTCACACATGTCTGGTTCCAGCTGTTTCAGTAACAGCTGGCGAGTGCATTACTGCCATCACAGACACAACAAGATCGAAGAGTAGCACAGGAAGCCCTCGATTAAAGCACTTCCTGTCTCGCTGCCTGGAGCATTGTGGTATTTGCGGTGTCGTTTTTCTTCAAGTGTGAGAGTATGTCGCCAGATTAACTTCCTCATGTAGTTTATTAGAGTAATATGAAACCAGTTCTTCTTAGGCCACGTAGAAGCAATGATGTAGAAACACTGCAAATATCAGCTCTTTAAGCCCAGTGCACAGACCAAGGGTTATTGCTGTATATGAAAACAGAGGAAAACTATTGTTTAAAGCGAGACGCTAGTAAGGCTAATCACACTGATAACAGATGGAGATAAATATATGAAAAGTCAGTGGCCGTGGGCATCACATGAGTGTGACGACTCCATACATTTTCTGAAAATTAAACTGCTATTGTGTATTCAAAAGTTCTGACTGTTATGCAGCATGAATAAATATATAATTTTAAGTTAGTTTATACTTCTACAAGTAGAAGATAAATCGATTTGATACGTTGTTTTCTTTGTAGGCCTATTTATCAAAATCAGTCATGGCTTCCTATTTTGGATTTAAACTCTGGCCATGTTCTATTTGGTTCCTCAAATTATGAATTACTACAACTAAAGTGTTTCTTTAAAGTAACATCGCCAACTACTGGCCATGAATAATACAGCGTTTTTATTCGTTTTCGCATAATCCGTGTAAACAGGGACCGTTTTGACAATGTTGTCGTTTTTACGCAAAACTTTTCAAAAACGCAAAGGTGAATACTCGATTCTGATTGGCTGCAGGGTGTCCGTTAAAAAGTGATAATGTACACCTAGGAAAGGCGTCCCGTCAATTTGCCTGATGACAGTTCTAAATGATTGCGCTGGCTCAAACTCACTGATCAACTGCTGCGGTCGGGTCGCTGTGGCCACGTTGCTTGGCAACGCCTGTATACGGGAGATATTAAATAGTGCGCTCGACTTAATAAATAAAAACCCTCACGATTTTTACTCTATAACACATTAGAGTATTATTAATTGATTAAATATTTCTTTCTTTCGTAAGTGACCATGGTATAACCGGGTTAATGCCCTTCGAGGTGTCCATTGTCAGGTATTAATGGACTTCGGCGGAGGCAACCGTCCGACGCGCACGCCTCGCCGTCGTCCATTAATACCTGATAATGGACACCTCGTCGGGCATTAACCCTTACGTAAACACCCAAATACTTAAACTAAAATGATAAAATTGTTTTAAAAAAAAGTCAATCATTCAAATCAATCATTTAATAAACCAATGCATCACAAAACCTACTGAACTAAAACATTTAAACATTAAAATAAAGCATTAAAATAAACCTTACTGCAAACTGAAAGTGTTTTTAAAGATAAAGGATTCAATTGAAATGTCTGTGGAAAGAGCGGTGTCAGTTTAAAAAGGGGGAAACAGTAAATTGGATTCAAATGCAACCTGAAAGGCGCCTGAAACCATATAAATGTCATGTCATAATGTGGTGTTCTAGGCGTTGGACTGCAGCCAGCATCGTCTTTGTCTTGACTGTACGAGGAGCAGAACATCTGGGGAGTCTCGGTCTACTTTATAGTGGTGTCTGTTTTACATTTTGAGTCATTGTCAGATCAGCAGATGTTATCGCAGTAGTGACTCAAAATCTATATCATAATGTCTGCCAGGCAGGAAACCTCTGTCTCTGTTTCTACACAGAGGAATTGCTGGTGTGATCAACTAAATGACTCTTCCCTGTCACTCTCTTTTTTCCTTTCACAGCCTCACAACATTGTCTTACTCAATCCCACTCTATAGATAACTTCATAATTAGTTGAGCTTCTTGCAGTAAGATAAACAATATTAACATATCTGGGCTTTTCACTTTTAAGATTAACAGTCCTGTTATCTTGTCAGTGTTTTATATACTTCAACCCAGATTTGCAGTCTGACATCTTTAATCCCGACTACCTAAAGTGATATTAGACAAATATAGGTGACTTTATTTTGATAGTCCACTTTAGACATAAACTTTGCAAGTACATGTCATCTACCAGCCATCAGAGTATTAGTAGTAACACTTGATTGCTCCCCAACAGACATTCTACTGACTAAGTAGGTTGAAAGTAGGCCTACATGTCAACTTATTCTACTAAGACAAACCTAACAGTCTATTGATACTCTAGTTAGTCGACATGTAGTTGTTATTCAAGTTACTCATAGTTAGTAAAATGTCTAAAGTGGACTCAGTGTAGCCCAAAAATATGCAACTGCTTGTTCATGTGAAAATGTCTCCACAAAATGTTTACTCTGGCTGTATTAAGTCTACTGAAATGCACAAAAACAAATAAGTCTGCCTTTGGATATTTTCACTCGTCTCAGACACTGGAATCAAGCTGCATGCAGAAGTTTCTGTGGCTGTACAAACCTCATGAATATTTAATGAGCTAAATGCTGATGCAGTTTCTGATTGGTTGTCTGACCTCCTTTCAAAGTCTGCTGTTTTAAAAGACCCAAGGTTGAACGTAGTGAGAACCTTGAAGGGACAAAGCCTGTTGATTCACTACAAGGCTCAGTATTGACAATACTGGGTCATGTTTATTTTATCTGAGGGAAAGCTGAAGCCTTGCATTTTGTAACCAGACTGCTCTGTTATTACTTACCAGAGCTTTCTAGGACTCAAACACTGTTAAATAACAGATCTAACCCTGCCATACTCTACCCGCTGTCAATACATCACAGCAACAGAGAGCGAGACAAAGATATTGATGTATTGAAATTGCCTCATTTTGGAAATGAGGTCACATTGGTTTATTTAGACGCGCATTACATGATCATGTCTGGGTCTGTGCTAGGTTGCAGTGCCGTAGGCCTAATTCTAGCCAGCCACTACAGCTGTTCCAGTAAAGTCATCTTAGGTGAATCAGAAATATAATCCATAACCAATTTCAGCTCCCCATGAACCACCTTTGGCACACATATCCGAGCAGAAAGTCTACTAAAAAAAAAAATCCACCCCCCACCCCAGCGATTGGATCTTTGTTTAGATTAATTCTCTCCGTAACAAGCAGGCGACAGAGATGTGCGCTTTATCTGTTTTGACAGTTTCACCGTCATGACATCATACTTTGTTCTCGGCCGGTTTGGTCACCCGACAGGATGCGCCAATGGGTTTTCCTTCCAACTTTGTACGCCTTTCTCTCTGTTTACTATCACTTAATCTTTCTGCTGTCTGGCACACAACAATGAGCAGTTTTTTTGCCTGTATTTTAGCACATACCACTGGGGCCGGTGGACCTGCGGACCGCTTTGTTCCAGGTTTAGCCCTCATCACTGAATGTTCAGAAAGATACAGCAAACAATAGGGCTAGTGAGAAAAGACTGTTAAAGTTGTGTGTCAGTTCTGATCTAACAGACAAAACGCTTGTTAGCCAATTTGTTATTTGAACATGATAGTCAGATACGACACTTGTATATACAAAGGTTTGCTAACCTGCTTCTCCTGTTTGGAGTACAAACAAGATTTACAAGACTGAAGAAGCTAGCATTAAAAACCATCAAAACACATCAAAGTTTGTGGTTTGCATTTGCCTTTTCTTTTGGTTCATATACCTAGCAGGAACATATAGGCTCACTGGAAAAACGTGCCTCTACCTATATTTACCTATAACTCCAAAAACACACCTAGAGACAATTCATTGCAGATTCCAGCCGTCCATAAACTCCACAGTTACAACTGTAAAGAGGAGCATTTTGATAAATATATAAACTATATTCTTCAATATTTAATGTATATTTGAATAAATGCATCATGAAATGAACTTTGTCAACTAACTCTAATGTAGTATTAGGGAAGCTGACGTACTTGCAAACCTACTTATGGTCAGTAGAATTGTTTAAAAGTTCTCTCACACACACACACAAATCTGTTAATACCCAGCCTTATTATCAATTGTTAATAAATACTTATTTTTGCAGAGTTCTTTGCAAAATATATGTGACCTAAAAACACATTTCTAAACTAATACATTGACATTTTTCAAGTAATGTCTTTGCTGTCAAATTATGAGTATGTCGTCTTAGTCTCATCTCTACCTGTCAGTAGGGGTTGCACGACTACTGATTTCTACTAGTCGATTTCTTATCAAAACAATACTCGAGTTACTCGACTACTCGTCGTTTATGCTACTGTATATGAAAAGACATGAAATAGCTAGATCTTATCAATAAACATTTATTAATTCATAGCCTAATGCAACAATTACATAAGTAAACTCTCAAAACGTTATAATTATGACATTTCATTTTTAAATTTTCATGTAACAGTCTAAAGCCAAATAAATAGCCGTTCTTGCCTTTCATTTCAGACGTCTACTTCTAGGGGCCGTTCACATATCGCGTCTTTTCCGCGCTCAAGGTCGTTATTTCAAATGTAGGCGCGCGGCGAGCGCGCTCATAATGAAAGCAACGGACGTGGTGCGCTAGTTTGTCCAGTCGGGTTTTTCCTTCTCATCTCCAGAAATATATCTAGTAGTAAAGCTAATGCAAGGGCTAGAAATAAATTAATCCTTTGCTGAATGATACTTCTTCGTCATCATGTAGAGCGCAGTTTGGTTGCATAGCAACGACAGACGCCACGGGAGCGCAAGCGCTTGTAGGAGACAGCGGCACGGCCGCGCGCGCTTTCCACACGTTTTTAGAAGCAATATGTGAACGGCCTCTTGCAGAGTTGGCCAAATTACAATATTTTTGTCATCCTTGATGCAGTTCCTCCACACATCTGACGCGTGGTGTCTGTTGGTGGCGTTCGCCATTTTTAATTCATTTATGTTTAGGCTAATGGACGCTCGAGTAGTCGATTGTTTCCGACAGCGTCGACTACTGGTTGAAGTAGTCGATCTATCGACTACTCGACTAGTCTATGCAAGCCCTACCTGTCAGGCACTTTCATTTAAACTAACGCGGTAAGATCCAACAACTTCATTGAACTTCTTTCTGCCTCTATACCTGCATGTGACATCCAGTCTGCATGAAGCAATTGTAAACATTATCAGTATGTAAGAACAAACAAAAACACAAAGCGAAATTGAATTTGTTTTCATACAATACAGTACAGCATGCAACTGTAAAAAAAAAAAAAAAAAAAAAAAAAAATGTATAGACCAATAAGAGATTCAGCCTTGCTTACACAGCATCTGACAGACATGACAATGTAGAACAATTTAATTGCTAGATGTTGTTAGCTCAGGTGACAGAAAGTGGACCAACAGACAATGGCAAAGCAGATGGTCTGATCTTTCTTCCACATTTCATGTTGAACTTCATGATTATGGAGTGATGATTAGATATAAAGAACATGAAGGAAAGGGACAGTTGTCCAACAGTTTGTTACATCCTGTTCATCGCCGCATGATAGATGCGATAAGATCAGTGCTGGGTAGTAACCAGCTACAATTACAGAAGATAACTACATTTTATACAGATTGTCCAGTCTGTCTAAAAAGAAACGATTTGTGGCAAAATATGTTGTCGACTTAATTGTATTGTAGGGTTTGTTTTGACGAATTTAAGGAATCTTATTATCTTTGGAAATCTAATGATGATATTGGAATCATTAATGTACTTTTACTTAAATTATATAATTTAACAGTTTTAAGAATATAGTGCTTTAAATCGTTTCAAAGTAGTTAGCTACACTGTTTTAGTAGGAGCTGAAAGTATAGCTTGGCAAACTGAAGTAACTTCCCCCACTGAACTGTGGTTTACCGTAAATGCAGACTTCATGCACATTTGTCGACTTTTCTGTGCACACACACACACTCCACTGGCACATAATCACACTAAAACTCCAGTTCCCAGGCAAGGTCTTGGGAAACAAATGCACATACACATACACAAAAGCAGTAATTTGCATTTATCGAAATCTCCCATGCAAACTGATGGTATTGTGGCAGGACTTCCCTAACAGTGCTCATATCACACGTGTCTTTGTCACACGTGTCCCACACTACAGTTACATGGATCAAGGCTTATGTTTGGCCCGGTCACCTCTGTCATCAGTAACCCAACACTGCTGCTGGTCTGCAAATGGAAAACACACATGCCAGTCTTCTGAATGTTTGCCTTCCATCTTTTGTGTGTGTGTGTTTGACGGGATGTTGTTCGATCTGTTTTTGTTTCATATTTGACTTATAGTTTGAATGAAGGGTTTGCTTTCAATAATTTGAAATTTGTATGTGTATGTATGTGTATGTATGTTTAGAGTCTCATGTCAACTTCACAAGGTATTGAAAGTCCCACTTGAGCATTATTTGTGAAAATGAATCCGCAAAATCTGTTTTTTTTTTTTTTTCAAAATTCTTTCAAAAAAAAGAAAAACTAATACCCATTGAGGAACGGCTTCAGAGCATTAGGTCACATTCATGCACTCACACCAAAAGATGTATTCCTGATTCGCTGCAGTCACACACACAAGAGTGATGTCATTCATGTGTGGTGTGCGTGTTTGCTTGAACAAAGACACTTTTGTGCAGCTGCGAACATTCGCTTACACAGCTCACGTGCCAAAAGACCTGAATAAACACGTTTTCAAATCAGAATTGGATTTATGATTGTATGATGAGCTACTTTTGTTTAGCTAAATGAGTTTTATTTTTTATGAATTGAACAAATCCCTATAGTATCTAGGATTGTATGTATTCATGATTTCCTCCAAAGCCTTTTCATGACTGGATCCCTGATACCTTTTCTGTTACGCAATAATATGGCTTACTTTAAGCCAATTAAAAAGATATAATAAAAACAAATAATAATATTGATGACATTAATATGTACTATTATTAACATGCTAATCATAAGCTGTAATGAAAAATAAATAAATACACATACACATATATACACACACATACACATTTCCTTGTTAGCTGCTGTCCTGGAAACTCACGATCTCAAACAGTAAGTGAGACCTTTGAACCAGTTACTCAGCCAATGTGATATGGTTTAGTGTTATCACCATATCACACCATAACACTTGATTATTATGGTGTACTCAGCGTTACGTGCCATCAAGCACATACAAAAACTCGATGTGCCCTTGTATTTATGTTAACATTGATGCATTACGCGTTATGTTTGGTTCTGCAAGTCACTTCAGATAAGTGCAGACAGAACATTGAGGAGCAGCCAGTCAATGCACATTTATCAGGACCCTTGTACACAAACCCTGAAAGACAAAAGACCCGACAGACGCCTGCGAGCGACTCTTGATGATTACTAGAGGCTGATTCAATAATGATCGAAGACTCGTGAGAAACTTAATTTAATAGTATTTCACGCTTTAGTAAATAGATGAGGGCATGAGGTTGGACTCCAAGAGATATTCAGCATTGGCCCACGCAAGGAATAAGTCAGAGTTGTTGTGGCCTCGGAAGGCCAAGACAGATGTGGCGTCACTATATGAGAATGTCTGTGTGTGTGTGTGTGTGTGTGTGTGTGTGTGTGTGTGTGTGTGTGTGTGTGTATACGTGCCAAAGTGTGCAAATGAAGAAGAGATTATACAGGCTCCATTACATGCTAATTTAACTTAACCTGCTGCTCAGGAGATGGACGTATGCAACAAAGAGAAAGCGCTCTGGGTGTCAATAGAGTTTGGCAGATGCCCAATAAAAAAGAATAAAGATGTTTTACATTACACCTCTTTTCAACTGTCAACTGTCAAAAGTGTTAAATGATAAATGATGCATTAAATTAATGCAATGTATAGTTATTCAGTTAGAAAATGACCGCACTTAAGAGAGTCTCAAAAATAAGTTGAGTAAATAAAGCATATAAAACCGTTAAACTTAATTTCATGGGGTTTTTTTTAGTGTATAGTTTAAAACAAGTGCGATTGACACCTTATTTGAGAGATTGCTTGCTTGTTGGTGACTGAATTAGTAAACCTGAGTTTCTCTTTAAACAATGTTTCAAGCTGTTTTGAAAAGTCTTTTTGTAGTTATAACATTCAATATGGAGAAGGCGAGTTCAAACAGCATCATCTTAGAAAGAAAAGGAACAACTGACGTCACTTGTCCTCATTGGGCCAAAGTACAGAATAATATCCATTATCCGTTTCCTTAAAAGGTGTCATCATTGCAGTTCCCAAACAACCTCAAGCATTTTGCACTGAGATCATATGTTTATTGACTGATTGTACATTAACTCAAGAAGCTCAAAGCATTCATACCTTCATACTCACAACCACAAGACTTCTACTGATCCTTAACCACACAGATCGAGGAACCTAAAATCATAAATGTCATGAACTCTCATATTATGACCGGTGTGTCAATAACACTTTTCCCAAGTGTGTCAGTGTTTGCAAATAAAAGATTTTTATATGCATGTTTGTTTAAAAAGATTAAGTATTTTGTAGCTCTGGGTTGAGCACCTGAGGCTCATAAAGTTCACATCATGCCTGTACCTGCGTCTGTGACAGTGTTGGAAGTTCATTGTTCTGAAAGGGAAATGCTTTCATGATTTCATAAATCATGGCTAATATGCAGCCAAAAAAAATTGTAAACATAGTTCTATTTTTACATAACATTATAAATAAATAACTTAAAAGTAATAAAAAACAAAGTGTAAAAAATAAATACAAGCATTAAAAAGCATCAATAATAAATAAAAAGCATAAAGGATTAAATAAGCATACATGCATAATTAAGAAGCATAAATAAATAAAAGCATATAAAGTACAAATAAAAGCATAAATAAAAGCATAAATAAAAGCATGAATAAAAGCATAAATATAAAGCACGTATAAAAGCATAAATAAAAACAAAGCATAAAAACAAAAAACAGGAATAAAGGAAAGTATAAAGCATAAAAGCGTAAATAATTAAAAGCATAAATAAAAGCATAAATAAATAAATAATTGGACAGAGTTTGCTAGATTAATGGGGCCGACACAGGTTACCCACAAAGCGCCATTCTGAAGTGTTGGTCTGAGCTCTCTGTATTTTCAGCATGAGCTTTTGTCATGTGATTGGAAAAGATAGAGCGATCTGACGTTTTTGTTATGCGTGATAGTAATAGCACTGTACAGCCAACTGTGAGAGTCTAAATGCAGTAGTCACAGTGCTAATGCCACATGACGGCAGGCTGTTTGTTTCTGGCCTAATAGAGCCTGCACTGTTAGCTAAACATGGACACGTCCTGCGGCATCTCAGAGGACAGTGGTTTGGCTTGAGGGTGAGAACAGTTACTTAATACCACACTAATCTAGAACCCACTACGCCAAACACAGGATGACAAGAACAAATGGGTGACTGAACAAATTTATCGCCACATGCAGCAGGGAATTATGGGAGATGCTAAATACATGATCTGTGCATGTGATAGACTTTGCATGCTTATTAAAGTGTGGTATCGTGTTGCAGTAACTTGCCCTTTTAGGGGTCCCTGCTGCTCTCCATAAGCCCTCATTGTTATGTCCAGTCATGTCAACCCAAAAGGACATCCTTCTCTCCTTCAAGTGTCTAGAGTTTAAACAGGGGATGATAAAAGAGAGAGAGAGGAGTAGAGAGAGAGAGATGATTTTTGATGTTGAACTCATGAAATCCAAGCTCCCCTGAGGATCAAACTCATAAGCCGCTGGCCTGAACTTAACCGGTCGCTCCGACTGACTTTAAACACAGCCAGAGTGGTTTTGCAGCCCTCATAAAGAACAAAGCCACCCATGAAGGATGGTTTGTTTTCATGGTGCTTTTAAACATGGGCAATAGAAGTTGTTTTTTTACCCTCTCCTGGACACGAAACAGAGACCAGACACTGTCATGACAAGGGTTTCCCTCTTTCTCCAACTCTGTCTCAAAAGCACCAGACAATTCACCGCCCAAAATGAATTTTACAGTCAGAGATATGGACAGATTAGTTTTTGCAAAAATAAAATAAAAAATACAAAATAATAAAATAAAATAAAATAAAATAAAATAAAATAAAATAAAATAAAATAAATGTATAAATAAATTAAAACTATTCATAAATAACATTTCTATTATGAAAATATAAAATAAACAAATTTGTACTTATAAAATAATAAATAAAATGTAATAATTAAAATTGTATAATAGGTGAATTTGCATTAAAAAATAAAAATAGTATAATGTTATGTACTAAAATGATAAAATCATAAAAAGTGGCAAAGAAATAAAAAGTGCATTTACTAATCAAATGGTATAATAAGTGAATTTGTATTTATACAATTTGTATAGTAGCCTAAAGCTATACAATAAAACCATATTTAATTTGGATTTACAAATTAAATTGTATAATAAGTGACTTTGTATTTATAAATAATATTTGTATAATAAAAGTATAAATTATAATAAAACCATAAAAAGTGGCAACAAAATAAAATTTGTATTTACAAGTTAAATTGTATAATAAGTGAATTTGCATTTAAAAAATACAATTTGTATAAAAATTGTATATTTACATTTGTAAAATTTTTAAATAAATACATTTATAGATACAATTCTAAATTATAATAAAATCATGAAAAAAATTATATAGTAGCCACCTGCAAAGGGTCAGATGTCCCGAGTCCAGTGGTACCAAAGATGCAAATTTTCATTTTCTATTTCTGTAAAAACCTAACTGATCAAAAATCCTGCAACACAAACATATGTTAAATATCAGATATGTTCTGATTGGCTTTGGAGCGTCACATTGCTGTAAATTTCACGCATTGCATCTGATATAGGACACAGTTTAAGTTGTTTTCTAGGGATGCACCAATATGAACATTTTGGCCAATACCGATAACCGATAATTCTTTATATCTGAAAGCCAATAACCGATATATTGGCCGATAAATCTAAATCCAAATTTTACGTAATTTTTGAGAGCCTTATTACAAAAACAACTTTCATCATCATAATCCATGTCTAAAACACACAATTATATATAATTTTATGTAGCCGATATGACAGACTTGTGCTTCACATGTTGCACTTAACTGTATTTTTCTTTTATTTAAGTGACTCCAATCATATTATTTCAAGCAATTCAAAACCATCATGTTGAACAGTGCACATCTGAAGTGTCTCAGCTGAAGGAAATAACACATTATTTATTAGCTTTAATATATCTGACACATTTTCTTATCAGGCCGATAACAATAACATTAAAAATGAACATATATCAGCCGATACCGATATGGTGGCCGATATATTGTGCATCCCTATAGTTTTCTTATTACTGAAGCGTACAACACCATATTTATTAACTGATCTGGGTCAGATAGAAAAAACAAAAACGAAGAAAAAGATTCTGTACTTTCTGTACAGAGGAAAATATAAACTTGCTGAATCCAAAAGAGGGGAAAACTCAACCTCATCACTCTTTCTCCTGTTCTCACACTCTCTGTAACAGGGAGTCACCTCATATGTTTGTAGAGTAACCTGTGGGCTGTGATCGCTCACCACAAGGTTCATTTGTGCTCGAGGCTGAAAGTGTGAGCTGAACAAGTCTTTGATGGGCGTTCATGAGGAAAGGCTGGTCCCTCTGCAACCCATCTGTCATGGCCACTATTAACACTTCATCTCTGTCCATTGCCCTCATTTTTTCACTCCCTCGTTCGATCTTTTCCCTCAACGAAGCCGTTTCCTCAGGAAAGGAGGGGTGAGGAGGGTTTTCCCCCCTGTTTTTTTTCCTGGCACGTTAATGAGGCTATATGAGGCCCAGGACTGTTCTTAGATTACACCGTTCCAGACAGAACCAATACTGGCTAGACCAGTCTCTTAAAAACGCTAGAGACTGAGAAACACTTCTAAAAAGACTAATATCCATTTCCAAAATTAAACAACAATGACATTAAAAATATACTGTACACTATCACTCAAAATGATGGAATCAATTCATTAAAAAAACTGATACTTTTATTCAGTAAGGATGCATAAATTTGATCAAAAATGAAAGTAAAAGCATGGATAATATTACCAAAGGTTTCGATTCATCAAAGAACGCATCACTGTTTCCACAAAAATATTAAGCTGCACAACTGTTTACAATTCTGGTAAAAATAAGAAATGTTTCTTGAGCAGCAAATGAGCATATTTGATTGATTTCTGAAGGATCATGTGACACTGAGCAATGGAGTAATGATGCTGAAAATTCTGCTTTGACCACAGGAATAAATTACATTTTAAAATATATTAAAATAGAAAATAAAAAATATTTAAAAATGAAATATTATATTTAAATAAATGTTGCATTGGTGAACATGAGACTATTAAATAAATCTTTTTAAAAACTTTTGAATGGCAGTGTATATCTAAAACATTATGTGTAAAAGTTCTTTAGTTAACATCTAACATTTTGCATTTCACATTACACGCACACACACAAAACATTTAAACTGATTGCCATATATCAATCCTGTCTGCAATTGGCTGAACAAACATAGTCCCCGCCCCAAAAATCACACCATTGGTTGACCCAGTGTTGCAATGTTGTTCCTTTGACTGACTAAAACAGTTTTATGCTCTTCTCAAGGTTGCAACCTTCCACATGATACATCATTTGTGGAGTCAAGGTTGTGAACTTTTGTGTAGAGTTTTTTTTCTTCTTCTGATTTATCCCCGTTTAACGCTCATATTACTTTGAATGGTGTCAATTACAAAACCTAGAAGAACAAGGTTCCTCGGGCATAACAGGGCCTTACCAGACCTGTAAAACGGGAACCACGTCTGATCATAACGTCATTCTCTGCTCTGCTAGGCTTAAGTGTAATTACCTGTCATCAAACGCCAAGCTTAGCTCAGTCTCACTTAATCTCCCTCTAATACTCATAAACGCTGCTCTAGTTTTTGATGGAAAGGCTGAAATTATGCGTTGTGATGGTTTTTTTTTTAGGTTAGGAAACAGTTTGTAGCTTAAAAAGTTTTTATGCATGTGCCAATTCAGTGCTTGCAAAATGGAGTTACAACATGAGGCAGTAAGTGTCTGTATCAATCCACTTTTCTTATCAGATCAATATGTGCTACATTACACCCTGCTTACATCATAACTATCCGCTTATCTCTTGCTTATTACAAGTCTATCTTAGCATTTAGCTGTCAAACTTGGCTGCGTTTCATTTGACTTATAGGCTAACTCTGTGCAAGTACAAATCATGCGTCAATGAGAAAGACTTTGTGCCTAGGGACAAAAGGTGTCATCGTAGGGTCACCGTTGGACAGATAGCAAAGCTGTTAGCGAAGCTATTTACTACATTTCTAAGTAGCAAAGTGGTAACAGTTTTTAAATCAAGCTTTTCAGCAGTGAAGCTATTTTATAAAGATAGTGTTGACAGTGTTACACTGTCCCTGAGAAAATTTCAGAAATTAAGTTTCAATTATTTCAATTATGATATTAGAATATCATATATTATATGATACTATTGATAGTATCAAGTATCGGTAGTAGACAAGCATCCTGTATTTTTAGAACTATCATGCCTGATTCACAAATGAATCACTGAGCAAAAACAATGGTTCACTATTCAGACAACCTACTTATACACTGAATCGTTTGGATTTCTTACCCAATAAAATATTAATTTTAATGTAATATGAAGTAATACATAGCAGCTGAAATTGTCATAGGCCTACAGCAAGCATTGTAACTAGCTACTTCTGAAAGCAAAAAATAAAACTAAATTTTTTTTTTATTTTTTTTTTTATCTAAAAACAAATATTGTATAAAAAAAGTGCTTAAATTAAAATAATATTATAAAGGGTCAGGTGACAAAAAAAAAATTTGTCCTAACCCTATCCCTAAACATAACCCGACCCATAACGTATTCCTAAATTCAGAGAGATGACAAGTAAATAATACTGTAGCAGCGCCTAACCCTGGTTGTAAGCCAAAACTTGACAAACTGTAAACTTGTCCCTCAACTCTGATTGGTTGATTGGAATGTTGTTCCATGATCAACAAAGTTGTTGATCCAGGAACATGTTGCATTTGGTTCATCGCTTTGCAAGCAGTCTGCTTCTTCAGGATATGCAAAACTTCTCCAGGTTTTCCCTTTTGCAACTCTCTCCATCAATTTTGCTTTAACATTTCTTCACACACCAGTAAAAAAAAGAAAGAAAAGAAAGTACACTCAACTACCGTTGGCCTGATTCCTGCCCCCCCCGCAGTACAGCGAGTACAGCTCATGGAAGAAACAACAATATCTGGCGCCCACCAATCCCGCTCTAGTTAGCTGGACGTGATGCTAACAGTAGGTGAAATGTGTCTAAGCGCTCCCAGCCGACTACTGTTTACTAGGCAGGAAATGGGAGATATGGGGTGAAAAGAATGGAGAAATGGTCCAGCGGCCTCCTGCTGACATGGCCAATGCTAGTGGGCATTATGATCACGCCGGTGTGGAATTCACACTCTGGGCTTTATTGCGCTTGGACTTGGACAACAACAGTATAACACCTCGACAGAAACTCTCAACTCTCATTTTTGTTTTAAATCATTCCGAACTCAACATAACGTGCGCACTCACACGTGCACACTATAGTTCATGCACACTGTTAAGGTCAGTTCTGTGGGTACGGGCTGCTTTGGTTGGATTGGCGGTTTGCCTGAGCGCTGGTCCCTGTTTGCTGCTGATGGCTGCAGTTTTCCTTGCGCTCTTTGTTTTCTTTAGCACTGTGTCACTCGCTGTACAAACAACACTAAAACGGCCCACTTTAATTACTCTTCATTTCCTCTGCTGCACCCACAAAACAGATGATTATCCCAATTTATGAGAACTCACACTGAAACTTGTACACGCGAGGACCTCCAATAGGCTTTCCATAGGACAGAAAAAAAATCACAAAGGAGATTCTAAATGCTTTCTCCTAGACTGCAATGTGACTAAATAGAGATCAAATTGAGACTTTTGCACCTCGGCTTTTTTTCCCTTCTGAAAACCCGTGAAATGTTAGCTTGTTCATGAGTCTTTTATTTCTCCTGAGGAATTTTAAGACAAAGACAAAGATGATCTATAACTACTTTGGCTCCTGAGCTATAAAAGAGCAACTTTTGAGAAACAAATTGCTCCATTCGGTTTGGTTTCATCTTAACAACACCAGCACCACCCAAACAATAAATCAGAGGTAATTAACAAACCGAGGTCTAGATCTAGACCCAAGATAAGTTTCACCGGGACCACAAATCATTCCTAGCAAATTAATGTAATTATAGATTGCAGTTGAATGTCTGTGTGGAGAAAAATGCTAAGGCAACACAAAAGCTGAATCAATATATAAAGATAAAGGTTTTTTTGTAGTAAAGTATTATACATGAATCACACCTTTCTTTCTTTCTTATACCCCTAAAAATCTATATTTTTATTATTATTATTATTATTTATTATTTATGTTGAAAAATAACTAATAATAATAATAATAATTATAATAATAATAATAATCAAAAATAATATACATTTATTGTAATCATTCAATTAATCTTAACAGTTTTGGTATTTATAATTGTATTATACATTTTAAATAGTAATAATAATAGTAATAATAGTAATAATAATAATAATAATAATAATAATATCAAAAATAATATACATTTATTGTAATCATTCAATTAAGCTTAACATTAGTTATAGCTATAATAATAATAATAATAATAATAATAATAAACAATATTATTGTAATTAATTGAACATGTTTTGAACATTAATTGAACATGTATACTAATAATAATAATAATAATAATAATAATAATAATAATAATAATAATAATAAATTTATTTAACATTAAAATTGACACCTAATATTAAACGCTTAATTAATTAATTACAATTAAATTCTGAACCAACTAAATTCAGACGTAGATTTAACACACGTGTATATCTGGCCACTGAACGAGTAAGTCCACACTGAATGAGATGGTGGCAGCACTGGGTGAATCTAGCTGAAATGCTTCTAACAGATGTTTTTAAATTGTCAGCGAGGCCAGCCACAGATGGTTTGGGCTTACGGGCAGACATTAAAAAGAGCAATTTTTTTTCCTAGGGAATGCTCAGTTTTCCGTCTGTTGGCTCGCTGCTTCGGTACAGGCACAGACGTGTAATGGGTCTCTGTGCGCTGGCACATCACGCGTGGTGATCAGCTCACTTATAGCAGTGGCCCTCACGCTTTCTTGCCTTCAGTTTTTTCCGAGAAGCGGTTAACCCCAATCACTTGGCCCTGAAGTCTCTCTTCCTTGGAGCAGCTTGGATGCAGACCTTCGAGGCCTCATGTGCACTTTTCTGTGCTCGGCTAGTTAACAAAAGTGCTTTATTGCTCTAACATTTCTAAAACCTCCATGTTATTTTGCTAATGCAAATGCTCCGCTCTCCATGTTCTAAAGAGCAGCATGTATTTTGTCACAATCAAGGTTGTTTTAAAGAGAAGCAAAAATACACTGCAACAAGTTAGATTGTAGGCCAGCGATAGGTTAATATTCAATGATATGAAAATCAAATAAACAATATCGCACTTAAAAGTACCTATTTTGTCCTTCTCAACAGGACTAATCGTATTTGTACTAGTATTTAACCACTGGATTTATTTGCATTTACCAGTTTGCTTTCTAAGGTTTTTCTCACAGTCAAAACTCTTCCCATTTACACAGAATAGCTGAAGAACAAAGTCAAACTTTATGGTAGGCTATGCTGATTTTTGTTATGGGACCAAAGACCGTCTGGCAGTCAGAATTGAAAACTGATGTCACAGTGAAAGGCTTCTTTGTCTGAAAGTTGCCGACGTAGGAGCCCGGACACGGAGTTTGGTCTGAGAGCATGTGTGTGTGACGCAACAGCTGAAATTGAATGTCTAGCCATAGCAGATGTCAGGAGTAAAACGAAGGCAGGCCAGCCATAAATCCAACAAATTACAGTCTACTAGTATATTACAGCAAGTCAGCGGTACTGCCGTGGTCTCCACACCAGCAGCAATACAGATTTTTGTTTTTTTAAATTGGTCCCATAACCCATTTAGCCTTTAATGAATGGACAAAAAGTACAACTATACATGTTATAATGCCAACTAGCACACATAAGTATTGTTTCTGTGCCAGAAATGTTATGTAATACAATTGAATATAAACATCCAGAGAAATCTGAAATCATGTCTAGATTTGGTTGGAGTAACACAGGCTGTGACTTTTTACTGCATTTTCAAGTTAGAAATCTTATGGCTATACTGAATGTGTATCATTAGTCATATGATTAGGTCCCTCCCTCATCATGTGTCTTTTAAAAGACATGAAAAGATCAATATCCAGATCTTGTGGTACTGCAAAAACACAAGTATCATTAAGTGCAGGCCAATGTATGCTGGTAACAGACAACTGCAAATGAACCAAAAGGCACTGATGGGAGAGAAAAGAGAGTCAAGGGTTCTTGGAGTACTATCTAAATGTTCAGCCTTAATGAGAAAAACATGATGTGCGAAGAACATGGTGGCTTACTGTAATTAACCAATTATAAAATTACTTAACACTAGTTAACCGCATCAGAAAGCTCTAAGAACATTTTTCAGTTTCATCATCACTATAAATGCTCTCTCAAAACACTTAATTTATCTATCTTCAGGACATCTCTGGGCCAATTTACAATTTTCACACAACAGTTTTTTCTGTAAATACATGTCTTATAACAGAAACATAATGCTGAAATGCTAGAGTCCTTGGGAAAATGTATAGATACTGTATATATAGGCCACACACACACACACACAATACTGATCATTACAAAACATTACAAAATGGCTGGTAGTTGATTTTTTACAGTTTACGAGTATGGAAAAGTTTACAAAGTGTGAGGGAACTTTGACTAGCGTATTATGGGAGGTCTACATTTGCTAAACCTAACTTTCATATATTTACATATAAGTTCTGGTCTGGCTAATTGTTTAACTAGCAAAGCCATGTGATTCAAACAAAAGAGCTAGTGAAGCTCAACCAGCATGGTGATAACGGTTTACAAAAGTGGTTTATCTCACAGGTTATGGTAGTTAATCTGCCCTGAAGAGAAAAAAACCTGTTTGTCGGTTTTATATGCGTTGAAATATATTACATTAAAAAACTATCATGTAGGCCTACATGAAAACATGTTCAACTCTCTTCATCTGGATGACGTGCACAAAACAAAGAAAGAGGTAAATGGAAGGAGCTGGTGACAGTTGAATTAAACTGTAAAAAACTAGAATACCTTAGTAGTAGTTACACATGTAGTCGAAAATATTCAGCCAGTTTGAATTTAATTATTGACTATTCACTATAAAGCAGTGACAACAACAGCAACAACAACACAAAGTCCGGACACAGCAAACAATAATCATATAACAGTAACCGCATAATTAATCGTTATTGCATACTGAGAACATTCAAAACCCTTAACAAATCAGCCACATTCTCCAATGTGATATTGTTCAGACAACAACATTTGAAGGCATATTGTAATACACCTGTCTTAGTGATTTAAAAAGGCCTTTTGATGCAATTACATTTTTAGAGAGTGGCCAGCTGTCAACAATGAGAAGCCTGAATGACAGGTACCAATCTAATTACCCACTATGAATTGAATTATTTCAACCAAAACAACATCTGCTCAGTTCATATAAAGTATCAGGTGAAACATCCATCCAACAGTAGACGACTACAGCTGCGACTGACTGACACATAGTATGTTAATCAGCCTGGATACACTTAGACATGTTTGATTAAGAGTCCATTATCAGAGTCCGACCTGGAATTTAGATGGTTGGTTTGAAGGAGTGGAAACGGGGTTACATAAGAAGACGACCAAAAGAGATGAAGTGAAGGGGAAAACAACATGGCACTCTCATCAGCTGTGAAATCCGAGATCAGAGCATCAAAAAGCATCATTACCTTGAAGAACAGTGATGAATGGGGAGTGAGATTCATTGGCTTCGCTAATACAGCCTTACATACAAAACGCAGTGCTTCACTGATGGTAACAGACTGTAAAGGCATTAAGGTTATGTTAAAATATTGTTTCCTGGAGATTAGACCTAGTCTAGACTGGCGCTGTTTTTTTTTTTTTTTTGAGTGTACCAGCACGAGCGATGTATTTTTAAGAACGTTTAATTGTCAAAAGCACAGAGACCGCTGCGTTCAACCTCATTCTATGGAAAAGTGTTGATGGAAAGTACAACTCATTCAGATGGTTCATGATGCACATGAACTGATTCAAAAATGTAAGTGACAGTAAAAATTGAGTGCCATTTTGGTTTTTAGTTTATATTTCTTATAGTTAATGTTATCACCCCATTTAAAATGTATTCAGATGGTTATATATTAACGCATTTATCTATTTTTAGCTGGTGGCTTATAGTGTTGCTAACTACAGTTTCAAAGTGAAGCTTGACTATAGTTTACCGGATTTAAATGAAAAGTAAGTTATAGCTTACAAAGCTACATTTCCAAACAGTGATCTGATCAAAGATGAACCAGTTAAGATGAAAGAACTTAAATTTGGGGTCTCCAGGTTAACCCATCATCTGGTCATAATGGTCAGAGGTCAATGCAGAAAGTGCCATGTTTGCACCTTTAAACCTGCTGCTGAAATGGCCACACACCTGACCGCTTCATTCACAGCTCAGCCTCTGACCTCTGGTTACCGTTTCTGAAAGCATAAAAGAGTCACACCTGCCCCAGTTTCAAGGCCATGCGCCCACCCGCATGAGCTCATACACACACACACACACACACACACACACACACACACACACACACACACACACACACACACACACACACAAACAAACAATCTCTGTCATCAGTATCATTGTGTGAGTAAGCGTGTAAAACATTAAGGTGAAACCAGAAAAATCTCTGACTGCCCATTTGGGCACACACATTTAATAGCAATCTGTCAGGAATATTTTAACAGTCTCTGTTAAATATTTACTTGAAACTTCCCACCTAAAAACTTTTAGCCGGGAGCCCCTCAGGCTAAGACAGCGAGCTTGCCCATGCTAACATGGCAGAAGTCTTAAAATGGCATTTTTAAGTCCACACACACACACACACACACACACACACGAATATCTACTTACAGTTGTCTGGTTTGCTGACATGTTCAGTTGATGCAGGCAGAGTGCCTGCTATGAAAAAAAGGAGAATCCTTTTTTATATTTTCACACTTTGGATCCAGAGAATATGATTCCTCTCACTAATATGACATTTATTTTTCACAAAGGCAGCATATGTACATTTTCTCCCCAACCACAACGCGAGCGGCCCAGACATTACGCAAGTGTGTGCCTTGAAACCAAAAGAAGCTATGTTGTAAATCAGCCAAGATGTCAGTCAGTCATTTGGAAAAGTTTACAAAATGTGAGGGAACGCTCCAATAGTATTCATAGTATAAGAGATTTACATGCTAACAACTTATATTTACAGATAAGTACTGGTCTGGCTGAGCGGCTAACTAGCATAGCCATGCGCAATTCACCAACAAAAGATCTAGTGAAACTCGACAGCATGATCTTTCTGTAGATAACAGTTTACAGAAGTGATTTATCCCACGTGTTATGATGGTTAAGATGCCTGAAGAGAAAACCAGCACATTAACATCTCACGCTAAGCGCTAATGACCAGTATTATTGCAGAATGAAGGTATTTACAACTAATGACAGGGGTCAAAGCGGTTTAAGTAAAGTCTAATGCTTTTATTCTTGAACAATAGTAAAAAACTGAGCTTAATCTTTCAAATTTGCAATCTGAAACGGCTTGATTTTATTAGGATCTTGTAAGGAGAGACAACAGTTTAACGTTAGCTCTTTGAAGATTATATTACAGAGGGGGATAGATGTTCAAAGCGAGAAGAAAAGCCATGGTTTGATCGTACCATATGTCTGCTTTTACGAGAAGGTTTCGAATTGATCTCAGGGTGCATGCATGCTAATGCTAAAGGGCTAACACATGGAGAAAGCAGGTTTACAAGGGTCATGTCCCCAAGGTATGTTCTAGGTGACCTCTGGGCCATTGTGAGACTTCAGAAATTAAAAGAATGTGGGGTGGTGTCCTAAAGCGTGACGGGATGGCTAGTGATGGGCCCAGCAGCTGTGTCAAGCAACCGTTCGGCTGTTTGTCAATGCATATCAGACTAGGCGCATACCAATTCGCATACTTGCGCACTATTCTACGTAGCAAGTGTGTTCACACTGAAAATTTCAAAAAGAAAGTGCACTTTAAATACCCAAATGATACACTTAATTATGAAAAAAATTACTGTCATAGCTTAATTACAAAGCAGAAAGGGAGGGGCTGGAATGGTCAAATAACCTTATAGAATTCATACACTACACAGTTGAGTACACAATGCATAGCATGAGTGCATAGTGTATAGTGCATCACAACTAATGATTCAAAGCCAAACAATAAAACAAAAACTTCAGCAGTACAAAAGTGCAGACAGGTTAAACTGATACAGGATTTGTTATATTGGTGAGGACAGATGAAGTATGGGAGGTGTAAGGTCCTCTCTGGGTCAGTTTTGAGACAGAACAGATCCACAAAGCCTTAAAAGAGCACTGAATATTGCACTAAAAGCCATTCCAAGACCCACGATGCAAACAAAAGTACAGACAAATGACTCATGACTCCATTAATGTGAATGCAGCACTTAAATAAGAGGCATACGCTGCAAACACGTGCCTTCTGAGTCTAACAAACCTGGACAGCACAGACATACACTCATAAAGCAGCCAAAGGACAAAAATGCTTTATTCACCCCATAGTTGATTGTTTGATTTAGCTGACTTAAACTGAGCCAGAGAAAGAAGGTGAGCTGTGAGGAGAAGAATGGATGCAATGAAATCTGGAATTACCATCTCTGAATACATTAAGTGCAGCATTGGCTTATGCACATAAACATTAAAATACATGCACATGTACACTCTGCTACACTATCATGCTGGCCTATTAGATCATATATAAAAAGCGTGCTGCAGTCCAGACTGAGAGCGCGGCATGGCCTTTCTCAGGTGGACTTATTTCTTGCCAGCTTGGCATCAAACAGCGTTTTATAGAAATCTCTTATCTCAGTGCTAATCCAACTTTTAAACAACCCTGTGCCATGCACACAGCACGACATTGATTCAAGCCGATTTGGTTTATGCTAAATCAACTTGTTGGTGTGCATGTTTTGGCAGGCATGCATGCATGAAGTCCAGTATAATACAAACATTGAGAGATAGCTCTCTCTATCCCTATCTCTGACTGTATTTTTAAATCATAAACAGTTTCTTGTGGATGCCAAAGGGTTTATTTATTTTCTAATTATTTGTTTAAATCTCCACAACAACATAAAACTTTATAGGGTGATGTCTGGGGGTCTGGTAATATTTACCTTGAGATGAATTGGTACCGTGTTCATGCCAAACTTCATCAGTACGCTGATGCAGCAGCCAACAAGTCTACAAAGTGTCATTTCCACATAGACAGCACAACACCTGATTCAGATTAGCATGACTCTGCTAATCAGTAGGCCAAGAAAAAAAAAAAAAACTACAGCTATGTTCAGAATTGCTATCTTACTACTTACTGTCCATTAAAATAAACTGAAATTAAGAAAAACACACTATTGCTGTGTACTATGTACTTTAAAATGTTTTTTTTTTTTTACAGCACTTTTTTTTGTCAGCATCAGCTGTTATATGTGCTTTAGAAATGTAAAAAAATTTGCTTAAATCACCTCTTAGAGTTTAGAGGTAATTTATAACACATTCGTTTTTGATCACATGATAGCCTACTATCGCCAAATGTCAAACAAACAAAAATAATTTTTGAACTTATTTTGTAACAGGTAGCAAAAACATATTGTTGAACACTTTGTCTCACCTCCGCCTCAATTTATTGCTAAAAAAGAACGGGTGAACTCGAAAAGCCAGATCTGGAGGACATGGCTTGGGGCGAGAACGCAATCTCAAACCTTAAAACTACTCAACCTGCTGACACACCTTGTCATTACTGCGGAGGCCAAACGACTAGTCGGTTTGGCGGAGTGAGAAGAAGCTACCTGGAGCACACAGTGTTCTTGTTTTGTCTTTCGGCATGCGATCCACAATAAAAAAGTCTACAGTGGAGCCTGTGGCAAATATGACCTCGAAACTGCTTATGCAACCAAATAGCTGTGCTCTGCAGTGGCATCAGAGTGCTAATAGACTCCGCTATCATTCCTCTGCCATCACACAAACATTTGCCTTCAAGCATCCATACTTAAGCAGTTCAAATTACTGCATATGTTTTTAGAAAGCCTGAATCCTTGTTTACATTTGAATGTGTGCTAATTTACCTTGCGTGCATGGAGAACTAAATGTAAAACATGTAAGTGGTTAGGCATGCCTTTGTAGATGGTACTTGCGTTGCCTTTTCATGCCTCAAGAAAAGAAATCCCCCAAAATATGTTGACTACAAAGCAAGCTTGTAATTGAGGGTTGATGCAAAAATGATAGACTGAGATTTAGGCCACAAAGAAAACAAGAACACAGACAAAAGCCAGCGAGTTATACACAGTGAAAAACAACTGGTGTGCAACACACAAAGAATGATATTATAATGAAGTACATTTAATTTAGATCAAATAAGAATGTGCAGTCAGGTGATTGCTGCCCTCAAATTATTTTAACCAGTGTAATTCATTTTCAGTGAAAGATCAAAAGAGAAATCATGCATGTGTCTATGTGAGGCCTTTGTTCTCAGTATGACATGTGCTGTGACCCCTGAAGCCATGAGGAAACGCTTAATCAGATTTACGCTATGGAGCCACAGTATTTTTCTTCAAAAGGCACTGGCCACATTATAACCAACGTGTGTGATGTCAAATAACCATATCAGAAAAAAAGATCATATGGGGCTATCAGTTGATTAAGGATATGAAAAATTCATTATTGGCTTCATAAATAAATATAGTGTTCATTTTAAAATGTGAATCACTGGTACACAATCCATAAAATTAGCCATTGAAATGAATGGTAAAAAAATTACATTCAAATTAAATAAAATGGCTTAAGAAGTTAAAATATTGCTCAATGTAATATGTGAATCACTGGTGTTCAATCCATAAAACCAGTCATTGAAATGTGAGGTAAAAAACATTAAAATAAAATAAAATAATAAAATAAAATAATTGTCTTTACAAGTCAATATGTTGTTCATTTTAAAAATGTGAATCAGTGGTATACAATCCATAAAACCAGCCATTGAAATGAATGGTAAAATAAAAAATGAATGGCTTTAGAAATCAATATTATCGTTAAAATCAGCCAAGCAACTGCCACTGAAATGAATGGAAATGCTAATGAATAAAATTAAATAATAAAATTAATATATATGTTTTTATATAATATATATATAGTGACAGAGAGGAGCTAATATAGAAAGTTGCTGAGGCCTCTAAGTTGTGTATTGCCTAAATATCCAATAGGGAGTCCCTTTAAAAAAAGAAAAGAAAAGAAAATCACATGCACATGCACAGATGGTACGATCATTTAGAGGGAGAAGGGGAAACAAAGACAGATGACGTGTATATGTGTAGTCTATCCTACGCTGCTTCTACTCTCAGCTGGACAAAAAACAAAACACATATTTCTGACTAGACATACAGTATACAATGACTTTGAATGAGTCTTGTCTACTGTCTCAACTCTGAACAGTTCTGTAGACAGTGCATTAAAAACAGACGAGTGGCCTAGTGGTTAAAGTTTGATTTTAGATAGGGGCAAGACAAACTCCAGGTGAAGTACTTAACCCCGTGTTGCTCCAGGCGGGCTGTGTCTGCAATTACTGACTTGTAAGTCACTTCATGCTACATGACAACCAAGATAAAAAAAGATTCAGGCCCTTTTCTGTCCTAGCCCTTTGGCTTTCTACAAACATGACATGTGATTTACTCCAATATGAAGATTCTGAGTAGTTTTTCATAATAAAATACAGTGATAGAATAGTAAGTAACATCACCAGATCATGTAAATGTTTCACGGGCACAAAACGATGCATCACAACTATAAGTTTGTCTTAAGCAAGACTGCAGCGTACAGTTTTCCAGCTGAGCTTGTCTTTCATGGCTGCGCTTCGTACACACACATCTGTTTCTCATTGAGACGGAATTCCTGAGTGGATCTGAGGTGATTTGTGCCTGGGAGACACTAAAGACAAGAAGCGGACCGTCTCAGAACCAGAATCTGCTTCCTTCCAACTTTGGGTTACAATCTTTTTCTTCAAGTACGTTTGTTTTTACAACTTTCTGAAGCCAGTCTCTGGCAGAACAGCAGACCTTTGTTCCAGCACAAAAGCTGCTCACTTGTGTAATCAGGCATGTGCTATTTTTCTTGAATGACAAGGTTCAGTGTCAACATGCAGTAGCACAGCAGCAACCAGCAGAAGTCATAATACTAATGAACGGTCTCCTTTCAATTATGGGATGCTCAGGGGTCAATAGTCAGTGAGACATTCACCAGAGTGTGATCAGGTGCTTTTAATCAGAAAGAAGCATACTTTCAGTCACAAAGAAGCAAGACTGTCTAGAAACAAAGAGAAACAGACTAATGGCTCATATATAAAAACTGCAGAGCCCCCTTGTTGCAATAAAGAGAAATGCAACTGAGAAATAAGTGAAAACATGAAGTTTTTAGCCAAAATTAGATGTTAAAATATGATTAATACAATATCCTTGTCAGTTCTGTTGTTTTCTTAATGAGGAAGAATGATTATGTTATTTCGGAAAGAAATTAATAGAAAGTTCAAAAGAACAGCATTTATTTGAAATAGAAATCTTTTGTAGCATTATAAATGTTTTTTTTTTACTGTCACTTTTGATCAATTTAATACAATATCGCTTAATAAAAGTATTAATTTCTTTCAAAAACAAAACATGATCCCCGAACCCAAACAGTATAGTGTACATGCAGCAATTTATCTGCATATGCAATTCATAAATAGGCCTGTGAAGTAATTATAGATATTCATGAGGGAAATTATAAGATATTAAAACAATATCCTTGTTTGTTGTTTTCTCAATGAGGAAGAATTATAATTGTTTTATGGCTTATTACTGAATATCTTGATGGAAGACAACAGGATGTAATAAAAAAAAACTTTCTGTAAATATTTACTTCACAACTTAAATAATAATAACCAGCAACAGTATTAAAACCTTATAGCACCAAATATTTTAAGCTTGTGTATTCATGTCGTGGAATAACCCATCAAAAAAAACCAAGGAACGTTGGCATATCCAAATTTAGGTTATCTAGTACAGGACATCCATGAATTTCAAACAATTAAGACTGGTGAAGATAAATCAACAATCCTTTAAAGGCTGTTTTAAGATGAGAGTCGGATAAGAAGAAAAAAGAGCAGCATTCTTTTAATAGCAGCTGTCCTGTTTCTGTAAGCTTAATATCAGAAAAGGGTAAGCACTCTAATAACAACATTCCTGCCGTGCCTCCATCCCGCTCTGCTTCAGGTCAGATCTAGTGCTCACGGGCTCGGGAAGAGGAACTCAGTGCTTGGACCTTGATCTATTTCTGGTCTGGCTGCTATTTATAGAACATTCGGTACTTTATAAGAGGAGGCCGGAGGAGGAACGTGGGATGTGAAGGGATCAGATGGATAAAGAGAACTTGGGAGAACTGTGGGTCAAACTCACAAAACTAATCCTGACACCCTTTAAATGAATTAAGGGAAGGAGCAGCTGAGCGAGAAATCAATGGAACAAATCACCGAATCGCTTTGGCTAAAAATAAAACTGTTTGGTAATGATAAATTGAAACTTAATAACAGTTTTCTCTCTTATAGTGACAACATGAAATCTGTCTTTTTCGTGTATATTTTATATACATGCAATACTGTTCAAAAGTTTGGGTCAGTAAGATTTTATTTAATGTTTTTGAAAGAAGTCTCTTATGCTCACGAAGGATGCATTTATTTAATAAAAAATACAGTAAAACAGTAATATTGTGACATACTGTATAATTGTTTCTATATTAATATATTTTAAAATGTAATTGATTGCAAAGGTGAATTTTCAGCATCATCACTTCAGTCTTCAGTGTCACATGATCCTTCTAATATGCTGGTTTGCTGCTCAAGAAACATTTCTATTATCATCAATGTTCAAAAACAGTTGAGCTGCCTAATATTTTTGTTTTCAGGATTCTCTGATGAATAGAAAGTTCAAAAGAACATCATTTATTTGAAATATATATCTTCTGTACCATTATAAATGTCTTTACTGTCACTTTTTATCAATTTAATGCATCCTTGCTGAATTGAAGTATTAATTTCTTTCAAAAATAAGCTTCTATGAAAATATTACTTTACCTCTGAAATATATTTAATTTCTTTGTGAGGTATCCTAATTCAGGAAAAATACAATTAATAACTAAAAAAAATTACATTTCATGATCCATTCAAATCCTGATGGATCATATCAAGTCCAGCCTAATGGAATATTCTGATTAATTACATTTTTTTTACATTATGGCACTTCAATAAAAGTCGTTTCATGTTCTCTTTAATATCTTTTCCTCACTTCAGACAAAATCTGACCTGTAAGAACACCAATTAAGAATATATACAGATTATAGCAAATCCTTTAGAGGGAATTTGAAATATAATTTTCGGTGTACTAATACAACGGTACTAAAATACAACACGACTTAAACTGGTTTCTGTCAGTGTCAGCGTGGCGCCACTATAACGGAACACAGACAACGAATGTGGCAGAGCGGTGGTATAACTCAAGCTGCTCATGTCATAATATGAATGCCCATGCTTCCCTCAGGCCTGTGCAGGAACACTTTGTTCAAGCCGTTGTGTTCCCCTATGAATCTCTAAAAAGATCATGAGGATGTTCACACGCTACTATCCAGCAATCCAGCAAAGCATAGTGACTAAATATGCTGCTGTTTCCCTGGACTTCATTTAATGGCCAGAGGAGTTCCTGAATGTAGACAGCTGCCAGATTAAGTGTTTCCTCTTTTTCTGTGTCTCCGTCTCCCGCTCTTTCTCTATGGCAATATCTTGCATGCATTTAATGGTTTACATCAGTCCTAAATTGACCTCACACACAATAAGACAACATATTTTACAGCCAAGGCCAGAGTGTTGTGATGAGAAGTGCTATAATAAAGTGCTCCGTATTTACTGTAATCCGCTGTGCTTCTGTTCATTAAAAAGGACAGTCCACCAAAAACTGAAAATTCTGTCATCATTTACTCCCTAAAAAGATATTGTTTAAAATTTGTTTTTATCTCTCCATATAATGAAAGTCAATAGGGACCAAAGGTTATTTTGTGCCCCATTGACTCTCATTGTATGGACAAAAACATTAAGAAAAAAAGAAAAGAAAATGACTTTATTTCTTTATGTTATACAGGTTTGGAACGAGTTAATAATGACAGAATTTTATTTTTGAGTGAACTATTCTTTTAAAGGTGAAGTGTGTCATTTATGTGCCAATAGTTGCACCGTACAAAATTGTAAGAATAATTGTAAGACTTTTCTTCCCTATTGTGATGTGAAATGGCTTCACAAACAAGAAAAAATGCAGAGCAGGCCTTGAATTTATCCATCGGGATTTGATTGGATCGTTGGATGGTTGTGGTTTGCTATTGGTCGATCTCATGTGAGTGACAGGTTACACACTTCACCTTTAATGCTCGACAGTACTGATATAACTCATATTTGTTGTTGGAGAGTTCTTAATGTTTCAAGTTTTTGTACATTTGAGGTAAAAAGTCCATCTTTCCACTGCATCTGCGGACCTCTACGGAAGGAGCTCATTGGTATAAGAGATAACGGATAATACGGTTGGGAATATCCAGTTTGGTCACCACGTCCACAGCTTTGGTGCCCAGGACGGTCCTCAGGGTGATACGGCTCAGCTGCTGCAGGGAAAGAGGGTTACCTGCAAAAACACACAATGCAATGCAACATTTAACACTTACATCAATAACATTTCAACGCAATACCAGAGAATGTCTAATAAGGGGAGAAGTTCCACTCTCAGTAAACTTCCGGCTTCTGAACTGGTTGCAGTTCCACTCTGATTCCATAAGAGGGTGCTCACAGGACGAGTGCAGAATGAATGGAGGTCTATGGCGCTATACCCCTCAAAATCCACTTTTCTCAGGATATCATTTTTTGTCTAGTAATTTGAATGTTGTATTCGAAAGGAGATGCAAAGAAATTACACATTGCTGGGTGTTAGATTTTTTAGAGTCACTTATTTGCTTTAAAAAGTCTTTTAAAATGTCAATGACGTCATACACATCGTACGACCAGAGATACTGCTTTACGGCAATCCTTCAGTCACTCTGGTGCGTTCGCGCTCTGCACTTTCTTTTCTCTCGAGGCATCGACAACACAGCTGACACAGGTAAACACACGTGCTAGACGAGTTTTTGTTTTGTTTGTTTCTGGTCCCGCTTCGGATGCCACGATGCCATCAAGTGGTATCTCTGGTCGTAATCAGTCCTTCACTGACCAATCAGCGTTCATTAGCAGAATGCTAGCGTGTTATGGGCAACAACAACTCAACCTGTAAGAAATCGAAAGGACATAAGTACTCGTTCATTCAACTTTTGACCTATAACCCATGTTGAACTTGCAAAACCTACAATCAAATCTGAGATTTCTCAACGGCAATCGGGTGAAAGAGACAAATTTAGCCGTCCAGCTCCATAGACTCCCATTCATTTTGCACTCATGGGCGATTGCCCCCAGTGGAACTCTGGTGGAACTACAACCAAAATTCAGTACAATAGGACTTAATAGGGAGTGGCCAGGCTCTCTGTAGACGGGCTCTGGCAATACCATTCATTTACACATGAAGAAGGTTTCGAACATCATGAGCGTGAGTAAATAATGATAGACCCTTTTAGGGTGAATATAATATTGGGTGGCAACCCTTTCACAACCACATAACATCCCCTGTATGTTGACATTGCCCTCCATAGAAACCAAACAAAAACAGACAGATGAAAGAGAGCATTCTAGAAGATAAAACCTTGCTTGATAACATTCAAAATCAGGACCTCCTGTCATATCATTTCTGAATGTTTGCATTCTCAAATTCTTTTATTTCAGTCTCTAAGTGGCCAGGAAAATATTTATATGCTCCTAGGCCACGGATTCTCATTAATGTGGTTTACATTCTGAAGAGGGGCAATGGCATGTCGTGTATGGACGGAGTTGCGGATGAACCTTGCGGATGAGACTAATGATGGATTCCAGGCCAACACCAGAATCCAACTTTTAATCTCATCATCATAAACTTCATGTATTTGTTTACATCACACACCAAAAACATCCTGAGCAGCACCTAGGCAGCAGACCTGGCAGTGGATCACTGGATCCACAACACTTAACATTAACATAACAGATTTTATTTTTAGGCACATTTTAAAGATCATTGAAAGCATAGTGAACATACCAAACTAATAAACTTTGAATTGATTCCTCATGCAACACAAAGGCAGTTTTTGCTTTTATATTAAGCCATGAGCACCATCTGCTGGTCACTTTCACTACTGGTTTTATTTTGCCTTTAAAAAAAAATCACATCTACTATATAATAACATATATATAGTGACCAGAATAGAGCAGAATATTACATTTTATGTCAAAACATTTTGTTTTTTTATTTGTAAATTTATACATTTTAAGTTTTATTTCCATATTTATTCTTTTTTTTTTTCAATCCTGTATATTCAGTCAGCCTGTCTTATAAAGTAATGAATGTAAACCATATAACATATCCTACAACAAATGTAATCCATTTCAAAATGCAATTTGAAGTGCCCCTATTATGCTTTTTCAGATATTACCTTTCATGTAATGTGTAATATAGCTGTTTGTGAAAGTAAAAGGTCTGCAGAAGTTTCAAATGGAGTTAAAATAGTCTCCCAGATGGAGACAATTTAAATGGTAAATGGAGTTATTGTCTCCCAAAAGAAAGAACCTATTCTGAACTGCCAGTCTTACTTACTGCTTGAACCCAAGTATGTTTGCAACAAATTTGCATAATGCCAGGGTATGGTCTTTATTGGCTGCCCATGAACAAGGATGCCATTGTTACTGTTTGTATCACAGCTTCAGGGGCTTAAAATCAGATACGGTAATGGGTGTTTCGTTTCTGACACATGCTGTAGGTGGTCAACCAATCACAACAGACCTGAACCTTCAAAATAGCATACAATAGCTGTTTTGATTTGAACTCACTCTCATAAAGCTGAAGGCACTGCGCTGAGGGCGTATCTGGGCTTGTGTAGTCGACTGGCTTCCTATCATATTTGTCTCTGGCATAAATGTTGGCTCCGAACTCCACCAGCAGCTCAATCATGTCCACATTGTTGGACTTGGCGGCGTGATGCAGAGGCGTCTTGTGTAGCCTAGCGGCGTTCACTCGCACACCTGCACACAGGCATATCATACAGGACGGCTCTTCTGACTTTTTTCATAAAGATTTCAACACACCACACCACTGTTCATGAAAAGCCTCACTTTGGTGATGTCAGATTTAAACTACCTTCTATAGTAGCACATTCTTCAATGTTTGCACACATGACAGAGCTCTTCACAGTCTCACAGCTCATGGGATCTGGTTTTACCTGCATTCAGTAGCACCTTGACACACTCCAGGTGTTGCTTGGCACACGCCACATGTAGAGGAGTACCATAGTACAGGTCATAAGCCTCCAGACTGGCTCCTTTCGCAATCATTAACCTCACACAATCTGCATTACCTGCAAAATACAGAATATTCTTACGTTATATGATGCATAGACAATTATATCACTAAGAAAGTTTAGTTTATCAAAACAATTCTTCCTCTGTGAATGTATAAAATTATCTTAATGATTCTTTGATACTACATAAATAGTAAAAGGTCAATATAATATATCAAATTATATATAAGCAAATCATATATATTATATAATATATATGAGGGCATTATTTTGATGATATATATATATATATATATATATATATATATATATATATATATATCATCAAAAACATCACAATAATGCTGGAATAATTCACGTTTTAAAGTCTCTTAATACCAAGGCTGTATTTATTTGATCAAAAATATAGTAAAAACAGTAAGGTTGTGAAATATTTTTAGATTTTAAAACAACTGTTGTTTATATTGTATTTATATTTTAAAATATTTTTTAAATGTCATTTATTTCTCTGATGGCAAAGCTATCCTTCAGAAATCATTCTAACATGAGACTTTCAAAAACATTAAAAGTACAAATTATTCCAAACGTTTGACAGGTAGTGTTTAAAATGACTTTACACATTCTGTAATACTACAGAGATTATATATAAGGTCAATAAAATACAATTTAAAGTTAAAAATGTAAAAAAAAAAAAATAATAATAATAATATCGACTTACTCTATGAATTTGTGAAATTACCTGACAGATTCTGCAGTAATACTACAGAAAAAAAGTCAAAATCTAATATAAAAATGTTTTTGATAGTCAGAACTATACACTTTAAAATAAAATATAAATGAAATGAAATAAACTTTAAATACACTACAATTCACACCAAACCTCCCATGCAGGCCTCATGTAGAGGGGAGGTGGTACGTGAGGTAAGGGTGGGGTTGATTTTTGCTCCATACTCCAAAAGAAGCATCACACACTCGAAGTTCCCGATAGAGCAAGCATCACATAAAGGAGTGCTACCATCCACGTTCCTTGCATCAACCTGCAACACAACCCCAGACAGAGGAACCTTTCAGATGGCAGTACTTACAATACACCTGTTTGTCTCCCAGGCCTTCAATAAGAACTGTATGTGTGTGCCTGGTACCTGAGCCCCTGCATCCAGCAGCAATCTCACACACTGGGTCTGTCCTCGTGCAGCTGCCTCATGGAGGGGAGTGATGGAGTCCACAGCCACAATATTCACTGAAGCTCCACTCTGAATCAAACTCTGCAGCACTGACACCTGACCCTGATACGCAGCCTTATGAACCTCTGTCCTCTCTGCCCAGAAACCTATAGATCCACACACATGTATCAAATAAAGCTGTTACGAGTCAAGTCACTCAACAGATCTCTTCAACTCTCATATTCTATTGATGGATGATATATTGATATGGTACTAATTTCAGTTTATGTGCTAAAACTTAAATATTAAGCATTAATATGTTGGTCATATGGAGAAAAAACATGACAGGTGAACTGGTGTGACATGGCTCAATAATCAAGATATTCATTCCTTAAATTCTTACTAATATATATATATATATATATATATATATATATATATATATATATATATATATATATATATATATCTCAAGAATAACACTACGGTGTAAAATAAATATAATAATTGTCAACAGGACGACAGGCTGTATGGACATTGCGGCATACACGCTTTCCTTGTGGACTTACCGATGTCACCGAAAAAATATGGTCGTGCTGTCTCCACTTCCATCTCTGCTTTAGTACACTGGTGGACAGTAAAATTTAAACTTAACAGTTCGCTAGTCATCAAATTAAAGCAGGAATCATGCTGTTTAGAAATGCGGCACATACATCACGTGGTCTGTTCTGTTTTGGCACTTGCTGTGACGTTTTACTGTGAATGCTGGGAGTTGTAGTTCAGTGTAAATGTAGAGGGCCCACAAAAGTATTTGCACACAAATGTATCAATGTCTGTTCATTAGAACATGAGTTTTTAACCTTTACAGACCAAGGGGCACGGCATACCAGATAACACTTTACAATAATTAAGAACATTAACAATGCTTATTAGACAGAAATGAATAGCTAAAGGTTTTAATGGGATCCACTTTCAGGGGCCCTGGTTGATAATCGAAGGCAATATGACTATATTAATAGTACATTTACATTTCAAAATATTTCAAGGCAATGTAGCACATTCATCATTATTAACACAATTAGACTTAGACACACATACACACACACACACACACACACACACACACACACACACACACACACACACACACACACACATAAAGTTAAATGCGTCACTCAATTCACGAACTTAAGACTTTTCAAACAACAGTCCATTATAGGCTTTTTTTTTTAATAAAATGGGTCTCTGGGGAATATATTTATTATTTATAAGTGAGGTAATCAATGATGCGCTGTGAAATGTCCAGTTTGGTGACCAGCTCTAGAGCTCTGGTGCCCAACACAGTCCTCAAGACGATACGGCACAGCTGCTGCAGAGACAGAGGGTTACCTGCAGAAACACAGAGAACAGCAGATTAACAATATGATATAACAACAGTCATATAATGTCTATGCAGATTGTTACATACTCTCATAGTGCAGCAGACAGAGATTAGCAGGAGATTCGTGTTTTGTGTAGTCTCTAGGTTTGTGACCAATGTTATCGCTTATGTTGACATCTCCACCGAACTCCACCAGCAGCTCCACCAGGTCCTCTCTCTCGGCTCTCGCCGCATGATGCAGTGCCGTCTCATGGAACTTGGTGGCATTCACCTTTGCACCTTTAAGAGTTTGAAAAAATAACCATGCTGAATGATCTAAAATTGTGCAAAATAAAATAAACCAATAAAAAAGAGCCTCACCTGCATTGAGCAACAGTAGGGCACAGTCGAAGTGAGCTTTAGCACAGGCAGCATGTAATGGCGTCCCAAAATAAATGTCAAAGGCCTCCAGCAGTGCTCCCTTAGCTATCATAAGCTTCACACAGTCTGGGTTACCTGCACAGAGATACACTCTCCGTAACCATCATGACAAAACACACAAGTCTAAACACAAAGCAATCCTCCTCCTGACCTCGAATACAGGCCTCATGGAGGGGGGAAGCCGTGAGGGCGGTGAGGGAAGGGTTGACAGACGCTCCGTGATCTACCAGTATCTTGACACTTTCTATGCTGCCAGCAGCGCAGGCGTGACAGAGAGGAGTACTTCCATGGATGGTGCGCACATCCACCTACACACACACACATGCTTTTATGTGGCTAAATGCTACACTTTTTTATAATTATTTTAAAAGTTAATTTTAATTCCTATAAATGTAAGCCTATCAGTAAAAGAAAACTTTAGCATTTTTAGAATTCAAATAGATAAATAAATAAATAAATAAGGAAGCTTATTGTGTAATTGTTTATGAATCGTTTTTCCAAATAAGGGCATGCCCGGATATACATGCGCTCATTAAAATACACCTGTGGTTAATCTATAAAAAGTTAGTGAATATAAATAAATGTTGGAGTGATATTAGGTGTTTTCTAGCTGACTGTTTGGTAAAAAATAAAAACAAAACAGTTAATTTTCCACAAGTTAACATGTTTATTTCGCAGTACCGAAACCATTTGAGCCCCATCCGTCGAGCATTTGTTTTTAAAACATTGGTGCCATTTTAATTAATAAATACAATTTAAACAAACACACAGCTGTATCGTTTTCTGGAAATTGGAGCTCAACCCACCTGAGCTCCTGCCTCCAGCAGTATTTGAACACAGTTTGGATGGGCTTGGATGCAAGCATCGTGCAGAGGTGTGAAGTTATCCACAGTTACGATATTAACTAATGCTCCTGCTTCTATCAGCTGCTTTAACTGCAGAGCTCGACCCAGAGACGCAGCCTCATGTACCGGCGTACGGTCAGCCCAGTGACCTAGACATGCACTTCGTTGTCATTTATTTTACCTTAGGTGTGTCAATAGATCTTATAGTAAATATAATTTCACACTCTATTACAAAAAAATGTAAGCAATTACAAGGACAAGGACTAAGTTATGTGTCAGACGCAATATTATACGACACATACTCACCGATGTCACCATAGAACGTTGATCTGGCAGCGGTAATTTCCATAATTGCATAAACTTACCTGAAATTCAACAAATATTATTTATAAAGCAGGCGAACAACACGCTGACAAGGTAAAACTTGAGCTATATTTAGAGAAGCCGCATCTGTGGTTTATTATGATTTGCGACACTACGCATCGAATACGGCAAATAATGCTGGGAGATGTAGTTCCGCCACCGTTACCACTCACTCCGTCCCATAAAATAGCATTAACTCGATATAAGGTAATACTTTTTGACCTCTTCTGCAATGTCTTTAATATTAATTAAAAAGGCTCACAAAAACCCTTACATTTTATATCATTATTCTTCGCATGCTTTTTGAAATGTTTTTTACCATTAATTTTTATAAAAAATAAAACTATTAATGAATATAATGGATTTTGGAGTGATATTAGGTATTTTGCTTCATGATGTATTTGGTAACAATAAAAACACACAGTCAGTTTTCCACAAGTTAACATTTTTACTTCGCAGTACAGAAATCATTTGAGCCCCATCCGTTGAGCATTTGTTTGTTTTTTTAAAACATTGGTGACATTTTGCACAGGGCCCCGGTCATGTCAATACTGCCATAGACATTTTGGTCCTTGCTAACATGTCAGAGCCGTTGAGAAGAACTCAGCAGACACTGGCACTGCTCCTCTCTCTGCTCTGAAGTGAGGGAGAAGGAGAGCTCCCTAACACACACTAGACAAGCAGATTCCAGACTTACAGTTAAGCAGCTTTTCCTGCTGATGTGTGATAACCTCCGTGTAGTGGCCTTAGAATCACGGATAACCCATCAGAAAAGAGATGCAAGGCAAAGCTGAAAGAAAACCCGGGCCTTCCAACAAGTAGCACAATTTACAGCTAATGGGGGGTCAGTTATGTCAAATCACATGAGCATATTGCAAAACGAATACTGTGTGGTTGGACACGGATTACATAAAAGATTATCTAAACTTTGTGTGCTTGATACTTCCCTTCGATCTGTAAACACAGGAAATTGGAGAAATATAGCCAACTCAGGATACTAATATAAGCACCAGTTGTAATTTGTAGGAAAATAGAATAATGAATAATCCCTGGAAGTTATCTCAGAAGTAAATAGCTTCTTTTAAAAGTAAAAACGTGCTGTTAAACCGGACCAAACTCGAAACAGATCAATTCGCAATTTTGCAAACCCAGTCCCCCCTCTGCTTTAAGGTTATCTTCTTTACAGCCAACACCAATACATTTTAAAAATATGCATTTCTTCATCACTTGAATACATCTGTTAATTTGGCATCTTTGGACTTTTCATATCCCATGTCTAAGCAGGTTGATAAAGATCACATGATGGAATCTAAATACAGGGCATTGATAAACAATCAGTGCAAAATGGATCTTGCTTCCTGATTATAAAAAGCAGACTGGCAGAACCTTCCCCCCCTTCTCCCCCCAAAAACGCTAAATTTGTATAACAGTTTACATGAAATTCCATTATGGGCAAAACATACAGTTGTATAGCCAGCTCGCCCAATTTGGTTGCCATTTTTTTCTTTTCTTTTTTTTTTAACATTAAGATAATGATCATCTGAATATCTGATATTCAAGAGCAGCTGGAGCTAGTTTACTGGTCAGCAGCGTCACCGAAGATGTCATTCTTCTTGCGCTCCATTTCAGCAAAGTCAAACTCTGTGCCCGTCATTCGCTTGTAGATGTCTTTGATATCGTCACAGGTCGTCTCGAAGTGAGTCGTAGCATCGTAGGAGCGAGAGATGAAGACCTGGGTGCAGATAAATACAAATGTATCTTCAAAGTACTGTAATCACTCTTCGTATATAAAGTGAGCACAATGTAAACACTTACCTGGCTGTCAGATCCCAAGTCAGTTGGTGCATACTGATCACTAATGCTCACAAATCTGCAAAAAGATCACATACAGCAAAATTATTATTTTTTATCTGATTGCTTTTACATCAAAAGTAAGCTTTAGATGTCAGCGAGCGCACGCAGACTCATGCAAACGTACTTCTGCTCAACTGGTTCCAAAAGGTCCAGGGCTGGTTTGATCTCTTTCTCAGGGTCGTTGGTCTCCACAGTGGTGCTGACGATGGCTACGTATTTACCCTGGGCTGCCACGTTGTGTGCGTAAGAGATCATGCACACATAGATATCTAAAAGAAGAATTTAAATGTACAATAATTTATTGTTTAATGTTTGAAGTCAGTCATTTTTATTCTCACCAAGACGCCATTTGATCAAAAACAGTAAATTTATTAGTACAATTTAAAATAACTTGTCAATTTCAAATATATGTTAAAATGTAATTGATTCATATGCTGACAAAGCAGAATTATCAGCATCATTACTCCAGTCTTCAAATCACATGATCCTGCAAAAATCATTCTAATGTGCCGATTTGTTGCTTAAGAAACATTTCTTATTATTAATGTTGAAAACAGTTGTGCTGAGTAATATTTTTGTGGGAACTTTGAAACTTTTTTCAGGATGCTTTTATGAATAGAAAAATTATAACATTTATTTGAAATAGAAGTGTATAAAATGTCTTTACTATGAATTTTTTATGTCAATTCATTTATTTTAAGAAAAAGTGCATTAGGCCTTTTATAAATGCACTTACTTCATTCTTTGTTTCTTGTTTTTTTAATTAATTGGAAAAAAATACATTTTTACTTAACACATTTTTGAACGCTGCATGCCATCATTTTAAATTCGGTAATATCTTAATAAATGTCACTTTTAAACTAAAAAACCGTTCACACCAGAATCTTTTTTTAATTGTGGAAATAAAATTGCTTTGAAAAATACAGAAATTGAGGCTTCCTGTCAGACTAACCGTGCTTCCTGTTGACCTGGTTCTGAGGGATGATGATCTGGCAGGAGTTAGCGTCGCTGGTGTTCTTGATTGGGTGGTTCATGATGCAGATGACCCGCATCACCTGACCCACCTTGTTGACTCGGTCCATGACATAGCTGGGGTCGCAAATCAGCTGCTTGCAGCGAGCGATCTGACCGTGAAAAACAAACAACATTAAGTCATAGAACATTTTAAAGATAAATAAGATATCACACAACTTGCAACAGACTCACCTCTCCCTCGGATTTGACGCCCACCACTTTGCCGTTCTCTACAACAATTTCCTCAATGGGTTTGTTCAGCATGTAGGTTCCTCCATAAATGGCACTTAATCTGTGAGTGACAAAAATAAACTACTAGTGCACGTACAGAGTAATCTAAGCACACTACACACAGACACATTTACAATGCTGTGAATCTATTAATGAAAATTAGTGAAAATATCAGTGGTAGAATAAGTAGTTGGAGAAACTCACCTGGCGAAGCCTTGGGGCAGCTCTCCCAGGCCATAGAGAGGGTACAGATATGGACTCTTTCCATACCTCGCCAAAGACTCACTGTACAACTTGATCCTGTTTATCGTCTCCATGCAGGGCTGATCCAGGTAGCTGGACAGATAGGAAGCACAAACACCACAGCTTTAACTTCAAGGGACAAACAGTGTTGTAAGTGAACTTTCGGCAAAAAGAAAGATGAGTTTTTGACTCACTCGTCTGTGCGGTAGAGTGCGAGAGCGTGGCCGGTGAAGTCGACAACATCCTGTCCGAGGTCGAACTTTTTGTACACATCTCGCATGGTGGTCTTTTTAGGGTCAACTCCCTCCAAGGTCTTTGGGTCGTTTTCATCGAAGTTGGCAACGAACACGAGGAACTTCCTGAATCGCCTTTTCTCGAAAAGCCCCATGAGGCCTGAGAGAATTAATACGTGTTAAAATATTTTTATATAAAAAAATAAACATTTCTCCATCAGCTCCATGACAGCACACACTATGTTTGGGTGGATGAAAAACATGCTAGCATCTCTCAGTTTTGCAAAAATTTAAGAGGAACTACAGAATTGTTATACACCCTACAATTACATCATGGTTTAAAATTAATTAAAAGGGAAGTAGGGCGAGACACCCAAAATCTGCACTTCACTGCAATTCCTCTTGCACTTATATTAACACCATGTCATCCATTCAGGCCACGGTGGTTTGGTTCAGATAATAAAACACTCCAGCCCAGTTGGCTATAGTCTCTGCCTCAGACGGCAGGACCATGGGCCGCCCACAGCCTGTTCACTGACCATCGGATGAACATTGAATACAAAAATGGCAAGAGCTGGCTTAAAATCACCAGTTTAAATGGGATCCTTTTGGCAGTCAAACAGGAAAAAAGAAGAAAACCCAGAAGAAAAATCTCTGCTGCATTTGCAAAGTATTGGGCCTTAAATCTTATTTGTTCTTAGCATTAGATTATCAGAACCGTACAAATGTCACTTACTCGATGCCAGAGCTTCAGTCTCAGTGGAGGGCACTTTATAGATGCTGCCCTTTTTGTAGACAAAGCTGCCCTCAATCACTTTGAAGTCTAGGTAACGTGTCACCTGTGTGATCAGCAGCATACGCACCAGCTGACCTATGAATGCAAAAAAGACACAAATGGCAAACAAACTGATCAAAACGGCAATGCTGACTTCTTTCCATTCATTGATGTTTTGTATTCTTGAGGTATTTCAAGAGAGACAGAAAACTGCTAAGCAACAGGATAAGTGTGGCCGAGGGATCCAGCAGCGCCTGGTGCAGAGCGATCCAGAACGTGCTGTGTATTTGGCCGAGATTACAGATTCCAAGAAGTGAAGCGTAAATTTAGAGTGGGATGTTGTTGTTGCTTCTTACCGTTGGCCATTAGAAACTTGGGAATGAGGTCCACGTTCCAGTCACGGCCCTTTCCCATGGACTCAGGTGGGCTGCCAGGAAGGCTGAAACGCTTGTACAACTGCGAGCAAACCAAGAGAAATGTTAGCATCTGTGGAGATATAGAAAAGAGCTGTGGGTTCAGAGGTCAAACGGCGACTTACATCCTCCAGAGGGGTGATGGAGGCACTATCCCCTCCATAGTAGGAGTTCCTGTCCATGTGCAGCACCTTCTTCCCCTTCACGGACATGATCCCGGACAGGATGCATTCCTAGAGGAAACGCATGAATGCAGCTTCAGTACAACACATCTCAGACATGACACCACAATGACCCCAGGCATTTCAAAATGTAGTCATGGTTTTCCTAATATAATGAATAGCAGTATTCTAGTGGTTTTGAAGCAGGCTGTATCTCCATATTAAATAAAAACATAAATTACTATCCATCTTTCTTAGACAAAGCGTGCATTATTTGTTTTACAGAACCAATCCAAGCAGGTCAACATCCAGTAGACATGCCTTTAAAACAAGCCTTTACTTCTTTTCAGTGGCAGTGTGGAGTAGGTGAAAGGGACAACAGAGGAACCTAAGCTTTACAAGAATTCCACAACTGGAACAGACAGCTTTACTCAACATAAACTGTAGAACACGTTTGCAAAAACAACTTAACCTAGTTACAGCAGTATAAATTACACAGAAGTGTAGAAATAAACTGAGCAGCTCCCAGTGAACACTCCCAACAAATAAGATTTGAGCTATTTACAACAGGATAAACATCTACCCATTTAAGGGTTGCTATTTTGGTATTATGTTTATATTATTACAATATTTATAAAAAAATTTAATTAGCTTTTATTTTTCATTTCATTTGATTTAAATTTTAGAAGTTTTATGTACTTTTGAATGTTACATACTTTTTATATATTTCTATTTGTTTAGTTTTTCCAGTTTTAGTTCAAGTAATTTTAGTAAGTCAACTTTAAATTATTTTAGTTAGTTGTCAAGACTACATTTTTAATTCTCATTTAGGTCCTTCATCTAATATTTTTTATTTCAGCTTTATTTCAAGTTCCGTAAAAAGTTATCAATAATAACACTGTTCACAACATCTTAACAACGCACATCACATAGAGCTTTGTATAGAGAAATATTATAGAAAGATGACAAACATGGAGGTTTAAGATATGCTAAAACATTTTTCTCCCAAAGGCCATTTAGAAGCAGCGAACCAACGGATCATGTGATGGTGTGGACTTTACCCGCAACGCAGGCCAATGAATGACAGTTGACAATGACATGTACTCTCAAGACGATTAACAACAGTAACTCATTTTCTGGCAAGCAATAACATTGTTTTCTTCATTACGAGCTACAAATAATTTGACTTCAAATGTCCTGATGTTGCATGAGAGACCTATCCGAGCCAAGGTCTTAGCGTTACAAATATGCAAGCAAATACCTAGACAACGGTTGCTCTGCATCAGGCTGCTAAGACAGGTTAGGATGGGCTACACACAATAGGACCTAGCTAATCAAAGTAGTTGAATACATGATGGCATTATACTACTAGATGCAGAAAACGTTTATGTAATGTTTACATCATTTTTAATTCACAAACCCCTTGCTCTATGAAGTAAAATGCATGCCTGACACAAACCCTAACTAGCAAATATGTCTTCGGACATCACCCGGTCAGTGCACGCCAAGATAGTTGTTAAAAAAGGCTTGCTTTTCAGCTTTTTTTTGGTCTTGGAGGGTATCAAAAATGCTGTTTAACACAAAAGGCAGTTTCTCATGCCCACAAAATCAATGTCCATGACTCAACTGCTCTCAGCTCAAGGGATGAGTCATTTAAAAAGGAAAATCTTAAAACAAAATGACTTTAAGCAGCAGTAAGGGTTAAATGTTAACATCCACTGTAAAGTGTACGGTTCAGCCGCATGAGTGAACACCTTCTCCTTACTAAAGAATCAGGCTGCAGTCACATGAAAGGCCCTAAGAAACCCTCATAACATTTTTATTGCATCCCTCTTTCATGGCGTTGAACACCTGCTGGGATCCAGCATTCTGGCTTTAGATAACGCTGTTATCATTTTAAAAATCATCACGCTCCAGTTAAACACTTCTCCCACTATTCCTGCAAAAGCAAACTCAATCATCCAGTAATTGATGTCCCTTTTGTTTGCCGCCTTTGCCAGTAAATCCACTGTAGATGATTCATCACAATTGATTTAGCAGAGAAAGATGTGTCTACACAATATGAGACAGTATAGCTGCCAATAACAAGAGAAGAAAACAGTGACAAAATGTAACAAGTGTTTTACTATAAATCTACTATTACAATAAGACGCCGGTATAAGAATTCCTATTATTGCATGCGATAAAATGGACAAGAACCTTGTGACATTTGTTCTATTAAATCTCGGAGCGGTTTAAGCATCAACGCTCCTAACTTCCAGCCACTACACCGGCCTGCTCAGGCTAAATGGATTATGCAATAAGCCATGTAATACCAGAGCTGTACTGTGCTCAGAGACTGTAGCCACAGGAACTGAGAGGAATTCCTTATAAAACATCCGAGACGGGAGCATTGTTGCTTTTTTATCGCTCACATGCACCCTCAGCTTACCATCCGTGTCTGATTTGCAGAACTTAAACATACGAGGTCAGTCTCAGTTCCTCTACAAAGCAAACCAACGCCTATCTGTTGCTTTACTGATAGCCTAAAGCACCTCTGAACAAAAACGTCCTCTGTTCACTTCCTATATTTCCTGTTTTAGGGGAACCACTTTAAACTCATTACACGAATCCAAACCAATAAAATGTGCATATTCAATATCCACAATCAATAAATCTTTTTTTTGTGCACACTTGAGTCTGGCAGGATTAGTATGGATGGATCACAGTTCAAAATCAATACAAACTTAATGAGACTACAAAATTAACTGAAGGCATGAAACAGAAGATGCCCCTTTATTGCCCATTGTGACGTATATTAAATTGACATGGCTTATCGAACAAGAAAAAAAATGTATGGTGGGACTTGAATTAGTTTATAGGGAATTAATTGGATTGTTGTGGTTTGGTATTGCAGTGATCTCATGTGAGTGACAGGTTGTTGCACCAAAAACATCATTAGAAAAGAGATGTCACTGTGAGGGAACGTTATTTTGATTCATGAATACAAAGGCACAGGAATAAACAAATTGTGTGAACTGTATGGCTAAATCATATAGAAATTGTCAATTTTTATTTCATGGTGACTTTAAGAAGCGAAATAAACAAAACGGTTTACTTGATCTTGCTTAAACCAAAAGGAAGCAAAATATTCAGGTACAGTCCCACCAAACAATCATTTTCATCCTGAGTTTTCCCCCTGATGAACAATATCTAGATAATTGTTTACAACAATGTATACTATGAATAGTGTAATTTTGCAGCTAATAGCGTAGCAGATCTGTTTTATCATAAGCATGCATCATGTCGTCTGTGTTATAAGCATAAAATAACTTCCTGAAGAATAAACAGGCCTTTAAAGCGTTGTAATTGAATATGCAATAAGAGTTTTCTGTTTGACTTGAGGGTGTGGTTGTTTACTGACCATTATTGACTCAATAAGTAATCCCAAACTCGGTTTATTCTGTCATTTCATTTCGAAGGAAAATATGAAATAACCCTCAACCCTTAAAATAAACCATGAAGTCAACCTCGTGTAAAAAAATAACACCTCAACATTGAGGAAGCCATTGGTAACATCATACGCTACGTTTTGAAAAGTAGAGGAAAATACTTCATGCAAACTATTTTCTATTACCTTAAAAGAATGATAAAAACACTCTACATAAGTAATTAGTGATCATTTATTAGCTAGACACAGCGCAAGCTGTCTTGTTGGCACTGTCAAAACATGAAAGCCTCAATACAAGCACGCTATCTGGTCTCAAATATCACACTAAAATAACAAAACACAAGAAGAATCTTGGTGCGTTATTTGCATGATATAAAATAACATTAAAAGTGATATAAAATACTCTTGTGTAGTCACAAGCCACCGTCAAATTTGTAACGTTAACCGAGGCCTGTGAGATAGCATTAGCCGCGGCTCTGACCGAGCGCCAATGGACAACTATAACTGATGCTAAAGTTAGCATAGAAGCAGATAAGCACATCACGCACAGTTCTAATGAATGTCTCTTAGCTCGAGGCTAACATTAGCGGTGTAGCTAATTAGCATATCCGATAGAACAAGACTGGCTGCTGATTAGCATGAAGCTAATTTTAGCATGTTAGTAATTAGCCTCCTAAAGTGAGCGGTACATTCAGAGCAACGCCTAGCAAGATCGAAACAGACTCTGATTGTTGCTTTTCTACACATCTTTACATCAAGTAAGCGTGCGTATTTGGATAAGATGATATTCTGATACCGTTAGCCCGGTTCCCAACACGATAACGTCGTATTCTTCATTCATTTTTCCTCGTCTTTAATCCCCTTTTCCTATGCGTCGGCGCGAAGAAAATGGAGATCTTGCAAAGCTGGAAATGAAAGAAGTGCGCTGTCACGTCACTCACAGAGGGTGTGGCTGAAGTGGGCAGGGCGTGCGAGTTTACGCGTTCTGAGATGCGATTGGTGGACTGTGTTGTCAATCACCGAGAGTGAAAGCGCGCCCCTGATCATCACAGTGACTCGAATCTTTTGATACGTTCACAAAAATATATCACATACGTAAAGTAAAATATATTTCAATTGTACCAGGCATTTGATTGTTTTCTATTGACTTATGTTAATAAAGCTAAGACAATAAATTCACGATATCTTGTTGTAGTAAAATATAAGAGGCATAAGATTATGCGAATATGGATGTATATGTTTTATAACTTCCCTTGTTGAAAACTCATTAAAAATATCGTTACGCCAGTAGGTGACGACTACTTGGCGTTTGAGTGAGTCATGAAATCGTTCATTTATAAATGAAACAAAAGTTACCATAATGTGTAAATTAAGGCTACCAAATAGCTGTAAAGCCAAGTTCATAGGTTTCATGTCATATGAAAAGGCACAAATAAATAATTAAAATACCACATGACTTGATAGGTCAAATTCAACCTATATTTAACCAAATTTAAATTTCTAATAATTTTAGGTTTATTAGAAATTCTTTATCAAATGAGGCTGCAAAGATATATTTTCACTCAATGATTCTTTCTCGTTTCACATATTGTTTGACAAGCTGGTCTAATACACATTTCATAGCTCTAAAACAATATTATACAAACAAGCACTTAAACATTTTAAATAATAGCTTACTTGGCTGGGAAAACCTCATTAAGTTGGGTGTTTGTTCATAAGTAGTTCATAAGATTATGTATGGTTTAGCTCCTCCTCCTCTGGCTGATTTTATTCATTTTAAAACTATTGAAAACAGAGTAACTAGAAGTGCAACTAGAGCGGATTGCATAATTCAATGTAGGAAAACTTCTTTGGTCAAGCTGTTTTTTTTCATTCAGAGCATCACATCAGTGGAATCCTACACCACAATCAATTAGAGTTTGAGTTGGTTGCTACCTCTATTATTAAAACTGATAATTTCATTTTTATTATTATTTAATCCATAACAATACCTTGTCTTTTTTTATTTTCATATAGATTATTGTACACTGTCCCTTTTTAAAATAAATAAATCAATGACTTTCATAAAAAGCATTTATTTTGTAACTTTGTATCTCCACTTTTGCTTAATATTCATTCAAAGCAATTATTTATTTAATTGACACAGCGATTACATTTCAAGACTTTCAAACACTTCTTTAATGTTAGTTTTTATGGCATACTGTCTTGCTGTACTGCCGGTGTTGTCTTCAGTATCTCTGAGTCCCAGCTGCAGTAGTGTCTTAACGGCGTCCGCATGCTGGCCAATGCAGGCCACATGTAGAGCTGCAAACATTTCAAAAATATTTTCACTATGCTTTCTAATTAAAAAGATCCCAATTATGGCATCTCCTTAAGGTGGCATGCAGTGGAATACACTGTAAAGTGTCCTCCTCCTACCTGATCTTCCTTTAGTGTCCCTTGCATGAAGATCAGCGCCCAGGGAAAGCAGTGTTTTTATGGTGCTTGTGTGACCTTCCTGAAAAGTGAGCATCGAGATTAAAGCCAGATCAGAAGAGGAAGCTTTCTGAAAGTGTTATCTTAACTGTGGTTCATGTTTAATGCAACCGATACAACCTTAGCAGCATAGTGCAATGCAGTCAGATCCAGTTTTGTGGCTCTTGAGTTTATATCCATACCAAGGTGACGCACAAGGAAAGAAAGTGCTTCTTCTTGAGCAGTAACAGAGGCCTGGTGAAGGGGCTGCGCTCCGAGAATATCTCCTGCTGAGGGACATACCTAAACCAGATAAACCAGTACAAAAACATGCTCACTTCTAATAAAGGAAAAACGACATGAGTTAATGATATGTGCAAAATATGTGCGTACCTGGTGGTTCTCAAGGAGCAATTTCGCAATAGCTATGTGTCCATTCCTTATGGCATCCATAAATGGTGTGACTCCACAACTGTCCTTCCCATCAGGCTCATAGCAACAACTGAATTAACAATGCAAACCATGTGAGCTACAGTATAAAATAAGGACCTGTGCTATTCACAAAACACAGACTCAATGTTACCTTTTAAGCAGGATCTTCACTGCATCCTCACAGCCGTGCATAGCTTGGGTGAGAAAATGGCATGGAAAAAAGATACATAAATGCATCATATGGCAATTTGAAAACACATTAATTCCTGTGCTTCCATACCAGCCGTGTGGAGGGGCGTCCTGCCAGTCTTGCTCTTTGTCTTCCAGACCTCAGGTTTGGCCAGTAGGAGGTGGTGTATGATGGCTGGATCTCCTTCTCTGCATGCAATGTGGAATGAGTTCCATCCATCCTTATTCTGCAGCATTGGGTCAGCACCGTGAGCCAGCAGCTCCAGGACGACCTCAAGGTTTCGTCGGGTACAAGCCATCATAAGAGGGGTCCTAGAGAGGTTAAAAGTCAGTTTTGTTCAAACTCAGCAAAGCTGAACAAGAACAAAGAGCAGTGTTGTTATTGTTAACTAAAATTAAAACTACCGTAAAACTATTAAAAAAAGTTGAAATTAAGATGAAATAATAATAAATAATACATATTAGATAAAAACTTCAACTTAAAAAACAGATGAAAATGAGAAACGAGAAACTGCTCAAATTTAAAATATAAATAAATACTACAATATAAATAATACTAAAATAATACTGATGTACATGTAAAGAGTATAAAAATAATCACTCAAAAATAGACTTCACTGCCCATAAATATATGTGCTCTAAACAATTTATACTTTAAGTGCAAATTTACAAAAACAGTTATTATAATTCATTTATTTATTTACTTTTCATTTTTGGACACATTTTAGCTATTCTTTAAATCTAAAAACTGCATATTCCTTAAGTAGCCTACTTTTCATTGTATATTTCATTTAATTGAATCTGTTTAAAATAAAAATAGATACAATCAAATATTTATATTTTACTATAGTAATTTTATATTTTAGCTTTGATTTTAAATTTTAGAAATTTAGGAATATGCTTTTGTAAACATTTCTACTTAGCTTTCATTTATTTTTATTTCAATTTTAGTATACTTCAACGTATTTTTTTTATAATACATTCTAATTGTTATACTTCATTGTGTACTTTACATGTGTTTTGTGAATTAGGATAAAAACATATCCTTCGAGCCGGATTCGAACCAGCGACCTAAGGATGACAGCATTTAACCTCTACAGTCCTCCGCTCTACCAACTGAGCTATCGAAGGCGTTGAGATCTATGCAGTTTCCTGATTCGATATTACATACACTCCTACATGCAAATTCGCGCATTTTTTTTTTTTATTTTTTATTTGACGTACCAGTCTGCTTTCTTCAAACTGTCTATTTTCGCTCCCCTGGCAATGAGATACCGCACACACTCACAATGACCCATGGAAGAAGCCTCATGCAGAGCTCTCTTGTAGTCGTTATTGTACACATCAATGTCCATGTTGAGCTCCTCGACCAAATAACGCAAAATGTCCATGTGTCCATTTCTGGCAGCATAGTGCAGCAAAGTATCTCCAGATTTTCCAAAATGAGTACAGATGACAGACTGCTTGTTTACGTGCTCATTGAGTTGCTGTTTAACTGTGCACAGCTCTCCATGTTGAATTGCTTTGATTAAGTGTTTTAATGTGCTTTCTTCCTCCATTTGGCTCAATCAAATCCTGTTAAATAGACTACTTTAAAGGTTAAAAATACACACGACAGTGATTAATTAATGTTGAAATGATAACAACAGAGACCTCCAGCGTGATTACTGCGTGGTCGGTCGGTTAAATTGTGACGAGACGAACATTGACATTTTCTTCAAAATAAAAGTCCCTTTATTTATATTTTTTAAAATGTTGTTTTTATCTTTGTAAAATACAATATTCGCACAGATCTCATAAAACAAGAAAAATATAAAGTACAATAGCAAAGCATTGTGACTGATAGATAGAAAGATAGATAGATAGACAGACAGACAGATCGATAAAGACAGACAAGCATATAGATAGATAGACAGACAGATAGAGACAGGCAGACGGACAGAATTATGTGATAGAAAGATAAAAAGGTGTGAAAGTGGCTTACAAATGAATTCACCTCCAGGATAATTGTACATATAGTATTTAATATTTTGACTTGGGGCATTAGCCTTTTATTACAGCACAATTTGCATAATTTATCAATACCGTTTGTGTACAACCACAAAAACCATGACAGTTTGATTTTTTTTTTCATCAGTTTACATTAAGTGGAAAACCAGATGGATTATACAAGCATATCTTTGTACAGTCAGCATACATATTTAGATTTGATTAATTTTTCATAATCTTTTTCTCTTTTTGTAAATAGAATCTGGACACAAAAATAGTATGAACAAACCACCAACAAAACATGCAACATCCAAAGTGAAAACACCATACGTTTCCTGATTCTACTTTTGAGTCAGTAAGGTCAACATCTGTTCTATATTATACAGGGTTAAACTGGTGTCTGTTGTGCAGGTCAAATCCAGTCCATCAGAGGCAAGCATGGGGAAAGCTTTTACCTTAGTGCATGTACAACATGTAACACACAGATCAAAACACAATCGCTCTGCTCCTTTCCCTCACACATGCTCTTCGTTGAACCAGAAAACTAATACAAGATCATATTTGTACAAAAAGAAAATTATTATTTTTATTTACATGGCTTCTTTTTGTTTATTTTTCTTTGTTTTGCAGAGGTGAAAGAGTTAGTGTGGCGACGTGAAATTAAGAGCATGCATGAATTATTCAAAGGAGGCTGCGTATGAATTCATGTGACAATTTGTTATATGATGCTTTTTTTTTTCTCATCTAATTTGTAAACATATATATATAATAAAAAAACACACACACATTCTGGGAGATCAGAATATGTAATGAAAGCTGAGTATTGTATATAAAGCTGAGTGCAGTGAGATAGTTGTGTTTCCAGACACTGTGTTTGAAGGGACGAGAATGACATACCAGTCTGCTATGATCTTGTAAACACGTACATAGCATGTACATAACTAGCAGTTAAATAGTTGAGTAGGATAACTACCCTAGGTTTTTGCAAACTCATTGTTACATGACCTCAATATAGCATAAAAAAATGAATAAAACAAGCATCAAGCAAAAGATACAACCAATATATTATTATTATTATATATAAACAAACATATTTACCATGTGAAAAAAAACATACAAAAATAAAAAAGTCCTCATTCGTAATGCTTTATCTGTCCTCCGACCACTAAACAATAAGTACACCAGATGCATTTTCGGTTGCATAGAATAACATACACAGAACCTGCGGATTTTGGTAGTTTGGCACAGGTTAAAGGTCGACTTAACCCTTAACGCTGGACGTTTGAGTGAAATATCTGTAAGTGCTCGACCTGTAAAATGGCTGGGTTATGTGTTGTAAAGGTTGTATCCACATATCGTAAGTTTCAAGGCATAAAAACATAAAAACAACATATAAATAACACTAATGGCATTTGATTTAAGTGTCTGCATTGCGAGGTGGCCACACTTTTCTGAAAGTACAAGATGGTGCGCTCAGCGTCTCAATGTCTCCTGTTAGACATGTAAACCGAGAAGATAATTGCAGTTAGCCAAAATGATCAGTAAAATTAAAAATGAACAGTTTGTGATATCATCACCCTGATCCTCATTGTTATCGCCTTAAGCTGAACTTACTTGATCAAAGATAAGTCAATAACATTTAAGCAAGGCCTTTTCATCGAAAACCTGAGTGTTAAGGAGTTTTTAAATTTTTTTAAATAAAACATAATATCAGCATTGTATCAGCAATATGATGACTTCAACATCTGGACAGACACTACATTGACCCATTCAAACTCTAATCCTCGAGTAATCAAGAGAGACCGATGCGTACGTGTTTGTGCGGGGGGTTGACAGTGTTTTTACTGCTGTAAATGGCAGGATGTTCCGCTTTTTTGACGAAAACTCAGAAAAAAACGATCAACCTACATTCGTAAAATGCTAGACACAAAGTGCAAATCATATAACAGTGCTGGATTTGACATTTTCAACTGATGCTGCTGCATATTGGTGATATTTCGTCTTGAAACATTCATCAAATGAGCAAATCATAAAAATCAGCAAACACTTTCTATTCATTTCTGTGTGAGTCATTAGAGACCGGCAGTTTTCTTAAACATTTAAATGCTTTGTTATTATCCACTTTTTGATTCATAGAGTCTTTCTGTATTTCTGAATTCAGTGTCGCACAGCGAAAGACAAAAGTGTTACTTCTGTGAGTGGAAATAACCTTACTGACACAACGAGTCATCACAACACCCAATAAATCCTATTTCATTCATTTCATTCTGTCTATAATATACCATAAAATACTCTTCTAATCCATCGATAATATGCTTTAAATATCAGTTCTTTCAACACATAATAATATCTGGGAGGGAATGTAAAATAACGATAAATATCTAAACTGAATTCGTCTTTATCGTACAAAAATAATGTATATGATATCTATCTGTAAATAATCATAATGTTCTCATATGAATAATGCACAAACGGGAAAGTTACTGGAAATGTTCACTCTATCAACTAACTGTCTGTTGTGGACCAATGTACACATATTATTATACATACACCAGTATAAATATGTGTGAGTGATTGTGAAAGTGCATGTACTCATACACGTATGAACATTGTGTCAATCTCCTGCTCAATTTTTTGAGCTTTTCCCAACATAGAGATCTGCATCTTGTCACAAAAGGTCAGATCTTTCCTGTAAACACCATTATACACCTGTTTCTCCTTGGCTTGGGTTAACACAATCACACGTGCCAGTGCAATCGGGAAGCTCCCTGTGTAGGCCCTCCAAATTCAGCTCAGTTTAGTCCCAAAGAGTGTGGCAGAGATGTGCGACTCCACTGCCTGTTATGTCCTCGCGCCTCATCTGACCGCCGTCTTTAGGAGTGTATCTGAGCTGTGCTGGCCAGCAGCTTGTGCCAGCTCACCACCCGTTTCCGCAGGTCTACCTTATCCAGCCACACGTAGGCTTCGCCAATTAGGGTCTTCTTTACGAACTTGCCTCCATTTGAAACAAGAAATAGCTGCAAGGATGGGAATAAACATGAATTACGATTCATTACTTTAAGTTGGATAACATTTTATGCATGTGCACAGGGTGCATCGATGCCGTACCTGAATGGAATGACCTGTGGGGTTCATGCAGAAGCGGAAAGTTTCGTTGAAAGACGGTTCGCGATCATGACGACACACTCTGGTCTTCTTCTTGATGATTCTTTTCTGAGTGGCCACATTCACCACATATAGTTTCACATACAGGTCTGTAAAAGAACATCAACAGTAAGTACTGAGCTTTCATTACATCTATGAATGCTTATTTCTTTATTATAAAGTGGTAATTTATAATCATAATGCATTGTGACATCTCTAAAGTGCAAGGGAAGCTGTCCTTTAGAACGTAAAAGGATAAGTTCAAACAATTTCAACCCAAAATATAAGAAACGGTTAATTGTACTGTATAATCAAGCAAATGATACTTTGAGATTAAACAAATGCCTGCAGGACTGCATTAAAATCTGCATCCAAAATTTACTCTAAACTTCAGAAATTGGGTTAATTCTGACAGAAATTAAATTCCTGCCTGTTAGCTTTGAGGCCAATGCTATTATGTAGCATCATGCTAGTATATTCCCCAACAAAATAAATATTATGTAAATATGCAGAGGGAAAATGGGCCAAACATACTGACGACTCATGTTGCACCCACAGGCGTTGACAAGTTTTTGTCCAATCAGATGCTCACTAGGGTTAGTCAGTCCCTCCCCCTAATGCCATCAGCTATCGATAAGCAATAGCAAGTAGCAAATGTAGTTTTTGCTGGGCTATGGTGTAAACTAAAGCCTAGTTTAGTTTATTTCAAGTTTATATCAATGAAGAAATGCGTATATCAACTGTATATCAAATCGATGTTATAATAAGCGTGAGTGAACGTGTTTGCTGTTATGTGTCTTGTTACCCGGGAGGTGGTCGGGAGATTTAAATTTGTAGGTGATGTTTCTGCACTGAAGGATCTCAAGCACCAGGTGTTCTCCCTCTGTCTTCATCTCCTTCTTCAGGGCGATCTTTATTTCCCCCATCACCTGAGTCTTACCTAAGCGCACACATACACAGACACGTCAATATCTCAGTTCTTCTTCCCATTTCTTATCTCTGTATCTTTTCTTTCCACATTCTGTGAATAAATAACACGGCATAGGAAATAGATTAAGCCACGAGGAACTATATTATTCTACACTTAGATAAGGCATAGATAAAATAATAATATAATACAATATAATGTAATGCTATTCAAAAGTTTGGGGCCAGTAAGATTTTTTGTTACATTTAAATTAATAAATTAATACTTTTGCTCAGCAATGATCCAATAAATTGATCAAAAGTGTCAGTAAAGCATTAATAATGTTACAAAAGATTTTATTTAAAAAGTTCTGTTCTCATCACAGTAATAAACTCCATTTTAAAATATATTAAAATAGAAAACAAATCATTTTTGAAAGATCATTTAAGATTTTGATTAAATAAATAATAAAATACAGCCTTGGTGCGCAAAAGAGGCTTCTTTCTAAATTTAAAAAAAAAATGTACAGACCCTAAAACTCTTGAACTGTAGTTTACATAAAACTATAATATAATATGATTTAAAACAATCTAATATATATATATATATATAATTATTATTATTATTATATATAATATAGAAGTAATTAAATTTCTTTGCTGCAGTATTATAGGCTCAAATATACTGCTATTGATACAAACATGCACAAATAATCTCCAAACCACACAACATCCCATGCAAACATTACCCTCTGTATCTCCATGAGCAGATTTCCCAGCTTCTGTGCCATTTGGAATCTTTCCACTAAATAATAAACAACATCAGGTCAGAGTACACATGGAGTGATTCATAAAATTCATAAATAAAAGTGCTCTAGATATACTGCAAATTAAAACCAAGAAATTAGATTTTCTTAAACAAAACTTGATCGATTAGCAATTATTATAAGAGTCATACAGAAAAGCACTCACAATCTTGGAACCTGGAAGATGGCGCTATCCACTGCATTGGTCCCGCCCTCTTCATCCAATAGGCTAAAGGCACTGCCACTCAGACCGCTGTCCAATGAGGCTGCAGTAACAGGAGCATCACCAGATCTATGGCTGCGGGATGCTGTTTTTGAAGTGGACTATGTGAGTTGCACAAGTCACATACACTACTTACGACTGGCAACTATCAATTATGGGGTAGATGTCCACATATCCACTCAAAAACATACTCACACATACACACAAATATATACTGGCACTGCTGGCAACATTTAAAGAAAGCATGACAGCACTCCATAAATGAAAGGAAATATCACAGACAGAGATATGCTAAGCAGACATCAGATGACAGAAGCAAAAGCACAGACAGAACAAATTAAACTGTTCATTAGTAAACTGTGTGTTTGAGTTTTGCACATTAAGTATTTTGCCTGAGTAACTACATTATGCTAATTCTGTTAGCGTTATGCTAAGTTTATTTTAATAGTTACTTCCATTTAATCAAATTCGATTCTTTTACTGTTGTTGCATTTCGGAGTGTTTGACTGAGAGTGATGGCGATGGTGTGACGTGGGATGCATGATTTTGGCACGTAATTCATGCACACAGTCTTTTTCAAACAGATTCAGCAACGGTAACGCTAACACCAGGCATCTTACGAGACTCTTTAGGGATGGTCAGGGGGTCAGTGCTCCTTTCTAGAGTTTCCCATCACAGTCGACGCTACTGTTTTGTCCCCTGGTTTTAGGGAAGCACGTTGCTGAACTGTTGAATGAGACTGAGACTCGCTGCATGAATTTCCTGTGAAGTGGCAAAGGGCGAATTCCAGTCGGAAGTGAGCATCACTAGGCCCTACTCACTCTGAAAGCCTGTTCACCAACAGAAATGTTTGGTACAAAAATTTGGTCAGATTTTCACATGCGATTTGTCTGTTCAGACCAGTGTTGTCCATGGTTTTCACACAGAATTGGGCTACTTTTAAGTTCTTGTCATAGGTAAACGCTCCCACACCCCCAAAACTCCCCCCAGACGTACAAATTCAGTGGAGAATTCGGCCGCCCGACAAAGAAAATCGCATTGGGCAATTTTTGGGATACTTTTGACTGGCCATTGGGCTACTTTTGTTGCACAGACCTGGCAAACCTGGTTTAGACAAATACGGAAAAATAAAAATAGAAATTAACGGCAGACAGGTTGAATGAAAGTGCAATTTCACTCTCTGGCAGTAGATGGCGCTTACGGAAAAGCTTTTTTATTAATATTCTTTTGTTTGTCTCAGTATTTGATTTCTTATTTGCAACTTTTCATTTCTGACACCCACTTGTCACAGAGAAGAAACAAGTCAAACAGCAGTTACATGTTTTTAAACAGCCGTTCAGATTTTGTATGCGCTATGATGTTAATAAACGACATCAAATACAAAAGTAAAGAGAGCAGGGTCCGGATTCTTACACTGCTATTTACAGCAGCATCTCCAAGCAAATGGAGAAAATGAACTCTTATTGGTTGGCCAATTTTATTCAAAGTGCAAATGAAAAGGGATCAGAACACCTCTCCATAAAAATGTTCCAGGTAAATGTTCATGACGATCTGAATAGATGAATTACCTGCTGTTTATTGAATGCAGCATTCATCTTGGTGTGAATAGGGTTTTAACTTGATAAAAAATGCTAATGTCTGTTAAGATTGCTGATAAAACCTCAAATACTGTTACTTTGTGTCTTTAATTCAAATGTATATTTTTCGACTTGTGTGCTATAAAACCTCTACTTAAATATGTAAAGAAATATTTAGTCCTGGGGTGTCTGAGAGCAACTGAGGGTTTTAAAATAAATACATTTCTTCAGGTTTCAAAACAAATCGTAAAAGATGCACCACCAAGGTTCACGTTATCATAAACTGCAAATTAACGGTGTTGTGTAAAGGGATCCAGCTGCTCACTTTCGTTCGGAACGGCCCTTCGGATAGCGTTTCCTTCCCGCAGTGCCTTTTGCTGGCTCAAATAGGCTACGCCCTTTTCTATTTTCAGTGTCCTCAGCTAGTTCCTCTAGTTAGATGTGCGTTAGTAACTCAACATCCTCTCGCTCTCTCTCTCTTGCTGTTATTGGCAATCATACGAGACAACTCTCACCTCCGTCCGGCTGTGGCCTCTCTTCAGACATGGCTTTCCTGAGGGTCAGGTGTCGGCCTTCAGGGATCTCATTGGCCGGCGACTCGGACGGGGCTCTCTGAATGGTGAGCACACCAATTACGCTGTGCCGGTGGTGCCTCGGGTCGAGGCGGCCATTTTGGGCTGGGGCCATATATCAGCCATGGGGTGGGGGGGGGGCAAGAAGGAGGGGAGGTTTGAAGAGGGGAGAAGGGGGGCGAGATGGAGACTCAGAGTATGAACTCGTCACAACATGGACACCACCAGCTTTTACTGTAGGTCATAGTCACATGCAGCCACAGTGCGCACGGCCCGGCTCGGGCTTACAGCGTCGACTGAGGTGCAGTGTAGGCCAGCGAGAGACGCAGAGAGAGTGGAGGCAGGGTGGGATGGTGCTTTAAGGAGCGGGCAGCCACATGCACGGCCATCTTGGTGGACTGGGGTAGCTGCTGAAAAGCCGGCCGTCTGGGACAGAAAACAACTCAATGGGATAAATAAAAGAGGAGTTAAAAGAAAGGTTGTTGGGCTGCCGTGAAGGGCTCAAGTGGGCAAAACATGGTGCTATGTGTTGATCAGGGATGATTATTTGCTCTCTAACTTTAATAAAGTGGTAAGTTAAGTCAGTTTTACCTAAAATAACCCCAGAAGCAAGGTTCTAGCTTGTCCCTGTGGGGTAAATGGACAAGTCTACATGACTAGGTGCCTGACGTGTGCAGTCAGATCTCCTCACAGTGATTGACAGGTCTTAGTAATCTTAGTTGTTTTTGTTTTTGTCCCTTTACTTTTTTAAGCTGGACTCTACATTATTTTATGCATATGCATATTGTGTTTCCTGGCAATCAAACATGACCTTGGCTAGCACCATGCTAGATGCACTGCAGGAACACTTTCAAGGTTTAAAGCATCCATTTTAAGGATGCTATAGAAAAATATATTTTTTATTTCACATATATTTACCAATAGATGGTTTATAGTTTAGCTCTGTTACTTAAAATTATTATATACTTATATACCTCTATTTATTATTTAAAACACTAAGTTGTTAAAAGTGTTAAAAAAACTTGGAAAAAGAATAATACTGTTCCTATATAATTGTGTGTACGACGTGACGTGTTCCCAACACACTGGTGAGGAAGTGAAGTGACAGACTGTGACCACAAGGGGACCAGAAAAATAAAAAAGGGAGAAACCAGAAAACAACAAAGGGAGGAAAAAACAAAAGAGGGCAATGAAAAAGAACAGGAGGAGGAACAGATGAGAGCGAAGGCAGCCATGCTGTGGAGGTTTTATTTGCGTCGTTTACTTGGTTGGAGACGGGGCTGCTGGCCGGCAGCTTCGGCCGTTGATGAGGCATCGTCAAGGTGTGCCCGGGCCGTGCCACTTTTGCCATGAGCACGAGGGCCTCCGTGGGGGCGGGATTGGCCCTCGGAGAGGGACGGCTTCGACGTGCTGGGGCTACTGTGAGATTTCTCAATAGTGGGGACCTGCGTGTCTAAAACAACCAAAACCAAATTACCATTTCATTCCCTACTTTTGCCTATTTACTCATTTTAATTCTCCAAAAACCCATTCTTATTTAAATTCTACATAAACTACAATTATTATTTTGTTAGGTTACTTGTGTCCTACTGACACAACTTATGTGATACTTAAGGTCCAACTATTGTGCCCTAGTTAGCATCTAAGCAGGCTGCTTCCTGTCTGAGCGGCCCTGTCACACCCTGCGTGAGGTGGCTGGAGTGAAGCGCTGGTGAGCTCAGCGCCGTTGTGAACTGAACACATATATATGGAGAGCAAGAAGCCAAAGCTAGGAAGCTCGAGAAATACAGGATGGAAAGATCAAGTGAAAGCAAGAACAATACAGAGAGAGGAAGAGAAGACAGAATGTATAGAAGTGACAGCAATAGAAGAATGGAAAAGACATCACGACTGGAAATGAAAGAAGTGGCAGAAGTGGCATGCGGCTTGCGGTCCTACCCTTGGCAGGGTCAGGGAAGATTCCGTGACTACGGCTCTTGATGACCGAGGATTTGGGTGAGTCCTCCTTGCTGTGGCCGGAGGTTTTTGGGGAATGCTGGGTCCCGTGTCCTCCGTGGGGTTTGGGCGAGTGCTGGCGGCCCTGTCCCGAGTGAGAACGCCGGTGATGCTCGCCCTCGCTCTGCTCCTTTAGAGGCAGCCAGCGTGGGACGTTGTCCAGTTGGGCCGTATTGGACAGGTCCATTAGTACCTAGCCCCATACATGCATAATTTCATTATTTATTTATTTTTTGCACCAGATATTCACACCTGAAACATTTTTTTAAAGTTCAGACACCTGAATATACAGTATATATATACACACTTCTGTATCGTTTAGACACACTGAACCTGGTGTTTAATTTTTCAAAGTGTGTTTAAAGAACTTGTAGCTCCTCACCTCTCCCAAGAAGTCATTGGCAGAGCTCTTGTCGTAGTCCCACACACTGACCTCCAGTGTCTTCTTTCTTAGCTAAACACACACCACATAAACACAGAGTGGAAGATTAGATTGAGCAGATTCAGTGGCAAGATGATTTATTTTGTGACTCTATCACTATACATTATTTTAATGTTGTAATTCTATGGAACTCTATAACTCCCATTGATCTCTAGATTAGGGGAAGGAGACACCTCATAAACACTCCAAAAATATTTTCTACATTAGTATTTTGCCATGTTTTCCAGTAAAAACATATTTTAAAGATCCTTAAACAAGATACACTTTCATGAGAATCAATATTTCATTTAAACGTGGGGTCAATACAATTTTCTTTTTTTAAAGAAATTTATACTTTTATTCAGCAAGGATTATAAAATTGATCAAATGTGATTTTTTATTTTTTTTTATCAAAAAAGACATTTATAATGTTACAAAAATATATATTTTTAAGTAAAAATGTATAATGGTTTCCACAAAAATATTAAGCAGCACAAGGTTTTGCATCTGACAAAAATATGTCTCTTGAGCACCAAATCAGAATATTAGAAAGATTTCTGAAGAATCATCATATGACACTGAAGACTGGAGTAATGATGCTGAAAATTCAGCTTTGTCATTTTTAAATATATGAAAATAGAAAATATTCCCCAAAATTACTGCTTTGACTGTATTTTTGATTAGATAAATGCAGCCTTGGTCAGCATAAGAAACTTCTTTCAAAAACATACAAAAATCTTACAGACCTCAATCTTCTGCATGGTAGTATATTAAAATATATACAATTCATAACATATTCACTTGTTTTAGGTATGGATTTAACTACATTTCATACAAATAAAGTCAGTTTGTTCAGAAAAATAAACTGAACTTTGCTTCTGAAGTAAATTGATTTTGTTTTTAGATATTTTTACTGGAAAGCAAAACAAAAATACTGACTAATAAAATATATCTTTTCTGTTAAACCAGCAAACACATCAAACACGATATGCAGCACTACAGCATTTAATCCAGATGGTTTTCAATACAAGCCTCACCTCCCTACATTCTTCCTTTCTCTCTCAATTAAGAGCTGTTTGCCTTGCTTCAATAGTCCAGTAAAAACATATCAATCACATCTGTCAGCAGCTGCCTCAGAGAGCTCAACAAACTCAAGAAGCTCTTTGGTCTTAATTAGACTAAAGTACTTCTGGGAGACAACAGACTTTTCGCTGTTTGCACCTAAAGCCCGAGATTCTCTCTGAAGAGCTTTCATATAATTGAAATCTCAAAACTGACATGGCATATTCCATTAAAGTAAAATCAGATTTTTCTTTTGGTTTTTCAGACATCTGAAACGCAACCTAGATGTATGCAAATGCCTGCGAGTTTGTAGTTCACCTGTTCAAGGTGGATATTTTTGTAGATGACAGTCTGGTTCCACTCTGGGTTCAGGGTCTTCTGAACGTGTTTGGACCTTCTTTTGTTTTCAGCACTACAATTAGATAACATACCACAAGGGGTCACCATGAGGTACAGTTATATCAGTGTGGCACAAACCATCAGTGACCGAAACATGAAACAACCCACACTGGTGACAAATGGTTTGCACAATGGAGGACATCTAGTATAGGTCAACTTGTGTTGCTGCTGTGACCACATACTACATTGAGAAAATGATCAAATGAGCAACAATGATAAAAATGTAAAAAGAGCAAAACCCTACATTATTAAGCCATTCATGTCCAAGCATGGCCAAGTCTTGTATAATGTTCTGTAGGAAAGAATCACATACCTGGCATTCTGCACAACCATGACCTGACTGTGAAGATCCAGCATGCAGCAAAAACAGACAACAATCAGTGATGAGTGCAAGATTGCAAAAGTGTGTGTGTTTGTTTGTGTTTTTGTAGTAGCTCATGCATTCATGCCCATATGGAGCAGAGAAATGGAGAGCTCCTGTTTCTGTAGGTTCAATCCAAGTACTGCATGATCAGATGAGAGCCAGAAATGATCCGATGCACACACACACACACACACACACACACACACTCCAACCTACAACCATCAATCAGCGCTATCATTTTACACACAAATTGAGCTGCCATTGATTTTCCTCTTTTGCTGAGTCACTTACTGCACTCATAAATGCGTTGACAAACACACACACACGCACACACACAAAATCATTTTTTTAAAAACAGCTAAAAACTAGGGCTTACAGAATATGCATAATCCTTTCCAGGTCTTTCCCATGGACCTGGTGCTAATCACAGCTGGATAAGTGATTTTCTGTTTCGTTAACTCTTTGAAAGTAGCAGCTAGGATTGAATAACAGCTCTAGGAGTCTTAATTTCCAGTGCCAAGGGTGAAAAAGGAATTTATCTAGTTTAAGTCAAGAATCCAGGTATTAAATTAACACTTTCTGTCGTCTCACATACTGTAGCTATATAGGCAGGCCGACTGAATGACATGTAAAGTGACCAATTACAGTTGTGTGTTAGTTTTTTAAGAGTAGCTACTGTCTTTTTCTCCGTTAAAAGGTGCGCTTAATGAATTCGTTATACATGTCTCACTAAGAGAAACAAATGGACTGCAAATACATTACCAACCAAACAAAAACACTTATTATTTCAATGAGTGTTGTTGCGAGTCGCTCTCTTGCTGATATACCTGATGATCAGTAGCGGTCCACTAAATAAAATAATTTAATAAATGCCATTTTACAATAAGCACTTAACTCAAATAACTATTAAATAATCAAATATATAACAAGAGGACTGAATTTGTACATGGAATTATTCAACATACAGAGATGGATCCTTAAAGGGTTAGTTCACCCAAAAATTAAAATTCTGTCAGTAATTACTCACCCTCATGTTGTTCCAACCGCGTAAGACCTTCGTTCATCTTCGGAACACAAATTAAGATATTTTTGATGAAATCTGAGCCATGTTTCACTCCTCCATAGGCTTCTATGTGACCGAAACTTGCTGGCCCAGAAAAGTTATTAAAGAGATTGTTAATATAGTCCAAGTGACTCCAGTGGCTCAATCTTAAGTATATCAAGCGACGAGAATACTTTCTGTGCGCAAAAACAAATAAAAATAACGACTTTATTCCACTTTTCATTTCCTTCTCTCTGGGCCTCTAGTTGGTTCGCGTAGTGTTTTTGCGCACAATGCGTAGCGCGTCTGTGTTACACGTCACCACGTAGGCTCACTATTGGCCGACGCCGGTCATGTGTGTGTTGCGTGATGACGTGCAACACAGACGCGCAGCGCAAAAACACTACGAGGCCCAGAGAGAAGGAAATGAAAAGTGGAATAAAGTCGTTATTTTTGTTTGTTTTTGCGCACAAAAAGTATTCTCGTCGCATGGTAAACTTAATGTAGTGCCACTGTAGTTACTTGGACTATTTTAACGATGTTTTAATAACTATTCTGGGCCGGTGAGTTTCGGTCACACTGGAAGCCTATGGAGGAGTCAAAATTCTGTCAGATTTCATCAAAAATATCTTAATTTGTGTTCTGAAGATGAACGAAAGACTTACATGGTTGGAACAACATGAGGGTGAGTAATTACTGACAGAATTTTCATTTTTGGGTGAACTAACCCTTTAATTTCTTTACAATTTAAAAGTGTTATTTCATCAGTCAGTCTTGGAAGTCTGATCGTTGATAGCTTCTGGCAACATTAAATCCAGGAGACGAGAATTCTAGAGAAAGAGCACGTAGAGATTCGCAAGTGCGCGTGACAAAGTTTGAGCATGTATGCTCATCAGCAATCACTGCTGATGATTATAGAGTAAATTACTTAAAATGCAATTTATCATTGTGCAAAAAACAAACAGAAAGCACAAGCTTTTGTGTCAGGTTGTTATGTTGCAAGGCTAAATATAACGGTAGAATTGTGTGTATTACGACCTGCTGGAACCCGATGTGAGATCCACCAATCAGAGGTTTTCAAATCTCAATCAGAGAGGTTCTCAAATCTCAATCGATTTTTTAATTGGTTAAAATAAAATGAAAATGTATTTATTATTTATTTATATTATATGAAATCTCATGTTTTTTGTAGGTGCTCGACCATTTCGAGCCCCCGAGCACCCACGGAATCAGAGCCTAATGGTTCACACTGAGGCTGAATCCATGAGAGACAACTCAGTTCCAGTTAGTTGAGTTTTACAAGCTACTTACCCTCTACCCGGCAGCAAGTAAACTTTAACGAATGGATCCGAGTAGCCGTTATTGTCCCGGGGTGCCAGATTTCGAGCTTGAAGAACATGGACGATGAGATTTCCCAGCTGTTTGTCGTAATTTATTTGAAGCTGCAAAATTGAAGCAAGAAAGAAATGGTTGTTCTACTTTTTACTACTGAAAAGGTGAATGAATATGGCATAAATACATTTTGTTAATTAATAAGCAGGGTTTTGACACGATTCGCACGATTTTGCCGATCTTTTTATAGAGATCGCACTTATAAAGAGCAATTTCTAGCTGATGAAATTTTTTAGAGCATAAGTAGAAAAGGTCATACTGACTATGGAAATTTCCACATTTGCAGGTCTGTAAATCGCAATTTTAAAATTCCCTGGTTTTCAGGTTTTCCGTGGCCTGGATAAGCTACTCATATAGCTGAGTTAATGAGAGCTGAAATCTACCTGGATCTCTCCTGACACTGGGTGGGACTGAGTTTTTGCAGCCTCAGAGGTCTAAGAAACAAAACATCAGCAGTAAGAAAATACATAGTTTTGCATTTGACTCTTTGTACACAAAATAATAGTGTGTGTGTGTGTGTGCATGACATACACATACCTTGCTGTGGCGTTTCTTGCTGACAGAGGGTGAACCAGGCTGGCCAGGGCTGGGAACTGCACTGGAGCCAGCGGACGCTGAGGCTTTATCCAGTGTTGACGCAGAGGAGGACGGCAGCTGCTGCTGGGACACTTTCTGCAGCTCCGCAGCCAGTTGCTTAGGGTCTACACCTGGTGACCGCGGAGGTCTGTCTCCTAAATAATAAGTGCAAGTTAGTGGTCAAGTGTCTTTGAGGTTAATTAGGACATTATCATTTGATTGTCTTCTCCACTGACTGATGGTTCCCACCTTTGTTCTGGTCTTGAAGGTCTAGGTGGGAGCTTTCAGAATCAGACAGCATATTTAGGTCTCTGAAAATGACAGATAAGAGATAAATTATGGTCAAAGGACAAAAAGTTCAGTTAAGCCAGCATGGAATCAAAATGTACCCCATTTGCTTGCTTAATGTACATTCCTGGACTTAATGTTCCTTTGAAAAATGTACTTTTTTGGCTCTCCTATTTGGTTAAAGTCACAAACCCTTCCTAGTTTTTCTTTAATTGTACATCTTTCTAGATAGATAGTAAAAGTAAAAATTAGTAGCTATGCAAATCTGGCACTCACAGTCTGATACATAACTCCGCCTCTCCAACCTGGTGACCAACCAGACCCTGCACTTCCTCGTACGTCTTACCAGTCAAGCAAACGCTGTTCCACTCCAGAACTTGCATTCCTATGAAAACACACACACACACAGACACACAAAATCAGCCACTGGATACATTTTATTCACTATCTGAGAGACCAAATACGCTGTAAACAACACTGCAATGACACACGTGATCTCTTTCAATTAAACGAACCGTGCTGTAGAAACCCTGTGAGAAAGGAGAGGAACACATGCAGCAGAGTTCACTCCAAGTCACAGCAAACTGAAACCACTCTGTTGGTGCACTTACACAGATGAAAGCGTGTCTTCAGGTAGGCCAGGTATGCCCTCTTTGGGCGTTTCGAAGTTCCCACTTTACGGTGGATGCTTGGGGTCCCTGGAGGTGAATGTGTGCTCAATCATGCCATGTACTGTATATGTACACACTCACAGATTTTATACTTTAATATGAGAAGGCTGAACAGCAGACTCGCATTACTCCACTGCTTAACACCAGCATGTTCTGTTGGTGTTACTACGTGTGTGCTTTCACACTGCTTTTGTAACCATGCCGACCGCATTCATAATCACATTTACGCCATAGAAACATTTGACATTTCTCCCTTAAGAAGCTTCATCTGCTAGTGGGGCATTATGTTGGAAAGAGACAATACAATACGATACAATACGAGAAGAGAAGAAGAGACAAGATGAGACGAGACAAAACAAGGAGACTATGACACCCGAAGCGATGAGAAGAGACGAGATGAGATGAGAAGAGAAAATGTGAGATGAAAAAAAGAAAAGAGTAGAGACATGATAAGATGGAATGAAAGAGTAGATACAGGAATAAAGAAGATCAGAAGAGATTAGATGAGACTAAATGAAATGAGATTGATATGAGAAGAGATAAGATGGAAAGAGAAGAGAAAAAGTGAGCTGAGATGAGACAAAAAAGAATAGGGAAGAGAAGAAAAGGGAAAATGAGAGTAGAGACAAGAAGAAATAAGATCAGAAGAGGAGAGATGAGAAGATGATTCTAGAAGAGACTAAATTTCATGAGATAAGAGTTCGACATGAGAAGACAAGATCAACAGAGAAGAGAAAGGACAAGATTAAAGAGAAAAGGTGAGATGAGACAAAACAAGAAGAAAGTAGAGGCATGTTAAGATAAAAAGAGAGAGTAGATACAAGAAGAAACAAAAAGAGAAGAGAAGAGAAGAAAAGAGTAGAGGACACAGCTAAGTAATCAGATGTCTAAATACAAAGTTATATTTGATCGAGTGTGAGAGAAGGAGGAGGAAGAAGACAGATGCGAAGTGTCAGTCCCAGTCAAAGCTCAGAATGTTCTTTCACAAGGCCCAGCTGTAGTATATAGCCTCATAAATAAGCCTGTGCACAGACAGATCCACTCCCTCCGGCTTCACTCTCCCCCTCGCCACCTATTCTGGCCCCTCGTAAATTATGACCGCGAGAAAGCAGCACAAAAGCCGGAGCCCAAGCAGACCTAATTTACAATGTTCCGTGCTCACCCTCATCCCTGGAGAAAGAGAAAGCATTAACGTCTCAGTCACAACTGAGATCAATAGGGCTTGTAAAATTCAGCTCCATCAAATTGGCTGAAATAGTCCATCAAGACAGTCCAAAGCAGTCATAATATTCTGATTTCACTCTGGGTTTTATTTCAAAAGTCTGTGAGGATTCTTCCAAGTCAACGAGAAACTCTAGCCTTCAGCAATCACTGGGCAAATCTGTCACAATGAGGTCAATTCTGACTGTGTAAAGAGCACATTAACATAACTGCACTGAAAAAAAATTAAATAAACTGTGTTAAAGCAGTAAAACCTCAAACTTTTTTCAGCTGAACTCTCCAGAGACATCTCAGTCAAAGTTTCGATGTAAATTTAACATTCAACTCTCATTTGATCTGCACAACACCTACGCCGCCGGTGTACACCGCAGAGGAATCACAGTCATGAACCTGAAACTTCAACTTCATTTTCTTCTGTTCTATCTTTATCTCTCACATCAAGAATGAGTCATTCCCGGAGCTTGGAGGCGAAGAACCGTGCAGATTAGCATCATTTGTTTTTCCTGTCTCCTATCACGTCACTTTGTGCCCTTTAACGCCAACAGATGTGTGTCTCTCCCTGCTCTAAGAGACAGTGAACATTGATACACCTCTTCAGCTTAACCAAACCAGTGAACCCACTCAGAGACAGGACTTAAAGCAGTAACCGTGCCTACCTTCCACAATCTTCCCCGTCTGTTCTGCAGCTCCTCCTGGTAACACTTTGGCAACATACGCACCAATGTCCCCATTGCTTCCCGGGACCTCTTTTCCTCCAACCACACGGATGCCCAGTCCGTTTCCTGTGAGGAAAGAGTTTTGTATTAACATAAGGTGGCACAAACACCAACACTAGAGGATAACAAGCCTGGAAGACTGGCTCATTTTATTACAATTTATTTCAAATCAATACATCTCCATTTGTTTCTGACGTACCAATCTTTGGAATGGGGCTAGCTGTCACACGGGTTATATCCCAGTAACGTTACTCAAAAATGTGTACATATTGCATATTGTTTTCCAGACCCTCTCCTCATTTGAAAACTCTTTTATATTACACTCCTAAAAATAAAGGTTTCAAAAGGGGGTTTCACAGCAATGCCATAGAAAAACCATTTTGGGATCCCCTAAGAATGATTTAGTGTAACAAAAATTAAATAATTCTTAGTGTGAAGAACATTTTAATAATCTGAAGAACTTCTGAAGAATGATTTTTCCTCTATAAACCTTTTGTGCAATGGAAAGGTTCCATGGATGTTAAAGGATCTTCTAGGAACCATAGATGCCATTAAAGAATCTTTGATTTTAAGAGTGTAAAATAATTATTGTGAACCTAATCAAACTAAAATACCAATATCATCACATTCTGCTATATATGTTGGGTAAAAAAGTCAGTAAAATAAAAGCCACACTTCAAATCATGGTTATGATGTGACTTATGATGTCTACACAGAAACTGGCATTCAAAAATAAAACTACCCTAAGAAATATTCACTGGAGCAAAACGTGACGACTAGACCCTCTTTAATAACCACAGAAACTTCAATAGCTTTTAAAAGGATAGTTTATCCAAAAATGAAAACATTTAATATTTTTTGAGTGAACTATCCCTTTAAGATTGTATTAATTTGTATTGCAACTCCCAATTTTACATTTCCTTAAATTTCCAATCTTTCTAGGACAGCATTTGTTCTGTGACATACATCCCGTATTCAGAATCACAGACCCTTCCATCGGACTAACTACCAATGTACACGCAAATCCACCAGTCACACCACAGTACACTCACTATAGCCTTATTCATTGTCTTTTTTAAGTCGCTTGTTTGTTCATCAGTTTCTAATTAAGAAGATAATCCAATTTGTGCATTACACGCCATTTTGAGCTTTGATGACTGACGAAACTGGAGGGATGCCAATCTGCCACATTGCTGCGTAATGTCTGCCCTTTTCTAATACTTAAAGGAACAGTGACACAGGAAATCAAGGAGAATCAACCAAACCTATGTGAAATGCCAAAGCACGAGGATGGGCTAGACCACTGATGTGCTTTTGCTCAGCGGTTTTGTCTGTTGACATTTTGTGTGCAATGATGTGGCAAAATAGAGCACCACAAGAGGACGCTAAAGGGAAATTAGAGGAGAGATAATGTGTTGTTTAGTAGTAGGCATAAAATAAAACTGTGCCAATGCAATCTCAGCATGGAGAAACTAATGTTTGCATAGACATAAGCCTCGGGCATCTCTCCATGATGGCCTGGTAAGTGAACAGATCCTCTTTTACCAGGGGCAGCTGTCCTAAACGTCTGTCTACATTGTTGGAGTATGTCAAGAAGCCAAGCAGCAAAGCATTAAGTATTTGAGAGGTTGCACATCTTACCTGATACACTACGATCTTTGGGATCCCTCTGTAGCTTTATTCTGGTATGAGGAAATGGGTAGTGTGCTGACTTTCCCTAAAGGGACATAAAATAAGCAATCAGAATTCATTTTCATATCATTCTAACATGCAATGATATGTTTCTAAAATACTGTGATAGAAGATACCTGTCTTCTATCCACCCCTTGTCCATTTTCTGTGCGTCCATCTCGTGGTTTATCAAACCAGTCAGTTTCCTCCCGTCGCAGGTGGTACGCTTCAGATAAACAGATGGAAATTATAACGTTAAAGTCTTGCTTGCCAGTCTGTTACAAACAAACCAAAAAAGACACTCCGGTGATATCAGGTACTAGAGACAGCTAAGGTACGTATGTGGTCTCAAATTTTAACAATATAGAGCCATCTGGGGCAGAAAAGGAAATGGTTATACAAAGTAGAGCAGTTATTTTTGCATGCAAACCTAAAACAAACCCGGAGGACACAATTCTTCAGTTTTTTTCTATACATAATTCACCATAATTCTGTAAAAAGATTTAGAGCAAGTCTGCTCGTTGCTGTACCTACCCCTAAACATCTTAAGTTTTCATGAATAGGGGTTAAAGACAGACAGGGGTACTAGGAAATATTTTGCCATACTATCATGGGTCTTTCAGCTATATTGTGGGGGGGGGGGGGTATAGGGAGCATTTATTTTTTTGGGAACATTCAAAGGCTATATTAGATGTATTTTGTCATGGACAAGTAAATAACTGACTTTCAACTTTCAAGAGGAATCAACATTTAACAAAAGACAATTCTGGTGTTTACAGACCTGACATTCAGATGTAAATGACATGACAGATGTAGATCCTGTTACATGATAAAACACTCACTAACGCGGCTCTATTATTGTGTACAGTATACAGTATCTGTGGTCATTTTGCTTTATGAGCGCAACCAGTTTTATCAGGAAGTTAATACTTTGATATGCAAACTATTACTAATATTAAATTAATGATTTTTTGTTCACCAAATTGGTGAAATTGCAGCAGCTTAAACTGGGAAAATTTGTTATTTTTGGAGAGAAAGGAGTGTGAAATTCCAATTTAATCACGGATGCAAGAGCTGTATTCACAAACACAGCATTACGTTATTGTGCAAATTCATCATACTTCCTGCAACATGTTATGGAGATGAATTTGTGGTCAGTTTGGTTGCCTAACAGCTCATGGGTGATTGGCAGGTGGGTGGTCATGGTAGCAGGGGTGTGGGGGAGACGGGAGACGTGCAGGAGTCTAAGGTGGTTATACTCTACCGTTTGTGACATTCTCATGTGAGTTTCCTGGATCGTCTCTGCACAAACCCACCAGGGATTCACTTAGTGCTGCAACCAAGGCAAATGCATTTACTTCCAGATGGCACATATGATGAACACATCATATGCTGTTACATGTTTGGGGTTAGTTACTACATAGATAAACGAAAAAAAAAAAAAACTATAAAATTGGTGAGTATTTTCGGTATGAGCTTCAGTTTTGTGGTTATGTGTTTGTTAAACCATATATTGTGTATAAATTATAATATTCATGTTCTTTTGCAACGTACAGTGCACTGAAGTTCATGTAATTTCATCCATTTAGCAGTTAATGAGGGGAAGGGGCATGCAATGCATATCAACTACTACAGTATGTTTTGATCTCATCAGTCTTAAAAATACTTTAAATTTCATTATAGACAGAAATCAAAAGACAAATATTAACACAAAGCTGAGAAAAAGCATAGCCCTTTCTATTTGAAGGCATTTATTAGTTCCTGGAGAGCAAAAGAAAGCAGATCAACATGCAGAAAAGTTAACAAGTTTATTTAAAACCAGACAGGAAGAGACATGCAAATCACTTGTGCTATTTATTAAATGAACATCAAACATGCAAACAAAAACTGGCATGATAATTACTCCAGGAAATACTAGCAACATGCATGAAGAGTATCATCTACCGTGGATAAACAGATGTATGAGCTATGACATTTTCACTATGGAAGGAAACTAAAACTTTTTAAAAATAATTTTAAAAATGAATGCCTGACATTATACAGAGCAAAATAAAAATATCTCATCAATAGTATTTTATGGTTGAAGTTTTAAATGAAATTTGACATATCTATAAAGCAAACAAGAGGAAGAGATATTCTGTTTAGTTAAATTATGAATAATGCTAAGAAGCTTTTGCTAGAAGGCACTTTAAGATAGCTAAAAAGATGACTAAATCATAAACATATGCTGCTCAATTGTTAACAAGCAACTTAATGTTGAGGGTCATAAGGCTATTCCTCTGCTACTGAAAAGAGAGATTTATAATAGATAATTTTTTTCCCATTTATACCACTCAGACAGCACATGTACATATAAACTGAACTTGCAGAGACTGAAAGCATGCACTATAAGTATTCACACAGAAACAAAAAGTCAGTCTGCGAAGAAATCACATGCAAAATGTTTACTTCAACTGTTACTAAACCATAGAAATGTTACTATAGAAAGACAACTGGGACATTGTGATTTTTTCATTGATTAAGCATAGGGCAATGAAGCTTGAACAAGACAGAAAAACATAAATATTTATAGAATTGATGCCTTCATATAGACAGGAATGGGCACTTACAGGATGAGACACAGAAAAATAAAAAGCTAGAACAGTGTATAAAGAGTCACTCCAAGTAGACAGTCTGTGGACAAACAAATTACCTTCACTATCAGACATGGTGCCCTGCAGATCATCCATTAGCACATAGCCACGTCCTCTTGAAGTATCTTCTCTGAGATGTTGCTGTTGAGGGTCTTGGAGGGACATACATGACCCAAACTGATCACGGGAGTCGGCAGATATGGGTGGGAGCGGACCTGCAGATGCCCGTGCCATACCCATTGGCTGACCCACCGGACTCAATGGGCTCTCTTCCTCTGAGTTCTGTGCCACAATAGGGATGCGTCCACGCCCACCTTGTACAATGGGCAGGCTTGTAGGTTTTGTCCTCCCCGATGGAGTCTGGAAAGCTGAGGTCTCTGAGGAAGGATCACCTTCTGCTTTGAGCCTCAGAGAAGAACTTGAGATGTCCCTTTTAATGGACAGGTCAAGGCCATAAACAGAGGAGGGTCTAGAAGAAGGCCGTGACCTGCTTCCACTGGGGTAAGCAGAGTCTTCACCCAAAGAGGACCTCATGCCTGGGCTCAGATTCAGGCTTTGGCCCAGATTAAGTGAACCTGCCAAATTAGCTCCAAGTGTGGAGCCCAGGTATTTCTGCTGTTCAGCAATATTCTTGCGAAGCCCAAAGGTGATCTCATCCTGTAAAAGTCTGCTTGACCTGGGAGAAGCACTACTGGACCCCAAGTAGCTACTATAGTCTGTTTCTAGACCCCTGCAATCCTGGATTGAGGAATACTTGCCAATGTTACTGGTGTTTTTGTGTTTCTGGTAGATCATAGATGTTGGCAGTTGCTTGGCAGCCTGTTTTTCTAAAGTCAGTCTACTGATGCTGTACTTCTCAGTTTTAGGGTAGGCCCTGTAGCCTCCACTAGACACTCCAGTGCTGGGGGTGTAGTGATGTGAGAGTCCAGCAAGCTGCTCTAAACTATCAGAGCCCCCTGTGCTTCTCCTGAATTCCTGCTTCAGTTGCTGTTTTAAAAGCTTCAGTTCAAATGGCTCTTCCATTGGGTCCTCTTCATCCTGGGCCTTACCATAGGAATGAAGTCTGGAGGAGCTGCCCAAGTAGTCTGTACCAACATCTGCAGCAGCATGTCTCAGAAGACGCTCTGCTTTAGCCAGCTCCCTCTCAGCTATGCCATAGCTGGTGGATGAAAGGCTACCAGTGCCCTTTGCAAGTTCTGCTGCATCTTCTAAAAGCATGTAGCTCCTTGGTGTTTGATGTGGATCTAAGTCCGCATAGAAGGAGTCAGCAGATACATTGGACATTGGACTGACTGCCATGCTGTCAGCACGCTCTTCTAAGCTATGCATGTCAAGGTGGTTGCCATATTTTCCTCCCAAGTAAGATGAGGTGTCATAGTTGGTGGCAATCTTGGTAGAATCTAATTCAGAGAGAAGAGCAGCTTGTTGTCTGGCTTTCTGCTGGAGCAAGAGCATTTGGTGGTAGCTCTGTTGTTGTGAGGCAGTCAGAGAAGGAACAGAAGAGTAGATGGACTGGGATTGGTATGGCGACTGAGGCTGGTACAGGGACTGCTGGTACTGTGGGTACTGGTACTGGGAATACTTTCCGTACTGGTCGTGCTTGGTCTGTGGAGGAACAAACTCATCAAGTTCTGACTGTGGTGCAGTACGTGGTCTCTCAAGCCCATGTCCACTGGCCTCCTCTCCACTTCTCGTCTCACGAATGTTACTCACCTCACTGTCAGACATGTAGTCACGGTCCTCTGCAACACTCTGCAGATAGGCCCTTTCCCTCTTCTCCCTTTCTTTGAGCAATGCATCCTTTCGTCGGTTAATTCCCATCTCCAGGTATCGCAGCTTGGCATCAATCTCCTTTTCTTCCTCATCCAGTTCAGCTTGCTTTTTACGCAGTTTGGAGGACTCTCTCTCAACCAGGTCAAGCTCACGGTCAATATCCTGCAGAATTTTTGCCCGTGCCATGTTTGTGCTCCGGCAGAGACGCCGACGAGCTGAGCCAGAGGTGTAGGCTGTTTGTCCAGCATTGACAGCTTCTTCCTCAGAAGGTGGGTTAGGAAGGGTTCTTTTAACTTTCTTTTGGGTGCCAGATGGAGTTCCACTTGGAGATCCCTTTGCCTTTGGAGGACAAATAAAAATAGTGTTAAATGACAAAACAGTATTTGTATTCAGACTAACTAATTTTTAAGCTGAATTGTTCATAGGAACAAATATAATGAATTAAATGCCTTAAAGATGGTTTCATAGAAGCACTATAAAAACAAGTAAACACACAACACTTGTGTTTTACAGTTTGACTGAGAATAAAGGAGAATAGTAAAAAAAAGTCTCTGGGGAATATTGTTCACTCATGACAGATAGGCCTTGAGGATAGAAAAAACACACACACACACACACACACACACACACACACACACACACACACACACACACACACACACACACACACACACACACACACACACACACACACACACACACACACACACACACACACACACTCTCTCTCTATATCTGCAGTGCTGCTGCTATGCCTTTAAAAGGGCATTCAGTAAACACTGAAAATATTAAACAAGCTAACATGTCAGTCAGGCCATGACAATAAGGCCTGACAATAGGGAATAAAACAATAAATCAAAATCAATTTATACAATTTATCAAACTACTTCATGGAATTCAAAATTTGAAACCACAAATTGAGAAACAATTACTTAAAAAAGCAAGCAAATATTCAATGAAATTTCAGCATTTTTTCAGAGTTGAGATGAAGCAGAGATGAATCAAAAACGTATAAAATCATGTATACTCACAGAATAACCCTCAGAAAACTGGAAATTTGCTGCTGCCCTCTCTTCTGCAGTTGGGCTCAAGGGTTTGGGGTCAGACATTGACCTTTGTATGACCTTGGGTGCCCTAGGACTTGTTGGTGGACCTTTGGATAGATCTGTGACAGAGCGTATTCTCTGTGGGCTTGTGTCTCCCAGGGATTTCTCATAGGACAAATACTCAAGGGATTTGCTAGGGGATACACAAGGGGAAATCGGAGAGTACAGAACTTTTGGGGATTTGGGAGGACCTGACACAACCTGGAGAGTGGAGGCATCTGCTTTGAGGTGAGGGGACTGGCTTATATCAAGTGGAGTGGGGCGTCTCTTTGGAGAGGAAGTTCTATCAGAGTCAGGATAATCTACTCTAGCATCTACCTGCACAGAGTGTCCCCTTAGTGTTCCAGAGGAATCTGTTTGTACAGAGATTTCAGTAAGGGCCTGAACTGAAACAGCTCCTCTTTCGCCTATGCCATTTTTACCACCACGTGGTCTACTGCGCCTGCCTCGAGTAGGAACTTCCCAATCATCCTGGTCTTCATCATCTGTCTGTACACAGCTGTCAACACTTTTCTTTGTACTTTTCTTCTTCCTTCCTGCAGTGTAGGCCTTTTCAGTGTTATCCTCTTCATCAGTCTGACAGCCACTATCCATCTTTCTTTCTCCCACCACAACAAGAGCCTCTGGCACGACTTCACTTGGATACATTTGCCTGAACTTCTGTTCCTCCAACTGTTGTCTGAGCTGTTCTTGGAGTCTTTGGATCTGCTCTAACTGTTCCTGTTGCTGAGCATAAGTCTCCTTTTGCATCATCAGGTGGGCCTGTCTCTCCTCTTCTTGCTGACATAGTATTTGCTGTTTCATGGCCTGGAGTTCTTCCAGCTCCTTCTGCACAAGAAGCTGTTCCTGCTCACGGAACCGTTGTATCTCATGCCTCTCCCACTCAAGTTCTTCAGCCAAGCGCTGCTGCTTCATCTTCTCTAGCTCAAGAAGCTCACGTTCCATCTGGTACTGTCCATCTCCTGGAACAACAGGTGAAGACAGAGCTTCTAAAGAGGCTGCAATTGCCTCAAGTGAAGCATTTGTGTAGGTGTCCAGTGCTGCCACTGTGGTGACTGTAGAAACTACATCTGAGAAAGGTGTGGAAAGGCCAGCCATTGAAACACCAGTCTCCAGATTTAAGGGTAAGTTGATTTGTTCTTCTGCTGTGGTTATAGCAATGGTTGAAAGAAAGCTGTGTGATCTAGTAAGAGGTTGATTCTGTAGAGTTGACAATGATGGCATAGTATCACTTGTGTGCATGCCTGATAGAGAATTGTAGGATGTGCTGAAGATAGAACCAGGCTGGGTGGTTATGGCATAAGTAGAAGGAACTGGTGCTGCTACAGAAGAATAGACAATGCCATTGGAAGATCTTAGGACACTAGAAATCCCATAGTGGGTTCCAACTGCTGAAGTAATCCTGGCTTGTGTGTACTGTGGAACTGTCATTCCAGTGCACACTCCAGATGATTTGCTTGAATAGTCCACAGCTTCACCTGTTAAAAGTTCATTTTGTTAGATTAAAGCTCAGCACATTAAAATAGTGCAATGGTAACAGCATCAAGGCATCCATGCACCATCCAAGGGATGAAAAATTAAAACAGCAAAAGGTATTGAAAAGCATGCAGCAACATGCAGACACCCCCCCCCTCAAAAAAGAGAGAGCATGCAAAATCTCTTCCCAAAACAAGATAGAGAAAAAACAGGCATACAAAAACATCAGCTGGGAATAAGTAGAGGTAACTCAAAATGAAATTGAGAAGAAAGATCTTCAATGTCGTACTGACCTGTCACTAACATTTTTCCAGATGTCAGGTCTACAGCACCATCAATGGCCTCCTTGTAATCAAAGCTATGCTTACTTTTATATAGGAAGAGACCAGCCTCTGCCAAGTTTGTGTCAGACATAGAGGGTTTAATGCCACCGAGACCTCTCATACCATAAGGAGTACGATCGTATTGATAATGGTCATCTCTGTAGCCAAAACGATCCTCTGGTAAAGGAGCTGAAGGCTGCTGAGTTGTACAGCTACTTGCAAAAGGAAGCTTGTAGACTACATCACAGCAGACTGCTCTTCTTCCAGCAGTAAGATCAACTGGTTTTCCATCTTCCTCTGTAATTACAGCAGTGACCACCTCTGTAGTGGATCCATTCATTGCAACCATGGTCTGTGCAGGTTTTACTGTGGTGAGATCAACTGCACCTGATAAGCCTGTTTCTAGGCGAGGAGGTAAAGTTGCACCAATGCTATTGTTTGCAATCGTAGGAGCTATTGTTACAGGAACAGAGTGAGTTTTACCCATTGTGGTAGAGAGATTTATGGGTTTTTCTGGTTGATAATCCACAGGCCTGTAAATAATTTGAGTCACAGGCTCAAAGGATTTTGCTGTTGTAAGTTGGAGTGGCATTGATGTAGACAGAGATGCATCACTACCATAAGCTACAGTGGCTGTGCATGTGAGGATGGTGATGTTGTCAGTAACCACTGAGACTAAGGAAGCATCAGTGCTTAGGTTTACTACAGATGGCTGCACAGCACTTTGCTGACGTCCACCACCATCAATAGCAAGGGACTGTCGTCTTGACTCAGAGGAAGACAGATCCACACCTTTCATGGATGTCTCTACATCTATCTTTGGGGTTCGGAGATCCACAATCTCACCAGGATGGTAGGCATGGCCATTCTGTACTTGAACTGGTTCGGGTTTTGTGTTTTCTTGAACAACAGAGATGCCAGTGGCTCTTAGAATGGGATGTGGAGGGGGTGTTCTTTCATGCACAACAGACACTGTGGTTCTTTGGACTTCAGTGGTAACTACCTGAACACCAGCATTTGGAGTAATTGATTGAGGCTGCGTTGAGGCTGAAATAGCCTCGTATACGTGACTCATGCTAGAAACTACCTTCTCTGGACCACATATTTCTTGACTTTCAATAGATTCAGTAATTCGTGTGAATGCCAAAGGTACTCTTGTTGTTTGTGACTGTGGAGGTGGTTGAGGTGGTGTAGGAGGCAGTTTCTGAGGGGATTCTTGGCTAGGACTTATTGAGGCTTGAGTTGTGATACTTTCTGTAGGTGAACCGGGCTGAGATGGCAAAGTAATAACAACATAAGTGTCACGTAAAACCTTTCCAAACCTGGGTGATGTAGGGGACTTGAGGGGAGATGTGGTTCCCATTCTACTCTCTGCAGAAGGACTCAGATTAAGGACACTGTCTGCACTGCTTGTACTCAGTATGGTAGGTCTTGAAGGGGTGTGGCCTGTAAAAGGTGGCTGAACACCAGCTATGGGTTTAGGAGCTATGGGAGGTTTAATAGTCTCTCCTGGTTTGTGACTAAAGGTTAGGCCTGCAGGGATGGAGGATGGCTTTGGTGGTACAGGAGGAGGAACATGGGGCTTGTAGGCTGGAGCAAGCGGTTGTCTAACTGGTACACTGTCCCCTGTGGTTGGCATGCCAACTGGAGTAGTTCTTGGGGGGACCTGAGGTGGAGTTTTTTTGGGATACACAGAGGGTTTGGGGAGTGTTGGAGGAGGGAGGGGTGGAGGAACTGGGATGTCTGTTTTTTCCAGAGACGAAGCCCTGCGCAGTACTATGGGTTTGGGAGGAACTGGTGGAGCAGTTGATACGACACCAGGTATAGTAGATACTATATATTGCGGTACAGTGGACAAGGGTGATACACTTACAATTACTGGGGCTGACTGTCTTGAAATTACACTAGGAACTGGTGCTGTAACAGAGTCAATTTGAGTAGGGACTGATGACTTGGACAAGTCAACAACACCTGTTTGCTCAATTTCTGCATCTTTCTCTGTGGCATCCAGTGAGTCACTTGATATGACAGGCAATTCTACATCTCTTTGTAGTGACAAATCATCTACAACTGTCTCTGAGACTGATGTTTTCTGGAAAGCCTCATCCACAAGTGGTTGTGGTTCAGTCTTTGTAGCTGAAACTGTAACTTTCTCAGAGTCCTGTGTTTGATCAGAAATGCTCTCTTCGCCAGATTCCTCTTCACCTGATGAACACTGTGTCACTCTCAGATCAGGTATAGGCAGTATTCTTCGTAGGGGTGTTGTGTCAGTTTTCTCAACTTGGGCTACTGTTGACCCTTGTGCCATGCCAGTCAGATCAGGACCTGCTTGAGTTGGACTGGTTCCTGGAGTCAGCACTGCTCTTTGCTTCAGAAGTTCTTCATAGGCTGCCTCTGCATCTAATAATGGTTTTCCATCCTTCCTAGACTGGCCTGTGTTGCTTGATGACATAGTGTCTTTGCTTGAGTCAGTATCGGGTAACACAGTTTCTGGTTTAGAAATATCTTCTTCTGGCTTATTGTATGTTTGCTCCTGTTCTTTAAGCATTATCTCTTTCTTTCTTTGCATCATGTCCTCATAAACCTCATCAGGTGATCTCAGTTTTTTTTTTGGTTTCTCTGACACAAAAAGCTTGTCTGGTTCTTGCTCACAGGATGCATCATCTACAAGAGACTCATACGCATAATCTTCTATCAGCATGCCTCCATAAAGAGATTCTTTACCAGGTGGGGGTTTGTTTCCCTCGTTAGTTGGAGATTTGGCTTTGAGCATTATCTCTTCATATACCTCATCTGCACTTTTTAATGAATGCTTTCCCCTTTCTTTGAACTGATTATCAACATGTTGCTCATCTGTTGGAGAATACAGCGAAACTGAAGTTGGTAACTGATACACTTTTTGGACAGCAACAATCTTCTCTGGGAGTATCTCAAAGCTCTCTGGTTCTGACTCCATGCTTGGGGAGAGGTCTGAGCAGGAAGACCTGCGGATTTCCTCCATCTCTGCTTCCTGTCGTAGCTCTTCTGTGGGAGAAGCATCCTCAATAGGGGAGAGGTTGCTTGGTGGAGTTTTGGGCCTTTCTCTTCTTCTCTGTGCACGTATCTCTTCTTTGTCTTTCTTTGATTTTTTTCCTGTACCCTTTTGCTTCTCCTGTTCTCTCAGAAGCTCCTCCTCTTCTCGCAGCTCCTCTTCCTCTGATGAATCCTCAATGGTAGGAAGCGTCTGACCTGGCTGCCGGTGCTTTGCTTTTCTCTGCTGCTTGCCCTCACCACTAGACCGAACATGACTTGGGCTGCTGCTGTCACTGTCTTCATCAAGAGAAGACAAAGATGTTGGAGATGTTCCTGGGGTAAAACTGGATGCATGTAAACTGGAAGAGCCTTCACCTCTTGACCTGTCATCAGGAGAGTCTGTTAGGCTCTCTAGCTCACCGTCATCTGATGTCTGACGTACAGTTGCTGTACTGTTAAGCTCAATTGTTTTGAAGTGCCGTATGCCAGCTCCACTGTCTACTGAAGGTTGTTCTCCTTTAGCTAGTTCCTCAATTTTAGTTACAGAGATAATACTCTTTTTTTCAGGCTCATCTTCTGGACTGATACTGCTCTTTTTGAGTAGACGTCTGGCCTTGCCTGATTCACTTTTGTCCTTAACACCTTTTTGTGCATTCTGTTCCATTTGCTTCTTCTCTTGATCTTTGATTTTACGTCTGGCAAGGTTTTCTTCATCAGACGGAGATGCATCTTCATCTGCGCTCATCTCTATGATCTGCTTCCTGATAAAATCCTCTTCATCCATTGGACTCTCCATTTCTACTTCCTTATCTCCAAAAGTATTTTTGCTATGTAGTTTAGGTGAAGGTTCTCCCTCACTACTTTCTTCAAAAGAATCACCTTGAATATCAGTTGGAACCAGAAGCTTTTTCCGCTCTTTTTTTGGAGCATCGTTCCTTTGCTCTTTAGTTTCTTCATGTTGGTCATCCTCCGAGCTGGGTGATACTGGAGACATTGGCAACACCTCCAGTCGACGCTTGACCTTTGGAGTTTCAGTTTGTGATTCCTCTTTAGATGATGTCTGAGCCTCTAGGATTTGAAGGACAGTACTTTCCAACTTGGCCAGGTCTGAAGGACTCGTGGGGCTGCTTTCTCTATCTTTCTCGCTAGGCTCCTTCAGTAGCTCATAGTCTTTTATTGAGACAGCAGCCTCTTCTTTTTTCTACAAAACAGAAAATTAATTAGAATTTGAGCTGTTTTCAAGGCATAATAAAAACAAATTTTATTAAAAAGGAGAAATGAAAAATAACTACATTAAAATAAACTTTGGGGTACTATCTAGACACTGATCCTACAATATGTACAAGAAATACCTCTACAGCTACATGTACAGTTACCTCTCCAGATTCATCAATTTTAATAGGCTTTATCAATGGCTGTAGCACATCATCCTGTTTCTCTTGTGCTTCAGAAGCCAACTTCCCCTCCTCTGATTTGTTTCTTTCCTGTTGGCTAAATGTAGAGGATAGGGAGGCTAGTTCTACATCATGTTCTAGACTATGGGGCACACATTCAGCTGTAAATTCAAGTTTAGTTTTTTTGGTAATATCCTGGTCAGTTACAACCAGTGCTTTTTCCATCAGCTCCTCACTGGGTAATTTATCTTTCTCTCTAGATAAGGTAAATGTTACAGCAGGGGTTTGGGCTTGTTGTGTAGACTGCATCTCTTCAGACTTAATTTCAATTACTGCTTTTATGTCTTCCTTCTTACTAAACACAGGGGATGAGATGACTATTTGCTGGTCAGTAAGACCCTTTGGTATGGCAGACTGTTCTAGAGCCTTTTCAGTCATAGAGTCTGGAATTTGCCCATTATCCTTCTGTTCTGGCAATACTCTTTCTACCACCTCAGTTACAGAAGGAGTTTGGGTTTGTTGTGTAGACTGCATTTCTTCAGGCTTAATCTCAATTACTGCTTGTGCATCTTCACTCTTACTAACCACAGGGGATGAGGGGAGTTCTTTTTTTTGGTCAGTAAGACCACTTGATATGGCAGACTGTTCTAGAGCCTTTTCAGTCATAGGGTCTGGAATTTGCTCATTATTCTTCTGTTCTGGCAATACTCTTTCTACCACCTCAGTTACAGAATGAGTTTGGGTTTGTTGTGTAGACTGCATCTCTTCAGGCTTAAACTCAATTACTGCTTGTGCATCTTCACTCGTACTAACCACAGGGGATGAGGGGAGTTCTTTTTTTTGGTCAGTAAGACCACTTGATATGACAGACTGTTCTAGAGCCTTTTCAGTCATAGGGTCTGGAATTTGCCCATTATCCTTCTGTTCTGGCAATACTCTTTCTACCACCTCAATTACAGAAGGAATTTGGGTTTGTTGTGTAGACTGCATCTCATCAGGCTTAATCTCAATTACTGCTTGTGCATCTTCACTCTTACTAACCACGTGGGATGAGGGGACTTCTTTTTTTTGGTCAGTAAGACCACTTGATATGGAAGACTGTTCTAAAGCCTGTTCTAGAGGGTATGGAATCTGCTTAATTTCCTTCTGTTCAGGCAATAATTGTTCTACCATCTCTGAAACATTTTTATTATTATTAACAGAGGACAGTTCATCTCTAATGACTATACATTCTTTCTTATTCTCTGTAATAACAGCATCTGACTCTGGTTTTTCCTCATAGACTTTATCTCTGTCTGATGTTTTTTTGTCTGGTTTGGGATCAGCCTCTTGAGAGGCTGGAGAGCATATATCCCCCATCCTTTTCTCTTCTCTGTTTGTATCTGGACTAATACCTTGTTCAGAGAAAGTGCTTTCAGGATCAAATTCAGAAATGTTGTTGTCACAAACAGTCTTGATAGTGACTTTCTGTTCTGCATTCTTGGACATCTCTAAATCTCCACCTGCTTGATCTGGCATACATTTTTCCAGCTTTGTTTTATCTGTGCTCATCTGTTCCTTTTCCAGTAGCTTATCCTCTTTTTCTGCAAATAGCTCTTTATTGCACTGCTCCTTTGCCAATATTTTTTCTGTGAAGTTGATCTCAGTAACTGGAGATGGTGAGGGGATATCTAACTGTATCTGTGATGTGTCCTCTACCTCTATCTTATCTTCTATTAGACTTTTTTCAGAGATCTCATCATTTTTATTTACAGAAATATAATTTTCCATAAGACTAGAATCTTTGCTAGTGACTTCTGACTTCTTGAATGGGTCTTTCATCTCTTGCATTTGTACAATAAGCTCTTCTGTATCACATACATTTAAATTGTTTTGGGGGGTTAACTCTGTATGGTCTTTAAACTGCTCTGCTGTTAATTTGTTTGCTAAATTGGCCTCCTCTATGAACACATTTTCCATATTTTTAAGTTGATCTGCTTTATTTTTCAGCTCTGTAGATTCTTCTTGATTGGTAAAATTATGGGATAGGTGATCATCACTGCACTCAATCCTTGGTGCCTCAATTTGTACAGAGGCCTCAGGTTTCCTCTCTGGCACATTCCCTATGCTACTCTGATCAGGATCAGTAGTTGCTGTTTCGATAGAGCTTTCCTTAACAGACATGTTATCTACAGCATCTACATCTAAGGGTAGTGTGAGCTCTTCAGATTGTTTCTCTCGAGTCTGACTGTGTGGTTCCTTGCTTATAGGAGAGCATGCATTGGGCTCTGTCATTTCAGTCTGTGGGGCTGTCTCTGATGTCTCAGTGGATTGTGTCTCTATTTCTTTCTCTGGAATAGCTTCCATGTCACTAATCGGAAGGGTCTGAGTAACATTATTAAATATAGGGACTTCCTGACTGTTTTCAGGCTCCGTTTCAACTCTGTTAGCATATTCTGGCTCTTGGACCTGGCACTGTTCTGGCTCACTTTTCTCTGCTTTCTGTACCTCTGCAGGGGCCTCAATTTGTTGTACAGTTTCAGCCTGTTCTACATTTGCCCCTTTAACATCTGCAGTCTCTTCTGAAACATAATGTAAGGGAGGGGCATCTTCCCTAACTATTTGCTCAGGTGGAGTTGTTATGCCCTCTGCATTTTCAGTCAGGGTGCCAGGAGCTTGTTTTTTGCTCTCTTCTGGTACTACCTGTGTACTCTTCGGTATTGGCTCTGCTGTAACCCCTTGTTCTGTCTCTGTATTTTTGACATCTTTAGCATCAACTTTGGCTGAGACTGGCTCAGACTTGTCATCCAGGGCCTGAGTAATGCTGGGCATCCGTGTTAGCCCTTTGGCAGGGGTGGCAGTGGGGGCAGGAGAGGAAGGCGTGGAGGATACGGCACGGGCTGGGGAGGAGGGAGGGGTGGGTTCATGTTTGGCTGGTAGCTTGGATGGAGAAGGTGGAGGTGGCATATCCCCAAGTTGCCCAGAGAGAGCCCTTTGTGTCTGGCAGTTTAGGCAGAGCCATTCTTTCTGTAAAAAAAAGAAGGAATAACAGCATATTTGAGATGAAGTATTGAAGATGAACTGCTATATCCATCCTCTGATTCAGTGATTTTTCCATGTTGAACAACACAGTTAACTAATAAACCTCTAATGCTACAGCAGAAGGATAACTCATTCTATTTCTGGAGTGCTTTTTAAATTTATGTAACTTAAGAGATTATTCATTTATTATTAATAGTAATGGGATGAAGCTTTATCAGCTCAATGTCAGAAAAAACTTGTTCAGCAAAAAACTGCACCTCAACTACAGTTTAAAGATGCCAATGAATGTGTGAGGTGAACACATATACATTTGTACGTGTGGAGGTGGGTGTATTTGTCTTTCTGTTTAGGCAAATGCCCATTGATATTGTGGAGTAAAACAAGCTAAAAGATTAAGCAGGTTTAGGCAGTGCTGTGGGGATATATGGTAATTCTCCAATTTAGGATTGACAAAGTTGATGTTTCTGATGGAAAAGATTTACAGTAAATGTGTCTATTTGAAGCTAATTAAATCTTCCACAAAACACATTTGAAAATGCAATAAAGGAAATGCGGTCTATAGTTGTTTGTGGAAACTATCATCCTTTCACCTTAATTTACTTTGAGAGACCACATGGGAAAAAATTCCATCCCCACTTAAGCCATGACTGTGTTTTGAACACAGCTCAATTAAAACTAAACAACTGTTTATAATGGCTGTTTCCCCTAAATGATTGCAGCCCACAGGAATTTATTTAGAAAGATTTCAAAGATATATTTTCTAAAGAAAAACACTGAACCTTGTGACATCAAGAAGAGCACTCCTTAACACTGGATGCACCACAAATGGTAACGTCAGAGATGAATATTACATGTTCGTGGGGGATGTAGATGCCACATGCAGGCAGTCCTCTCATGAGGAATCATGCCCCACTGGCTGACGTAAATCCAGAGCGATGTATGTTAGGCTTCAGTGCTGAGGCATGCTTAGCTACGTTGTGGTGCTTCAATGGCTTAGCTGCAGGGTTTAGTCTAATTCTAGAGGAGGTCTGGGATCCCTGTGCCATGCGAGGGCAAAGACACTCTGAGAAAAGGATATTTCATTCCACACACAATGGGTTGTATGGCAAGGCTTAATACTGTATGTTGTCATGTACAAAGACAGTTCAAGGACAAAAACACAATCCTAATGAAACCATATAAGATGATAGATAGATGTGATTGTAACTTGTATTTCAGCATTATGTGGTAAGGTACATCAGAAGAGAAGGAAATATTATTCTTATCCTATCTAAGGAAACATGCCCAACAATTAAAGAGCAAGGAGATGGAATGTTAAGTTCATTTTTATTATTTTTTTTTTTTTTACTTCTGATGTTGAAGGGTTTAAAATTGTGAAGAAAACAAACCAAACATTTTTTTCAAAGACTTTCAAACAGTCAGGTCAGCACTGCATTAATATGCCCTGAATCGCATCATTGCCAGTCATAAAAATTATGAGCAAAAACAGATGTCTGCTCTCGCTTCTAATGCAGCATGAAAATAAAACATGGACTTGAAAATTAAAAAAAAGTTGCACTCAACTCCTTTTCATGTAATTTATCAGCAACAAAGCAATCTGCCCATGTGCCAAATAAATTACAAATTACAGATCAGATGGAGGCAATGTACTGTAGACGGAACGGAAACACATCTGTTTGACTTGCAGGTCACAGACTTCAATTATGAAACATCAATTTTGAGTCATTTTGTTTAATCTCTGGCCACTAAACACCTCTGCATGATCTGGCTAGCATACTCATCATGCCTCACAAACTGAGGCATTAAATCCAGCAGCCTTAGAGGTGAAGAGAATGTGACTGATGCAAAATAATGAGAGCTCAGGCAGTCACATGATTTGTGGCTTGGGCTGAAAACGCTGCTTGTCTCCTCACCACTCATTCTTTCATATTTGCTGAGTTTGTAGACAGGGATATCAGACACAGCTAAATGAAGTTTTTATGAGGATCTATATAATATATTTCAGAGCTTTAGAGCACCTCAGGCTGCTGATAAGGGATTGTGTCTCAGATTTATTACAGATTATTTGAAAGGGATATTTACCACACTGGATGTACAGCAGATAAAAATGGGTATGGAAGAAAAATGCATGTTAATGCAATTGCAAATCATAATTTTATAATTTTTTAAAAAGTGTAATTATATCCCATGAAGTTTGAATAAAAAAATACAATCACAGCACAGACCAACTTGATAAAATAACTACTACAACAGAGCAGAATTCATGAAAATGAAAATTTTAAAAAGTACAGTAAGAAAAAAAAAAAACATCCTATCCTTTCGAAGAAATCCATCTCTCTTTTGTAATGTGATGCCACTTCAACAGGGATTTTAGCTGCTTAATTACAAAAGCTGCAAAAAAGGTTTTCCCACATCAAATTAGGCTATTCCTTCTATGGCACAAGAAACCTGACTAATTCAAGAAAACTGTGCTTGAAAATCCTTATCCAGTGAGCACAAGAGAGGTGGGTGTGCTCACTCTCAAAGCCAGAATTTGTGTATGTGTGAAATCCGTCAATAAAGGTGTGAAACAGAGCTAAATTTACTAAAAGCCAAAAGAGTACGACAAGCTTATTTTGCTAATGTAATACACTCCCTTACAAAATGTAGCATGTCAATTATAGAGTCTGTCAAAAATTGTTCTTTACAGTTATTTTTTACAACTGTAAAAGAATATTAAAGTAATACCCTCAGTATACTGTAAGCATATAATCAGTATAAAATGCTTACCAAATCTGTCAATTTAAATGATTTTTTGATGCCAGTGGCCCAAATACAAATTTACCACAGTTTTACTGCCGTGACAATAACAGCGTTTTGGTGAAATCAGTGGTTACCATGTAGAATTATTTAAATGATCAGTTATCAGTACACAGTACACACAAAACATAGATACTCCAGTTGTACTGTAAATATATCTAGACTGGGATAAACGGAATTAGCCTTTCTTAATTTATATATTTTTTAATGTGACCAAATTAAGTATTCAAGTCAATTTGTTTGTACTTCTGTTGTACACACAGAAAAAGCAAACAGATATGAAGTCATATTTTCTCAATAACCTTTCCACACACTTCCTCCTCCAAAGTCTAATATCATTCACCGCCTCCTCTCTCACTCTCAACTCTTTCTTTCTCTCCTCCTCTCACATCCGCTACCCCTCTTCCTCTCCTTATTAGCTACAGTAGGTCTGTGTGTGAGGTTCATACTTCCTGTTAGACTCTGTGTTGGCATCATACTGATTTCTTGGTGCTGTCTTCATGGGTAAACTGTGCCAGTTAACAAGCGTAGCGTCAGTTCTGGCAGGTCATGTTAGTCAAGCTCGCATCAGCTGACGCCTATTACTGTATACATATATAAGCTTCTTCAGTATTATCAGCAATTATGGTGTTTCTCAGGAGCTAATTACCCTCCTCCATCCCCAGCTCCCCCTCTCCTCCAGTCAGTATGGCATTCTGATTCCCCCTGAATCAGAATAAATTCTTGAATCATGTTGTACTTTAAAATCTTGAATTAATGATATCTGCATACATTCATGTTGGTTCTGTTCTGTTTACCCTAAGGGGGGTTACTGCTGCTTTCCCTGCTCTTATCCATGCTAGGCTGCATGTATGCGCAGGGAGTTCTCGCCCAGAACGGAACCATACCGCCAATCCAAACTGTATGCTAATTGTCAATCGTATTTGACGATAGTGGTCCTGACAGAAATGATTATACTAAGCATCTGATGTATATTGAGACTAACACCTTAACACATATTAAAATAAAATAAATAAAAGACACAGTCTAGATAGTCTTGCATAGCAAGACCTTCAGACTGACGGCTGCAGGTCTGGACTTCATCGCTGCTTTTATTGGCCAAGGGGCCATCAAATACCCCTTTTCCACCAAAAAAGAACTGGTTCGGAACTGGTGCTGGTTCAAAGTTGGTTCAACTTGCGAACCTTCTCAGAACCTGTTTGTTTTTCCACTGACTAGAGAGCCCAGCGAACGACGTCGTCACGTCACTGTGTACGTTGCCATACGTCTTCGCTTTCGCCAACTTCAAGCATAACGATTACAATGGCAAAAATAATGACTTTCTTCAAATGTTTCTCCTGGCTTTGCGATCCTATATTGGGGTCAGAAGAAGACGTTTAGAACACATTTGTGCTGCTCGTCTGGATTACTATAGACGGAGGTTACGTTCAAGAAGAAGTTCAACAATAACCCCGCCCCCAGCCCCCGACGTAAGCATGACGAGGTAAAAGAACGGTTCTAGTCCAGCAAAGAGTTGGTGCTGCTTTGGAACCAATTTTCCTGGCCGAGAACCGGTTCTTTAGCTGTCGAAACACAAAGAACTGGTTCGCGAGTAGGCACCAGCTCCGAACCGGCACCAGCACTGCCTTGGTGGAAAAGGGGTAAAAGTGGACACTCACTGACACTTAAAAGCAACCAATCACAGTTTTGTTCAGCATCATGTTTAGAGGCGTGAAAATATAATGTCGATCTCCTTACAATAACAGACCTGGGTGTAAAACCAAAGACTTATTTATATAGAAAGATGGTTCACTCCTATTACTTATGAATGGGAGAAACTGCAATGCGCAATCTGGCGGAATACATCCCGCCTTCTAAGTAAAAGAGCCAATTGCTGATTGGTAAAGTCATTGCATCACTGCAGCTGCCGTTAGAAGAAACCTGAAACTCGCGCTTAGGACTGGACATGCGCATTGGCTGGTCTAGCCTGAAAACTAAGCTTTTTTTAACGCTATTAGAGCATTAGAAACAACATTTGACAGTTCAAGTCAGATTTTGTTGCTGATTTGAAATATGTTATTTAATTGCGAGTTCGGCAAGCAGTTTTTGAGATTTCAGGATTCCCCCATTAAAATAGATAGCAGGACATGGTCTTGGATGTCCGAAAAAGCTGCCTAGAGGCGTTGCAAATATGCCCACAGAGTGAACAGACTTTTCTTGAAAGGGACTTTGGTAAAACTCTTGGACATATTTAAAAAAACAAGTCTATGCTGCGAACTTCACATACTTTTGAAAATCCATCATTTAGTTGATCCTGATAAGAGCTCATTGTCACAGTTGTGAACATGACGGCTTTCTTCCTCCATGAGGGGGTTTGGCATCACAACGGCTTTGTTTCCAGGCAGATCGTTATAGAACGCGACATGCGTCTCTCTGAAATTCAATAGAATTCAACAAATCAGATGATGACTTCGAAACTCCTGAAGTGCTTCCAATTTTGAGTGACTTATGCATCAGATGTTCAGCCACCGGTCCGTGGGCGTGACGTCTGAGGTTGAGACTACACAGCATGATAGATGAAACATAAATGTATTTCTCAATGGCGAGATTGCTGTCTTTGTACACCAAGAGCTTGGTTTAATGGACAGAGTGCCTAGTGGCTGTCTCTCCGCCATGCAAGCACACACAAAACACCTTCACATCTAAAAATACGACTGCTTTCAAACCTTCAGGGAGAGGATGGCACGTGGTGGACACTGCAGGAATGTATCTGGCCTAAAACGAGCCTTTCAAGCTCAAAGGAAAACACACACAGTCACATACACAGCAATAAAAACTTGCTGCCACAAAGAGGACCATCTCCCATAATGCTCTGTAGTCATTCTTGGTTCTGCCTCTACCACTCTTTTGCCACTCTGGCTATTTTTGCCTTAATGTATTGAGAGGCAAAGCTTTGTCTGTGAGACAGACAGACAAGTGGAATAACGGACAAATAGATAGGACTGAGAAAACATGCAATTTAAGTCACACAGTATGATTAAACCAAGAATAAATAATTAATATCTGAAACACCAGATAAAAATGAAGAGAACAAATATTTGGTCCCTCAGTGACAGGCCATTACTCGGACATTCATGAGGACAAATCGTCCTGTAGATTAAAAGACCCAGAGTTTCTGCTAGAAATGCATGCTAGAAATCAGAAGATAGCTAAAGATAAACAAAGCAAACATCATAATCAAACAGACAAGCGGACAGATCTCCATGGTGATGGAAGGCACACAGACACACACGTCTGTGCACATTATATAAAGTGATCAAATAGACAGATAGGGAGAAGGCGCTGTAGCTATGGGAACAGAACAAGCAGACAGAGGAAGGCTCAATATGAAGTCTTTCAAGGCAAGATGTTAACATTGTTAAAATAGTCCAAGTGTCTATTGTGGCTTAGCCTTAAGTTTATCAAGCGACAAGAATACTTTTTGTCCGCAGAAACACAAAAATAACGACTTTGTTCAACTATTCATTTTCTTCTATGTGGGCCTCTGACGTGAGTTCACGAGACCGCCACGACGCATGCGCGAGAACTGAGAAGATGACGCAGATGGGTCTCGATGTAGTGTTTAAAATGGTTCCTAAGTGTGCATTTCCTGGATGTCCGAATCGTGAGTAACCAACGAGAAAACGTAAAAGTGCCTTACCAATGTTGCAAAATGAATGGCTTACCTTTCACACTTTCTCATCAAACAACATGGAACAACATGAGGGTGAGTAATTACTGACAGAATTTTCATTTTGGGGTTAACTAACCCTTTAAGATGCATTTTGGTCGATCAGATCACAAGTAGACGAGGTGTTTTAACACATACCTGTTTACACCTGGTGTTTTAATTTTGTCCACTTTCAATAACTTCTGTCCTGATTTCTTCGAGGGGAGGGTCTATGGTAAATGTATGTTTTATTTTTAGATATTTTGATCTAATGGACAAAATAAGCTTGTGCAATTTACATACTGTATGAAGGCACCCAGAGACAACAGAAAAACACACGGAGAGCATCAGCCTTCGATTCTGCTCTGATAGACGCAAGACCACGCCGAACACTGTGAGTGTGTGTTAGAAATCAGGTATGGTGAAAGAACATTGTGCTTGGTATGTTTTTCGTCTTCAAACCAAATTTGCGTCTTCAGCCAACGAAGTTAAAATTACGTCTGGCTAGCGCACTTCCCATAATGTTTGTGCGTTAGTTCAGCAGGTGGAGAGTAGGTGAGCGTTTACACTACGAAAGCAATCCGGTCAAATGTGAACTAAAAAAAATGCACAAATTTAAGATTTTAAGATGTGTAGTGGCAATATTATTCTCTGCTGAAACTTAAACGCATCCTTTTTATCAAGCCTGATTCAAATCAGGTCAAATGCAGAATGCAATCACGCCTGCTCTACAGCTATAGAGAGACAGCACAATAGCATAAAGCAGTTCTGGCTGTTGGATGCTCAGATTCAGGGAGGTGGTGGATTATGTAAAACTGGAGTTCTGCTCTGAGGTAGGCCAGGCAGTGCTGTATCTGACCCCAGGGTGGAAATACTGAGGAAGGGGAGTCAGCTAAATCTTTTAGGCGGGTGGAGAGGGAGGTGGATGGGTCACAGTAAGCGTGAGCGCGTGGGAGCCCTGGAGGATAGAGGCATGGCAAAACCAGAGACAAGATCTTACACAATCTGCGACAAACAACATGCACTTGATTTTAATGTTACACAGGGCTGTTTGTGACTGTATGCATGGAATGAATGGGTTATCTTTGAGGTGGGGGCTCACTGTGAGAAGGGACGATACATCAGGTGGCTGGCAACTGACTCAAAGCCTAAGGCAGATGGCCAACCAAAAAAAAAAAACACACCCAAGAGTGTGAAATCTAATCCCTGGTCCAGTTCTCTGTTGGACTGTTGTGAAACTGTCAACACTGTGCTACATGGAAAAAGCATCACACCTGATTTGTCCAATAATACCTACGTCATTAGCCATAAAAGGACAATTTTATATAGCTCATTAGCTAACAGGACATGTGCAACTAAGCACAGATCTGCCAATTACGAGTTTGGGTGACTAAACACACTGATATATAATATTTAGTCTAGACTCTAGACAACATAATACTGTATATATACTGTAAGTGGGTACACCCAGGTTAAATACCATTAAGTTAAGAGTATTTCAGATTCAAAACAAGTTAAGCTAAATTGAAAGCATTTGTAGTATAATGTTGGTTTCCACAAAAATTAATTGAGATGTCTTTAAAACAAAAGGGGGGGGGGGGGGGGGTTGAGGATTTAAAATCCCAAAAAGAAAATATTTTTTAGAAGCACTTACATTAATTCTTCTGTATTATTTCACCTACAAATTGTTCTTATCATTTTATCACTGTTATAGGGTTTGAGGTGTGTAAAGTTGTAAAACTGGACACAGTAAAGCTTTTTTTCACTAAATTATGTTAAGATACATATTGTTTCCATTGGTATTGCAACAGTCAGTATTTTAATGTCAATGGATTGACCACATTTACTTCCACTGTGCATCATCATGACCCAGAATATTCGCTTTTTTGAAGAAAAGAACAGACAAATCAAAAATTAAAAAGGTAACATTTCCAACCTTCTTCAAAACAACCAGCAAGAAATGCCAAGAATGAGAATGAAGAAAGAAGAGAGATGAGATGGGAGTTATTGGAGATTCTAATGCAAGTCATATAAATCTATAGAGGAGGGTGGAATGAGGCAGAGGAGCAGCACCACAAGGAATTCCAGTCACATGAATAAGTGAAAAGCCAGATGAAGAAGGTGTGTTGCCATTGGAGAGACAGAGGAAAGAGAAATAATGAACAAAAACAGAGATAATCTTTGAAGGTCAAAGTCTGTCATATTAAAATCTTGTACATATTGAGAGATTTTAAAATATGGCCCTTAAGTGGCCTTCAGAAAAAACTCAATTGTTGCCCTTTAAATCCTGTTAGCAAAAACAGATTACTACACACACTTGCACATAAACTCTCATATGCACACGCCCCAACGTTGTCACAGTAGCAAAAGTAGTGTTGAAACCTCGGAAGAGAGAGAGACTAAATCTAATTTCAAGTGAGGATGTTACTCAAATGGAAGCACTTCAGCACTGATCCTGATAAAGCAATTTTCTACAGCCTTGAGCCGTTTTGATCAGGACAATCTGGCGAATAAACAACACACAGCACAGGCATGTAGTCACACCAATTAATGTCTACAATAATAAGGCCAGTCTACAGATAAAAATGACAGGACTGTCTTTGCTTTTTAGTTCTGGTCTCAGCTAAACTGGGATCAGTGTTGTCAGCCATCTTGGTAGGGTACTCTTGACGGAATAATGATGAGTGAAGTCATTAGCTGTACCATGTGAGGTGGAACCGGACGCACATGCTCTGGCTAATCTGTTTGGAAAACCTGAAATAGTCTCACGGGATTACAGAGAGCTTGAGCAACCTGGTGTGCAGATCCACTATCAAACACACAGGGTGGTTTACACGTGAGAGCCATCAAATGCCGTGGTGCACAGGTCAGAGCATGTCAGTTTAGCATAACCTATTCATACGGACAGAGGAACACGTGAATTTCCTTGGAGGAATGTTATGATTTGTTGAAATATGCTCACACACTTAGAATACTAATTATAGTTGTTTTATTTGAGTAAAATTTTGTAATTAAAATTTAATTTTAGAGTATAATTAAATGAATAATGAATATAATAACAACAACAAAATGTACCAGAATATACCTGATAAGCCTTATTATGCAACAATTGATTTGGTTACCAGATCAATTTAGTGGCTTCTTTCCATTTGGAAAAGTTGGTATGTCAGATAGTTTGTGTTCATTTAAAGAAATAATTTAAGTGTAGAAATGCCTTCAATAAGACAAAAAAAGCATTGTGAGATTTGATACATGTATGCAGCTCGAGGAAGACAACTTTGTGTCCCTTAGGAGACAATTATTAGCTTCGAGTCACACAAGCAGTTACCCTCAACGGACAGACTGATGTTGACACACTGATGTGAACACACTGTGTGCAAGTGTTATTCTACACAATCAAATCACAAAGAGACTAAGCAGTTTTTTTTTACTTTACCAGGTCTGGGATATATTTCATATATTTCCAGGCATTCAATGACTGTGGGAACCCTGTAATTAGCTACTGTAATCAGCTACTGCATAACATAATTCAGTAGTTAACTTTATAATATATAGTAGCTAATTATAGAAACCATTAATCAACAAAAGTCCCAGAGGTCTAGATCCTTCATCTAGGCAACTGATGTTAACATAATGGAAGATAAAGTGGTGAACTATCCCTTTAAATTATTCCCCTTGCTCATTAAAAAAAAAAAAAAATAATAATAATTCCAGTGTAGTAAATACAGAAAGTGATTAACAAATAAGTTGCAGATTTTTACCTCCCAACTATGTTAAAAATAAAAAGCAAAGGCTAATTTCCAAACAGGAAGCGAGTTGGTGAGTCATCTGAGATGGGATCAGACTATGACTCCCCTTGTCCTTAGTGCACACACATTCCTAAACAAATTCACTCAAAGAGGCTCAGAACGCATTTGATTACACAGTCAAGCTTTTTAACTGTAGCTCACCCAAACCCATTTTAAAGCACACCTCTGATCACCAGAGGTGATCTAAAAATGAGTTAGCTGTTAGCTTTGATGCTGTCTACATGCCAATTTACTTCATGAAGTTGACAAATATCCCACTTTAGTACATTTACACACTTTCTCTCTCAGACTTCAAAATCAAATGACCAAAAAAACTGACGACTCATCTCGTTCAGAGGCACATACGGCAAATTCTTGTCCAATAAAATGCCCTCTAGAATCAGAATGTCCCGTCCTCCTAAATTATAAATACCACCTGCCAACGGCAAGCAAAATAAAGTAGCAAAAGTACTCTTTTGGTGTCGTAGGCTGTGACGAAAAACTAAAAGCTCCTACCAGCTAAAAACAGAACAATCCCTTTGAGGTGTTCCACCCCAACTTCCTGTTTCAATAGGAAATAACTTTAACTCAAACACTTTAACAAGGAGTTGCAGCAGAACTCTTACCTCTGAGAGATGTGGAGTAGGGTTAAATCCACACAGGTTGCACACAGTCTTCTGGCACTCTGTACACATGCTGTAGTTGGGCGATTCTCCTGATCCTACATTCAGCTTCACTTTGCAAAGTGGACAGCAGGACTGGGTGTCAGAGCCTGAATCTTGAACTGGAGGCTCCTCTACTTCTTTAGATTTTGGAGGTGATGTATCCGCTGATGCTTTTCCTTCAGCAGTTGGTTTTGGAGATACTGGGTCTTTGGAATAAGCAGGTGGCGTGTCGGGAGGTGAATCTGAGCCTGAGTCAGGGAGGGATCCAGGAGGAGAGTCTACGTCGGACCCAATGGGAGAATCAGGGGGCGATCCCATAGGAGATTCGGGGGGAGACTTTGATTCCTCCCCAGAGATGAGATTGGTGGCAGAGCTTAGGAAGGATGAGCCAAAACCAAACATCTTTCCAGAAACACTCTCGGCAGCCTGAGGAGTTGCTGCCGGAGGCTTTGCTGAGTCAGTGAGCCCACTGAACCCGCTGAAAAGTTTTCCAGTGACCGACTCGCTAGCCTGAGCTGCGGAGCCAGCCTGAGGTTTGGATGACCCACCAAAACCACTAAAGAGTTTCCCTGTGACAGACTCTGTAGCCTGGGCGCCTGCAGACGGTTTTGTCACCTCTGTCAAACCTCCAAGACCAAATCCCCCAAAAAAGCCCCCTCCATCCTGTTTCGGGGTAGTTTTTGCTGGAGAAGGCTGGGGACTACCTTTTGGGCTCTGTGAAGGTTTTTGAAGAGGAGGAGGCAGCCCACGTTTGGCCCCTAGTTGATCAGGGTGAGGTCCCTGATGTGGTCCTGGTTTTGGTGTTGCTGGAGGTGTACTTCCTTTCCCTGTATCAGCAATACTCTGTTGTTTAGTCAGCATTGGGGGCTTCTTCCCTGGCTCATCCTTTGAGGGAGACCCAGAAGGTGGCTCTATCCTTTGTGGGGAAGGAGTTGCTGAGCCCTGCTTGGGTGGCTGTTTCATCATTGGAGGTCCAGGAGGCTCCATTCCCCCCACCGCCCGTTGCATCTGACAGTTCAGACACAGCCATTCCTTACCCTGTGGAAACAAGCAGAGAAAGTCAAGGCACATGAGCACAATATTATTTCTGTTAGAATATTGATTTGCAATTGTTTTCCTCAAGCTCATTGTATATAAAAAAAATAATTTGCAGCGAACTTGCTGTTATTAAAATCTCTTCATACTTATTGGGTTTATTAGTAAACCCTGAAAGCCACAAATTTATGATTTAATTACACTGATTTTATTTCATTTACTTTTATTGTTAGTTTGGTTGAGTCATTTATTGTAATGCACATTTTGAAATCCTTCATACAAAACAAAATACAATAAAAAACAAGAAAAACACTCTATACTTAAAGGGATATTTCACCACTGGAAAGATGAATGTGTATTTAAATTTGGTCATTTATGTAGTAGAAATGTGAAATTATTTTAGAAGTTGGTGCCTTCTAGACTGAGAAAAGCCAGAAAATGTATTTTTGGCTCATGTGGATGAAAGACAACAACTCCCAGAATGCACTTGCTTCGCTGCCCTACGAGGCCACTCCCAAGCCACGCCTACCGGTTACAGAGGGCAGTATCAAAAAAGCATCCAATGATGCAAAATGACGATTTTTGCCTCATCAGAGTTTTTTTTCAAGACACACAATACAGAAATCTCTCGTCTCAGGGGGGAGGGAAGCACGGTCATTCGAAAATACTACCGGGTTTCTACTGATACAAAGCTTAATGCTAATCGGTGAAGTATCCCTTTAACATTGTGTGACTAATAGTGTTATTCCCTCTTGCCAAATGTATGTATAATCACTGCCTTTATAACTCATGAATTTAGTTTCTAAACACAGTGAAAAACAACTTCCTCCACCTCCTGTCTGGGTGACGCAAGTAACCTTGATAATCTTCCACCTACTGTGCAAATACTTTTCACCTAAACTCAGGATGAGAGGAATTAGTGCAGGGTGACTCTCAAGCAGAACCAAATAAGAGTTATTAAAACAAACCCTGCACAGCTTTAAATAGCAGGTATGAACTGAATTAAGTCTTCAATGAAAGACTGAAAAAAAAAAAAACGAAGCCTTGTATTTTCTGTATAAAAAAATGTCTCATCACATGACATTCCTCTTATCTATATCTGGATAATAATTTAGACCAGTGTAAAATCTATGTCAGTGATGTACTAAGGGGAGCATATTTGTCTCTTACCGCTGAATCTGGTGGACTGAAGCCGCACAGGCTGCACACCTGCTGTTTGCACTGAGTGCAGGTGTTGTAGTTGGGTGGCTGGTCTTTGGCCTTCACATTCAGCTCTGTAGACTTACAAAGAGGACACATCGCTTTCCCCTGAGCAGGCCCAGTTTTAACAGACCCTTCTGATTGAGCCCCCGGCCCAGGTTTGCCCTGCTGTTGAGGTCCACTGGGTTTTCCTGCAACTCCTGTGCCGGGTTTCACAGGCCCTTGTTGCTGCGGGCCTGGTCCTCCAGGTTTGGGTCCTTGCTGTTGAGGTCCCGGTCCTCCAGGTTTGGGTCCTTGCTGTTGAGGTCCTGGTCCTCCAGGTTTAGACCCTTGCTGCGGAGGTCCTGGTCCACCAGGTTTAGGTCCCTGCTGTTGGGCTCCTGTTCCTCCAGGTTTGGAGGAACAGGCTGTTCCTCCTTGCTGTTGAGGTCCTTGTCCACTTGGTTTAGGCCCTTGCTGCTGAGGTCCTGGTCCTCCAGGTTTGGGTCCTTGCTGTTGAGGTCCAGGTCCTCCAGGTTTAGGCCCTTGCTGTTGAGGTCCAGGTCCTCCAGGTTTAGGCCCTTGTTGTTGAGGTCCAGGTCCCCCAGGCCTGGGTCCCTGTTGGGGTCCTTGTGGTTGGGGACCAGGACCTCCAGGCTTGCTTTCAGGCCCCTGTCTTTGCTGAGAAGGTCCCTGTCCTTTAGGGGGACCTTGCTGAGGTGGCTTACCCCCTTGCTGCGGAGGACCCTTCCCCGCTCCACTCTGTGGTCCAGGAGGCTTTCCTTCCTGCTTTGCAGGCTGCTCCTCCTCATCATCACCAAACAAACTAAACTTTGGAATGCTGGCAGAGGAGACAGCAGAAGAGACTGCACTCAGGGGGTTGGCCCCACTCAGGAAGCCAGACGAGAACATGCCGGTTCGTGGTTGTTCTGGGTCTTTAGGCTCCTGCCGGAAACGTGACTCAAGGAGGCTGAGGGAAGAGGGGCTCCGTCCAGGCTTTGGCTTGGGAGGTGGCCCCTCTCCAAATGCATCTACAGTCCGACTCTTACTGAGACCAGCTGAAACTCTGGTGCCACCAGCTTGAGTCTCTGGTGGCCTGTGGAGTGAACATACATAAGGTCAACTTATCATTCATTAGTCTCAAGTACACATATATTTTTCAAAATCTGTGTTGAAAAAAAATGAACAGATATGTGCTTTATATACTTAATAACTATTCTGGATAAATTTCAAAACTACATTTCAAGGGGCATTGCAAATTATTCAGACAATCAATCAATAAAAGCAAAATTTATACAGCAGAAAAATATATATATAATATATATTTTATTATTGATGTCAGTAAATAATGTATTTTATTCCTTCTAATCAGAAAACTGTATACAGCAGAAAAATATATATATAATATATATTTTATTATTGATGTCAGTAAATAATGTAAATTATTCCTTCTAATCAGAAAACTGCAGCAACAAACTACACAAAACTAGTAAAAATAGTAATTGTTTTGCTACAATTTTTAATGTGAAAGAAGAGAATATAAACTTCTAACTAAGGATGCGACTTTCGGGCCACAAAAAAAAGAAAAAAAAAAAGAAAAAAAAGAAGAAGAAGCCAAAAACCCAAATTATATTGTGCCATAAAAATATAAAATGATATTAAAAAATCCAAGATATTCCCAAAGTTACCCAGTGCATTATTAATCAGAATTTTCCCACAATTCCCTTTACATCTGTAAAGGTGTTAAGACATTTTACTCTCAAAATTCTTAAAATATTATACAATATTATACAAGTTGCTCTAGCCTATATGCTAAGTGTACTCGTTTTAGAAACGTATGCTAATATTAATATTAAAATATTTATTTCAAACAAAAACTTATTTAAAAGACATATTTTTCGTTTTTGGCACATTGTCACAATCATTTAATTTCAGTGCATGTCCACTATTAACACAGTGGCTGTTCAGCACAGCAGCCTGAACTGCTGGTTGTTTTCGTGGGCGTTCTTTAACATATATTTGGGTGTTCTGTCATTCATTCACCCAAAGAAGATAATCACGCCACGTCCAAGATGCGTATTGTTTCTGATCGAGTGGCGCTCTTTGCTGTGTGCGTTTCAGCACCAAGGACAGCGAACCAAATATAAAAATCGCTTAAACTGTAACGCGGTCCTTGTTCTCAGGTGTAATACTACCCGCACGCTCCCCAAAAAGCAAAGCGATCAATGACCATGATAGCATTTATTCTTATGGTGCTATATTTAGTCATATTAATATTTATGCACCCCCCTCCCCCCATCCCATTTGCGCTTGGGTAAAAATAACACATTTACACCTAAACAACTTTATAGACATAATTCAATCAGTTTACGAATTAGATCATGTCAAAGAGGATGTCGATCGCGTGCTTTCAAGTGATCGAATTTTCATGGACTTGTGTTATTCTCAGGCAGTGTTTTCCAAACCAGCTCATGACATCACCTACACAGCCCATAGGAAGAAGATGGAGAATGGAGAACGCAACGTCGATCTGGATACACAGAGGACGGATATTTATTAGAGAGGATCATTCATATTTTTCAAGGAAATTTTATTACAAAAAAAAGTGTACCAGTTACCCTGGTGTATCTCATGGACTGAATAAAGCGGTTTAATGAAAACTACATTCATTAAAACACTATGCACATCCACTGTGCACACATACATAGTGACCCACCATATTAACGATGATGATACCAATTATGAAAAAAAAAAAAAACGTTTTGTGCAAAGCGGCGGTAATTTTCTCAATACGTATAGCTGTAAAACAGAAGTGCACCAAGTAGGTATTGAATTGCAATCATATGCACGTCCGAAAATTGGGCTGGAATAAATAGCTCGCTATAAAACGACCGTAAACATGAAGCAAGAGCGTGAATGGGTGTGATCATATTTTGCATCGGTGATGCTGTCGTGATGTGCCAACCTGCAGTGCCTTGATCAAAACACAAGCCCATCATACCCATCAACACAAGCGCTTGGTCACTGGAGGGATGGACATCATCATCATTACGGGCATACATTTATAGACACTTCAACTTGCCTGGACTGCGCTTTGGCCATAGCGGCCACAAGCTGCTTTCTTTCCTCCTCAGACAGATTGCTGAGGTCTGCCTCCACCCCTGCGGGCATCTGAATGAAGCCACCCTTTCCGTCAGGTGCGAGTCCCGCTGGTAATCCAGTGAGCGCCCCTTCACCGCCTTCCAGGCTCGCTTCGTTCCCCATGATCGACCCCCTTTTCCTTTTAATCCCCCTCCCTCCAGCTAATTACGCGGCGATACGGATCTTAATGTACGGAATAAGGCGACAGCGTAGGTATCCGCGGTTGTTTTGGATGCATGGCGTTTTATTTCTCCATTTTATTCGAGGGTCTCTGTGGCGTTAACGCACACCCCGAGAGCGGAGCCTCTCCGTGCGGGTGTAGATCTAGAGTTGTGCGCCTCCCTCCTCCATCCATCCAACGCGCATGTCCCGCCCCTCACAGGTGATCATAAGACGTCGCCGTATGAAAAAAAACGGAATTAAAGGGACAAAGCGCATTAGAATTAACAAATCTTCTCATAATTATCCTCTTTATTTTGCTCTCAAGTCAAGCCTAATTAGCGAACTGATTTGGTGGAGAGCAACTGTAGTAACAAGACGTGGTAACACTTTACATTACATGAAGCATGTTACACAGACCTGTTGACAGATTACATGTCCATACACTTTTTTTTATTAATATATATATATATATGTATATATATATATATATATATATATATATATATATATATATATATATATATATATATATATGGAATACATTTTTTAAAGTGTACTAAGAGCCAAAGGGACAGGCTACAATATATATTGTAGCCTTATTTTAAGTGTCCCTTTGGCTCTTAGTACACTTTAAAAATGTTAAATAAAGTTGAAACAGTGCTTTACCCTATAATTAATATTGTGCAAAAGAGTACTTGCCATAAGATTTAGCCATTCAACCAATGCAAAGATCACACACTCACAAACACATCCATTCACAGTCATCCTGCTCACAGATCTCCTGCTGAATAGGAATCATGAGTCACTGCCTCAATATGTCCATAAGTCATCAATATGTCCTTGGCTCATAGCTTTGCCAATGGCCTGAAAACAGAAGGAGATACTGAAGGAGCTTGTCAGCAGTGACTTTGACAGAGTCAGAGGGAGAATCTACAGGAACACACAGACACAAAATCAAACGACAGATTTAGTAGGCCTATTTTAATTTTGCACTGCATGTTCTATGAATTGAAACCCAGACAGCCCCAGACGTGCAATTTAGAATATACTTATTAGAATAAGTCTGAGCAGCCTTGAGGATTGACAGAAGAAAATCCTGTCTCCATTAGCAACCTTTATTGATTCCCACTTGCGTGCAGAGATGAAGCTGACTGCAGGATCACTCTCACCAGTGTAACCAGATCAACACAGCACTGAACCAATCCTGAACAAAACACTGAAATAAAACATTAGGGTGTTATCCAGGGCTGCATACATCCATTTCCTAAAGTTACAGTTCTTAAACTGTTCACATCAAATACTGCAATTAAGCCTGAAGCAGCAGCAGCCAAATTAAATGCAGAAACACATATGAGTCATTCTGTACTTGTGAAGAGTCCAAAAACAGATCATATTTTACAGGAAGCATCCATTTTCATTGCTCAATCTGATACGGAGATTTGATAACCCTAGAATCACTGCTGAAATTTAAACCAGATGTGTTTCAAACACTGTCTGAACCATAGTCTAGCAGTTAGCAGACATGCAACTGACGCTTTGGGCCATGGTGATTTCCTGATGAAGAGGTTTTCCCCTCTTCTCCTAATCATTTTAAGTGCTTTCTATAGCACTTTGACAAAAAGACCACAGGGAAAACCCTGTACCAGCTAATTAAGGTCTTCCGGATCTCTTGAAAATCATAGACAGGTGTGTAACAGCAGGGTATGAACCAAACTCAGCAGGAAGGAAGATCTCCAGGAGCAGGACTGAGCATCGATTTATCTTCAGCTATGGTTTTAACAATACATCATCTCCATGACTGAAACTGATTAGGCAAAGAAAATGAACACCTATGTAAAATTCAGACCTATAATTTGTTCATTCACAGGCTTAATCACAGACTGTACCCCAAAGTATTTATTAATAAAATATAATTGTATATATTTATTTTGATATTTTCACTTTTCATTTTAAATTAATATTTAGTCATTTATGTGCTTTTATGTTTTAATATATCTATTTAGCTTTAATTTATGTTAGTTTTAGTAATTTTAGTACTTCAACTTATTTTATTTCTAATGTTGCTAAGGCAACATTTTTAACTTACATTTTAACTTTATATTTTTATATTTGACTAATTTCAGCTTCATTTTAAGAAAAAAACAAACAAATTAATACTAAACCCCCTGGTTTCACAGACAAGACTTAAGCCTAGTCCTGACTAAAACGCATGTTTGAGCTGTTTTTATCTTAAAATATGTCAGCGATATTTTTTTTTTTTGTCTCAAAATGCACACCAGAAATGTTTTTTTTTCCAAGGCACATTTATAAAAGCTACTTAAATATCCTAATTAAACTAAGGCCTAATCCTGGCTTATTCTACGACCCGTCTGTGAAACCAGGCCTGTAAGTTTTACTTTATATTATTAGTTGTAGTAAAACACACACACACTGTGGTACCCCACTTCCACATGCATCACTAATAATGAAAATAAAGCAACAGATTTGCACACACTCCTGCAAAATTTGGCATTATCATTCAACACTCAGACACAGAATCAGTCATGCTGTGCATCTTAGTCCTATAAGGATATCAGATTCCTTCAATGCTGTTTCCGGCTTCCGTATAACCGTTCACGTGTTATCCTCTCCACCCTGCTTAACATCAGAGTGAAGACTGCATGATGTGACAGGGGGGCTTATTCAGCCCAGTCCAGAGCTCCGGGGGGAATTCGTCCTCTGTGCGGCCAGCTGTTGTCCCTGGGCTATATCGAGGAGATGGACTCTTATCAAGATCCACAGATGCTCTAACGATCTCCACACATCAATTAATGAGATCAAAGAGAATTAGCGGTAAGTTAAGCTCTCTATCATGACTATCTGCTGTTGGCACCACAATCAGGATAACTACAATGACAGGAGAGTCACAGATTACGATTATTGTTGTTATGGGGTTGTCCTGCCCTTATTCCCTCTTTTTCTGTTCCTCTTGTCTACAGTGATGAACGGCGGCCCAGAACAGATAGCCTTTCCCACACAGGGCTGATCACTGGAGCGTACTCTAATGACCTCAACGCTCTGAAGCGGAAGTACACACACACACACACACACACACACACACACACACACACACACACACACACACACACACACACACACACACACACACACACACACACACACACACACACACACACACACACACACACACACACACACACACACACACACACACACACACACACACACACACACCACACCACACAGTCCTGTAAATATAGCTATGAAACCTGGCCAAACTATAAATATATACAGTGCTATTCAAAAGGGTTTTTTATGTTTTATGTTTAAATGTAACAAGGCTACATTTATTTGATCAAAAATACAATAAAACAGTAATATTATGAAATATTATTAATAATTAAAATAACCATTTTCAATTTTAATATATTTTCAACGGTAATTTATTTATATGATGGGAAAGCTGAATTATCAGCATGGTCTTCAGTGTCACATGATCCTTCAGAAATCATTATAATATGCTGATTTGCTGCTCAGAAAACATTTTTATTATTATCAATGTTAATAATGAAACTAATTTTTTTGTAGAATAGAAAAGGTCAAAATAACAGCATGTATTTGAAATAGAAATCCTTTGTAACTTTATAAATGTCTTTACTGTTACTTTTGATCAATTTAATGCTTCCTTGTTGAATAAATGCATTCATTTACTCAAACTTTTGAACAGTAATGCATATCCTATATTCTATAGCCACATATGCTCTTGACTTCCTGTAGCCCTGTCTCTCTTATGAATACACACACTCATATACAAACACTGAAGGCATTGATTATGCTTTACAATGTGTAAGTGTGTGTTGCTGTGCGACATGTATTGTATGTTGCCGGTGTGTATGGGTGACTTACAGCGCACAGAGAAGCAGAAAAGTGTAACTGAAGCCTGAAACCTAATCACACACAGTGCGTGGCTCATTAAAATTGAATATGGGCTTACAGAAATATGCCTGGCATGACCCTTCAGATGAATATAAGATAGTTAAAACATCGCCAATAAAAGATACAGACGCAGGTTATGAGCTTCATATGAACCATGACTAATCTACAAAACAAGACATTATAGTTTTAAATGCATACATGAGCAATAATTTCTACCTATGAACTCAATACTATTCCTGTCTAGACGATATACAGTGCATATATATATATATATATATATATACACTTATTGAAAAACACAACTTAGACAGGTGGCAAGAGTTTATAAGTGCTGCTGAGTTGCAAGAGGAAGTGAGAAAAGAGTGACAAAGAGATTTAAAAATTGGATCCAGAAGAGAGCAAAGGGTCACATACCTGGACTACAAGCTGACTGTCTGTTGTTGGCTCCAGTACTCGTGAGTTGGACAGGTCCTTGTGCACTTTGTTCCCTGGGGACGACGTTTCATTTGTGGTATTTTAGCCGTCCTGATCTCCACATCCTTCTTAGACAGAGTGCATGTCCCTAATTCCACCCTTAACACCCTGTTTTCCCTCCCAATGAGAACTAATAAATGCCTGGCTAAAAATACACTCTTAAAGGGACGGTGTCTTTCCCCTCTCTGGCTGCACCCTGCATCTGCCTGGACAGAAAGCACACCCCCTTTAATTTACACACACCTCTAATCAGCTTTCTTACGAGCCATCGGCCAATCACAGGGTCTGGGATAAGACACACTCAAAGAATAAGTCACGGGAACATGCACTTACAACAAGCACACGTGTATAAACAGGGGTCAAAGCCACATTGAAACTCTGTGAACCTACATATAATTTAAAGATGGACAGAAGACAAATTATTAAGTAAAATGAATAAGGACGAATTGAAGATTTCAATATTTTATAGGTCTCAAATTGTGATGAATGATGATAATATAACTTTGAATTTAAATGTAAAATTACAAAAAAACTAATATTGAATAGACAAACTTATCTTGTAAAATGTACTCGAATAATCTTGTGTAATAATGTTTTATTTACAACATTGGAAAAAGTTGTATATTATAATATCTGAAAACGCGCACACACATAAACAAAAGGGAAAAAACTGAAATTATATTTTGCATTAAGAAAATTAAGCATATCCGATATGATTAACCGATGAACCGTTCAAAAAATAAAAAAAATAAACATGATTTTAATATGATATAATTATATATCATGTCAGTATTTGTTGTACACTTATGTTGATTTCAATTTTTAAAAATGTGTTACAGTAATACAAATCAAATAAGAATGACTGTTTTTATGCATGGAATATTGCTATAAACGTCTTACCTTGAAACAAGTCATGAGTTGCTGTACAGCTGGCAAGGAAAATCTGAATTCCTGTAAAACCAATATCGTCATGTTAATACACTTTCGTCTGCATAAATTGTTAAAAATGTTGCATAAAAGACATGATCAATGACAGTTTAACTTCTCTAGGCTTAAGTTTAACAACACAGCTTTGCCAAATCATTACATAATAAGACATAATAAGGCTCAGAGTATCTCTTATTCCCTGTGTGAGAGTGGGGAGGGTGTTTTCTTCAGTCCAGACTCAGATTAAGGTTAAAGAAAATTGTTTGTGAAGGACATATTGTCGCTTTCTCTTTTAATGGGATCTTCAGGTTGTTTCTGAGATGCAGATGCTCATGTCTGCCAGCTCTATTCAGCTCACTTCCCACTGGTTTAAAAGAAGGTTCCCTAAGATTGTCTAATAAAGGAATAGTTCACCACAAATTTTTAAATAAAATTATCTACTCACCCTTACGGCATTCCAAACCTGTATGACTCACTTTCTTCTGTGAAGCACAAATGCACCATGCATACGCACCAATGAGATTTTAAGTGAATGTTTGTAATTTTGGTCTGTTTCATGCACAAAATTAATATGAGCTATTTTTCAGGTTCTTTTATGCTGCAGTTTGTCCCATGTTATGCCCTAGTTACGGTATGCAAGTTCACTGTATAGAAATGAGCAGCATAAACATTTCTAAAAATGTCTGCTTTTATGTACCAAAAAAGAAAGTCATATGATATCAAACATGAGGCTGAGTAAATGAAGCTTCCTTTTTCCTTTTTGATACTTGAAATGAAAAACCAAATCTGTGACCAAAGGTTTCTAGCAAATGGAACCATGATATTATGTGAAAGTGAAAATTATTCAGGCTGTTGAAAAGTAGAAAGGCATCATATTCTAACGAATGCAAATTGTAGATGATATCGCCTCTATCATGCTCCAAGGGTTATGCCTCCAAACTGTAAACGAGAGCGATAGAGGAGGATGTAAGGAGGAAGGAAGGAAGGAGGGGGAGGAAGAGAGGGAAATTCATTAGGTGTGGTGAAGTGTACCGTTCTCATCAAGGGCAGAGCTCATTTTAACTCTATAATGAGCCTGAGATTAGGGGCTAAGGGGGGTTGTGCCTGGTGACTGACTGCTGACTTCATCACTTGCTGTGATGCTAAATATAAATGCACAGTGGCAGTAGGGAGTCTTTTTTATTATGTAGTAAAATAAAGATGTAGCTTCTTGTCAGAAACACTTTATGGCTGCAGTTCTGACTCCTTGTGATTATCAGGCCATATATTGTTTGTTTACTATTATAGTTTTTATTAATATTGAATTAGTTTTCATTCTAGGGGCTGTTTACACGACAGCTTTCAGCTAAAAAAAAAACGTTTTATGCGTTCTGGCCGTTTATTTACACGACAATGGAATTTTGGGGGCCTGAAAACGCGAACTTTTGAAAACGGGTTTCAAAGTGCAAGTTTTTGAAAACGATACTGTTACTGTCCCAGTGTTATCTACAAAAACGGTGACGTCACGCGCATGCATATTACGTGTTTAGTCTACAGACACGTATAGTGTTTCTTTACAAAACTACTGGCCTGGCATGAATAATACAGCGTTTTTAGTAGTTTTTTCACAGATCCGTGTGAACGGGAACAATGCAAAGGAAAAACCTTTTAGTTTTTAGTATACATTGCCGTGTAAACGTACTCTTAATTTTAGTTTAAGTATTAGTAATTTTGTGCTTTTGTAGTTTTGTTTAATATTTTTATGTAGCTTAAGCTTTAGGGTACGTTTACATGACAACAATGTACTAAAAACAGAAACGTTTTCCTTTGCGTTTTTTAAACGTTGTCAAAACGTTCCCCGTTCACACAGATCTGCGAAAATGCTGTATTATTCATGCCATGCCAGTAGTTGGCGATGTCACTTTGTAAAGAAACACTACGCGCCTATAGAGCTGGTAAGTCCCGCCCCTTCCGCTAACCCCACTGGACCTCTAGGTTGAAAAATCGTCAATGCAAGTGAATGGGAGATAAATAATTATTTTCTGTTCCCGTTTGAATTTTGCCATGAATGTGAACATATGTTGTCTGTGAATTTTTTATATAATTTTTCGAGTAAAGAATGCTACAATTTAGCGGGTAGAAGTTTGATACGGTTAGACTTTGTGTGAGAGCACTTTGTGGACTACAACTCTTCGTTGCTTTCGACGCGTTTGAAACGTCAACACCACTCGCACACGGACATTAGCTCACGGATCCCGCTAAACATGGCTGTCTTTGGTGCACTTCACCGCCTTCTTTCAGGGAGAGGACAAAATCGTTGAGGTTGGCGAAAACCACGGGTAAGTCAACTTTATGGGGTGACGTCACATAGGCGACATGTAGTCTTTCTCGTTATGTCTTTTCCACAACTGCTAGCCGAAGAATCATACCATATACTGTCAAACTCGTAACATGAAAAATTATATAAAAAATTCACAGACAACATATGTTCACATTCATGGCACAATGCAAACGGGACCAGAAAATAATTATTTTCTCCCATTCACTTGCATTGACGATTTTTTAACCTAGAGGTCCAGTGGGGTTTTACGGATGGGCGGGACTTACCAGCTCTATGGTGTTTCTTTACAAAATAACATCGCCAACTACTGGCCTGGCATGAATAATACAGCGTTTTTAGTCGTTTTTTCACAGATCCGTGTGAACGGGAACAATGCAAAGGAAAAACCTTTTAGTTTTTAGTATACATTGCCGTGTAAACGTACTCTTAATTTTAGTTTAAGTATTAGTAATTTTGTGCTTTTGTAGTTTTGTTTAATATTTTTATGTAGCTTAAGCTTTAGGGTACGTTTACATGACAACAATGTACTAAAAACGGAAACGTTTTCCTTTGCGTTTTTTAAACATTGTCAAAACGTTCCCCGTTCACACAGATCTGCGAAAATGCTGTATTATTCATGCCAGGCCAGTAGTTGGCGATGTCACTTTGTAAAGAAACACTACGCGCCTATAGACTGAACACGTAATATGCATGCGTGTGACGTCACCATTTTAACAAATTTGTGTTTTTGTAGTTTACACTGAGACGATAACGTATAATTTTCAAAAACCTTCACTTTGAAACCCGGTTTCAAAAGTTTGAGTTTTCACAGGCCCCCAAAACGCCGCTGTCATGTAAATGAACAGCCAAAATGCATACAACGTTTTGTTGAAAATGGTGTCGTGTAAACAGACCCTTAATTCATTTTTATTTCAGTTGTAGTTTTACTTTAGTATTTCAAATGAAACGTATTTATCTCAGTTAGTTTCCAGGGCAACATTTCTAATTTTAGTTTAAGCTTTTATAGTTATTAACGGACGTTTATATTTTATATCAGCTAGCTTTATTTCAGTTACTGAAAACAATTTTGTATAGTTTTAGTTTTGATTAATCTTAATAATACTGATTCAGACAACTCTAGGTAAATGTTTGCACGCGTGTGTGAATTGTTAGTCAGAATCTAATTAATTTGAACTATTCTAGAAAGCTAAATTCATTTTCCAGCAATAAATCCAAGACAAAATGTGCTCTAGTAATTACATTTACTAACAGAGAGCAAGAGAGAGACTTTTTGCCTTGGCTCTGACCTGAATCTCCTTTCTACCCAGAATCCTCAGGGCCGTGGTGTATGCGTGTGAGTCAGACAATGTGAAGAGACCTCTGATTCATGAGTAGGCAAACACTTGCACACACACGCCTTGTGCGCTCATAAATGTGTGCTTATGACACACAAACTCACACACACACACACACACACACACACACACACACACACAAATCTCCAGGATACAGAGTGACACACTTGCTTTCTGAGGACACTTTTGATGTGGCGGAGATGATGGATGTGTCGAGGGCAGCTTCATTTCTGTTGCTGTTCTCACAAACACTTACATGCGCACACTCATTTCAAACCTTAATTGGGCACAGAATCAATGAACAGTGCTTAGTGCTTTGCTATTAAAGCCATTTTTCTCTCTTCATCATAGAGATTTGGAAGAAAGTACGTAGTAAAGGAACCATAAGATATAGAGCAATATGTTATATAGAATATCTTGCAGTATGCAGTTCACATTTTAATAAAATCCATTCCTGATTCATTGAGTATTAATGCTGAGTTTTGGAAAAAAAGAGGTAGCACGCCATCTAGTGGTAACAAGTACAAACTGTGACCTTCATACATTATGCAGATGACAAAGAAGCTTAAGTTTAAAATGCGTAAAGAATCATGCAACAAAACATATATATATATATTAACAAATAGCTTATGAGTTTATGAACAAGATGTTTGTCTCAACTGGTTGTCTTACTTAGGCTATCTGTATTCTGCAAGGCATATTTACAAAACAAGATGATCAACGCCTATAAGTTTGTATTAATGTGCTTTATTAGCCTATTGTTATTTCATAACAGTCACAATTTATTATACACAGTGGGGAAAAAGCTAAACATCTCATCTAAATGAGACATTCAAATTTAAATTAACCCTGACCTAACTAACCTAACCGTGAAATTTCTGTTATGGTCCGTCTCACCCTCGTCACTCCAAAAGCGCACGTCCAAGCTCTTCTGCGGCTGTCATGCTCCACAAAAGTGTCATAAAAGTAGTCTGCTGTATTTAAGGTCTTCTAAAATCATATGATAGCTTTGTGTTAGGAACAGGCCGAAATTTAAGTCTTTATTTGCAGAAAACATCAGTTTCTTTCGTCCAGCTTCCGTATATTTAAACCTGGCGCGTGACGCGTCACGAGCTCTTCGCGAGAACAAATTAAATTTGAGCAAATTTTCTTTCGCCCCGCCTACTTTCCAGGATAGAGAATGAATATTGTTCACTCAGAACACAGACAACACAAAATGGCAGAAAACTAGTTTAGGGAGCTATTTTGGACACAAAACTTATTTGGATGAGAGAAACTAAACTTTCTGAATCTTCTAAACAGCCATGGTTCATTTTTATTTATGCATGGTCTTTCTGAATACTCGATTCTGATTGGCTGGAAGGTGTGCAATAAAACCGTTATTATATATCAGTGGTTCCAAGTCAATTTCATCATAGACATACAGAGAGAGAGATGATACTCACTTTAAAAATTAGTAAATTAGTCATTTTCTGTTGGCATACATTGGTTATATTTATTCAATTTTCCATCATTTTGGGCATATCTGAGACGCTCCAAGTCCAGGCAGAGTTAATGTATCAGGCAATAGGTTTTTTGTGTGTGTGTGTGTGTGTGCAAACATCTGACTAAATAACTAACAAATGTAGGCCTATGATCTAGAAATAAAAAGCAACTGGAATGTACCAAAATTGGCAACTCGAGTAATTATTGTGATTATTTAAAAAATGAGACCGTAAACTACATGATGTGATAACCTCACCTCTCATCAAACACAATACGAGAGTCAACAACATTCACAGATAGCCTACATGTGTCCTCCAAATACTGCCAAAAACACATCACAGGATTATACAAATAATCAACCCACGACCACCCTGAAATTATAGAGGAAATATTTATTTAGACAACCAAATGCATGCCAGAAACACCAATTTTACATAACTGACAGCTCCCTTCTCCTCCCTCGCTTCACCAGCCAGCTCCAAATCAACTCCTTCTGGGGCAGGGAGTGGATGGGAGAGCCATCTGGTGGATATACCTCTGTATCGCATTGAAATGACAATTGCAGAAAAGTTGGGGGAAACCTGTATGAGTGAAAAGACTATGGACCTATAATACATAAAAAGGGACAGAGTATGTTTAGACGGTGTAATCTTTGCAAACGGCAAAAATATTATTCACATCTCGTACATCTTGCATGGCACAGAAATGACCTCTCGCACAACACACCGACAATAAAAATAAAGATGCACAAAGGCAGAATTCACATGCAGTGTGTTCTCCACGGCATCTAATCTGACCGAACCCACACATTTTTTTTAGGGAGATTCACAGCTAATCATGATTTATGATTTCTTGTTAGTTTTGCACAATGAATGAAGTTAATACAAGAAAGACCTAAAGATAACCTTAAGAGACAGAAAAAGAAAAAAACGTAAAACTGAGATTAAAGGTACAGAAGAGATCTGAAAACAGCCTCATCTGCAAACACGTAACAAGAATCTTAGCCTAAAAACAAATAATTGGTCCGTCTATGGGTACTGCGGCCCGTCGGCCACGTTTACAACTGAATAGAAAAAAATATCAAAAATAAATGCAACCCTTTGAACAATAAACAATAACCAGCAATAAATAATCAAGTGGTGTTCCGCTGTATATATGTACATATACTAGGGTCACTCAGCATTCAGCCTAACATAGACTGAACTGGCAAATGAATGACGTAAACTTATGAAATATGAGTAATAATAATTTAGAAATACACTACAGACATTATGGAAATATCTAAAAAGATGTTCTTTCATTTTTACGCAACCGACATTTAGAACGATCATCTATACGGCTGTAATCCGCAGATAGTTTGACTATGCGACTGGTTTGGAAGAGCTTATTCATTCAACTCATGCACATTGTTTTTGAAACCTAAATTTTGGCAGAAATGGTCACCACAGTTAGACCTTTTTTTTAGTCAGTCAGGCCCACTTGATTATCTGAAACAATTAACACGAACATCAAAACGCTTCTGAGGATCAGAGGTTAGACAAGCTGTTACTAAGACATGCCTTATTTTCACCTTTGACCAATTGTGTCCATAATTACTTAGTGTTGTTCTATGTACAGTACAATGCTTGCTCATATATTACAGTCTTTACAAATCAGAGCAACTGGCTTCCAGTTTTCCAGGTGCCAAATTCGCTCCGCCACGTCTTTTCCACAATCACAGACCGTATTTTGTCGCATCGACAAATAAGTTTCCTTTGACACCAAATGCATCTTCTTTTCCCGTTGGCACTTTCCCTTTTTAATCACAAAGGTTTTTTGGCAAACGACTGTCTTAGAAATGCGTGCTTTGATGAAAACCATCACGTGTATGACGTCGGATCTGGAACACTAGTAGTGTAAAAGGTCTTTGCTGTCACATCACAACAACAAAGAGAATGTGCTTTCCCTGGTGAACGGGTGACATGAGCAGGATTCCAGTTGAGTTCACCGTTTTTGAGTTTTGTGCTATCGATTATGGCCGCACTGCACGTATGTCTGTTGTATGAGTGACTGATGCAGATGTTTACAAGTGTGTGTCGTCGACTGAGTGTGCGTGTGTGTCTCACACGCTGCGTGGTGGTCTCTGCTGTTCGTGGGTCCTGCGGTTGCGCCCCCTCTTGTTCTCCTGGAGCTGTTTCCACTTGGCTGTGTTAGGAGGTCCTCTCTGAGGGGTCTGGGTACCTCTTTTCCCCTGGTTCGGCTGTGCTCTTTGGGTCTCGGGAGCACTCTGGACCTTCTGCGCGCTCTGAGTGTCCGGTTTGCTGCTTTGGATCTCTGTGCTCATGGTACTTCCTGGGACTTGACTTCTCTGCAAGCCGGTGGATTTGGGAAGAATCTGAACACTCGGGTTGTTCGGCACTTTGGGTGTGTTTTGGGCTCTCTGCGTCGGGTTTTGCGAGCTCAGAGCCGTCATTTGAGAGGTTTTCTCTGTTTTTATACCCACACCTGCTCCGGTATTGACTTTGGGGGCTTTTTTACCCTTTGGCTTCTTCTCTCGCTTCCAAACCCGCTCGCAGAACTCGTCCACACTGTTGAGATCTGGGTGCTCCAGCAGGCTCATGAAATCCCGGTACCAGAGTTTGTGTTTTGGGGAGGGATCCTTATCATTGGCTCCCGCCCGGAGAAGCAGCTCACCCACGCGCTGAGATGGGATGACCTGGAGATTGATACGCCTCAAGGGCTGGATGAAGCCGTGCTCTACGGCGTGGCAGAGGTACACTCCTGAATCGGCCTGGGTTAGACTTCGGATCAGTAAACCTTGGCCCGTAAGACTCACCCTTTCATCAATCACAATCTGACATGGAGAAAAAGAGATTGAGTTAGGACTGCTCGTTTTTTAAAAATGGTCCCAGACCAGGACTTAAATGCTAAGGGTCACATCTGGGGTGCAAGGATAAACTACAGCACAGTTTGGGGATTTTCTTACACAGCAGGAAGGCTGAAATTTGACCGTTATTATATTAACATGATGACCGTCTGGGCTGAGGTGTTACTTTAGCGCTATTTTTTGCCTGATCATATCAGAAAGAGAAACACAGCTGGTGTATGTGCGGTGTTGGGTGGTAAGGGAGGGAAGGAGGGTCATTATGTCATATCCTGTTCATTAAAATCCCTTAATTTACTAGTCACAACATTCCCCTTAACCTTTGTAAAACAGCAACATTTTACTTAATGATAATTATATATAAAAAGAAATTAATACTTTTATTCAGCAAGGACTTTAAATTGATCAAAAGTGAACCATAAGATATAGAGAAATTTCTATTTCAAATAAATGCTGTTCTTTTGAACTTTCTATTCATCAAATAATCCTGAAAAAATATATTATGGTTACACAAAAATATTAGGCAGCCCAACTGTTTTTTGAGCAGCAAATCATGACTGAAGAAATGGATGCTGAAAATTCAGCTTTACCATCACAGGAATTAATTACATTTTAAAATATATTAAACTAGAAAACAGTTATTTTTGATCAAATAAATGCAGCCTTGGTGAGATCATAACATAACAATGACTCAACCAATGGCGTGAGTTGGGGGGCGGAGTTTTCCATTTGGCCAAGCAATGGAAGAGCTAAGTGATTCCATTTGCTAAAGCTTTTGACACAGAAATTATTTTTTTACATCGAAAATTAAAAATAATATTTCAGTATTCATAAATAATGACTGGTGCATTAGATAGACTAGACAGAATAGCCTTGCTGGCTTATCTTCTTGCTATTAAGAGTATATGCATGTACCTCATGTTTCCGCTCGTCGTTGGGTCTCTGTAGCTGCCAGTAGATTAGAGCTCTCTGAGACTTTGGGCTGCATTCCAGAAACATACTGCTGTTCTCTACGCCATACACACTTCTCTCCTCCACACTGCTGTAACCTTCCAGATCATCTAACACACACACACACAGACACATGAGGAGGTAATGTTCAGTAATGCCCAGAGTACTGAAATAGAAGAATGTATCAGTGGCATCTGCACAAATGAAAGATTATAGTGCATAAATTCCTCTCAAGCGAACTTCATTGTTCAGATTTAATTCTAATGTGTTGTTGATCACCTGTATTAAAGAGTACCATTCATTTCATTGAATTTTTGGAAGTTGCTTTTTAGGAACACAGGTAGGTCACAATATTCAGTACATTAAATTATAAAAGATGTGTAAGATTAAATGCACATATTTTAGGCCAATCGATGAACTTTTTTTTATGTTTTTTTCTTGAATTTGTGACATTTGGACATTTGTGCATTTCCTCATGTTGGTTTAGGCAAATGATTGATTGTGCATGATCATGTACTGCTATGTAGTACATGTACTGTGTTTATTCTTACCATTATGTTGCAGATCAGAGCACTGGGAAAGAGGATCACCATTTCTGATGTCCTGACGTCTTGTTCTCCTGTTCAATATAAATGATTGAATAAGACACATGTGATGTGATGTAGATCTTCCCAGCTAACAAAAATATGTTCTAAGATCGTTTTGCTAACATACCTATTAAGTACAAAATCAAAACTTTGCTCTCTGGAACGTTCAGAAATAACATAAATGTTTCTTGGTTGCGCAAACATTAAGAAAAATTTAACTTGGTGTTTATCCTTTGCAACACTACTACACTCAGACCACTAGAGCGCACTGTTGTTTCAAACACCTACATTGTACCATATTGCCCTCTAGACTTAAACATGATGTGTGATTTTTTTTAGATGGTAAAATACTTTATACTATTCTAGGTTAATGCACAAAGACAATAATTGAACTATTTGTGTAAACAATGTTCCTCCAACATTGGCCAACACGGCAACACTGATCCATCCAATACAATCTGTTTGTCATTACAAAGGCAGATGGGGAAAGTGTTGCAAATAACTTGCAAATCCATGTGGTTCCATGACAGATATTTAGGTGCATGAAGGAGGGACATGTGCTTGACGTGTTGGTGCCCTAGTTTGATTCATGGAGAGATATTTCATAATGTTCAAATATATGTTCTTGAAATATATTAGTCTTTCATTCTCCATTAAAGCATTTACAACCACTTTAAGAGAACAGCTTCACCTCTTAAATGCTAACATGGGCCAGGGACTGAGCCAAGGCCGGCACTCTTATCCATTCACAACTGTACTGAAAGGCTGAGAAGATTTCCTGTGTCGAACTGAAAACATTCAGAATCTGGTGTGAAGGCTGCCTGTAGCTGAGGTTTAGCTGCAGTAGATCTTGGAGAATGATAAGTGAATTATGAAAACCTGCATAGATTCTGTGCAAAACGTGTTTGAAACAGCTTTGTTGTCATTTCCCCGTGATCTTCTCAATTTTCTTTTCCTGTTCTGTACATTTTCTCTCGTTTTGCTAAGGCGTGCACACACACACACACACACATTCCTTGACTCTGGCTGTCTCGGCACGTGCGGGAGGTGCGGTAAGGACGTCTGTTTTGCATTTTAGGCACAGTGAAAATATTTGGAGTGGCGTGGACCATCCTGGTGCCACGAGGGTGTGTCGAGACCAAATCCATGGCCTTCTTCTTCCTCTGCGAAGGTGTAGCTGGCACAGATAGTGTGTGTGTTTTACTTTAAATATATTAAGAGTGGTACGTGGTGTATTGTGGTGTATCGTGGTGTAGTGTGTTTAAAAGCAGCGTGAATACTTGGATCCAGGTGTTTGTACTTGTCTATGCATGTGCGTTGTGTGTTGAGATGCAGAATTTGCAGTGCACTTAACACCTGAACAGTGAATATGGTGCCAAAATTTGTGCTAAAATGTCATTGACTTAAAGGGATAGTTCACCGAAAAATTATGTTTTGTCATTTACTCACCTAAATATGTTGAAAAACGTCTCAAAAAAGTTGAATGGGATTGTTTTGGACCCCATTGACTTTCATTGTATGGATAAAATCAGTTGTTCAAAATATCTTACTTTGCGTTCAACAGAAGAAAGAAAGTCATACTGGTTTGGAATGACACAAGGGTAAGTAAATATGACAAAGATTTTATTTTTGGGTGAACTGTCCCTTTAAGAACATGTAATTTGATGCATTTTCTAAAAAAAAGCACTCAAATATTCAAGAAATTCATCAATATGTGCTTACCTCTTAGCAGTGGGAAAATATCGAGAGCATTCGGTCCCATCCCAGGCACAATATGGATCTCTTGCCAGGCAACACTCGGCACAGGCCTTCCCGTAGACCTCACAGCGGTGCAGGGGCATCTGGGAAATCCCTAAATCTGACCCGAGGTACAGCTGTTGCTGTTGACAGATGAACATATAAGTCTATTAGGACACGGTTTACTCTCTGCTAATGGCTGGTGAAGAGTCATTTCAAGCAGACGTACTTGTTTAGTGGAGAGCTCCATGGCAGTAATAGGTGTTGGCTCCTAAAAGAGAAAACACAGCATTTTAAGATCGGAGGATATTTGTTAGATGACATGCTGTGGCTGTGCAGACAGATTTATGGGAGAACAATTAAATGTACTAAGGTGAAAATTATAGTTGGATTATTTCGATTCCAATAGCAAGCAGAAACGCACAGCTCTCTTGGTAATGAACAGTTGGAGCTCATACCCTAAACACCGTCATCTCTTCCAGCACCACTTCCTCCAGATCATGCCAGCTTTCCCTCGGAATGGTCACAACCTTCAAAACGGTTCCTAAATCTGATTTGGGATTAGAATATATTTATATTCATCATGCTTTATACAATATCTCATAGTAATTGTAACTTTTTCTCTTCTCAGAAAAAAATATATATCATATGGGTCTGAAACAACATGAGTGTGAATAAAAAATTTAAATAGAAAACATTTGTAGTTTTGTGTGAACTAAGAGAGCTCAGAAAACATTCAAGGGGACATAAATGACTTAAAATATTTTAAAATCAGACAATGCAACCACTACTATTAAACTGCACTATAAGCTAAAACCATTAAAAATCAAGATATTCCTTATTTTAGTCTTGGAAAACCTGGATTATATGATGGAATACATCATATATGCTTTGATTTGTTTATTCAGAAGTTATATTTCTGTATTGACGACGTGTTGGTTGGTTTTACTAGCCTGTGCCGATGAACATGACTTCGTACTGGCCGTCCTCAGCTTCCACACGGTCCACTACCAGCTGAGTGAACTGGTACTCCACGTTCGTGCGCACAACTATGGGCTTCCCACCCATCGGTTGCACAGGGTTATACATGGCTGGGTGCAGGCGTGCAAATGTTATTACATCATCGGGAAGGTCTTTGGTGGAGTCAAAACCTCCGAACGTTTTGCTGGGACACTACAGTGGGTAAGAGAGGGGAGATGAAGGGTTAAACCTTCTCACTGATGCAGAGGTTCAGGTCTCAAGATGGAATTCTGAATAATGTAGTGTGGTTTTAGTTATTTTTGAAGTGTTATTAAAAAACGTGTTTATTGTATTAGAAGTATTTTTGCAAGAATTAATTATCAGACAAATTCTGGTAAATGTGCTTCAAAATAGACTAATAAAGTACAGTATGTTATTAGTTGGAAGAATAGTTTATTGTGATTATTATTATTTTGTATTATTATTTGACAAAAATGCACAGATATAAAGTTGTAATTTGTCAGAAAACATTAAAAAAAAGTGTTAATGCCATATATATTGGCCAGTACTCACTGTGCCAGGACGGGGGTATGGCACTCTGCCCTGGAAGGGAACCCACTGGTAGTTTGGCCCGTCCCTGTGGGCATATGGACCTAGAAATACCCTTCGGATGTCTGCCATACTATACATGCATATAGCTGATCCACGGAAGATATTACTGAGGAAAGAAGAGGGAAGAAAATGGAGGTTAAATCGTTTATTTAACACAAAAGCTTACATTTCTAGAAGCGTGTATATGAGAAGTGACTGATCCATTTGAATTCAACAAGAAAAATGTTGGGAAGGACAAATGTTTGCATGGATTTAATGGATCAGGAATTAGTTAAAATTGAAAATGGAGCTTTATGACAGGTGGTCTCTCTCTGACAGGTGGTTGTTGATGAAAACGTAATGCGATTCACTTGCTGCATCAGATGTGGCCGTTCTAATGACGGACAAAACATGTATCAAAAAACCTTGTAATTCCATTTAAGCTTGATTTTGGTAAAACATTAATGATATAATGACACATGCAAGTGTCTGACCATATATGAAGCCACAATATCAACTTTGACAACAAAGTGTTGTGAAATATGTAAAAAATACAGTGTTTTTTCCATTTCCCGAAAAGTAGCAATTTTGGACATACAAGGTTTCAGACCGACAGCCAGTGTTGGGAAAGTTCACTTTCTACATGAACTAGTTCAAAGTTCAGTTCACAAATTTTAAAATGAACTAGTTCAGTTCATAGTTCATACTCAAAATTTTGAACCAAGTTCACATTTCCAAAAATGAACTAGTTCATAGTTCTTTTTTTCAATGCTGCTGCGAGATATTATTTTTCAAAATGATTGCCACAGCCCAAATAGAACCACAGACAATTATTTTATCAATTTTAACACACCGACCTTGTCATAAAACTCGGTTAAATGATCATACGACGCCTCCTTGCTGCTTTTTGTTTTGATTTGTAACGTAAGTGATGAGTTGTTCATGAACGATCCATTCATTGCATCTGTCACATGACAAATGAACGAAAGACTCGGAAGGTAATTATTTATGTTCCACTTCCCTGTAAACGATTTTTGACTGCATTATAATGATTTCTTAATTCAGAATATGATCAAGATTGCATAGGTGGATGTGTTCTGGGAATTTGCCAGTTAATAGTATAACATTTAAAGCCCCTTAAATGAACGAAATGACTCGAAAAAAGATTTGTTCATTTTGATGAACGAGATCGAACAAGAGAGTCAGTAGACACTGGTGGCTGGTGTTGCCAGATTGGTTGTTTTTTCCGCTACATATTAAGGCTGGTTTACGGTGTGTTTTAGCCGGGATTTCGCCTGAAAGGCTCTATAGAAATCTGTCACTCTATTGAACGAAGTTAAACTGAGAGAGCGTGGCGTTCACAGACACCAGAATGAACGAGTTCACAGTAACGTTCATCAGGCAATAATACAATACGTTCAGTTCAAGTTCGCCCAAAATATGAACGAGTTCATGAACTATCGTTCAATGAACGCGTTCAGGCACAACACTGCCGACAGCGACGATATGCAAAAATAAATAGAACACAATAAGGGTTGATTCTGATTTCATGCTTACTTTGATGTGTGTTAGCTGATGTACAAAATTAGCATTTGTATTGCAGTGTATATGTGTTTATCCAAGCCGTTATTCCCCCTATACAGCCATGAAACCAAACACACTGTGGTGGATCAGCCCTTAGCATTTGTAAAATGTTAATTAGTGAGAAAATCAATTAACCACAGGGCACATGAATAAACGAATTCCCTATCACTCAGTCAGGGTCCCAGACATAAAAACGCACACACACACATACATGTGCTTTCACACTCTTAACACACATACACACCCAGATAGAGCGAGAGATAAAATACTGATCCATCACCGCAGAGTTCAGGCCTCATTAAGTGGCAATATTAAAAGCAAGTTCCTAGAATGCACTTCTATTCATCTCAGAAACAGGGCACTTAGAAAACCAATTAAAGCAGTCTAATTCTTTAAAGCCCGTAATTGAATTTTTGAGTGTTGTGTTCCCTGCATACATTAGGAAATCAGTGAGTTGGGAACACATGAGCAGGATGTGCACGGTTTGGACGATCGCTTTTGCCTCTCTCGCTTTTTGACAGTGATTAATCGTGATATGTTTGTCTTCTTCCTCATCTCATGTTTACATGCACGCACACCTCCGTACACACACACACAGTGTGCTCATCCATCATCTTAAAAGTCTTCCCCTCTTTTGAAAATCGTTTATCTGCTTTTGTTACTGCCTTCACCCTTCCCCAGCCCTCCGCTCCTCGCCAGCAGGCCCAGAGAAGAGTGTGGCTGGCTGGGGAGTGAGATTCAGGTTACCACCTTAATCGTATTTCCACTGAGCTTAAGCTGAATGGGGAAACAGGTAAGAGGGGGCAGAGACCAGGATAAGAAGGAAATTCCCATCCAGAGTGCAGTGATGTGAAGCGCCTGTCTGAGTTTAACCAGATTATCGAACTGCAAAGCTTCTAAAGCACCAAACATATCATGCATCACAAAATCACAGCCATCTCATAAAATAGAAGAGAAAATAAGAAGGAAAGAAGGAAGGTAGAAAGAAAAAGTGAGAAGGAAAGAAGGAAGAAAGGGATGGAAGGAAGAAGAAAGCAAAGAAATGAAGGAAAAAGTGAAGGAAGGAAGGAAGGAAGGAAGGAAGGAAGGAAGGAAGGAAGGAAGGAAGGAAGGAAGGAAGGAAGGAAGGAAAAAGGGAAGGGATGAAGAAAAGGGAAGGGGAAAAGCAAAGAAATGAAGGAAAAAGTGAAGGAAGGAAGGAAGGAAGGAAGGAAGGAAGGAAGGAAGGAAGGAAAGAAAAAGGGAAGGGATGAAGAAAAGGGAAGGGGAAAAGCAAAGAAATGAAGGAGGGAGGGAGGGAGGGAGGGAGGGAGGGAGGGAGGAAGGAAGGAAGGAAGGAAGGAAGGAAGGAAGGAAGGAAGGAAGGAAGGAAGGAAGGAAGGAAGGAAGGAAGGAAAAAACTATGGAATTAAATAAGGAAAGGAAGAAAGGAAAAAGCTAAGATAATAAAGAAGGAAATAAGAAGGAAAGGAAAGGAAAGGAAAGGAAAGGAAAGGAAAGGAAAGGAAAGGAAAGGAAAGGAAAGGAAAGGAAAGGAAAGGAAAGGAAAGGAAAGGAAAGGAAAGGAAAGGAAAGGAAAGGAAAGGAAAGGAAAGGATCCTATGTAACTTCTTATGGAATATCTGTTAAGGTTAATTGAATGTATGTCTGTATTACCTGGATGTAGTAAACACAGCGTAGATCACTGGATTCTTTGGATCTTTAGCACTCATCAGAAACACATCCTCTGGAAGTAAAAAAAAAAAAAAAAATAGAGTTGTTAAAATGTACCTTAAACTTAAACTAACAGCATCTGGAATGTAGCAATGGAAATGTATGTGCCAATTGTTGTAAGTTTGCCACACTTCACTTCATTGTAAGTGTTTTACAGGTAATCTACTCACAACATTTCTAGACATTACAGCGTTCATAGACATACTTACGCAGCTCATCAAAATGTGTGTCTATGCCATTGAGACCGGGCACTGAGCAGGTCAGCTTGGCTTTCAAGAAGGTCGTCCATTTGTTCACGAGACTCCTGTGTCCACCCATGTCATTCTAGAAAAAAATCAAGCAGATTAGCTATGTTCTTAAAAAAGTTTTAAACATTAGTATATGATAACACTGTGTGTACAAAGGCACTGGAAAATTTGCTTATCCATGTGCGTGTTTTATGTTTCTGTATGTGATGATACCTTACACAGTTGTCCTATCCTGGAGATGGTAGCTTTGCCTGTATGTTCACCATCCATGGCATTCTCTTTGAAGAACAGGAAGATCTTGTCATCTTCAGGATTATCGCTTTCTGGGATCAGGTGTATTCCTAGAAACCTGGGGTCTGGAATACACACACACACAATGCATCAGAACTTCAGTTTCATAGTACTGAAAGAAGATACAGAAGGAATTGAGCTGTTTAAATCAGGGAAGTTCAAACACACCGAAATGATTGCATACTTCATTAGCTTTTCCAAAATGAGCCAAGACCTCAGTATCGCCAGTTACAGGGGGATCACTCCTATCCAGCTGTGACCGCTCAGAAATGAAACGTAACACGTCCCCCACCCACGCGGGCGGCACACGCACACAGCGACATGCAGTGCTGCATTACATTGCAACAGACCCATCAGAATGTGAAGTTTAAACAGCGGAACAAACATTTACCGAAGACCGACTGCGTTCATGCACAGTAAATGTGTATGTGTCTGTAGAGACGCCAATGATACAGTTCCACCCATGTCATTCAATACACTGACTGTTTCCCAAAGATATTCAACTTGTTCCAGCCTTCCAAACATTCTCTAACCGAATGTTTGCTCTAAAAAGACTGATCCTCTTTGAAGTTCAGGAAGAATAACCATCAACAGCCATTGGCCACGTTGTCTGAGGATAGCAAGAGGCCCGTGTCTCTATTGATAAGGGCTTGATAGAATATCCATGTGACTAATCCTCTAAACGACACTGGCTCTTTTGTGCGAGAGAAACAGCTTTCAGTGCAGGCGAAATGGAAGTAACGTCCAATGTATCCGTGGTAACAGACAGCGAGGATTAAGGTGAGATGAGCGTTTTCAAAAGCACCTTTCCTCGAGAATATAGGGGGGTATTGATGGCGTGGACGTTGACCCTGTATGAGGGGTGAAACGAGAGCCACTCGCAGGAACAGCTGAGACAGGATTAACTTCATGGGAAAACCCTGACCGGCTCTGCTATCTTGATATTGACCTTTTGTGTCCATAAGTCTGCAAAAATGCAGGCGGGATGTTAGAGGAAACACTCAACACCCCGGCCGAGCTAATCTCTCCTGCAGACGCTCACAAAGAGTTTCTTTCTTTCTCACACACATACACATGTGCAGGGACATAAACTCACACACAAAAGAAAACCCATAAATTTACATTTATTTCACACATTTGCCCTTGGCAGACACATGCTTAGCAAAGTAACATATACTGTGTGATGACTTCAGCAGCCAGCTATGGATAAAAATTGAGCTCTAGGACAAAAATGTACGGACAGACACATATATGCAAGCACATGTATATGCAGTGTCTATACAAACTTTACAAACTGACTCGAGTTTGAACAATATCTCAGTTACAAGAGAACGGCATGTCATGAACAAAATGGTTACGTGACTAATTCAGTGACTCACTCATAAAGACAATCACTTGATTCGTTCCCAAATGAATCATATTAAAACAGTCATATCACAGGAACGTTATACATCACAAAACTAAAAAAAACATTGTCCAGTCAGAATATTTACCATTCAGCCATCTGGAATCATGCTGCTCAGTTCTGATTGGATGATGTGACCCAAGTGTTCGGAAAATGGCAAAGTCTCGTCCCATGAAGTCTGCTGATGTTCCAGAATACAGTTCTCCATCTGACAAATAGATAAGAGCATAAAATCTCCAATCAGACGACAGATAACGGATTCTAACAATTTAAAGATAAAACAGCAACATCTCTGACTGGCTCACCAATCAGGAGGGATGAGGACTGCATCTTTGGATCATAGGGACTTTTCCCACGTCCATTCTCAAAGTAGCTGGCATCCAGTCTGAAGATGTTGTCCTGTGGAAAGGGATAATGAATTAAGCAACCACAGCAAGGCATGAATAGTAATTGGATGAGGTAACGGAGAGGTGAATGTCAAAAAAGTGCCATTAGGATCTTGTTCAGGAGACACAAGTCTCTCAATATTAAAAAAAGTTACAGTTTTTGAAGAAAAACACAAAATCCTTCAACTCCTACTTTAGATTTGGATCTCTCTAAACTCACACAAAAAGAACAGCACTCAACTTATCTTCTGTTACGTCGAGGCGTTCAGTGCACTTAGGCCATGATTAATTTGCGTGGATCAAATGGTGAAATTCACTGACATTTTTCTACCATGTAAAGGCCATCTCATTTCCCACAGTTGAGGCACTTCTAAATAACACACTCGCTGCTTTGTGACACTCTCATTTTCTACTTCACTGGGCTGAAATTGTTAACAGGTTAAATCATCAATTTCCTTTTCATTCCTTTAAACAGTTTGGTGAAAGTGCTTTTGAGATATGTACTGCATGCACATGAGCACATGAGTATGTTTTAATGCTGTTACAGATGGTGGTCAACCAGAATGCCTATTACCGCCGCGCCAGCCGCCGCGGCGAAATTACCGCGGCGAAAATAAACCAGCCGCATTTCAAAGTCGTTCCCGAAATGACCGCCAGGTGGCGCAAAGGGACATTGTGCAAAACAGCAGCAATTGCCGTATTTTAAAATGTAAGTGGGTTAAATAATAGGCATATTTTTCATTTATATAAATAGGCCTATTAGGCTACAACAGAATAGAACCAAAGATAGAATCAATTTTACAGCTGAAAAAATAGAATCAAAAGTTAAAAATAGAGACGATGTTAGGAGCAATGACGCTGAATATTTTTACTATTCTATTGAGGAATTAGATAAACGAAGAGCTCTCGTGAGCGATACAATTTATAGTGATTTCAAAAGCAGTCCTTAAAAAAAAAAAATTACATGGAGTAGTGTGGCATAATTTTTGAGAGATTACGCGGAACACGTTTTAGTTAAGATCCTGGTTTCAATGCCCTTAATGTATATAGGCTAGGCTTTAAAAAAAAAATCACAACGCGTTTTGAGATTGTTTTGAATTAAACATTGAAGTTTAAAATGTAGTGTTTTGGCACACCAGGCCGAGTGGCGTTACGCATTGTTCAAAAATCAGGTTTTATTCTGGCATGTTGAATTGGCGTTAATATCTTTTATTTTTATTTATTAGATTTAGATTTTAGGTTTTGTTAGATTTATTTTTCTCATAACAGCTAAAATAACTTAATATATGCCTTGTCTTCATATGATTTTTATCAATGAACTAGTGTTTTCTGACAGTGTCGACTGCAAAGATGAAGTTGACGATCGCCATATTTGTAGTGAACGCACCTAGAGAGAAATGCACAAAGACATAATCAGAGAGTAGCCTTTTTCTTTTTCGTTTTGAATTATTTCGTTTGAAGACATTTCAAGCTTTGTGTATTTGATGTATTTATCATGTCTGTGTGAGGCATACGCTGAGTTTCGTTAAGTTAGGAGGATGAGATGCGCTCCAGCTGACGTGCAATGCAAGTGACCTCACGGGCGCCTCTATGATTAGTGTCTGTTTGCTTCTCTTATTGAATCCAGACAATTGGGTGAAAAAATGATTAAAATTAAGATACAATTTATAGAAAACGAAATTCACTTTAAAAAAAGGTTTCTACTAAACAAAACTTAATGAAGTGGTCAAAATCATGTCTGACCCACTCCATATCCATCTCTCGATATAATGCATCTTATTTTACTCATGCTGTTCACTTTTCATATTCAACATAGATTGAAAAAAAAACATTATAATATTTTAACAAATATGATACTAAATGAGATTATTTAATGTCTACAACAGTAGGCCTATAGACTCTATTTGTACAAATTGCTGCACGTTAATGTAATTAAATGAAACCTTGTAACGAATTCACACTGTAGGGTAGACTGTGTACAGTTGAGACACCTTAAATAACCTGCGTTCGCAGCAAGCACAAGTTGTGATTTTTGCTGTGCACTTGCATATAAGTGTCAGCTGGGAAGGAAATATAGAGACCAGACCTCTTGGAACTTTAATTGAATACATAGCGTTGGTAAAGCATACTGAAATTACATCCCTACAAATGTATTAGGCCCTACTGAAAATAAATGTATCGAATTTAAGCAAAGTAGCCTAAATGTTAAGACTGTAAGCCCTTTGCTTTTTACGTAGCCTAAAGGACTCTTATAGCCGACTTTGGGTTAATTTAATTTGTAGAGGATTTTTTAACTCAAACATTAACACTGAAATAAATTAAACTAAATTATTGTAATTTTTGGCACACCACGACGAGTGGCGCTATGCATTGTTCTAAAGCCAGGTTTTATTCTGGCATGTTGAATTAGTGTTCAACAAATGCGGCGGCGCGTTCATTTGAATGAAGAGCGTTTCTCGCTCGTGCGAGCGAACACACACTGGAACGTTAGGCCGTATCGCAACGAGTGAATAGTGGCCGAGTGGTTGAACGTACGTTACGATCATTTAGATGACACGGGTTCGAATCCCGAACTAACTTGGACTACTGGTGTTTTTATATCAGCCTATTAATGCATTTAGTCTATTGTTGATGCAGAGAGATTTGTCTTCTAAAACATTTTTTTTTTGCCTATTTACAAAATAAAATCGCCATGCATTTCCATTTTACACTAAGGAACAAATATTATACAATGACTTTACTTCTGTAGCCTATAATAATTCATATATATGACGTTTAAACGACAAACAATAAAATCAGAACCAGTATTCTGTTGCGTTCATGGTTCCAGTGGCAGTAATGCATCCACGGCTTTTCAAAATGTCTCAAAGCGTTTTGAGATTGTTTTGAATTAAATATTGAAGTTTATAATTTGTTTGGCACGACGAGTGGCAAACTCTTTGTTTTGTTTTGCAAACTCAGCCTGTGGGGGGTTTGGAGAAGGCAATACTTTGCTTTATCGTGGGGGTGCAGGACAGAGGTGTTAATGTTCCGTCTTTCATATGGAGAGTGTCGGAGCCAGCCTGATGAGGCAAAGGCAAAATTCTTTTAAGGATTAATCTCAAAATCTCCAAAAGTCCATAGCCTATGTACAGTAGGCCCTATATCTTATTAAATTATATATTGTAGTTTTATTGATTGTATAGGTTTTCCACAAACAATTTAAATTTAGCAGATACAGAGCTCTTTTATTGGCGACCCACCTCGTTTTATTGTGAGGTGAATTCAGCAAGGCATGTTGTATCTTTGAAGGAACAAAAGCTATTTGTTACAGATTTTTCTTTCGTGATTTGTGTGGATGACACACAGCGACATATACAGTATTATCAGCTGTATGGTGTTTTTTTACGCTGAAATGCTTAATTTCGAGAAAGACCCGCCGCGCGCAGTGAGGGAGACCAAACTTACAAAAAAAATATCCATCGCGAGAGAGGCAAAGAAAAACACCTGTTCTTAATTTATGTTGCTTTGAACTTTTTCCGTTTTGTACCGTTTTAATTTTTTAATTTAGCTGCAATTTCTTTGACAATAGAAATTTAAAATGTTGCAAGAATAGGCCTAAGATTCTGTGTTTCTTATTTTGCATCACAAAGGGAATAAACTCTATCGATGCAACCCTGTTTAAATAAATAAACTGTCCCGACACTTTATTCATATCTTAAAATGTGCGATGGGTTTTCAAACTTAATTAATTTTATTTTTCTTTTACATTTTCATTGTTTATTTTTTAATTGAAAGCAATACTGTATTGAAAGTATTTTTCTGATTTGTTCGATCTGTTTTGAAAAATGTCTTCCGTTGATATGGCCGGGTATCACTGTCAGTCATCTCAATCTCGTGAATGATTCACACACACACAAAAAAATTATTTAGCAGATTAAAGACGAATCATCTTCATTTTCTGGTGCAATCGGCTGACAGTCTTCCTTCATCAGATGTGTCGTCTTTGCAGCGGGAATGTAGCAAATTTATGTTGTAATGTACAATTGATAATTAAACAAGATGATTGACTTTAATAAACAGATGCATATTTAAGCATCAAGAACGGAAAAACATAAACACTGTCGGCTACACTGAGATTCGATCTCAGATCGTTTGAAGCTCCGAGAGGCTATTGATAATGCTTTGACCACAGAGCTACCGTCTGAATCGCCAACGTCTACTATTTTCTCTGTTTTAAAAGTTTGTAACATGTAAGGCTATTTAGTTCTGAATATAACAAAGAATGCTTAAACCGACTACATCGGTTAGGAGCTGCAAGTCCTGAAAATGTTTTAATTTCACGGTAAATTATTTTAAGTTATTTCACTGTTATGTTTCAGTTAATAAATCTACAAACACATTAAAATAACACGAAGAAAATGACAAGTAACCTATTGACATAGCCTTTCTAAATTATAGAAAAACTGGGCACACAATGTTAACGTGTGTCTACTTTGTTTAAATTTAATGAATTTGAATTCGTTTAACCACAATATTTATCTTGAATTTATCTGTGACCTCAGCTCAAATTACTGCCGCGGCAGATTACGTCATAAAGAGAATAAACTGACACTTTTCAAAGTCTGTGATTACAGCGCCACTCAGCGGTAAAAGGCAGCAAATACACATCCCAATTTTGCCGCCGCGGGAACGGCGGCGGTAAAAGTCTCATTCTGGTTGACCACCATCTGTACATTGCTGAGATTCAATTAAAGAAAATTAAGTTTTCTAATTATTGATGTAGAGATTGTGTGTGTGTGTGTGTGTGTGTGTGTGTGTGTGTGTGTGTGTGTGTGTGTGTGTGTGTGTGTGTGTGTGTGTGTGTACCTCTGCTCTTTTCCCCATCTCCAGATAAGAACAGATAGGATGGAAGGCTCCAGTGCCACATATGTAAATATGCGTCTGGTTATACGACTGCAGCACACGCACAAAGTTTGTGCATTCTTTCTGAAAAAGGCATAACAAAAAAAAAACGTGTTAACCAACCAGATATTATAAAACATTCCAATTAAAATATTAACTGACACCAAACAAACATTTGTTTTGCTAAAGATACTATATAATATACAACATTTGAGTATTATATATATATATATATATATATATATATATATATATATATATATATATATATATATATATATACTGTATGTGTATGTATATATATGTATATATATATATATATATATATATATATATATATGTATATATATATATATATACACACACACATACACATACAGTATATATATATTATACTCAAATGTTGTATATTATATAGTATCTTTAGCAAAATAAATGTTTGTTTGGTGTCATATACACAACATAATATACCACGTTACAAGTTTTCTTGTAAAATACTTTGCAAATATAATAATTTCTCACTTTCAGACTCTCCGGCTCTGTATAACTCCTCTAATGCATTTGTGTTATATTTATAACTTACAGCAAGTCCATTTTGAGAATGCTTCTAAATTGACACGAGATCTGTAATAAATAGATTAACGAGAGATTTAAATTCTATGTAAGCCTAATATTTAAGCTTTCAGTGTCATTAAAATGCCTTTGAGTTCCTGCTGGTTGACTGATGACGATCCCACCTGTTTTATCCATCTCAATATCCTGTCAGCCAACTCTCATTAGTGCTGAAAGTGTTAGTGTGTGTCTGGTTTTGATGAAAGGGAAACGTATAGCACATGTCTTTGGGCCATCTTAGTGAGTTGGCGAGAGCCGATGAGTGAATTGTTTTATGTGAATGAATGCTCTTTAATTCCCTTTCAATTGCAAAATATGCGAGGGCTAGGTTCAACAATAATAAACCGACACATTATAAACAGTGCACGCACAAACACACACCTATGTGCGCGCACACACACACCTTTCCACAGCTATTGAGAAAATAAAGCAGGTCCATCTGTGTAAACACTGATGGTCTCGTGACGATGTGTGCCGTCTGAATGCGAGTTGTCATTTAAGAGCACAGGAAAGGGTGTTGCCATCTCTGTGTGTGTGTGTGTTTTCACCACAAAAAGACACACACACTCTTATTCACTGTACGCATGTGTGTGTGATGAAAGCAAAACAGAAGAATAGATAAATGCAGGCCTGTTTCCCTCGATTACATCCAGTTCAGTTCAGTTTGTACAGGCTATTCAAAGCACATAATAAATGCTTGTATAGCACTCTGCATCAGCAGATTTTGTGGCAACACATTCGGTTCTCTTATAAAACCAAAGACCTACCTCACCTGCAACTTCCATACGGCAGCCAATCAGATCACTCCCTCGCACATATGTGTGACCCATCTCTGTCAACCCACACAAAGGAACTTTAGTGTTTCAGTGTAATGGCTTTTCTAAGCTAAAGGAAATGTGTATATTCCTAACATAATCATTCCATGTGTGCTATAAAATTAATCTCTTCCTGCACTGGGCGGAATGTTTGAAATTTCCCATGGCCGTTATTGTTTTTAAGGCCCTTGCCTGCTCCGATAGAGCCAAGTACAGCATTCACGTGAGATAGAGGTGGCTGATCTGGCACTCTTTGCAGTTTACTATGTATACAAACCACAAGTTGTAATAACTGGGTGGTGTACTGTAATTACAGTGCAACTACTGTGTAATTAGACACATATAACCCTGCTGTTTTATCTTCAAAGTCCATAAAGAAGTGGCCAAAGCTGTGACGCAGAGAAGTGAGCGTTCCTTTATAAGAGTGAGAGATATATGATACCCTTTCAGATAAGAGAAGTGTTGGAGATTATGATTTAGACACATCTGCAATTATGCGTAATACTAACAACACAGTAGTGACTAATTTCATTCACACATGAGTGAAGTCATGAAAAGATAATTACAGTAAAGAGCTTGTCAATGTCAAAACTAAAGCACAGTTTTTAAAAAGCACAGATTGATTCACCCATGTGAATCTGGCAAACATAATGAAATATTGCCAGGATGCATAATTTATCAGTATTTTTTTTTATAGTACAATAAAATATTCAGAACTTTATTATAACATCAGTGCAAGCTATTTTATTTTCTTTAAAACAGAACAGATGACTATAAAAAAATAGACATGTTATGCTCCATTGTGAGATGATTATAGTGTTTTGTGTTCCCTTTGCCTCTGACCTTTTATAATGAATTCAGAATAAATATATTGAAAGTATTTATTTAAAAGTAAGACCTTAGACTACAAAATGCATAAATACAGTTTGGTAAATGGCAAAGCAAATTTCAAGATATCAAGATATAATTACACAACAAATGTAGACAATTAATACACAAAAGAGACTGACTTAACTTACTGTAGCTAATCATTGTGATTCTACAGCACAATGTTCACACTGTATATCAGTCCTGTTTGCTCTGAAGACATATCATTCGGTCGTCATTTAATTATAATAATTAGCAGAGCAACTACTGGGAAATTACTATGAAAGTCCAGCAACAAGTAGCCAGGAATATACCGTTAATTCACACTAAACTTTTTTGTACAGTATAATTGTCATCTGATCACTTCAAACACAACCCCACTAATTCTTTGGAAATGATGTATTTAAATGTATAGTATTGAGACTGGAATGAACAGTAATGAAATGTGCTGCTGAGATGTTTAACCCTCATCTCACATGAAACACAGCAAGAGTTTAGACCGAGCAGCGAGGCAGTTGTACCAGCTGCCGTTCTGGGCTTGTTTTTGCCTCGTCTTGCCAAGCCAAATGTGAGAATGAAGAGCTTTATGTTTGCAGAGGGGGAAATGCACTGATAATACCCTAATCAAGCTTTCAACAACTCTGTATCCAGAACAAACACTTTCACAGCACGCAAACGCCATTATTCTGAACCGGTGAATTTGCGTGAATGTAACGTCAAATAAACCCCTCACAGCCAGTGCCAAAAGCTGAGATACTTTCAGAATGCATGAGGTAAACATGTGATTCCTGTACCTCATTGCAATATCAGGTGACTTTATTTAAGGGTGTACGTCTCAGAAGTAGGTCTGGTGAGTTATCTGTAATAATCCAGCTCCCCTTCTGCCCCCCATCTCAGCGGGAACCCAGCCGTGAAATTACCATCAGATACAACACACACACGTACAGAGGAGGCGAGAGCCGGGTTGATAAATAAACCATTTCTGTTGTATAGAAAGGCCAAGGGTTGCTGGAGCCAAACACAGAATATAAACTCTCAAGAGGAACAAAAGAACGTGTGCACGAGCAAAACTCCATTGCTAACAGCAACCGCAATCAATCAAGCCAAAGCGCACACGCAACACCCGGCCTGAGTAATGCAGGTCATGAGGCGCAAATACACTAAAGGCTCTTCAGTGAACACTTTTCTTATCACAAACCATTTTTCAAGTTCATGTTGCTTTGGAGATTACTAAAAGATTCTTGACAATGTTTGTCCAAATCAGTGTATTGGTTCTAGCGATAGGCCTAGTTAAAATAACCAAAATTTAAATCCATTTTGTCTGTAGATTTTCGTAAAAAAAAAATCTTTTGCAGAATTCAGAATATTTTTACATCAACAGAACTGAATTAATATTTATTTATATAATAGAATATTTATTTATACACTACCATTCAAAAGTATGGGGTCGATAAGACTTTTTAATGTTTTTATTAAAAAGGTTACTTTCACAGTAATAAAGAATATATTTTAAAAAAATACTGTAAAAATAGTAACATTACTAAATATTATTACAATTTAAAATATTTTTTTTAACTCTTTCCCCACTAATGATGGAATTTTCCGTCATTTATGAGACAACGCTTCCCCACCATTGATGAAATTTTCCGACTTTCCCTGTTTTCACTGTTATGCAGTAGGTGGTGGTATTACAAAATTCCTAAAAGAGTAGAGAATTTCCGGATTAAAACACCGGAAAAAAAGGAGCAGAAACAAGCAATAAAAGCATTGATTATGCATGTTGTATTCTTTGAAAAAAACAACAACAAAAAACAGGATTTTCTCAGCTTTTTGTTAAAATTTTTGTTTTTTCTATGAAACTTATCCACATTCAAGTGTTAAAGTGATAAAAAAAGAATGCATGAAGTTTTGTTTTTAAAGCAGAGGCTCTGTTCTTTTGATATATTGCATGTTCAGATATTCATACAACAAAATATTCTGGTGGCCATGAAAGTTTTGTGAAAATGATCAAAAATGCTGGTGGTGATTTTAAAAACGCTAGCGGGGAAAGAGTTAATATATATATATATATATATATATATATAAAAACGTATTCCTGTTATTTTTAGTAGCCATTACTCCATTGTTCAGTGTCACATGATCCTTCAGAAATCATTATAATATCCTGATTTCATTGACACTCAAAAAAACATTTCTAATTATTATCAATGTTGAAAACATTTGTGCTACTTAATATTTGCTTGGAAATTTACTTTTATTTAGGATTTTTTTATAAATCGAAAGTTCAAAAGAACTGAATTTATTTTAAATAACATATTTCCGTAACATAAATCATCTTCCTGACCCCAAACATTTAAATGGTAGTGTATTTTAAAATATTTTTTAAAAGTGAGTGACATCCTAAAAATACCCACACATTCATTGGGGTTCGATGTAGTTTTGAGGTAAAAGGAAGTTGTCGCCCCACACTTACCACAAGGTCTTTTCCAGCCCACTTGCATTCATCACGTTTGGAAGGTGTGGCAGGCCAGGCGATCTATAAAACAGTGAAAGAGAGAAGGTGTGAGAATGTGTGCGGAGCGAACACAATGAACTGCAAATGACTGACTAAGGCGCTCGGCATGAAACCTGGCTGTAAAATAATCAACGACTGCTGCCTGCCGTCCTTCTGCCACCTCCATCTGTGACGACGATGAAGACAAGAGGATAAAAACTACCATTCCCCTTATCCTGAGAGCGCACATTCACACATACATAGGCCTGCACACAAAAAGTTTTTTATCCTGCCTTATCTTCCTCTGAGATCTGCTAAGGTATTCTGCCTGCGAAAGTAATTTGGTAAATTAAGACAATTTGCCAAGTTCTTATCTTTAAACGATGGCATTGCTGAAGTATGCATGTTTGTGTGAGTGTTCAATAAAAGCCAGCTTTAACCCTTACGAGGACTGAATATAAAGCAAATGGTCTGCAGCCTTCAGGACAAAGAAAGAATAAAGAAAGAAAGAGGAAATCAAAGTAATGGAATCCAGAGATAGGAACAAAGAGCGATTGAGACAGAGAGAAAGAGAAGCATTACGCTGCAGATATGATCTGGGAATGAAAAACAGAGGGAGGCAGGCTGAGATCAAATGGGCAGATGGAAAAGAAGGAGGAAGTCAACTCAGATCTGGGTTGTGCAGTTAATAGGAGCGAGATGGACGACTCTGGTGACCCTGGGTTTCAATGACACACTCCATAAAATCCCTCACCGATCTTTCTTTCTAAATGTAGACAGAGGGAAACAGCATGAATTATGATTCCCAACCTGAGCTTGACATTAACTTTTTTGCTCACTGGTGGTTTTCCAAAGTTACTAGCCACTCAGCATTTTCACTGGCCATAACTGGCCTAAAACATGGATTCATTGCGTTACACATGCGTTTTCTTTCTCAACTGTTTATGTTCACTTAAAATAAAACTGACTGTGTTTATGTGAACAGGCAATTTGTGTGTGTTGCAATTTTTGTGTGTTTGACTGTTTAAGAGCAATAAGCAGCAAAAATAACTCAATTTAGTACTGAGAGGCGCCTTTATGTGCATGCACTTTAGGTGTGAACACAAAATCGGCGGGAATGAGTAAAATTATTTTTTAAGTTATGTTTTTGGTCTTTTTGTGCCTGTATTGGATAGGACGGTAGAGATTTTGAAAGGAAAGCGTGGGGAAGAGAGAGGGGGGTACAGGATCGGCAAAGGACCTCGAGCTGGGAATCGAACTCGGGTCGCCGGAGAGTTACGCTATATGTCTGCATGCTAACCACGAGGCTATCGGCACCGACGGAATGAGTAAAATTATGCGCAATGCCATGCTGAAATTCAAGCTCTGTAACATCAACAATATTCATCCAGAGCAAATGAATAGAGTAAGTGAGAAGAGGCGGGTTTGTGTGTCAACTCGCTGTCAGAGAGATGAGAGAGCGAGAAAGCGCAGCTGGTATTGTGTATCTGTTCTGCGGAAAATGAGTATTGTAAGTGTTTCAGATATTTCAGTATCGATATGTTTTAAAAAAAAATCTACATTTTTGATAACACTACATTTCACTTTATTATTTCGACTGCCTTTTTAAAAGACTACAATTGGAAAAATATTTTATATAAAATTCAACCCACAAAAGTGGCTAGTAGGAGTGACTAAATGCTGAAATACACCGGCATTTGGCAGTTTGGCGAGTGTTAATGTCAAGCCCTGTTCCCAACCTATTTTACTGTTAAAATGTGATTTCCAAGTGAAGCAGGGTATTCAACTAGAACAAATGTAGGGCAGAATGTGTTTGGATCATGAAAAATGGGCTTTCCAAATCAATCTGAATACAAGTTTGCTTTAAAAAACTGGCTGAATTTAAAAGACAGCTGAAATTTAGATGAGTAATACTATTTAACATTATTCTAAGTGAAATCAGGAAAAGGAAATTGGTTTGATGGAGATTTAAATTGATTAATTTGATTATGAAGACAAACTGTTTTAGTTGAAATAACATGCACAGATGAACTGTTCACAATAAGTCCAGGAACATAACATTCATTCATATGGACTTTAAGGTGACCTAGAGTTGTGTGTCACCTGTTTGACATCTCTGTTGATGTTGACCAGGTCAAAAGAGAAGACATGATCCTCCGCTCCGACCAGTAATCTCCCTCTTTCCTCATCCATCAAGAACGTGTCGTAACCTGAACTGTTTGCCAATCCAGTGAAAGTCACTAGATTACTGGATTCCAGCATTTCTGAAAGAGAGAACAAGAAAAAGAAGGCAAACATAAGTCTAGAACGAAAAATAGGCTACGTTCATATTTCCTTCAGTAAACAGCATGTGTCATTTTAGTCGAAAGTTCACAAAATGTACACCTGCATTAAAAGTTATTTGCGGCACTTTCAGCATCTTTGAGAAACAACAGTAGTCATGTGTTTAGTTACACTTTCTTTAAGATCACCTCAATGGTTAGTGAACCGCATCTGTATCTTTTCAACCATAGCATGAAAATTGCTGAAGAAAACACAATCACAAGGATCTAATCTGAACCACGTAATCATTTATATGAGGTTAAGACATGGCTGGATAACCCACACTTGTGTGCACTGGGTTTAAGGTGGTAACAGGACAGCTCTTAAACATATTGGTATATACAATATATTTTATAGTTCTAGCATTTGGCACTTTATCTGCATATGTAGTCTATATTAAGACAGAGGACCTGATTACATTTGTGTGTATAAAAACTGTGCAGCATCATAGTACAAGAATCCGATTGACTAACGTAATTTGCCGGGAACTACGTCTTTCAGCACCAGCACTAAAAGTCTCCTTTAAATATACAGTAGGTGTGTCTGACTTATTTGCGCAATTATTCAGAGTAAATCCACAATACACTCACAAACGACCACACACAGTTTGTTAGACTGCGCAAGCAAATTAGTACCGCTTTATTTGGAATCTTAATAACTCGTGTCAGAGGAATAACTAATCAAGTAAAAATGCTCTTGATAGACACAGCCAAATAAACTATCTGTTCAACAGCACTAGACCAGACACTGTGAAAATATAATGACCTGAGACACAAAATCTGCCAAAATTGTCACTCTCCCAGTGAGCAATGAAATAAGGTCGGATAAAAGTAAGGGAAGGCAGAACGGAGGGAGGGGGGGTCCAAGTGAAGAGGAGATGAAGTGAGAATGATAAGGAAGAGGTGAAAGAGAGAAATGAGTTTGGAAAAGAGCTTGCAGGAGCCAGTGGCCAGAACATCTGCTCATGGGAGAGGGTGAGGTCAACATCTCTGCAACGTTTCTGCAACAAGCACACGAATCATAATCAACAGTGACATGCAAAGACTGCAACCCCTCTCCAGAGCCCAGATCAATCCGCTCCTATAGTAGCCATCTGCGTTTCTCCCCGCTAAGATTCTGGACATCTGTGTGGTTGTGGGAGAGGAAAAGAGAGCGAGCGAGGAAAAGCGTTAAGGAGAAACAGACCATCCATCCTTTGCCTGTGTCAATAACACTGCATATCAAATGTAGAACAGCATTCCCATAGGACCGAACGCAGAGCGGGCACAGTTCAGTCCGTCCGTTCCTGCCGAATTCAGTCTCTGCTTCTAACACGAGAGTTTCATTAACCAATCACAAGTAATATCCAGATATATATAGAGATGCCAGGCCTGTCTGACAAACTCCGGCTGAGTCAGAATATTGAGTATGTTCTCTTTCATGTAAGAATAAACATACAGAGAGGTTATTCTTTCACCCTGAAGGGGTTTAAAGAGATAGATCACACAAAAATGAAAATTCTGTCATTTACTCACCCTCATGTTGTTCCAGACATGTATGAGATTGAACACAAAAGAAGATATGTTGAAGAATGTTTGTAACCAGACAGTTGACAGTAGCCAATGACTTCCATAGTATTTTATTTCCTACTAATGTCAATGGCTACCGTCAATTGTTTGATTACCAACATTCTTTAAAATATCTTCTTTTGTGTTCAACAGAAGAAAGAAACTTGTACGGGTCTGGAACAGCTTGAGGGTGAGTAAATGATGACAAATTTTTATTTTTGGGTGAACTATTCCTTTAAGCAATATCACACAAGCAAAAAAAGAGCTGCTGTACTAAATATCAGCATGGATTATTGCTTTTATTCAGACAAATTCCATATGGTTTAACATATATAACAACACCATTCAAAAGTTTGGGATCAGTCATTTTTTTGTTGTTGAAAGATATTAATACTTCAGCAAATATGTATTAAATTTATTTTCACATTTTAAATAATGTCTATTTCAGGAATCCTGAAAACATGTATCACTATTTCCACAGAAATATTAAGTAGCACTAAATGTTTTCAACATTGATAATAACAAGGAATGTTTCTTAAGCACCAAATTAGCATATTATAATGATTTCCGAAGTATCATGTATCACTGAAGACTGGAATAATGATGCTGAAAAATCAGCTTTGCCATCACAGGAATAAATTCCATTTTTTAAATATATTAAAATAGAAAACAGCTATTTTTTTAATCTATATATTTTTTTTATCAAATAAATGCAGCCATGGTAAGTATAAATTTACCAACCCCAAACTTCTGAAAGGTAGTGTACTTGTCAAACAAATAAATAAATAAAAGGAGAAGAAGACAAAGCGGAGTGATACAAGAGATATGAAACTATACAGAAGCACATGTAAAAAAAAATATCAATTCTCTGGGTCAACAATCTGTACTAAACGAGGCAAAACTGTATACAAATTTTTTTTAAAGCAGAATGCTGCACCTGACCAATCAGAATCAAGTATCCCTGAGAGCTGTTTAATAATTAATACAAAGCATTCTTCATAGGTCAGTAAAATACAAAACACTGCCTATTCAGAAAACCATCTACACTGGTGCATTAAAGGTATAGCGGAGGATCTTTCCGAATTTTAGATAAGAACCGCCCTCTCCACTTTTTGAAAAAAATGCACATGTGCAACACTCTACCTGCTCCCGAGAGGGAACGCCTATTAAACGTGTGCGAGGTTCTCCTCGTGCACGCTCTGTTTACAAGTTGCTGTCGGCATCGCTCATACAAGATTACTTTCCAAAAGAAGATTTGCACTTTTTCTCCAAATAGCATGCCAAACTTTACCTGTCAAGTAGAAACTTCGCGACTGAGGCATCAGTGGGAAGCCCAACCTGTGTTTTCAGCGCACGCCATCGTGTGAAACAATCTCCCAAAAACACTCTGATCTTGTTTCTCTCTTCTGAGGCCTTTCTCTTCTTCTCATACAGTTCGTACAAACTTTTTCTCTTGCGACCCTCAGACATTTTCAAAGGACCCGGTGAAACGGCGAGCTTCAATGAATGGCTGAGCTCTAGCTCACCACACATAAACACCTGAAAGTGCGCATGCGCAGAAAGCGAAAACTAAGGGACGAGCACGTACGACGGTCTTACGTAAACATATCACCAGAATGATTGACACTTAGGTGGACCAATAGTTTACACTACCCACCCGGAAAAAGAAAATCCTCCGCTATACCTTTAAAGAAAGTCCTGATGTAAAAAAAAAGAAAAAAATATATTTATGCATGGATGAATCATTCTCAAGATCAATAACACGACTAGGGTGAATTTTCATTTCATGTTGACTTTAAACTGATCTTTAGAACCAATAATGTATCAGCAATAACTTTTTAAACCTCCAAAGGTTCAGAATGCTTTCTCCTGTCACAGCAATATGCAAAGACAACTTTAAATAATAATTTTAAATCAGACTGTCATAATTCTAAATCAGTCTTTTTTTAACTAACGTCAAATGGGAGAGTGTTTGAGAAAGCAGTTTGAAAACTAATTCTTCAATTCCACCTGTTGACTCTAGTGGTTAAAGCATTCAATAAGAAATATTGACAGTCAAAAGTATAGTGCATATTCAGGAAATAAAAGAAAGCCACACTGATTTCCTCTTGCCAGACTTCAGGGGAGGCCTGAGAGAACATAAGAGGACATCCTGGAAAGAGACTTCATCTCATCTTTCTTCTTCTCTCCCCTGGCTCATTATATTAACTCATCTAGTCTTTGCATCTCTACATCTGCCAAATATTCTTATTCTTAGCCTCCTTTTCCCCTGCCACTCTCTCTATTACTCCCGTTAGGTGAAGTTCTCCAAAGCCTCACTCTCCTGCCATTCTGGCTCAAGATCTGACGGCCACGTCTGGCAGTTTCTCGATTCCCCAGCTCAAAGTGAGCGACTGGTGCATGAACTCTGAAGACAAGGCATTTTTTCCCCTAAAATGCTGCCTTGGCAAGACCATCACAAAAGGTAGTCATCTGATGATCCGTGAACACACAGACACACACACACTTTATCTGGGGATACATCAACCTGGATAAGAGCTTAAAGTAAATGAAGGGTGAGTTTTAAAGGAGAAAGAAGCTTAACAAAAGTTTCTCCCTCTCTCTCAGTCTCTCTCCGTCCTGCAGACTGAGAAGTGGCCTGTCAACACTTTATATATCATTGCACAGTCTGTCATGCAATTTATTTATACACTGCAACGTTTGTTTGTTTCCAACAGATTTATGATGTAACACATAAAACTCAAAATAAGATGAAAACCAAAGAGCATTACAAAGCAAAACTAACAACTTTGAATTAAAAAACGTAGAAACTGTACATCTTGGAGCCGTGGCAAGTAATCAAACATGTTGAGCTGCGATGCATCATGCAAGTTTAAGTTTGGCAATATTTGGGAATAATATACAGTATTATTCTAAGTAAATGTGTTTGTGTGTGTGAGCAATGCATATATATATTTATATGTGCATTTTTATGTTTTTTATTTGACTCTAATCAGTGACATTTTTGAAAATAAGGCATTTCAATAACTGACTAACAACCTTTTCCTTTCCAAAGAGAAATTACTGAACCTAAACACAGGAGCCTGATAAAAAAACCTGAAAAATGTTAGACAGACTTTGTCCTCACTAATCAATTAGTTGCCCTAGACACATCCCTAAAATAAGAGTTGCTTAAAGGACAAAAAGAAGCATGTCCAACATAACGCATATGACTTAAGAGAAAACCAACCTGTGTTGGTGAGTGGAAAACGAGTGGAGAACTAATACACAAAGTCTAAAGGCTATAAACCAGTTTTGGACTTTGGTGCGGGTGTATAGTTATGCATCTCTGCATCTGTGAGTGTAGGTGTGTGTATTGGAGGGATGGGAAAATGTGTGTGTGTATTGGAGGGATGGGAAAATGTGTGTGTGTGTGCATGCTGCTGCCACTGTGCTTTAGCTCTGCCTCTGGCTACCAGCCGCCCCAGGAGAGCGAGGGAAGTGAGGAAAGAAGGAATAAAAAGTGAAAGAGTGCTGCAGATGGTTTTGGGCGCTACCTGTTTATTCAAGCCAGAACAATGGCGTGCTTCAAAACACACGTCGTCGATCTTGACACAGTTTTGGCAATAGTTCTCCTTCTCTATGTTCTCTCAATGGGCTAAGTGTGTGGTTCGGTCTTGTCGGTTTTTTGCTTGAGAGAACCTAGATTTTAGAAACAGCGATTCGCTGAACACGCTGTTTCGCATATTGCTTTAAGCTCTGGGATATGAATACGCCTGTAGTTTCGCTTCATTTTAACTTGCTCTCGCATGCAACCGGTCGCAGGTTTTGGTAAGTTTCCCCGGTAACCGTGCTGGATCTTGGCCTATGAGAGCTCAGTCTGCTCGATTGACAGCTACTGAGGGCTGCCGAGAGGGGACCGACACCAGCGGGCCAACATTTGATTCCTGTGACACCAACAGGAAACATAATCACTGTGTCAAATCTCTTTATGCATATTAGTTTTAATAAAAGACGCCTCTGTACGAACTGATGCTTTATGTCACGGCCAACTGCCTCAAATTTCCATTAACAAAGCCAAACGGTGAGGAAAAGACGGATGTCTGCTTTTTTGCAAGACATGTGGCAATTATGAAGATGAATTTGTTTAGCTTAAAAGGAATAATTCACCCAAAAATGAAAATGGTGTTTACTCAACCTCATGTCCTTCTAAAACCATTTTCCTGGCGACTCTTTTCTTTGTGAATGAGGGCGAATGAGACAAAAAGCAGGCGATTCCTGCATGAAATTCTGAAGGCATAAGATACCTTTGCATGAGGAATAGCCCGTCGTTTTCACAAAAAAAATCTTCACTCTCTCCTTAGCATGAGAGTTTCCAATTCATGCATTTTACATTCATTTATCAGATTCACAAAATCGGTCTCACTGATTCATTCACTCCCTGATTTAATGATCCAGTCACAGTGTTTAACAGCCCACTGGAGGGGAAGATTGGGAAGACTTATATTTCTGTTTACACAAAGTTTTTTGTACGGCTTCATAGTTCATATAGACTTGGAATAAACTTTTAGAACACTTTTATAGTGCTTTTGTGGTATTTTTGAAGATTGAAAGCTTTTATTTTAAATGAATGTAAAAAAAAGAAAAACTATTCTATTCAAAAAAATTTGTTTTTATCTTCCACAGAAGAAAAAAAAATCATACAGGACTGTAACAACATTAAGCTGAGATAATAATGACTAATGATGTTGATTTTTCTGTGAACTATCCCTTTAAAACTATCCATATATTGTGGTTATAATTTATAAAAATAAGCTCTTCCAAAATACAAGAGGTCTAATTAAACTGAATGAAAATAAGCATATAGCGCTACAAATGTAAATGTCACATTGGCAGTGGTGTTACATTAATGCACGTTCATGCTTTCTTAGTTGTTGCAATCTAAAGCTGAAAGTCTGTTTGTGCACGCTACAAAAAAAAATCCAACATCCTTGCTGATCTCCTCCATTGTAGACTGCGCGCGACCGCAGGAGATTCCTGTGTTGCCCTGTTCCACAGAGCGAGGGGAGAGTATGTGGAACCGTTTAATTACCCCTGAATCTGCTCACGACATGATGGGTGAACCGCAGAATCTGTTTAAAACTGGCCTCCGGCCACAGACCGTGCAGAGAAAGCACAATCCACTCTCCACAGCTCCAGATGACATACAAAACACAGCGCATGTACACAGAGCGAGAGTGACAGCCAAAGATAATGTGACATTCAAATAAATAGCCGAGAGAGGAGTTTGACAAGAGGGAAAGCATAAGGTAAAGTGCTGAAAGATAACTCTTATACGGATCTTTTATTTACTTCTAGTCTTCTTGGAGGTGATGTAAAATTCTTACTCGATTTGTAGGATTATTCTAAAACTTGACAGAAATATCCCAGACAGGGCTTCAAGACTAAAATTGACACATATGTGACAAAAAATGTGTGAAAATACTTTAAAAATGTAGTTGCCATTGGTGACAGTCAAGCTTTGTGTTTTGTATAAATGTGTCAGTGTTTCCTGCATGCTCACAACAACAAAAAACATAGCGTGAGCCGTTATGTCCGATTTGCGAACAAGTGACTCTTATGAACTGGTTCTTTTTAATGAGTCAATCAAAAAATAATTCACGTAACAGCTTCAAACTCGCTCATAATCAGACTCACTCAGTCAGAGATGTTACTTAGTTTACAACATCACTGAATTGCGAAAGTATCCGGAAACCTTTTCCCTGATATACTAAACTTTAGGTTTGTGAGAACTATTTATGACTGGTTGTTATTGTGACATGTAAATATGTGGCACAAATTAGTCTGACAGCATAAAATTGGAAATTGGAATACTATATTCAACTAAAAAAAGTTGAAATGAGTATAAAAAAAAAAAAAAAAAAATTAAAGCTAAAGTTAAACTACAATACTCCTGAACTATCATGAAACTCTAGCTCGCAGGTTTATGGGTCCTTAACGCAAGCTGATAATATTTACAGCGTTAACAACTTGGCACAACCTGATTGGTTCATGTCGCATCTGCAGCCAATGAGCTTGCTGCTCAACATTTAAATGGCTGGTTACATTCACTACTGCAGTTTGCAGCGCACTTTCAGAGTTTGTCTAAATCCTCCACCATCCCCTGCTCCACCTGTATAGATCTGCTATGGGTAATTGATATATGCTATTTGTGCAGCAGCAATATGTCTTACATACTCACAGCAGCGTATCGGTATATGTATTGGCAGTGGCAAGTTCCTGTACAGCAGCAATAATCAACAACAGCAGCAGCGTAGCAGATCTATTCCGCCAAATACATTAACACTGTCATATCCATTACCATGCTAAAATATTTTAGAGCTGTCATGATAGAAATATATTTTTATTGTATATAGTCTGGAGCACTGACAAGCAAACATGCACACACACACACACACACACACACACACACACACACACACACACACACACACACACACACACACACACACACACACACACACACACACACACACACACACACACACACACACACACACACACACACACACACACACACACACACACACACACACACACTCGAAATTTGACTCGTCTGGAAATGCTTGTCTAAGGACACCATTGAAGTTCAATAACAGGTGCACCACTTCCCAACACACTACACTCAGTATAGTTAGTAATCTAATACAAAACATATCACACACACTGCATCTGAATATTCAAACACACTCCTTAATACATCTGTGTTATGAAGAGGAAGCTAAATGTGCAAATCCTTCAGCCAAGTGGGTGCTGAGAGTCATTAAAGGAGTCTAACATCTAATAGGGCTAACAGAGGACTAAACACAACAGGATGTGATGCGTAAAAAGGTCAATAAGGACGAAGCCCTTCTACTGCCACAGAGTAAATAATTCATTCAGTAGAAAGACTTCAGGTGACCTTCAAGTTCCTTACAGCAGTCTGGACAGAAAGAGCCAAATAAAGCGAAGGAATGAATGAGAGGAAGGACATGAACAATAAAGAAAAACACACAGAATCATAGATAGACAGCAGCTTTTCCAGTAACAATCTACTTTTTCCAACAAGCAGTGGAGCACAACAAAATTGATATAGTGCTGTTATAGATAAATTAGAAAAGAATAAAAAGTTAAATGCAGCTGTTCATTACGGAGCTCCACACATGACGTGGAAGAAAAAATAAATATCGTTAATTTGTTCCCTAATTTTAATGAACATTGAAATTAAATTGTTATCACATGGTTACTAATTCATTCTCTCATTTTCATTTAGTTATCATGCCCACTAAGTGTAATTACATTTAATGAAACTAAAACAAGGCAACAAATTAGAACAATGTGACCACTATTTAACTAAAATGAGGGAAATAATATATTGTGGGAACTAATTCTTAATTCATTGCCATGATATCTTGTTTCCCCCCTACATGTCAGTTGCTGTTAATAAATAATGATTTTCATGGTTTATTTTTGAATGGTATTTAGTGTAAATGAAACATTGTGTAAATTAAAAAATGATATTGTTTAACTGTAACTTATAGCTTGTAGCTTGACAAACTACAGTTTAAAAGTAGCTTCATCATGTGAAAATGAGAGAGAGAGAAAGAGAGAGAGATCTGCTTCTGGTGAAGAGGGTTAAAAGAGACAGCCAAGAGACGGATGCAGATGAGGCCGTGAGAGAAACAGAAACCAGCATCATTCCCAGCCTCTCCATATAATCATTCCCATCCAGCCCAAAATCCTGGCTCGACGCCAGCTTGCACTTCACCCGGCAGCCAGCGAACAGCCCGCTATTATAGGATGCCTCCAGTCTGCGTCCAGTGCGGTCGGGCGCGGAGTGTCTATTTCAGAAGATTTAGGCTGAATTCCGACGACTCGCAGTCTCTCGTCGTCCCAGTGTCGCCCATCCCAATCAATCCCAGGAGGCCATGGGGCATGGTAATGAAATGGGAAGCCTGGTAATTACGCGGTAGTGAGTAATTATCAGGTTGTTTCACAAGCACTTTAAAGTCCCGATGCACCATTTTATCAGTGTGTGACGGCGGGATGGCCTTTTTCATGAAGGGACCCCCTATCAGAGGCGAGAGTCCACACGTTGCCACCTGCAGGGGGCAGTGTCTTCATATGCACCGACCACCTCCACCCTAATCTGGCATCTCAGATGGTATTTATGCAGGGTTATGGGCACACATGGGCCCTGTAACCCACCGCTAATCCTATAGTGTGAATTCACAACCTCGTAACCACAAGTTTGAGATCCGAAAGGCAACCCGACAGCATCTGACAAGCATGTGAAGGCCTATCCCACAAGCCTCCTCAAGCACTGACAGATGAACAGGGCCGCTGATAGCCCTGACAAGAGCAATTTTCACCAGCGGCAGTTTAAAACATACGAGGGGAATAGAGAGAAGGCATAGCGCTGGTATAATTACAGGGAGGGGAAACGAAGAGGAAAATCTATCACTCGGCCATCATTTAACAACTAAGATGGATCTCTCCGTCTGTGATCGTCAGACTGGCCTCCCCGGAGGCGGCATGACTGTAAGCGGCCCTGAATTGCAAACTCTATGTGCAACTCATGATAAATCTGTGTGTGAGAAAGCGATGTCGTCCCCCCTTCTCGGCGCTCGTTCAAGTGTGCGTCTCTGGAGAGCATGTCTCCGCGTTTATTTGGCTTAATTACTATGCTGCATTCACAGGGGGAGTGAGAATGAATGACACTTCACTTAACGACTATCCTCTCCTGGCCAACTACTGTCTGCCCACCGCCTTCATTAAAACAGCCGCTCTCTTCCCTTCCCGCTCCCTCTTTGCCACTCTTCCTCCATCCTTTCCTCTCTTCCTCTCTCTCGTTTTAACACTCAGACACTGTGTGGGTGTGAACAGCGATCTGTCATACTGCAGAGCATCAAAAGAGCCATCAAGCACCTGTGGACTATGTCTCTCTGTTACACACATACACACAGACACATATACATACACACACAGCTCTATCACCATGGCCAGGTGTCCAATTATCTAAGCCTGCCTCCATTCTCACACATCTTTCTGGCCAGAAACACATCAGACACATTTTCTTTGTAACACACACACACACACACACACACACACACACACACACACACACACACACACACACACACACACACACACACACACACACACACACACACACACACACACACACACACACACACACACACACACACACACACACACACACACACCTTCTAAAGCATTTATTAATCTTTGTTAAATGTTAATTTCAACATTTCCTAATAGATTACTAAAATCAAAAGTTGTATTTGTTAACTTTAGTTAATGCAGTGATGTAGCATGAACATAAAATGCACATCTATATTTGTATTACATAACGTTAACAAAAATGAACAAATGTATTACCCATGGTTAGTATTTTATATAATTGTATACAATTATTGTAAAGTGTTACCCTTTTATTTTACTCAAGATTTACTCAAAAACCAAAAACAGAAATTATTAACACACCAGAATGAAATACCTAGCACGGTCTCCTAACCAGGCATAAAGCGATAAAGTAACAATCGATAAAAGTTATCGTTTTGTCCGTAGCTAACGACAAGCGACAGGACATTTTGTCAAATGCTTAGTCACGGATTTCTGTAGCGTCGCACTGGGTAGCTGCCCTGTCCATATAGGAATATCTATGGTTCAAAATCCTGTTCCACAAGTGTTCATTAAACTGTTTTTAATTATCATCTATTGTCACACAGAATTTTCGCAATCATTTGAAATGTCTGGTTAGGATACAAAATAACAGGATTCAAGGGAAAAAATATCCAATGGGCCGGGACCATTTTGACATTCCGAATTTATTTTGTGTATGCTATTGTCTTTGCTGTGCAGCCTCTGTTTTTTTGAATGCATATGTCAATCAAACTAAATCCAAATCCATTACGACATACGAAAAACTCTAACATGAATCAGAGAAAACATAGCCATAAAGTGCACAGGTGGCATAAGTTTGGAAAGCATTGTGGTGACGCAATGTGAGACTGTTTTCCCACAATGCTTTGGACCATCCAAGCACAACAGTATTAACTCAGAGAAGCATGTGATTGATCACAGGTGGACTTGCATCTTTTTTACATAAGTCTCCTTTCCTCTTAAAGTTAAACAGCAGACGCTGATGGTCAGAGCAACAATTGGTTTCTTAAACCCTCTCTCTCTCTCTCTCTCCATTCTGCATGCTCTCTCTTTTTAAACAACACATTCTCAGACAAAAATAAATCGTCTTTTTCATTCTCCGACTCTTTAAAAAAAATGAGAGGGCATTAAACGGACACTGGTGGGGTAAACCCATGCCACACACAGACCTTACAATCGACACACCAGAAGCACAGATTCACTGACAGAACAGAAGGCTATATTTACCAAATGAGGGAGAGAGAGAGATCACCGCCACACATTGATGCGTATACTTTTGGTCATGTTCCTGAACAAAGAACCACAGCAGACCCGCTAAGCTTACATTAAAAAGGGAAACAGCCCAAAATATGCCAAAAATGTTGCCGCTTATTTCCGTGAGAGATGAAAGCTCTGGGTTACAAAGAGGCTGCTATAGTCTGGATCTCTCCGCTGTCTCCTATAAAATAGCACAGCCTGGAGAATAACATGTTTGCTGTTACCACCATTCACGCATAGCGGCCAGCATCACCAGAGCCTTCGAATGCAACACAGAGTACATGCTTCGAAATATACAATGTGTGCGAGTATGAGTATGCATGCTTGCTGGAGTGTGTCCACATGCCAATATAAGATTGAAGATCAGGACAAAGCTAGTAAACACACGTGTGGCATATGCCTATTAACCCCAAATAATGTTCCACTTGTTCCTCCTTTTCTTTTAAAAACCCAAAAATCTAGGTTACAAAGAGCAACTTACAATAGAAACGTGGCCAATCCATAAGCAATAAAAAACCCCAGTTTTAATATAATAGCCACTAAACATAAACAATGCATGTTAACACGATTTCAGTGAGAAAAAAAAAACACTTAGTAGTTTTTTCTGTGTAGTTGCATCTAATTTTACAACTTTGTTGCCATGACGATAGAATGCAATAAATCCTAACATGACAGTGAAAATGACTTTAACAGCTTTACAGTTCAAATTAATTTTGAATTAATGTTAGTGCTTTTATAAAATTAGAAGCGTTACATTATTGCTTTAAAATACTCCAAAAATTGGCCTCATTCACTTACATTGTAAGTACTTCACTGTAACCTTGGTTTATTCTTTTTTTTTTCCTTTAAAGAAAACAAGGAGTAGGTCAAAATAATGTTTTAGTGCTAATCTACATACTGTCGACTGAGTTTAACTTGTACTGAGCCCACAATATTTCTTTAAAGGATTGCTGTAAAATCAATTTAGAGGCAAGATAAATTAAATTTCTGGCCGCAACTGCAGAGTCATTATCCACGATACCTCATTCAGAGTTCATAAGCCATAAGACAGGGAACCAGTGCAGAGTTTAGAGCTATAGGACAGTGCACTGGAAAAAATTATGTAGAAGAGCCAATACATGCAGAAACACCACATGGAAACAATCTGTCAGTGCAAAATTTGAATAAATCAAATGCAAGAAAGTGAAAGAGAGAGAAACTAGAAAAAGGAATTAGACAACAGTGACAGAAAAGAAAGTCAAATAAATATATATAATGACATATATAATGACAAAAAGAGTCAAGTTTGAGAGCACACATAGGGTAGAAAGAATAAGAAAGGTGATAAAGCTTGTGTGCATTTCGAAATGGTGATGGGTCTGGTTGCAAAACTTACCCTTGTAAGAGAGCTTGAGTCTGGGCACATTCTCTTTGGTGTGCTGGGGTGCAACTCTTCCAGGTAAAGCCACCCCACACAACAGCAGAAAAATCCCAACTAGGTAATCCATGGTGCTGGAGCGCTGGCCTCCAGCCCAGGGGGGCTTGCAGCCCACAGTGCCCAGAGCAAAGGGCTTCCCTCTGGGATAGCCGAGATCTTCCGAGTCCCTCCTTACTTCAAAAGATCCAGCGCCTGGAGCTTCTCCCCAAGGAGGCAATCCGAAATCAGATCCCAAGCGAGACAGGAGTCGGGGGTTCACATGGCTCCATGTGGGGGGCGTTTCACCGGTCGTGGGGGTAAAGGTGTACTCCTCTGGGATGCGCTCTCGGACACTGGTGGGGAGGACCGCAGAGTGGGATTCTGTGTTTGTGGGAGAGGTAGAGTTTCAGAAGGGGATCCGGCAGACCCTCTCTCCGCTCCGGCTTCGCGCGCGCACACTCTCACACACACTCTCACAGACTGCTTCTGCTTGTGTCCACTGCTCAGCCTGAATGAGAAGGAGAGGGAGAGAGAGAAGCACACCATCCACCGGAGCGCAGGAGGGGAGAGGAGAGGGAGGGGGAGCAGCTGAAGGGGGAGGAGGGGGTTGAACGAGGGAGCGGAGCTGAAAGGAGAGGTATGCGAAAGACTCTTCTGCAAAGGTTTGCTTGCTCTGTCTGTGTCCTTCTTTTCTGCACTGCTTATACGCGGCACCTTCAATGCATTGTCTTCCCAGCTGCTCTCTCCTTTTTGGCTTTCTGACAGACATTCATATTTCATCACATTCCTAGCCTCTAAAATATTTCTGTCTGTCCAGTGTGTTTGCCTACATTGAAGTATTATCTATCTATCTATCTATCTATCTATCTATCTATCTATCTATCTATCTATCTATCTATCTATCTATCTATCTATCTATCTATCTATCTATCTATCTATCTATCTATCTATCTATCTATCTATCTATCTATCAGATTTGAGTAATAATGAAATATTAATAGAATACAGTAATAAAAAATGAAAAATTAAAATTAAAGAAATATCTAGATTACAAAATTGAGAAATTAATGAATACATAAATCCTCTGCTATTTTAAGGTGTTTCTCTTTTTGCCACTGTGAGAAATAGGTTCCTCTTTGGTGTGCTTAAACCAACTTCAGCCTTTCTACTAAAATATGAGGCAAGTAAATCAATCGTACTGATAATCCTGAAAAAAAAAAATCAGAAAGTGAAACATCGAGCCAGTCTAGCTAGACTATCCTGCATTCTTCTCTCACTCACTCTCTGCTTGTTGCAACAAAGCCTCTGATAGACAGAAGTGTTAATGTGTGATTTTTCACCCCTGAGTGCTAAAGACAAAAGTGCCTCACAAACACCAGCTGAGTGTGTGAAGGTATTTAACAACCTTCCAAATGTGAAAAAAAAAAAAAACCCACAGATCTCTCAATGCCTTTAACATGTCCGTGTGTAAGTGTTTCCTGCTTTCATGAGCGGGTCTGTGCCAATATCTCATCACCTTTACTATATCAAACATGATCTTTAGGTGTTTACACAACACAGACTTGTGGGGATGATGGACAGATCCTACAACCTCCACACCTCCTCATATCAGAAGGCTAAAAAAACACCTGCAGCCTGGTCTCCATCAACCCACGGCAGAGACCGCATCCCAGGTGGATCCGCTGGCATGAGGAGGTTTTCCTCCGGTCGGCGCTCTCTCGTACTCAGCTATGTGAAGGGCGCTTTGACTAATGATGTCTTAATGAATTGCGACTCGCAGTGCACTAAAACGAGATAGCTCATTGACAACTAGTTTCCAGAAGCCTGTCAGTAGCAAAGTGGTAAATATAGCCTCCGAAACATGAGATCCACAGAGGAGCGGCCTCCTCCAAACACAGCGAATGGATCCTGTCAGTCAGAGAGGCTTCGATAAATATGCCATTTGTGTTGGGATATAAGTTTGTAAAGTGTTCCTGTAATCATTAGTGCAAATGCAATGGGTCTTTGACACCTGTTGGTGCGGAATGATTTGTGCAATCTACTGTATAAATAGCACATGTAAATAATTATCTTTCTGTCACTTACAACTATAGGCCTATAGGCAAATGTTCACATTGCTGGCGTGTACAGTACATGCAAGTGCATGCAAAAATCAATGATACGTAGGCGTCTCCCTGCATCCACTCTTTCGTTCCTCTTAAGGGGGATGGTTGGTGCCTACAAATTAGTTTTTTTGTCTGATTTCCAAATAAAATATCCCAAAATCCTAGAAACAAAGTTAATTTACTTGAGAATGATCAACATTATCAACTAGGATCATCAAAATACCACACAATATTTAAATAAATAAATAATTGATTAATCAAAATTAATACTTGAGATTGCAATTTAAATAAATAAATACTATTTAAACACACTACATAAACGGTTAAATATAAAACTTTAGATATACTAAAATATTAGATATGTATAGATTCAAGGTTTAAAAGTTTGATATTATATTTTAAAAGTCTATATATAAATTAGTTCAAATGTATTCGTTTTAAGTATGTGAACGCTTCTGTACCTTCACCTTCACTCTCTCATTTAACTAGCCGTTCCCTTCCTGCATTTTGTTCTTTAGAGGTCATTGTCATGACTATTACGATAACTGCCGGCCACGTTCAAGGTTCAACTCTGCCGGAAGGAACTTCCTGTTTGAAAGGTCACACTTCCTGTCTGAGTAACACGCAGCAGTGACGTCTCTCCAAACCATGTCAGCAGATATAACTGAACCACACGCACTTACCCTCCTAAATGAGTGTTGGGTTAGGTGAGAGGAGGGATGGATGGAAAAAGAAAGAGAGGAGAGGTGTAATGTTTGCGTGGCATAAGACGTCAGTCTCCACTCTACCCACATCCTCCACTCGCAGTGATGACAGATTAGACGCCTTGGTCTGCTCAATCAACACATGGCCCAGTGAAAGAGAGAGAAGCAGAGAGAGAGAGAGAGAGAGAGAGAGAGAGAGAGAGAGAGAGAGAGAGAGAGAGAGAGAGAGAGAGAGAGAGAGAGAGAGAGAGAGAGAGAGAGAGAGAGAGAGAGAGAGAGAGAGAGAGAGAGAGAGAGAGAGAGAGAGAGAGAGAGAGAGAGAGAGAGAGAGAGAGAGAGTAAAAACAAAAAAACAAACAAATCACATCTGCTCATGAACAACAAGCCTGTAGAATGGAATTCTGTGTAGCGAACAACACAAGTGAACTGATTTAGTGCTGTTATAGATAGATAGATAGGCAATGACAGCTATAAAGTGGGAATGCCAAAGCAGACAGGGCCAAAAACAAGCCTCTCTTTCTCTTTCTCTCTCTCAAGAGAGTATGCAAGTAATACTAGGGCTTTATCACACTCCAAAAAGAAAGGACGTAATCACTTTACCAGAGATTCCTGCTGGGACAGCAAAGCCCCCTGGAACATGTACTCTATTACTCGATGTAATAGAGAGGTGTTACACCGGCAGAGGAGACAGGAGGTGATGAGAGAGGGGGAACGCTGATGATGTTGTGGGCAATTGTTAACTCTGACTTTTTAAAAAAATTGTATAATAGAGGACGACATGCAAACAAACAATCTCTTTTATACTTGGAATATATTAAAAACCTTTTCTACTTGTTTCATTACAGCACTGTGAACTTCATGACGGAGCACAATTTGTCAGTTTTCCTCAGAACTTGAGGGTGTGTTTGGCTCATTTAGTACCTCCTGTCCACTTCCATTTCGGAAAAGGGGTGTTTCCTCTGCTTCATCGGAGGTGCAAGGGTCAGAGGTCAGCCTTCATTTCACAAAAGAGGTCACAGTTCTTGCCATGCAAGCGACAGAAGTTTCATAATCTACCGTTCCACCCTCCACATGCCCCCACCTTGACACCCTCCCCCTCATGAAAGCTTCTGATATTAAATCTTTTAGTTTGTAAACTGAATGTAAAAAAACAGTGACGAACCACATTATGATGTATGAGTGAAATGGCACCCTCATATAAACATGAAAGAGCATCAGGGTTGAGAAACCGGGCTGAATTATTATTTTTTTTCAGTAATTTGTTCCTGTCTATCACAGTGGAGGAAGCATCCCGCAGCGTCTTCGCCACAGATGCATCCGTTCCAGCGGGGCATCAACGGGGTCTTCCAATTTCAGAAGTGATTTACAAAGCAGAACAGAGGAAGAAAGAGAAGAAAAAAACTTTCATCTGACTCATAAAGTCTGACAGTGTCTGGACTTGTCTTACAGGTGATGTAATGTGAGTGGCAGACAGCAGGATGAGGTGGATATATGTCACCGTGTAGTTTGGCGTGGGACAATCTCAAGTTAAAATGAGCGCAAATGGAAAGACTTTGTGCACCTGGATCTCATTCACTGTAGATTTTTTTTATTTTTCAGTTAACCAAGTAAAATACTCAAAAAAAGAGAAAAGGTAAAGGTTTAAAAAAATTACAATAAAGTGCTGTGGTTGTACCATGATAGAGTGATGGTATCAGATGGTAATACCATGGTACTTTAGTGTATACACCATGATACTGAATGCTTTTGATCTATGCCACTGCTGCTGAATCTTCAGTGCCATTTAGTGCATCAAAAACATATAGTACAACCAGCATAGTCTGATTCTTCTGAACCAGTTATTTTTAGTGACTCAAAAACATACAGCGCTGATTCCTGAACGAATGACTTTTAAACCAGTTCTTTTTAGTGAATCAAAAATACAGAATAACAAATGTAGCCTGATTTCTGAACAAATGACCCTTACAAATGATTTTAGTGAATCAAACATACAGTAAAAACAGAGTCTGATTCCTAAAATAAAATACTCTTATGGTTATTTTTAGTGAAACTAAAACAGTGCAACAAATATAGATTGTTTTACAGTTGTTTTAATGCATAGTAAAAGATGTCTAACGAATCTTTCACTGAACCGAATACATCAGAGTGGTGACTGAATCAACATCTGACTCACTTACTGAACACACATACACATGATATAGTAGCTACCAAAAAAAAGGGAAGTTTTTCATACTTATTTGTTTGTGTAAAGTTGAATTATAGCCCAATTACTTGCTTTAATAGACTCTGTACTTAAAAAGAATCACCATTAAACTGTTAAACTGAATTATTCAGATCAGAACAAACAACACTAGTTCCAGGGTGGATATTGAATCAGCGTTCAATGGATGTGCAGGTCCCCGCTCCGGATCACAGGAGTTTATTGTCCGTTGGAGTGCTCCTAAAAAGCACTAGTGATGTGGAAAGGCCTAGTCAAGTTTGTGAGGAAGCTGAACTAATCCAGGAGGCAAAAGGTCTTTTTAAATCTCATGTATATGTAAATGTTGTGTGGCGTCAGTGAATGGGTCGGTCCGCAGAGCTTAACTCCAGATCGGCTGAGACAACAGAAAAGCGCTCATTATTCCATTTGTGTAACCCAATCAGAAGGCTTAAGCCGGCAGAAAATCCTCCTGCAACCCCCAGTCAAGGTGAATTGGGGTTAAGAAGGACACAGAAAGAGCATTAGCTTATTTGCATGGCTTCTGGAATTAAAATGTAACCAAATCAAATGGAGAGTTTCAGCTACAGGGGTCAATTACTGTTTTGGGACCCGCTTGTTTGGTAAGTGGGCTTCACAAAATAAAATAAAAGCATACAAACATACCTATACCGCCATGAGTCTAAGCCAACTGTTCAGAAAGTTAGTGCCAGATGGAGATCTTTGGCCACTGTGTTGCATCTCATTACTATTTTCAGTGCCTCGCACAATGAACACAGCATTTTTAAGTTGTGTCAAGTTTAAAACAGTTTATAAAGTTGTAAAACTTCCATAGTTGAGTTCCATTCAGCTGATCCCTGGACTGAAAATGCATTTTGACACAAATATCACTGAAACTGATGCTATACCCAATCCCAAAATGTAAAAGTAAGCCCTTTTGGGTACAGTATGTATACTAATACTGTATACTAATCATAAAAAATCATAAAATAAAAAAATGAAATCTGCAAATATAAATCTGTCCTGCATGTCCTGAATCTCTGGTCTTGGATATCTCTGTTGTCAGGCACAGGGCTCTTCAGCTTGGGAAAACTATCACAATGAGATTGCAGTCCAGCCTGCATCTCCATTAAACATTTACACGCTTGTGAAACGAATAAAAACTAACCGCCAGCCCTCACGTTACAGCCAAGCTGAGGAGTCATATTTAATATGGAGCTGAAGTACTGCCAAAACATATCAGTGTAAAAGAGAGAAAGAGAGAGAGAACAGCAACTGTAATCCTCTTTCGAATGAAACCTGATGATCTGCGGTAAAATCCATTTATATGGGGTGTTTTTGGTGTAGCGCTTGATTCGATTTGCTTTATTATGCACCGTTTTTGTGTTTAAGCAAAAATATAATGAGTCAGTCTGTGACTTGGTAACCTTATGTGACTGTCTATGAACTTGAAACTCTTACATCACACATTAACATCACAGTGCCACCAGGGCAAAAGGCCTTTGTGACAGAAGCATGAGGGTGGATGATTGCACAAATAACCGGATCCTCTTCAACGTAGCTGCTTCTCTTGGACATTGAATGTTTCCTGTGAAAGCGCAGTTAATGCAATGTGGCGTTGCGATGAGTCACAGTGTTTGCTGCTAGTGATGAAATCCAGCTGTGAGTGTCAAAGAGCGACAAACATGTTTTTCACGACAATGACGCACAACACGACTTCAGGGACAGGTTCAGATTAGCAGCCCACCTTTACCAGCCAACAAGGAACGTTCTCAGAACTTGCCTAACATTATGGCAAGGTTCTCTCAAAGTTATGAATAAATGAACATCGTCCATGGAATTGTTTTTTTTTGTTTTTTTTTTTCAGAAAAGTTTATCTAACATTTTTTAAATAGTTTCAGAATGTCCAGAGCACAATCAATAGTAATGCTCCCATAATGTTTGCACAATTATTAAATTGGAATGTTCCCTTAATGTTCGCATAACCTAGAATTTTTTATTTTATTTTGTACTAATTTTTTAAGTTAAAAAATAATGCATTCATAACGTAATGGGAACATGAGCAAAACGTTTTTAGAACATATTTTTGTCAGCTGTTGTCTCACCTGATTTTGATATTTAAGTGTCCATACAATAAAAGTCAATGGGGTTGTTTTGAACCAAATTTTCTTTAATTGTATGGACAAAAACTGTTAAAAAATTCTTCGAAATATCTTCTTTTGTATTCCGCAGTCATACAGGTTTGAAATGACATGAGTGAGGAGTAAATGATAACAGAATTTTTGTGCGAGTTACCGCTTTAAAATGTTCTTCCAGGATTGACAGTCTGTGATAGTTTTTACCTGTGTTGGAACAGACTAATGGACACATTTCCATGTTACCCAGAGGAAATCTCTATATGCAATGCAGGACACGCTTTTGGAAAGCACACAAGCTTTTGTTAAATGCTGCCCGCAATTGGGCTACGTACACATTACTGAATAAGGCAAGTCAAGAGCTATTCAGGAAATAATGGAGGGCAAGACAAATTGTTCGGTTGCCATTTAGGATAATGAAGGGATATTTCCGCATGCAAATGAAACACTGGCACACGCTCCTCCACACCGCCACTGTCCTGCTTTCATTCCTCACCCCCCAAAACAATCAAGCTCTCAAAAAAAAAAACAAGCTTTACAACCGAATTGTGCATCAAACACAAATGACAGGCCCACAAGATACAATGCAGATCTCCTCAAAAAAGTGACTTGAGCTCAACTTTCATTAAAAAAACTGGGTGTGGCCAATTACTTCAAAGACAGGTTATTTTTATGGGACTGCCATAGATATAACATGTATTCCAGCAGCATATTTAATTTAAAACAACTTTCAGAAAAAAATAAATAGTGTTTCCCAAGCCAGTAAATCAGTCACTTGCTAGATTTGAGCAATGGGAGCGCATGGAAAACACTTTTGTGTTCATATCAGGGTTGGGTTGAAGAATGAGTGTGAATTTGAATTGAACTGGCTCCAAATGATGTTCACTTAGATTCTGAATTGGAATGACAGGAAATGGATTTTACTGAATTGCAATTCAAAGAAATTGAATACAGCCAATGCATTCTGAAAAATCAAGGGCCAGTTTTACAAACATCTTTCGAAACCCTCTTTTGGCGATAAAAAACTCCTGTTAGGATTTATTAAAAACACACAGTGAAAAAATTGTGCTGAAAAGGCGTAGACAGTTATTTTTGCAGCTGACCTTATCGTATATGCATCTGTAAGAGTTTCCACTTCAGACGCAATATTTATGGGAGGAGAGTATTTTAATCGTGTTAGGTGATTTACTAAGTTTTGTGCTAGTCAATTTACTAGTATTTGTGCTATTATTTAACGGCAAAAAAAGCATGTCTTAAAGAGATATTTCCCCAAAAATGAAAACTTTGTCAACATTTACTCGCACTTAAGTTGTTCCAAACCTGTATGAGTTTCAATCTTCTGTTGAACACAAAAGAAGATATTTTAAAGAATGTTGGTAACCAGTTAGTTGACGGTAGCCATTGACTTCCATAGTATTTTTTTTCCTACTATTCCTATCCCTACTACTTCCTACTTCCATGTTCTTAATTGTGCACACTGTCAGCAAATTGTCAGTAAAAAGACATTCTAAATTCAGTCCTCAATGCTGCAAATCATCCATGGAACAATCCATGACAAACATTCATTGAACTTTGATGAAATTATGTGAACAAACAAAATTTTTATATTACAATTTATTACCACAATTGAAACACTCCATTATCTTTAATTGTCAAATAATAAGCATGTTTAGGGCACTTCCACACAGCAGAAAGGGTCAAGTGATTAGAATGAGGCCAGCATTGATTTACGCTGTGGGAATTCTTCAGTTAACCGAGATTCATAATTGAAATGAGATGTTTTCAATCCTTGGTATGCATTTCACTGGGTCTGCAGGCTTTGTACATAAATAAGCCTTCTTTCAGTCCTCATTCCATTATGACATGCCATCCATCAGAGACGTCTAGTGTGCATTCTGTGGTTGCTTTAGGGAAACACTAATGGGCTATTCAACTGTTGGCATTGGCGTTCATGACAATAACTTTTGGCTCAAGACATAAAGACTTGGCTGGGAGCTGACATCTCTTTGAGATAATAATATACATGCTGATACGACAAGTATACTATTGTCATGATGATGGACAGTTAATCAAATACATAAAACTCACATTTATAACAATCATAATCATAACCAAAAACTGACAATCTCATAAACGCTTCTGCATAGAATGTGCCGTTCAACATATTTTGGAAATAGTTATCGGTTGGCCATGGCTCTTCTGGATGTATCCACAGTAGAAATTCCCTGGCAGGAGATCAGTCTCATTCATTCCTTTCCAGACAATATCATCCTCTCGCTCCCATCAGCGAGACACTTCAAAAAACTGACGTGCTCCACTTTGAAAACAACCCCTTATCCTGCTGGTGGGAACAGAGCTAAAGGATCAGCTAATGACCGTGAATTATACCTCATCAGATCCACATACACACACATGCACACTGCCTAGGATCTTTTATAAAGTCTCTGATAACAGCTGTGTGTGTGAACATATAGCTACTAGTAGGGATGGGTGATTTGTTGAATTAAAACTACCTCAGTAGCAAAAATACTAGAGATGGTAAAATCAATTAATTTTCCATTTGAATGAGTCAATTCAAAACTCTGATTCAACAACTATGTCATCACTTATGAACTACACACAAATGTTTTCTCAAAAAAGCTTCCAATTAATTAAAATGTGTATGTGTAGGTAAATATCGCTGTTTGTTCAGTATTGCCGCATTTAAGCAAATTATTAAATATAATAATTCAGCGTCATATATATATATATATATATATATATATATATATATATATATATATATATATATATATATATATATATATATATATATATATAATCTTTTTTTTCAGCCCTAGCCAGTGTTAATTTAGTTGTTAATGAAAGTTTTGTATTAGTTTTATATTTTGATGTTTTTGTAATTTTTATAAGTTTTACACTTTTTATATGTCTGCACAGTTTTATGAAGTTTTAGATTTTAATTGAAGTTATTTTTGTAATACTTCAACTTAAACTAAATGAAAATGAGAAATGTTTCCTTGGCAACTAGCAGTTAACGCTTGTTTTATTTAGAGTAATGCATTTTTTTTAATGGTTTTATTAAACAATAATGACTCTAACTACCAAAAACAAAAAGATGGTTATCCAGGATAAAATGTGCCTTTTAGGGAGGAGCATCACCTTAATGTGACTCCTGTGCAGATTGTAAAGTTAGACATGGGGGCTGGTGGCGCGAAAGCCACATCAATAACCTTTTCAGTTAGCGCTATGACTGGCAACATTTACTGTACCTGCAGGAATGCATAACTTATGTCTCCTACACACTTAGTCTAAATATCATCCCAGCCCCTTTCAAAGAGCGTGCTGCATTCATCAGGTCATCTCTGTCACTTACAAAGCCGCATCCGGGCCAACTTTTCATCCATTACCTGTCATTGTACTCGACAATGTGGCAAAACACACCTCTTTTCACTCACAACACAACAAGCAGAGATTCAGCAGTGTCCTAGGGCAACGAAACCAAACAGGCATTCAGAGCGGCATCTGTCACTTCAGCAGCTCTGTTTGTCTTTGTGAGTTTGCGCTCCCATCATGCTCGGTCTCAGATTTTTTTTGTCCGATTGTCTGTTGGCCCAGTGGTGTTTTTGGCGAGATTAGCCCCTGACTCACTGTTGTTTCGGTAGCTTTTGAATGATCCCTGTTCTTCTATCATACCCAGATAAGAGAATCCCTGTTAGCATTGTTAGTGTTGGACGGGGAGGCTCTTTAGAGTTATGGGAACCTGCCATTTGAAAACTGTCATTTGATTCCCAGCTATTGTGGTTACGTCATCTAGACCTTGTAAAATCTTATGTAATTCTTTTATACTCACATTAAAGCACACGTATGAGGCCTCAGAGAACAAGGCAACGTTTTGGAATATACTTTAACAGTTACTCACAAATAAATTCAACTGCATGACACAACATTTTCCCCTCATACATTTTTCGTAAAAAAAGAAAAAAAGAAAAGAAAACCTGATGTGTCTCTCAAGTTACAACTTGAACAGTCAGATTTGGAAAAACGCAGACAGACCTTTGCATTTGTTGGCTTGCAACTGTAATCCCTTAAATAGGGTTTAGCCACCCAAAGAAAACGTTTTTGTAAACGTTGCTTGTGCTGAAAACAAGTTCCACCTTTTTGGCTAATTCCTTTATGATTATCGAGGCTTTGCGACATACATGCAAGATTTACCCTAAAACAACATTTGTCAGGGAAATATGTCATACAGTCAGCAGTGCAACGAGCAGACTTGCCCTTCATCTATACATTTCTGTCAGCGTGCGATCACAAATAATGCCAATCGACTTATAAAAAAACATATATAATTCATGCGATACTCTTCCAGAATACACACACACCTGCCTGTCTAATTCTCTGTTTAAGGAGACCACCTTAAGTCAATATCTCTTCCTGACAACCTGACATGCATGAGATCAAGGGATATGACTCATTTGAATGAGAATATCTACAGTATCAACAAAATTGTGGTTATGGAGATTGAGTTGATGCATGTAGCAACACATTGCATTAATAACAATCAGAGAGTTTTTTTTTTTGCATGCTTGACGAGTCACAGAAGCAAATAAACTTACACACGCAATAATCCACAATGTTCAGGGTCTGGCCACATGTTCGAATAAGTCGTGGGGGGTGTGTGTCTTGTTGGGAGGTGGCCCAGAGGGTGAGAGATTAACTCATGCTGCGCAGGCAAAACACTCCAGGGCCCTCCAGTAAAGACCAGCTCCAGGCCCCCGACCCGTCGCCTAATCCAGTCCCAGCTGCACCCAATCCGTCTGAGTTTGCAGAGCTTCGTCACTGCAGCCCTGCGGCGCTAAGCCTCCAATAAGAGGCTTGGACAAGTCTGACAACCTGTCAAGCTGAGGACTTAATTAACCATCTAAAGTCAACCTGACTAATAGGAAAGAAAAAGATCCACTCAAGTAGTGCCACAAAAGAAGAAGGGGTCAATTCCTACTCTTCTTGTTATTATTGTGAATGGCAGGCACTCTGCTAAATTGTCTCAGACTTTTTTTGTTGTGGTTGCATGCCTTAGGGTCAAACCTGTTATGGAGCACCATATGAACTCGTTAACTTTTAAAAAAAGTGAATATGCTTGCAATTTAAATTCATTTAAGTATTCTACAAAAAGGCATGGCTCGAAATGAGCTTTTTTACTTGTTAGCAGTAGCACTGGTGCTCCCAACTTCAAAAATTTAGGAGCACCCATATATATAGGTCTATAAGATTTGTACAATATTTAACATATATTAAATATGTTAACAGATGGTGTAGGCGGTGTTAAATTTCACGTTCAGCTCTGCCAATTAAGCGGAACGGCCGACAACATCCATCTGATTAAAAGCTTCGAACCTGATCCTGAATTCTTTGCCACACACTTGTCATGGCATTTTTTTTTGTCTGTGTGTTTGGCACTCTCTCCGTATTTAATAAAGCTCTCGCACACAAAATGTGCGGATTCAGTGGCGAACGCAGTGTTACCTGCAACCTCTGTACCACAAGCTTTACAGTGAACGCAGTCCTTTGAGCAATTTTCATAGCGGACACACTCGAAGTCTTTCAGCCACTCTCTCTGAAAAACTCTGAGCCCTCTTTTCCACTGGTGGATCCACATTATCTGTAACTTTAGGCAGCTTACAAAAGAAGAAGTCTCTCAGTGTTCTTTTCATCTTCAGCTCTTTCCATTTTGTGCGCTAGTTAGCTCCCAGTCATGTGACAATGGAGCGCAGTGAAAAGGAGTGATTGGCAGCTAATGTTAAAATCTAAAATCTGCATTAAAGTTAAGAATTTAAAGATGAAGTTTAATTGGTTATGTAACAGTGGACCGCTCACTGTATCAGCTCACAGCAGGCACATACAGTGCAGTAATTATCAAATGTCTTGAAGAGAAATTAAAACAGGTCGCACCACAACAATTATTTGCACTCGCACAAATGCATAGATTAAATTTTGGGAACATATACGACCAAAATGGTTGCAATTTTAAGCCTTGAAAAGGTATGTCAGACTTTCAGAAATGTACTTTGGTACAAGCTGTGTTAATATATTAAGCTATTAATATATGTTCAAATGTAATTTATTTCTGTGATGCAAAGCTGAATTTTCAGCATCATTACTCCAGTCTTCAGTGTCACATGATCCTTCAGGAATCATACAGTATGATGATTTGGTGCTCAAGAACATTTCTTATGATTATCAATGTTGAAAACAGTTGTGCTACCTAATATGATTTCCATCCTTTAAAAGTCTAGTTTGAATTATTTAATATTTTATCAAATAAAATTTTAAAGGGGTGGTATAATGCCCTTTTCACAAGATGTAAAATAAGTCTTTGATGTCCCCAGAGTGTGTATGTGAAGTTTCAGCTCAAAATACCCCACAGATATTTTTATATAGCATGTTAAAATTATCATTTTGAGGGTGAGCAAAAACGCACCGTTTTTGTGTCTGTCCCTTTAAATGCAAATAAGCTGCTGCTTCCGCACAGGGGGCGGAGCTTCAACAGCTTGTGTCCTTTAGCCTCACACAGACATGCACTGAAAATTTCAAAAACTTTTAGCCTTTTTTTTGTTCAAACCGGAGTCAGACAATAATGGAGAGACTCAAGAAGAAGTGACAACATGTAAAATGCAACAGGACATTTCTGAATGGTTAGTTAATGAATTTATGTAGCTTATGTGTAGTTATCTTCTAGTCATTGATTAGCATATTCTGTCATAATAATCTATAAATCGTGTTCCTGGGGGCGGGGTTTATGTAAATTTTAGGGTTGGTGATGTCACTAACCCGGGAGGAATGTCGTGTAGTCCCTACCAGCCGTTTGTTGTAGTCCTTAAAAAGCAATTTCTTTAAAAGAAAATATCTCCATTTGCTTTGAACTTTGACCATTGTAACTTTGCAGATGTTGTTTATGCTCAAACAGCAGCATTACACACCAGAGCATGTGAGCGGAGTGGAGCGGGAGCGGGAGCGAGCGGGCGGTTCTTGGACAGAGCGCAGAGCGGCATTTTTAAAAGGACGGAGCGTCGCCCTATTTCCCGCTCCAATTTCGCTCCGCTCACACACCACGATTCTGAAGCATGCTCAGTCAAGCCTGACTCAGTCTACTGTTGATGACTGTGCAAGATGGATTCTATTTTCAGTCAAAACTCAGCTCAATAATGGAGTTCATATGATAATGTGGTAGAAGAAAACGAATTTGGAGACATCGTTTCAGTCAGTAAAGATTCATTTTGGAATCTAAAAAGACACATCTCTCGAAAACATGCAGTGTGCTACGTGAACACGCTGGGAAGAAAGCAAAAGGTTAGCAAATTCAATACGGTAACTTGTAACAAAGTGTAAATTAAATATAGCGTAATATTCAAACAATTGATACAAGCCAATTTAAATTTGAATCCTGCGCGCTGCGCAAAAATTCAGTTATAAGAATTTTGGCCTAATAGTTAATTTAGCCAACTTTTAAAACGTTAATGTATATATTTTTTTATATTTTTGTTTATATAAATTGTATTTATATTATTAGGCCCATTTATTCGTTTAATTTTACAGCAGTTTGTGTGTACACTGGATATAAGTCAATTAAAATTTTAATCGTGCGCATTGCTCAAAAGTTTACTTATCAAAATTCTGGCCTAATAGTAAATTTACTTTTAAAACTTTTATGTATATTTTTGTTTATATAATGTTTATTTATATTATTAGGCCCATTTATTCGTTTAATTTTACAGGACTTTTTGTGTAGGCTATATTTCTTCTTACATAGGCCTAATTTGTAATTTGAAATAAAACATTTCTATTTGAAAAATGTTGTTGTTGCTCAATAGTTCTTTAGGAGGTAAGGCTGTGGTCTAAGCTAAAAATGATATACATGTAGATTTTTTTCCTTTTTTGGAGCGAGCGGGGGGTGATTTGAGTGGAGCGCGAAGCAAACTGCGTTGAGCGCTGAGCGATAATGAGCGCTGTGCGATAATAAGCGGAGCAGACTGATGTAGCTTTGAGCGGGGGAGCGGAGGGATGAACAGTTCCGAGAGCGATGAGCTGAGATTCTCACCGCTCCACTCCACTCATATGCTCTGTTACACACTAACTAAAGTTAGAAAAGTGAAATCATAATCAACCACCCCTTTAAAGCAGAACTATGCAGCTTTGCCGATTTCTTTGCTGTTTTCTTACTTTTTGCTCGCGGGTTTCTCTATAGAGCTCCCCCTACAGCTTCGGAATAGATATTTGACAACACTGTCGTCAAAACACGTTGGCGACTCTCCCCCCTCCCATCTTCTCCCGCTCGTCATGTGCATTTGTTTTCAAAGAACCCGGTGAACGCACGAAGCCATGTCCACTGAGGTATGTATGATACACAGAAGGCTAGCATATAAATGTTTAGATAGTGTATGTGTGCAGTGCCGTAAAGCAATTCGTTACATCACGAGACCTGATATCACACGATACTTCCTGATGCTGAGGGCGGCGGCTCGCCGGCCCAAAGTTGCAAGGGTGGTTTTTCGGCTCACAGGCACTTGGGGGGTGCGAGACGACCACCATTCAACCCGAAAAAAGTCATATAACTATTCCAATGACTCCGAAGCTGTTCGGTTAAGGTAAAATAGTTACTTAGTTCACCTTTAATGTTTTATCCAAAGTATTACGCAAATTTGTGATGATTTTTTTTTTTTTTTAGCAGTGTATCTCCTAATAGTGCAAATAAAAGTAAAATTTATCAAGCACACTTTTATCTGCTATTTCCAAATTCGCACAAAGACTCTGCATGATCGCAAATTCCCCAACAGGAAGAACAAGAGACACTGTAGAGTTGAAGGAGACAGCAATCAACTGCGCATAACTTGTTTGTTTGCACAAGGTAAGGCTGTGTCAAAACTCAGTCAGCACTTAAGATTCAAGAGGCACGGCGCTAGCTCGCTAAACTAGTCTGAGTTAAAACAGAGTCTCACTTGACCTTCCTCTCCTCCTCCTCTCCATCACCGTTGAGTGTTTAAGCACACCATCTCCTTTCCGCCATAATGTGTTTAGAAATGTCACTCGCACCCCCTCCCTTTCAATCACTGTAATGTGTTTGCGCTAACCCTCTTCCCTCTGGCCATAATGTGTGTAAAACTGTCATACACTCAGGCAACACTCTATCAAGGTAATGTGTTTGATTATTCCAGTCCCGGCCTACTTTACCAAACGTGCCTGAGTGTACCAACAGCCCTTTTCCTGACCGTGCCGGCATGCTAAACAGGGGCGGTCCGACATTATGAAGCAACACAACCTGTTCATGTTCAAATGAAACCTAAACCGCACTGGATGCAGTATTTGAAATCAGTGTACTATGTAATCTGAGTCAGTGTAATGTGTAATCCGTCTCTGTGACCTCCAGCTGAATGACTGTCTGAGAGCTTCCAGGTGTATCATCAGATTTTCCACTTCTCTGCTCCCTTAAATCTCATTCTTTCTTTCCTGGCACCTTCCACTATTTCAGCCTAAGCCACTTGATGCTTTTTTCTCCCCATCAACTCTCACTTCTTTTCCTTGCTTAACCCACTTCAGTCCTTTTTTTTTTCTTCGACTACAAAACACATTACATTGCCTCTTGAACTTTTTGTTATTCTGTCCCGTTTGCCCACATTCTTCCCCTAAATCTTCTCATTTTCCGTCAACAAACTGTCTCTTTCCCACTGACTCTCTCTCTGTGCGCTACTGTTCCGAGAGCCAGAGGTTGCCGAAGAAAAGCACACTGCGCCACGGCAGTAATAGCAGTGTTCCAGTGCGGTACAGCTAATGATGTGTAGCTGTTAACCTCCGAGGTGCGGACCCTGGCTGTGGGGAGATCACCCACGGAGAGGTAGCCCCAACTCTACAAACACCCCTAATTCACACCACATCTTAAAGCCTTTGTGTGCTCCTTAATACTGTATCCAACTTGTTAACATGCTTATTTGAATCTCAAACTGTTATCCAAGGAATTACACACTTGGTGGCTATTTCAATTTTATTTCTTTTTTGCACAGAAGACTAAATGTGAAGTTTTCCAGAGATTCTGATGTTATCTCAGCTGAGACTTTCTCTGCTTTATGTACATGAAAGGTGGCTTTAAAGGGATAATTCAACCAAAAAATGAAATGTCATCATCTACTCGCCCTGACGCCTTTCCAAACATGTTCTGTATATATTTAAATAATGCCCAAGCTGCTCTTTTCCATACAAGGAAATGGTGACCAAAGATGTCAAGCTTGATTTTCAATATTTAAAAAAATAAATAAAATTATTAAGGTTTATATATATATATTTTTTTGTGCATTTATGGTTCTCTTTTTCCACTTATATAAACTTGACAACTTTTGGTCCCTATCCACTTTCATTGAAAAGAGAGCTGTGTGAACATACTTAGCAACTTCTCCTTTTGTTTCACGGAAGAAAGATTAATATGACTTCGGGATCAACAGAGTTATTTTTTTTTAGTATTATCTATATACTATTAAAATATTTATTAACATTTTGAATGTGCTTCTATTTTTAAATTCAGGCTTCTTAGTTTAAGTTTTAGTTGACAATAAGAACACTGGGGATCACATGAGGGTGAGTAAATGATAATGGAATTTTTATTTTTGGATGAACTAATCCTTTAAGTTCACAGTAATTCCGAGCAGCACGTCTAAATCCTTTGGCACCTATTTCCTATTTAGCCAATAATGCCGCTCTGTTTAGCATCAAATTAAATTCCTAAGGATTCAGTAGGGAGTAATTTAATCAATTAACCTTTTTACATTGGAAATGACTTCAGGAATGTGGTCTGGCCTGAAGTCCAGTGCAACCCACCTCGGTAACAATCTAAGAGCTGAAGCATGCGAGTGTGTTCTTGAGTGTGTGAGTGGATGAAACCCGTGTGGTCGGGGGGAAACGTAGAGAGTCTGACATTAATAAATACTAAATCAGGCTGCGCTCACATAAACACTCTATTGTTCTTTGAAGTGTCTCTGTAGTCTTGCAGACGGCGAGTCATACATCATACTCAGACACACATGGGGGTCTTGGGGGCCAAGTCTCCCTCAACAACTCTCCAAATCTTTGGACTAATACTGTGTGTCCCCTAAAAATCATCTTTCCCAAGGGCTCAAGCCCCAGGTTAACAACGGCCGGCTGTGTGAATGGAGTCTACTGGATGATCAATTGACATTTCCATACATCACAGAGGATAAAGTTGGCGCCAAGTCACAAAATAAGACGGACACTATTAATATGGTCATGTACTAAACTGATATTCCAGAGTGCCAAATGCCAAGACATACAGTTGCATCCAAAAAGTATCCACTAAAGTCAATGCTTCCTTTGAGTCTATTTTTGTCCTACTTATAAATATTCACAATTACATAAAAATGCAATTCTTACATATATTGACTTAAATTAAAAACAACATAAGTGCATTCATGTATTAAAAAACATTTTTATACTGTTTGGAGGGCATAAAGTCCAAAAGAGGTGATACAACTGTCCTGATATCATAATGAAGAAAAATGCTTCATTAATAATAATAATAAATAAATCCTTAAGTAGTTTGCCTAAATAAACTACTAAAATATATAATACTGCAGCTACTCTCTCTCTCTATTTCTCATACGACCTTTTCAAGTCATAGGGCTGGAGTCTATCCCAGTTTCTTAGGTCAGAGGCAGGCGAAAGCACCCTGGACAGATGGCCAGTCTATCACAGGGCTCTCTCAAACACACACACACACACACACACACGCACACACGCACACAGGCAATTTTTGACTGTCCAATTCACCTAAACTGCATGTCTTTGGAATGTGGGGGAAACCGGAGTACCCGGAGGAAACCCACGCTAACACAGGGAGAACATACAAACTCCACACAGAAAGGACTCCTAGCTCAGCCGGGGCTCAAACCGGGCAACTTCTTGCTATTGCAGCTACACTGCTTGTTAATATTTGAAAAACTAAAAATTGTATAAAAGTAAGTGATATCATAGAGAGGACCCCAGCAGACCCTGATGACTGTGTCAATGTCAATAAGTTTCTTAAAATATTAGATAATTTGACCTTTTATGGTACGGCAAGGTAATGTTAGGGTGTAAAATATTATGTGATGTGACACCCCAAATTGTTATTCATATTTATTAATTTATCATTCATAATTTAGGTGTAAGTTGTAAGAAAATATGTTTGGCACTTCAGTCAAGTCACGTCACGTCACGTCACGTTTATTTATTTAGCACTTTATACAATAGATTGCTTTAAAGCAGCCGCTTTAATTTCTAAAGCGGATAGGCTATCCAGTGTGTTTATGTTTTTCCTCACGGAAGTCTGACCTCGATGGACTGAACAGAAGAAATGAACTGGAGAAGATTACAATGTCAAAAAAGGCGGAGCCTCAGTGCACAACTTCCTGTTATGTAATCGCCACGGACCAATGGTACTTCGAAAGGCGTATACCAGCTGACATTTCTGCAAGCTCTTTTAAACTCCTCAAACAAACTTCATTTTAGCCTGATTTTGTTGAAATCACGTTTGTTCTTCGATTTCGCTTTAAAGGCACAATATGTAACTTTTTTGCTTTAAAAATAGCAAAAATCACTATATCTATGTTATATATTTTTTTTAGTTGTGTACTTACATTATCCCGACTGTTTCCAACAACTTTCAAACCAGGAGACATTTTTATTTAATTTGAAGACACGGCACGTTTCTTTATTTCCGTTTTGTCGCAGTCAATGACATCATATCCGCGTTGTCCCTGGTTTCTGCTCGTACTGCCATGGTAACCAGAGCTATGAACCTTATGGACCATGGCAAGCAGGCTTTGGATAAAAAAGGAGAACTAAAAGGAGAATCAATTCAGCGAGGTGTTTTCGAGATGACGAGAGCTCCCATAGACAGTATATAAACGAGAGCTCCACGTCCGAGACTTCGACCACTTCTACATGTACTTTATTAAACAGGTGAGCACATTTACATAAAACTAAGCAATGTTATATAGTTCAACAATGAAATTTTTTTATAATATGATCTGTATGTTATTCTAATGTTGATCTAGTTTACTGCTAGTCTCATACAGACAAACTAACACATACATTTCAACACATTTAAATGCAGTTTAGTGTGCTAGTGTAATGTTAGACCAAGTGAAACAGCGCTGCGTTACCTCACAAGTTTCATTTGTCTAATAAACTGGCTTGTGAGGTGTAATTCTTCTCTTGCGTATAGTTCGGTAGAATGAAATGTCCATATTCCTTTCATATCTGCAGGACTCGCGTCGCGTGTGGTCTCTTTGGTCTCTAAACATTGATGTATTTACTCATCCATAAACATTATTAAATCAGTCGGCTTCACGTTGACGACAAGATCCGTAATTCTTAGCAAATGTTGCATCATCAAACTATGCCTTTGTTATTGTAAGAGGTTAGCGACCCCTAGCGGCGAAAAAAATGACATACTGTACGTTTAAGTATACTGAGGCTTATGTGTTAATATTTTTCCTTGTATTTATGTATGGTTTGCAAAAATTGGAATTGCTGCGTCTGTGTAGATAAAAGAAGCAAAGTGTATGCGCGTTGTGCACACGCTACATTATGGCCAAGCATCGCCCTTAAAATAGCATCTGAATAACGCGCCACTGGCTTTAGACTAGGTTTCTCTGGTCTGTGGCGGAATTGTTTTCTGAAAATGCAAAATAGCACCCGGGAACGTTTGCGCCAGAACGCAAAGTCAATTGTGCTCGGTGCAAGATAGGGCCCAAAGTGTGTAAGCTCCCAGCAGCCAATTATTCCACATTTCAGAGAGAGAAGAGCAGCCATACTGAAAATACATTCTCCCTCAAACCCTTTGGCACTGTTTGAACAGGGGTCACCAGTTGAACACAAAGTCCCTTAATGGACACGGGTAAGAGAACGAGGGTCAAAGTGTCATGTTTGCTGTGCCTGGGGCATATCACAACACACAGCGCCAATGGCAGCCAAAGACAGAGTTGAAAGAGCCAACGTTTGGACAAGCCGAAGCTTATCAACATATAAGAGGGACAGATTGTGATGGAGGAGGAGGGAGAAAAGAAAGGGCACAAAACTAAAGGCAAAAAAGAATACAGGTACGTTTCTGAAACCGAGCCAGGAAGAGAGGGGAGGATAAAGACAAACAGGAGCTGCATGCGGACAGGTTGCTGCTTATCAGGGTGTGTGATGGAGAAGATAATAGAGTGATGACAGTCGTGACTGGTATCCAGTTCAATCAATCACAGCATGCTGTCAGTCACAGCATTGATGCTTTATTGACAGAGTCAGGCTGTCGGATAGCATTAACCCCCATTCACAGCCAGACTAACCTACAACACAAACTAATGTGTGTTGATGACAACAGATGCCTTTGAACCAGATCAATAACGGCACGGGTTTGTCGAGAACGCACAGGGTCAGCGCTTAAATTCAAGGGCCCGATGAATGAACTATACAATAAAGGACCCGAGTGGGCTTTCTTACAGTTTTGATCAAATAATATGAAGAATTTTACCATGACATGACAACTCGACAACTATAAGAACTTCGTTTTTGTGCTGACTGTGAAGAACTGCAAGAAGATTGTCCGTTTAATCTCACAGAGTCCCTCATGCATTTGACCTCTGCATGACTGAACTTTAATGCTTCACAGGTTCCATTAAAAGCCAGGATCACACGTCGATAAAAACCAGCCCGACATTGACCTAAACCCTGAAGCCTGTGTTAGCCGACATGCCAATGTCATTGATGAGCCATTCGTTCCAGTTCGAACTGATACGAGACAAAACTGCACATGCAGCTCATTACCCATAATGCTGCAGTTTATCTGGTATATCTATCTAATTTCCCCAATAGCATTTTTCCTCAATTCTTTTAGCATTTATAATTTGTCCTCTTTCTCAATGTCTCAAATTAATTCAGATTGAACCACTGAAGTACTAATACAGTATACACACATATTAAATATTATATATATATATATATATATATATATATATATATATATGTGTGTGTGTATACTGTATTTTTGTGTGTATATATATTTGTTCCAACTGCAATAAACAAGGACAGGATTAGTGTCTGTCCTTTTATTATAATTCTTGCAGCATTGTGCTGGTTATCCCACATCTCTATCTTTTAAATGCTGCATCTAAACTGTTTCTGCTGTTAATTTTGGCCACAATTTTCCCTGTTTTTGCTTCTCTCTCTCCCTATCTTCACACTCCTATGGCACAGTTACGCACACATCGTTCTCTGGACCGGGCTCGCGGGAGAAGCTGAAAACAGACAGGACCAATTTTCTGCTAATTGGAGCTCAGGAAATTGCTCCTCATTTTAATTTACTGCCACACAGCCAGATAGACATGTGATCCGCCACCATCCACTACTAGTTCTCACCGCAGGTGTGTGTGTGTGTGTGTGTGTGTGTGAGAGAGAGAGAGAGGGAGAAACAGACAGAGACAGAAAGATACACTATCCAACGCCCATACTCTTCCAGTCCACAGGTGCAGAGGTCACTCTTCTGGACATTAATTTGACTTAAATACAACATGAACTCTCTCCGAGGTCAGACGCATCGGGAGAAACACTCAAGCCCTTTGACTTCCACTCCAGTCTGACTTTAAAGCTGCCAGGGTAATTCAATTGATTTCATATTTTTCTTTAAAGCCCATGAGGGATGCGGTCAGTTGATTTACAATGACTGTCATAATATTTCAATAGCTGCAAGACACTTTTTTGAGCCCGAAAACAGACATGCAGTATAATCAGATTAGTGTTATGTTAGTATTATTTATATACTAATATTGTATTTTATAATTTATTTCTTTTCTTTTCATTATTTATTTTATTTTATAATTGTATTTTGTTTGATTTCATTTCATTTTATTATTTTATTTTATTCTATTTTATTTTTAGCTGTATTTCAATTACCAAAAATCATTATTAATAGATTTAGTTTTAGTTAACAATAACATACTAACAACATGAAATATATGAAGACATATCTGATCATAATTCATAACAGCAGATTATCAGATCTCCCGTGTCAGAGTGCTGCCCTAAGCAAACCCGATAAAATCTTGATAAACAATGAAACAATAACCCTCATAAGGAGATTAGATTATTACCCATGACCCAGACCCTCTTTAGGGAAATGCACTTCCTGATCGGATCTCCCACATAATGGATATAGGAAATGAATGACTTTAGTAGAATATCGTTTTAAAATATCACTTGTTTCTGCTTTGTCTACCTTCTCTCCAACCCACCAGCCCACCGTAAAACTATTTCCTGTAACATTCTCCCGTCTGCGTTCGCTCTGCATGCCTGGATCTCTCTCCCTGAATTCATTCTCTCTCTGGTTGTTTCTCCGTTGGCTCTTATTTGTTGTTTCAGAGCAGCAGGGTGAGATCCCGCTGCAGAGACGTCAAGAATGTTTATTTGGGATATGCGAGGCTCACCACATCTTTGACAGTTTATGTGCTTATGGAGACAATAACATCGCTTTTTGATGGATTCAGCGGTTCGGTACAGTTCCATTTTAATGGCAGTGAATGGAACTTTTGAATGAGCGCAAGCGCTTTCCCCCCCCCCCTGGACCGAATCCAAGCCTTGGATGACAAGAATCCAGCATATTGAGTTTATTTACTGTGGGAATGGAGTAAAAACAAGACCACGACTCCTAATGAGAGGGAAATAACTCTGAGAATGCAGATTTCGGCGTCAAAAGTGCCGCATACACACTCACAAATACACTTTTGGCGAGTATATCTGACCTTGCTTGACATTTACCATTGGTCATTCGTATCCGAGAGGCTTGCTTTGACCCTGGCCTGAGCTGATCGATACAGTGATACATGTTTTAACACAGAATCGCTTACTAATCAATAGCGCGACATTGCCAAACAGAGACGTCTATCAGATGCACATCACTCAATAAGACAAGAGCACAATCGATGGATGCTTTGCGAAAAGCTCATCCATCCCGCACTGACATGTTTTCCAACAACTGACACTGTCATTTATCTGTGTGTGAAAGCACGGGTGGGATTGGACATCGTTTTGCACATACAGGCCGTTTTAATGAGACTGTGACCTTTTCTTCATGGAGCAGCAGGCCTGTGTTCTCTGAACTTGAATAAATCCTCTTTTCCTGTCACATTACCCGGCCATGCTAGCGGCATTTCAGTCTATCGATCACTGGCGTATACACATGCACAAGCACGTTTTAAGAGCACACGCATAAATATTTATACATTGACGGCATTTTAAAACAGTCAATCCGGTCGTTCATTCACATTCATATTCATCATTAGTACTGCTCATAGCTTGAAAACAGTATGTCCCAACACTTCTGATTCTGAAAGTGATCGGACAAATTATCTACTATACTGATTTTTATGCTAACCAACCTTGAAAAAAGAAAATTGCACTACCATTCGAAAACTGGGGTCAGTAATTATTCAGCAAGAGTGCATTAAATTGATCAAATGTGACAAAGACATTTTTAATGCTATAAAAAAATATATTTCAAATAAATGCTGTTCTTTTGAACTTGCTATTCATTAAAGAATCCTAAAAAAAATGTATCATGGTTTCCACAAAAAAACTAAGCACCACAATCGTTTTCAACATTGATAGTAATAAGAAATGTCATCACAGGAATAGATTACATGTTAAAATATTTCAATATAAAATCATTTTAAATTGTAATATTTCACTATGTTACTGTTTTTCAAATATCAAATAACTAAAGCCTTGATGAGCATAAGGCCACGTGTCCACCAAAGCATTTTTTTTTTCAGAGGCTAGCGTATTTTTCAAATCATTTTCAATGGAAGCGCAGCGTTTTTAAAATGCCAACAGCGTTACGAGGCATTGAGTCTATTTCATGCTGAGCCCTTCTCCGTCTTTTACTGGTCACAGAGAGTTGAACAATGTTCAACTTTGGGTAAAACGCAGCGCTCGCCACTGTCACTTTTTACCCAGCCGTCCAATCACAGTGGAGGAGGGGCGGGACAAATACAACACCGACCAACTACCACATTCTGCTTGTACAACGTCAACAGACGACAACAAAAAGCATAGAACAAGAAACAAACTATCTGTGAACTAAGATACTAAATTTCTCCACTCATGGCATTTCTTCTTGCATTTTCTTCAGTAAAACACTCATTTCTACGGACTCTTCAAGTGTCTGTTAGGGACAAAATGTCACTATATGGAAGCTCTGTGTATGTGTGTGTGTGTTTACTGGAGGCTGTGATTTTAGCACTCAAAGTATCTACCTCTAGAGCCAGTCCCACTAGCTCATTAGGATCATTAGGACAACAACAACGCTTGACTGCCTCTCAACACTTATATTGACTGTGCAATCTCTTGTCTCTCTGCCTCGGTCTCTTTTAATTCGTCTCGATCTTTTCTAAGTAATTATGATCTCTACAAGAATTGGGGGCTGTTCGATTTCAGAGTTTTTCTTCATGAATAATTCACCTTACACCCTTCTACCTTTCTGTCTCCCTATCATATGTTGCAGCGGGTCTATTAAAACAGGAGCCCCTGACAGTAAAAGTGAGTGGTCCGTTGTGACTGATACAACCATCCATCATAACATTCGGTATGTGTCTCCTGAGGGTCTTTCTCCACTTCTGGCCGTCCCCTTAATGAACTGCTGCCATCACTCACTCACGCACCTGCAGTCAGGCCAGCATGTGTGGGCTTTAGACTCAATAAAACTGTATTATGTCCTGGCAGTGGGTTTCCAATAATTATAGAGTAAGGGGAAGCAAAGGGAAAAACAACAACTGTGTAACTCGCATGTATTTCGCATGCATGTTACGACATAAGCAATGTCCATCTGCAGTATTACTGTCACATCAGGTGGGCGGCGTGACCAAAACGGCATGAGTTATATCACAATATAGTATATTTACATGGAATTTAACACCCAAATGTTTTATAATTATTGAAGTTTGGCATACAACATCTGCACTTCAGTTAAAAGCAAAGGTAGCACTTTACAATAGTACAATAATTAGCATTAGTTAATATCATCAATCTAACAATGAACAATGTTTTAACAACACTGATCAAATTTTAGATATACTTTTGTTCACTGTTATTTCAAGTTTTCCCATTCTACATTAGTATTAATTTATACAACTTGAAATTTAAAAATTTTTATCAGTATATGTGCATTAACCTAATTAAGTTCAGTAAATATTTAGTTAAAAAACAAATGCTGATACGTAATGTATTGAATAATGTTTGCCAACCTTATTGTGAAGAGACTTGCACACCTGTGACATTTTTGCAATGTAGCTAAAAAAAAAAAATAGACAACCTACAGTTACACTACACTTACATCAGACATATGTGTGAAGCATTAAAACGAAAAATCTACAAAACTGTCTAGCAGTGTTCACAGATAAGAAGAAAAAAAGTTACACCACACCTTTAAAACTATCCAGGGCTGAATACTTAATCACACAGATAGACTCTGCAGCTCAGAATGCACAAATAAATGTGGTGCATGATATGAGGCAGAGAAAAGTGCTCACACAAACATACAGAGACGCTGCTGTTGCAGTAAACAGGCTGATGCAGCAATGCAGTGGCTGAATATAGAACGCTGCAGCAGTCGGACAGACTACAACACACAGAGACACACACACAACAAAGCAGCGTTGCAGCAGCAGCAATGCAGCCAGAGCTACATTAAAGAACAGAGAGGCAGCTGACAGATCGTTATTAGTGTCAGAGAGTTCACCGCTGACAGCTCGACTTCCCCTCTGCTTTGAAAACAAGGAATGTATATGACATCTATAGACACTACCTGGGTGGCGAGTAAATTTTAACAATTAAATATCTCAAAAAGTGATTTTAAATGTCTGTGGTAAATATGGAGACAGTGCAGTGGGGGGTGATCGATGTGGGTTTGTGGGTTTGGCTTTGTGAAAGTTATATATGCGCTTTACTTAAATAAACCACTAGTCCACTCTCAAAGTTTACTCCATTAGGAGGGTGAAAGATAGAGCACAGAGGCGGGGAGGAATATACAGAGCCACATATGATTACAAACACAGTTTTTCCTCAAAAACCTGTTTAAACTCCTGTTTAAACTCTCAGCCCTTACTTCTATCTTATATCTTCAAAACAGAAATACAAAAATATATGAAGAGTTCAGATGCAAAAGCCTCTAAGTGCCATCTGAAATTTTCTTCTAGAAAGATCATTTTTATCAAGCTTGTATATTTAAGTTCAGTAATTTCACTTAAATGGCAATGAAAATTACCTATTAATTGTCATTAAGTGAAATTACTGAAACTAAATTTTACAAGCTTTATAAAAATGATCATTCTAGAAGAAAATTTCAGATGGCTCTTCATATGCAAACTTCCTAAATTAAAGTCGTAATCAGGTGGTTTGCTAAAGGAATCATGCATAATGAATCATCTATCACTTCTTTCAATAGTAATGCAACTTTATACATACATCCCTAAATTTAAGTTGATTTTTACTGAAACTCTTGAAATCCATGAGAAAAGTATATAGCAATGTCTGATTCACAAACAAATCATTGTTTTGAGTCAGATCTTTTCAATGAATCAGCTAATCCAGTTCATAAAAACAGTGAATGATTCATTCATGAATCAGACTCATTTGGTTCTTGAGTTTTTGCTTAACAACTCGCTGAAGAGGAAGACTATCAGTGCAAAAAAAACCCATACATTTCTGTTTTTCACACAAATCTATGACTTGTATGGACTACATTTATAATGCTTTTACAACTTTTTAAAAGGGATAGTTCACTCAAAAGTGAAATTCTGTCATCATTTACATCATGTCATTACACAAATGTATGACTGTCTTTATTGTGTGGAACATAAAATATGATATTTCTCAATGTCTTAGAAATGTCTTTTATTTTTCTATACAATGGAAGTCAATTGACAAAGGTTGAATGGTGCCCAATGTTCATCAAAATATTTTTAGTTTTTTGGGTGAACTATCCCTTCAAAACTTAATGGCTCTCTATTCACTGTCATTGCTTTTTGGGGTATTTTAAAAAATATTTGTCAAGTCAAGTCACCTTCATTTATATAGTGCTTTTAATAATATGTTTCAAAGCAGCTTTAAAGTGATAATAGGAAATTTAAGTAACAGAGATTGTTTTGGCTTTACAACAGCTCTAGAATAAAGTTATTGTCCAGCTAAAGTTAGTTTTGATCGATTCACTTCCGTTGCAAAGATCATTAGTTATTAACTTAGGGGCCGCTAACACGACACCGTTCTAACAGAAAACCCATAATGCGCTCCGGCTCTAGAACGCAAACCTTGAAATAGGTTCCAAAGTGCAAGCCTTGAAGAAAATAAATAAAATAATAATAATAATAATATTATATATATCCATATTTGTACTCCTCATATAATGTGTACAATTATTTAAAAAATTCTTCTTTTGTCTTCCATCAAAGAAAGTCATACGAGTTTGGAACGACATGAGCGCGAGTAACTAATGTCAGTATTTTCATTTTGGGATCTAATCATTCAAGTATTCCAGTTCCTTCACATCTTACAGGTGACATTTACAGGTGACCCTTTAAACGGGCAAAGCCATCACCCCTTAAATAGCCCTGGGGATCCTTTTGGTTGGGCGACCTCTGACCCCTGACCTCAGAAGTTGCTGACTTATTACTCAACGCCTCATGCAATTCTGGAATGTTCCGAGCCAATGGCAGGAAAGCTGGAGGGTCAGCAACCAGTTCGATTCGCTAATTGATCTCTGAGCGCGAGAGCGCCGAAAAGAGCGTGCGAATGGGAACGAGCGGGCAAGACAAGAGGAAAAACAGACAAAGAATATCCTTCCATACCTTAGAGATATTGAAAAATGGGGTCAGAGCCCTTTGGCCCTGTGGGTTGAAATAGCACCCGGAGGTTATTGACTGTAAACACAGAGAAATGACTGAGCTACTTGTGGAGAGCACTTCTATCATTATGCATTTTTTTTACCCCAATGCATGTCTAAACCATTGAAGAAACACTAAACACTAAACTATACTGTCAGAATGAAACAGACTATTGTGTGCTGTGAGGCATTTATTGACTTTTAAAAGGATAAAATGTCAACCAATCACACAAATTCCTAGTCGCTATCGGATTCAATAGGGCGTTCTGAGGTATATGGCTTTCCAACGGAATCACTTTTATCCTAGTAATGCAACTTTAAGATGACAAAATTCAATATGATTGATGATTATGGACAACAAGCTTGCAAATTTTAAAAGCATATTAACTTGCCATTCCTCAACTCACCATCGTACAGAGGCCCGGAGAGGACGTATCGCTCATAAACACCAATCAAAACAACGTCAAACACAATTTGAATTATTGTTTGGCCAGATGAGTGGATATCTCTGGAAGCACATTACGTTAGAGCAAACATTTAATCAATGGTAGTACAGTAGAATGGGTTGACGTTTTTATAAAAGGCCATTGTGAACTACTGAGGAGGTAGAAAATAATAGAAGGTTTAGAAATTTGAACCAGATGTGTGTGTGGAGAGAGAAAGAGGGTTAAATTGGCTGGACAGAGACTGGATGGTGATTTTTAAGGGGTGTGTGGTTTTTTAAAACAAGCTTGGTCGGTGCAATTAAGAAATGAATAAAGAGAGGGCAAAACAGGATTCATAAACATTTTGTGTTCTTTTATGAGAAGTAAGAGAAAACGAGTTGGAGAGAGCGAAAACAAGGTGAAAGAAAGAACAGTGGGTAAAGGTGAGAATGAGAAAGACTTGCATACAAAAGAGACTTGAAACAGAGTTGCATAGGATAGAAGTAATATCTTTTTAATATCACAATTGTTTCACCTAGACAGCAGTGCGATCTAGTGAAGATCAAGAGAAGGAGTTTGCTTAAGGCTAGAAGAAATAATATTGAGAAATAAGAATAGAAAATAAAAATAGAGTACAGACCTATAAAATGAATGTAAATAGCATAGCTTGTGTTTTAATTTTAGAAGAATTTAATAAGACATTATATTGAATATTCGACCTCCATCATATATATATATATATATATATATACACACACACATACAAAATGGAAGTCAAATGTTCGATATAATATTTCTTATTAAATTCTTCTGAGATTAAAACATGAGCTATGCTATCTATCTATATATATCAATTTATTTCATTAAAAACAATTTTGCATTTTTTTTTTTTTTTTTGTGTGTGTGCAAATTTCTGACTTTACTGTCTCTGGTACTTATTATTATTGTCACATTCATTCAAGACCAAAATATTTGAGTTCATATATATTTTCTTTTTATAGCTCTATATTTTTATTTCTGTTTAGGAGAAACACATGAGATTAAGCTGACACTTAAGTACTTTATAAAGAAGACTATTAGAGATAGGAGAGAGCAACCACTGAGCAAATAAAGAGAAAGAGTGAAGTGGGCTGATGGAAACATGAGTATTTATATCCGAGAGGCCGTGACACAGCAGAATGCTGGGCCATGTTTGGTGTGGACTGTCACATCATGACATCTCGACTTCACATCACACTAACGAGGTGAGGTCCCGACTTCAGCTCTTATAACTCATCCTGAACGCTGACCTTATAACCCAGACGCTTCGCCACATACTCTCAGCTTCAAAACTTACACTCGACACACTCTGGCTCGGAGATGTTTGCCGCAACACATTAGAGCCGACGAAACTATTTCCACTTCACTAGGACAACAATCAGACAAGTTGACAGAGGTCTTCAACAACAACAACAAAAAACGACTTCAACTGGAGGAAGCCGAACTACTTTTACATGCTAAAAGCTAATACTTTTTTGGGGGGTCAAATTTTGATCTCTTTTTTTATTTAAGAACCATTTAAAAGAAAACCATTCCTCCAGATTTGAAAACCAAACATGTTCCAGGTGTGTGTGAGTGTGTGAATGCAAGAAGTGGCAGTGTGAAAACCAAGCAAAGCTTGGAGCTGTAAACAGGAGGTGCGAATTCATGTAGGGTTTATAACGCCTTCAAGTGCCCCCTATAAAGAACATATGTCACCCCTCTCAGTTTATCAGTTTTTATTGACAGGCGTCAGTTATACTGATTGTTCTGACATATGTTTCATAAATCCAGAGAGACTGTAAATCAATGGACGACCATTGCAGTGCTGTACTAATATATGAACAAGGACAAAGGACCAATGGCCTTCAACTATGGCTCAGTTCAAAACAAGTTTCTAAGAAACCCACCTAAACCGAACAAAGTGAAACACTTTATTCAGTTCAGCTAAAAAAAAAATCTGTCTACCGAAATATTCAATACTACACTGAAAAGTCTGATAATGCACAGAGAGGCAATAACAAACTTTACGGCACGAAAAACAAAAACACACAAGCAAAACATTGACTGAATGAAATATCGGCCACTTTAGATTAATGACCAACTCACTGTATTGGCTGCTGTAATTTATTGACAGCTGTTAGGTGATTGTGGCCCACTAGAGTGTAGAATGGCAAGTAGTCTGGGAAATCGACCTCCATTAAATACTGTCCGGATCAAGCCATTCAGCGTGAGATTGCTTTGTGACATATTACCCCTGCCGATACTTCACATACGAGTCCATGAAGCTGAGCACACAGTATGCCTCTGAAGACTCTTTCATTGCAAGTCCTTGCATCATTTACAGCGACAAGTCCTTGCTAGATTTGAGATTTACTCGGTCATGTTTGATCAACATGTTAATTTTGATTAAAGTTGTTAAAGGGGTGTCTTTGTCAAAGTATTATATCAAGAGAGAGAGCCGCTATGATTTAAATTGCACTGAAAATGAGAGAAATGTTTCAAATTTTGTTTTTTATTGCAACAGTTATGGCTCTTTAATCATGTATAAACTGCCAAACAGAAGTTTTGAAAAAATAATGATAATAAAAAAATTGATTTACACTTGAGTGTATTCTTTATTACTGTTCCTATATAAAGAATTTCAATAAATCGCGATTTTAATTTCCTCTCAGCGGGAGGCTGCTTCGATGGCTGATGCCAGGGAGAGGGCGAGAGGAAATGAAACACAAATGCCCTTCGCAAGTGAAGTTAACATGTCTGTGACTACAGGAGCTGGCAGAGACTCCTTCCAGTGCTTAATGTGTTCCCTGGAATGGAACAACAGTACGGTCTGGATGACCTTCAGAACAAGCACACACCCAATGAGACGCACAAGATATGTGACTGCTGTGGAGAGCAGCCAGAAACTCCCTAAAAGAGAGAGAAAAGTCAAGAAAAAAAAATTGTAAGGGAAAAAAGGCAGGTTCTTCTAATATTCAATAAATAATATAGAACTTCCAATATATATAATATATATTAGAGCAGGCAAAAGTAACATTCATGCAATCTTCATCCAATGTTATGTAAGATTGATTATAAAAAAAAAGGGACATAAAAAATAAGCATACAGAGTTGGCTATGCATCCATCCATCTATCTACCCATCTAAGTATCTATCAATGAATGCAAACATCTATACAATCATCCATGTATCAATCTATGTATCTTCCATCTATGCATCCATCCAACCATGCATCAATCTATGTATCTTATCTACCCATCCATCCATCCATGTATCTACCCATCTACCCATCTATGCATCCGTCCATCCATGTGTTCATCCATGTATCAATCTATGTATTTATTTACCCATCTATGCATTTATCTATCCACCCACCTATCTATGCATCTATGGATGTAAACATCTATCCATCCATTTATGCATCCATCCATCCATTAGATAAGAATAGATTTGATACTATATCTACTGATTAATGCATCCATGATCCATCCATCAATCTATGCATCTACCAATCAGTGCATTTATCTATCTATCCATCCATCCTTTTGTCCATCCATCTACTTTTCAACTTTCAAAACTCATTTCATGTTAATTCTATGTCCTTACAATTCTGCATCCTGTTTATTTCCTCGATTAAAATTCCAAAACTGAACTTGAATTTAAAATGCATTCTCAAATTAATTGTGAATGGTGCACATTGCACAACCCTGTTATAACCCTGTCTTCTGCGTAGACTTTCCACCAGATGTTACAACATGACTGTGGGGATTCGCTCTCATTCAGACATAAGCATCAGTGAGGTCAGGCCCTGATGTTGGGTGATGGGGTCCAGCTTGCAATCTGCATTCTAATGTATCCCAAAAGGTGTTCAGGTCTGGGCTTTGTGTCAAATTCTTTCACATCAGACTCTGTAAATTATTTCTTTATCTACATCGCTTTGTGCACAGGGCCATTGTGATCCTGGGCCCCATTCTTCTAAAAATGTTAGTCTAAGGAGATTACATGGCTGTATGGTTGATTTTATGCACCTGCTAGTGATGTAACTGAAATCGTCAAACCCATTAATTAGAAGTTCACACCTTCAGCTATATACTGTACAACTAATTTATTTATTTTAAAATAAGTAACATTTACTTACATTATATTTCAAAATCTTACATTTAATTCAACTTGTCATTTGCCGTTTCTTTGTACTTATATGTGAAATCAAATATCATATTGAAGATTAGATTCTTAAAGAAATTAGCTACATACATTTAAAACATAACTTCAATATACATGTTTTACATTAACTGTTCCAGCAGAGATGTCTGTGACAAATGAAATATTATACTATTTATCAAATGCAGACAAGCAGCAAAAGCCAACATTTCAGCACTTGGTTTGCAAATACATTTGACCTAGTGCAGTTCCAAGATGTTTTAGAAGTCAAACCGTTGGCATGGTGGAGCTAATTCTGGATGGGTTTCTTTTCTGCTCTTTAAACCTGAATAAGAGTAATGGAAGCTAGCACAATGGCCACTTCAGTGCAACTTCACATCCTCTGACTAAAACGCAATGTGTTAAAAGGAGAATACTTTTTCTGGAAATGAATCAGTGCATTAATTCAAAATAACTGTGGCTTTTCCAATAAACAAAAACATTATGCTAAACAGTGTCTTTATAAGAGAAAGAAATATATATAAAAGGTAAAAAGCTAACAATCATAATATATTATTTTATTATATATATACACTGTATATATATATATATATATATATATATATATATATATATATATATATATATATACACACTGTATATATATAGTTTTTTTTTTATCTGTAGATCTTTGAGGCATCATTGTTTCACCACTTTTCACTGTCTTCCTCAAAAAGTTCTTGCATCAACAATTTTCTGGTAAATGTTCATTGTGAATCAGCATAGTAATTAAAACTGGGCAAATCCATCATTGTCTCCTGAAGTCCGACTCATAAATAGCACAAGGACACGATCTGTGCGCTGTAAAGAATTGTGTGTGATTGTGCTACGGGCTCCGTGGACTAGTGGTCCATATGAAGGTGGTCTTTAACGCTGGCTCAGCAGAGAGGGCTGCGTCTCATTCTCCACTCTGATTACCTTACATCAGCCTCCTGTCTTCAGTCGGATTGATCTCACAACCCAGCCTTGCATTTTTGCAAATCTATTTCATTCTCGGTTCCCTCTCACTTGCAGTGTTCAGCTCTCCCAACAGACAGGTTTTTCATTTTCTCCACCCTTCCAACTAATTTATTAGCCAATTATCTTTTCTTCTCTCATTTTCTTTACGCTTCTGCTTGTTTTTTTTGTCTTTTCAAACGGCACTCTGGAGCTTACGGATGCCACTCCAGAGGTTGAAGCACTCGAACCTTCAACTTGATATTTCTAAGATAGCAGTGAGTTTTCCCCTCCTTTCTTCATCTAACTACCGTTTTCCTGGTTGCCAGCACCTTGGCATAATCTTCTGTGACAGATCTGGCCCTCCTCTGGCATTCCCGTCGCCATGGAGAGAACCAAACACAGAGGCGTTTTTATTCAGCTCGAAAGAAAAGCTCTTGACATGATAAATACAGCTCTGTCATGTCTCCCGAACTCATCTGCACACGTTTAAAAGCGTGAAACAAGACACCAGACTCTAAAGGTGGGAATCCTCCTCAACTAACGCATCAACACAACACAAAAGGCAAACCTTTGGCCCACCTTTAAAGATTCAAAACATTTGGAGGGATTGTCTCGAAGATCTTCCATGATGAATGTTCAAATATAGGTGTGTTGGTTTGTCTTGAATCAAAAACTGGTTCCTTAGTCACCTAGATCCTACTGTAGTCTCAGCCGGCGCACCCACGTACCGCCCACAGCCCGCTTACTGACCGATGATGCATTCCGCACACAGAAATGGCAAGTATTGGATGAAATCAAGGGTTTCAATCCGATCGCCGACTTTACGCAACTTTCATACTCAGGTTTTTTATCAGTCTGCCTGGAAACGGTATTAAGGATGAAATAATTTAGGATTTTCCAGGTTAGTGCAATCAGATCTGTTGAATGGCATAAACCTGTAAATACATGAAAATGACTGTATGTCTGAAAAATAATAATTCTTACCTCAAATTATGACCACAGGAGGTGGGGTGGAGTTATGAGGTTTTACAGACAGTTTGAGGATCCAACTGAGTAACGAGGTTTAGTCACTAGCTCTTTTTAATACTTTTGATTGGTTAAATATCCACAAAAAAAACACTGATAGATGTAAATGGTGACCAATAGTAATGATTTATGAAAGAAAATAAAAATGGTGAAATACGACAGAGTCGAAACTGTGGTCGATCGCGTTACGTCGGTCAGGCAATCTCTTCCGCTTCCTTCCTCCAGTTCTTTGCTAAAATAAGAGCACAGTTAAATGTCTTGCTACATGAGACTACCTATCCAAACCTGTGAAATAGTGAAGAATAATTCATCCTCAGGAGAAATGGAGAATGCATCTAAAACTAATTCACTCCCACAAGCTACGCAACGCCTTTACAAAAATCAATACAGTAATTTTCTACATAGATAACCCAATTCCTCAAGAGTGATTTTTTAATTTCCTCCAAGAGCATCTTCGATTATTTAATTAGGGAGTCCATTCAAGGGCCGAACCAGCAATGAGGTGACAGTTTTCAAATCTGTTTCTCTTGTTCTCGACACCGATCTGTCTGCAGCTCATGCATGCCGCGTGCAGGTTTTATTAGATATCGGCTCAAGCTCTGCCAAATGTGAGGCAGAAATGATCATGCACAGCAGCGGCCGCAACAGAAAAGACAAGTGCAGACGCATACGACAATTTATATGCCTGAACCTGGGGATTTGAGGTTGGCTTACAACCACACTGTAAATGTATATCCCTACACGTATGTGGTCTGAAGCCTGGGTGGTGCGATTCGGGATAAGTTTGTGGTTTATTAAACTACGAAAGAGGAAAAGGAGATGAGGAAACAGCCGGCGGGTGACTTTGAGGCAATAGTGTGGTAAACGAGTGGGCGGTGGGGCGAAAAACAGCAGACGTGTCGTTTTATCCGAGGGGTTCAGACTGAAGCGTAATCTTCGTGGCGCAGGAGATCAGTCTGAATGTGAACAATTAAGATGATGAGACAAAATCATTTATCAAGCTTCCTGAGAAGAACCCCCTCTGCCTTTTTCCGAAAGGGAAAGACAGAATGAATTAATTTCCTTTATCTCCTCAAGTCGTTAGTTCCAGCAGTCATTGTGGATCACAATGGAAGCCACACAGGCTAGCGGCAAATGAGTATTCATTAGGACGTACAGATGGACGGGCACAAACATTCATTCACACACAAACAGACACACACCGCGCACACATACACATAGTGAACGATATGCGTGCTCGAGCCTGGGATATTGTGGATTTTCATTCGCTGGATGAGGTAAGTGTGAAGTGATGTTGTCCAACAGCTGGACAGTACTTTACTTCCTTGGAGTTTGTATCATCTTTCTATTCCCGCTCCACTACAATCCCCTTCTTTTTTTGTGCCATGAGCGAGCGGCCTTCGCTAACCATAACCAGGCCCAATGACAGATCAAACGGACCCGCGCAGCACATCTGGATCAGATAAGAGATTTAAAGGGCCAGTGTCTAGGTACCAGTCTCTCATGACTGACCCTTACCAGATAGTGATGAGGACTGACCTGATTTGGTAAGATTCATACATTTCATACTATTTTTAAATAATCTGTTTTTTAAGGTACTTTTTAGTCTTTTTGTAGTTTCTGAGCTACTGTTACTGTCAGCTCAACACGTTCTCAATCAGGTTCTGGTCAGGACCCCTCGGAGTCTTAACCCCATTAGCGTAATTTTTCGACATGCAAGGCACTCTTTCGATGAGAAACCTTTGACGCGTTGGGCATGGGAATGTTATCATCATGATGAAATTATATATTTGGTTATAATTTTGCCATTATGACATGTTGGGTTGTTATTCTCAATTTAATCAGATAGCATAATCTAATTTACCTTTATTTAATTTTTTATTTATACTATTTAGTAACGTTTAAACAGGTAACCCAACCCCACCCATCTGTGTATTATATAATATAAAAGCAGGATATAACAGGCAGATATGACTACAGAAACAATCTATTCAAAAAGTTCAAATATTCCAAGAGTTCCAAGGCCAAATGTTTGACTTCCATAAGTCAAAAACCCGAAAAATTGACGCCCGAAGAACCTTTACATCAGCTTTGATGGTGAAATGGCATTGGCTCTTGTGTGTCTCGTGACCAATTGCGTCATTATAAAGAGTTGTGGGTATCTTGTGAATGAGATATGAGTCGAAGCAGGATCATTTCAACTACTAAAACATTAGGATCCACTCTGTTCTTCACATAAAGATATCATATGGCTTCAGAAGACTTGGAATGCAACAAGTTATTTGTAATACTTTTATACTGTTTTTAGTCAGTTTCAGACTCGAGTAATGACAGCTAAAAGTAAGTCAGCTTTGCCATCCCAGGAATAAATTACATTTTTAAATACATTGAAATAGAAAACAGTTATTTTAAATTGCAATAATATTACCCAATTTTCCTGTATTTTCTATCAAATAAATGCACCCTTGGTGAACATAAGAAACTTTTCGCACATTTTACTTTACTATATTTTCAAATTATATTTCTAATCATTTATTTGAAACTTTCTTATACAGTGGGCCTGGAGACCAGATATATAGTTTTTGGGCAAATGGCTCAAAATTGGCCTTTTTTCATATCTCCTGACCAGTAGATAGCGCTGTGCCGAAATTATGCATGTTAGCCTCAGGTCATGCACTGGGCCATCCTCATCATTAAGTCCAGACCAGATCAAGATGGTATAGATATAACCATTGGTCTACCAGGTCAAACCCAAACCCCACCAACTGTTAGTCCAGCTGATCAATCATTCAGACCAGTTTGGATCAGTAAAAAGACTATTAGGTTCCACATTAGCTGCATTTTCCAACAGGGTGAGATCCCTGATTTCCACCCTCACAGCTGCCCTGACCAGACTAATCTCTGGCACCACACACATGCCTACTTAGAACAAGGGCACAAACATAAGCGTGCCTGCAAAAATCACGGAAATGACTGAGGCATCTTGGGAGTCAACGGAAACACCTTCCCCATGTGTGGTGTACGAGTGGTTAGCAGCATGTTCAGGGCATTATTCCCAGCCAGTGGAAACACTCGGGCTGATATTACATCCCCGCTGTAATAATAAACCCGTTTCATCTAGGGTGAGATGGATCGAGAGTTCCAAATGCACAGAGTCCTGAAATTACATCCTTGATGCTGAGGGCATCTCTCCAGAAATGAAATGAAATCCTATAGCTTGAGCCAGGGCAGTGCGGGGAGCTAGATTAAACATACGCTAGTATTAAAGTCAGCTTTAAATAAAGAGAATTCACACATGGTCACAGACTCTCTCCCTGACCTCCCATAGATCACTCTCAGAGTAACAGACGCTCTCGTGTAACTCCCATCTTGAAGTAATGAAAAAAATGAAAATGTTGTGACAGTAAAAATGGAGACTGGAGTAGAACAATAGCCCCCTTTGTGCCATGGGAAATGAATGCTTTTAATGACTTGTTAGGAAACTCTAAGAAAGCTGCCTGGATGTGTTTTTGCACAAGAGGAATTCACTAAATTACAGTAAACCCATGTTGCATAAAACACTGTCGAACAGCTGTAGATGTATACAGGATGAAGCAATGCAACATCCGAGTCACTGCCAGTGTCTTCATCTGTTTCTCGTAATTCCAAATTAATGTATTCCCAGAGGAACCGAGCCCCCACGTGCCATTAAACCTGACATACCTGATAAGACAGAGAGCAGGTCCGAACAGCACCAGCGTGACCTTTCACCTTACAGAGAGGGACAGGGGAAAACAGGAAAACCACATGAAACTGAACTGTTTGTAAGCAGTATCTGACAAGCTATTCAAAGACATACAAACTGTCAGCAAATGAAAACATCTGCTGTGATTCTCTAATGGCTTTTATATTAGTGGAAAATTTGCCATCATTCGTTTATCTCGAAAACACAAATTGTTACTTGTTTTTAGCATAAATCTAACTAAATTTAGAAAGGTTTACGCGTAAAACAAGAAAAATGATTTGCCAATGGGGTAAGAAAAATAAACTGGATTCTAGATACTCTCTAAAAACAAATCTTATTATTCAACACATTTCTGGTAATTAAGTAAATTTACATTGTTTTTATGGATGTTTAGATGGAAATAAAAATACTGATTAATAAAGTTATTTTTTACAGAGCTTCAAAATGTCTTGTGAAGATACATCTGTGGATCATAGCATTAAACCAAAATAATAATAATAAAATAATTTTCATAGAATATTTTTTAACAAAAATACAATTTCCTGCCCAGACAGTAATATTTATGGCCAATCCCAATTGACAAAAAATAATAATTAATAAAACCCCAAAAGAAGACATTTTTAACAACGTAGGAAAAAAAAGTGTAACTAATCATAAAAATATTCTCATTATCAATGAATAAAATAATGAATACAACTATTTTAAGATACCATTTTCAATTTTACAGTTTTACAATAAAAATTTAAATTTCTGGCTGGTAAGAATGGCCTGGTGAAAAATTATTTCGATTTTTTTTATTGATTTGGTATCTTTTTTCAAGTCAATGAAAAGGTCACTTATTTAATCTCTAAAGAATAGACATTAACACTTTAACAAATTTATTTTAACAAATGTAGGCACTTAAATTGAGGCACATTTTAAGATTAGATTGACAAATTAGGCTGTTATCAGTGTGGGTGAACAAAACACAAAGCGCTCTTCTTCTCTCGGGAGTTTATTAGCTTTTCCTCTCTTGCTCTTTCTGCCTTTTCTCAGTCAACAAAAAGTCAGTTCATAAAGTTACCGCTATCTCCCAGCACCATCAGTCATCTGAATATTCTTCACTTTGCCTGTCCTCCCTGTGCTCATTTCATTTCCCTCGCACACAGACAGCTCACGCCAGCTTCGGCGCAGAGCGTTGCAGGCGCCCCCCTCAGCTGGTTTTCATTTCTCTACAGCCAGGTCAGGGTTTAACAGTCTCACAGTCTATCACACACACATCAGAGCCTGATACCTGAGTGGCGTCCCCCTGGAGCTCCACCATATAACCCTCAGCATGCTCAAATACCCTCACATGTCAACAGCACCTCGAGAGGAGAAGTGTGAGGATCATGAACCACACACCTTGTGCTCCAGCTTTCAGGAGCTCCTCCTGAGGCAGCAGGATACGGATATGAATGCATTCCTGTCTGAATTAACTGATTTTCACCTTTAGTCAATCACAGCTTCCTTTAGGGGTCTTCTGTGCTTCTGAAAGGGTCACATGGCGGCTATATTGAGGGAGTAGAATTGTGTGTACAATCCTAAATTAGGATTTGCTGCATAAACGGCTCTAATCCCAGGTAAATCTCACAGGACAGGCCTTATCTTCTGAGGAAGGGGTGAAAAGATTAACCTGATTTGTTCAAGCTAGACTTATGCCGACACAACACGCTAATGCACCATAAACAAACCCTTAGACTGCTGATCTTCTCTGTATGGCCACACATTCCTACATAGCTGATACAAGCCATCCTGACCTTTAAAAGTGTTGTGGATCTTACATATTCAAATCAGTTTTATGTTCTAAAGTTTGCTGTGTGGGTAAGAACTAGGGGAAGCTTAGAGATGGTGTATGCATACGATGTGCATATAATTATATAAAAATAATAGTGATATATAGCGAGGGGTCTCATGGTGGAATTACTCATGCATGTCTTTTAATCTACTGCTTATGATTGCTGTTCTAGGATAAAACTACCATAATTCTTTCTTACTTCTAACCAAATTCAAAAAACCTTAATTCAAAATAAACAAAATAATAAAATATAGAATATATATAAATAGAAACAATTAAACTATTTAACTGATTAAAAAAATTTAATAAAATTATATTTTATATTTATAAATTATGGATTGTACTTTAGATGGACAACCAAAAATCTCACCTTATATATATAAAATGTACCTCTAAAATATCTTTAAATTAAACTCATTTTACATGTGTAATTCATTGATTAAAAATATGACTTAAATTATCTAAGCAAACGTTCTAATCATTACAGTTAAAAAAGGAATAAATTATGAACTGTAGTTTAGATCCTATTCACACTGACAGCCATGTTAATGGACCAGCAAAATCACACATTATATGCACTCAAGTCGCTTAAATAATTTTCAGTCTGAAGTGAAAAGTCTTCTAGATGCATCACTGAACTTTACTAAGCATTACCGTCTCACAGAAGTTCCTGAAGTTCTGTGCGTTTCTGAAAAATGATGCTGTAAATTTAGACCAGAATACTGTACCATAAGTGCACCCGCTAGAGACTGAGGAACTGTAACCTCTACTTACACATATAACCGTCCACTCACTCCCACAGAGCTTGATTTGTGCCCGTATTGAATTCTAAGCAGGTATTTAAAATGATTAAATACCCAAAAAAGAGAGCTTATGTTTGGAGCGTTACACATTCCTTTCCCGCTTATTCCCAGAGGTCTGCCATCCAGGTTTATGTATGTTAGCAAAAATGTAAAACTGCACCACAAACTACACATTTTTAACACTCTCTGGGACACCATAAAGTACTGTCGGTGAATGGCGCTGTTCATATTTTTATGATCTACACAAGTTTCATTTCCAACAATTGATTATGCCTGCGCAGTCACAGTCCAGTGGTTTCAGGCCCACTTTTTTCACTCATTAATGATGCCAAGAGCTCCACCGCCAAGCGACACCCAGTTCGCCACATGCCAAGCTTCTCACCTTCCTCTCATTCTCCGCCACACATTCAGCCCTATTCTCCTCACCTCGCCGTTCCAGTCGCTCTGGCTCGCTTCACTACTCTTGTTAACTGCTGGAGCACATTCAGAAAGCTGCCCCAAACTTAATGAGATGTGACTGGCTATACGGTGTGGCTTGAAAATGAAACGTGGTACAGCCGGCCTAAGCAATCTCAAACCAGAGCACACATCGCTATAAATATGTCACTTTCGAGAACGTTGGAGAAAACTGACGGTAAGCAGCGCAGAGGGTCGTTTGTACCGAAAACCCCACAGTGTATTGAAATAAGCTAACTTTCCCCGTTTCAAAATGAGCTTTACTGAAGCCCCACTACCTCCTCTCCGCTTTCCTGGCAGGATTATGCATAGGTCCAAACATAGGTCCACCCCCCCAATGGCATCCAGATGCGGCGCTGCACTTGCTCAGGCTGGGGGAAAATGGATTGGCATGCGGCACGCTCTGGAAGGCTCTGAGTAAACATGACCCTATGGTGACCCCCACTGCTCATGGCCCCTGCAGGTCTCAAACAGGTCCATTAAGCCTGTTCAGATACCCTGGGGCTGACCTGCTCCATTTCAAACTCAATCACCATCCCCAACAGCCCAATCACGCCGCACCGGCTGACGCTGCATTCAGGGGACTGCAAAACACACAAAAGCCTCCACAATCGCATGGCGAACGCATCATAACGAAACAGGAAAAGAGGTCTAGAAGGGTTTGCTGAACTGAATCGGAAAGAGTTTCGTTTAGCTACCACATACTGTACATATGGCTGCCAGTCACCATTTGTTTTCCTTCAACGCAGTTCCTTCACACTCTGCTTAAGGGTCTTGGCAGTCACGCTCAGTTAGCAAAAACACACGGCCTTCGGAGAATCTCCCATTTCTTGTATGCTTGTGGTTTGTACTGTCATTTAGAAAGAAAACTGATAAATGTGCCGTAAACATACTGAGAAAACTCCAAAGAAATTGTGCAGCTCATACACCAAAGAACACAGTGCCATTGTCTCCAAAGAATTTGTGTTAAGTACAGCTTTAACAAGTGATTAATTAGAAGTGTGTCGGCCAAAAGAAAAGACTCATTTTTTATCCATTGACAGGTCAATGATCCGAATCCACTGTAAGCCTTTGATTCTGGATCCGAAGGAAAACAAGACAAACGCATACATCAACACTGTCGTCAAAGGCAAAAGGTTAAGGACGTGTAATATAGGCTGGTTTTATCAGCCTTCTTTCCCACATTTACAACTTCAGCTCGTAATCATATAACTTCAAACATCGTCCAATAAAACTGGCACTGACATTCTTAAGCGCCGAAGTTCTGGATCTACGGGTTTTTCGTTTCTAAACAGCATTAGGGATTCAACACCAGCCGTTCTAAAGGCACGCTGAAGTGTAATTACCTCACGCTGCAACCACTGTAATTATATATTCAGTCGGATTCTTCTTAAGGACATATTAATTCCAGCTGTGTAAGAGCTCTCAGCTTATTCACTTACCTGGATATATTACTTGTCTCAGTTCAATCACATCTGCTGTGTGGCCAACCGCACTTCTTCTGCATCACAAGACAAACTTTGCGACGTCTCTGTTAAAGAAAACAGGAAAAGTGATGTTCGTCCCTATTGAAAGAAAGACAATAACATATCACTCATTATTAAACATTTTAAGCTAAATTAAAGATGAATAACGACCATGATTTCAAAACATGTTCCTGTTTTTCATGGCATGCCACTACAGCAAACATAATTACTTCCATAAAGCTGATGTCTTTTAGTTTTGCTGTACTTATGCATTTAATTACATTGTAGAAATTAGCCGTGATTACCTGAGAGAGCTTTTTAATTAACACGCGATAGCATGCCAAGATAAAAATTATAAAGTGAATGAGCGACTTTGAATTACTTTCCATTGTGTAAGTTTATTTACATATTTTATAGCACAGAATGCTAACTACAGTCTCTTAGCCCAGCATTTAGTCATGCACACAATAGCTAATGAACCGAGAAAGCTTTTGTCTCATCTCACTACCTAACTTACTTAGCAGAAGTGAAAGAGTGACTCTAAATTGCTTTCTTTTTATTTACAGATTTTATACCACAGAATGTCCCTTGGGAAAATGGCATGTAGTTAATTGTATTTAATGTGCACTTTGTACACTCTAAAAAAATATGGTTCTTTAAAGGTTCTTTACACGCAGTAACAGTTCTATTTAGTACCGTATCGTCCATGCTGAAATGGTTCTTTCTGTTAGAGTTTAGGGTTCTTTATTCCCGCCTTTTTGTTTTTCAAATCTGTAACTGTCAAAGCCTCCTTATCACTGATTTTCTGGAGCTCAGCTATACAACTAGTTACTACACAGACTGTCAAAATACTCTCAACAGGTAAATGATTTCTTTCTTAAAATGTCTATAAATTATAACTTTAAAAATTGTAACAATCATTTCCTAACAATCATGTATTTTTCTCTTTTAGTTTAACAGAACATGTAGTGTGAGCAGCTCTGTTCAGTTAAGGATACTCATCTTCTCTTCTCCACAAAGTAAATAACAGAGATATGGAATTTATGATCCATAGTTTGATTTTTTTTTTTTTTTTTTATGATTTTATGCCTAAACATACCCAATCACAAAAAAACATTAAAGCTATACCATGACTTTATATCACTTTTTCCTTTTAATATGGTAAAGGGCTCATTCTGTCCATTTTTGCTAATTTTGGCCCTTATGAACATAATTGTTTTTACATAATCAAATGGAAGAGATACAATGTAACTCTAAGAGACTGTTAATTTTTTATTTAAGGGGCTACCGGAGAAGTTTTGAGATCTATAGTCAAAATAGACTTGACCCTCCCTTCGCCAGCAATACATTTTTCTATGACCCTCCAAAATGATTGTGAAAAAAGGCATGACCCTCCCCGATAATTTATTGATTACTTCTGGTGTGCACTTGGCAAAGATGTTCAGATAGCCATTGTTTTTTTTTACAACCATGACAAACGACTTAACCTCTGCTTTCTCATCTTACACATCACACTCCACTGTTGGCCATTTCAGTAGATTTACTCTCTAACATTGTTGTGGAAACACAATAAGCATGGAAACTAAAATATGGCAGTATTGTGCTACAGCGCACATTCTATCAGCTGCAGTTCTGGCGCCTCAGTCCCAACACTATAAAACTCGATGTACATTCACATCACATGTTAATGCAGCGGTAGAGTTACACTCACAGGACACTGCACTTACTCACAATAACAAAAGTTCATCATTTGCTCGTGCTTTAAAGCTTTGCCGGGTAAACATTTCATTGGCGTTCTGTTCTGACATGATGCACTTTTTCTGAGCACGTACGCCTGAAGTGCGCGCGCACTATCAAACAGCGCCAAACTGGATTTTTGTTGGGTCAGACCCATCTGCTAGCTGAGCTACATGGAAAAATATGCACCAAACAAGCCACTTTGAAATGTTGCTGTTTTCATGAATACAAAAGTTGGGTGACCCTCCCCCTAGACTAAAAAAACTTGGATGACCCTCCCCTCAACAAAGAATAAAAAGACATCACCCTCCCCTATTTTCCTCCAGTGGTCCATTCCAAAAATACCGAACGGTCCCTAAACTCAATTGTTTATTTCAGATGCTGTCCCGTACCATAACCTCATCATCTGCAGAGAGAAACTGCCACTCAGAATACACACATAATGAAGGACGTAAAGACATCATAGGGGATTGTGAAGATATTGTGAAGAACTTGTTCTTCATTACATCTATTTCATGTTCAATGTCAATTGTTATTTATTAATGTATTCAGCTAACAACTGTTATTAGAGCACTGTCATTTTTGCTACAATCTTCCATGTCAATAAAAAAATGTACATGAACAAGAACATGCTGTTTTTTTCCAAATGTATATATTTTTTAAAAACTGTACTTGCAGATAATATTAATGAAATAAAAGGCCACTTTTTTTTCTATGCTTCTTAACACACTTAAGTATACTTTTAAAAAGTACAATTTAAATCATAATGCTTTAAAAATATTGTTTAAAGAAGTACACTTTGATGTCTTGATTAAAGCATTCGTAAAGTGCTTGATTATAATTTCATCAGCAGTGTCTTATTTCATATTATATTTAAAGTTAATCTATTACAAATGTATTAAATTACAACTTCATCATTTCAAATGTGTAATTACAAATATATTTAAATACCTGACATACATTACATTGTATTTTAGTTTACCATAAATGCTGGTCAGTACATTCAGCTTTAACACTTTCACACTTCAACAATATTTCAAAAGACAATAGAAGTAATTAAGAAATAATGACATTTACTTAATATACTTAAGTCCTACTTAAGTGGGTCTAAAAAGCACTTTTGGTCCTACTTAAGTGGGTCAAAAAAGCACTTTTAAATTCGACTAATTCCATTTAATATAAATTTAAACTACATTACATTTTGATTCAATTGTAAATAACATGCAATTCTGCATATTAAAGTATATTATTTCTGTAACAACTACTATGCTAAGTATGCTAAAGTGTACTTTTCACAAGGATACAGTCATTTAGCCTAGCATTTAGCAATGAAAACAATGGCTAATGAACCGAGAAAGCTTTTGTCTCATCTGACTCAACCCATGCTGACATAACAGAAGCCAAAGTCTCATAATGGAACTTCAGTGGAAGTGTTTACCTTTCCCATGGTTCAACACTAGCCGCGATTGCTTAACCATGCGGCGGGGAAATCAACGGAGGGACATCTTCTCTCCCTACATACCAGGTTTCACTAGCGTGGAAGTTATTCTGAGGCCACCGCAAGATTGTTTGGATGCTCGTCAAGAACTCCAAATTAAAAACCACAAACATTTCGGAGCACTTAACCCGAAAACATTCTCCTCAATCAAGCTGAAGACTTCAGGGAATGGACGCGTCGTTCTCACAGGTATTGGGAGGGCCCGAGGGACCACCAGGGGCCCCCCAACTTCAAAACAATGTGGGGTTCGATGATGTATTGTTTGGAGCACCTCCCAAAAGGCATTTCACTCACCGTAAAAAGCCTCTCAAAAGAATGCCGCTCTCCCATGGGTCACCAAAAGTCCTGTCCGAGGCTTGCTGCTGTAACTACATGACTGCATAATTACGCTTGCGTGTGATAAAAAGAAAATAGCCCTATTTTAAGATCCTTCGCGTCCAAGCATTCACGCAAGCCACTAGAGTCTTAGCAGTCACCCTTAAATAGTTCAATAATATCTGTGAAACCATAAATAGATCACGTCAGCTCTCATAAACACGCAAAAGAGTTATTTTAAATCACCACACTAGGCTTTAAAATGGGTTTTGATGGTTTTCGGTAGAGACTAGCAGTCTTGGAACAAACAGTGTTGGAGTATCAGACACAACCCAAGCCAAGGAATCATTTCTTGGAGGCTTTAATCATCTGGCTCCTGTTTTGCACTGGGGGGCCGACAATTAAAAGTTTAGAGGGATAATATAAATATGTGTTGCTCTCAGCCTTGTTTACTTCTCTTTTCGCACCAAATGAATGGCTTTACATTGGTATTGTAAATTATGCAAGCTTTAGCTCCATAATAGGTAATCCTATATGAACTTTTTGATAGGCTTGGACACATAATGACAGGATAAACAAATGTAGTCCAGATGGGAGATCTAATTCTGTTTATCCCTATTGTGTCACAGCCATTCAGTAAAAAGCTTGATCAACCAAACATTATTTACTGCATTGTTTCGCAAACACTTCAAGCGCAACTGTGAAAGGCCTCAGATCACACATATTGTGTGTTATTTATGGCCGTCTCACACATAAAAATATGTAGCTTTAAATTACGATCACAGCTATAAGAGGCCAGCTCTAAACCCCTCAGGAGTTGTTCTTACATAAGACAAAATGCAACCAGGTACAATGCCTTATTTAAATGCATATTTAATGGCCCAGTGGACTGGAAAAATAAATAAATATAAATATTAATATCTTAAATAAATATAATGGATTCAGTTAAGCTCAATCAACAATCTTTGTGATATTATGTTGATTGCCACAATTTTTTTTGTCTTGTCTCAATTCAAAAGCAAAAACCAAGGTTACAGTGAGGCACTTACAATGGAAGTGAATGGGGCAAATTTTTGGAGCATTTAACAGCTTATTTTAGAGAAGCACTTGCATTTCCGCATTTGGCAGACACTTTTATCCAAAGCGACATTGCATTCAAGGTAGACTTTTTTTTTAATCAGTTCTTGCTTTTCCCAGGTATGGAACCTATCAGCTCGCCGTTTGCAGAGCAAATCTGATGTCGCTATTTAATGACTATGAACAATTCAGGTTACCTGGAAAGTATTGTATTTCTTACACCACAATTGTTACAAAACTGCATTTTTATATTTGTTTCAAATATTTATGTCTAAATATCACTAATCAATTTCTTTAGGACTGCAGGACTCCTGGAATGAGAGGGCGCATATGAGAGCTATTACCCAGCATGCTTTGCTATCTACCTCATATGGAAGAAACACTAACACAAGTCCGCCGAAGCCCAGCTGACTGTTTATTATTACAGGCTTAGGCCTAATCAATGTTTTAGAAACCGGACCCAACCCAAGCCGAGCTCTGATGGACGGACAATGACAACCACCTGAAAGTCAGGAGAGTGAAGGGAAGGATAGCCAGCAAATCAGACCACACAGTTTTGAGGGGGAAGGATCCCTGATATGGCGTCCCACAGAGTACAAAGGCATTTTAAAGGTGTTTTGACTCTTTGGCCTTTTATTCAACCTACAAGTCTGATGTTAGTTGCGGGAAACTGACTCAGACTGCCTCCATTCTCTAGTTCTGTTTCTCCATAATGGCCAAACAATGGCTCTGATGTGTTGGCTGACGATTCTCCACCTCACATGAATGGATTAAATCTGAAGATTTGGCAGATGTTCTGACTAAGTTTTGTCATCATTCTCAGTTCGACCCACTCGAATTGTTTTCCGTGGCCAGTGCATGAAACAACTAATAAAATACACAGCAGACGGATGGCAGTCCAGGAAACAGTTTACACCATTAAACTGACTGGCAATCTGAGATGCCATGCTGACATGCAGGGAATAGAGCTGTCATGGAAAATTCTTTCGTGCTGATGACAGATTTGAAATTGGGTTTTCTAGCTCCTGTATGTCTGTAAACAGCATTACGACTGTGAAGGGCAACAATTTCCTATCATAAATTGGGAAAGTATCCATTAGCAGAGTACAGTAGTATGCAATAACAAGATATCAAGGCATGATGACATGTCGTAAGAATAGTGTACGCATGATTATGAACTACTTAAAAAAACATTACATCCTCCTAAAAAGCCACGCTCGGATGCTCTCCTGATTTAGATATGTCAGATATTGGAGGGGTCTTCCAAATTCAAGATTCAAAGTACATTCGGGATGGTGCCGACATACTGACTGACAGTGGTATGCCCACCTGTTTGGAAAGACTCAGCAGGTGTTCAAATCTCCATGACAACCGTACCATCAATTTACTTTTACTGTCAGTCTTCCACAAAAATACAGGAGCCAGTGAATTCCTGGTCTGCTGGGCTCACAAACTGATTTGATTTGCGTCCTCCTAAAATCTTCACACCACAATATATACATTTACAATTAGCTTGGCAAGAAAGCAACTTGCTCCCTTACTTTTAGGGTGGTGAGGCCAAGTAGTTCTGATCTGGACTGGTAAAAGTTTTAAACCCTAGAAAAGGTGAACCGAGAATAATCACCATTGTGCCCTTGAGCAAAACACTTAACCTTAGGTTGCTCCAGAGGGACTGTCCCTGTAATAAGTGTATTTCAAGTTGCTTTGGATACAAGGGCCAGCTAATTAGTACTTTGTCGACTTAAAAAGCAATGGTATGCCAAGAAAATGAAATATAGTATGTGGTAGTATATAAAAAATGTAATGAAATAAAAGTACAGTCATTAGAGTTCAAGAGTAGGGCCTGGAAACAAAGGGGACACACTATTGAACGGTCACAAATGGTTGAGCGATCACAGACCAGCACATCAAATGGTCTTTGCAGCAGCACTTTTATGCAGGTCATCCGTCTAACTAATCCCAGACACATCAACACAGGACTTAAAAGAACTAAGATCCATTCGATACACACACGCAAGCAGAAAGTAGTAACCCCCTCTGGAAAGCAAGACCTGGATGGCCCTAATTTGTCATCTGGTCAATGCATTAGGACTTTCTTCCGCCAAATCCACCCATTACTCCTTTAATAGCCACAGAGAACGCAGAGGTAAGCTTGAGCAATCTGTCTTGAGTTTGACACTTACTTTCAAACTTCACACTTTTAACAGGGGCAACTCAACACCTTTCAGCTCAATGAGCTGCACAAAGGAGCCAATTAGATCCTGGGCTTCAGTGACCAGGGATCCCACGCTCAACTCTATTACGCTGACTGCACAACTGAGGGGATGAAGCTTAACTCAACACTTCATGTACTCTTCCCTTTTCCAAAATCCAAACCACTGGTCATTAGCAGTCTTACTCATAAGAACATGATGTTTGTTAACAAGGTCAGCTGAATCAAGGATGGTTCAGATCATATCAGGACAACAATGATGAAATAATCAAATTAAAGCAAGTTCAAATGGGAACGAAGCCTCAATTTGCAGCGATGGGTTTCGTACATCTTCTGAAAAGGTGGGATGAATAATTTTTAAGTTGTTTGTACTGTTTGTTGGCTCTAATTGGACAGGGTGGTGAGATATTGGCCTCCTTCATCTCTGAGATGCACCTTTGGGATGAATTCCAGAGAACAAAATCTGACCTGCTCTGCTAGCCAGGGGATCACGAAACAAACAACCCTTAGATTATAGACACAACTGGTGTAAGTTAAAATCAAGTATAGTATCCATATTTAGGAAGTTATTTGTCACTTTGCAATTTACAGTATGTGTTTGGAATGACATTCCGGTTCTTATTCAGAACTGGTTCTATTTCCAAAAGCCAAATGACATTCGGTTCGGTTCAACACCACTACCAAATCTTCAGCACGAAAAAGATCAATGTTAGTCTGAAGACCACGAAAGTTTAGGGTGCCATTTGGGACGGGGCCAGTTAAGTGTGAAGCCCAAATTAAGTGAAATCACATACGGTGTAACCAGAGTAGACCAATTCTATATCAAAGAAATCTATAGTGAGGTTTTTTAGTGATTCAAAAACATTTAACATACAAATTGTGAAATCAAACATATAATGTACAATCAGTGTAGTAGTCCGATTCCCAAACAAATTAGTCTAATCGATAGTCTAATTGAGTAAACATTTTTTTAAAGTAAATCAGACAGCATGACCAGTAAAGAATGACCATAAATCGTGACCAGTGTAGACCGATTCTCATCAAAAACATTTAAAAACCAACATAAAATTTAATTCTTTCTAAGTGAATTAAACATTTACAGCACAATCACAGTAGGAGTCAATTCGTTTTAAATGAATCCAAAACACACAGTATGACCAGTGTAGCCCGATTCTGGATTAAATGAATGTTTTAACTTCTTTTTAGTGATTAAAGTACTTAAAATGGAACCGCTAAGGAACAAGCATTATAAGAGGAATCAACAAGAACCACACCACAGAAATCAAGAGTAGAACAAGCTTAATTCTGTCAGCAGTATGCTAGTGAGTATGTCTGTTCAAATAAGGCAACTGAAGCTCTCCTTTAACAAGATACAATGTGAGACTATGTGCTGGAAATAGCAATCCTAGGCTAGAATGCTCTTTGGACTGTCCTTAGCTTGTCCTTAACTCATATGACCGTGATTTGTCGCCTGCCATTCTAACACAATAAAAGTTAAATGAGGCCACAGGGGCAGAAGTCGAGTCTTTTGGCATTGCATTTGCAGCGTTGACTCATGGCTTTGGATAAAACTGAGCCCTGAAGTGACCGCAAGGGGGCACGGCACAAGGGGTTTATCGTAACTCCATCCTCTGTCAAAATCAGACATCACGTCACAAAGAATAACATCCTTAATAGCACTTAAAATGACTGATCTACATCTCAGTAAGTGTTTTATCTGCCTGTCTAGATGAAAGCAGATTTAAGAGAAGTGGAGAAGAGAGCATCTTGGGGGTGGGGGTGGATCCGGGTGCACAAAGACAGGCCGAATTACAGCCTGTCACAAGAAAAACACAACTGTCTGAAATATGACAGATATTAATGAATGCTAATGAGAGGGAGAGAGACAGAGATAAGGCACAAGGAGAGATAAAGAAGAGATGAGGAATAGGATGAAGCCGTACAAGCGTTTGAGGCTTGGACACGCATACCTCCAAACCAGGTTCCCAAGGGAACTACCAGAAAAGAGATCTAAATATGGAGCTTGGGACTTAGGCGAGGTTAAAGTTCACAGGGTCATGGGGCCTACCGTCAGTCCACACGGTGACCTCACTCTCTACTAACGTCTTCATCAGATGTCCGGTTACATTATACCTTTTACAAGAACAGCTAGAGGCCCCGCTGTCCACAAACACTAATAACTGCACAAACAGAGCTTGATAAGAAGCCAGCTCTGACAGATGGACAGAGGTGCATAGACAGTGTTGGACCCCATTTAGGGTGATTCAGCACCCTTCTTTCACCTCAGAACCCTTAAAACTGTATTAATACATGTATAAAAACAATCTAATATTCAATACAAATATAAAATTAATTCCTAAAACTATATGTAAAGATTCAAAATGATTCATTTTTATACATTTTAAACACAAATAAAATAAAATACCCAATCCCAAAACTTAAAAGGAGGCCCTGTTAACTAATCATAAAATAAAATAAAAAATAAAATAAAGTAAAATTAAATTAAATCTTAGATCCCTTAAGAATATCTGTTTTTGAAATTATGTTGTCTCTTTTCATAAAATCAGAGGTATCAATTTATCGGTATCGGTCGATGCTGGATATTTAAATATGCATGCTCATTTTTAAATTGCCTTAGCTTATTACCTTATTTAAAAAATAATTGTATTCTAAAATTGGTCATTTAAAAGTTATCGGCCATAACATGAAAATATATCAGTTTATTTGTATAATAACTGTACATGAATTATTTTAAAAAGTTGTCTATCAAGCTAAATTCGAACTCATGACCTCTTACACTTACTTATTTTCTGTGAGCTACATCTACTCATGCTCACGTTGGGCTGAGAGTGAGACCCCCTAAGACTGAAATCATAGAACGTCCCCTGCTGAGGTGTCATTCACACACCCTATTCAGTGTCACAGCCCTAATGATTTTATATAGCCGGGTGCTGATGTGAGAGTAATGATTTATTAATAGAGCGAGATGTAAGTATAGTTGTCTGATTACTCTAGCAGAGGCTCAGTTTATGTGCGCTGAGATTTTCTCAACTCTTTCTGGGTGACGCGTGGAGACAGTCCGTAGACGGGGGTCCCCTTTCAAGCTTGCTTCGGATTCTTTCCCTGTTCATGTGACTCGACCCTTGGCCTTTGTCTCGCTGATTGCACACATCACAGTACATCACCATGGCGGCCCTCGAGGTCGCGACCCAGAGCGGAACACGGGGTGCACACGAGAATCATCCAGAGCACTGACATATACACCTGTACGGAGAAGTTCATCTGTCCTTCTCATGCGCTCTTACTTTGTTTATCCACTCACTTGATGCGTCCTTTAGCTTCACAATGCCATAGCATTTATAACATTATATATACAGTGAGAAACAAAGGTCTGAGACTGTTAATTAAAATCCTTCTTTTTTCTTTCTTTTTTTTTATTACAAATAATATTATTATAAAATAAATTCTTAAAATTGTAGGATTATTTTCAGGTTTAAATTTGATTTTAAAACCGGTCTCAGACTTTTGGACCCTACTGTACATGTACATTTAGACACACGCAAAAAAGAATAATAAAATAAAATTTCATGTTTGTCAACCTGCCCCGGTTGTCCTTTTGTTGTGGCAGAACTTCTCATTCCTTTCTGGGGTTTCACCTAGCAGGTGAGTTTGTCCTGTGATTTCACTTTCTCCCCCTCTCTCTCTTTCTCTCACTTCTGCCTCAAAGCGAGATCCCTTTATTACAGGAATCACACATTGCATTAGAACAGTCTGTAATTAAACATGTCCAGTGGCGGTCATTACCAAATACCAGCTCTAATTGCCCCTTATCTGGGGTAATTACTGCCTAGTAGGAGAAAATGACTCCATATCATGTGGAGAGAGGCTGATGTGGCACTGGTGTGTGTATGTGTGTGTGAAGTGGTGGATAATTGTGTTAAATTTATGTTGAGATGGAACGAGAGCTGTACGAGTCGGGGGAGGTGAGAACGGACTGTAATACAGAGGTGACGGCTTAGCAGGTGCATTAATGCTAAAAATACACACACACACACACACACACACACACACACACACACACACACAGAGAGGCATGTGAAATCTAAAGAAGGGATCAGTAAAGTTAATATGATAATATTATTATTGTAAATACTTTATAAATACTATTATTACCAATAATGAAAATGCTAAAAGTTATTTATTTAATATAATAATAACTTTGGTAACACTTTATTTTAGGGTTCAATTCTCGCTATTAATCAGTTGCTAATTATGCATTACAAGCATATTGGCTGTTTATTAGTACTTATAAAGCATTAAGTTAGGGGGTTTTGAGGCAAAATTCATAGTTAATAGTGAATATGTGTTGCCCATACTTAAGTGTTACCATCATTTTTAACATTTTATTATAATAAAATAATTTCTTCTTATATATTATAATAATTTAATAATATAACTTTTAGGCAGAGGCTAATTGCAAATAGCATTATATTTGCACTAAATGAAAATGGCAGTATAGTACTATAGTATATAAGTGTAAATAGTTGGTAGCTGCTATTTTTACCTCAGTGTATTGTAGTACATAATAAAACAGTAAGCAATAACAACATATTCAGTTTATATTATTGTTAAAATCATAAATGGATGCCGCTTTGTTGAGACATTGTCTCGTTCATGTCCGTAAAGCCCTCCCCTACACCTAAACCTCTGCCCTATACCAAAAAACACTTTATTCCCACTATTAAATACCTGTTTATTTCCACTTTTTTAATATTTTGTTCATTTTATTTAAAATAAATGCCTCAAACTGATATGCAATGGGAAAAGGGAGAATAATGAGTTAGGAAAAAGGCATATTCATACTCAAATGCTAGCGCCACCTGCCTTACTGCCACACCACTGCTCCAGTTATCAGATTGGTTTCTTTTGTTATTTTGTCTGGCTCAATCATACAATGGTGGGCGGAGTTAGTGTAAACAGCCTCTGCCAACAAGGCAGTCTATTTGCACTTGGTGTAAATAGACACTCTGTAACTTTTGGGACCGGGACATTAATTGACCCAGATTGTTGCTAGGTCCCACTGCTTATATTGGACAGTGAAGATTTAACAAAGAAGTGGGACAGAGAGAGGAATGGATCCAGAACATCAATTGACCCAAACTGGACCCAAGTCCCACTGCTACAGTTAGCTAAAAAAAATAATAGGTACTTTTCTCTGTACAATTTTACAGTGGTTGTGAGACACAAGCACAGTTAAAATCACAAAATGTGTCTACCTGACCTCCTCAGGGAAACCCGGTCCCATCCTAATAGGGCTTTCTTGTCACTGTGGCCGCCCTAGCAGCACTGCAGGTTTTGTGCGGGGCGTTGGCAGGCTGGAGACATGCTTCATTCCCTGCAGCGTGAAGCAATGTTTTATCCATACATGAGTGTGCACTCTCACTGTCTCAGCGATTTTGAGTCCTCTGCAGCTCTCAGCACATACCCCCAACCTCCGAGTATGTGTGTGTGTGTGTGTGTGTGTACTGAGGATCAGGGGTGTCACTACTGGATCGATGGCTCACTATGTCTGACACGACTGTGTCGATTCAGCACACTCTGTGAACAAAGACAAATCAGCACACACACATACAACTAAAAATTCTTGAATTCCATCACAAGGTCACTGCATTCAGCCGAGGGTCCCGAGGGACATGTGTTGAGCGCCCTGTCCTGGTCTAACAGCGCTGTCTAAATCTGAAGAGCATTGAGGTTACTCTACAGGAGAGGGTCCTACAAAGCAAATCTCAACGTGCCAACAATCTACACAATTTTTCCTAATTTGCCACTTACAAATTAGAAATCAATTTATTAATGAAAAAATAAATAGATGAATCACTTTAAAAAAACGAAGAAAAATAAATTAAACTAAATAAGTATATATATAAATAAATAAAATGTCTAAAAATAGATATAAAATGTATAATTAAGCCACATCTACTAAAACTCACATTGGGCTGAGACCACCTAATACTGAAATCATAGAATGTATCATAGAAAATAATAATTTTATCATTATTATTTATAATTAGACTTTATAAATAATGGGAATTCACTATAGGCCTATTTATTTAAAATTAAATGATAAAAAATAAAGCATATAATTGAATATGCCAAATAAATAAATAAATAATAATAATAATAAAAAAAATTCCTTTGGTAAGATAAAGTATTTATCCATTTTAATTTGCCATTTAAATAAACAAAAATAAAAAGTAATCAATTTATTCATTTAAAAATGAAAGCATTAAGACCTTTAAAAATAACAGAAAAGAGTTGTTTTATAAAATGTTTAATTATAAACATGATTTCATCATAATCATTTATAATTTGACAAATTTCATAATTAGTTTATTATTATTTTATTATTTATTTATTTTAAGCATTACTTAAATATGCATTTTTATATAATTTTATTACAATTTATAATGATAGAATTATTTATTTGTTATATAGTATATGGTTAGATATTCAAGTAAATGAATAATTTAAAATACAAGAAAATGGATAAATAATTTATTTATCATTCAATTGTATAATACCGTTTATTGTCTATTAATTTGTCAAATTTGCCAAATCATTCATTATATTTTATATCTTTCTTCATTTGATTAGCTTATAATTTATCTTTTCAGAATTGTTGGGTGCTTTTTTTTCTTTTGTATTTCTTTCTTACAGTTAGTAATTCAGTACGAGACTGCTAAATGAACAAACGTAATATATAAAATTAGGTCTGATATGCTAAATTTGAATTAGATGTGCAGAGAAAACAGCAACACTTAGAGCACATATCACATCTGTCATAAACAGCTCATATAATGGACTTCCATTGCAGAAGAGTGATTAAATAACAGTCTATGCAGCATATTTCCTGTCTGTGCACTACTAAGATTAAGTATACAGCAAAGAGTACAGTGCTTCAGGTACACAGTAACGTATACAGTTGCATCTTTGAAAGAACGTGTGTGTGTGTTAATGATTAAACTGTGTTGGCTCTCTGTTCATCTCTGATTGATAACTCGTATCCCTGTCTCCCCACGGGCCCATTAAGAATCTCTTGTCTGTGTTCCTGTCACAGCTCGTGCTTCAAAAGAGCACATCACACTTCCTCCCCGGCAAATGTCGAAATGGGATTAAACGATCGCCTGTCCCCGGTGAGCGCAAGTGAAACCAGAGAGCTGATCCGCTCCGGTGTGGTAAAAATCGCTCCACCTCAGCAAAACACTTGGCATTTCTCAGTATCAGCTTTCGTTTTCAGCATAACTTTTGGTTTCCAGACAACTGTGATCCATAAATCCTTTTCAGTGAAGGTTTTTCATAATGCTCATGCCATGCAACTGCATGCGATGCGCATCGAGAGATCTCACACAGAGGAAGTGGAGATGACGAGATGTTTCTCAGTCTCTTAAAAGATTTCAAGGTGATTTACAGCTAATCCTTTGTCCGTGAACTTCAAAAATCAAGGATTTATTAAACATGAAGATCATGGGAAAAAGGACACATGTTGGTGTGAAGAATTATAAGTGTAATTCTAAATGGTGCCACTGTAAAATTAATATGCCTCTAAGGGTATTTTCACGCCTGAGCTTTTGGAGCAGAAATGATTCAGTCTGACTTTAGAGTTCAGTTCATTTAGTTGGTGTGAAAATCAGAGAGAAAAAAAGTGTTCAAAAGATCGCTCTAAGCATAACTTAATACAATAATATATGAATTATCCATTTGTGAGGAGATTTAGAGGATATGACTAGTGAACCCAAGCCCTCTACTCATAAAATATAGATTCACAAAAACTGCTGAGCCAAAACCAAATCTCATCCTTGATCCATTAAAAATATCCAACATTCGATACCATGGATGGCTGACAGGAGTTCAGTCTTCTATCTAAAATTCATGGATTTTCTATGGAAAAGAGCCGGTCATACTCTCTAATTAAATTATAGCATGTAAAAATGAATCTCTTCATAGTGCCAAAGACAAAAGCCTCACTACAGTTACTACCAAACAGAATAACATTTGACCCAATCATCACTGCAAATTGCCAACTCGAACTCAGAAAAAAAAATCAATTGTAAAACATATCTATCCCAGCATTAAAAAAAACTATAACCTAGATGTAGATTGATCCCCTTGGTGCTCCGTTTGTTTGGACATCTTGACCAGGCCAGTAAAGCAACAATGGCTCAACCAATAGCATGAGTTTAGGGCAGGAAGGAACATCTGTTTGTTCAACCAATGAGAATGAGAGGAGTGTTCAGGAGACCTGTTTGGAACAGCTATTATTTTTTGCAATAGTGGTGTAAAAATGAAAAATCCAATAAAGTTAACTTCAGGATGACACTAGATAAGAAATTATCGAAAATGAACGAAATGCGATAAAAGTGTACGAAACTTCCTTTCGACTCCATGTGTCTCCATTTAGAACATGCACTCGTGTAAACAGCTGCATCAGTAATGACGATGAATAGCATCTCTCAGCGCTGTCTAGGGACATTGATCATGGACATTAAGGCCCGGAGGTCTGCGGTCTGGAAGAAAGCTGTTCACATGCTTAAATCTGTGACAAATCCATTCTAATTTGGCTCCTTCTCCTGATAACCTCCAATACTGGGCGCTTTGTAGAAACAAATGGCCTTTAACACTGTACGCCAACATCTATCTTCCAGAAAATGTGTCTTATAGAAAATGAGATTCATTTATATGCATTTTAATCATCTTTATTAAAGTGATAGTTACCCAAAAATGAAAATTCAGTCATAATTTACCTCATTTCGTTCAAAACCTGTTTGAATTTCTTTCTTCAGTGTAACACAAATGAAAAAGTCAAAGTATATGGGTCCAATGTTATTTAAACTCTGCAGCGTTCTTCAAAACTACTTCTTTTGGGTTTCACAGAAGAAATTCATACGTAAGCCATAAGTTTGTAAATGAGGGTAAATATAAGTGATGACTGGATTTTTATTTTTGGATGAACTATTCTTTTAAGTGAAAAAAACCTCCAATTGTTTCTGTCCAACAACAGAGAAGATAGTGGTTAAAGGAATAGTTCACCCAAAAATGAAAATTTTGCCATCATTTACTCACCCTCAAGATGATGAACACAAAAGAAGATGGAGTGAAGAATGTGGGTAACCAAACAGTTGATGGTATAGACTTCCATAGTAGGAATAAAAATACTAATAAGTCAATATCGTCAACTGTCTGATTACCAACATTCTTCAAAATATCTTCTTTTGTGTTCAACAGAAGAAAGAAACTCATGCAGCTTTGGAGCAACATGAGGGTGAGTAAATGACAGAATTTTCATTTTTGGGTGAACTATCCCTTTAAGTGTTTAGATTTGAAAGATAAATTGCTCAGTTAAGTTGCATTAACAGCTGGTTGGTCTTCAAGTTCCACAACGATGGTATTGATCAGATCCAATGGAAGAAAATCAAAGTGAATAGAAATCCAATGCAATTTTGAGTGCTTTCATCTTCCTCATCAAGTACGGATGAACCGTGTTGTTTCTCATAAATGTCAACTTACCCATTAAAGACATTAATCTCTATGAGGCCTCACTCAGTGACTTGATCTCGCGGAGTCTTCTGGCTTACGCCCCACCGGACCAGGGTTGGCAGGGTTTGAGGTAGTGTGTGTGCGGCCGTTTTTATTTGACCCGACTGCAGCAGCAGCAGGGGTACGAGTGGGAAAACAGGAAAGGGTTTTATGGTCGGATCTATAGCTGCCACTGGAATCAAAGACACACAGACAGAGGAAACATGGACACATGGATACAAAGGGCAGACGCGCATTGCTAGCTGAGAAAGCCCGATCAAGCAAATCTAGTCTCAGAGAGAGAGCGTTCGCGCATGGTAGCACACCAGTGTGATATAAATGGCAACCTACTGAGCCATTTGTGCTCCTACATTTGATATCTAATAAACAAGAACAAATGAGACTGTCCTTCACACTCGAGGAACGAAATCTGACATCAGCGCACAAACAGCCCATTGACAACTGGGCTCGACTGCAGCACAGAAGCACGCTAGGAACTGTGTGAAAAGGTTGATCTGATATCGAGGTCGAGATCATATCGGTTACGCACTAATGGGTTCTTGTTGTATTTTCCATTTCTTGAAGTTGGCCAACTATGCAAGAATTATCATTGCATATAGTTCCATCCTTGAGTTTGAGGTTTGAGTGACAAGGTTGACGACCAGTGACTTGTGCTTTGCTTGTGTCAAAATCTGATTGGCTGAAAGCACCAAGGGGACGAGTGTGACCCTTGGCCGAGAAACCATCAGATGCCAAGGTAATTTCCATTGCTGCTAAGTTTAAGTTTTAACTGGTTTACAGGTCTTTATTTTGAGCACACAGCTGAAGTAACAAAAGGCAACAGTGCTGGCGAACATAACAAGGTTTGTGATGCCATGAAAAAGAAATAGCCTAAAATGTATGCCTAGACACAGTGTGAGCCTAAAAAGGGCTCTCTACACATGAAACCCACCTCTGTATTCATGTTATATACACAGATCTATTCATAATGATAATTCAATTGGCAGCTAGATGAATCTGTACCTCTAGCACATCAATAAAGCTCTTAAAATTGCCATCACTTTTAAAGAAGGCAAATACAATGGGCAAATCATTCAGAAGCACTGTGTCCATAGCAACGGCAGAACCATCTAGCCTTCTAAACGAAACATTGACCCCGTACTTTCATTTTCTGTCACCAGAGGCAGTGAATGCTGGAGAATACAGTAAAAAAGCAAATCTCACAAAAACCTGTCAAGAACATTTCCATGTCATATTTTAACCCATGAAGAGAATTAATATGTTCAAGGTCATTAAGGTTTAATTTATATATATAGAGTGTGTGTGTGTGTGTGTGTGTGTGTGTTTCATTATTTTCATGACAACTATAAGCACTCCATTATATACAATTTATAAATACATTTTTATTTTGACAGTGACTGGAATTATTACACTGTTTCATTGAGTTGGTTGATTACAGCCACTCCCACTTGTTAACCATTTTCTACTGGTTGCAAATAGTTAAAATAATGCTTTTGTGGACAATGGATGTGTATCCTGAGGAAGGCTGTGTTAAGTCGAAACGCATTGATCAACAACTATGCTCAAATATTGTGAAATATCATTATAATTTAAAATACCTATTTAGTTTTTTAAAAGAACAGCATTTATTTAAAATAGAAATTCTGTGTAACATAATATTGCATCCTTGCTGAACAAAAGTAATATTTTTTAAATTGTACTGATGCCAAAGTTTTGAATGGTATATACTGCATATATATATATATATATATATATATATATACACTCACCTAAAGGATTATTAGGAACACCTGTTCAATTTCTCATTAATGCAATTATCTAAATCAACCAATCACATGGCAGTTGCTTCAATGCATTTAGGGGTGTGGTCCTGGTCAAGACAATCTCCTGAACTCCAAACTGAATGTCAGAATGGGAAAGAAAGGTGATTTAAGCCATTTTGAGCGTGGCATGGTTGTTGGTGCCAGACGGGCCGGTCTGAGTATTTCACAATCTGCTCAGTTACTGGGATTTTCACGCACAACCATTTCTACGGTTTACAAAGAATGGTGTGAAAAGGGAAAAACATCCAGTATGCGGCAGTCCTGTGGGCGAAAATGCCTTGTTGATGCTAGAGGTCAGAGGAGAATGGGCCGACTGATTCAAGCTGATAGAAGAGCAACTTTGACTGAAATAACCACTCGTTACAACCGAGGTATGCAGCAAAGCATTTGTGAAGCCACAACACGCACAACCTTGAGGCGGATGTGCTACAACAGCAGAAGACCCCACCGGGTACCACTCATCTCCACTACAAATAGGAAAAAGAGGCTACAATTTGCACAAGCTCACCAAAATTGGACAGTTGAAGACTGGAAAAATGTTGCCTGGTCTGATGAGTCTCAATTTCTGTTGAGACATTCAGATGGTAGAGTCAGAATTTGGCGCAAACAGAATGAGAACATGGATCCATCATGCCTTGTTACCACTGTGCAGGCTGGTGGTGGTGGTGTAATGGTGTGGGGGATGTTTTCTTGGCACACTTTAGGCCCCTTAGTGCCAACTGGGCATCGTTTAAATGTCACAGCCTACCTGAGCATTGTTTCTGACCATGTCCATCTCTTTATGACCACCATGTACCCATCCTCTGATGGCTACTTCCAGCAGCATAATGCACCATGTCACAAAGCTCGAATCATTTCAAAGTGGTTTCTTGAACATGACAATGAGTTCACTGTACTAAAATGGCCCCCACAGTCACCAGATCTCAACCCAATAGAGCATCTTTGGGATGTGGTGTAACGGGAGCTTCGTGCCCTGGATGTGCATCCCACAAATCTCCATCAACTGCAAGATGCTATCCTATCAATATGGGCCAACATTTCTAAAGAATGCTTTCAGCACCTTGTTGAATCAATGCCACGTAGAATTAAGGCAGTTCTGAAGGCGAAAGGGGGTCAAACACAGTATTAGTATGGTGTTCCTAATAATCCTTTAGGTGAGTGTGTGTATATATATATATATATATATATATATATATATATATATATATATATATATATATATATATATATATATATATATATATAAAACTTTTTTTTTTTTTTCAGTTATACTGATTACTGAAGACAATTGAAAAATGACAAAATGACAAAAAAATGACCACGAACTATGCAGGATGTACGAAACTGGCCACACTGTCATGAAATCAATGTCACAATGCCACAAAAAAAAAAAATGCTTCATAGTGATCGATTTTCATACAAATAGAAACTCTCATTTCATCATTTGCAGCTGATGAAATGCAGCCAGGACTGTTTTTGGAGCTTCACTCAGGACTGCTGGCGAGATTTGAATGGGAGGAATGGTGGGGTTTGAAACAAGAGAGGATATCAGCTCAGTGGATGTAATCTCTATGCTGACTTATCAGAAACACATTTGCTGAAATAAATCGGTAAAGCGCCTGCAACACAGAATGGGGCAAAGGACCAAAAAGCCCCTCTCAGACTGGATGAAGCATGTGATGTCAGCCTCTCTGGGTCTCCTTTCAACCTGGGACCCCCATCTCATTTTTATTCGCTTTTTCTTCACCTGTCCTTCTCAGCGTCTCTCTGTAGCCTCACAGAAAATAATAAGGCTTCCTCCCGCGTCCCTGAGGGCTGTGCTTGCGAGAGGGGTCAGAGCGGACCCCGCGCGCACAAAATGCAGCCTCTCTCTCCTTAGCGGGCTGTCAAGAATTTAAAAAATGGAGACAGGCTGAGAGAGGCTGAGGCAATTACTCATTTACAGTCTGTATAGACGTTACTGAAAGCTGCCTTCCCTCGGCTACGGAGCAGCAAATGTGTTTCCAATTAAAACTTATGTTTACATATTCTGCATTTTCTATTGTGTAATTGCAAGATTTATTGCAGGCCTCTTGTATTTCCTCTGGGGCGGCAAATATGGTCGTGAGGCGTTAATGTCACATGATTGGTGCCAAGCACAGAACTCTCTTAAAATTCGATCAGCGAGGCCGTGGAAGCAGGACGGAGCCGTCCGCATTGGGCCATATGGGATTTCTAGTCATAAGATATAAATGAGAGGTTTTGGACTGTGCGAGAAGCAGTCGGGTAACGCTGAACGTGATCCAGTTATGGACGTCCGTTGAGGTCCGCTGCACTGGCACCCCTAACACGCCGTACATATGGCCATACGTAACTTAGTGCACAACAAAACGACACATGGAAGGCATGCGATCTGGCCTTTGAAACGAACACCAACTCTAAATCTATTTAATGACACAAGAGATATGAAAAATTGCAATAATGTCCTAGCGGTTTCCGTCCGCCTCCGTCCCCCAGATCCCTCATGATGCATGCTGTTGTCCAAAACGAAGGCACGCTCATGGCTTAGATGTTTCGGAGCGGAACTTGGCAAGCGTCATTTGGATCCACGCACTTTAAGGCTTGTCGTCATGGTGATTTGTCTTAATGCCCATGCGACCTAGACCCCTGCATCTGTTTTCCTTTCTCTTCCCTCTCTCATAATCTGCTTAATTATTTAACGGTAACAATTTAGCATTCAGAACCGGCTTTGGGAATTTAACACTCTTTTGCTCTAATTTTCTTTTTTCTCAAAACAATCAGGACCATCTCACTTTAAATGCATAAAATAAAAAGTAACAATCCATAGGTACAAGAACGAACTTGTTAAGATTAAATAAACATAAATAGATAGTATTAAACATCCCTCAATTTAGAAAAAGAGAAACTCGCACAAAATTGGTTCTTGAATCCACTCCTGATGATTTTGGACTAACAGTGCCCTCTGCTGGACAGTGGGAGCATTACAATTGGCCCACCACTTGAGATCAGCCATTTTGTAGTTTTAACACGTGGCCACAACCACTAAAACTCACACTGACATTAAGCAGACTTTCCAAGAAGCAGATTATTCCGACCCCTGTACGACCACCGCCGTATCCCATACAGACACATGCAGCGAACGGTGAAGACGCCAGCCGTAATGTGAGGCATGTGTGTGTGAGACGGGTCTGAGGGTCTTGCAATGCTCGGCAAGACTGCGGTGCAGTGGGAAAAGGATCTGTGTGTGTTACGGTATGCAGATCTGTGAGTCAGCCAGAGTTCCACAGACACACACTCGCAAACAACTAACACGCACATACACACTTCTACTGTTCCCCAGAGAGAAAGAGAGTGATATGCCAACAAAACTTCACCACAGTTCTCAGTAAGGGGTGGAAAGACATATGACAGATCAAGTATGAGGATATGAAGCGGTTCACCTCTGTCTGCAGGCCTTTCTGTTGAAACTGCTCAAACAACTGATAGGACAAAACTGCTTAAAGGTGAAGTGTGTCGTTTCCGAGCGACTAACAGAATTGGGCAAAAATTATGATGGCTCCTTTGCATTGTAAAAAAAAAAAGTTGCTGCCTTACATTTTTAAGTACAATCAACAAGGATGTTTTAGTCATTTCAACTTAAACTTAGTTGAAACTTGTAAAACTTATATATTTTTTTTTTAAATTGCTTAACTTATTTTGATGGGTTCAAGCAATGTAAAAACATGCTGTCATAACTTATTGATCATATAATTTTTACAGTGTGTCAACTAGCTTTATCTACTGTAAAACAGAAATTCAACTTAAAGTAATGTTCTTTATACAAAAAAATAATGGTCTTGACTCATTCCTTGCTTTTTTTAACTAAACAAAAAAACAACTGAGGTTTGAAAACTACAATTGAGGTTACGGTAAAAACTACAATTGAGGTTACGGTAAGGCACTTACAACTGAAGATATTGACAAATGTGAATATTATAAGTTTATAAAAGCGCTTATATTAATTATCTTGGTAACATTTGATTAAAGTTAACTGTATTATTTGAGCTTTAAAGTTGTTCTTGTCATTTTTATGGTCGTTTTATGGTATCCAACACCTTATTGAATATATCTAATTGGATATAACGCAACAAAATTGGATATAACTTCACACAGAAAACCAAAAACACCCCTTTTACTTCCATTGGTCATTTTCGGGCCAGATTTCATAAAAAAACAACAATAAAAAGGTCAAGGTCACATTCAAACCAAGCACCTGTCTGTGAGTCAACAGGGCGAATTTGCTTGAACAACTGAATTCGATGCAAAGCACTCACACAGAATTCCTGATTGTGTGGATCACTATTATTCAAAGTCAAGAGGATTCCTATTGATATTCAATGCAAAATTAAGTTTGGTAGTAATCAACACCAAGCCACAAATGCTGTCAATTGAATTTAACTTGTAGAGAACCTTGAATATTGTAGACATTCACTCCACAACAATACTTGAAATATTAAAGGGTTAACACCTGCATATAACAACAAAAACATTTAAAAAAGACACTATGCAATAAAAAAATCTCAACACATCAGACTTCACATGATACTCGGTCTCCAACACCTAATTGGATATACCTAATTTGATATAGCTCAACAACATTGGATATAACTTTACACAGAAAAACAAGTGCTTCACTGTAGAGAAATTCCGGGCCAAATTTCGACAAAAGTCAAACAAAGGTCATGGCCTCACATCAGACTGCACATGATATACTTGGTTTAAACCTGAAGGGCCTCCAGTGAAAATACAACCATCCCACCTTTTCTGTATTTACATACTTTGGGTTGAATTGAGGCAGAGACAGAGAACTGTTATGTAACGCTCTATGGTGCTGTAAATAACATTTACACTTCACAGATGCCAAAGCGACTTACAAATAACCTAGATATAGTATAATATGATGTCATATATCCTCAGGTGCATGACATCCTAAACTTATTTTAATATATTTATGTTAATTAAAGCAATAGTTGTTCCGGCACCAGAAGTGTTACTCTCACAAACAGGCTCAAGTTTCCTTTGAACGGCGAACTGTTTAGCTCACAGAAAATGTGTTCCAGGTGTTCATGTCAATATAGATTTTCTGCAGTCTTGCTGTGTGCTGTTTGACACGAGAGATCACACAGCTTTGAGATGTTTGAATCTGAATAAGCTGAATTCCGTCATGTACTCTTTGACATATTACCGATGAATCTGTACTGTTTCTTTGTTTGTATGTCAAGCCAAACGAAATCTTGCATTTCCACTGCATTTTAAACTTATTTTTCAGTCAGGATACAAACCAGGATACAAACAACTGTCAAAATCGATCAAGTGATTCGAATGGAAAAACGGGATATATATATATAACATAATATCATCTGCAATTTGTAGCAGGTGATAAGGGTTAGGAAGGGGTTATGGCTGTTTCAATAAAAATGAATCTACTTTTGAAGTTGAAATGATTAATTTGGACCAATTGATTACCTGCATATTGAAAAAAAGTCCTTGGCTTTGCTTTTATAATCAGTCATAGAATAAGAGAAGTGCACTTTCTGATTATTTTCTTATGCAATCCAAATTTGGAGAGTGTGTTAAGGACATATACCTGACTGAACTGTGACATTTGAACTAATATTGATACAATATCTTCTAGCAGATGCAACATAAAGCATGAGCCACACCCATCTGTTTAAATGAAAAGTGGGGCCACACACACAACAAAGAAAATAATATAAAAAAAATATATATAGAAAGCATGTAAAGCATTGCCAATCTTTTTGCTTTCTCAAATACATAATTTAACAGTAACTTACCAAATCAGATGTGCTTTTATCCAGATGAATCAGCTGCTTAACCTGAAACAATAGAGACAGCTGAATGTATCAGTGTAGCCTAGTATCTCTAGTCATTGTACATTGTTCTCCTATTGCTTTTGTGCATACTAGACAAAGTATCAGATAAGATTTTCACACTTTAAATTATCTCTGGTTTAATGTAATCCTTGGTTACATACTGTAGTTCCACTTCTCACTTCTTAATCATACTTTACCATGAGTTAGTAGCCAAATTAATCCTCCAGATTTTACGCTTTCAAACTGTAGGCCTACGTTTGTGAACACTGGCCCGTTTACCGTTGTAATCTGCATTTTTAGGCGACTGTTTTACTGTAATAACAACAAAAATGTCGTCATGTAAATTCACTCTGGGTGTCTCGCAAACATTAAGTAAGGAATAATTGACGACAGGCCGTTGAATTATTAGAAAAATAATGCACACCCGAGGTGGTAATGCGGTCACGACGCGAAGCGGAGTGGCCGTTCACCTCGGGTGTGCATTATTTTTCTAATAATTCAACGGCCTGAAGTCAATTATTCCGCTTATACTACAGTTACCACACCTCGAAACATTGTTCAGATTATGTATTTCAAGACGTTTGTAAAGTTTTTGTCATTAAAACGCTCTTGTATGTAGGACTAATTTCTTACGCATCTAATCCACTGCCTCCGTTGCTAATTCCAAAACGTCATTTTAGAGTTAGTAACGGAGGTTTGAGCCACTGATAGCAGACTAATGCTGGGGACACACGACTAGCTGACACATTCTCTGACTGTTTTCATCGACTGCAGCAGATTTTAAACACCGACTTTGAACACAGACTGAACGCGCTGAACACGCGTTTGGGCATGATCAGTCATACGTATCAAATTACATTCATAACCGGCCTTAAAGTGTGTCCCCAGTTATTAATGCAGTTATTAGAGAGAGAGATGTTGCAATAATGAGACAAAAGCATGTGCGTCAATATTATAATTTATTTATTAATTCAATTCCTTTTAATTAATTCGAATTCATTCTTTTTTTTTTCTATTATTGACAGATGACAGACTAGCCAAATAAATGAAACACAAAGCCCTTTTAACAAGTAGGCCTATCAATAATTATTTGTTATATTATCTGCAATAATAATCCGTGCTGCAGGATTATCCATTTATTTAGCCTATATTCAGTTTAATTTTCTATTGATTATAGATAGGACTATATACTTTATTTATTCACATTAAACTGCATGTTTCCATTGATTGTGAAGCTAGACATTGAAAATTCCAGATCAAGCGCATGGGGCTAAATGTTTTTTCTTGTTATGAATTGTATCCTATTTTCCGTTATTACCGTTAACTACGCGAAGTGATATGGAACTGTAATGCGGTCAAGACCTGCCTGGAACTACTTTAGCCGTGCGTTTCCCTGAAAATAATGCACACCTTAGAACGTTCGTCAACCAATCAGATTCAAGCATTCAACGGCCCTGTAGTATAACTTGTCTTTATCACTCGAGTTAACGGTTTATCCGTCGTTGTTCGATTATTATTATTTTTTTTAAAATAAACAACACAGCGAGAGAAAGTTCCTCAGACTGTAGAACGCTCATGAATATTTAATGAGGTAATCGCTGAGGCTGATTATGGTTGGCTGGTAGTTGATTGGTTGCCATGTTAAATTTATACATTATAGGCTACAAGATATGAAACTAATTGAAATGTGTAGGCTACTGCAAAAAAACAATGTTTACAGTTGTGGGCATTTTACAATATGAACATTATGAGGTGTGTGATTGTTTTGTAAATACATTATATTATGTTTAGTTAGCTGTCTATTCTGTTTTGATCTTTCTGCATAATATATATTGTTGCCTGTTTCTGCTCAGAGTTTGTTCTGAAAGTTCTAACAACTCATCTAAACAATTGGAGAAGAGATTAATAAATTATGGTAAGGCATCACATCAAACATCAGAATTTTTCTCTCTCATTTCATTCCAATGCTGGAAAGGCCAAAATATTGAAATAAACAAAGCATTTGCTGATGGGTCTGTGTATAAGTATGCATCAATAATACGTTTAAGACTATGGCACGCACAAATTGCATTATGTATAGGCCAAGGGTCATGTTGAACAATTTGAGAACGTATGAGCAAATAATTTTACCATGCAAGTACAATAATCCACTCTAGCACCAAGCAGCATTAATGCTTGTCAATCACAATGACAAACTTATTTTCATTTAATTCATTCAGAACACTGAAGAACTGACAGATGTAAAACATTCAGTCATCTGACTTAACTTTGATTGAAAGCTCTTCTCCCTGGACGTCTGGAGGCCATCTTTCCAGGCTCCGATCCAAGAAGCAACATCTGGCACTATTCATCTCTTGCTGCGATTGCTTTGGTTCTGACACATGTCCGCATGCTGACAGGAACACAATCTACGGTTTCAGTTTGTGTGACGGGCCTCTGGTCCTGGTCCCGCTGACACTCACAGCTTTTGTTGTTTAAACGGCCATCTTATCCAAGCTTTGATCATGGCAATGAAACATTTCACCATGTTTACTGCAGAGAACAATGCCGTTTAAATATTCATGTCAGGTCAGAGAGAGAGAGAGAGAGAGAGAGAGAGAGAGAGAGAGAGAGAGAGAGAGAGATCAGATTAGATTAGATTATCACAAGGACTCCTACTACCTTTTATCATATATACACTTTATGATTCATCTTCATCCACATTGGTCTTCCTCATCCCATAATATGCCCACCTGATGTACATAAATATTTTTTTAATTGGAAACAGTTAATCTGACTCTCTAGACTCTTCCCATGCTTACTGACCTTGACTACAGAAAGAAGCATTATTCACAAGTTGTTTTCAGCAGCAGATTAAAACTTGAAACATGAGAGAGATAAACCCAAAAAAGAGATAAAAGGGGCAATATATCTGAGTCTTCTATCAAGAGTGATGGAAGTAGGGGACCTGTGCTCAGTAGTTATATGAGGCTGTGCATTTGAGTGCCTCAGATAACTTACAACATCCCATATTTAACAGTCATAATCTAAACCTTATACAGTTATGTAAGCCATAACCGGTGCAGGAACCTGCTTGAAACCTCCACTTCGTCCTAAATCTACATTCTTAAACAGTTCACATTCTCTAGAAGGAATTTAATAGGACTTTGTTCTCCTTCTCTAATCCCTCTGTCAAAAGCATCATGTATTGAGTAACAATAAATGTTGAGTCTCACTACATACCAAAAAATATTGATTTACACACGTATGTCAAAAACAAAATGTATCTTCCATGATTAAAAGTAACTCATGTAAGATTAACAAAATGAATCATGTGTAAGCAGTGGTATTGATTGAAATACACATAGGAAAATAATATTTCTCTTACAATACATAGACAGGTTTTCCATTTTCCATAAATCATTGATACAGTTAGCTGAAATTAACCAGCTCAGATAGGTGTGGCATTACTCAGATTTGAGCTCAATATGTGTGTGTGTGTGTGTGTGTGTGTGTGTGTGTGTGTGTGTGTGTGTGTGTGTGTGTGTGTGTGTGTGTGTGTGTGTGTGTGTGTGTGTGTGTGGAGTGTTGTGTATCACCAGCTGTCTTCCATTCACTCTCACTTGTTGGTAATGTTAAACAGGGGTGGGGTGGGGGGTGCTAAGCTCGCTCAAATGCTTTACTTGGTTATGGATGGCTTCCTGAGGAATCAACAGGAGCAGAGGAGGATTTTGGCCACAGTAATCCAATTTATGGATCTTGGAATGATCAGTTAGATGCTTGACAGTGTAACTGCATCTATGCATTGCAATTGCATTGCTCAAAGCACACTCACTGAGAAGTGGTTTGAAACACATTGTGCATGCGAGTGAGCTGAAAACATCTGTTTATTCAAGTAGCATAAGTCATCATTACTCCACCCTAAATGAATTTGTCAGTAACTTACTCATAATGGATGACAGAACAGTTAAAAATGCGTGCGGCTGCAATGCCAACACAAGATTAAAACTCTTAAATAGGCAGAAAAAAACAAGACAGCACCAATAACTCAAAGTCTTGCTTTAATACACGCAACTCCATTTAACAAGGACATTCTGTGGCAACATCACAAAAAGGCACCAGGAAATTAGCTTCCTCAGATTTGTTTGCAACGAGGGAAAAGCATTACAGATCAGATTTTTATCTGACAGAAACTGAAAACAGAGACAAATATATGTGGTCAAATGTAAGGACAATCTGGATATTATCCGGATATTAAAGTTACTATCCGGATATGAGTGGCTGCATGTCAATGGCTCTTTGCTAATAGAAAAGCACATGTGAGAACAGGGTGGATTTTCAATTTAAAGTTGAAGTCAAGTTCTTGTCCTTGAAGAAAGGTTATCCACTTGTGTTTGTCTCCATCTACTGGCTAAAGTGTGTCAGTACAAGCAGTCAATAAGAATATGTCAACAAAATACGTTTATTAGAAGTACATTTTAAAAAAACATTCAGTAAACATACAGCTGTTTCAGATAAAGCTCTACTGCCCACAAAAGGATGCAATAGTCTTAAGGCAAAGAATTTATGAGGTGAACCCATTGTTATCAAAACAAATGGTGATGTAACATTATGATTATTAAATATATTATCTCAACTAATGGGATGGTTAAATGCATATTTTAAATCACAGTCTACAGACTTTCTTGCAGCTCTGATGAAAGATTGCACTAATTTGCACAATGTTTTTAGCAACATTTTAAAATATGCATAATCTGTCATTAGCATAAAGCAATATGATTACATATGGTAATCAGTATAACAGAAAACAAGAATGTTACATTAAATCTTTTTCTTTTTCCAAACCATTTTTTTTCCCCAAATGACATTGAAATTCAAAAAGGCCGACGTTGCTGTGGCAACTACATTAAGAATTTGCAGCTGTGATTTGTATTGCAATGCAATGGAATAGAGCTCATTCTGGGAGTTCATCAATTCAGTGAAAGTAAAATCCAGTAAGCATAATATTCAGCCAAGGGATATCAAAAAGCTCCTTCATTTTTTTTTAACTGATAGCCTATCTAACATGAAGTGTAAAACAATTGGCAGAATTTGCTTTAAATGGTTTAGTATTTGCAAACTGATTTAGGAACAACTAATGAACAGATCCACAGATTTAAAATAAGACACTTGATTCCTGTTTGGCATGATATAAACATAATATAAAGACTACAGACATGCTTTCCGCTCCGTTTTATGATATGACACCATTTTTCCCCCAGAATATGAATACCAACACTACCTGAAACTTGCTAAACAGTGCTCTATCCACAAGCTACATATATTTTTTAGGAAAATATAATAATAAATGTTCTTCAACCCATTTTTGATGTTGGTCCAGTGTATTTTTGTGCCCATAAGCAGGTTCCCACACCTGTTGGAGTTCTAGCAGCACATTACACACATTTAATATGAGCAAATCAAAATATGTGGTTCATAAAAAAATATTTTGATATATGATATTATAATTTATTAAAGTGAAAAATAAATGTCATTTCTAACTGCCGCCTTGACATCTAAATGTCCACAGTGCAATCTTTTAAACTGTTAGGATCATAAGGAGGCAACAACAATGTGGCAAATGAAACGTAATAAAGCCCTCATGTTGATGTAAATGCATTTGGTCATGCAGTTTTAAATGGGCACAGTAGTAAGGCCGTGTATGTGTGTGTTGGAGCGTCAGGAAAGGCATATATACGTTTCCAAGCATCAATACGGGTCCAGTTTAATTCGCCTGTGCAGGCAACAGGTGAACACCATTCCACATATCTGAAACACACACAGACATAAATATGTGATCAAAGAAACATTAAAATTATGAGGTTTGGTCCTAGTTAAGATGTCCCTGAGTCTGGTGGACATCTGTCTGGTCAAATTCTCAAAATAATTGGAACAGAATGAGATACTGGCAGGCATCAAGCAGCAGAACATTTCATAAAAAGAGCCCCAACAATAATAGATGTTCAGTATTTCTTTTTTCAGTTGATTCAAGCACATATATGGTCCGAAATGGCCTTGTGGCAATTGTTGAAACTCTCTTTATAAAAGGCTTGAAGGAAGAGGGAAGAGGTGTACAGTTACTATGGAAACCGAGGTGTACGGCAGCCGGTAGCAGTGTTGTTGTAATTGGGTCAATTAGCATGAGTGGGAGTGTGTGTATGTGCACGTGTTTGTATGGAGGCTACAGTGTGTAGGCAGAATCAGAACAGTGGTAACTCTCATAATGAAGAGAGCAAACACATTCATTTTCACATTTGAGATTCACACGGGTGAGTTCTGGGAGACTGCGCATTCCTTGTTGTAAAGTTTGCTCTTCTAGATGTACACTAGTAATCCTGGGAAAAACAACATCTTTAGGAGATAAAAATATAAGGCTGCAATTCTATAAACTCAGTCTGCAAGTTACAAAACATAATCTAAAAATATTAAGCGTTTCAACATCTAGCCAGGCTTTTTTTTCTCCCCTATCTCTATGGAAAAAGCAAATCCGAAGACACATCGGAAGCCAGGTCCTGGGAGGGCTTGTGGTGGGCGATTATTTCTACAAAAATGATGGAGCCTCATCCTACCCACAAACACAGAAATAAACCAGAGCTGGAAGTGTAGCTCAACTCAAGTATTTCCTTCTCTTAATAATGTTCTACTTTTATAGGAAAAACCATAAACTTTAAATTGGTTAATGTGGCGTTAATTGTAGGGTAAATGAACATTCATGGCACATGAATCTCGGATCTCGGAGTCTGGTTTATGAGTGTTTTTTGAGGTTTCGAATCAACCTCTGGGAACTGTAATGTTGGTGTCAATGTGTGGTAGTTTATGGACTAATAATGGGGTACATTTATATGTTCGTTTATAACCAAAAATGACTCAAATATACCAAAGTTAAGATTTAGTAATATCAGTTTTCACCTCTTCTATTTAAACCCTACAATATACTATTGTATAATCGCTTAAAAATTATGTAATTTACTTAACCTAATCCTAAACCTATATACAAATTTTAAGAGTCTTTTGAAGATATTTCACAGAATGTCAAAGCTGCTCTTTTTCATTCAAAACTAATAGGGACTTTTATTTGTGCTTGGGGTCAATTAAAACAATTTAAAACATTGACGAAAGAACCAATGATGTTTGATGTCAACGGGGTCAAAATTTTATGTTTTATAATGCAAATGTTAAATTTTAAAAATACAACAAAAGAGACATTTTCAGCAAATAATGACTAGTGTTCAAAAGTTTGGGGTTGTTGTTTGTTTCCCATTTTTTTAAAGAAGTCTCTTATGCTCACCAAGGCTGCATTTATTTGGTCAAAATACAGTAAAAACAGTAATATTTAAGAAAGTTTTAAAGAACAGTATTTAGAAAGCTTTTGTAACGTTGTAAATGACTTTACTGTCACTTTTGATCAATTTAAGCATCCTTGCTGAATAAAAATTGAAATATGTTTCAGAAATCTGGTCCCAAACTTTTGAACATCTTTAAGCAAATGCTGTCATATGACATTAGCAAATGTAGAATATAGTGAACAAAATGTATAGACTATTTTATGGTGCTTTCATGCCTCTTGACATTTTTGACTCTTAACAGCATTAATGTGTGGAAAAGAGCAGCTTATAAAATCTACAAAATACCTTCCTTTGTGTCCATTTTTCATTTTCAGCTTTAACAAGTTTGGTCTTTCATGCATCTCTCCTCCATGTGATAAAGCACTGAGTGAGAAGCAGTATTACTGCTCTCTGCCAGCACTTCTAATGCTACTCTAGGGGAAAATAAAGCCGGATGAAAAGTGGGATTAACTGCACCGGAGAAAGGCACGACAGACAACAAACTGTGAGATGAGACTTCTATGCAATCAGCAGAACTATACAAAAAAACCAAGGGAAAAACAGTCTCTTTTTCTGAGCAGATATGTTGACACCTTTGAAACTTCTCCTTTCCAACAGTCTGTGTCCGCGGGGAGGGATACAATAGACAGGAAGAGAGAAGTCTGAAATAGATCGGACACACTGGGAGTCTCACAGCAGGTTTCAGGTAGAAGGTTATATCAGGTCTGCACAGTCCAAGGTGAAAGTTGCTGATTCACAAAAACGCATTTGTAACTGAATGTCTTCAAAAAAAACAACAACCTCAAAATACAAATGATTAATATAAAATGTTATTCAGTGCCATTAGTTTCGCTCCTTTTTGCCATGCAGCATTCAGCGTGTGTGGTTTAAGAGTGCTGGTGTCATGCCAAACACATAAGTCATACAGAAAGCATGAGGTGGACATGAGGTGACAGGCACATCGACATGAACACACACACACACACACACACACACACAGCATAAACTCAAACAGCCGACCTTCTCATCGCATAGCGGTTCAGGAGTCAAATATTGGCACTAGCCAATCAAACGTCAGAAAAGTCCTCTTCCTCTTCTTTATAAAGCAGATATATAAAGCAGGCAGTCAGTACTGCTCCTATTAACTACAGGACACACAAACACACACACACACACAGATAAATAGAGACAAAAAGAAAGAAACAGAGAGAAAGACAAACAAAACCAAGACAAAACAGACACACACTGTAATTTAAGACAAACATTACAAATCCCTGAAATACAGTGTTCGCTTCAGATGAAACAATGCACTGATTCTTTTTAACCCTGGCATGTTCTTTTCTTAAGTAAAATAATATGTTAAATGCTGCTTTATTCATTTTTTTAACTCAGTTACATAATTTATTGTGTTTTATTGGTTGTATTATTGCAAAATAAAGCTCAATTGAAGACTTTCACTCTAAATAAATACTCTAATTGATATAAATAGTATCATCTATTAGTTATACATTGATAGATATAGATTTATAAGATATTGCCCCCTTGATTTCAGTGCATTTTGCTTGTTAGTAACTTCTGTTAGCAGCTTGACTAGTTTACTACTATAGTATTACAAATGATGAGTAGCTTGTAGCTTGGCTAGCAACAGCTTTAAAGTATGTCTTCAACACGAACAATTTTTTATTTTTATTATGAAAGTGAACTCTAATGCTCCAGACCCCTGCGGAGCAGCACTGTTTACTGCCATAATGACAGTAATAATGAAAGATCATTGAAGAGGATCAATTTAATTAGCGCTCCCTATATAGAGCTGCTTCAAGCCACTTTGAGGCTTTTTGCAGTAAAATCATTACATTAAATTTAACACAGGACTTATTTTTAGTCCCCTAATCACTCCAGAGCTTCACATTTATTGGATGAAATGATCACATGACCAGCTGCTGAGACCTTGATGCTGAAAACGCTGCTCATAATGAAGTCCATACGGTTACAGTTTTAGGCATCCACTTAAAACTAGGGAATTTATTAAACAATTTTGACTTAATAAGTGAGACTAACATCCAGTATACTATGTAGCATGCGATACACAGTACAGACTGCATCCTGTTCACTACATCCCATACACTACGCATAGTACACAATGCACATGAATAGCTTTTTAGAAGAACACAGTGTTCTAACGGCTTGTTAGAACCAAAACTTAATGATATTAGATGAAATACATTGATTTTATCACTGATGTTATCACGTCTGGTTAGGGAACTTTAACACATATTATGCCGGTTGTTGAATTTCAGATCAATACATGTCTGACAGCAAACATTTCGATTCGTGTACATATAAAAAAATATATAAAAACATTTAAGCCATATACTACCCACTAAAAAGAGAAGGAGAGGGATAAACTTCTTAAAAACATAATCTATGGTCATTAAACATCACTCCCAGCTCCGAGAATCAATATGAGGTCTTAGCTGGAGTCACATTTCAGTGGTGTTTATATACAGAGTTTATTCAAAGGAAACAGATCAATGGCCCTCTGCACCCCTGTAGTGAATGCAGCACGCTCACTGTGAGATCTGCTCTTAAAGCTGAGAGCTCTTATCTCTCTTTCTTTCATTTTCTCAAGCCTGCATGCGGTCTCCACCTATTTTTACCCAGCGGGCAGTGCTCCGTGTTACTACCGTGCACATTACCGGACGAGGGCAAAAGCAGAGTCCATTAAACGATTGCCCTCTGGTCAGTGCATCAGCTATTTTAGTAAAGGCTTTCATGTTATTGATCCACATCAGAAGACCTCAATGATCCATTGATCCTACTGTTTCTCTGAGGTTATGCTTCACATTAATTGGACATAAACATCACTGTAAAGTATGCAAGTTCAAAATGTTTCGTGGTCAAAAATCTGTGGTCAGTAAATTCTCTTCTTTTTTTGAAAGAAAGAAATGACTTTTTATATGTAAGATCAAAAGAAATATTTAGAATATTAACAAAAGATTTCTATATCAAATAAATACTGCTCTTTTGAACTTTCTATTCATCAAAAAGCTAACAGTGTCAAAAAGTGTCACGATTTTCACAAAAATATTTGATAATAATAAGGAATGTTTCTTGAGCCCCAAATCAACCTATTGGGAAGATTAGAATGACACTGAAGACTGGAGTAATGGCTGCTGACAATATAGCTACTGTATGTCATCTTAGGAAATTATAATATTTCACAATATTACTGTTTGTACTGTATTTTTGATTAAATAAAAGGTTAGCTTAAGAGATTTCATTAAAAACATTAAAAACCAACCACACTTTTGAATGGTATTACACACACACACACACACACACACACACACACACACACACACACACACACACATATATATATATATATATATATGATAGTAAGTTGAATTTGACTTTTTGTGTGAACTATCCCTTTAATTGCACACCCCACCTGAGGGAGTGGGAGGGGCTTACCTGTAGACAGGCCACGCCTATCCCCACAGCTCCAATGATGAGCAAGTGATCCGCCAGGAACTGCTCCAGTTTCGTGATACAGCCGCCCTGTGAGAGACCACAGCATTATAAACTACTTCAGTTCATAAATGTACATATCATGTGCTTGTCTTTTCAGTGTCAACATGCATATGTGGATTTGTAAATCGATTTATTTTGCAGACTGATAAAGACTTACAGATGTATGGGTGATACTAGGGAGATATTGTTAATTGTGTGATTTACAAGACATTATTGTGAATACTGCCACAACATATCGCATATAGAATAAAACGAATGGCTCTCACTAGGCCTGTAAAACCAGTGTTGTAATGTATTATGTATCACACCGGAGGTCTGTTCCCAAAGAACACATGCAGAGAGCTTGGCAGCAGATCACTGTAGTGTTACCTCACACTTCACAAGCTCATATATGTTACCAGTCGCACCTGTCTCGCTCACAGCTGCGCTTTCATTGTCTAAATTACTCCCAAGGGGTGTGATGATATGGTTCATCACAGGCGCATTGTAGTTCCCACAGACAATGAGGAAGCATCTAAGCATGTGGCAGCTTTGCCTCAAACCTCAATACCACAACAGAACATTAATAGAGTTCTGTGTTTTGTAAAGGAAATTAAGTACAGATTATCATGTTGAATAAATGTTATGTGGGGGATGAGTTGATGTTAACAGTGTCAGACCCACCTCCACCTTGTAGATGTTGGAAGGGTGGTCTCTCTTTCCACACAGATGCGTCATGGTCTTACAGCAGCTGTCAGGGACCAACCTTTTCTCCGGAGACGTGATGATGTATGCGCTGTGCATCCAATCAAAAGAGTTGTTGCTCCCGCAGCACTTGAACTGCAAGGTGAAGGTGAGGGAGTTATGATTATTTTACAATTAGGATCAGTGCATAAAGTTGTCCAGTATTTAATGTATTTCTGCACTATTTTGTTCATAGTAGTGATTTTACATGACGTTTAGGGACAGTATATTGTGTAGCTCATTCAGTTAAAAAAAATAGAATATAATAATAATTAAAACTAATAAATAATTTAAAATAATAATTTAAAACAATATTAACTTTGTTTTATTTTTAACAAAAAATAATATAAACATTAAATTTACATACGTTTAATTCGTTAATTTTATGTATGTTATAACATAAAAAACAAAATAAACAAATGTAATAGAAAAAAATAAAGTAAAAACCTATTACATTAAAATAAAATAATGTTAAATAAAAACAAATTAAAAATATTAATATTATTGTTTTGACATTATTTTAAAAATATGAAATTAAAACTAAAGAATGTTAGATAAAAACATAAACATATAAAAAAAATGAAATATTAAATAAAAGCAAAATAAAATAAAATACTTAAAAAAAAGAAAAGCTACTGGCACTGAATTTTCTACTTCTAGAACTGATTAGGATCATTCACATTCTGTTACCATTTCACAAAAATTGCAAAAATGTAATTAAATATAAAATGTATTTGCCCAAGCCACATACTCTTGTCTTTAGTCTCTATTCTAACCAAATAAAAGGCTGTGATTTGGAGTTTCTCACATCTTGCTGTAGTCTGTCCACAGACTGAGTGATGCTCTCTTTTCCAGGTTGGGCATAGTTCTCTGTCATCGTCTTGCTCAAGTGCTGCTTCAGCTCTTCACTCAGCTGTGAGACACAATGAAAAGAGAACAAATGGAGAGAAATAAACACAAATAAACAGAGAGTGAGCAGAAGGCAGTGTCATCACTCAAATGTCTCATCTGTGCCAGTCGGGTACAGCCCAACAACTAGATCCATCATAAAAGCAATTGGGAGTTAGTTCTTTAGAGCTTTGTTTTATAGCAATACTGACTCAAATGTCACTCACCGCCTGGTAATAAACATAAGCCAGAACACCAGCCACCAGCTCAATGATGAAGATGAGAAGCAGACAGGAGAAGTACTGTAAGAAGACAGGAACCAGTGAGCAATACAAATACAGTTAATGCAAACAAAATGATCTTTATCAGAAAACAGGAACTCCAGTCATTGCCGCTCTAGATATACGATACAAATTATAAAATGCCAATGTCATAATAATCCATGGGAAGCACATATAAAATATCATAATTCCTATTTTTCTCATTATTTCAGAAAGTCATGAATGTCAAGGGGACGTTTGTGGTTCCACAACTAAAAAGCATATTCATTCATTGAAAAATGAACTGTAAAAATGTAAAAACAAATTAAATTAATTACATACTTAACAAAAAAGCATAATAGCATCAAAACAAAATGATGCAAGAGATTTTCAAATAAATAAATGTAAGCCATCTTGAATTTGTCTAATAAATGCTACAATATCACCTAGAAGCAACAAACTACAGATCTATGGTTCAGAAAATCTTCATTTGCCTTTTTCTTTTTTCAGTTTAAACGGCTTCTCTAAAAGAAACAGCACATCAACACTCAAAATGCTTCAAAATATAGCAATATTTGGACTGTCATGAGGATAAAGTAAATAAAATAGTTTTTTCAGAAATGTCTTTTTTAAAGCTGGCAGAGGTGGAGACGTCTGCCTGACAAATGAAAATAAAAGACAGAGGAAAATAAAATAAATGACTAAACCGAAGAAGCTGTCACAGTTTACAGTGGGGGGAGAGCGAGTGGGCGATAACAAACCCCAAATCTGTCACATAACATGTTTTCAGTGAAATATTTTTCATGGCATAATTAAAAACAAACCGACCAACAAACAAAACAATGTTTTCAAGATTATACATAACTCATACTCACCAAGCCTTTGTGCATACACTGATTTCTATTATAATTGCCAAGTGAGTACTGAAGTTGAACTGAACAGTCTGTTCAACTTTAGTTTCCATAACTAATAAGCAGCATTAAATGTAAGCAAAGAAAGAATAGAAATGTTCACATCAAATTATGCACAGAGGACTCAGTAGACCGAACCACAGACTGATTGATAAATTGCCTGTCAAGGTGGACGTGTGTGAGAGATGAATAAACTCACATACTATACACACTTTTCTTCTAGAGGTCGAAAGAAAGGACAGGAAGTCCAATGTAATTTATATAAACACCAACACGAGCACTGAAGCAAATGAAATGAACCTATTCAAGGTTATTCAAACAAATGAACAGCTGTTAACCTTACGCCAGCTGTCGCATGTTGACATTTATGCATATATGTTTTTTTTTTTTTAACAAAATGTAATGCATTCAGATCAGACCAGAAAGGCAGTATCCTCATTACTAATTCCAACTGAGGTTAGCGCTCCTCCGTAGATTCATATGTCGAAGCGAGAGTGGGCTATAAATAGCACTGCTGCAGTGGCAGTCACAACCTTGCTTGTCTCTTTCACTCCCTCGAACAAACACAAGGTACTATCTTTTTAAAAAAATGGCGAGAAAGCACATGCCTGTCAGCTCATTAGTCACGGCTGCCATGGAGCCAGTTCTACTTTGTCTGTGGACACTTGGTGCCGCCCACCTCAACTTACAGGCAACAATAACTGAGTGGGCCAAAAAAAGACTGGGATCTAAAGCAATTACATCTAATGAGTGAAGCACAATGGATAAATTGGCGCAACTGGGAAAATTACGACCTCACAGTGTGGTCTTTCACATTCATTTCTTCTTCTCACCGTGGACAGACAGCTCCTCTGCTCACGTATGACGGCACAGCAACCCAAGAACCCGGTGACCATCACCAGCCCCCCGGCCAGGATCAGGATGTAGGCGGACACGGCGAATGTGCTGGAGGCCAGCAGGCTCAGGTACTCTCCTTTATCCACCAGCGTCCAGATCCCAACACCCATCACCACCCCGCCGCCCATCTGAAAGAGAGAATAACACATCACGGGATATCATAGTGCTCCTGCTAATACACTAAGTTGAAAGGGGACAAATTAAATGAAATCAACCTTTTAGAACTCCCATTAACATTAATGTCTATAATCTAAAGTGCCTCTGTAATGTTTGTGAATCTAAAAGGTCTGGAAAGTTTCAAAGTTCACGATAAATGGAGTTATTGCCTCCCAAAAGAAAGAACCAATTATGAATTGTAATCTTACTTTCTGCAAATACCGGTTTGTAACAGATTTGCATAATGCCAGCCTATAGTCTTCATTGGCTGCCGACAAACAACGTCTACTTTGACCAGCCCTCAAACACTGTAGTTGAAGCTGAGGACTGGAAGAGTTTGGTTTGTGTTGTCGGCAGCACTGGTAACCTATCAATTCTTATTATAGGCACCTGGCACACAGGAAGTTCTGAGTTTCTGGGGTCATTAACTACGACTTTATTATTTTGAACTAATTTATTAAGGTTTTAGTACATTCTGATGGGCATATTGAGCCTGTGAGGATGTTCTACCACTGATTTGATACTACGCTGAAGGAAGGACAACCCTTCAGATGAGAAATTAAACCGAGGTTCTGACTTTCTGGGGTTCTGACCTCTTTAATTATTATTTTGAACTAATTTATTAAGGTTATAGTATATTCTGATGGGCATTCTAAACGAAGCTCCCTAAAGAATTTAAGGTGTGCGAAAGCAAATCCACTTTGCTTTCACTTCCAAAGGAATGAGGCTCAAATTTATACAGTAAAATACAGTACTACTATTCGTATCAATGTATATACACTGATGAAGCCTCTCAATTGAAATTCAGATATGGTAGGCCTAATGGCCATTTGGTTTCCTACACACGCTGTAAGTGGTCGACCAATCACAACAGACTGGGCCATCTGACCAATCAGAGCAGACTAGGCTCTCGGAAAGGAGGATTGAGAGAGACCGAATCCTTTATCGAACGTTTCAGACACAGTGAGAAAAGAGGTGATGCTGCAATGTATGTTATGAGAAAGTTAATGTGTTTTTGGACCTTGGATGCATGTAAACCTCTTGTAAGAGACCTCCAAAACTAAATTAGGCTTTTAAAATATTTGTAATAAACTTTTTGGCTGTTTTTTAACAATGTAGAAAGTGGAACTGAGGGGGAAAATTACATTAAAAAATATGATGTGATCCCTTGGATAAGCAATAATCACAGCAAAAACATTTTTTAAAGTCTTCAAATTAAAGACAAACAATTATGAAAACTCTAGGATTAGACAGATGGCTGAGGACAAACAACGGTGTCATAGTAGCTGGAGTGAGAAAATAATGGAGTTAATTACAGATATCAAGCTGAAACTCCTGTTTCAATTGATAAACAACTATTTCATGTTGTTTGACAGGCTTGTCACTATTTAACCAACTCAAATAATCATTCATTTACCCTGAGATTTCAGCACAGGTTAATTATCCATCTGTGTGGTGCTGCGCAAAGTAAACACTCCATTAATCTATGCACATACAAACTAATCCACACTATCCGCTTTTTCAGATTGGTCTTCCCTTCAACACTCCCAGCTCTTTCCTTGAGATTCTCCAGTGCCAAGCTCAAACAACAGATGTTCTAGACTCCCATTGTCTTTCACACCCCCTGAGCTGCTTGCATACCACACACAGTGAGGACTTTGTGTTTGAGAGAGAAACTGTGTCTTTACAAAAGTTCTGAATTGAAGGAATCACTAGAGTATATACTGAATATATTACAGAGGTTATGCTTTAAAGTTATAGTTCACCCGAAAATGAAAATGAGTCATTACTTACTCAACCATGTCGTTTTAAACCCATGTGACTCTTTTTTCCCATAGAGCACAAAAAGTGATATAATGAAAGTGTGTAAGATACAGACAGAAGTACGTATGGAGCCCTTTAATGGTGTTTTTTTAAACTCTGAAGTATTGTAATTGCATCATTTCTCTTTTTGTGTTTTACAGAAGAAAGCAAGCAATACAATTTGGGACAACACAAGGGATAGTAAATGAGGAAAGAATTTCTGAGGACAATGAGGAAAAAGGTGGATAAATGCACTGGATTGTGCATTCTGGTTGAAGGTGTGGTTTCTGACTCATTTCCTGAACTTCTCTTCTCGTCCAGGATTTATGAAAACCTATCTATTAATGCAGAGAAGTACCTACTGTACAAAGATCAATTCAATGAAAGAATACTTTTTACCAAGGGATGCTTTTTTTCAGACAAGTTTATTTTTCTCCATTCAGATTTACTCATGTTTTAAAGAAACAAATTCAACCCTAGAGGGCGCTGTACTTGTTGAGCTCAGGCACAGGTGGCTGGGAAGAGGAAATGAGAGGGGGAAGAGTACGAGAGAAGGAATGATGGGACAAAACTCAGATTTAAGTTATTATAAAATCATCTTCCCTGCACTTTTTCATTCACGTACACACTTCCATCGCCTTGTTATTCGTCTCTCGTCACATCTGATGTTTAATAAGAATGCTGCCTAAAACAGAACCTGGAAACATTCTCCTAACACCACTGTTTAATGCATGACAAAGTTGAAACAACAGCTTGGACTTTTTTTTCCCTCTGAACAACATGCATTATTCATTATAAGACCAGAAATGTGTATTGAGAAAGTACATTTTGATTTGATGTTGATGTTTCATGTTAAACGCAGCACATTTTGCACATTGCATGATAGTTATCCAAAGGGGTTTAAATACCAAAGCGGATCTCAGACTCACCCAGAACAGGAAGTTGAAAACAAAGAGGAGGTATTTGAGACACACTGTGACCCAATCGTCCTGCTCATCCTTATACATGCTGCCCATCTTTTCTGTTGGAGAGAAGAGAGAAGAAAAGAAATGGGACACAAAATGAATTCTCATGAAGTGGTGGATGTTCACTTTGTCAAAAGGACAATGAGGAGGAGGTGGGCAGGAGTGTAAAACAGGCTTTTGGAAAGACGGCAGTCAAACACTGTTCTTTTCCATGACATGTTAATTAACAGCTGTGGCCCATGGGTTTCTGCCACAGACAGACGACACGCTCCATCTCAGGGCCCAGTGTGGAGGCGTCGCATGTCAAAACAGCAGCCATGTATGGCCGATGAAATGAGGGTGTTTGGTTTGAAATGGTGGCAAGCACAACAAAACTACACACAATCCAACCCATTCGGCTGGTTTTAGAAATCCCGAATGCAGCACCTGATTGGAAAGGTGACTGACATGTTCTGTTCCAAAAACACAACATTTGACTGCAGACTTTGGTTTATAAAACAATCCCTGCTATAATGGGCTTTTTTGCCTTGATTTTCACTGTAGGACCCATCGATTTCTTTTGGATACAGAGGCATAAAGAAGTTGTTCAGAATGACTGTGGGGACATATTGATTTGTTGATCACGTGATGTAAATGTATGGAGAAAGCCCTCGCTGTGTGTCAGTAAAGTAATCACTTAAAGTGCTTTTGCTTAAAGTGTTATTTACCTGTATTGAGCGGTAAATACAGATGATTTATTATGCTGAAGGACTCCAAATGCATACATAAGTATACCACTAAATTGGAATTATGATAGTAGCAAATAATGTTTTATTCATTGCATTTGCATTTATTATTCACCTCATTGTGAAGCTCTGCCTGATAAAGACAAACTATCCTCTTATCCACTCTGTTGACAGACCAGTGGCTTTGGCTGGGATTTGAGACACATGCAGGCTTTGTGTTGTTATGGGTTACTACAAGTATTCAAAGAAGTGTTTCAAGAATTTTAAGTAAGCCTGGTCTTCTTATATACTCCATATACTGATTTAAAAAATATATATATATATTAGGCTATTAGCCTACTCGATTATGAAACCATACAATTTCACTTAAAAAGTTTAATTATTGAAAGATTTATTAGAGAAAACATAACATGAAAACATATTATCAAAAGTAATGTTTAATGCAGGGACTTCCTTTTATTATTTTGCAGCAAACTGTGAAGTGATATTTTTTATTTTGGTTTGCTGGTCTCTGGCTGGTTGTGGAAGGGGTTTCGGCAAGCAGGGTGCTGTCTTCTTGAATATAATGTAGACATTCACTATAGTAATAATACGCTTTATTTTAAAAAAAATGTAAACAGTTAATTACCAAAAACTAGGCCTACATTGTCCAATTAAACACAACATAGGCCTATTAGAGTAAGTATATTAGAGTAAGACAATATTTTTCAACACTAACATTTTGAAACATATAATCAGGTATATTTAAGGTGAAAGGAAGTTGAAAACCGGGAAGTTTCTTACAGGGGAGTTTGTTGTGGTTTCCTTTCCAACAACTGACACGCCAATCAAGCCACGGATGCGATGTGACTAAATACCGCATGAAATTACTCCTCTGCTCCTCCTTCAACACCCCACATACAATGAAAGCAATGGTGGTTGTCCCGAAAAAAAAAAAAGAGGACCGTGTTGATTCAATCCAGACGATTCTCTTTCTTTCCTCCCCCGTACATTGACCATAAAGCTACTTTCCGCAAAGCACATCGCGCGCTCATGAACATAAACAAATCAAAACTGCGTGGTGTCATGTAGCCTACGCTTTTTTTCTTTCTTCTTCTTGTTCTTCTTTTTTTTTCTCAATAAAACCTCCTGCTCTTATGCCGTGTTTGGGACTAACACCTAAGTCACTTTCCATTGCTTAAAAAGAAAACATCGTGTTTAAACTTACCGTAACAGCAGACTGCGGTTGTTTTCCCCAGCGAGGCTTGTTGCTCCGGACTCCAGAGGCGTGTTATGTGTCCAGTCGGAGCCGGAGGGTCAGCGCAGGATGTGAGGAGGAAATGCAACTACAGCCCGCCCCTTCATTTAATGAGATTAAATACAGCGAGCTGTTCATCTTCAAAGGCCGCCCGTGGACTGAATAACTGTTATTAGTGCTTTTAAGTAAGTTGTCTCCTTCTCTGGGGGAAAAAAAAATCAATAATTCTTCTCTCCTGGGGTTGAATTTGAACTGGACTGCAAATGCTGTTGAATAGGCTACTGTAAATAATCATAGTCGTTATAACAAAATTCTACAGTAAAAACCTGTTGACTCCAAAAATGTTTAGGCCTAAATTTAAGAATTAGCCTATAATTTGAATTGCGTTAATTTCCATTCATTTGGATTACTTGTTCTAACACAAACAAACTAAATTTGAATAATATTTTTCTTTCTTGTTTCATTTATGTATGATATGCATAAATAAACAGGTGAATATGCATCAGATTACGTTTATTAGTTTATGTTAAAACTGTTTCATAGAAATTGATGGAAAGTTTCATACTTTAAAAACAAATAGTAGCCTACATTTAGGTCTAAATATTTTTAAGTGTTATCTTTTAAATAAACAGGAGTAACACATACGTTATTTGAGTTACTTAATCAGATTACTTTTTTCAAGTAACAAGTAACGCTTTACTTTTATATTTACAACAAAATACTTGAGTTAGTTTTTCAAATAAATAACAGAAGTTTCTTGTTTTTCAATTTATTGACACTCCTGTCTCCATGTTGAGAGAAATCGGGAGAAAGTAGCCTACAGTGTTGTGCGCTATGTGAACATGATAGTTATTTACTAATCTCATGTGCACAAAAACAGATTCTGTATTCCTAAAAATACAAATAGTAATACAAATAATTAATGAAAAACCTGCAATAGTTAAAATATGTTGAATAAACTTTATGTAGCCTATTTAATCTCACTTTATTAACCAATGTATTTGCTGCTGACATTCTTCTGCAACTTAGCGTGGCATCACAACTGAAAGGTTTGTTTGAGCTGTGCCCTCTATTGTACCAGCGTGAATTTACATTTCCTTCAGCCGGAAGCTTATTCATTACACATTAAGTCTAAAGGGGCCTTTACATTTGCCAAAAATATAACTTATAAACAGAGGTGAACAGTAACAAAGTACATTTACTTGAGTACTAGACTACTACACTTTTTGAGTATCTGTACTTTACTTGAGTATTATTTTTTCTGGAAACTTTATACTTTAACTTCTCTCCACTTCATTTCTGTCAAGGTCCTTGAGTAGAAAGTAATAACGTCAGTCAGGGGATGATTTTGGTTGCGGGGGTTGCATTTTGGTTGGAAATGAAAGTCGGATTGACGTCAGAACCCGACGTCGGGTTGACGTCGACAGTAGAAAAGAAAAGAAAGTAGAAAAGAAAGTAGAAAAAAGAAAGTGGAAAGTATAAATGGGCTTATAATTTACATGGAGAAGTTGTAATAGTAAAAAGCAACTTATAACAATGGGCATTCCCAGAATTCCCTGCATGAACAATCACATTTGTTGCATGTTTATATTTTTGTAAACATTGAGAATCTTAACAAATTAAGATTTTTCGACGTTGTTCATGTTTATAACATTATTTTAGAGCCATGTGCAAAGTATAGATTTGTCATAAATCTTCTTTTAATTATTTTAAGTACATCTCTCAATTTCCCCCAGTTGTGATGAAAGCCAGGACAAGATCAGGGACAAAGTAAATGACGCTTCCCAATGCATCTCAATAATTCACTTTCACATAATCTTTCACGATATGGAAATGATACTGACAGTTTCTTGATGCATGCTGCTTGACTTTCAGTTGACTCTCCGTTCGAACTCTCTGCCCTTTTGCACACAGAAGTTCCTCTGTGCGCCTTTCTCTTTCCAACCTCAATCCCAGTAACCTAATAAAGTCAAAACCCCATTAGGAGAACACACGCCACCATAGGCAGCGGATATGAGCCGCAGTCACCTGCCAGTGACACAGTTTTCCAGCTGTAACAGCATTAGAGAGGAAAATGTTATCCATCATGTCTGAATTAATGGAAAGAGTATACTGAGAGAGCGACAAAGCCACTTAAAGTGAGAAATGTCATCGCTAATCTGTATTCTGGCTCTGTTGGGTCTCCTAATGGAAATGAACACAAACTCATTGAAAATGAGATTTGAGTTCTGCATCTTCTATCTCGATTTTTCCTGATAAAACGTCTGTTGATTGACAATTGACTGCAAAGGTTTCATTCAGGGAGTCAAATCTGAGCCAGATCAGATGGAAATCCAGGCACAAGCGGAGACATCAGGGACAACAAACACGCAAGCATGGGGAAGATGGCAAGAAAAGATGACATTAACAATGCAGCAGATGACAGAGGACTTTGAAAAGAAACTCAGCCTATTGAACTGTTTATCCTTTTGAATTTGACTCATTGTGATTCCCGCCTGGTTCTGTCTGGTTTTCTCTGCCGCTCCCCTGTTATTTTATTGTTGTGTCCTCTTATCGTCCTCAGTTCTGAGCTATAAATGGCACCTTCATGGTGGACGGCAAGAGTTTGTGTGTATATGTGCGAACAGGCGCATGAAAATGACTTACTGGATAGTGAAAAGGACCAAAAGAAGGACAAAAGAAACCCACTGACTCACAGATCATAAATGCACACGCATACACACAAACACACACACACACTTCCTCCATTAAGTCTCAGAAAAGTCTCTTTCATTTAGCAGACCGACAACAAGGCCAAGGACGATCCTACTGTTTTAGAAACGTTTCAACACACAGATAAAGACTTTCGACCAAAAAACAAACCATTTCTGTTTTTTCAGAAAAAAATATGTGCGATTGAAAGGATATTCACTTGACGCAAACCGTCTCAATGCCGCAGAAACAGTGCTGGGCTTATGGAAATTCAGAGAAGAATTCATGTTTTGCTGTCCGCTGCCCACATTTTCTCCTGGATATGTTTTAAGCCTGTGTGTGTGTGTGCGTGTGATTGACAGTGTATGGTGTTGTGGTGCCGAGTGTGTGGTATTACTCAGCATGCGTGGGCATCCGTCCTTCAGTGTTATACATGAGCAGCCCGTGTTGGAAGTCCTCTCAGCAGGATACAATAGAGCGTACCTTTATTTCGGTCTGGTAGATCACACCACGAGCTCCATTATGTGAGTGCTCTGATTGAGTTTGTTTATCTTGTTGACATTTCAGTGCTGGGAAAATATGATTTTCATTGATGACCCTTGCTAATTCCACATGTTTTCAAATATTTAGATGGATAGAGAGGATACTGGCCTTTAAACTCATACATGAGTGTGTGTGTGTGTGTGTGTGTGTGTGTGTGTGTGTGTGTGTGTGTGTGTGTGTGTGTGTGTGTGTGTGTGTGTGTGTGTGTGTGTGTTCTGGCCAGGACTGCCTCCCACATTAGCTCCAGGGATTACACAAGCAGATGAGTGGGTGGCATGTAAAAACAACGAGGGGGCTGTTGATCGACTCCAAAACTAGAATCCCACACATTACATGTGAACTCAAACCACATGTGAGCTTAGATTGGCACAGACAACAGCTGTTGGTAAAGTTTCGTCTGTGGTAACCGTATGAATAAAGATTTCCTGCTAAATTTAATGGGGCAAGGTATTGTGCTGCAAACATAAGACAAATGGCCATATATCAATGGATGTGTAATTATACATATGTGTATGTTACCAAAAAAGCACAATGTAGCAATATAATAAAGCAAATCCAATTAGGATAAAATGTTAAAATAATGTTTATCAGTTCTCACAAGATTAGCTTAAATCATGAAGTATCATAAACACTGTTATGACTACTTTGTGGCTTCATGAGAAATGGCTGAAATAATTGTGACAAGTTAAAAGTTCATTGCATTTAGTTGTTTTATATCTTGGGTCTTTGAAACCCCCAAATAAGTAATGCAATATATTTTGCATAAGGAACATTTAACAATAATCACGTTATCAAGTTTGAAATTTAAAATTTGTGTTGAAAACGAGGAATATTCATCAACCTGAATACTTGCTTTAGCAACGCCAAGGTCATTGGTTAAGATGTATACTTATGTAATGTAATAGCTTTGAATAAAAACACCTGTACAGTGCAAAAGAACATGTTTGTCAGAAAAATTACAGCCTTGAAATGAATTGAAAGCCTTGTGTCCTTTATTTGGAGAAAGTGGAGGTGCGATACTTATGTGGGAGGCACTAATTCAGCTATACTGATATCGCTCCAGTTCTGCACTCGCTGCGCTCGAGTTCAGTTAGCACAGTCTTTCAACTCCAACTTTCAGCGCGAACCAGACGCACTTGACTGACCTCAACGCGATTAAGTGGACAGCTAGGATTCGATGACTTATTGCGAACTGAGAAACAATGGATCATCGTGTTAAACTGAAATAAAAGATGCGTTCTGATCTGTCAGGCTATAGGTAACACGGCGATGCGCAGCGGCGGCAGGTGATGTGGATGCTGACGCGTCGTGGCTCAACTGGTCTCCAAGTGGCGCTTAGCACCTCTGGAAGAACTTTTGCGCGATGGGCTTTCAGTAGGAGTCGGAACCATGGAGTTAAGGGACTATCTAAGAAGTCTTTATGACATATTCCCTATTAGTTTTTATTTTAGCTATTTATTGTTTATTTAACACAACTGTGCACATTAACAAATGTGTCGTTTTAAAGCGCAAACCAAGTATTGCTTATTGCAGTACGTTTTAAAACTTTTATAGGACATTTAGTGCCAACACTTGCCCTTATCTAGTTAATCCGGATCCCGTTGGCTCGCATGGGACTGAGGCACTCATCGCGGTGCCTGCTCCTGCGGAGAAAGATGGCGGATGCGGAGAGCTCGGAGGTAAGTCAAAGATTCCTTAAGTTGTGCATAATACATCAATGCTCGTCCAAACATTCATATGCACACTTGTAAATCGCACGTGATTAATTCTAGTCGCTCATATGTGTGTTTAAGTGCATGCTCGCGTAAAATGACGCGCTGGTTTGGAGGTCATACAAATCAGTGCCCGGTGATGTGTGACTATGCAGGGTAAAGAACAGCGAAATTCAGAGCAGAACACGTCCAGTTCCCTCTTCCTAAAAGAATAGCGATCACACACCACTCCAAATGCTACATATATAGGTTTATAGGCTATCAAAATGTATGCTGCGCGTAGGTTGCATAAAGATTAAAGCGGATCGGATGCAAAATGCCTTTTAGAAACTCGAACACAATAAATTAGCCTAATGTTGTACCAATACGATAGTAAGGTAGTAGGCAAGTAAGACAGTAAAGTTAGTCGTGTGCGTGCTGAATAGCACTCAATTCCTCTTTTATATAGTCTATTGGGTCATCGCGAGACGACTGAGCGCTGTCCTTGGTGCTGCAGTATTTCGCCCCCCCCCCCCTCGGCTAATTAGCATATTCACCTTTGCATACCTGATTTAAACGTCGACGTTGATAATTAGTGCACTAAATATTAGAAGCCCTGAAAAGCAAGGTAAAAAAATCACACATTTATGTTCCTGAGTCCATCTACATGTAGCCTATTTTTACAAAACTGTTTTGACATGATTTATTTATCACATGAAAAAAAAGACATTGGATCATCAAATCAAACATAAAAAAGGTATTTACAAAAAATATCATAAGTCTTTACGATATTTAGTTTTATTTAATGAATTTTTTTTTCTGCAAATGTGTTTTTTCAAGGTGTTTTTTTCTTACTTTCAATAAATAAATGAATAAATTGTTCTTATAGCTCAAACCGTAGGACCTAGCAATATCAAGGTCATGGGTTTGATTCCTAAAGAGTGCATAAACTGATTAAATGTATACTTTGAACACATTATGAGTTGTTTTAGATAAAAACTGTCTACCAAACGCATATACACTCACTGAATCCAAAAAGTGGTTATGTAGGACACAGAGCATTGCAGATTATTTTACTGTTGACTTTACCAGCAGCGCCAGCAGCATCAGCAGCATCAGCAGCATATTTCCAGCGTTCCCTCGTCCCAGGCCTTGCAACCTTCTCTGCTACCAAAGCCAGTGACCTCCGTTCATCATGTTCCACATCCCCCACACACGCCACATGTCTCTGCACTGTCTGCATGTCCGGGACGAGGCAAAATGGCCAAGCTACTCAACCCAGAGGAGATGACTTCACGGGACTACTACTTTGACTCCTATGCCCACTTTGGAATTCATGAGGTAATCGAAGGTCCAGTTCGGATGGTTTTACCATTAGTATGGGAGTCTGTGAAGTATACTAGTCTAAGATGAAAATGTTATCTTGTTCACTATCAAGTACAGGAAATTGTTTCTGCTAAAGAACTTTTATCACTTGCAGCTGATGATAAGAACATACTTAAATTTGTCACTGAAACCCTTTTCTAACCGTATTGAAGAAGAAGTGAGAGAACACCTTTGATACCGGCACATTTAGAGCATGAGGGTCGAATTGGATCTGTCTGCAGATAAAAGAAAAGTTCTTGATAACACACAGAAGAAGAAGGACAAGAGTAAGATGGAGAAAGAGAGAAAGAAAAGGAAAGAGAATTGGAGCGGGGGGAGGGGGTGCTTGGGAAGATGTCTATCAGTTAATCCCAGCAGGCTAAATGGAGACCTGTCTCTATAAAAAGAATCCTGGAGACACTGCGCTTTGTGTCCTATATATTGTCCTCCATAGCACAGTCCAAGAGAAATGGTCCAGAAATGAGGGATAAAAGTCATGGACTCAAACTTTAAGGACATCTCACATGCAGCCAAATATGTGCAGCAATATACCGATCAAATGTTTGGGGTCAGTAAGATAAAAGATGAATACAGCAAGGATTGTCAAAGTAAAGACAATTATAATGTTATAAAATTCTATTTCTAATAAATACAGTTCTTTTTAAATTTCTATTTGGTAACGCTTTATTTTGATGGTCCCTTTTAGACATTCTGTTCACTATAAGTAATGTTGCACCTACATGTCAACTAACTCTCATTAGAGTATTAGACTGTATGCTTAACATTTGCTACCACATTATTTGAATGGTCTCCCAAAAGACATTCTACTGACTATAAGTAACTTTGCAAGTACATCAACTTATTCTACTAACGCGGACCCCTTATCTACTAACCCTACCCCTACAGTTTACTAACAATCTAATGAGAGTTAGTTGACATGTATGTGCAACGTTACTTAGAGTCAACAGAATGTCTAAAGGGGACCATCAAAATAATATATATATATATTTTCTACCGTTTATAACTTCTTTTTCTCTCTCAATAGGAAATGCTAAAGGATGAAGTGAGGACCCTGACTTATAGGAACTCCATGTACCACAACAAACACATCTTTAAGGATAAGATTGTTCTAGATGTGGGCAGCGGAACCGGAATCCTCTCCATGTTTGCTGCCAAGGCAGGAGCCAAGCATGTGTACGGGGTGAGGACTCAAATTACTCATTACAAGTGTGTTTACTGTCATATACAATAGGTTTTAGTAAGAGGGCAACATGCAGGCTTTACTTTACTGCAAATCTGACTCTTTTTTACACTCCCAAACTATATCTATGTATATCTGGAGAGAAAGAGAGGGAGAGTGTGCTGATAATATCAGTAGTGTTACTGTGCTTCTGGTCTGTATTAGATAACACTCCATTGATCCACCCACTAGGTCCAGTTCTAGTCGCTTATCTTTCATATACCACAATAAGCAAAAGAGGTTTCTGTTTCTGTACAGAGCACGGATACATATAAGTATCAAAGGATCACAGGTTTATAAACATTTAAAATGTGCATTTATGCATTAGGCAGATAACAGCAGTTTTATTCCTTTATGGATACGTTTTTGAGCGAATCGGTTGAATGAATGAATCATTGATTCACTCATTAAGGGAGTCACTTTTCACCACCTACTGGCAAAGCAATGTAACTGGTGACATTGGAACGGCCAAACAAAGACAAGCGGAGTCATAATGTACAAACAGGATATTTCACCAAAAATATATAACAATTACTATATAATTAGATTCTTCTTCTTTTTTTTTTTTATGAAATACAAACCCCATTCCAATAAAACTTGAAGTTATGCATAAAAAAGGGTTCTGTCTGGCTTGAGTCAGCTAGCATAACACTCTTATACAGTTCTTGTTAAATATGCTAATATAATTAAGCTAATTTTCATTTTGTTTTGTAGATTGAATGCTCCAGTATATCAGAGTATTCCGAAAAAATCATCAAATCAAATCACCTGGACAATGGTAAGACATTCTGCTGCTCATTCCTGTTTGGACACTACACAGTGTTTAGGTCTGATCTTCATTCTTGTGTGGAATAGAAGAGTCATACATTTTCCTCTAGGCAAGCGGAGTTCCATGACACAGGAAGTAGCATAGTCACTTCCTGTAGCTGACACTCTCCGCTTGTGGTGTGTGATGGCAGAAGTTGTTGCTTAGTTGTCCACAGTAGCTCTCATTAACACTGAAGAGCAGCGGGCGGGTGAGAAGCCTGAGTCAGTGTGAGAGAGGAGTCACACACACACACACACACACACACACACACACACACACACACACACACACACACACACACACACACACACACACACACACACACACACACACACACACACACACACACACACACACACACACACACACACACACACACACACACACACACAGGCATGGAAATTGGAGACTGGCAACCAGCTTTTTGCAAAATGGTAATAATGAGAGGATGAGATAAAAGAAGAAGAAGGAGAGAGAGAAAACCATGAAGGAACCCATCAATCAAATGTAACTTTATATTGTCATTCTTGTGACATTCTGATCATTCTTGTGTGTAAATGCTGGGTTCCTAACCCATTTGATTTCTGTAATCAGACATTTATGAATGAAATAAAAAAAGAAGTCAGGTGAGACTTGATTTTATCCATCAGGAATTGTAATATTTTTTATTTTATTGTTAAATTTATTGTTATAAATATATTCATTTAGAATAATATATATATATATATATATATATATATATATATATATATATATATATATATATATATATATATATATATATATATATGTATATATATGTATATATATATATATATATATATATATATATATATATATATATATAATTTAATTGTACATTGCATAGTATAAAATAAGCTAAATTGAAGCTTCACTGTCTCTTCTCTATTTGTTGTGCATCTTGCAGTTATTACCATCATTAAAGGGAAGGTGGAGGAGACTGAACTGCCCGTGGATCAGGTGGACATCATCATTTCAGAGTGGATGGGCTACTGTCTTTTCTATGAGTCTATGCTCAATACTGTCATCTACGCCAGGGACAAATGGCTGGTCAGTGTGTGTTTGTCTGTGTGTGTTGGCTATCCCAAGGCCAAGGTTATTTGACTAATTAGAATGTGAAGAGCGTATGTCCATGCTGAAAATTATCATTTATAATGGGAATGAGTGGCATGTCATTGGGCTGCTGATGAATGTCTACCACTGAATGACAATTTGGTCCAGAGGACAAGTGGCTTGTTAGGGATTTTTATAGAACCATTGTGTTGGTGCCAGTACATTGTTTCAGCCTAGAGTTATTTGTATGGTGCACTGAACGGGAAGGAAAAGAAAGAATGATGTGAAGTCACTGGAATAATAGGAATATAATCACGCAAATGCCAGGAATGCGTTTTTGTCAATTAAAATATATATATATATATATATATATATATATATATATATATATATATATATATATATATATATATATATATATATAAGATATATGAGGGTAGTTGAGTTTAAATTTCAAGCAGTTTCAGCAGTGTCTACTTTAGATAATAATTACATAAAATTTTTATTATATGAATAATTATTAAAACTATTATATTATTTTTAATGTTGCCTTTTGACCTGATTTGATTTATACTACTAATAAAAAAAAATTACAAGAGTATTTAAAATATTTGAGATAATTATATTATATTATAGTGGTTAATATTATTATGGTGTTTTATGACCTATTATGTATACTTGTACTATTAATAATAATATTTTAACTTTAACAAAAAAATAAATAAGTTGGGCATCCATCATCAACCCATTCATATTTTTCATAGGTGATTTGTGAATATTTTCTTTCCTGTCATTTTTCAGAAACCTGGCGGTTTCATGTTTCCAGACAGAGCGACATTGTATGTGGTCGCCATTGAGGATCGACAATACAAAGACTTCAAAATCCACTGTGAGCACACACACACACACACAACACAAACACACACTGACATGAGGCAACTACATGTCCTGTATTAAATGAACATTTAAACTGTATCTCTTTGGTTCCCTCACATTTATTTAGCTGAAAAAAAAAAATCCTGTTGAGCTCCATTACTCCCCCGCAGCAAACCGTTGGCTTTTTCTCCATCCCTTTCACTCCCTCCTTCATGTTTTGGATGAAAGTATGAGATTCTCCTCGGCCTAAGACTCATGTGATGGGAATGTAATCAAATGCTGCCAGACACAGAGGAGGCAGGAGTCTATTTTAGGGCCAAGCGAAGACTCCCAGACACAGCCACACAGATTTTCGACTTTTCAGACACATGTGACATTTAAAAATGTCTTAAAAATATATAATCTCTGTGCTTGCAGGGTGGGAAAACGTCTATGGTTTTGACATGACGTGCATTCGGAACGTTGCTATGATGGAGCCCCTGGTGGACATAGTAGATCCTAAACAAGTCGTGACCAACTCCTGCCTTGTTAAGGTATGAGTATGTGCTCATCTGTGTATGTATATGTGAGCAAGAACAGATTTGAATCATACTGATGGCCCATGCGATAGGCCACTATGGAACACATGTAGTGTGGGTGTTACATAACAGAATAATTCGCAGTAACGTGCCGTCTGATGACAATGTGTTAACGTGTGTTCAACTCAACACACAAACACAAATCATTCATTTAAATTGGCAGGGCAGAAATAAGTCCTCATGAAATATAATGCTAATAATATCATCATGTAGGTCATATGAAGCCTTGTTTATAAATATTTTGTTACCCCTTAATAAAAGTGTATTATCCCATACAGTAGGAAAGATTTTTTTAATACTGTTATATTGTTTCACCTAAACAGGAATGCGATTAAAATTGATAATATAATATAAGAATTATCAAAATTAGATATTAATTCTAAATATATTAACTCTCAAAGTATCTGAGCTATGCTATGCTTATCTATATTTCCATAGCCATACCGCTATAATCTTACTGTATTAAGATGACTGTATAAAGATGATACTTAAAGGTATAGCGGAGGATTTTATTAGAGGATTAGCGAAAGAAAGAAAGAAAGAAAGAAAGAAAGAAAGAAAGAAAGAAAGAAAGAAAGAAAGAAAGAAAGAAAGAAAGAAAGAAAGAAAGAAAGAAAGAAAGAAAGAAAGAAAGAAAGAAAGAGCTTTCAATGTGCCTCTGAATCACCTGCGTGATCAAACTCTTTGAATAGGAGAATGATTTCAGCCTCTTTGTGAGGATTATTAAATGAAAGGCTGAATTGAACAAATGAAAGGCTCAATGCTGCCACTGATCTGTTGTTCACACAAAGAGTAAGAAGATCTTTGTTCACCAAGGCTGTTACTTGTGTCAACTTCTCAGCAATAAAGCCCCAGCTAAACAATATAGTCTGAAACTGGATCTGTTGTGATGATGATGATGATGTATGGGTTAAGGCTATATGACATAAAGCACATCAAGCTTAGATCACAGATGGCAGATCATCAAAGGACTTTGTTAGTGCAAGTATGCGGGCCAATCGTAATCTCTATTTAAAAATGATCTCTAAGTGTGAGACGGGATATGGCTTTCAGGAGGTGGACATCTACACGGTGAAGCCGGAGGACCTGGCGTTCACCTCAGCCTTCTGCCTGCAGATTCAGAGGAACGACTATGTTCACGCTCTCATCACGTACTTCAACATCGAGTTCACCAAGTGTCACAAGAAGACAGGCTTTTCTACAGGTTCAGCCTTCACTTATTATGTACCTAATTATCTCTTACAAATAAATCCAGTACTGACCGAGCCATTGCACATTCCCTTCCAGCCCCTGACGCTCCCAGCACGCACTGGAAGCAAACAGTGTTTTATCTGGAGGATTACTTAACGGTGCGGAGAGGAGAGGAAATCCTGGGCAGCATCACCGTCAAGCCCAACGAGAATAACCAGGTGAGGCTGGAAGTGTGTGTGGGGGTGGGAAATGGAGAACAGTGGTTCTCAAAATTTTTGACTGCAAGACAATATTTGAAAGCCCACCCAATATATTTCTGGTAGGACTACTTCTGCTGTTATAACAAAGCTTCTCATTTCCAAACTTATTTACATAAACTAGCAGTAGCAATTAGTGCGTCAAATCTGTTAATCTCATCTCACTTAAAAGTTTGCTTTTATGTAATATATATGTGTGTGTATACAGTATATTTATATAATATATGTCTGTATGTATATATACACATCATATACACATATAAAAAAAAAATATATATATATATATATATAAATATATATATATATATATATATATATATATATATGTGTGTGTGTGTGTGTGTGTGTACACAGACATGACAATAAAATATAATATATACACACACACACACATATAATATGTAAACAAACTTTTATGTTAGATGCACTTTGACAGCACTAGTAGCAATATATTACAGCAAATAAAATAATTAAATTCCAGAATTCCTTCATTTTCAATAACTGAATGTTCTCCAGGGTTTTTCTTACCAGTAAATTTACATGACTTTTCTATTTTTGTTTTATTAAATTTTTTTAAATCAAAGTTTTCAAAATTATATTTTACTCACAAATAGCAATTTCTACCCAATAAAATATTTTAGCACTTGACATAACTAGAAAAATATATATATATTTATTACAAAATTTTCCACGACTTTTTTTTAACTTCCATGACTTTCTCAGGTCTAGAAATCACACTTTTAATTTCCCTCGTATAACAAATAAAAATACATTTGAGCTGTTTTAGCTTATTTTTAGATACTTACTTTAAATCATTTTAAGCCAGTGTGCCCTCTAGTGGTTCTCGCCCTCCTTGTTGAAAGCCACTGGTTTATAAACAAGTAGGAGGCAGATTTCAAAGAAATAAGATGACAAAAATAAGAACTTGCTTTCTTTCAGCGTGACTTGGACTTCACCTTCGAGCTGGATTTCAAAGGGCAGCTCTGTGACGCAGCCATCTCCCATGACTACAAGATGCGGTAAAACTGGAGCGGCATCTTGAGTCAGGGCGCCGTTTCCCAGGGAGATTCGGCAGAGAGATGGGCTCTGTCTCTCCTCTGCCTCTGTCTGGATAAGAGAGGCTGCCGAACCACAGGACCCTTCTGGGATGTCATCAGTGCGAGTCCAGCACTCAAGCAATAGTCACCGCGTGTCACGTTCTTAAATGCACGTAAAGAATAGACTGTGAAAACATCACTCTGAATGTAACCGTTAACGAGTCTGAGAATGTCAAAGTTTGTGTTTATTCAACCACATAAGATAGAAAAGTGTTAATGAACAGTATATGCCAATGTGAAATCATACAATGCCTCATAGAACAAAGGCTTCAGTTTGGATGCATAAATGAAGAGTTTTGCTTATGTTTAAGTGCATTTTATTGTGTTATATTTATTGGGTTAGTGTTAGTGTTGGGCATGTTTTCTGCCTTTGCTTTTATTTCAATTAATTCAGGTTTCACTAAGATTTTTTAAAGAACCTCTAAGAGCAGCTAAACTATATTAAATCATTCTTATCAAATACAAGATTTGTTATTTTAGAGTAACTTTAATGTGAGAGTTTTAACTTAAGATTTGAGTTCTTGTTTAAATGTCATATCCCTCTCACATACAACCTGTTTGAACCACCGGTTTACTCTTTTGTGTAAAACAAGACGGTCACAGAGCAGTTCAGATGAAGGCAAAGAAGAAAGCACGACATGTTCGACTCCAGCAAATGTTCTTCCCTCGATAACATCGAAGATTTTAGTGCTTATTGATGTTGTCATCAACTGAACTGAACTGCAAACGGTTGCTGAAAACACTTCTTGTTCTAGTAGAGAGGTTTTACTGGCCATTTTGAAATCTAGGTTTCATGATGCTAGTACTTCAGGTGGACTGAATGAGGCTATTGTAATGCTAAATAAATGGGAAGTAACAAACAATCACATTTTTTCCTAAATGACTTGTTCTTTCCTGGTTGAATGTGTTTAGTTGGATGTAGTGCCACTGCACTTCATTAAAAAAGAATGGGTTGCTATTGTTAACAAAATAGAATATGTACAAAGATCATTTTAAATGAGGTGTGACAAAGTATCCTGTGATATACGTAATCTACAGTTGGACACATATCAGATGAGCACAGAGATACAATGCTCTTTAACAACTGGACATAAACCTTTTTACACATTACGCTATTATTAGTGCTTGATTCAGGTATAAGTGAATTTGCAGCCAACATTAAATTATTTACATCGAGTGTAAGGTCTGATGATGATGATACATAAAGCACAGAGTGATTTCCCCCATAAGTGTGTATGTGTGTGTGGTCACTTGCAGCAGGATTTCTTCTTCAGTGGTTGATCCGCAAGACTGACCGTGTTCACCCATACTCTGTCCTCCTGTTCCCTCAGGACTCTGCAAAAACATCAGTGTTCTTATTTTATTTTATAAAATGGGAGCACAACCAAAAAAAACATTTTGAGAAAAGAATAATTTATATTTTACTGGATTCTGTAAATGCAACTTTGATATTTATTATCATTATTATTGTTATACAAGTATTTTAATGAACACTTAAGTAAATGCAATTTACATTCATTTCAATGTAACCATTTTTAATTAGTTCGACAGCTGAGTTAAGGGTTACCGAGTAGTATTTAGTAGTTACCGAGTAGTATTTAGTAGTATTGGGCTGGTCATGTGATCTCAAAATGCACACTTAGTGGGCCTTTCAAAGTAAATAAACTACATTAGGTTCACAAAAAAAAAAAAAAAACACTGATGTAGAGACAAGAGAATCACATTTTAAAGATAAAACACCCCACACACTTTCCGTTTGACATCTGATGTTGACAGCTAGCGGTCTCACAGTTTTATAAATGTCTCTTTTTTTGTGGGTTGCAGCCCCTGGGTGAGGTGTTCACAGCTAAACATAGTACGTTTGGTAAAGTTGCATTCATGTGTTTTTCAGTTCTTACCTGGCCAGATGTATCATGGCCTCCAACACATTAACTCCAGTATAAGCACTGCACTCGTAGAACATCAGGTTTGTTTCCTACCAAATATAACAAACATCTGTGCATAATGTGTTGGATATAGTGATGTAGACTCGTGAAAGCAAAGCATATGATGTAAATATTGTAGGATATACTGTGTGTGTGAGAGAGAGCACCTCTGCAAGCATTTCAGCCTCCTTTGTCTGCACTTCTCGCTCATTCTCCTGGTCAGATTTGTTTCCCAGGAGCATGACAGGGATAGGGTCGCCTACGGCCTCCTGTATGCTGGTCAGCCAGGGGCGGACTGATCTGAAACTGTCCTCCATTGTGATGTCGTAGATGACCACCACGCCATCTGCCTTGCGGAAAAACTGCTTGGTAATGCTGCGATACCTGCAGGGCACAGTGACATTGTGTTTTTTGACGCTGGATGTTTATCATCAGTGACAAGTGAGTTCATGTTTTGGTTGCGCAATAGATTACTCTAGACAACAAGCTTTTTAGAGATGCTTAAAAGGATTACAGCACAGTCTGGGGAACAAAAATGAAGCATTCAAACTGAAAGTGAATGTAAATGTCCTAAATAAGAAGATATAAATGCAAAACTCTATCGTGCATGTCGTATCAGTGCCTCACCTTTCTTGGCCTGCAGTGTCCCATAGCTGAAGAGCAACATGACTGTCCCCCAAATTCAGTGTCCGCACACTATAGTCAATGCCTGTACAGCACAACACAACTGAAGTTATATATAAATGTGCAGTACACACATAAAGTTAACTAAAAATATACACAACTAAATAAAGGCATAAAAAATATCATGAAATCATATTCCTTTATAAAAATCAAAACAGACAGCAAACCATTCCTGCAGTGAGGGATAATGGCCACTAGAGGTTACTGTTGAGTAATGTTTCTGTGTGGAATATACAGGCGTTTTGAACACTTTAGCCACATGCTAATGAATGTCATTGAATTATAAAGCAAAATATCGAACCAAGTAAAAATAACATTCACTAAAAAATTAACTTGGGACCAGCTGGTTGAAAGGAACTAATCTGGCTAAGAAAAGTCCAGCGTTAATAGCGTTAATTTTGGTTTACTTGTAACTGATACAATGAATTTAAGTGTCCAGGTTGTTTATGGGCCACTAGAGTCCAGGGGTGAAAGGCTAGAAACTTTGAATAAAGTGAACTGATGGTGTTTGACATAATCTGCTGAGCAATGTGTGGCAGGGTTTAAATGCAGGGAGTGTGACTTCCCAAGCTCTTTCATGTGATGTTGCCTGCTTTAAGAAATCCATTTGATATAGTAAAGAAGGCTTTCGCTAACACTCACACACATATTCAAACCCAATGCACTGAACACCTTTAAGGAGTAATACTATGTATGCACAATAATAATGCACAGAGTTGGTAAATCAGTTTCGAGAGCCATATAAATCATAACAAACAAAATAAATGTAATAATTAATCCTTCTGATTCAAGGTAAACTCCAGTAAAAGGGCAACCAATTTGCATTTACTGAAAATCCCTCATTGCAAAGTCTTCTGTTAAACCTACTTAAACTGACCTGTCCACTCACTAACTTGTGTGAAGTTAAATTGTAAATTGCACATGGAGCGGGAGAGCATCTTACCCACAGTGGCTGAGGTGGCAGAATGAAACTGTCCATCACAGAAGCGTCTCAGCAGTGCGGTTTTACCAACGCTGGAGTTTCCCACCAGAATGACCTTAAAGAGGCGTTGAGGAGATGCGGCAGCACCTTCTGCAGGACCCTGTAGCCAAAAATACACAGTGACATCTTTAAAGCTAACAGCTTGTGTTGAGTGCACATAGTAAAAAAACACTAAATAACATAATATATGGACTTCAAGACTATGGCCCATGTAAAGTGTATTAAAGTCTCTTGCACTTTGCACTTGTAATTATTTTGCAACTGTTCTTTAATATGTAAATGCATATGAAATGAGGTACTCTATGATATGTCCCCGTCACTGACCTGCTGGTGGGTCTCCTTCCCGACAGGCTGACCCCGTGCAGATGAGGGCATGTTTCCTCTGATCCATTTCTTCTTAGACGGCTTCTTCACCCTAACTGGTGGTGGAGAGTCAGCAGAGGCCAGAGACGCATTGGACGGGTAGAGGGAGCTCGTCTCTAGATCCCCCTGACCTTCTTCCTCTCTGGCGCGCTCCTCTTCTTCCTCACTGAGCTGATGCAGAAGAAGGTGAGGGTCTCCTTGTAACAGGTGGGGGAGGTGGTCCTCCTCGATGGATATGACTCTGCGTAGAGGCCAACCATCCGGTGGCGCATCCTCCACATCCCCCCTGTCATTTACACCGTCTGAGTCCCCAAACACCCTCTGAGATTGCACATCCACCTCCGGCTTCCCATCATCCCCTGCGCTGAAGGGTGAACGTTGACTGTTTGCTAAAGAGTTGGTCTTCCTGTTAGAGCGCTGAGTCACTTCCTCCTCGTCAACTTCTCTGAAGTGACAGTGAGAGGTGAGAGGAAATGTTTCCATGTTATTAAATCATGTACGTAGGTATTCACATGAGAATATGTGAAGATGTCTCACTTTTTGACAGATGGTTTCCTCTCAGTGTATTTTATTGAAGCTGCGCTCAGTCTGTGCTTGCGTGAGGATTTCTTCATGGAATTGCTGCGTTTCTGTTGTAAATTACAAGGAGATATTCTGTTTTTTCAATTGCTCTTATTAGTCAAAAGTTGTGACACACCCACTCATTTTCGATTATTAATATTTTCCACATTCTAGAAAAACAGTAAGTCATCAAAACAATGAAAACACACACACACACACACACAAATATGGGAATTATTATGTGACCAAAAAAATGCCCAAGCTGTCTTATTTGAGCTTTTTTAAACTAAACCAAAGTAAAACATTAAAATAAAATATAAACAATTAAATAAAATATTATACACACACACACACACACACACACACACACACACAAATTATTCAGTTTATTTCTAGTGTGTAAGCTTTAGGGAAAAATGATGAGAAACATAAATCATAAATCATCAAGGAAAGTTGTTGTCATCAACTAAAAATATTTTAAAAACATTTACATTAATTGAAATAAAATACATTTCTAGTGTCTAAGCTTTAGGGGAAAAAATTATGAGAAGCATAAATAATAAATTAAGGAAAGTTGTTGTCATCAAATAAAAATATATATATTTTAAAAACATTTACGTTCATTGAAATAAAATAAATGTTAACTGACACAAACTTACACACAAAAATAATTAAAATAAAATTTTCGTTTCATAGAGAATACATATATGTAGGCATAATTATATGTCTGCTAAATTAATTTAGAATGTCTAAGCTTTAGAACAAAATGTTTCTAAGATCATGAGAAGCATAAATAAGTGTTGTTATCATTAATTAAACTAAAAATATTTTGAAAAACATTTACGTTAATTGAAATAAAACAGAAGTTAAATTTAAAATGATTTTTAATGTGCTGCTATGGCAACATTCCTGTTAGTTACTAAAGTATTAAACTAAAACTAAACTAAAATTACTAAAAACTAAATATATATATAATTAATTTATATTTTCTAATAAAAATTACAAAAACGTACAACCAAATTACAAAAAAGTAACTAAAATTAAAATGTAAAAAAAAAAAAAATTTTGATTTAAAAATTGTTAAACTTACCAGAAAGCTAATGTCTCGCTCATCTCGTAGATGTTTATTCATTTCTCTAAAAGAACAACATTTAATTTTAGATTTTTGTTGTTTGTCTATGTATATGTGAGGATGTGCCAAGCTCACCTGAGTAGATCTAACTGCTTCATCAAGCTGTGTTTTTCTCTCTGCAAGCCTTCTGTGATTCTGTACATCTCCCTGTGAGGGTAAAAAGCATGTGTGTGTATGAGAGACACAAAGATACTGGTGGGATTTGTGTGTGTACGTAATAAACGCACAGACTGACATCTCTCTCTCCTGCTGTAGTCGAGAGGCCTGCTCCTGCAGAACGCCCAGCTGCTCCTGAGCCAACTCCAGCTCCTGACAGGTGTGCTCAAGTTCACGACACAACTCCTCATTGCTCATTTTCAGTTTAACATTCTCCAGTCGACTCTCCTGTTGTTCGCTGTGAAGGTCACGGCATTGGCGCTCTAACTGAAAAAAAAAATGATATCAAAAAGCTGTGAGTTGAAAAAGGCGTGAGTGCCACAAAAGTATAAGATTTTGTATGATTCTGCCTGTTCATTTGTGGCACTCACCCTCCTTTGTTTTTGGAAAAGCTGCTCCAAATCCTGTTCTTTACTACGGAGCCGCTGCTGGAGGTCCTGACTGCGCAACTGCAGATTTTCAGAGTCCTGGAAGAGAGTCAATTACAATTAGAAATAACTGAAATGTATGAAGCTGAATTGTCTTCAGAGTCACATGATCCTTCAGAAATCATTTTAATATGCTGATTTGCTGCTCAAGAAACATTTCTTATTATTATCAATGTTGAAAACAGTTGTGTTGCTTAATATTTTTGTGGAAACTGTGATACATTTTTTTTCTGAATTCTAGAAAGTTCAAATGTCTTTACTGACTGACATGTTTGATTAATTTAATGCATCCTTGCTGAATAAAAGTATTAATTTCTCTTTAAAAAAATCTTCAACTGTATAGTGTAAAAGCACATGCAACCGTTCAAAAGAGTGTTTTTACCTTCAGAATTGCTTGATCTTTTTCATTAATGATCTGTTGCTCCATTTCCTCATATAATCTGCGAATTTCGTTGTCATGTGTGGCTGCTTTCCTGTGCAATGACAATGGCGTTCAATGTTAAAACATGCATTTAGCCTAATACAATCAAAAGATAAAACACAAACAAGTCTTTCATATTATATAATTTTTTCCAAATTCTCACAGTATTTACATTCCAAAACACTAGCTCAGTCCTGCACATCCCGTTAGGTAATAATTAAAGGATCATAAGATTTAATGTGTATCTTTAAACAATGCATGTTGCAAATCACATCATTCTGACCTAGATTTGATCAAAATACATTTTATTCCCACCAGAAGTACTGTAAAAACCTGGGTAACTCCTCAGCTTGGTGGTCACTGGACTGGGATAAAACAGCATTCTATAGGGAATTACATTAAGCCTCTAAACGGGGATTATTCACAAGTAACATGGGAGGAAATTAAGAAAACAAAGCAGATTATTGGCTCTTAAACATGGACGACTTTAGATGGCACTGCTCTAAGTTCATTCTCATTTCATGTTGCTTAAAGAATCATCATGTCACCTTCTGAGGGTGCTCTCCATCTCCTTCCTCTCTTGTTGTGCCTCTTTGATTTGATATGTGACACGGGCCAGGAACTCTTCAAAGTTGGACAAGAGGTGAGGCTCATCCTTCCTGAGCTGAGTCCACAGGCAGCGAACCTCACTCGGGCTGAAGTGAAGAGAGAACTGTTACTGCTTGTAGCAATATAAAGCTAATGTTTTATAGCAATGCAGAGGCAAAACATCAGTACTGACTCCTCAAACACATTGCTAGCACCCAAGCTCTCCATCAACACGCTAAAATGTCTCTCTTCATCATCTTCATCCCCTGAGCTCTGAGAGGGTGTATTCATTAGTTCCTCAGTCTTGGAAACTCTTCGTCCATAAAGAAAGTTACCTGGGGAACAGTTACAGATACACCTTGTAAAAGTGTGTAATTTGCTGTGCTATAAATATGTACCAAATAACAAATGATTTTTGAATAGATCCTCTTGACTGGAAAGGAGATGATCATAAACTCACTGAATCCAGAGGAAAACTCTCCCATGGTCAGGTATCCATTTTTGTCAAGATCTAGTGAGTCAAAAACGTTCTCGAGTTCCTCAGCAGTGAGTGGCAATTCTTTGTGTAGCCTCTAAGATAGAGAGAATGATGGTATATGATTAAATACTCAAGAAACAGATGAAAAAATGACATCATTAACACTATTTTCAGCCATCTAGATATTCTGATAGCCTAACGGCCGAACCCTTTGTACTAATAGAACATTGTAAATAACAAATCCTTTTAAACAGGAGGGAAAATAATGCAACTGTTATGGTTATGTTCTGTTTGTGGACTCTTATGTTGTGTTTCCTTCCTGTGTTTAGCTCCTGTTTGCTTGTCCTTTGTTACTATGGTTACTCATTGGTTAATTGATTATGTTCACCTGTGTCTTGTTTGGTTCCTAATTTAGCCTGTGTATTTAAGCTCTCAGATTGTTTTAGTTCAATTGTCCTGTGTTGTCTTTGAGTAGAAGTGGAAACTGTTACATTTATCTATTCCTACAATTCCAGTGTTTTGGATTATCTTTGTTTTCATTTTTGTAAATAAAAGACTGCTAACATTTAGGTCCTCTTTCCTTGCCTGAACTGTAACAGAAACATATGCACCCTTAATATTTTAATAAAAAAATAATAATTGTGGCCACATAAAGCTAAAAAATACAAAAACATAATTTGAATACAGAGCTGTAGAGTTGTACCAAAGCCATGGCAGATGTAAACAAATTATATATATATATATATATATATATATATATATATATATATATATATATATATATATATATATATAATAATAATGAAAGAATTAAAATGTCAAGTGGTGAAGGTCAGTAAAGTTAAGGACCCCTACTTTACCCTCATATCAGTGCGTGTGATGAAGCCTTTTCCCTCGCTGTCACAGATCTGAAAGAAGTCCTCTATTTTGTCCAACATAGCAATGTGTCCCCATCCTGGGTTCTTCTTCACACTTTTCCTTGGCCGCGGTTTCGGCTGCTTCTCATCCTGGTCTGAGCCACTGCTGGTGACCCGTGTGTCTCTAACGTGTCCGATCTCTGACATGATGTCCTTCAACAGCTCAGGATCATGTACAATCCAAAGCTAGATCCAATACAGGGAATTATGCTGATTAATTCAGGAAACATCATTCATTGTCTTGTACTGAATGCCTGCTGTGAGTCCCAGCTGAAAGAAACAGAGAGAGTGCAACACATCAGCAATCCTTTTCGTCTTTAGGAATGTTAAGACTTTGAGAAGTGAAATGCAGATTAGTCTTAGTCCTCATCGCTGGCACTGCTGACGTTATTGGTGAGCAGAACTGTCACTTTACGTTGATGTCCCACCACCACAATGTCAAGGGGAACAGGAAGAGTGGTGAAATTTCCTGTTTGATCTCAACTCAAGTTGAACTTGCTAAGGTTTGAATGAGGGGGTATCAAGTAGTTACTGTATTTTTATTTGAGCAAGAACCAATTAAAATGAACTTTTACATGACTGACAGACAGATAAAGGTTGACACGTCCTGCTATTATTTACCTCCTCTGTGTTTACAGCTCTTACAAGTGTTACTCTTCCAGGTCTATACAAAAAAAAAAAAAAGTGTGGAGAGCGGATGTAGTGATAAATGTTTCCATTTCCATTTCTTCTAGAATGAACCATCATCATGTATATGCTAAACTCATATGAAAAGGCCAAATAATCAAGATTACAGGGCAAATTTAAAAGATTGTCAGTGAAAAACCTTATTAAACCTTAATCCCACTAAAGAGAGTGAATAGGCCTACATTCTGTCACTCTTGGGTCTAGGCTATAGGCTATTGAGCCATTCCACCGAATTAAAACTTCCACATTTATGTCCCCACGACATTATATGTGTAAAAATGCATGAAAATGAACTCTAAAATACATTTTATTATTAAGCAAAGTGTCCCGCACATTAAGCTAACTGCAAATTTAAAATGTATAATTAAAAGCATTCATAAAAACTACCTAGAGCACTACAATAAATAGCTTTTTCTTCACTTATATCAACATCTATAAGTAACTTGTTTCATGTAGTAGAGCTCATTTCACTGCACATTGATTTGACACTTTATCTGCTGTTGGGCCATTACACCGAATGGGTGACATTTGCTTGTTATAACTTCAAAATTAAACTTTATTTTTTAATATTTTTTCAACACTGAATCTAATACTACACATATTTAACTCAGGCAACTTTATTTTTAATAAATAAATAAAGTAATAAATAAATATTTTTTACAAGGTTTCTAAGCAGAAGATGGACGCATGTTTTCTCAGTCCTGTTACTGAAACTCATGTGCCATTTAAAAAGCATGTTTAAAAGCATGTCCGTTAATTCCTTTGTTTTCCACACAGTTAAGTGCTTATTTTAAAGAAATTGTTTGTTATATGTTCAAATAATTAATATTTGTGACAAGAACAAAAAAAAAACCACTATATGGGGTATTTAATTACAAAACACAAAGCCATTTTTTCATTTTAAAGAAGGCCGAAGCCTCAAGTTATCATTTTTTTAATAATTTAATTTATTAAACAATTGTATAAATGATGGACCAAACAAAACTGATAAAAAACAGTGGTTTACCTTTATTTTTTTTAGAAAAAAAATTGTAACAGCAATGAACACTTGGTAACAGGAATGAGTGTCCATATGTGTGTGCATGAGAGAGAGTGTACATGACTGTGTGTGCATGAGATTTCTGTGTTGAAGTGATGTACTATGTGCTAGCAGTACTTCACAGTGAAGGAGGTGGAAAGAGAAAGAAGATGAGTGAGGAGAAGAGAGAGCGAAGTTAAGATAAAAAAAAGTGTCAGACTGTCTCCCTGGAAGCATGATATTCACATTGTAAAACTAATACTAATGTCTACCATTTAAAAAATTGCAACCTTAAAACTAATTCAGGTGAATAGTATTATATATCAACTAATATTTACAATATGCAATTAACAAAACAGAGGACTCCTGTTACTTTAACTCACTCCTGTTATTTTTCACATGAGTAACAGGACTAAAAGTAACAGGATTGAGTTTTAAAGCAAAACAGTTATCAAATACATGACATATGGCAACACAGCATACATGCTAATAGCATGAGGACACTGAACAAATGTGACTAGTGACTTTCCAAATTAACATTTTTTTTTTATAAAATATACAGAAATTAAAATAAGAGGACTTATGCCTTCAGAAGATCCAGATGATGCAACTTCCTGTTGAAAATGTGTCTTGTGGAATGTTCCTGAACATCCTGAAGTTTTTCAGAGGGGGGGGAATGTGTTAGGGGTAACAGGACTGAGTGAAAACCTGTGGACACGACTAAAATGTGTATTTTATCTAAAATATTACATAAAATATTTTTTTTTCTCATAAAAAAAAACATTTTAAAGCATAGATTGGATATAAAGTCACACAAACATGCAACAACAACAAAAACGATTTCTGAAGGATTTTAATCATTATATTTCATGGTAAAGTTTAGAGATAGAGAGTGGGGACATGCAACAAATCCATTGATTCACTCTCCCTCATGTGCCACACTATAGTCTTTACAATAAGAGGTGTGTTGCTGCCATCTACTGGACAAATACAGCATTAAACGCACATTCATTGCTGTTCTTTTATTTTTTTTAAATAGGTTCACCTATTTATGTAGATAATATTTAATTTATTTAATAAAAACACGTCTGAATCGCTTAGCAACAATATAGTTGTAGTATGGTATTTTTAGAATAAAAGAACAAAGCAGTATATTCCACATTTAGTAATATTATGCATAATTTATCCAGAAACAATGAGATTAGAATTTTACATTTATTCAAATAATTCATGAAAAAAATATTTTCTACTAAGTTACAAGTGTTTGAAGTGATCAGACTTACAAAAATAGTCATCCGTCTTGTATCTCCTGTGTGCAGTGACAGGCTTTGATGCTGAATATAACCTGCAGTGTTTCTCTATCAATCTCCTGTAAGTTTAGTGTGACTTTATCTCCATCCTGACTTATGAAATATATTATTCTATCCTCTGTGAAGTGTCTTTTCATGCTGGAGGAGGAGTCCCGCTCATCAGCGCTCACACTTTATTGATATATATGGAGAAAATAAAAATGCTGCTGTGTGATTTGTCAGTGATTGTGTTTGATGATTTCCTCTGTTGTGTCTAATAAGGGAACAGTGAGTGTCATTGGCAGCTGTGAGAGTCTCTCTCTCTTTAGGGGACTGACAGGAGCCAGTTTCTTCAGTGTGTTTGAGGGAGCAGAGGAGAAACAGAGGCAAACAAACAGTGTGACGAGCAGAAGAAGATGGAGGGATTTCTGACACTCGTTTTACTCTCCTCTATAGTCACTATAACCACATCTGGTAAGTGCAAAATATACTGAAAAAATGTAAAATTTAACATTTTTAAATAAGCAGTTTGTCTATGATGGCCTCATATCACAGAAAACGGCGTAGAGGTCTGTGTAATAGAAATCGAGATTTTGAGACAATAGAATATTAAATATTATTAATATGTTATAATTTATTAAAGCATTTACAGTCGACCAGTGTATGATGAAAAGATGATTTGTCGAATCCTCTTGTTCAAAGGAGTGCTTAGCTTGTGCTCCAGCTTTATCTGTCCAGATTAGAATAATATTTTATGTTCTCAGAAACATATAGTATGTTAATCAAATTAGTAATATTCTACAGATGATTATAGACTGTTCTGATGCTACTGGATAAACCTTTCTCTTTTAATGTACAGATTTCAAGTCTATTAGGTTAGTTGGTGGTCACAGTCGCTGTGCTGGTAGAGTGGAGGTTCTTCATGATGGTCAGTGGGGAACAGTGTGTGATGATCGCTGGGATATGACTGATGCTGCAGTGGTGTGTAGAGAGATCGGAGAGGCTCTAGAGGCTGTGGGTAATGCTCGCTTTGGACCAGGATCAGGACCAATCTGGATGGATGATGTGGCCTGTAGTGGATCAGAGTCAACACTGAAGAACTGTGGGTCAGGAGGATGGGGTGTTAGTGACTGTGGTCATGGTGAAGATGCTGGAGTCAGATGCTCAGGTGAGCCTGTTCAATCTGCTTAATTGTAAGAAAAAGAAATGTAATGGAATTTATATTTATCTTAATAATTAAATAATTGAAATAATACATTGTTTATTTACATAATGTAAACACACAGGTCGCCTCCCTAGTCTCGTTAATGGATCTAATCTGTGTGCTGGAAGATTAGAGATACTTCAGGGAGACACCTGGTACACAATGTGTGACGCTGCCTTTGACCAGCAGGATGCAGAGGTTGTGTGTAGAGAGCTGGACTGTGGGGCTCCTGTACAGGTGCTGGGAGAAGATGCTTTTGGAAAAGGAGACGCTCAGATGTGGACACAAGAGATTCAGTGCAGAGGAAATGAATCATACTTTGTGTTCTGTCCTACATCCACATCTTCAAATACACAGTGTTTCCATGACAATGCTGTAGGAGTAATATGCTCTGGTTAATAATATTTTATACCTCTCTTTACATTATATTACACACATAAAGACATTCAGTAGCCTTAAACTGTGTTTTTTCCCCTCAATAACCTCTGCACAGGTTACACTGATCTCAGACTGGTAAACGGCTCAGACTCTTGTTCTGGAAGAGTGGAGCTTCGGTTTCTCAATGAATGGGGCTCAGTGTGTGATGCATGCTGGGATATGAGAGCTGCCAGTGTCCTCTGTAGACAGCTGAATTGTGGGATTGCTGTGTCTGTTGTGGGATCAGACTGGTTTGGAGAGGGAAGTGGTGAAATCTGGGCTGATGTGTTTGATTGTGACGGGAATGAAACAAAACTCTCAGAATGTTCCGTCTCTTCATGGAGTCGAGCTGAATGTTCTCATAGACGAGATGTTGGAGTCGTCTGCTCTAGTGAGGGGATTTTATTTTTTAAAAAAAGTTATAAATTACCCATATAAATCTTGCAATGACTAATTTGTTAATGATTAAATGCCACATCTTTCACTCAGGTTCTTCTCTGGCTGTTCATGACGGTCTGGTGCGGTTGTCTGGAGAGAGACAGTGTGAGGGGGAGCTGGAAGTTTCCATCCATCAGGGGCCTCATTTATAAAACTTTGCGTATGATTTGCGTCATAAGTGGCGTACGGATGAAACATAGGACGTGCGTACGCACAGAAATATTCGGATTTATAAAACCGTGCGCACGCACATCCTACGCAGTTTTCCCTTAATAAATCACAATCAATTCTAAATGTAGCGCAGCTTTTGCGGCTTCATGTCACGCCCATAGTTGCCCATAAATAGTCCGTGAAACGCCCACAAGTTAATATTCATCGATTGCGAAATCATGGCAAACACAGAGGAAAACCAAGAAACGTAACTTCACTCACGTCATTACGCATTGTGATGGCATCATGGCATTTTATTACCATCCATTTGATTGCATCTGACAAGCTACAGATGTGTTATGAGGATGAATTGCATAACATGCCAATATTATTGCAGAACATATTTCACTTTTCTTTTAGCAAATATGTGTTAATTTGCATTTCTGTTCTAATCTTCATTTGATTTTGTTTGTTTTACACTGCAGATCGATCAAACGGGTGTTCGTGTAGGCTGTTAATTGTAAGACTTGCTTTGTGAAGTCTTCATGTTATTTATGAGAGGCAGTATTGCCATTTATTTTACACAACGGTCACACACTTTCACGTGTTTCTTCCAACTGCCGACGGTGTCGCCATTTCTCATTTCACCCGTTTTTGTGCGTACGCCTGGGTCAGAGTGTGCGTGAAAGACCGCACATTTTCCCGTCAAGTTTGCTTTTTATAAATACCAATTATTGCGTAGAGAGCGGCGTACGCCTTCTTTTGTGCGTACGCAACGTTTATAAATGAGGCCCCAGGTCTGGAGGAGAGTTCTGCTGGACTCCTGGAGTCTCACTGAATCCTCTGTGGTCTGCAGACAGCTGGGCTGTGGCTCTGTGCTGAACTTCTCCGGCTCCTCTTCATCCAGTCCTGAACACAGTCATGAGTGTGTGACGGGCTTCCAGTGCTCTGGGAGTGAAGCTCATCTGGGGAACTGCAGCTCTCCACAAACTCTCAACTGCAGCTCCACACAACAGCTGTCAATCACCTGCCTTGGTGAGAACAACAACATCTGGGCAGATTCTTCAGTTGTTAGTGATCAATAATGTGTTTTTCTCTCTCTGAATATCAGGTCGCGGGTCCATCAGGCTGGTGGGTTCTGGGGGAGACTGTGCAGGGAGGCTGGAGGTTTTTCACAGCGGCTCATGGGGGACAGTGTGTGATGACTCCTGGGATATTAAAGATGCCCATGTGGTGTGCAGACAGCTGCAGTGTGGAGTGGCCCTCAGTAACCAGCAGGTACCAGCCTGGTTTGGTCCTGGTTCTGGACCCATATGGCTGGATGAGGTGGAGTGTGAGGGGAATGAGACGTCCCTGTGGAACTGCTCTTCTCCAGGCTGGGGGAAACATGACTGTCAACACTTACTTACTTTACTTTACTTTACTTTATTTATAAAGCACTTTACAACTGCACCTGCAGACCAAAGTGCTGTACAATCAGCAGCTTAAAAACAAACAACACATAAAGACAACATGCAACTTGAAAATACAGATACTAGAACAACCTCTCAAAAGCTAAAGATAAGAAATAATTTTTAACACTAACTTTAAATACATTCAAAGAACTGATCTCTCTTAGTTCAAGAGGCAGACTATTCCAGAGCCTTGGACCCGCAACAGCAAAAGCCTGATCACCTTTTGACTTTAAATGAGATCGAGGGACAGAAAGCAAGGACTTATTATTTGATCTTAAAGACCTCGGTGCTTGATGAAGAGCAATAAGCTCAGATACATAAGCAGGAGCTATCCCATGTACTGCTTTAAAAACATACAGAAGAGTTTTGTATTTTATCCTAAAATCCACTGGTAGCCACCTGAGAGAAGCTAAGATAGGAGAGATGTGATGACTTTTCTTAGCACCCACTAGCACAAGGATGATGTAGGAGTCGTGTGCTCAGGTGAACAGTAATGTGATTGATTTTTAAATATATAATTTCAAATGTTTAAAGGAATAATGTACAGGTGGTATTTTTTGCTAAATAAACACCCGGAAAATCAGGAGTGGATGGATCATATTTAACAACATATTTTCCATCTTACTGTATCGATGGTCTGATAGACAGCGCTGCCATGGATGCCGCTGCTTTTTAAATATTTTTTTATTAACCAAGCAGAATCAAGTAGTAAATAAGATTTATAATATATTATAAAAATATAATTAAGTATCTTTTTTCAGCAGTGTGCATTAGCCTTGTATTAACCAGTTATTTTGGTGATATTTTAGGTTTAGCACAACTTAAACTCCAATATTTTTAATGCACATCCTTTTCCATCTAGAGTTTAAAGAGATCAGGTTAACTGAGGGCTGTGAAGGGAATGTGGAGGTTTTCTACAATGGATCCTGGGGTAATGTGTGCTGGAACCAGATGGACAGAGACACAGCAAGTCTGATCTGTCAAGAGCTGAACTGTGGAAGATCTGGTGTTGTGTCTGATTCTACATCAAGACTGGAATCAGCTCGTAACTGGCTGGATAAAGTGAAATGTCGACCACATGATTCAAACCTGTGGCAGTGTCCATCTTCACCCTGGGGACAGAATGACTGTAATAATGATGAAGTGGCCAAAATCACCTGCTCAAGTGAGATTATGTTTAAATAATGTAAGATGGTCTCACTAGTTATGTTTCTTCAAACACAATGTTTGTATATAATGCAGTGAATAAACTGTTTCTGAAACACTAAACTAATTTGATGGACAGAGCCTAAAATTATTTATGAGGCTTAAATTATGTTTTCACATTGATATGTTTCACTGAGAGAAGTTATGATTTTTGTGTCCTAATGTTCAGTTCTCTTAATATTTAATCTCAGAGGAGGAAAGTCGTGAGTCTCCTCTCAGTCGTCTGACATGTTCTACCTCTCCATCTCCTCACCAGAGACAGTGTTCAAGTAAGATTTTTAATTTAAGACTGTTTTCCATTAAAATGTGCATTTAAAAAGAATTTATTTGCATTTAAAAATCATAATCAAATTCATAAATGTAATCCACTAATCATACATTTAAAGCCGTCTTAGTTAAGTTTCTGTGTGTTTTATTGTATATGGTGTCCTGAAGCTGGTCAGTGATGTTGCTGTGTGTGATTTAGATCATGTTCCTCTCAGACTGATTAGAGGTTTGGGCCGGTGCTCTGGGAGGCTGGAGGTGTATCATAACGCTGTGTGGGGTTCAGTCTGTGCTGATCTGTGGGACATCAGCGATGCTCAGGTGGTCTGCAGGCAGCTGGGTTGTGGAGCAGCACTGAGGGCTGATGGGAATTCAGTCTTTGGTGCTGGTGAAGGTGTTGTGTGGCTGAACAGAGTCGAGTGCAGAGGGAATGAGATTCACCTGTGGGACTGTCCTCTCTCCCTGAAGAACCACACTGACTGCTCCTGTAACGGGTCCCGGCCAGGGGTCCGCTAGCAGATGTATTTTGATACTTCTGGTCGAAGTGCTCTGGAAATGTTGCAAATATAACAAAGTTATAAGAGACGCGGGACAACTGTTGCTCTCTTTCCATTCAACCGGAATATGTTTTATTAACAACTTCATTTCAACTTTATATCTGCATTCAAGAATTATTACTGTTATCTTTTGTTGCTCTGTATTGAAACACAGGTGATATCCACAACTGGATAACATGAAGTCACATTCTCTTCAAAAGTACATTTCCCCATAAATGTATCTTCACATATTTCCACAACATACACTTATCACAGTTTTATCTTACCGTAAACACATTTTTTCTCTAACCATATTCTCTGGTATCTATCATTAACAGAGTATTTCTGTATTCATAATACCTTTTGTAAGTGTTCACTTAATATAACAGAATAAATCCCATTTGCAGTTTAGTTAAATTGTATTTACATTACATGAGGACAAACTTCTCATAACTGTCTCATAACTTTTACACTTAATTCCTATGAACCGAAATAAAATGATAGTCTAATATCACCACGTGCGTTTAATACTACCACGTGCGTTTCCCCCAAAGCTACATCTGTAAACTGCTATTTACTTATCTGTAAACGTCATTTATTACCCGTAATGCATAGTCTTCCACACACAGTTACTTTACACATACACAGTAATAAACTCGGAAATAGATAAAAGAAAACATTAGCGCGTGCGTCGGCCGCCATTTCCAACGTTATCATTGAACTTGATTATTTAACACACTTAGCTTATTAAACACACCACTGGGGATTCATATTAGCTTATAACCCTTTGCAAGTCATATAAAATATGTACAACAAACCTGGAAATGTTGCAAATATAACAAAGTTATAAGAGACGCGGGACAACTGTTGCTCTCTTTCCATTCAACCGGAATATGAGCTTCTCTTCCTGTGCGCCTCGCTAAGGGTCCCAGAGTGACGCGGCTGAAAGGTACTGCCACCTTGTGTCTGTTCTGTGAAACAGCGTGTCATAGCGCGCTTCTGTGCATTCTCTCAACAGTATTTAATTTGTAATAAAATAAAAGAAAACAAAAGGATAATAATTTCAACAAAACCTATTTTTGTGAGTGTCACATCCACCCCGACAAACAAAAATGGCTCCCGACATTTTCCCATGAAAACAAAACTAAAACTCATACTCTGTTTGGTTTAGTAAACTTGTGTAGTGACGGGCATGTAATATGTGTAAGGCATGTACATATGAGGTGTATAAGCAGTAGGTACAATGAACTGGCTATGCAGATGTGGCATGAAAGGTAGGGGGGGTGAGGTAGACTGTGAGGAAATGGACTCTACATGGTATTGTAAGGAAGGTTGGCCCAGTGACTCATAAGTGAATATTGGTTTAGGTCTTTTCTCTCTAACTGACCTCCTAACTTCTCCATGTGTCTCTCTTTCAGGCCAAGTCATAGTAGAGGGAGGACTCGGTCTTTCCACTTGTACTTGCTCCTCATGTCCATTTGTCTCATCTTCTTCAGGCTGAGATAGGTAAGTATCTTCAAGATGTTTACTTGTCTGTGCTTCTTCCACTACTTCCACTTCCCTGTCCCCTGCATTCAGTTCATCTTCTTCAGGCTGCGGTAGGTAAGTATCATCAGATGGTTCGCTGGTCTGTGATTCTTTTCCCACAACTCCTATTCCTCTATCCTCTGACTGTTGTTCTTCTACTTCGGGAAGGTGTACCTCTCGCCCCTTGGGTAAGTATGTGTCCATCGATACCGTTTTCCTCGTAGGTAATGTGCTTGAACAGTCTTTACGAATCATTGTCTGTTTCTTTGGAGTCTGATCAGGTGCTTTTGCAGGAGATAACTTTGACATTGGACTTTGCTCTCTCCTTGAGATCACTGATCTGTTATGTCCAGCTTGATCACTTTCCATCCTGACTACAGGTGTTCTCAGCCAATAACCTCCTGTCCACTCATCTTCATCATCAGTGTCTGATATTCCATCCTTGTCAGCAGAATTCACCCTCTGTTGAGGCTGCTTTTGCCTCTGATGGGGGGTTACAACAGAGTTAGCTGGCTGTACTGGGTTCTCAACTGGCAAGTCATTCACTAACAGCAGCAAGTTTCTGTGTATGGTTCTGTTCTTTGTATTTGAGTCTCCCTCAGGATGAATGACATACACCGGATTGTCTGAGATTTGCTCCTTCACCACATAGATTCTCTTCTCCCAGTATGAGCGTAGCTTACCAGGTCCACCTCGTTCACCCATGTTTCGAACCAGTACTCGGTCTCCTGGTTTGAGGACCACGCCCCTCACCTTCTGATCATAGTAGGACTTGTTCTTTGCACTTGATGACAGGCTGGATTTGTTTGCAATCTTGTATGCTTCCGTCATCCTTTTTGACCATTTCTCCACATACCCTTTGTGTGTCACTGATTCGGTGTTTTCCATTAATCCAAACAAAAGATCCACATCCACATCCACATCAAATCTGGTAAAATGGTCTATTACTACCAGAATGTACTCATAGCCTCCTTTGCTTTTCTCCAGGTGTAGGTAGTCTATGCAAACCAAATCGAGAGGGGAAGCAGAAGTCAGACCACCCATTGGCGCACGCACATGTGTGGTGGGTTTCTTTTGCTTTATACAACTGCATTTCCTGGTGACATAGTCCTCTATACACCTTTTCATGTGTGGCCAATAGAAACGCTCTCTGGCAAGATGGAGCACACGTTCGGTGCCAACGTGTCCCAGGTTGTCATGGAGATGCTTTAGGGCAACTGACCGGTACTTGGTGGGTAGGACTAACTGTTTCCTCTCTGGTGTTTGGCGGTACAGGACTCCATTCTCCAATTGTAGTTGACTCCACTCATGAAGGAGCTTGCGAGTGAGCCCACTCACTGACCTTCTGACCTCGTCAGTAAGAACCTTATTTGCCTCTTTCAGTCTCATTATTTCCCCTATTCCAGGGTCCTCTCGTTGGGCTTTGGCCAGCTCTTCGTGGCTTATCTTGGGCAACTGTGAATGAGGCCGTGGTATCACATCAGCAGAGGAGGTGTAAAGTGCAGCGATCCATGCTACATCTTTCTTCTGGGCTGCTCTACCCCCTTCCCAAGTCGCATGCAGCACATCCTGAGACAACTCCTCCGTGCATGTTGCCACATAGTTGTCAATATCGAGTGGGATGCGTGAAAGCGTGTCGGCGTCTATATTGCTTTTTCCAGGTCTGTATTTAATGTTGAAGTGGAACTCTGACAATTCTCCCACCCAGCGATGGCCAACTGCATTGAGTTTCGCAGTGCTCATGACATAAGTAAGTGGATTGTTGTCAGTGTAAATGGTGAAATATGGAGCATAGAAGAGATAGTCTCTAAATTTCTCACACACTGCCCACTTCAAAGCAAGGAACTCGAGTTTTCCGCTGTGGAGTCGGTAGTTCCTTTCAGCAGGTGTCAGAGTTCGTGATCCATATCCGATGACTCGCATTTTCCCACACTGTCGCTGATAGAGGATTGCGCCGAGCCCTTTCTCCGATGCATCCGTGTGTAGGACAAATGGCTCCTCGAAGTTGGGGTATGCAAGGACTGGGGGGTTGGTCAGCATACTGACAAGTCTTTCCAAGGTGCTTTGGTGATCAGGCTTCCATATGATGGGTGTTTTGGATGGGAGTTGTGGACCCTTGGACTTGCAGTGATTTGGAAGGGAGGACTTAACTTGGAGCAGCTCATACAATGGCTTTGCTATTTTGGCGAAGTCCTGTATGTAAGAACGATAGTAACTCAGGAAGCCGAGAACCCGTCGGAGGTCACCAACTGTTTGGGGTGTTTTGGTTTTTAAAGCCATCACTGCCTCAAGGTCTTTGGGGTCAATTCGAACTCCCTCGGCCGACACCAAGCGTCCAACATAGCGAACCTCCTTCTGAAACATCTCGCACTTTTCTGCCCGTAGCTTCACCCCATGATGTTGCAGTGCTTGGAGGACCTTGCGAATCACCCCCACGTGGTCACTGAAGGATCTGGAGTAGCAAAGTAGGTCATCCAGGTACGGGATGCAGTACTCATCTCTCAGAGAGCCTAACATCTCCTCCATGCTCCTTTGAAACGGCGCAGGTGCATTAGAAAGTCCAAATGGAATCCTTACCCATTCGTAAAGGCCCCAGGGGGTGATGAAGGCTGTGAGATGACGTGACCCTTCTGCCATGAACCCCTGGTGGTAAGCTTTACCTTGGTCCAGTATACTGAACATGGAATATCCTCCCAGTGTGTCTATCAAATCCCGTATTCGTGGCAGCGGATGCCTGTCGGGTACGGTCTTTTGATTCAGAAGACGATAGTCTATGCAAAGACGAAGCGTGCCGTCCTTCTTCCGTACACATACAACTGGTGCCGAATAGGCAGATTTAGATTTCACTATCCAACCCTTCACAAGAAGATCTTGTATGTACTCTTTCACTTCTTTAAACAATGGTTTGGGGATGGACGTGTATGCTCTTTGTACAGGGATATCGTCGTTGAGATTGATCACCATCTGCAGGTTCGGGATACAGCCGAGGTCGTTTCCGTCTCTTGCAAAGGCGTTTGACTCCTCGTGAAGCATCTTCCTAGCGGCCTCTTGCTGTTCTTCCTCCAGATGGTCGAGGTTTACAGGTGGGTCCCACAGAGCTGGATCTGAGTTGCTGACCTACTGACAGTCGCTGCAGGCTGTGATTTGTCCAGGATATCTGCCTCCACAACATTTTCAACACGCTGCAGGATCCCTAGAGCTGTTTTACGTGGTATTGTGATGTCATGATTGGTTTTATTACCAATTGGAATGGTGACATAGGGCTTTGTTGGGTTCTGGACTTCAAACAGACCTGGCCCAGTATCCCACTCTCCAGACGGTAGACTGTCTTCATCTGTCTCAAACAACACTAATCGGGTAGAGGCATCCATGTTTGACGGAACCCGACATCTCACCCACAACACTTGACCAGCAGAGAGAACTATCTCCTTGGCACCTGTTCTTAAGCGTCCTTGTCGTGTGACTGGCTTTGCTGTCTGAATAAAGTTGACAAGAGCTTCAGCTGTCTCTTTGGGAACAGATATGGCGTTGCTAAGCAAGTTAGCGAGTATTGGTACTAGTCTCTCTGGTTTGCCACAAATGAGTACTTCCAACACGTTAAAGCCAATCAATGGTTTATCCATGGGGTAGCTACTAATGAGGAATGGAACACTAATGGACAGGTTGGGGTCCAAGTTCCCTGGCAAGTTTATTGTAATAGCTACCCACCCATCATATGGAATGATACTGCCATTTGCCGCAATAACTTTCAGCTCCTCCTCTCCCAAGATCTCAGAGACTGAGTGGATACTGAGGTCAGGTAGGTACTCTTCTTTCCAGGCACGACTGACTATACTGACTTGTGACCCAGAGTCGAGCAAAGAAGTGACTGCTAAACCATTTAGATAGCTCTGAACTAGGGCCTTTTTGCCAATCAGACCAGCAACTGCTCTAGCGTTAGCTACACGTGGTGACTGGGGAGGGACCTGACATACTTGGCTACACTGACTTAATGGACTTGTCGTTACTAGGGTTGAGGGTGAAGAACGGTGCAACTTGTCATTACCGACCTCACTTTCTGGTTGGGACTTGCTTCCCGACTCGGCCACTAGATGTCCCTCTCCAGTGCCCGATTGAAGTTTCCCTGCTTCCTTGGTCGTTTTAAACAGCCCGCTGCACGGTGTCCTTCTTCCCCACATGTGAAACAGTGTTTACAGTCTTGTTTGTCTTGTTCCACGCAGCTTGGACAACCATAAGGTTTCCCCCATTTTGTTTGTGCCCTATTCTGATTATACTGACGCGCATGATGAGTCGATTGTTGTTGGTTTTGTTTTTGCATGGCTTCAACCAGCTTAGTGAGTTCCTCTACTTTGGTCGTGAGATCTTTCAGAGGATCTGGCTTTGTTTGATTTGGCTTGGACGCAGCACTCTCTGACTTTGTGCTAGTTGTCTTCACCACCTCCGACCCAAGCTGTGTACTGTGTACATTGGTTACGGTTTGTCGGCGTGAAGGACCCAGTCTTTTCATTCTCTCACTTTCCTCACTAGTGATTTTCATCACATGACGCAGAATCATATCGTCACTGATCTCTCTGTTTGCCAACAACGGTTTGAGTTCTCTGCGTATGTCGGTGTGCTTGTGCCCAAAGCCTTGGTACACTGTATGTAGGAAAACATCTTGCACTGTAGCTGTAGTGTACTTGATGTCAGTATCAGCTAATCTTGATGTCAATAGAACACGTTGTTTTAGACCGATCACACGATAAAGGAACTGTTGTGGTGTCTCGTTCTCATCTTGTTTCGTGCACATCAACTCTTGAAATAACTCTGTGCTGTTTTTTTCTCTTAGGTGAGTTTGAAGAAACCCCTTGAGTTCAGTCACTGTCATGTCGTCTTTGTTTATCAACATTTCTTTGAATATGCCTGGTTTCATGATTCTTAGCACACCACGAACAATCTCTGAATCGGGGAATCCTTCTTTGATTCCATCATCAATTTGTCTACAGACGTTATTGTAGCTGATGTCTGAAGATTGGTCACCGATCTGTCCGCCTTGCACTTTGAACTCTCTCCGAGGCAGGTAGCTGAGTTCCCTTAAGGACACCATCCCCTCACGCGCCGACTGAGAGACAAGTTCACTCGGTGGTTTTCTGTCTGGCTGTTGAAGAGGGCCTGAGGATTGGGTTAAGTGTGCCTGTGACGATACAGCATTTGTTGGTAAGCACTGCATGAGTTTCTTGCTAACCTCTTCATAGCTAGCTAGCACTTTAAGTAACTCAGTGTTAGCTGTGTCAGGTGTATTTAACATTGCTGGTGCTATTGGGCCTGAATCTAGTTCAGCAATATCACTAGGTGACGCAGCCCTAGCTACATTGAATGTGTGGTGGCTCTGTTTGTGAGTGTCTGTGGTGTTTTCAGGGGCTGTTTGGGTAATGACTGAACCCTCAATGAAATCAACACGGTCATCAAGCTTACCCCAACCCTGCTCAGTATGTAACTCAGAATCACCTTTTACATTTGACATCGACACATCATCATCACGACATTTCACCACATCGTCAATAGCGTCTTTCAATATCAACAACTGAACCATTCCCTCGTCCTCCATGTCAAGTAACTGCTTACTGTACATGAACGAGTTGATGTAATCGTAACATCCTTCCTCGTCTCCTTCCACAAGCTCTGACTGGTCCTCGCTCGACACTGGCTCCACCGCTCTGGCGACCTGAAGAAGCTCTCCAGCTGACAGGGTGAGTAAGCTTTTCCTAATGTCCCACACTAGGCTTTTCCTCCCACCACTCGACATGATGGCTCCTCGTCTCCCTCACGGCTGGCAACACAATTCGGCGATGATGCAGTCAGCTCCGGATCGTAGACCTCCACTCGTTCGCAGTTCCACGGCTGGACAGGGTTAATCACTGGTCAGCGTTGTCATCATTCGGCTCCCGCTCCGCTAGGTGGCGCAGAAGTATCCCGGACGAGCCCCCAAGAATCTGTAACGGGTCCCGGCCAGGGGTCCGCTAGCAGATGTATTTTGATACTTCTGGTCGAAGTGCTCTGGAAATGTTGCAAATATAACAAAGTTATAAGAGACGCGGGACAACTGTTGCTCTCTTTCCATTCAACCGGAATATGTTTTATTAACAACTTCATTTCAACTTTATATCTGCATTCAAGAATTATTACTGTTATCTTTTGTTGCTCTGTATTGAAACACAGGTGATATCCACAACTGGATAACATGAAGTCACATTCTCTTCAAAAGTACATTTCCCCATAAATGTATCTTCACATATTTCCACAACATACACTTATCACAGTTTTATCTTACCGTAAACACATTTTTTCTCTAACCATATTCTCTGGTATCTATCATTAACAGAGTATTTCTGTATTCATAATACCTTTTGTAAGTGTTCACTTAATATAACAGAATAAATCCCATTTGCAGTTTAGTTAAATTGTATTTACATTACATGAGGACAAACTTCTCATAACTGTCTCATAACTTTTACACTTAATTCCTATGAACCGAAATAAAATGATAGTCTAATATCACCACGTGCGTTTAATACTACCACGTGCGTTTCCCCCAAAGCTACATCTGTAAACTGCTATTTACTTATCTGTAAACGTCATTTATTACCCGTAATGCATAGTCTTCCACACACAGTTACTTTACACATACACAGTAATAAACTCGGAAATAGATAAAAGAAAACATTAGTGCGTGCGTTGGCCGCCATTTCCAACGTTATCATTGAACTTGATTATTTAACACACTTAGCTTATTAAACACACCACTGGGGATTCATATTAGCTTATAACCCTTTGCAAGTCATATAAAATATGTACAACAAACCTGGAAATGTTGCAAATATAACAAAGTTATAAGAGACGCGGGACAACTGTTGCTCTCTTTCCATTCAACCGGAATATGAGCTTCTCTTCCTGTGCGCCTCGCTAAGGGTCCCAGAGTGACGCGGCTGAAAGGTACTGCCACCTTGTGTCTGTTCTGTGAAACAGTGTGTCATAGCGCGCTTCTGTGCATTCTCTCAACAGTATTTAATTTGTAATAAAATAAAAGAAAACAAAAGGATAATAATTTCAACAAAACCTATTTTTGTGAGTGTCACACTCCCACAAAGAGCACGCTGGACTCACCTGTGCAGGTCAGAGCAAAACACTGACCGATAATAGTGATTTTCACATCATTTTAGTGCTACTAACTGTGTATTTGCATGATTTTTAATCTGTCTGTGTCTGTTTTGCCAGATTTGTCAGTGTCCACTACTCCTGCCACAACAACATCAGCTTCTCCTCCAGTTTCTCAGACAGTGCGCTCAACATCAGTCACTCCTCCACAAACTCCTCCAGTGTCTCTCTCTGTGCTTGTGGTTGTACTGGGAGTTTTGCTCTTACTGCTCTTAGTGCCACTGCTTATACTGATTCAGCAGAACAGAGTGATGAGGAGAGGTAGGAGAGATCCAGAGACTGTCATATTGTGTGTTATTCAGTGTGTGATCAGTCATGTGTTGTGAACTGACAGCAGGTTTGTCTGTCTACACTCACAGCTCTCTCTAAGAGGAGACACAGGACGACGACTGAGGCCGTTTATGAGGAGATTCATCACAGACACAATCACTTCACTCAGAGAGGTGAGACATGAGCCGTGAAACTTATTTAATATGATTAATTAATAAGTGAGTCTGTCAGACACTTGATGTTCATCTATTATTAGTCCTGTTAAACCTCCGGCTTTAAACCAGAGAATTCCTTACAGAAAACCACAGAGCTGCAGGTGCATGTTTATGTGTGTGTGTGTGTGTGTGTGTGTGTGTGTGTGTGTGTATGTGTGTGTCTCTTCCTGTGTGTATTTTAAGGGTAATAAGGAGGGGTTAGTAAGTCAAGGTGCAGGTGTGTGTGTGTGTGTGTGTGTGTGTGTGTGTGTGTGTGTGTGTGTGTTTGTCTCTTCCTGTGTGTATTTCTGGAAGGCAGTGAGGAATGGGTTTATGTGAGGATACATGTGTGTTTGCTAATAGGCCTAAAACTTAGGATTTTCTGCCTCTAATGCTTTTAAAATGTATGTTATTAATATTTGTGTTGTAAGTAACACAATGCTTTATGATCCAAATGAGAAATGAGGAGTCAATCTGTATGGAATGATGAATATGTTTCTGACTGTTCTGCACAGGGAGTCTCGTCTCTGAAGAACTGCATTCTGGGTATGAAGATGCTGATGAGTTTCTTTCAGGTTAGAGAGCTGAAGTAGATTAAAATCAATAATTTGTTTTACAAATGTAAAAAAAAAATATTTACACATTTTAACACTAATTCAACTGTTCACAATACTAAAACTTTTATCTTATTAGAAAAAGAGTTCAAGACTGCATATTATGATGATGTCACCAATGGCAGTGTCCTGAAAGGTCAGTGATCCCGCTGTGTCCCAATCAGAGGCTGTGTCCCAATCAGAGGCTGTGTCCCAATCAGAGGCTGTGTCCTCCGGAGGTCGCATCTGAAGACTGCATACGTCACTGAGGCGGTCTCATTTAAGAAAAATAACCGTTAGATTGCAAAGTAAGAAAGAAATTTCAGTATTTTACACCTCATGAGGAATAACAGTCAATTTTATTACGGTTACTTCTCTTAAATAAGACATCCTTGATGAGGTATACAGCCTTCAAATGTGACGACCGGAGGACTCAGCCTCTGAATTGGGACACAGCAAACATTCATTACCCAAAACCTGCAACAGTATATTTTACATTTATTTTGTTTCCCAAAATATTAAAAAATGCCCAAATTATACATGTTTTGATGCAGAAGAGATGATGAAGGAAATCACACCGGGATACTATGATGATGTCATCACTGATGGACTGAAACCAGATCGTGAGACAGGTGTCGTTCGGTTATTCTATAATAGGAAGAAATATTTAAAATATATTAAAATCTGTATTTAGAAATATATATACATTATATATTGTCTCATGTTAAATTTACAGAATACACACCTGAGAGCTATGATGATGTAATGACAAGTGGACAGAACTCTATCAAAAATGGTGTTTACATTTTATTGTTATTGGTGTATTTTCCATAATCCTTCTATAGTGATTTATGATATTATGTATTAATCCCATTACATTGTAAGATATAATGCAATGTTTGTTCTGTCTATATGTTCATGTGTAGTGGACACACCAGAGCATTATGATGATGTCATCATTAATGGACAGATCTTTCGAGAAGGAACAGGTGAGTCACACAGAACTGCATTTCATGATCACCTTCACCCACTAATATTGAACATTTCTACCATTAATGAATCATCACGACTTTATCAGGAGTAAATCTAATAATCTCAGACAGTCATGAGGTGAAGAGATCAATGACATCATTAATGACACAAGCTGATTTACAAACTACAATGTGAGGTTTTTATTTCACATGTGAATCAGAGGGAGATCAGGAGGAGTATGATGATGTGAAGAACAGCAATGAAGATGAGAGGAACCTGTTGGGTAGGTTATTGTAACATTCTATAACATATATCTGCTTTTATTTATGTTTCTCATTTAAACTAAATCTTGGTGCATTTATAACAATGAAAATATGAGTTTGCTTTTTTTTTAAAACAGACTATGATGATGTGGAGGAGGAGTCAAATAAAGAGGGAGGAGCCATATGACTCACTGACCACACCCACTGCCTCTTCATCAAATCATATTACAGTTCCTGGAGCTCCTGGGAGATTCTTATGTTGTTTCTAATGCATCAGTGCCTTATGTTTTTATGCTATTTCAAATATTTTTGTATGAAATGCCACATGCCGCAAAATTTGATTCAGTATTTGGCCTGTTATTTTTCTATTGATATCAACGGATACTCAAAAGATATGTTTTTTAGTCAATGAATTAATTTGTATGAACTTAAAGGTAGGGTAGGTCAGAATTGTCTAAAAAAACTTTTATTCAAATTTGTTTAAAATGTCTTTATATACCAATACATAATTAAAATGCAAGTATAGAGAGTATAAAAAAATTGAGTGACTATAGTGTATTTAATCTTCAATAAACACAGCTCATTAATTCCATTCACTCCCACCTAAAAACGGGTGCGTGACTGCGCGCACGTGGGCAAAGCCAGTAATAGCGGCGGTAGTCATGGCAACGGAGAGTGACAGTCGCGCAAGCCAATTACTTGTTTCGTCCAGGTAGGAATTAATGAGCTGTGTTTTTTGAAGATTAAATACACTATAGTAACTCAATTTTTATACTCTCTTTTTCAAAGTACTTACATTTTAATTATGTATTGGTATATAAAGACAGTTTAAGCCAATTTGAAAAAAAGTTCTTTAGACAATTCTTACCTACCCAACCTTTAATGAATTCATTTTGTTAAAGAGCATTTGCAGGATAGTGGACAAAAGAAAATGTAGGGAAATAATTTTTAGTTACAGAATTTTAGGCAGTTGACAGCACTATCCAATGACAACATTTAAAATCAGTTTAGAGCATAACAATTCCCAATGCAATTGTATTTAATATATTTTAGTGATAACAACAAAAAGGTATGCAAAGATAATTGTATGTATAATTTTGGTCATCAATAAATAAATAACACACATTTAAACACCGATCTCAACTGCAGTTTATTGTGTGATGGTCCATTTTAAATTTAAAATGCGTAACATAATTGAAAGTTTTTTAGTCTTATTTTGTGGTTTATAGAATATTTTGCATTAGCTCATCTGCAGGTTGATGTTGGACTGTCCATTCTTGGTTTTTCTTTTCAACAACTTTTCAAAATTTCATAATTTAAAAATTTCATAATTAATTTAATAATTTAAAAAAATAATCTTTCAAAAATTCATACAGACAGACATAATAAGACATGCATCAATCATTTGCCAAATAATTCACAGGGTGCTGAATATGTTTACATGATATTAAATACAGTACATTCACTAAGACAGGGTAAACGTATAAATATATTCCATCTTTTCTTCTTATCTAATCATATTAAAAAGAGTAAACTAATCCAGTTACCTCAACATGAAAGTAACATGATAATACTGAATTATTTTATTTATTGTAATTCTTATTATTATTTATTATACCTATATTACTTCAAGACATGCAAATAAAGAAACACGAACAGCATTTTTGTATTGATTCTCAAAACAAAGTAATAAATAACATCAGAATACAAAAAAACAACAACTGGGGGGATCACAAATTATGAGAATTACATTACACTGAAAAAAGGAAAATAATTTCAAACAGAATGTTTGACTTTTTTGACTTTTCAGTCAATGACTTTTTTGTCATTGACTTTTTTTGTCACAAAGACTTTTTTGTTCTCAGACAATGTATAATTGAAAATAGGTATTTTTTAAAGTTATTTCATAACAACAAGAAAGAGAGGTTTAGCATTTAGATTTATGAATGTGGAATTTAGCGAGTAACAAGATCAGATTAATTAGGCTACATATAATTGGCTTTTTTTTTTTAAATTAAGATTGATCATAATCAATAAAGCCTATACCACACCCTTCCAATACAACAGACATTCATTATAAATTTCATTCCAAATAAATTCTGAAACATCTTGCCAAAACATTTTCGTGATTGGTAAAAAGGAAATAGATTTAAAGGAGAACTCCGGTCAATTTTAACATTGAGCTCATTTTTTTGTACATTTGGAGTGCTGTCAATACAGAGAACAACGACAAAAATCGCTGTTGCCTACACCGAGTTATTCTATTTTTAAATTTTGCACCCTGTTGACTTCAATGGGGCAAGTACTAAACCTGCTTTTAGCCTCTTAACATCCTTGATATGTCATTACAAGTGCACAGAAAATGTGAGTGATTCCTTCTGAGTGAACACGACTGAATCTGACTGCAGTAGATGTGAAAGATATGTATAAAAATTATGTTATTTAAGCCAGCGCAAATACCTGTGTTTACATCCTGTTTTTCGGTTGAAGTCCAAAGTAATCGATTGCCGAGTTCACGCGCGTGATCATAGGTAACTAAACCTATGCGCGTGAACTCGGCAATCGACTAAGGGATTGAACCCTTCAAACATGAACAGCATCAAGATAGATGGATGTGACGCCAAGTTCGCTATAAAACACGGTGAGTTTCGGTGTAATGAATGGATACATTGTATTTCAGTCGTGGACATAGATTGAGTTGGAATTGTTGATATGCTAAATCAAGTAATGTAGCGGGAATGTTCAGATGAAGTTCAGACGGAATGGAGCAGGCGCGATAAATTGAGTTCAATAGAATTGTATTTACAATAAAATCACTGCATGACCAGCACACTTATAATTTGATGTTCTGTTGGTCTAAGGGGAGATATTAACTGTTAAAAAGTTATTGGTACTATATTTTTCCCATTTAAAAAAACAAGACGTTTTATAATTTGCCCCTTTCTTTTATGGCTTCATTTGACAGTTTCATTAATAAACACTTACTTTAGAAACGATTCTTCTTATTAGGTTCTTATTATGATAAGAGAACCTGCAGAAAATACAATAAGCTTATCACTCTCACTGGCTTATGTTTACATCATTGTCATTCTGTGTAGCCTATGTGTATTAGTGCAATAGCCTATTTCATAAAGGCAGACAAAGAGTAAAATTAATGTGATATGAATTGAACTAGGGTGAAGTCAGCAAAAGCGGGACATCAGGTAAAATGGGACAAATAAGCTTTTTGGTGTAGTGCTCTTTAAAAAATAATTTACGATAATGGTGGGTGGTCTATTTTGTTACTGTCCCAATTTACCTTAAAGGGATAGTTCCAAGTAGTTCACCCAAAAATGACTCTCCCTCAAGTTGTTCCAAACCTGTATGTCTTTCTTTTATTTTGAAGAAAGTCGGTAGCCAAACGACGGATGGACCCCATTGACTTCCATAGTAGGAAAAAAAAAATACTATGGATGTCAATGGGGACCAGCAACTGTTTAATTACCAACCTTCTTTAAAATATCTTCTTTTGTGTTTAGCAGAGGAAAGGAAATAGTACAGGGTTGGAACAACTTGAGGGAGAGTAAATGATGACAGAATTTTCATTTTTGGGTGAACTATCCCTTTAAAGTGTTTGATAAAATGGGAAGTGGGACATCCTATAAAATAAAAGATATAATACATTGCTTAATGTGAAAAGTTGTTTTGTTTTACAGAAAATGTCACAAAAAGGAAAAAAACATGTCAGTCAAACAAGAGAGGTGTGATAGAAATATTTTATGTAATGGGTATTTTCAGCATTAAATGTAGCTTACAGAGAAACTTAGACTAAGGATGCTCAGGTCAAAGGCCATATACTGTATACTTAACCAAAAAGTGCTTAACACAGTAGAACTAACAGTCATATGACTAGCTCAGATCATTACAAACCAATCACCAGAACAAATCACAGTGAAGAAGACTTGAGTGACATTTTTTTACTCAACTGTATGATATAAATGTACATGTATCTTTCTATTCAGGAGATTCACTTGGTTGTTGTGACCAGTGATCTCCCGGCCGTGAATAAAACTTGAGCTGAGAAATAGATTCTACGCTCAAAAGAAAACAAAAGAACATAAGTGTGATTGAGGAATAGAAGTAGGCCTACTAAAGATTCTACGCTCAAAAGAAAACAAAAGAACATCTAAGTGTGATTGAGGTAGTGATAGTAGCTTCATCAACGGGACGCCGTCACCTTACTTCAGGGAAGTATTGTATTGTATTGTATTTTTAACAACTGCAAGTTGTTTAAATTGTCCGTGGTGAAGAAGTCAGATTAAGTAGGTTGTATTCATATTAAGAATTTCCACGACAGAGGTAAAGCCTATCAGTGGAGTGAAGAAATAATGAAAGGGTCAACACTGAGTGTAGGGTAAAGGCCCGTTCACACCAAGCACGATAACTATAACTATAATGATAACTGCATCCGCACAAATGAATAATAAACTTTTTCTCAGATTGTCTGAGAAGGAACTAGAAAACGTGTCTAAAAACAGCTTTTGAATATGCCAAAGCTATAATGGAATTAAATTGTTTTCTGAAAACAAAAACAAAGCTTTTTGCTGAAAGGTCAAAGGTTATTACTGGTTCCAAAATGTTTTAAAAGGAGCCCAGAGCTGTGCACAATCCGTTATTAATAAATAACGGAAACAACACAATCCGTTATTAATAAAATTATTGTTTTACATTTTGAAAAATTTCTATTAAAAAAGAATTTGTACAATATCCTGTTGCAAGCAATTGTATTATCCAATCACAAACTAGATTAAATTGTGTGTCCCAAATTTACCTGAAGACGGCTATAGAATAAAAATGGGTTCTTTTCATTTTTTAATCTTTGTATATCTTAAAAAAAACACCCATATTCCTTCAAACAACCATAGCTGGAGATACAAGAGACCTTGAGCATTTGTTTAAAACATTAATAGTTTATAGAATAGATTTATTTGTATCTAATACACAGTTTACCAAAAAAGTGTCACAATTTTGCTGACTTCACTCTATCTAATAAATTAAAATTGAAGCTATAAACAAAGTAGCTGTAAACAAAGTAATTAGCATTTTCTGAGAAGAAAATGCAAATTACTTCTCAGAGTATGCTATGAGAAGCTCTAACATGGACCAGACTCTTTTCTGCTTCTCTTTATAATAAGTGTTTTGCTGCCTTCTGCTGGAGGAATTATGCATTGCAATATTAAACCCTTTACAGCTACAAATGTGTTGAATATAATGCCAAATGAATATATGTGGAAAAGAAAACAATGTTTATTTACAAATGTGGTCTGAAACTTTTCTGTTTGTTGTACACAACCATTCCAGTTTATGTAATAATTTATTAACATACCGGTACTGTTAATTGTGCTCTTGGTTAGAACATAATAACAGTATAGTAAAATACACTTGATATTATAGACATTTGTTCCAAAAATAACTTTAAAATGTTCAGTTTAATATGATTTATATATTTATAACAAAGATCAAGTATTTTTGTGTGTGAAATGAAGCTTCTGTAAGCGATCAGTCAGTCATCAGTCTTGTATGTTGTGTGTGCAGAGACAGGCTTTGATGCTGAATATAACCTGCAGTGTTTCTCTATCAATCTCCTGTAAGTTTAGTGTGACTTTCTCTCCACGCTGAAATATGACTGACACGAGTCTGTCCTCAGTGAAGTGTCTCTTCACACTGGAGGAGGAGTCCCGCTCATCAGCGCTCACACTTTATTGATATATATGGAGAAAATAAAAATGCTGCTGTGTGATTTGTCAGTGATTGTGTTTGATGATTTCCTCTGTTGTGTCTAATAAGGGAACAGTGAGTGTCATTGGCAGCTGTGAGAGTCTCTCTCTCTTTAGGGGACTGACAGGAGCCAGTTTCTTCAGTGTGTTTGAGGGAGCAGAGGAGAAACAGAGGCAAACAAACAGTGTGACGAGCAGAAGAAGATGGAGGGATTTCTGACACTCGTTTTACTCTCCTCTATAGTCACTATAACCACATCTGGTAAGTGCAAAATAGACTGTAAAGATATAAAATTTTACCTTTTTAAATAAGCGTTTTGTTTATGATGGCATTAGACAACTAGAATAGACTTTGTAATATCTAGAAACTAAGATCTTGACACTAGATCATTAATTATCAGTTACATTTTATAAATGATTCAAGCTTTTACAGGAATCCAATTTCTTATACACTCATGCCCAGCTTTAGTTGTCCAGTTCAAATTATTTATATATATTTCTATTTACCAACTTTTTACATCTTCTCGACTTTGCATGATTCAATCCCTTTCTCTCTTTCATGTACAGATTTTGAGACTTTGAGGTTAGTTGATGGTAACAGTTCCTGTGCTGGTAGAGTGGAGGTTCATCATGATGGTCAGTGGGGAACAGTGTGTGATTGGAGCTGGGATATGCCTGATGCTGAGGTGGTGTGTAGAGAGATAGGATGTGGAGAGGCTCTAGAGGTTCTGATTGATGCTCATTTTGGACAAGGATCAGGTCAAATCTGGATGAGTCATGTGGGCTGTAGTGGATCAGAGTCAACACTGAAGAACTGTGGGTCAAGAGGATGGGGTGTTCATAACTGTGTTCATCAATTTGATGCTGGAGTCAGATGCTCAGGTGAGCGGCTCCATACATCACTCTGTTAATACATCACTGACACTGATCAGACTTTCATTGATACGTATTGATAAATCTTATTTGCAATTTAAAATAATTCTGTGTAATTTATTTTCAAAGCAAATTATAGACAATTAATTATTATTAAGCATTTCATGGTCTGAACTTCTCATTAGTTTTAATCCATTAAAATATTTTGGTGTTGTTTTTATGTCCATATCATAATCATAGTGACGGATGGTCTTCTCTGTTGTGTAAATGTAATCAGAAACCAAAAACTACGGAAGGCCTAGTCTTGTTTCTGGTTCTCAGCTGTGTTCTGGAAGAGTGGAGATGTATTTTGGAGGACGATGGGGTTCAGTGTGTGACGCTGCCTTTGACCAGCAGGATGCAGAGGTTGTGTGTAGAGAGCTGGACTGTGGGGCTCCTGTACAGGTGCTGGGAGAAGATGTTTTTGGCAAAGGAGACGCTCAGATGTGGACACAAGAGATTCAGTGCAGAGGAAATGAGTCTCAGATTCACCTCTGTTCAACATCACCATCACACCAACACAACTGCACCAGTGACAATAATGTGGGCCTGATCTGTTCTGGTAAATTATCAATATTCTGTTTCTCTTCATTCTCCTCTGTCAGCTGCATTATACACTATTTTAACTTTTGTTCTTTATTCAGGTTACACAGATGCCAAACTGATGAATGGTTCAGACTCCTGTTCTGGAAGAGTGGAGCTTCAGTTCCTCAATGAATGGGGCTCAGTGTGTGATGCATGCTGGGATATGAGAGCTGCCAGTGTCCTCTGTAGACAGCTGAATTGTGGGATTGCTGTGTCTGTTGTGGGATCAGACTGGTTTGGAGAGGGAAGTGGTGAAATCTGGGCTGATGTGTTTGATTGTGACAGGAATGAAACAAAACTTTCAGAATGTTCCGTCTCTTCATGGAGTCGAGCTGAATGTTCTCATAGACGAGATGTTGGAGTCGTCTGCTCTAGTGAGTCCATATTACTGACTTCATTGATTTCATGCTCCTGAAAGACTTAATAGTAGGCATATAAATGCAATGTTTCAGTTTTCTTTATGTTCATTTATTTTTTTTTATAAAATGTATTTATGTAAAGCATATTACCAAACTTGCAAATAAAACATGAGCTCTTCTCTCTAGATTCCTCTCTAGATTCCTCTCTGGCTGTTCATGACGGTCTGGTGCGGTTGTCTGGAGAGAGACAGTGTGAGGGGGAGCTGGAAGTTTCCATCCATCAGGTCTGGAGGAGAGTTCTGCTGGACTCCTGGAGTCTCACTGAATCCTCTGTGGTCTGCAGACAGCTGGGCTGTGGCTCTGTGCTGAACTTCTCCGGCTCCTCTTCATCCAGTCCTGAACACAGTCATGAGTGTGTGACGGGCTTCCAGTGCTCTGGGAGTGAAGCTCATCTGGGGAACTGCAGCTCTCCACAAACTCTCAACTGCAGCTCCACACAACAGCTGTCAATCACCTGCCTTGGTGAGAACAACATCATCTGGGCAGATTCTTCAGTTGTTAGTGATCAATAATGTGTTTTTCTCTCTCTGAATATCAGGTCGCGGGTCCATAAGGCTGGTGGGTTCTGGGGGAGACTGTGCAGGGAGGCTGGAGGTTTTTCACAGCGGCTCATGGGGGACAGTGTGTGATGACTCCTGGGATATTAAAGATGCCCATGTGGTGTGCAGACAGCTGCAGTGTGGAGTGGCCCTCAGTAACCAGCAGGTACCAGCCTGGTTTGGTCCTGGTTCTGGACCCATATGGCTGGATGAGGTGGAGTGTGAGGGGAATGAGACGTCCCTGTGGAACTGCTCTTCTCCAGGCTGGGGGAAACATGACTGTCAACACAAGGAGGATGTAGGAGTCGTGTGCTCAGGTAAACAGTAATGTCATTAAATAGTAAAGTAATGTGATTTAACGTAAACAGTAAAGAAATATGATTGATTTTGGATGCCGTGGATGCCGCTACTTTTGAAATATTTTTGTATTGACCAAGCAGAATCAAGTAGTACATAAGATTTATAATATATTCTAAAAATATAATTAAGTATCTTTTCCAGATGCTACCAGTGCTAGCAGTGTGCATTGGCCTTGTATTAACCAGTTATTTTGGTGATATTTTAGGTTTAGCACAACTTAAACTCCAATATTTTTAATGCACATCCTTTTCCATCTAGAGTTTAAAGAGATCAGGTTAACTGAGGGCTGTGAAGGGAATGTGGAGGTTTTCTACAATGGATCCTGGGGTAATGTGTGCTGGAACCAGATGGACAGAGACACAGCAAGTCTGATCTGTCAAGAGCTGAACTGTGGAAGATCTGGTGTTGTGTCTGATTCTACACCAAGACTGGAATCAGCTCGTAACTGGCTGGATAAAGTGAAATGTCGACCACATGATTCAAATCTGTGGCAGTGTCCATCTTCACCCTGGGGACAGAATGACTGTGATGAAGATGAAGTGGCCAAAATCACCTGCTCAAGTGAGATTATGTTTAAATAATGTAAGATGGTCTCAGTAGTTATGTTTCTTTAAACACAATGTTAGTATATAATGTGGTGAATAAACTGTTTCTGAAACACTAAACTAATTTGATGGACAGAGCCTAAAATGATTTATGAGGCTTAAATTATGTTTTCACATTGATATGTTTCACTGAGAGAAGTTATGATTTTTGAGTCCTAATGTTCAGTTCTCTTAATATTTAATCTCAGAGGAGGAGAATCCTGAGTCTCCTCGGAGTCGTCTGACATGTTCTACCTCTCCATCTCCTCACCAGAGACAGTGTTCAAGTAAGAAATTTAATTTCAGACTGTTTTCCATTAAAATTTGCATTTAAAAAGAATTTATTTGCATTTAAAAATCATAATTAAATTCATAAATGTAATCCACTAATCATACATTTAAAGCCGTCTTAGTTCAGTTTCAGTGCGTTTTGTTGTAAATGTGTTGAAGCTGGCCAGTGATGTTTCTGTCTGTGATTTAGATCATGTTCCTCTCAGACTGAGTGGAGGTTTGGGCCGGTGCTCTGGGAGGCTGGAGGTGTATCATAACGCTGTGTGGGGTTCAATCTGTGCTGATCTGTGGGACATCAGCGATGCTCAGGTGGTCTGCAGGCAGCTGGGTTGTGGAGCAGCACTGAGGGCTGATGGGAATTCAGTCTTTGGTGCTGGTGAAGGTGTTGTGTGGCTGAACAGAGTCGAGTGCAGAGGGAATGAGATTCACCTGTGGGACTGTCCTCTCTCCCTGAAGAACCACACTGACTGCTCCCACAAAGAGCACGCTGGACTCACCTGTGCAAGTCAGAGCAAAACACTGAGCAATAGTAGTCGTTTTCACATCATTTTAGTGCTAATAAGTAATAACTGTGTATTTGCATGATTTTTTATCTGTCTGTGTCTGTTTTGTCAGATTTGACAGATTTGTCAGTGTCCACTACTCCTGCCACAACAACATCAGCTTCTCCTCCAGTTTCTCAGACAGTGCGCTCAACATCAGTCACTCCTCCACAAACTCCTCCAGTGTCTCTCTCTGTGCTTGTGGTTGTACTGGGAGTTTTGCTCTTACTGCTCTTAGTGCCACTGCTTATACTGATTCGGCAGAACAGAGTGATGAGGAGAGGTAGGAGAGATCCAGAGACTGTCATATTGTGTGTTATTCAGTGTGTGATCAGTCATGTGTTGTGAACTGACAGCAGGTTTGTCTGTCTACACTCACAGCTCTCTCTAAGAGGAGACACAGGACGACGACTGAGGCCGTTTATGAGGAGATTCATCACAGACACAATCACTTCACTCAGAGAGGTGAGACATGAGCCGTGAATCTTATTTAATATGATTAATAAGAGAGTCTGTCAGACACTTGATGTTCATCTATTATTAGTCCTGTTAAACCTCCGGCTTTAAACCTGAGAATTCCTCACAGAAAACCACAGAGCTGCAGGTGCATGTTTATGTGTGTGTGTGTGTGTGTGTGTATGTGTGTGTATTTGTCTCTTCCTGTGTGTATTTCTGGAAGGCAGTGAGCAATGGGTTCATGTGAGGATACATGTGTGTTTGCTAATAGGCCTAACAAAAAACAAACAGAAAAAAACATGGGATTTCTGCCTCTAATGTTTTTTGATCCAATGGAAATGAGGATTCAGTCTGTTTGTGATGATGAACATGTTCCTGACTGTTTTTCTCTCCTTTAACAGGAAGTCTCATCTCTGAAGAACTGCATTCTGGGTATGAAGATGCTGATGAGCTTCTCTCAGGTTAGACAGCAGAAGCGCATATTCATTCCACTCAAAATACTTTTTCATTGAATTAAACCTAAATAAATAAATGTAATTAACAAATTCTAATAAATATTTGACTAATGACACAATATCTTTTAAATTCCCAGCCAACACACCCATGTGGGGCCCAAACGGGCTGCAAATGGGCTGATATCCGGGGCCCACCTGGGCTACCCAACTGGGAACCCAGATAATTTTGGCAGCGGTTTCCGTGGTGGCCCCACATGTGTTAGCCCAGATGGGTTGATGATGGGCTCTTGATGGGCTCCATATCGGGCCCATATGGGTAACCTAGGTAGCTCCCATTTAGGGCCTACAGGAGTCTGCCCACATGGGTTGATGATGGGACCCAGATAGGTCTTATCTCTAGGGCTCTTATGGGCCACAACGGGTATATATATGGGCTACCATATTTGTCTGTTTGGGTTACCTTATTTTACAGTAAACCCCTAAATACAATCATTACATGTAATCCACTAAACTATACTAAAATGTTAAAGGTATTCAATGAACAGAAACCAGTAGTTCACTTTTAAAGTTACTTAATTAAGCAAGTACAAGTATCACAAAACAAGAAAAGAAAAAAGTAAAAAAAAAAAAAAAAAAAAAAAAAAAATATATATATATATATATATATATATATATATATATATATATATATATATATATATATTAGGGGTGTAACGGTACGCAAAGATCACGGTTCGGTACGTACCTCGGTTTTAAAGTCACGGTTCGGTTTATTTAAAATATAATAAAATATATATAAAATAAAAAAAAGTTCTCTCTCAGTCTCAAACCAATAAAAAATACTCTCAGTCTCAAACCAGTATCACATAATAAAATATAATGAAAAATATAAATAAATATTATAATTACAGTGCAGCATTACCCATCCCAGCTTGTAGGCCTGCTCATATTTAAAAATTAAGTCTGGGAATCGATAAAAAAAAAAGAACTAATTAATTGCACAATTTGCTGTAATAAATTGCATTTCCTCCAAGCTTGTAATCATCAATAATTAAACTTAGAATCACCGAATTAAATGAAACACCGGGGAAAAAAAGGAACAGAAAATAGCCCTATATTAAAATAATATTAAACATAGATATATCAATGTATTATTATTTTTCAATAATCAATCAACATAATCAATTTAAGATTTTTATTTTTTTACTAATTATCAAAATAAAATATAGCCCTACAAAGCTACCAGAGCATGTGATCAGAGCTGGTCATTTTACCATTGTTGCCGAGCATGACTATACCAGCTCAGCAAACAGAAGTCTACTACAGCAGAAGCGCATATTCATTCCACTCAAAATACTTTTTCATTGAATTAAACCTAAATAAATAAATGTAATTAACAAATTCTAATAAATATTTGACTAATGACACAATATCTTTTAAATTCTGCTGTTTATTAATATATTAACATTCTGTTCTCCATTTTAGCAAAAGAGTTCAAGACTGTATATTATGATGATGTCACCAACAACAGTGGCCTGAAAGGTCAGCGACCTTTTTAATTGATCACATGATTTATTACCAGATGATTAATAACTTAATGGTCTCATGACCTGCAACGAACATATTTTGGCTTTTGTATCCAAACATATTCTGTGTTGATGCAGAAGAGATGAAGGAAATCACACCGGGATACTATGATGATGTCATCACTGATGGACTGAAACCAGATCGTGAGACAGGTGTCGTATTGAAATACTTCAGTATATTAAAGTTATTTCAGTATATTAACTGATAAAAGTTTTGAATGTCATTAATGTTTGTGATGAATGTGTGATTTTGTAGAAGACACCCCTGAGAGTTATGATGACGTCATCACCAGTGGACAGAACTCTTATATCAAAAAAGGTGTTTTTTTTATTGATATTAAAAAAAATATATATATATTCCTTTAAAATAAACCTCATAACTGATAATATTTTAAAATTACTGTCTTAATGTTTTTTGGCTTCTATTTAACTTTTTGGGCTTATATTTGCACGTGTAGTGAACATACTAGAGAATTATGATGATGTCATCATTAATGGACAGAGCTCGCAAATAGGTGGGTTGAACAGAACTACATTTTATTATCAGTCTTACATGTTTACATGAGTATTAGACATGAGCTTTGTGTAATCAAGTCACTTAAAGGGAAAAGGGATTCAAATAAGATAAAGATGTGTCCCAATTCAGAGGCTGCATCCTTTGAAGGCCCGAAGGTCGGAACGAGTGTTGTTAAATGGGACGGTCTACGGGGGATTGTTCTTGTCGCCTAGCAACTGTGACAGCGATGATGAGCAGCAGTAACGTTTGTACTGGACTTTTTTGAAAGTTATTAAACTGTCCGAAACCAAAACAGATTTCACACACTGTCTAAATATGTTCACCATGGTCCATTTCTATATATAATAAAGAGTATAAACTATATATAATCACATCTTAGTATGTCAACATATGTCAAGTTTTCTATTTTTACATTTGTATCGTTAGATATTTGAGTAAGCTGAAACCCAATACTTGCATTTTTAAAGTGTAATTCGGCAATTTAAAAAAATAATAATCCTGTCGTCACCGGAACGCAATGAATTCTGGGATAGGCAAGGCCACGGAGGATCCGTCTGTTGTATCCTTCATTTCACAGGAAACAAAGGCACATTTGGAGGCCGCATTTGAAGGAGGCTTTGAATTGGGACAGCCTTCGTCGCGCTACGGTGACGCAATCGGCCTTCATATGATGCAGCCTCTGAATCGGGACGCAGTTTAAGTGTTTTATATTCTGATGTTTTTTATGTCATTCTTGATCAGAGGGAGTTCAGGAGGACTATGATGATGTGATGAGTGTGAGTGAAGATGTGAGAAACCTGTTAGGTAAGTTATTAACTTATTGTTAGTATGTTTTCCAGATTCATAGACTTAATTTAAAATATTAATCTAATTACAACATGAATTAAGATTTTGTTTTTAATAACAGATTATGATGATGTGGAGGAGGAGTCAAAAAAATAAGGAGGGCCATTCGGCTCAATGACCGCGCCGGTTCAAGAAATTTGAAAACTTAAAAGTTTGAGTGAAATTGCTTTTGATATATCAAATCTCAGGTTTTTATGTTTGTTTGGTTTTTGTATTTAAATGTATATGCTTCTGTGAGATTTTGTATTGTTTATTATGGCCTTGTTAATAGTAATAAAACAAATAACAATGCCTTTTCTGCTAAATTACCAAATAAACAAAAATGTGATGTAACGGCCTCACCATGTACTTACATTTTTCTGATAATAATGATAATAATAATGAATATGATAATGCTGAAAAATATTTTTGCATTTATTTTGGATGCATTGAGTAACTTTTACAATAACCCTGCTAATTAATTGATTTGTATTTTATATTTTATGTGGTGTGGTGATTTTTAACCAATAAATAAATATGCACATTGTTTGTCTGCTTTGCATTTTACTTTTAAATCCATTCTCAGGCTGTAGATGAATGTGAAATGTGAAGGCCAAGTATGGTAACCAATACTCTCTCCAAGTCTCTTTTCTCTCCAAGTTAGTCCACACACATTAGCAGTAATGAACACACACACTGCAAACCGTGGACACGGTTATGGGGAGTGATTGGTGTTTAGGTGTTTTGCTCAAGGGCACATCACTCGTCAAATCTCGGTATTGAGAATCAAACCCGCAACCTTTGGGTTATCTGTCTGACTCTCTAACCATTAGGCAACGACTGCCAAACAAAGTGAAAGTGACATGTGAAGGCAAAGTATGGGAACCCATATACTCGGAGCCGGAATTTGTCCTCTGCATTTTACTCATCCAAGACACACACACATTTGTTTGTTTAGGACTGTGCAAGTCAACAATCTGTAACATGTTTAAAATGCGTATTTCTTCTCTATAAACCATATGAATCACTTTGTAATAACTCTATATTATAAGTTAATAATGCAACAGGACATTAGAATCAGTGCAGCTCATTTCATCAAACTACAGACCGAAAAAAGCGCAGTACCTTTGTGTGATATATCACAGTAATTTCATCTATGCACAAGTGTTGCAGCCAATAATGAAACCATGGTAATGTAATTCTACTTTTTGGAGCTTTTAGTATTCTTTTTTTATTTATTTATTTATTTTTTTGGTTGAAAATTGTCCTTACCTGCAGTACCGAGTCATTCAAAGCTGCATGCAGATTTTGAACTTAATAAAGAGCTTCTTGATTGCTGACAAACGATGTTGTAGTAGATTTCATTTCAGTTGATTGTTGTACTGTAGGTAAGGACACACTGACTTTGTTCTCTGTGTTATAAACTATATCCAATGATTCAGTGCTCCAAAGATTCAATTTTTGTTTTTGTTAGCAACGCAAATAATGGCCCTTCACATTAAAAAAAGGAAATTTTCAAGGAATTAGTGCATTAGGGAAAACATTTAAGTTGTGTCAGTTTGCAGAAGACACTGCTTTATTTTTGAAAGATAGGAATGAAATCATTAAAGCAGTGAAATGCATAAAATAATTTTCAGATGCATCAGGGCTAGGAATGAATATGAATAAATGTGTTTCCTCTTAAAGAATGTAGTTTAACTAATTTCTGTAATATTTCAATTGCAAATCAAGTAACATATCTGGGAGTTGTTATGTAAAGATGAAAATCTGCATAACAATTTAAACTTCAATCCAATTATTAACAAAACTAGTAAGAGGTTTAATGCGTGGTTACAAAGGGATCTGTCAATTCAGGGACGGTACTTTTGTCAAAAGCTGAAGGAATCTCCAGATCAGTCTATGTGTCATTATCATTGGATATTCCCCCTAAAGTTACCAAACAACTGGATAAAATGCTTTTTGATTTTATATGGAAAAACAAGCCATATTATTTGAGAAAAGATATTTTATGCAATCACAAAGATCATGGTGGTTTAGAGGTTTTGAGTTATGATGCTTTGAACAATGTATTTAAAATAAATTGGCTTATTCAGTATTTAAAAAATAAAGACAGTATTTGGAATTCCTTTCCTAACTATCTATTTAAACAATTGGGCGACCTCTCATTTTTATTGAAGTGTAATTATTCAATTGAAAAAAAAAAACCATTTGAGCTTGCAAAATTTCATAAACAAGCTCTCATGGACACTGGCCTACAAACATAACTTTTCACCTATAGGAGATATTATATTTGGAACAACAAAGACATCCTTTACAAAAACAAATCTCTCTTTTTTGATTACTGGTTTGAAAAAAATATTATATTATTTAGTCAGTTTTTGAATAATGATGGACATTTATTAACATATAGAGGATTTTTGAATACATTTAAAATACCAGTTAGACCTAAAGACTTTGCAGTTGTAATGGATGAAATTCCCAAGAAATACTGATCCTTCTTAGAAATGCATCACAGGAGGAAGATCTCAATTTTACAGATATCATGGGTAAAATATTTCTTGGTAATACAAATATTTTACAAAATAAAGTCTCAAATAACTACATTAGGAATATACTTAATAATATTCTTTACCTTCCAGCTCGTTTTTTCTGGTCATCTGTTTTTGGAGATGTAAATTGGCGTAATGCTTGGCGAACAGTAGATAAATTCTACATTAATAACAAAGTAAAATAAGTCTCTTTTAAAATAATGCATAGAATATATCCAGTAAAACGTGCTGGCACATTTTAAATTAGATATTGATTACTCCTGCAATTTTTGTAAAGGTGAAAAGGAAACAATATTTAATTTATTTTTCCATTGCACACATTTTGGATTGATGTGGAGCGTTTAATTAAGAAAAAAATTGAACATTGATTTACAGCTGAGTGGATTTGACATAATGATACACTTCAATGATAATGGGATTGAGAAAGATAAGGCACTTCATACAATATTAATGGGGAAGTTTCATATTCATAAAATGAAATGATCTGACTTCAAACCTAACTTTTCTTGCTTTAAAAATGATTTTAAGCTTTATTGTTCTGTTTTAAAAAGTAAAGTAAAAAGGCAATTAGAGCTTATAGCATTGTAAATGATGTTGTATAAAGTTTTTCTGTTGTTTGTAATACTTTTTTTTTCTTGTCCTCTTGCACTGTTCTTATTTTATTTTACTTTATTAACTTTGTATTTGTTTTACTTTGAATGATTATGTCTCATTGTATTGTTCTGGTTCATGGCATTAATTAAAAAAAAAGTCTGTCATCTCATAGTAATTTTACTGCCACCCATGGGAATAGATCGGTATTGCAGTGTTAAACACAGAAGTGAAGCTGCAAAGTGCAAACTGGGTCGAGTATTCCAGTATGATGAACTGGGTAAAGGCATATGTATATGTAGCGCAATGACTGAGTATTGCACTTCAATAATGTCATAATGGGTATTAAATATCATAATGTTAAAAATAGTGACAAATGCTAGTCTCATAGTACACCAGCAGGTGGCAGCGATGTTGCGTAATGTTGGTTAGGGAACCGATCTCTCGTGAAGCCTCGCGTGAGTTAGAGAGCGAGACTTCCCCGTGAGTGATGGTGTGTGATAACCACGAGAGCTGCAACTAAAACGTTTAACTCCTGTTTTGCAGGTAAGCTGGTGAATAGTTTATGAGACTTGTGTATTAATGGTTATGTGTATATTTCCGAAGTGTTTGCATAGACTGAATTATATATATGTTATATTAACCGTGCTATGCGTTGATTAGTGAGTTGGAACGGGTGTTATGAGTTCATATGGCTATTTACACGAGTGTTGTTGAATATAGCAGAGATTTAGTTACAATGATTTCATGCTGAACTATAAGAGGATATTTGCATGTTTACAATGTAATGTTTAAAACGTGTTGTGTGAAGCCTCGCGTGAGTTAGAGAGCGAGACTTCCCCGTGAGTGATGGTGTGTGATAACCACGAGAGCTGCAACTAAAACGTTTAACTCCTGTTTTGCAGAATAAATACACTTTAAATGTGCAACCCCCCGTGTGAATTCTTCATTATACACTGGGAAGTGTTACATATTTTGGCGAGCCAACCAGCCAGGAGCTGCAAGTTATAACGGGTGAGCTCCAGAGACGAATCTACAGTGAAGCAGTGTAAAATGGCAAGCATGGATGAGCTGCGTGATCAGATCAGCCTAGCAATACTGAAGCTGAGCAGCTCTGATCTGGTTCCAGTGTGTCAACGTCTAAAATGTGAAGAGCCTGTCAGAGGGTTTGAAAGCAAAACACGACGTGGCCTCATCAGACTGGTGGAGAAAACGCTGGATGACATAGAAGAGACTGAGGATGATGAGGTATTTTGTCGGTGTCTGGAGGACCTGTTGCTGCAAATAGACTCTCTGATACTGCCAACCAAAGCTGCATCAAACATTACACCAGATGAGACAAATGATTTAGACATTCTGAAAGAGAAATATTCCAGATTGCAGATTGAACAAGCTAAAGCCCGTCAAATATTTGAAGAGGAGATTGTCGCAATGGAGCAAAGAGTGAGGGAGGAAACAAGAGCTATCACAGTGACACCACCTGCGCTGTCTGAAGTGACTTTAAGGAGAGAGTTCCGGATCTGTGGACAAATTGGAGAGGCAGGACAGCGAGAGAAACTGTCCTACACCAGCCTCATGAACCAGATTGAGTCCGGACTGAGAAAGGGTCATTTAGAGACAGAAATCATCGAAGCTGTGACACGCGCGGTGAGCCCAGGCCTCCATTTAAGAGACATGCTAGAAATAAAACGAGATCTCACTCTTCCGACCTTGAAGACAATCCTGAGAGGACATTTCAAAGTTGATCCACCATCTGACCTGTTACAAAAGTTAATGAACATGTCACAGGACCCAAAAGAATCAGTCCAGAACTTTCTATTCAGAGGAATCGAGCTCAGAGAAAAGTTACTGTGGAAGCTGAGTGAAGAAGATGAAGGTGAGCAATTTAGCCCAGAATTAATTCAAAGGAAATTTCTGCGCTCCATAGAGACCGGACTACTAAGTGAAGCGGTGAAGCTGCAACTTAAGCCCTACCTTAGCAACCCTAGAATCAAAGATGAAGAGCTGATAGAGCGAGTGAATGAAGCTGCAAACTTAGAACAAGAGCGACAACAAAAACTGAAAAAGACTGTAATGAGTAAGTCACCAAGACTGAGTGAAATACAAACCAACATATGTCCGTTTGAGTCTCAGCTACATTCTCAAGGTTGCGTGGGACCCAAGAGAGATGACAGAGTACCTGCAGTTAAAGCTGATTCAGTCACAAATAGCAAAAGGAGTCAAGTCAAGCGGGAGGAGGCAGAGTCAAACACCAGCCAACTGATTGAACAACTCAGAGCAGAAGTCTTCGAAATGAAAAAGATGGTGAATGAGACAATGGAGACAGCTAAGCTACGGGGAAGAACAGAACGAGTAACACCTGTAAACACCAGCAAACTGCGAGGTTGCAGAGCCTGTCAGGAAGCTCGAGTCGGTGAGCAGTGTGAGCATTGCTTTCGTTGTGGACAGGAGGGTCATCTTTCCAGAGGTTGTCGGCGACCCAGAGAACAACAGGGAAATGGGAGAGGGCTGCTGCGTCGGGACCCTCAGTAGCCCTTGAGACAAAGTCCCCCGTCAATCACTCCAACCTGACTGTGAAGCTGAATGAATTGAAAAAAACTGTTAATGACATTCCTCTTTACCAAAATGTGAAACTGATAAATCTCATTGGCAGAAAATGTCTGGTTCAATGTTTGCTGGAGGGAAAACCTGTGGAAGTTTTGTGGGACACGGGAGCACAGGCAAGTGTTATTAATGAGGAATGGAGAAAAGAGAACGTACCTCATCGAACAGTAAGACCTCTCCATGAACTGCTGGAGTCTGGTACCCTGGTTGGGTTAGCTGCAAACCAGACTGTGATACCGTTCCTGGGCTGGATTGAAGCTGAATTCAGTTTAGGCAGAGACTCAAGCACTACTCCGCCATTACTGGTTCCAATATTAGTATCCACTGATCCACAGGTAGCTGAACAGCCCATCATTGGGTTCAACGTAATTGAAGCAGTTCTCAGTCAAAAGAGGGGCTGTAAGTCAGAAAAAGATATCATCTGTGAAGTGAGTAAAGCTCTCTGTGTGCCATTCAAAACAGCAAAACTGGTGCTCAAGTTAATTCAGTCTACAGATTCTGGAAGTGAAGCAGGCATTGTACAGACAGGAAGGAGACAAATTCATGTAGCAGCTAACCAAGTCACAACTGCATTGGTTAAGATCAATACAGGGTCTCAGTTTAAGGGTCAAAGTCTACTATTAGTCCCAAACAAAGAGCCTTCACTGCCAGAAGGGGTCGCTATTGAAGAAGGAGTAGTTATGGTTCCCGCTGACAGATTTGCAGTGGTACCAGTGCCGATTGCTAACACCAATAACTATGCTGTTACCTTAGATCGTCGAATAGTCCTGGGTCATCTTCAAGTAATAAAATCTGCTTTATCTGTGGCTTCAGAACAGAAAAACAGGGGCAACTCCACAGCTAGCAAAGACCAGAACAACATTGATAACAGTAAAAGTAAGGAAAACGTGAATAAAGTGGATTCACAGAGACAAAAACCTAGCCAATGGGATCCTCCAGTCTCCCTGGATCATCTAAGTGGAACACAGAAGGAGATAGTGAGACGGTTGTTGAGGGAGGAATGTCATGCTTTCAGCTTTGACGAGGATGACATCGGTTGTATTCCCTCATTGAACCTGCATATTACACTCCACGATACCTCACCTGTGAAGAAAACATACGTGTCAGTTCCAAAACCATTACATCAGGAAGTGAAAGAGTACTTACAAGACTTACTGAATCGTGGGTGGATTGAAAAGTCCAGGTCACCCTATGCATCACCGATGGTCTGTGTAAGAAAGAAAGATGGGACATTGAGATTGTGCTGTGATTACAGAGAACTGAACAGAAAATCAGTACCTGATCGACATCCAATTCCAAGAATACAGGACATGCTGGACTCTTTAATCGGTAGTTCCTGGTTTTCGGTGTTGGATCAGGGAAAAGCCTATCACCAGGGGTTCCTGGATGAGAAAAGCAGGCCATTGACTGCCTTTATAACTCCTTGGGGACTATACCATTGGGTGAGGATACCTTTCGGCCTCAGTTCAGCACCAGCCGAATTCCAACGGAGTATGGAGGAGTGTCTTGCAGGTCTTAGAGATGATGTGTGTCAACCCTACCTTGACGATAATCTTGTCCATAGCCCTAGTTTTGAAGACCATGTCAGTCACCTCAGAGCTGTGTTACAAAGATATCAGCAGCATGGTGTAAAGCTCAGCCCTCGTAAGTGTGAGATCTTTCAGAGGAAGGTGAGATTCCTTGGACGCCTTGTGTCAGGAGACGGATATACAATGGATCCTGCTGAAGTGGCTCCCGTGCAGGCTTTAAAAGATCGAGTTCCTGCTACCGTAGGTGATTTGAGAAAGCTGCTTGGATTCATCTCATATTACCGTGCATACATACCTGATTTTTCCAGATTGGCGAAACCCCTGTATCAGCTATTGTCATCACCCCCTGAGGAAACATCACCTGTGGAGAAAAGAGTAAGAGGAAAATGTCTCTACAGACGACACAAAGGTGGCGCTCCACCAAACACACCGATACAGTGGACTCAAAGCCATCAAGAGATATTAGACTTTCTCATTGACAAACTGACCACCCCACCAATATTGGGCTATCCAGATCTCACCCAACCGTTCATTCTGCACTGTGATGCATCACAAGAGGGGCTGGGGGCTGTGTTGTACCAGAGGCAGAACAGTAAACTGGTGGTGATTGGGTATGCTTCCAGAACACTAACTACACCGGAGAAGAATTACCACCTTCACTCAGGGAAGTTAGAATTCTTAGCATTAAAATGGGCAATATGTGAACGTTTTAGGGACTACCTGTATCATGCTCCACATTTTACAGTGTATACGGATAATAATCCCTTGACTTATGTTCTCTCCACTGCAAAGCTCAACTCCACAGGCCATAGATGGGTGGCTCAGCTGGCAGATTTCAACTTCTCCATAAAGTACCGTCCTGGAAAGAGCAACGCGGACGCTGATGGTCTGTCCCGGATGCCAGTAGACATTAATCAATTCATGGAGCAGTGCACTGGAGGAGTGAGTCAGGAAGTCATCAGTGCGTCTATTCAGGGAGTGTTGGTGGGCGAAAACACCCCGCTTGCATGGGTTTTTGGAACTCAAGTACAAACCCTCCAGATGGTGAGGGATGCTGCTGTGTCTACGTCAGACAAACCATTCACACTGAAGCAGATTTTAGAAAGCCAAAGGAAGGACCCTGTAATCGGTCGAGTGTTGGAGTATAAAGTTAATAATCAGAGACCATCAAGACAAGTATTCAAAACTGAGCCGACAGATGTGAAAATACTTCTGAGACAGGGGCTAAAATTGTACATCAATGAGCATGGCATACTTTACAGAAAAGCCGGTGGAAGAGATCAGCTTGTTTTGCCAAAAGAGTATCACCAAATTGTATTTAATGAGCTTCATAAAGAAATGGGACACTTAGGAGTGGAGAGGACAGTGAATTTGATTCGTGATCGGTTTTACTGGGTTCGTATGCAGAGTGACACAGAGCACTTCATTGCCAATGTATGTGAGTGTTTAATGCGGAAGAAACCATACAAGGCCACAAGAGCTCCTCTTGTTTCAATCGTCACTACACGCCCGTTTGAGCTAGTTTCTATAGACTTTTTGCATCTGGAAACCTGTAAGGGAGGGTACGAGTACATTCTGGTTGTCATAGATCATTATACTCGTTTTGCACAAGCCTATGCCACTAAAAATAAATCAGCCAAGACGGTGGTGGACAAGATATTTAATGATTTTACTTTACGTTTCGGATTCCCAGAAAAGATTCACCATGACATGGGTAAGGAATTCGAGAACCAGTTGATGTACCAACTGCAGAGGTGTTGTGATGTGCGAGCGTCTCATACTACTTGCTATCACCCACAAGGAAATGGACAGGTAGAGCGTTTTAACAGAACATTACTGGCTATGTTGCGAACACTCACAGACGCAGATAAAACACAATGGAGAAAGTCATTGGAGAAGATGGTTCACGCGTATAACTGTACTCGCTGTGAGGTAACAGGTTTTTCCCCTTTCTTCTTGCTCTATGGTCGTTCTCCCCATCTGCCTATCGATCTGCTTTTCAACCTGAAGCCAACAGAAGGGAATGAGAATTATGCTGAGTATGTGAAGAATTGGCAAACGAGGATGCGTCAAGCTTATGAGATTGCCTCCAGAACAGCTGACAGGGAAACATCAAGGAGTAAGCAGGGGTATGATAGGAGAATACATGGAACTGACCTTCAGCCGGGGGGACGAGTGCTGGTCCGAAATCTATCTGAGAGAGGAGGACCCGGTAAGCTCCGTTCGTACTGGGAAAACAGAGTGTACGTGATTGTGAAAAGGAGGAGTGACGAAAGTCCGGTGTATGAAGTCATACCTGAAGGGGGAGGTAAAATGAAAGTGTTACATCGGAATCTACTTCTCCCTTGTGATAGCTTGCCATTGGAAATCCCAGAAGCAACACCACAACCAGAGACAGTGAGAGAGACAAAAGTAAGCAGAAGAGACAGAAAATGCCTGGAAGAAGTTCAGAATGATGCATCAGAGAACGAGGATTTTCAAGATGGTGAGCTAGTGCTACAGTTTCCTACTTCCTTGAGGCAGTGCCGTAAGTCTGTTAGTCTCAATCCTGATGTAGAACCATTCACACCAAATATGAGACAGCAGTGGGAACGAGAGTCACAGAGGATAGAGGAGATAGCAGACAATGGAGCAGAGGAGCGGATGGAAGAGTATCTTGAAATGCCTGTGGGACAGTCGGGGGTATCTGAAGAACAAGCCTCAGTTGGGACTGGGAGTGAGGATGATGACTCTATACCTTTGAATTCTCATCCAAGGAGAGAACGCCGTCGTCCAAAGATTCTGACTTATGACTCGTTGGGTCAGCCATCTGTGGTGGAAGTTGCGATTGACAGACTTAATGTGAGTAGAGAGTCTGCAGTCCAGAGACTGTGGCGACCATGGACAATATTGGTTACCAACTAAACGTACACTGATTAGCCACACTTAATCAGGACTTGTGAAAATGTTTTCATGGACAGTGATAGATGAAAAAAAAAACAACATATTTTTCCTGTGTAACATAGGCAACTAAGGACATTGTTGACTTACTCTAGAAAGTAAACTAAAAGGGGTAGTAGACTAAAGTATTGGCTGGCCGAAATGGGGAGTCTATTACAAAAGAATGTGTATAAGCGAGATAAGTGTTTACTGTTGCTGGAAAATAATATCATTGGGTGACAATGGACTATGCAACCAAGGGTTAATTTGACCTATTGTAGAGAGTATTGCAAGTGTTTGAAATTTAAGTCATCACTACTTTTATAAGGTGTCTGCTGCGAAAGTGATTGATTCTTAATTATAGTCAAATCTTAAATGTGGTAAACATTTTAAATTTAGTAGGGGAGAGTGTAGCGCAATGACTGAGTATTGCACTTCAATAATGTCATAATGGGTATTAAATATCATAATGTTAAAAATAGTGACAAATGCTAGTCTCATAGTACACCAGCAGGTGGCAGCGATGTTGCGTAATGTTGGTTAGGGAACCGATCTCTCGTGAGTTAGAGAGCGAGACTTCCCCGTGAGTGATGGTGTGTGATAACCACGAGAGCTGCAACTAAAACGTTTAACTCCTGTTTTGCAGGTAAGCTGGTGAATAGTTTATGAGACTTGTGTATTAATGGTTATGTGTATATTTCCGAAGTGTTTGCATAGACTGAATTATATATATGTTATATTAACCGTGCTATGCGTTGATTAGTGAGTTGGAACGGGTGTTATGAGTTCATATGGCTATTTACACGAGTGTTGTTGAATATAGCAGAGATTTAGTTACAATGATTTCATGCTGAACTATAAGAGGATATTTGCATGTTTACAATGTAATGTTTAAAACGTGTTGTGTGAAGCCTCGCGTGAGTTAGAGAGCGAGACTTCCCCGTGAGTGATGGTGTGTGATAACCACGAGAGCTGCAACTAAAACGTTTAACTCCTGTTTTGCAGAATAAATACACTTTAAATGTGCAACCCCCCGTGTGAATTCTTCATTATACACTGGGAAGTGTTACATATACTTTATTGTTTTTTTTTAAATCATTATTATTTTTTAACAAAATGCTCTTTTCCTTACACTCTTTTGTGAAATAACATTTACTGTGCACTTGAAGAGTATGACAAGCATTGCTTACTTCTGGATATATTATAGTAGTTAAAAAGAATCTTTAAAACAGCACTGTTGATTTCTGTTTGTATCCAACTAATATTTCTAAACATGGACTCAAAGTGAGAAACATGAAGCAGTTAGTTATCAGTGTTTGTATTTGTATATCTGCAAATGCTGTGCTTTGATGCTGTAAATAAACTGGAATGTTTCCTGAAATCAGTTTCCTGTATGTGTGACTGTCACCCCTCTATCTTGCATGTTTCTCCCCAGTTAAGTGTCTCTAAGGTGGAGGAGGAGTCCTGTTCATCAGTGCTGACGTGCTTTTAATAAATATGGTGAGAATCATAAATACGTCTTCTGATTTGTCAGTGAAAGTTTTTGATGATTTCCTCTCTTCTGTCTAATAAGGTAAAAGTGACTTTGATTGGCTTGTTTTTTGGTGATTGTAGAGACTTCTGTCTCTGTCTCTCTTGAACCTTTCACTTCTGAGTTGATCAAGAAGAGTGTATGATCAGTGAAGATGGAGAGCTATCTAACACTAATTTTTTTGTCATCTGTGATCAGACTCGCCACAGCTGGTACGTACACACACACATGATAATTATGAGTTAATGTTGTAGTGATTGACTCTGTGTTAGTTGTGAAATGGACATAACATAAATTCCACTTTTGTATGTGTAATATTTGAATTAATATAAATGTTAATTTACTTATTTCATGGTTATTTTCTCTGTTCATCTGTTTTGCTGACTTAAAGTCTGTTGTTTGTCTTCTCACTTTGCATTATATATTATATACAGTAAATCATTCTGTATCTTGTCTGCAGGAAATGTGAGGCTGGTGAATGGTAATAATTCCTGTGCCGGTAGAGTGGAGGTTTATTATAGAGGAGAGTGGGGAACCGTGTGTGATGATTATTGGAGTTTGACAAACACTGCAGTGGTGTGTAGAGAGCTGGGATGTGGCAATTCTTCAAATACAATGCGTGCTGCTCACTTTGGACCAGGATCAGGACAAATCTGGATGGATGATGTTTTCTGTAGTGGATCAGAGTCCTCAATATTCAATTGCTCAAAATTAGAAATGGGTAAACATAACTGTAGACACAGTGAAGATGTTGGCGTAATCTGTTCAGGTAGGTTGCTTTTCTGTCTAGATTTCAACATAAAAATCTATTTGATGTATTTATTCTATTAAAAATATGTACTAGATTTTAAAATTAATGTTCAAAGTTCATTAGTGGAAACCAACAAGTGTTATAACACAGTTTAACCGATTAGAACCGATCTATCGGGTCAATTTTATATCAATCATACTGTACATGACTACTATCTTGATGTGACAGTAGAAGCTGCCAGACTGCGTAAAAATATAAAAAATCTACATGACAGTGACAAATTTTGAAGTAAAAATTTAGTTTTATGTATTGATCGGGTTAATGCATGTTTAATGAGAGTGCATGACCTGAGTCAGCAAACTCTCTCGTTTAATTTCATGTACAAAATTTACAAAAACACTTTCACCTTTATGTTAATAATAATTAACATATGTTATGTTTATGTTAATAAACCAGAAATTGAAAAATAAATTCATGTACAATATTAAAACTGATGTTCTATTAGTATTACAGCTCACCAAATCCAGGGCTGGACAACCTCGGTGACAGTTAATAGTGGTGTAACAATACACTGATGTAACGATTCAGCTTGATACACAATACTGAATACTGAATCTAATACTTTAAACAAAGCCCAAATGGACTAAATATTTAACAAAAAGTACTGAAAGATGCTAAATTCGGTATAACATAATGAATTAACTTGAATAGGCTTACTTGGCCCTTCTCCCCTATTCACAGAGCAACAGTGACACCAGTAAAATCTTAGAAATATTTATATTCTTCATATCATATCTCTGTTCCCGACTGCAATTTAAATATTGTAAATATGAAATATTGTATTTTATTAAATAATGTATTTTTTAATTGATTAATAATAATTAATAAACATGCTAGATCAAATGTGTGAACTTCTGGGTTTATCATATTTGATACTAAATTAAATAAATCTAAACTTTGATTTTGGGTGAACTATACTGTTGCTGTGTATCGCTATGGATGATAAATGTTGTTTTTGTATTGCGATAGATTGTGACACAATATATTGTTACACCCCTAATAGTCAACCACATAGGGTGCCAAATGAAGGACCAGAACTGACACAAATGTTACTCTAGACTGAAACAACAGCACTCTTTGTTCTTGACATTACTCTAGTTTACAATAAGTTGAAGATTTCAAAACAGCTTTTAATTTTTAGCAAGTTTAATTTTGCTGCAAAAAAATCTCTCACTTACGAAACATTATAAGCAAAACGATACAACACTCCATGGTCTCCCTTATGAAAAAGTAATATATTCAAGTGTGCTATTAGTACACTTCTATTTAACTAAAAATAAGAAAATATACTTCCTGTCTACTTTTAATGTACTTCTCAGAAAAATACTTAACCCTTTAACTGCCTAAGTTTACTTCACTATATTACAATTAAATCTTAATTTAATCATGACAAACTATATATCGTTGGAATGGTCAACTCCTTAATAGATATTTCAGCACTGTTTTTTTGTTACAATTTATGCAGGAACAGTAATAGATGAATTTATGACAAGAGCGCACCTCAAAAAATCTACATCATAACAGGAGTTCTGACCTTTGTCACAAAAAGTCGATGCACACACTTTTAATAATTGAAACTTTGGTTTTCATGCTAAAAGTTCATAATAAAACATTTAATCTAGTATTTGTCAATAAAAAAAATATAAAATAATATTATCTTCTAAAAAGTATAATATATATATTATCCTCTAAAATATAATATTATCTTTTTTTATCGCCTTTTTTTATTACATTACATATTTTAGTAGTTATCATAAATTAGGTCTCATTTGAAAGCTTACGATCTCAGAATTCATCCTGTGAAAACTGTTTTGAAATTGGACATTGTGTTACCATAGAAACGGTACTCTAAATTATTTGATCAGGCTCCTCCCCTTTTGGGCGTCGTCATGTTTCATAATTTATGATCAAAATATTTTCTAATCTTGACAAAACACATATTGTCAGAAAGGTCTGAGTCTCAAGGTTCCATATTTTGTGACAGAAGTGATATTTGGACAGAAATTTATTAATTTGTTATGGCAGAATGCACACAGTTAAATTCAATGGAATTCAATGACACCCGGTGGCTATTTTTGGTAATACGCCTAAACAAAATCTCATGGGAACTTCAATTTTTGTGATATCAACTTCAAATTTGGAACACAACTTGGTTAGATATATGGCTTTGATTTTATAGTATTTTTTTTGTAAAACATATTTTGTAAAATATATATTTTATATAAAATAAAAATATTAAATTTCACTTTCAGCAATAATCTGCTATTTTTTCCCTTTAAAACAAGACCAAACTTAGGTCTATACTCCAAAGCATTCTTGAATTACAACCATTTAAGCTTGAATAGTGCATTTTAATGTCCATTCTCAAAAACGGGGGTGACAATACACTTACAATTTTCTACTAGTACATTGATATTAGTATTCTTACTACATAAAGTATACTTAAAAATATACTTGAACTATTTAAATGGCTTGTTATCATAATCATTTCAGGCATCAGGCTGGTTGGAGGTTCTCGCTGTTCTGGAAGACTAGAGTTGCCTCATGGAAACACCTGGTACACAGTGTGTGACGCTGCCTTTGACCAGCAGGATGCAGAGGTTGTGTGTAGAGAGCTGGACTGTGGGGCTCCTGTACAGGTGCTGGGAGAAGATGCTTTTGGCAAAGGAGACGCTCAGATGTGGACACAAGAGATTCAGTGCAGAGGAGACGAGTATCAGTTTGCTCTCTGTCCAATGTTACCTTCACACAATTGTTCATATGACAATGATGTGAGCGTTGTATGTGCTGGTAGGTGAACGACATATGAACTATACAAGTATGGACATAAAATCATTGAGTAATATTGTACAACAATTGTTTTTCTTTTTTCTCTATCTTTCTTTGCCCTTTTTACCTTCAGAAACAGTGCGATTAGTAGATGGTAAGAGTTCCTGTGCTGGTAGAGTGGAGGTTCTTCATGATGGTCAGTGGGGAACAGTGCATGATGCTGGTTGGGATATGTCTGAAGCGGCAGTGGTGTGTAGAGAGCTGGGATGTGGAGAGGCTTTAAGTGCACCAAAGGGTGCTCACTTCGGAGAAGGATCAGGCCAAATCTGGATTTCTAGTTTACTGTGTACTGGATCAGAGTCTACATTGATGAACTGTGGATTCAATGGATGGGGAATAAAAGCTAATCATACTAAAGATGCTGGAGTCATTTGCTCTGGTAAGCTCATCCACGTTTATTTCATAACCTTTTTCCCCACAGAATTTCAGGATAAATAAAGATTTTCTCACGACATTCAATGTTACATCAGGTGGTTGTTTGGTTGTCTGTGTGGGGAGAAGTAATCTATTATGTGATGTGCTGAATTACTAGATGGAATGTACATGAAGCAATTTGTGTGCAACATGCTTTTTTTTTGTCCCAGACAATCGCTTTTGCGAACGAAACAAATATATTTTTAAAAGGTTGAGCATTTCGTGCTACATGCATTTTAGTAACACCCTGGGTGCATTTATCTTACTAAAGTTTTTCTCCCCTATTATTCATTAAATGAAGAAAGCGGGTGTACTCTGGGTTCGGGCCACATTCAGAGCTCTCCCCCGGACAGCACACCAGTCGTCAAATACTCATACTCTTTTACTCTAGATAATTATTTGTAAGTGCAATTTCGTGAAATGCAAGAAGCTTGTGTGAATTTTATGCATGAAACAAACTGCTGGCAATTAAAAAAAAAAAACTGGTCAGAATAAATTGTTTAGTTTTATAAAGTAATAGGTCAAGAAGCAAAGCAAATATCATTAAAATTGTCCTTTTTTTATTCAAGGAGTCAGGCTGGTTGGGGGATCTCTCTGTTCTGGCAGAGTAGAAGTGCCTCATGATTGGTCATGGATGTCAGTGTGTGACGCTGCCTTTGACCAGCAGGATGCAGAGGTTGTGTGTAGAGAGCTGGACTGTGGGGCTCCTGTACAGGTGCTGGGAGAAGATGCTTTTGGCAAAGGAGACGCTCAGATGTGGACACAAGAGATTCAGTGCAGAGGAAATGAGTCTTATATATCTTTTTGTCCAACATCATCTTCTCTCAAATACAACTGTACCCATGAGAGTGACATTGGACTGTTATGTTCTGGTAATGGAGCTTTTCAAAAAACTTTTTTAAACCATTTCTTTTGCATGTTTTGTACTGTTTAACTAAACTCTCTGTTCTTTATCCAGGTTACACTGATCTCAGACTGGTCAACGGTCCTGACGTCTGTTCTGGTCGAGTTGAGCGTCAGTACTTCAGTAAATGGGGCACAGTGTGTGATGCATGCTGGGATATGAGAGCTGCCAGTGTCCTCTGTAGACAGCTGAACTGTGGGACTGCTGTGTCTGTTGTGGGATCAGACTGGTTTGGAGAGGGAAGTGGTGAAATCTGGGCTGATGTGTTTGATTGTGACGGGAATGAAACAAAACTCTCAGAATGTTCCGTCTCTTCATGGAGTCGAGCTGAATGTTCTCATAGACGAGATGTTGGAGTCGTCTGCTCTAGTGAGTCCAAATTACTGGAAGACTTCATTGATTTCATGCTCCTGAAAGACTTAATAGTAGGCCTATAAATGCAATATTTCAGTTTTCTTTATGCTCATTTTTTTATATTTTTATGTATTATTAATGTAAAGCATACTACCAAACTTGCAAATAAAACATGAGCTCTCCTCTTTAGATTCCTCTCTGGCTGTTCATGATGGTCTGGTGCGGTTGTCTGGAGAGAGACAGTGTGAGGGGGAGCTGGAAGTTTCCATCCATCAGGTCTGGAGGAGAGTTCTGCTGGACTCCTGGAGTCTCACTGAATCCTCTGTGGTCTGCAGACAGCTGGGCTGTGGCTCTGTGCTGAACTTCTCCGGCTCCTCTTCATCCAGTCCTGAACACAGTCATGAGTGTGTGACGGGCTTCCAGTGCTCTGGGAGTGAAGCTCATCTGGGGAACTGCAGCTCTCCACAAACTCTCAACTGCAGCTCCACACAACAGCTGTCAATCACCTGCCTTGGTGAGAACAACAACATCTGGGCAGATTCTTCAGTTGTTAGTGATCAATAATGTGTTTTTCTCTCTCTGAATATCAGGTCGCGGGTCCATAAGGCTGGTGGGTTCTGGGGGAGACTGTGCAGGGAGGCTGGAGGTTTTTCACAGCGGCTCATGGGGGACAGTGTGTGATGACTCCTGGGATATTAAAGATGCCCATGTGGTGTGCAGACAGCTGCAGTGTGGAGTGGCCCTCAGTAACCAGCAGGTACCAGCCTGGTTTGGTCCTGGTTCTGGACCCATATGGCTGGATGAGGTGGAGTGTGAGGGGAATGAGACGTCCCTGTGGAACTGCTCTTCTCCAGGCTGGGGGAAACATGACTGTCAACACAAGGAGGATGTAGGAGTCGTGTGCTCAGGTAAACAGTAAAGTAATGTGATTCATTTTTAAATATATCATTTCAAATATTTAAAGGGATAAGGTGGTAATTTTTGCTAAATAAACACCAGGTTAATTAGGAGCGGATGGATCATATTTGACAACAAAGTCCATCTTACTGTATGATGGTCTGATAGACAGCACTGCCATGGATGCCGCTACTTTTTAAATATTTTTTTATTGACCAAGCAGAATCAAGTCGTAAATAAGTTTCATAGTATATTATAAAAATATAATTAAGTATCTTTTTCAGATGCTACCCAGCATGCATTAGCCTTGTATTAACCAGTTATTTTGGTGATATTTTAGGTTAAGCACAACTTAAACTCCAATATTTTTAATGCACATCCTTTTCCATCTAGAGTTTAAAGAGATCAGGTTAACTGAGGGCTGTGAAGGGAATGTGGAGGTTTTCTACAATGGATCCTGGGGTAATGTGTGTTACAACAAGATGGACAGAGACACAGCGAGTCTGATCTGTCAAGAGCTGAACTGTGGAAGATCTGGCAGTGAACCCGATTATTCAGAGGGACTGAAGTCTCATAATTGGCTTGATAAACTTAAATGTCGACGTCATGATTCCACTCTATGGCAGTGTCCATCTTCACCCTGGGGACAGAATGACTGTGATAATGAAGTGGCCAAGATCACCTGCTCAGGTAAGAAGATATTTAACTGATTTAAGATAGGTGGAAAACATCATGTTTGTTTATAATAAAATAATAAGTAAAATAATAAATTAATAATGTTTATTAATAATTTTTCTATTCAGCATTTAATTAAATTTTAACATTTTAATTTTAGAGGAGCAGACTCGTGAATCTCCTCGGAGTCGTCTGACATGTTCTACCTCAGAATCTCCTCACCAGAGACAGTGTTCAAGTAAGGATGCATTTTCTTTATTCACAGTATCTTGAATTATTAATATCTGAGCACTTGTACACTGAATCCACATTCCACATTCATAATTTGTCACAACTTTAAATAGTCATAAAATGCATTGTAAATGTATTTCTGGTAAGTGATGTGAGTTTCTGTGTTTTGTTGTAAATGTTGTCCTGAAGCTGGTCAGTGATGTTTCTGTGTGTGATTTAGATCATGTTCCTCTCAGACTGAGGGGAGGTTTGGGCCGGTGCTCTGGGAGGCTGGAGGTGTATCATAACGCTGTGTGGGGTTCAGTCTGTGCTGATCTGTGGGACATCAGCGATGCTCAGGTGGTCTGCAGGCAGCTGGGTTGTGGAGCAGCACTGAGGGCTGATGGGAATTCAGTCTTTGGTGCTGGTGAAGGTGTTGTGTGGCTGAACAGAGTCGAGTGCAGAGGGAATGAGATTCACCTGTGGGACTGTCCTCTCTCCCTGAAGAACCACACTGACTGCTCCCACAAAGAGCACGCTGGACTCACCTGTGCAGGTCAGAGCAAAACACTGACCGATAATAGTGATTTTCACATCATTTTAGTGCTACTAACTGTGTATTTGCATGATTTTTAATCTGTCTGTGTCTGTTTTGATAGATTTGCCAGATCTGTCAGTGTCCACTACTCCTGCCACAACAACATCAGCTTCTCCTCCAGTTTCTCAGACAGTGCGCTCAACATCAGTCACTCCTCCACAAACTCCTCCAGTGTCTCTCTCTGTGCTTGTGGTTGTACTGGGAGTTTTGCTCTTACTGCTCTTAGTGCCACTGCTTATACTGATTCAGCAGAACAGAGTGATGAGGAGAGGTAGGAGAGATCCAGAGACTGTCATATTGTGTGTTATTCAGTGTGTGATCAGTCATGTGTTGTGAACTGACAGCAGGTTTGTCTGTCTACACTCACAGCTCTCTCTAAGAGGAGACACAGGACGACGACTGAGGCCGTTTATGAGGAGATTCATCACAGACACAATCACTTCACTCAGAGAGGTGAGACATGAGCCGTGAATCTTATTTAATATGATTATTAAGAGAGTCTGTCAGACACTTGATGTTCATCTATTATTAGTCCTGTTAAACCTCCTGATTCAAACCAAAGAATTCCTCACAGTAAACCACAGAGCTGCAGGTGCATGTTTATGTGTGTGTGTGTGTGTGTGTGTGTGTGTGTGTGTGTGTGTGTGTGTGTGTGTGTGTGTCTCTTCCTGTGTGTATTTTTAGAGGGTAATAAGGAGCGATTCATGTTTGTACGTGTGTGTGTGTGTGTGTGTGTGTGTGTGTATGTGTGTGTGCGTGTCTGAATTTGTCTCTTGTGTGTGTATTTCTGGAAGGCAGTGAGGAATGGGTTCATGTGAGGATACATGTGTGTTTGCTAATAGGCCTAACAAAAAACAAACAATTGTCAATTGATTAATTAAATAAAGAGTTGTATGATCCAATGGAAATGAGGATTCAGTCTGTTTGTGATGATGAACATGTTCCTGACTGTTTTTCTCTCCTTTAACAGGGAGTCTCGTCTCTGAAGAACTGCATTCTGGGTATGAAGATGCTGATGAGCTTCTCTCAGGTTAGACAGCAGAAGCGCATATTCATTCCACTCAAAATACTTTTCATTGAATTCAACCTAAATAAATAAATGTAATTAACAAATTCTATTAAACATTTGACTAATGACTCAATACATTTTAAACACTGCTGTTTATTAATATATAAAAATTCTGTTCTCCTTTTTAGCAAAAGATTTCAAGACTGTATATTATGATGATGTCACCAACGACAGTGGCCTGAAAGGTCAGTGACCTTTTTATTTGATCACATGATTTATTATCAGATGATTAATAACTTAATAGTCTCATGACCTGCAAAAAGGACATATTTTGGCTTTTGTATCCAAACATATTCTGTGTTGATGCAGAAGAGATGAAGGAAATCACACCGGGATACTATGATGATGTCATCACTGATGGACTGAAGCCAGATCGTGAGTCAGGTGTCGTTCTGTTATTCTATATATTTTTAAATAACAATATTAAAGTATTGTGAAGAAAAGTGTGTTTTAAATGTAATATTGTTAACTTTGTAGAAGACACACCTGAGAGCTATGATGATGTCATCACCAATGGACAGAACTCTATTAAAAAAGGTGTTTTTACTATTTTAACAATATTTTACATAATATTCATCTAATCAAGCTTGTTACTGAAAGTCTTAAAGTTATATATTTTGGGTTCTATTTTCATGTGTAGTGGATGCACCAGAGAATTATGATGATGTCATCATTATTAGACAGAGCGCTCAAGGTGAGTTGCACTACATATCACCCTTTACATATATGTTTGCACGAGTATTACACGATTTCTGTATAATCAAAGTAAGGGAAAATTATCCATTAAATGTGAAAGTGTTTTATGAACTAGTGTGACATTTTTATGTCATTAATGTTGATCAGAGGGAGTTCAGGAGGAGTATGATGATGTGATGAGTGTCACTGAAGATATGTGAAACCTGTTACATAAGTTATTGTAACATTTCTGTTCTCAGTATATTCTAACTCTATTTTTATATTTTCCATGTTTATAGACTGACATTTAACTTTTTCATTGAAAAATAATGTTAAATAGTTTAAGATTTTGTTTTTAATAACAGATTATGACGATGTGGGGGAGGAGTCAGTCAAAGGGGGAGGGGCCGTATGACTGAATGGCCACACCCACTGCCTCGGTTCAAGACATTTGAACATTCAAGAGTCAAGAGTGATATTTCTGTGTGAAATCTCAGATTTGATGATATTTGAAAATTTTCTGTAATGAAACTTTGCTTACTGCTTTTATGACATTTTAGTTGTATTGGATTGTGGCCTATTGTTTTATATCAATAAAAATAAAACAAATATAAATATATGTATCACAGTTTTTCTGAATTGCTAAAACACTAAACCCCATTCTCTGAACCAAATTCTCAATTACCAATTTGTGGAATAAATCACTCTTTCTGTAAAACAAGTTCAGGTAGTTAAAACACAGTTTGCAAATCTCATGCACTCTTTTTTTCAAAACTCTAAACACATTCTCACTCACTAAAACACATTTTGCACTGTGATGCACTTACATTTCAAAATGCTAAACACAGGTAGGCGAAAGTTAAACACAACTGCAACACAGCTGTCATCGTTTACACACGACTCAAAATTGTTATTTCTAATGATGTGACCAAACCAACTGTACATAATACAAATCAGTTCAGAGTCCCAAATTTACTCAAAATGTTGCACTGAATGTTGATACCAACAATGGATGGAAACAATATAAGAGGGAGAGGAGGAAGAGGAGGTGAACAAGCAGGAAGAGGATGAGGACGAGGAAGAGCAAGGTGTGGAGAATGTTGTCAAGGCTGGATCTGCTTTAGGGTTTTTCCCTTTGCCTGCAGAGATGACATTGTCTGAGATGTGGAGAAACTCCTCCGGCCGGACCAAGATGTGTAATGAATGATCTGTAGTGTTTATAATTTTGACTTGCTGTGTGTATGATCTGAGAACATTGTTTGATTTTGAGAACAGATAAAATGGTTTTGAGGCAATTGTTTGATTTTGCCAGAAGAGTCAGAGGTTCTGTGAATGCGGTTTGAACATTTGGTTTTGTGTTTAAGGTTGAGTGAGTGATGGTTTCAAGAAATGTGTTTTAGCAATTCAGAAAAACTGTAAAAAATGCTTATGTATTACTGCCATCATGTGGATGAATTATGCAATACAGCAACTTAATGGTTCTGTCAAAATCTAAATAAACAATTCATCTAAAAATAATTACAGTATTTAAGTTTTCATTGTTTATTTTAAATCCGATATATATATATATATATATATCACTGGTTCTGAACAATCCGTCTACGGTTCCCTGGTGCCGAAGCCAATACATGGTAATCCTGTACAGGTAAAGATTTCTTTGTTCTTTTGTTCCAATAATGACAAAAGAGATGGTATTGCAGGTTGTGTATAATCTAATACAAATTATGGTAATTTAAAATCAGGTCATTAAAAAATGTTTAACAATAATAAAGGCCCTCTGCAGAATATTTTTTAAAAATTAAATAAAATAAATATAAAGAGTTAAAAAGTAGTCTACTGCAGTACCAAGTAATGACAATAGCTAATAGTAACTATAGCCTATACCATAGTCTGAATGATTGTACCATAGGCTATTTATGTACCATGGTAAGTATATCTAAAATACACAATATTTTCATGGTATTGTTTAGTAAGTGCTTTGCTCTTTTGGTCAGATTTTCTTACCTGTGGCTGGGGAACAGTTAGATACACCTTGTAAAAGTGTCATTTGCTGCTGTAAATATGTACCAAATAACAAAATATTTTTAAATAGATCCTCTTGACTGAATCCGGAGGAAAACTCTCCCATGGTCAGGTATCCATTTTTTGTCAAGATCTAGTGAGTCAAAAACGTTCTCGAGTTCCTCAGCAGTGAGTGGCAGTTCTTTGTGTAGCCTCTAAGATAGAGAGAATGATGGTGTATGATTAAATACTCAAGAAACAGATGGAAAAATGACATCATTAACACTATTTTCAGCCATCTAGATATTCTGATTTGCCTATTTTGTACTAATAGAACATTGTAAATAACAAATCCTTTTAAATAGTCCTAAAACATGTTCAGTTTGTGGACTCTTCTGTTGTGTTTCCTTCCTGTGTTTAGCTCCTGTTTGCGTGTCCTTTGTTACTATGGTTACTCATTGGTTAATTGATTATGTTCACCTGTGTCTTGTTTGGTTCCTAATTTAGCCTGTGTATTTAAGCTCTCAGATTGTTGCAGTTCATTTTTCCTGTGTTATCTTTGAGTAAAAGCAGAAACTGTTACCTTTATCTATTCCTACAATTCCAGTGTTTTTGGATTATCTTTGTTTTCATTTTTGTAAATAAAAGTAAGACTGCAACAGTTTAGGTTCTCTAATCCTCTTTCTTTGCCTGAACTGTAACAGCAACATATGCACCCTAAGCATTTTAATATAACAAAAAAACTTTGATGGCCATACAAAGCTAAAAAAAAATAAAAAAATACAAAAACATAATTTGAATACAGAGCTGTATTATTCCAAAACCATGGCAGATGTAACAATAAATAAAGTAATAATCATGAAAGAATAAAAATATTGTGGTGAAGGACCTGTAAAGTTAAGGACCCCTACTTTACCCTCAGTGCGTGTGTTGAAGCCTTTTCCCTCGCTGTCACAGATCTGAAAGAAGTCCTCTATTTTGTCCAACATAGCAATGTGTCCCCATCCTGGGTTCTTCTTCACACTTTTCCTTGGCCGCGGTTTCGGCTGCTTCTCATCCTGGTCTGAGCCACTGCTGGTGACCCGTGTGTCTCTAACGTGTCCGATCTCTGACATGATTCCAGCGCTGCTTACCTTGACCGTCTTTCAACAGGTCTGGATCATGTACAATCCAAAGCTAGATCCAATACAGAGAATTATGCTGATTAATTCAGGAAACATCATTTATTGTCTTGTACTGAATGCCTGCTGTGGGTCCCAGCTGAAAGAAACAGAGAGAGTGCAACACATCAGCAATCCTTTTCGTCTTTAGGAATGTAAAGACTTTGAGAAGTGAAATGCTGATTAGTCTTAGTCATCATCACTGCTGACGTTATTGGTGAGCAGAACTGTCCCACCAGCACAATGTCAAGGGGGAACAGGAAGAGGTTTCTGTGGTGAAATTTCCAGTTTGATCACAAGTTGAAGTTGCTAAGGGTTGAATAAGGGGGTATCAATTATTTTAGGCTATATATTTTATTTTAATAAAGAACCAATTGAAATGAACTTTTACATGATTGACAGACATAAAAGTTGACGCATCATGCTATTAACCTCATCAGTGTAAAAAAGTTAAATGTTAGGGCTCTGTGTAATTTGTGACATTAAACTAAATAGGCTACATGATGAAATACTGATTTCATGAAGCCTAAAACTAAAATTATTGCTAACTTAAATTATAGCTAAGTTCTTATAGACTAGAGAGAAATTCGTAAAAACAGAATTACAGCTCTTACCTGAAAAAGTGTTTTACTCTTCCAGGTTGTAAGGCCCGGCTGGATCGAACCAATGAGGGCAGTCGATCAGCGGGGAAGGTCTTTGCACGCGCAAAGTGTCTTTTAACTGTCTTTCCTTTTACGCAACACAACAAGATTAAATGGAACACAATTCTCATATGTATTTTCTCGTTATTTCATCTGACTCCATAAATGAAAAGGTTTTAATGTATCTTTGGATCATTAATTGTGAGTGAATGTTTGACTATTCCTTTTAACTCTTTAATGAAAATAATGTCAAAGTCAGTTAGAATAATCAAATGAAACAATTTATTATGTCAGGTAAATGTATCATGCCAATTTCATAATCAATTCAAGGATAATCGATACAAAACATCAAATGCTCTGGAATAAAGAGAAAAGATGCAGCCCAACATTAAGAAATACATGAGGCTGAGAGATCTCATGGGCCAATCTGAAATACAGAAAAGGCCTCAAACTCCCTGCTGCATTTCATTAAATAGACAAACCTTTCACATGGAAACAAGTGCTAACAAAAGAAATTTGCATTCAGAGGTTACACCTTTGGGTGTAGGGAGACCATTTGTCTAGAGGCCAACACCTCCCTGTGTGTCAGTTATCCATAAACTCTTAAAAACCTTATTACCTTTTTTTTTCTTATTTGGAAATGAGACATTTGTACCAGTCGCACTGTGACATTTTAAATGATACCAAACATGAAAGATACTCTGTGGTAATCATTCACATTAAACTATACATTTTCTTGGGTGAATTCAGGTGATCATCTGAGCATGAAAGAGAGGGGGTGAGGGGAGAGGGAAAGAGAGATTAGGATGACTCGGAGGTGAGACTTTCGTCTCATAAATGGTGAGTTTAAATGCTAATTTCCAGCATTTCCAGGTCATTTGTCCTCTCAGGGTCTGGTTGCTCTTCAAACAGACTGTCCTGCAATTCTTACAAGGTCTATACAGAAGAGGTCACGGACACTGAAGAGGGGGAACTTTATGTCAGGGTTCTGTCACTTCTGTCTAGTCTATTTCTTGGTTTTGTGACAAAGCCCAGACACTCCTGTTTTGCCTTTCTGTGCCTTGTTTCGTGTGCTTTCATGTCATGTTTTCTCTCGTGCTGTGTAGCACACAGCTTGTGTTTTACACTAGCTGTGTGCTTTCATGTTGTTATGTTTGTAATGTTTTTGTTGCGTCGCGTCAAGCTGTTTTTTCCCAGTGTATTCAACAAGAGTGACGGATGCCATGCCAAACTTACAAAAAAACATAAAGGATTAAAAACACATCGGGGTTTTGCATCTAGGGCCTACTAATTTTTGTTGGTTAATTGTTCTTTCTTGTAGGCTATGTAGCATGGGGTGTCTCGCTTTTAAAGGCACACTATGCAAGAATTGTGTTTTTGTCAAACAGCGACCCCTAGAGTCACTGTGGAATACTTGCACTGTCGTAAATACCTACCCCCCACCCTCCACCCTGTACACCGGTACCTGATCGGTAAGATAGAAGCGTCTGGCATGGAGCAGGCACAGAAAGACTCCAAATATATTGACCAGGTAATGTTTCACGATTTCATACAAATATTAGGTTACTGCATAGTCTACTCAACTACTGATGATGGTGATAGGATAATAAGTTTGTCAAGTGTTAGACTACTTTATAATAATAAAGTAGCACTGCGTTTGCTGGCTTATAACGTTTTTACATGATCGCAGCTAAATCATAAGTAAATAGCCTATAGTCTAGGCCTACTGTATAATTTCATTTGTGTTTTTTGATTGTAATGTAAACATTACAAAATGCCAGATGACATCAATAAAGTTAGCCTAAATGTACGTCGCATTATTTCAGTTGACCGTTATGATGTCATTAGACATGATTATTGCAATTTATCATAATATTTTGCAAATTGTGCTCATTTACAACCTCTAGGCTTATGTATGTCCTGATAATTATGTGAGATATTGACCTGTTCTCATGATAATCGCAGGAATCAACGTCAACAGCGTCGTTTACAAATAAGAGATTTACTTACTAGTCCATCAACAAGATCGCCAGGTAAGCATCGCTGTAGCATAGAGTGATAATCGCAGGAATCAACGTCAACTGCGTCAACAGCGTCGTCTGATATCCCTCAGTGCTTTTTAGCTCGCGCCAACGAGTGAAAGCCTGACCGGGACTCTTGTCCGGTTACTCACGCGGTCAGATTCTCTCTTCCTTTTCCTACACTCTTCCGACCGCGCTTTCTTTGTTTTTTCCATTGTCGAGTCTTCCAATAATCACGTCTGAAATGCGCGCAAGTGTCTTCGTGCTTAATGTTGTTGTTGTTGATGTATGTGACGTCGTTGCCGTAAACCAAGTCGTGATTCTCGCGAGATTTGTTGGGGGCGCCTCTCTCAAACTTGCATTGCTGTTTTTTCCAGTGGCGTCCCTCCCAAGCTTTACTACCAGGATGATTCGCCCTACTATGACTTTGTTTACCACCGAAATGACTTTGAAGCTGTTATATTAAGGTACAATTCTTGCATAGTGTGCCTTTAAGATCAAGATGCCATGAACACCTACCCTGGTAATCCAGAGTTCTCGCGAGAGCACAAGTTGAATTTGCTCAGCGAGTTACTCTGGTGTCAAATAATGATGCTCATTAAATATGCCCCTCGATCTGAGCTGCACCAATCACATCGGATTATCTGATATAGGCGGACCAGAGGCAAGCTAAACAGATGACGACAGCGCTGTGACGTCGAAGTCATTAGTAAACATTGCAATATGGCTATGGATGAACACCAGGGGCCCGTTCTTCGTACGTCGCTAACTCACTTAGCTGGATTTGATTGTTGGCGATTTGGCATGATCCTGGATTGTTTGGTTCTTCGACGCTCATCCTGGACTTGCTGTCATAGCAACATGTGCGCAAACTTAAACCTGCTCGGGAGCAGGCTTATTTCATGTTAAAGGTCCCGTTCTATGCCCCTTTTCACAAGATGTAAAATAAGTCTCTGATGTCCCCAGAGTGTGTATGTGAAGTTTGAGCTCAAAATACCCAACAGATCATTTTTTACAGCATGTTTAAATTGACATTTTTTGGGGCTCAGAAAAACGAGCCGTTTCAGTGTGTCCCCTTTAAATGCAAATGAGGTGCTGCTGGACGACACAGGGGGCGGAGCTTCATGAGCTCGTGCTCAGTCTGTCAGGAAAAATTCATCTCACGGAATGATGATAATATCAGAAACTCTCAGTAACGGCGTTCATTTCGAGTCGGACAATAATGCCTACAGAGTCAGAGTGCTGTATAGAGATGAAACAGGTATGGTTTAGTAGTTTAATTACGGTTATTATAACGTATTTGTCATCTGCTTGTAGGCTATGTATCCATTATTTATTAATAGCCTACAAGTCTGCTGTCTGAATGATGATCAAACATGTACTGATGAGTTTAATAAAGTTTATTGTACATCACAAAAAAGATGAAGCGTCAGTTTTACTTCAGAAAATCACCGTAAGAGCTGAGTAAACACAGTAGGCTAAGTTATAAGAAGTGCGCAAGTAGCCAGTAGAGTTGAGGGAGCATTCCTGTGGGCGGAGGTTAGTCAAGAAACGGTTCTGGTGATGTCACTAATGCAGGATGTAGAGGGGTGTAGTCCAATCGAGCCGTTTTTTGTAGTCAACTTCTGTTAAATAAAATATCCAGCTTGGCATTGAACTTTGAGCTTTATTATTTTACAGATATTATTTATGCTCAAACAGCAACATTACACACTAACTAAAGTTTGAAACATGGAATCGCATGCAACGGGACCTTTAACAGGATTAGATCGCGGCTTCATAAGCGGAGCTGATACGGAAGTCCAGCGCAGCGCGATAGTGCACTTTCTTTCTGAGATATATATTTTTTTCTCGTGATTCGTGAGATTGTCGTTTTTTGTCGCTTTTATGTTTAAAAAACAGTTTTAGGTTTTTTTTTTTTTTTTTTTTTTTTTTGTGGCATTTCCAAGCCACCAATGTTGTAAAGCAGTTTTTTTTTTTTTTTAGGCTATCGTAATTTTTTATGAAGATCATACAATCATGACCATGCCGATTACAGATATGTCACTCAGGCTTCACTAACGTGATGGGTACCAGATCAAGGCCTCAATAAAGGGGATTATGTGAACAGAAAGGGGATTCACAATGTAAATGTGCAGCCCAGTTACTATTGTGATTCTTAATATTCCAGATTAGTAATATTATATCAAATAAAAAAAAAGGCAGTTGACTAAAATCTTCCATATCACAAATGTGAAAGCAAAATGGCCAGGATCTGTGCATGACTTAAGAATTTTCAGAGATTCACATTTATGCACATTATTTGAAAGTGGTAAGGAAAGTTCCACAATTAAATATCAAGCTCACTGTATTACATACACTTATGCTGATCCTAACACCTTTTTCATAGGTGATTATGACATGTTCCTGCCTGCAGACAGGTGTTTTATGATCCCATTCCCTGACCCAAACCAGTTACAATGCAGCTCTAGCCAGGACAAGGGCACACAATGAAATGAACTTTGGCTAACTAAAGGGAAGATTTCAGTGTCTGAGAAGTCTGAGGGTTGCACACCTGACAGGGCCTGTGACATTGTTGCATGTGCCATATTAAACAACATTGCCAAAAAAAAAAAAAAAAATTTCATTAAATGTTTAATAAAAGACAAATATGCTTAGTTCCTTGAGTTTTATTTCAATTGTTCTTTGTAAAGAAAAGCCAGTGGTCAAGTGCCTGCAACAAGAGATATTAGACACATGCCTCATGCAACAAATAAAAAGGAAAAGTTGGCTATACACTGCCCACCTGTAGGCCTATGTGTCCTCTGTCTGTGCAGACTCTTCTGTAGGCCTTTCTGTAGATGTGGAATCCTGCAACTTATATTGCAGCCATAAAGCATACAAGTATAAATGAAGTAAAGTTATTTATGCACTTGCAGGTGGGCTAGTTCCTCCATATGACAGTTATCTGAGAGGGTTTATTCACTGTCCAGTGCAATGGAAACAAATGGACATTACAAAGTCTTATTCTTACTTTCCTTTGGAAAGTTAGTAAATGTCCACTTACTGCACATATTTCAGCCACCACTTTCTTGGGAACAGATACAAGTGTTGGTGTATTGTGTAAAAGTGCACAAAAGAGGAAAACACAATGTCATTACAACGAACAACACTGGGGAAAAATGTGATCAATAACTAATGGCAAAATATTTTTACATTAACATAAGTTTATCAGTTTTCACTTTCACAAGTCAAAGCAATTCATCATTACTGAAGATTTAACAGTTGAAATGACTATACGGCCTTATTTTAATTCAGCAAAAATTATTTTACAGTGTAGGCTACTAAGATCTTTTCTTTTTTTTTCTCAGCCTTTTTCTTGGTTGCTTTTATAAACAGAACACCATTTATTTAACAGTGCCTTTTATAAAAGAGACTAGCCTATAATATAACTAAAAATTAACATTATGTAGAATATTTTTGTACTTCACTTTTATTTGTTCCCATGTTCTAGCGTGGTGACTCTGACATTACAATGAACAAAGTAATTATGCAATTATTAAAATACAAAAATGTTGGCTAATAAGTGATAAAAACATCTAACATGGCCACTTCTAACGGATTTAAATTGTCTGCTACTTTTTGCCAGCCCTCTCTCCTGGCTTTTGCAGACTTTGAGGTGTTCCCTGGCGTTTTGATTAAACATTAAAATTCCGAATAAACTTCGACTATTAGTTCTTGCTCTGCTGAGGAGAAAAACTGAGCGCGCTCTTTGGCCACGCTGAGCAGCCAATAGCAGCGTTGCTGATCAATGTTTCTACTATCGATACATATCCCCTTTTAACCAGCGCATGAACGCGCAATTATCTCAGATAACTCAATCCAGCTATACTAATCATATCCGGCAAGTGTGTTCGAAGAACCGAGTTAGCCAGATCATGATTCGCACGATGATATCATCTTGGATGTGTCATTTGATCTCGGATGTAATAAGCAACGTACGAAGAACGGACCCCAGGGGTCCGTTCTTCGTACGTCGCTAACTCACTTAGCTGGATTTGATTGTTGGCGATTTGGCATGATCTTGGATTGTTTGGTTCTTCGACGCTCATCCTGGACTTGCTGTCATAGCAACATGTGCGCAAACTTAAACCTGCTCGGGAGCAGGCTTATTTCATGTTAACAGGATTAGATCCCGGCTTCATAAGCGGAGCTGATACGGGAAGTCCAGCACAGCGCGATAGTGCACTTTCTGAGATAGGCTATATGGGGAAAAATGTGATCAATAACTCATGGCAAAATATGTGTACATTAACATAAGTTTATCAGTTTTCACTTTCACAAGTCAAAGCAATTCATCATTACTCAAGATTTAACAGTTGAAATGACTATACGGCCTTATTTTAATGCAGCAAAAATTATTTTACAGTGTAGGCTATAAGATCTTTTCTATTTTTTTCTCAGCCTTTTTCTTGGTTGCTTTTATAAACAGACAACCGTTTATTTAACAGTGCCTTTTATAAAAGAGGCTATAATATAACTAAACATTACCATTATGTAGAATATTTTTGTACTTCACTTTTGTTCCCATGTTCTATGGTGACTGACACTACAATGAACAAATGTAATGTAATTATACAATTATTAAAATACAAAAATATAGGCTAATAAGTGATAAAAACATCTAACATGGCCACTTCTAACGGATTTAAATTGTCTGCTACTTTTTTGCCAGCCCTCTCTCCTGGCTTTTAAAGACTTTGAGGTGTTCCCTGGCGTTTTGATTAAACATTAAAATTCTGAATAAACTTCGACTATTAGTTCTTGCTCTGCTGAGGAGAAAAACTGAGCGCGCTCTTTGGCCACGCTGAACAGCCAATAGCAGCGTTGCTGATCAATGTTTCTACTATCGATACATATCCCCTTTTAAACTTAGCATGAACGCGCAATTATCTCAGATAACTCAATCCAGCTATACTAATCATATCCGGCAAGTGTGTTCGAAGAACCGAGTTAGCCAGATCATGATTCGCACGATGATATCATCTTGGATGTGTCATTTGATCTCGGATGTAATAAGCAACGTACGAAGAACGGGCCCCAGTTGTTTGAAACGGCTTTGGCCGCTACAATGAACGAGTTAGACTTGGCTTTTTATCTAAAACAGGAACAGAAGACGCCGCTCGAATCATTCCTTTGCAAGAAGGACGTTTTTGCTGTTTTGCAGACCGGATACGGCAAGAGTATAATATACCAGTTAGCTCCGCTGGTAGCTAAGCATATGGGGTTTATTGTTGTGATTGGTCGTATTGTTATCCAACTGCGTGCAGTGAGATTTTCAAATGCATTCTTGGTGCTGCCCCTCGAGCTGGCCGATTTTCATTAGTCGACGCCAGACCATTAATCTTTTAGATTTAGGTCTGGATTTCCAGGCTAGTGAACACCCAGCATCTATAGGCTAATTTTCGTCTTAAAACAAATTTATAAAAGGAAACTTAATAAAACATTTTTGTGATGTAGTAGCCTATAGCCTACTAAATGTTTCCATTTTCTTCTAGAATAAAGCATCATGTAGGCCTACATCTAAACTCACATGAAAAGGCCCCCAAACAAACAAACAAAAAAAGATTATAGGGCAAATTTCAAAAATTGTCAGTACAAAACCTTATATTAAAATCCTGCTAAAGAGCCTACAATGTGTAAAGACATTTTCTGATTAGGCCTACATAGGCTACTGTCACTCTGTGCTTATAGGCTAGGCCTAGGCTATTACAACGGCAGATAAAGTGTAAAATCAATGTGCAGTGAAATGAGCTCTACTACATGAAACAAGTTACTTATAAATTTTGCTATAACTGAAGAAAAACCATTGATTGCCATCCTATATCCTGTCCGTTCACTCTCCCTTATGTGCTAACCTTTACCCTTTACAATAGAAGATGTTTTGCGGCCATCTGCTGGACAAATACAGCACTGCAGCATTAAACGCACATTCATTGCTGTTATATTTTCTCAAAAGTTTAAAAATAGTTTACCTATTTATGTAGATAATGTTTAATCTATTTAATAAATACACATCTGAATAGCTTAGCAACAATATAGTTTATACTATGGTGTAATAAAATTATATATTTTAGAATAAAAGATCAAAGCAGTAAAATCCACATATAGTAATATGCATAATTTTTCCAGAAACAATGAGATTAAAATGTTACATTTATTCAAATAATTCATGAAACAATAGGTCTACTCCTACTAAGATCTCTACTAAGTTACAAGTGTTTGAAGTGATCAGACTTACAAAAATCAGTCATCAGTCTTGTATCTCCTGTGTGCAGTGACAGGCTTTGATGCTGAATATAATCTGCAGTGTTTCTCTATCAATCTCCTGTAAGTTTAGTGTGACTTTATCTCCATCCTGAATAATTAAAGATATGTTTCTATCCTCGGTGAAGTGTCTTTTCATGGTGGAGGAGGAGTCCCGTTCATCAGCGCAGATGTTCTTTTGATATATATGGTGAAAATAAAAATGCTGCTGTGTGATTTGTCAGTGATTGTGTTTGATGATTTCCTCTGTTGTGTCTAATAAGGTAACAGTGAGTGTCATTGGCAGCTGTGAGAGTCTCTCTCTCTTTAGGGGACTGACAGGAGCCAGTTTCTTCAGTGTGTTTGAGGGAGCAGAGGAGAAACAGAGTCAAACAAACAGTGTGACGAGCAGAAGAAGATGGAGGGATTTCTGACACTCGTTTTACTCTCCTCTATAGTCACTATAACCACATCTGGTAAGTGCAAAATAGATTTTAAAGATGTAAAATTTAACATTTTTAAATAAGTAGTTTGCTTATGATGGTATTAGACCACTACAAACTGAATAGAAGCCTTTGTTATATCTAGAAACCAAGATCTTGTGACACTAGATCAATAATTATCAATTACATTTTATAAATGATTTGAGCTTTTACAGGAAACCAATTTGTTATACACTCATGCCCAGCTTTAGTTGTCCGGGTAGACATATTTATATGTATATACTGTATTTCTATTACCCAACTTAGTTATTACATCTTATTTTTCTTGACGTTGCATGATTCGATCCCTTTCTCTCTTTCATGTACAGATTTTGAGACTGTGAGGTTAGTTGGTGGTAACAGTCCCTGTGCTGGTAGAGTGGAGGTTCATCATGGAGGTCAGTGGGGAACAGTGTGTTATAGGAACTGGGATATGACTCATGCTGGAGTGGTGTGTAGAGAGATGGGATGTGGAGAGGCTCTAGAGGCTGTGCGTGACACTCGCTTTGGACCAGGATCAGGACCAATCTGGATGGATGATGTGGCCTGTAGTGGATCAGAGTCTACACTGAAGAATTGTGAGTCAAGAGGATGGGGTGTTCATGGCTGTAGTCATCAAAATGATGCTGGAGTCAGATGCACAGGTGAGCGGCTCCATACATCACACTGTTAATACATCACTGATCAGACTTTCATTGATAAACATCTTATAAGCAATTTAATGTAATTTAATGTAATTTGTTGTCAGAGCAAATCATAACCAGCTAATTGATGAAAAGTATATTTTATTGTCTTAACTCAATTTTATCTATTTATAAACCTATTATTAATGAATGAATATTGTTTTATGTCCATATCATAATCATTGTGAATTTGTGACAGATGGTCTTCTCTTTTGTGTAAATATATTCAGAAACAATAAACTACGGAAGGTCAAGACTTGTGGACGGGTCTCACCTGTGTTCTGGGAGAGTGGAGATGCTTCTTGTAGGCGGCTGGGGTTCAGTGTGTGACGCTGCCTTTGACCAGCAGGATGCAGAGGTTGTGTGTAGAGAGCTGGACTGTGGGGCTCCTGTACAGGTGCTGGGAGAAGATGCTTTTGGAAAAGGAAATGGTCAGATTGGATCAAAAGAGATTCAGTGCAGAGGAGATGAAACACACATTCGACGCTGTCCATCATCAACCTCACATAATATAAACTGCACCCATGACAATGACGTAGGACTGATATGTTCTGGTAAAATGCCAATGTTCAGCCTTTCTATAGAGAAATCAAATTGTTAACTAAAACTTAATTATTTGATTGGTTTCTTCTTGGTTTGATCAGTTTCAGTAAACTCTGTGTTCTTTGTCCAGGTTACACTGACCTCAGACTGGTCAACGGTTCTGACGTCTGTTCTGGTCGAGTTGAGCGTCAGTACTTCAGTAAATGGGGCACAGTGTGTGATGCATGCTGGGATATGAGAGCTGCCAGTGTCCTTTGTAGACAGCTGAATTGTGGGATTGCTGTGTCTGTTGTGGGATCAGACTGGTTTGGAGAGGGAAGTGGTGAAATCTGGGCTGATGTGTTTGATTGTGACGGGAATGAAACAAAACTCTCAGAATGTTTCGTCTCTTCATGGAGTCGAGCTGAATGTTCTCATAGACGAGATGTTGGAGTCGTCTGCTCTGGTGAGCAAATTCACACTATGATGAAGTCATTGGTTTCAGATTAAAATGTAGTATACATTTTAGATAAATACTGAATTACAAATAAATACTCTCCAGAGAGTAAAGCTCATATGAGGAACTGCAGCTCTCCACAAACTCTCAACTGCAGCTCCACACAACAGCTGTCAATCAAACACTTTGGTGAGAAAATCAACATCTGGGCAGATTCTTTAGTTGTTAATGATGAATAATGTTCATGTACAAGTACTGTTTTTCTCTCTCTGAATATCAGGTCGCGGGTCCATCAGGCTGGTGGGTTCTGGGGGAGACTGTGCAGGGAGGCTGGAGGTTTTTCACAGCGGCTCATGGGGGACAGTGTGTGATGACTCCTGGGATATTAAAGATGCCCATGTGGTGTGCAGACAGCTGCAGTGTGGAGTGGCCCTCAGTAACCAGCAGGTACCAGCCTGGTTTGGTCCTGGTTCTGGACCCATATGGCTGGATGAGGTGGAGTGTGAGGGGAATGAGACGTCCCTGTGGAACTGCTCTTCTCCAGGCTGGGGGAAACATGACTGTCAACACAAGGAGGATGTAGGAGTCGTGTGCTCAGGTAAACAGTAACGTAATGTGATCTATTTTAAAATATATAACTTCAAATGTTTAAAGGGATAATGTGCAACTGGTAATTTTTGCAAAATGAACACCAGGATAATCAGGAGTGGATGGCTCATATTTTACAACAAAGACCATCTTACTGTATGATGGTCTGATAGACAGCGCTGCCATGGATGCTGCTACTTTTTAAATATTTTTTATTGACCAAGCAGAATCAAGTAATACATAATATTCATAATATATTATAAAAATATAATTAAGTATCTTTTTCAGATGCTAACAGTGTGCTAGCAGTGTGCAGTAGCCTTGTATTAACCAGTTATTTTGGTGATATTTTAGGTTTAGCACAACTTAAACTTCAATGTTTTTAATGCACACCCCTTTCCATCTAGAGTTTAAAGAGATCAGGTTAACTGAGGGCTGTGAAGGGAATGTGGAGGTTTTCTACAATGGATCCTGGGGTAATGTGTGCTGGAACCAGATGGACACAGACACAGTGAGTCTGATCTGTCAAGAGCTGAACTGTGGAAGATCTGGTGTTGTGTCTGATTCTACACCAAGACTGGAATCAGCTCGTAACTGGCTGGATAAAGTGAAATGTCGACCTCATGATACAAATCTGTGGCAGTGTCCATCTTCACCCTGGGGACAGAATGACTGTAATAGAGATGAAGTGGCCAAAGTCAACTGCTCAAGTGAGATTGTTTTAAATAATGTAAGATGGTCTCATTAGTTATGTTTCTTTATACACAATGTTTGTATATAATGTGGTGAATAAACTGTTTCTGAAACACTAAACTAATTTGATGGACAGAGCCTAATATGATTTATGAGGCTTAAATTATGTTTTTACATTGATATGTTTCATTGAGAGAAGTTATGATTTTTGAGTCCTAATGTTCAGTTCTCTTAATATTTAATCTCAGAGGAGGAGAATCCTGAGTCTCCTCGGAGTCGTCTGACATGTTTTACCTCTCCATCTCCTCACCAGAGACAGTGTTCAAGTAAGATTTTTAATTTAAGACTGTTTTCCATTAAAATATGCATTTAAACAAGAATTTACATGCATTTAAAAATCATAATCAAATTCATAAATGTAATCCACTAATCATACATTTAAAGCCGTCTTAGTTATAAGTTTCTATGTGTTTTGTTGTAAATGTTGTGCCAAAGCTGGTCAGTGATGTAAAGTAAACACCCATGAGACAGTTGAGACAGTGTTCAAGTAAGATAAAAATAATTAAAAGGATGTATTTTCTTTATTCACAGTATCTTGAATTATTAATATCTGAGCACTTGTACACTGAATCCACATTCATAATTTGTCACAACTTTAAATAGTCATAAAATGCATTGTAAATGGATTGCTGCTCAGTGATGTTTCTGTCTGTGATTTAGATCATGTTCCTCTCAGACTGAGTGGAGGTTTGGGCCGGTGCTCTGGGAGGCTGGAGGTGTATCATAACGCTGTGTGGGGTTCAGTCTGTGCTGATCTGTGGGACATCAGCGATGCTCAGGTGGTCTGCAGGCAGCTGGGTTGTGGAGCAGCACTGAGGGCTGATGGGAATTCAGTCTTTGGTGCTGGTGAAGGTGTTGTGTGGCTGAACAGAGTCGAGTGCAGAGGGAATGAGATTCACCTGTGGGACTGTCCTCGCTCCCTGAAGAACCACACTGACTGCTCCCACAAAGAGCACGCTGGACTCACCTGTGCAAGTCAGAGCAAAACACTGACCGATAATAGTGATTTTCACATAATTTTAGTGCTAATAACTGTATTTGCATGAATTTTAATCTGTCTGTGTCTGTTTTGCCAGATTTGCCAGATTTGTCAGTGTCCATTACTCCTGCCACAACAACATCAGCTTCTCCTCCAGTTTCTCAGACAGTGCGCTCAACATCAGTCACTCCTCCACAAACTCCTCCAGTGTCTCTCTCTGTGCTTGTGGTTGTACTGGGAGTTTTGCTCTTACTGCTCTTAGTGCCACTGCTTATACTGATTCAGCAGAACAGAGTGATGAGGAGAGGTAGGAGACATCCAGAGACTGTCATATTGTAAGTTATTCAGTGTGTGATCAGTCATGTGTTGTGAACTGACAGCAGGTTTGTCTGTCTACACTCACAGCTCTCTCTAAGAGGAGACACAGGACGACGACTGAGGCCGTTTATGAGGAGATTCATCACAGACACAATCACTTCACTCAGAGAGGTGAGACATGAGCCGTGAATCTTATTTAATATGATTAATAAGAGAGTCTGTCAGACACTTGATGTTCTTCTATTATTAGTCCTGTTAAACCTCCGGCTTTAAACCAGAGAATTCCTCACAGAAAACCACAGAGCTGCAGGTGCATGTTTATGTGTGTGTGTGTGTGTGTGTGTGAGAGTGTGTGTGTGTGTGTGTGTGTGTGTGTGTGTGTGTGTGTGTGTGTGTGTGTGTGTGTGTGTGTGTGTGTGTGTGTGTGTGTGTGTGTGTGTGTGTGTGTGTGTGTGTGTGAGTGTGTGTGTGAGTGTGTCAGTGAGTGTCTCTTACTGTGTGTATTTTGAGGGTAATAAGGAGGGGTTCATATGTTAGTAAGTCAAGGTGCAGGTGTGTGTGTGTGTGTGTGTGTGTGTGTGTGTGTGTGTGTGTGTGTGTGTGTGTGTGTGTGTGTGTGTGTGTGTGTGTGTGTTTGTCGCTTCCTGTGTGTATTTCTGGAAGGCAGTGAGGAATGGGTTCATGTGAGGATACATGTGTGTTTGCTAATAGGCCTAAAACTTAGGATTTTCTGCCTCTAATGCTTTTAAAATGTAAGTAATTAATATTTGTGTTGTGTTGTAAGTAACACAATGCTTTATGATCCAAATGAGAAATAAGGAATCAGTCTGTATGGAATGATGAATATGTTTCTGACTGTTCTGCTGTCCTTTAACAGGAAGTCTCGTCTCTGAAGAACTGCATTCTGGGTATGAAGATGCTGATGAGTTTCTCTCAGGTTAGAGAGCTGAAGTAGATTAAAATCAATAATTTGATTTACACAAATATATATAAAAAAATATTTACACATTTTAACACTAATTGAACTGTTCACAACAGTAAAACTTTTATCTTTTTAGAAAAAGAGTTCAAGACTGCATATTATGATGATGTCACCAATGGCAGTGTCCTGAAAGGTCAGTGATCCCGCTGTGTCCCAATCAGAGGCTGTGTCCCAATCAGAGGCTGTGTCCCAATCAGAGGCTGTGTCCCAATCAGAGGCTGTGTCCCAATCAGAGGCTGTGTCCTCCGGAGGTCGCATCTGAAGACTGCATAGCATACGTCACTGAGGCGGTCTCATTTAAGAAAAATACCCGTTAGATTGCAAAGTAAGAAAGAAGTTTCAGTATTTTACACCTCATGAGGAATAACAGTCATTTTTATTACGGTTACTTCTCTTAAATAAGACATCCTTGATGAGGTATACAGCCTTCAAATGCGACGACCGGAGGACACAGCCTCTGAATTGGGACACAGCAAACATTCATTACCCAAAACCTGCAACAGTATATTTTACATTTATTTTGTTTCCCAAAATATTAAAAAATGCCCAAATTATACATGTTTTGATGCAGAAGAGATGATGAAGGAAATCACACCGGGATACTATGATGATGTCATCACTGATGGACTGAAACCAGATCGTGAGACAGGTGTCGTTCCGTTATTCTATAATAAAGAGAGAAATATTTAAAATATATTAAAATCTGTATATATGTATATTTAGAAATATATATACATTATATATGGTCTCATGTTAAATTTACAGAATACACACCTGAGAGCTATGATGATGTAATGACAAGTGGACAGAACTCTATCAAAAATGGTGTTTACTTTTTATTGTTATTGGTGTATTTTCCATAATCCTTTTATAGTGATTTATGATATTTTGTATTAATCCCATTACATTGTAAGATATAATGCAATGTTTGTTCTGTCTGTATGTTCATGTGTAGTGGACACACCAGAGCATTATGATGATGTCATCATTAATGGACAGATCTTTCCAGAAGTAACAGGTGAGTCACACAGAACTGCATTTCATGATCACCTTCACCCACTAATATTGAACATTTCTACCATTAATGAATCATCACGACTTTATCAGGAGTAAATCTAATAATCTCAGACAGTCATGAGGTGAAGAGATCAATGACATCATTAATGACTCAAGCTGATTTACAAACTACAATGTGAGGTTTTTATTTCACATGTGAATCAGAGGGAGATCAGGAGGAGTATGATGATGTGAAGAACAGCAGTGAAGATGAGAGGAACCTGTTGGGTAGGTTATTGAACATTTCTATAGCATATTTCATTTTTATTTGTTAAGTTTCTCATTTAAACTAAATCTTGGTGCATTTATAACAATGAAAATATGAGTTTGCGTTTGTTTTTAAAAACAGACTATGATGATGTGGAAGAGGAGTCAAATAAAGAGGGAGGAGCCATATGACTCACTGACCACACCCACTGCCTCTTCATCCAATCATATTACAGTTCCTGGAGCTCCTGGGAGATTCTTATGTTGTTTCTAATGCATCAGTGCTTTATGTTTTTATGCTATTTCAAATATTTTTGTATGAAATGCTACATGCGCCGCAAAATTTGATCCAGTATTTGGCCTGTTATTTTTCTATTGATATCAACGGATACTCAAAAGATATGTTTTTTAAACAATGAATTAATTTGTATGAACTTAATGAATTCATTTTTTTTTAAAGAACATTTGCAGGATAGTGGACAAAAGAAAATGTAGGGAAATAATTTTAGTTACAGTATTTTAGGCAGTTGACAGCAATATCCAATGACAACATTTAAAATCAATTTAGAGCATAACAATTCCCAATGCAATTTTATTTTATACATTTTAGTGATAACAACAAAAAGGTATGCAAAGATAATTGTACGAATAATTTTGGTCATCAATAAATAACACACATTTATACACCGATCTCAACTGCAGTTTATTGTGTGATGGTCCATTTTAAATTTAAAATGCCGAAAATAATTGTACGTTTTTTTGTCTTATTTTGTGGTTGATATTTTGTGGCTAATATTTTGCATTAGCTCATCTGCAGGTTGATGTTGTTCTTGGTTTTTCTTTTCAACATCTTTTCAAAATTTCATAATTTCATAATTTAAAATTTTCATCTTTCAAAAATTCATACAGACAGACATAATAAGACATGTATCAATCATTTGCCAAATAATTGATAGGGTGCTGAATATGTTTACATGATATTAAATACAGTACATTCACTAAGACAAGGTAAACATATAAATATATTCCATCTTTTCTTTTCTTCTTATCTAATCGTATTAAAAAGAGTAAACTAATCCAGTTACCTCAACATGAAAGTAACATGATAATACTGAATTATTTTATTTATTATAATTTTTATTATTTATTATACCTATATTACTTCAAGACATGCAAATAAAGAAACACGAACAGCATTTTTGATTCTCAAAACAAAGTAAATAACAACAGAATACAAAAAACAACAACTGGGGGGGGGGGGGTTACAAATAATGAGAATTACATTACTCTGAAAAAAAATAAAAATAATTGCAAACAGATAATGTTTTTAAGACTTTTTTGTTCTCAGACAATGTATAATTGAAAAGAGGTATTTTTTAAAGTTCTTTGATAAAAACAAGAAAGAGAGGTTTAGCATTTAGATTTATGAATGTGGAATTTAGGAATTTGTGGAATTTGATTGGGTGAAGCAAAACACAATTTGCCAACAGGAGTATTGACCAAACTCAGAGAGACTGGAAGTAGAGATCGAGCACCTCTCAATAATAAAGCAAGAACACCTGATTGAACCCTTCAAACATGAACAGCATCAAGATAGATGGATGTGACGCCAAGTTCGCTATAAAACACGGTGAGTTTCGGTGTAATGAATGGATACATTGTATTTCAGTCGTGGACATGGATTGAGTTGGAATTGTTGATAATGCTAAATCAAGTAATGTAGCGGGAATGTTCAGATGAAGTTCAGACGGAATGGAGCGCGATAAATTGAGTTCAATAGAAATGTATTTACAATAAAATCACTGACCTGCACACGTATAATTTGATGTTCTGTTGGTCTAGGGGGAAATATTAACTGTTAAAAAGTATTATTTTATTTTTCCCATTTAAAAAAAACAAGACGTTTTATAATTTGCCCCTTCCTTTCTTTTATGGCTTAATTTGACAGTTTCATTTGATTTTTTAATAAACACTTACCTTTAGAAACGATTCTTCTTATTAGGTTATTATTATGATAAGAGAACCTGCTGAAAATAAAATAAGCTTATCACTCTCACTGCTACAGTAGCTTATATTTACATTGTCATTCTGTGTAGCCTACTGTGTATTAGTACAATAGCCTATTTCATAAAGGCAGACAAAGAGTAAAATGAATGTGATATGAATTGAACTATAGGGTGAAGTCAGCAAAAGCGGGACATCAGGTAAAATGGGACAAATAAGCTTTTTGGTGTAGTGCTCTTTAAAAAATAATTTGCGATAATGGTGGGTGGTCTATTTTGTTACTGTCCCAATTTACCTTAAAGTGTTTGATAAAATGGGAAGTGGGACATGCTATAAAATAGAATATATAATACATTGCTTAATGTGAAAAGTTTTTTTGTTTTACAGAAAATGTAACACAAAAAGGAAAAAACATGTCAGTCAATAAATTAAAATTAATTTAATTTCACTAAAAAATATCTTAATTTGTGTTTCAAAGATGAAATGTCTATGGAACGAAAACGACCTGAGGGTTAGATATGATGACAGAATTTTCTGTGAAATTGTTTAGGTCTTTTGTTGTGAATGGTGTCCTGAAGCTGTAAAATCCAATAGCTTTCCTGACTCACATATACTTAGTAAACTTTACTCAGTAATATAAAATACATACTTCTTACTAGGTTTTGTTGAGTTACAGTCAATTGCAGGGTGAAAATAACAAGTTACTCAATCGTTTGAGTGACTCTTACTTGAAATAAGCAAGTAACAACAAAGGATGCAATGACGTTACTAAACCAGTGAGAGGCAGCAGTGAATTAAAGCATGCCTAATGTGCAGAAAATCCAAAGAAGAAGAAGTGGCACTTGTGAGAGCATGCGCAATAGATTCTGTGCGTATTTCATTTTCGGCGCCAATTTTTGCAGATGTGGAAAGACTTTGACAGACTACCTCCTACGTTTTTGGAATAATAATAAGGTGAGTAATCAAGCATGCGACTTTTGTGTGAATGTTTTTTTTTTTTTACTGTCTGTCGCTAATTTTTACTGATTTCCATAATGTCTAATGTTACCAAATAATTGAGATAATTAGAGCTTGAAGAATATGGTTTGGCCTGTTTGTTTTTTTTTTGTTGTTTTTTTGCGCATAAAACTATCAGGTACCATAACAGTTCCTGGAATGCCTGAAAAGCGATTTATTTGTCCCAAATGTAAGAATTATGGTTTTCTATTTTACCATTTTCACTGATGCATTCTCCTCTGTTGGCATTGGTTTAATTATTAAGGTTCCAAATCTGGTGAAATGGCGCACATCTACAGTTAAATGTAATCTGCAGTTTATGCAGAGATGAAGCATGTGATGCTTTTTGACAGTATGTGATTTCACAACAGCATTAAACTATTATTATTTTAAATTGAGTAAATTCAGATTGTAATGAAAGCACTGTAAAAGTGATTTTATTTTTATTTTTTATGCTGACTTTTTTTTTTACTCAACTACTTTATCACTGCATCAAAGATGGACCAGACCTTCTCAATGCAAAGACGTGAAGTTGTGGATGCAGATGGAGCAGTGGCCAGCTCTTTTTATCAGAGAGACAAGTAAGTACTTATTCATACCCTTTTCCACCATTATAAACCACATTCTGTTTAGGTTTGGCTTTAGAATTGGCCTGTTGGCCTGACCATGCATTGAAAGATATTTTTTATAAAGATCAGAAAAATCAATTATTAATTATTAATAATTGTTCATCGAAAGATTTCCACGCTGTCCCATGCCTTTTTTTTTTGCCTGTGTTGTAGGTGTTTGCAGAGTTTAACAGGATAGTCCCCACAGATCTGCAGAGTAACTTTTATGGTGCTGTGGATCGCTACACACCACGCTTTGTCACAATCTTAAAGTCTTCAAGAAGCATTGGAGAGAAATTAGATGAGCTTATGCAGCAAATGAATACAGGGGTGAGTTTACTGCAGCCTTAATTTTGTATTAATATTCTGAGTTTATCATGGTTTTGCTTACAATCTATCTAGCTGTTGTCTAAAGTGTTGTGGGGTTTTGTTGATAAACTCTTTAACTGTGGACTGTAATCTTAAAGGATTAGTTCACTTTCAAATAAAAATTTCCTGATAATTTACTCACACCCATGTCATCCAAGATGTCCATATCTTTCTTTCTTCAGTCAAAAAGAAATTAAGGTTTTTGAGGAAAATTAAATTTTAATTTATAATTTATAGATCATGCCTTTTCACTTTTCTCTGTTGTAATATTTTTATTATTTGGTTTCATTCAGGTATGTGATGTTGATGAAGCCTGGGCATAACTATCTGTTGGGGTGCTGACTGTCAACTTCCCTCTCTAAATAAACTCTACCTTTGCCCAGTGTCTACTGCCATCATTGTTGAGAAAGGTATTGTAATGGATAATCTGCAGAACCTGCCTCAGGCAATTTGCATCTATTTTGGTCTGTTTTATGCTTTAAATTTGGATTACCCAAAAGACACGAAAAATACTTTTAACTTCATTCAGAAATTGATGCTTGCTTTGAGACAGAACAAACTCTCACCAAAACTGCAATCTCTTAACAATCTCCTGTTGAGTAATCAAATGTGCAAGATTGATGATGTTTGGCATTAGATTACATTTGTTTATGACAGTTGAATTAGATTAGTTGATAGAAAAATAAAAGGGAAGCTAAGCCACTTGTTTAAAATTGTCAGCCCATTAGTTCATGAGCAAGTTAAAGGGTTAGTTTACCCAAAAATAAAAATTCTGTCAGTAATTACTCACCTTCATGTCGTTCAAAACCCGTAAGACCTTCGTTCATCTTCAAAACACAAATAACGATATTTTTGATGAAATCTGAGAGCTTTCTACCCCCCAATGACCGCAACATCATTGCAACTTTCAAGGCCCAGAAAAAAACATCGTTACAATAGTCCATGTGAAGTATAAAGTACGAGAATACTTTTTGTGCGCAAAAAACCCCCAAATAACGACATTATTCAACAATCTCTTCTCTTCCACGTCATTCTCCTACGCTGTTGACGTAGTGTAAACATCCCAGTGCTTCTGGGTTCTATGTCAGAACGTAGGCTTATTATTGGCCAGCATCACACATGACCAGCATCAGACAATAATAAGCCTCAATCTGACGTAGAACCCAGAAGCGCTGGACGTTTACACTACGTCAACAGTGTTGGAGAATGATGTGGAAGAGAAGAGATGTTGAATAATGTCGTAATGGCGGGGGTTTTACACACAAAAAGTATTCTTGTTGCTTCATAACATTAAGGTTGAAGTACTGTAGTCACATGGACTATTTTAACTATGTCTTTACTACCTTTCTGGGCCTTGGAAGTTGCAATGACATTGCAGTCTATGGAGGAACAGAAACCTCTCAGATTTCATCAAAAATATCTTCATTTGTGTTCCTAAGATGAACAAAAGTCTTACGGGGTTGGAACAACATGAGGGTGAGTAATTACTGACAGAATAAAAAAAATTTAAGAATCTGTCAGCGTATTCATTTCTAATGTATGTGTTTGAGAGACATTGCTTTTTCATCGTTTAGGCTTAAACGATGAAATACTATTCCATCGTTAATGAATGTAGCCACTTTTTTTGCACTTCTATATACCAAGTTTGGTCTCCGAAGTGTTATTGATTAAAGTGAGTCATTGTTATGTATTGAATTGTTAAAGCTGTTTGTTGAGAATCTGTTAGAGTCAGGGTATGGTCTCAAATATATTTATTTTTATATGTATTTCTCATGGTTCATGTTAGTTAACACACTACCTAATGTTAACTAATAAACCTTATTATAAAGTGTTTCCGTTTTTTTTCAAAAAAATGTAAAAACCTAAAGTGACTATTTACATAAATTGTATACCCCAATGCAAACTTGTGTGGACCACCCCTGTGTCAGTTGTTAAGAAAACAAATACAATAAATTTACCTTTGAACTGTATCATTGCCTTAAATTTATTTGTCCTGTTGTAAATGTTATCTTTGCAAAAATTGTGAAAGTATTCTCAATGATATATAATAGATGATTGATAGCACTTAAGTTATGAGTAAAGCTTACTTGCTATTTTAAGTGCAATCGGTTTGCATGGTTTTAACAAGTAAACTGGATTGCTTTTGAAGTAAAGTAAACTCAGTAATTCCAAGTTGTATGTTGCAGAAAACATCAGAGTTAACACAACTAGCATAAATGAGTACATCTAAAGTAAATGATCAAGTATACTATACAAATTAGTTTTAAGTTACTGGAACTCTCTTGTAAGTGTACACTACTAGACATGCACTTGTTAGTACTACATACTATTCCTATTTCACGTTAGTTTTTTAAGTGCAATCGGTTTGCATGCTTTTTTTGAGTAAGCTGAACTAATCGGATTTTACAGTGTGGTCAGTGATGTTGCTGTGTGTGATTTAGATCATGTTCATCTCAGACTTGATACATTTTGTCTGTTTTGTGAACATGTTTCTGGTTCTGCCATCCCTTCATAACAGGAAGTGTCCTTTCTGAAGAACATCATTCTGGGTATGAAGATGCTGATAAGTTTCTGTCAGGTTAGAGGACTGAAATATAATGTATGTATCTGCATTTTATTTTTGCTTACATGATGTTGCATATATTATTTATTAAATTACTTAACAGAATCAGGAATCACGCCTGATTATTATAATGACGCCACCACCATTAAACGTACAACACATCGTGCTATAGTTTTATTTCTATAATTATTAATATTATTTGAAAATGCTTGTGTATTTTATGTGATTTTATTAAATATGCTTAATTTTCAAAATCCAACATTTACATAAATAGATGCATTTTATTTTGTTGCAGATTTTTTTTCTTTTATTGCATGAACAACATTTACAGAACATGAACAACAACAACAAAAAAAGTAGGCTACATAAAAAAAAAAAAAAAAATACCAGGGTTAAAGATATACAAATACACAATACAAAAATTGAATGAAAACAAAACTAAATAGACCTAACAAACAATAAAAGGCTTTGACATTTCACAAAATCTGAAAAGTGTTCAACAAATACATGGTTTTAACAGCTTTTTTGTTTGTACTGTCCTTAATGGAAACTATATAATTTTCTAATTCTTTCAAATAGCACAGAAAAAAAAAGGGTTCTGATTAGTAAATTTACACCGATGAATATGAAACTTAACTAAAATAATCAAAAGATTAATAATACACGCTTCCTTCTCCAGACTCTTTTCATATGGGAAAAACCCAAATATTACATGTTCGTAGCAAAAGAAAATTACATCCTAATTTGTTATTTATAAATTTAGAAACTTCCCACCACATCATTTTGGTGTATTGACAGTGGCAAAAAATATGAGGTACAGTTTCTGGTTGCAAAAAACAAAATGAACAATTTACATCTATGTCTTTGTTAAATTTGGATAGAAAATGTTTAGCAGGGTAAAATGTATGCAGTATCTTAAATGAAATTTCCTTGATCTTATTTGTAATAATATATTTATTAGGTAACCACCAGACCTTATTCCAATTAATATTTCCAATAAACCTTGACCAATGACATATGGTTTACTGACTAGCTCTTTTTGAAAAAGGGAACGTATAGCCTTATTATTTTTGCTTGTCGAAAAACAAACTTTACCACAAATCGTATCAGCTAGATGCAATAAAGACATACGTTTAGAGTATGAAATACCTCTACATAAAGAGACAACACCCGAAGAGATAGCACCAATTACAGAGGCAAATTCTTTAGGGGAAACAGGGAAGTTGAAGTGAAAGAAACTCATCATAAGTCATTAAAAACCCCTGATAATTCAACAACTGTCCAACCACAAGAATGCCCTCATCAAACCAAGTTTTCAAAAATATACTCTTATGTTTGTACAAAATATTACAATTATTCCAGATGTAATAACGATGTGGAGAAAAATGATGCTTGTAAATTAACTTCCAAGCCAAAAGTGCTTGCCTATGAAAAGCTGACAGTTGAACTGGAAGTTTCTCGATTCTGTAATCACACATAAGCAAAAATGGAAGACCACCAACTTTGTCAAAAACCGAATTAGAAATTATATTCCACACAGAATCAGTGTTTTTTAGAAAATATTTCAACCAGTTCATTTTGAAAGTGTTATTTAAAATAGAAAAATCTAAATAATCAAGCCCGCCATTTTTATATGAATTAACAATTACAGATTTTCTAATATAGTGTATACATTTTTTTTCCACAAAAAATTCAGCATAATTTGATCGATTATCTTATTTATTTTATTATCCGAGTGTATTGAGGAAGCTACATAAGTAAGCCTAGAAATACCTTCCGCTTTAGCCAGCAGAACACGACCTTTGAGAGACAAGTCCCTCTGCAACCAAATATTAAATCTATTCTTTACTTTTTTAATCACAGGGTAAAACTTGTGTGAGATTCTCTCCTGCTCATTTTTAGTAATAACCATACCCAAATAAGTTGGAGCATCCTTTACAGGGATATTACAAATAGTTCTGGAATGGCAACTTTTTAAAGCAAATAGTTCACATTTTTGTAAATTAAGGCAAAGACCTGAGGCACTGGAAAAAATTTCAATGATCTTGACCGCTGACTGAATTTGATCAACATTTTTCAGGAAAAGAGCTGTGTCATCCGCCAACTGACTTATAAGGACACTTCTCTCTTCAACTTGAATTCCTTTTAAATTGGATGATTTGATAAAATGACAAAACACCTGAGCAACAATAAGAAAAAGGTAAACAGAAACTGGGCAGCCTTGCCTAACTCCTCTTTCCAAATCAAATCTTTGAGTAGTGCCATTATTTAATTTCACAGAACTATTTCCCCCTGCATAAAGAGTTTTCATGGCATTACAGAAATAAGCCCCAAACCCAAAGTGTTCTTAACAGTATAAAATAAAAGGATGCTCAACAGAATCAAAGGCTTTGAAAAAGTCTAAAAAAAAGTCTAAAGCTATCATCTTTTATAAGGTCAGAATAATCAATAAGATCAAAAATAAGTCTAATATTGTTACATATATGACGGTTTCTCATAAACCCAGATTGATTTTCATCAATAATGGAATCTAATACTAATTTGAATCTTTGGGCAAATACCTGAACAAATATTTTATAGTCATTATTCAACAGACTAATGGGTCTCCAATTATCAATAAGCAAAAAAATCTTTCTTGGGTACAAATTATACCTTGTGTCATAGTTGTAGTCCGCTGTGAGCACTGTAAGCTTTCAGAGTATACTTCACAAAGAAACGGGGCAAGAATCTCAGAAAACTGCTTATAGAACTCCGTATTAACTCCATCATTGCCGGGTGATTTATTACATTTGAAATGTTCAATAGCTTGCTTCATTTCCGTAATAGTTATTGGAAAATCACATAACTTTTGGTCCTCCTCAGTAATTGTTTTTACATTCTTAAGCTGTTTACAAAAAGAAGTCATATTATGCTCACTGAATTTAGAAGTATATCATTTAGAGTAATAATCATAGCAAAAGCTAGAAATTGCGTCAACATTATCTGTAATAGATCCATTAATATTCATTTTAGAAATAGAATTTAGTTTAGCCCTCGACTTTTCAAGATTAAAAAAATAAGCAGACATCTGCTCTCCATGCTCTAACCAGTTTTGCCTTGATCGAATAAAAGCACCTTGTGCTCGCATTTTGTACATATTATCAAGCTCATTTTGCAGCTCTGTTAGACGCAATCTCTGTCCTTCTACCAGCTCCACCGTTAGAAATAGCTAGATTTCACTAACAACTTTCTCTCCCATAAGACGTTGATTTAACTAATGTGCTACTATACTTCCTCAAATAATTTCCAATTTCAAATTTTAATAATTCCCAATTATGACTAAATAACCCTTCCTTCTTAGCTTTAATCCAATAATAATTAATGAGTTTTTCCAATTCCTGTTTAACTGCACTTAATTTAAGCAAAGAGCTATTCATTTTCCAGTATGAATTATATTTGTTACAATTTGTGTTTGGAGAAATATTAATTGTAATTAATATGGCCTTATGGTCGGTTAATGGTGTTGGCAAAACATTAACCAAAATATTGTTCCCATCAAAATGGTTAGAGACAAGCCAAAAATCAATCCTAGAACGTCTACTGCCATCCTTGTTACTCCAAGTATACACAATATCGTCTACATTTTTCTCTCTCCATATATCAATTAGATGAAAGCTGTCCATAAACAGTTTCAAATTAGTATTTAAATTTGAAGGTCGTCTTGGAGGCCACCTATAGATTGACTCATTTATAACAACATTGAAATCACCCCCTATAATTAAATAAGAATCAGGAAATTTGGATAACCAATGTGTAAGTCTTTCCTCCAACAAACATAACTGGTCATTATCAGATTTACAATTATATCCATTTATATTAACTACTATAAAAATGACACTAAAACATTTTATAATTAAACATATAAAGTGGCCATTTTCATCACTATCCGAATGCAAAACCTCACCTCTATAGTTATTTTTCAGGCAAGAAACCCCTGCTGAGTGTTCTGTTCCATGAGATAGCCAAATGTCACTATTGTGATCTCCAAAAATGAACATCAGAAGCAATAGAGTGAGATTCTTGAAAAAATACAAATTCATTATTAAATCGTAGTGAACAAAAACAAAGCCTTATGCGTAACGTTATCTCTTAAACCCCTGGCATTCAAAGATATAATGGAAAATGACATAAACAACAAAGTTAACTCTGAAACAACAAAACAACTTATAACCTCTTATAACAGTCAGTATATTAAAATAAAATTGCCAAAAAGGTCAACCACATAATATAGCACCATAAAGACTTGTATATTTTGTTGCAGATGACATATCAGAAACCTATGATGATGTCGTCATCATACGACAGTTCTCCAATAATAAAGCAGGTGAGCGTTTAAAATGTAATTTTTTTAATGTAGCCTGCTATATAAAATCCATCAGTATTTTATGTTACACTTAGTTTTGAAATGTACCAGATCAATTACATTTAGCTGATTTTCTACATTTAAACTGAAAGAGAATATGCTTTGCTTTCATGTTGTTGCTTATTAACTTCATCTGTGTGCTTTTTCTTTCTATTTGCCAAATTCTTTGTATATTTGCTATATTATTTGTAATTCAAAGTGATATTATTGGACAATCTTTCAGAGGCATGTGAGAAAGTACTTTGCTCAATTGGCAAAAAAATGATGATGCAACAGGACTGTGACTGAACCTCTTACCAGTTCAGAACATCACTATTAAACAGAACAACCCAGTATTTAACAATTCACTGCACCTTCAACTTATTTAAGATCATATATAGATGAACATGTGGAAAATGGATTATAATTCATGTGATCAGCTGAGGAAAGAAAGGAAACCCCCCATTTTCTCCCTCATTCAATATAACTGCATTAACTACAACAACAACAACACAACAACAACAACAACAACAATAATAATAATAATGATTATTATTCACAATTTATTATTGTTTGAACTATAAATTCAAACAAATCAATAAATATGTTACTATTGCACTAATACTTCTCTAATGTAAAATAAAAACAAGCTTTTAATAAAAATAATTAACGTTAATAATATTATTAATATCAATTATATTGTAAATAATAATCTAATGTTAATTGTAATATTTTAAGTCATCCCGCGGACCCCTATGGAAGTTTGCTGAGGACCCCTATAGTGGGCCCTGACCCCCGGGTTAAGAACCACTGATCCTGGGGAAGGTAAAACACTTCAAAAGGAAGTCAACAAAGTTTTTATTTTTATTTTTAGCTTTATATTATAATGATTATTATATGTTATATGTTAATGATTATTATAATAACCTAAAGAAAATACAAATATCACTCAAATACATGTGCAGTAAAATAAGCTCTATGTTTAATAATAAAAAGATTAGTAACTGTAAAAAGAGTAATGATCAATTTCTGTCCAAATGTCTGTCGATTTGTCCACAAGGTCTAGACTCCTGTCTGCTCCTCTTTACAATAACAAGTTCTGTGTCTCCATCTGGAGGATGAATCAAGCATTACAGTATCAAACACACTAAACACACATAACAGCTACAAATACATAATATGATGCCAAATGAATAACTTTGGAACAGAAACTAATGATTATTTACAAATATTATTTGAATAGCCTCTGTTTGTTGTACACAAACGCGTCCAGTTCATGTTATATATTATTAACACAGTTTATTATGCTATTGGTTAGAACATATTAAACTACACTTAATGTTATGCACAAAAAGAAACTTATTAAAACATATATTTACAGCAAAACTATTTCTGTGTGTGAAATGAAGCTTCAGTAAGTGAGCAGTCAGTCATCAGTCTTGTATGTTGTGTGTGTAGAGACAGGCTTTGATGCTGAATATAACCTGCAGTGTTTCTCTATCAATCTCCTGTAAGTTTAGTGTGACTTTCTCTCCACGCTGAAATATGACTGACACGAGTCTGTCCTCAGTGAAGTGTCTCTTCACACTGGAGGAGGAGTCCCGCTCATCAGCGCTCACACTTTATTGATATATATGGAGAAAATAAAAATGCTGCTGTGTGATTTGTCAGTGATTGTGTTTGATGATTTCCTCTGTTGTGTCTAATAAGGGAACAGTGAGTGTCATTGGCAGCTGTGAGAGTCTCTCTCTCTTTAGGGGACTGACAGGAGCCAGTTTCTTCAGTGTGTGTGAGGGAGCAGAGGAGAAACAGAGTCAAACAAACAGTGTGACGAGCAGAAGAAGATGGAGGGATTTCTGACACTCGTTTTACTCTCCTCTATAGTCACTATAACCACAGCTGGTAAGTAAAAAATAGATTTTAAAGATGTAAAATGTAACATTTTTTAATAAGTGGTTTGTTTATGATTGCATTATACCACTACAAACTGAATAGAAGCCTTATTATCTAGAAACTAAGATCTTGACACTAGATCATTAATTATCAATTACATTTTATAAATGATTTGAGCTTTTACAGGAAATCAATTTGTTATACACTCATGCCCAGCTTTAGTTGTCCAGTTAGAGAAACACACACACACACACACACACACACACACACACACACACACACACACACACACACACTCTCTCTCTCTCTCTCAAACAGGCGCACATATCTTTGTGGGGACTCTAGACGTAATTGTTTTTATACTGTACAAACTGTATATTCTGTCCCCTTACACTAACCCTACCCCTAACCCTACCCATCACAGAAAAATTTCTGCATTTTTACATTTTCAAAAAAATATAATTTAGTATGTTTATAAACCCATTTCCCTCATGGGGACCGCTGGCTGGTCCCCACAATGGAGGTGATCTCATGTTTTACTATCCTTGTTGGGGACATTTGGTTCCCACAATGTAATATAAACAAAAACACACACACACACACACACACACACACACACACACACACACACACACACACACACACACACACACACACACATATATATTTCTATTTCTATTTACCAACTTATTACATCTTATGTTTCTTGACTTTGCATGATCAAATCCCTTACTCTCTTTCATGTACAGATTTTGAGACTGTGAGGTTAGTTGGTGGTAACAGTCTCTGTGCTGGTAGAGTGGAGATTCATCATGATGGTCAGTGGGGAACAGTGTGTCGTGATGGCTGGGATATGACTGATGCTGCAGTGGTGTGTAGTGAGATAGGATGTGGAGAGGCTCTAGAGGCTGTGCGTGATACTCGCTTTGGATCAGGATCAGGTAAAATCTGGATGGATTATGTGCGCTGTAGTGGATCAGAGACAACACTGAAGAACTGTAGATCAAGAGGATGGGGTGTTCATTACTGTGGTCATCATCAAGATGCTGGAGTCAGATGCTCTGGTGAGCGGCTCCATACATCACACTGTTAATACATCACTGATCAGACTTTCATTGATAAACATCTTATAAGCAATTTAATGTAATTTAATGTAATTGTTGTCCGAGCAAATCATAAGCAGCTAGTTGATGAAAAGTATATTTTATTGTCTTAACAACTCCATTTGATCTATTTATAAAATATATTATTAATGAAGGAATATTGTTTTATGTCCATATCATAATCATAGTGACAGATGGTCTTCTCTTTTGTGTAAATATATTCAGAAACAATAAACTACGGAAGGCCTAGTCTTGTTGCTGGGTCTCACCTGTGTTCTGGAAGAGTGGAGATGTATATTGGGGGACGATGGGGTTCAGTGTGTGACGCTGCCTTTGACCAGCAGGATGCAGAGGTTGTGTGTAGAGAGCTGGACTGTGGGGCTCCTGTACAGGTGCTGGGAGAAGATGCTTTTGGAAAAGGAAAGGGTCAGATTGGATCAAAAGAGATTCAGTGCAGAGGAGATGAAACACACATTCGACGCTGTCCATCATCAACCTCTCATAATATAAAATGCACCCATGACAATGACGTGGGACTGATATGTTCTGGTAAAATGTCAATGTTCAGCCTTTCAATAGAGAAATCAAATTGTTAACTAAAACTTAATTATTTGATTGGTTTCTTCTTGGTTTGATCAGTTTCAGTAAGATCTTTATTCGTTGTCCAGGTTACACTGACCTCAGACTGGTCAACGGCTCAGACTCCTGTTCTGGAAGAGTGGAGCTTCAGTTTCTCAATGAGTGGGGCTCAGTGTGTGATGCATGCTGGGATATGAGAGCTGCCAGTGTCCTCTGTAGACAGCTGAATTGTGGGATTGCTGTGTCTGTTCTGGGATCAGACTGGTTTGGAGAGGGAAGTGGTGAAATCTGGGCTGATGTGTTTGATTGTGACGGGAATGAAACAAAACTCTCAGAATGTTCCGTCTCTTCATGGAGTCGAGCTGAATGTTCTCATAGACGAGATGTTGGAGTCGTCTGCTCTGGTGAGCAAATTCACACTATGATGAAGTCATTGGTTTCAGATTAAAATGTTGTATACATTTTAGATAAATACTGAATTACAAATAAATATTCTCTCCAGGGAGTGAAGCTCATCTGAGGAACTGCAGCTCTCCACAAACTCTCAACTGCAGCTCCACACAACAGCTGTCAATCAAACACTTTGGTGAGAAAATCAACATCTGGGCAGATTCTTTAGTTGTTAATGATAAATAATGTTCATGTACAAGCACTGTTTTTCTCTCTCTGAATATCAGGTCGCGGGTCCATCAGGCTGGTGGGTTCTGGGGGAGACTGTGCAGGGAGGCTGGAGGTTTTTCACAGCGGCTCATGGGGGACAGTGTGTGATGACTCCTGGGATATTAAAGATGCCCATGTGGTGTGCAGACAGCTGCAGTGTGGAGTGGCCCTCAGTAACCAGCAGGTACCAGCCTGGTTTGGTCCTGGTTCTGGACCCATATGGCTGGATGAGGTGGAGTGTGAGGGGAATGAGACGTCCCTGTGGAACTGCTCTTCTCCAGGCTGGGGGAAACATGACTGTCAACACAAGGAGGATGTAGGAGTCGTGTGCTCAGGTGAACAGTAAAGTAATGTGATTGATTTTTAAATATATCATTTCGATTATGGTGTATTTACCATAATCCTTTTATAGTGATTTATGATATTATGTATTAATCCCATTACATTGTAAGATATAATGCAATGTTTGTTCTGTCTATATGTTCATGTGTAGTGGACACACCAGAGCATTATGATGATGTCATCATTAATGGACAGATCTTTCGAGATGTTACAGGTGAGTCACACAGAACTGCATTTCATAATCACCTTCACACACTAATATTGAACATTTCTACCATTAATGAATCATCACGACTTGATCAGGAGTAAATCTAATAATCTCAGACAGTCATGAGGTGAAAGAGATCAATGACATCATTGACACAAGCTGATTTACAAACTACAATGTGAGGTTTTTATTTCACATGTGAATCAGAGGGAGATCAGGAGGAGTATGATGATGTGAAGAACAGCAATGAAGATGAGAAGAACCTGTTGGGTAGGTTATTGAACATTTCTATAACCTATATCTGCTTTTATTTATGTTTCTCATTTAAACTAAATCTTGATTCATTTATAACAATGAAAATATGACTTTGCTTTTGTTTTTAAAAACAGATTATGATGATGTGGGGGAGGAGTCAAATAAAGAGGGAGGAGCCATATGACTCACTGACCACACCCACTGCCTCTTCATCAAATCATATTACAGTTCTGGAGCAACTGGGAGATTCTTATGTTGTTTCTAATGCATCAGTGCCTTATGTTTTTATGCTATTTCAAATATTTTTGTATGAAATGCTACATGCGCCGCAAAATTTGATTCAGTATTTGGCCTGTTATTTTTCTATTGATATCAACGGATACTCAAAAGATATGTTTTTTAGTCAATGAATTAATTTGTATGAACTTAATGAATTAATTTTTTTAAAGAACATTTGCAGGATAGTGGACAAAAGAAAATGTAGGGAAATAATTTTTAGTAGTATTTTAGGCAGTTGACAGCACTATCCAATGACAACATTTAAAATCAATTTAGAGCATAACAATTCCCAATGCAATTTTATTTTATACATGTAGACAAATAAAAATTACTGCATGAAGTACATACACTTTGACTCTGAATAAAAACTACTGTAAAAGCAACAAGAATACTGTAACTATTCATCATCTCTCCGTCTGGCTGGATCAGGCCATAAGATTTCATCCACATCACAGGCTATGTCTTCAATGGCATAAGTCCTTCCCTACCTCTTACTCTACCTAGGCCTCTTCCTCTATCTCCTTCTTCTCCTCTTCCTCTACCTAGGCCTCTTCCTCTATCTCCTTCTTCTCCTCTTCCTCTATCTCCTTCTTCTCCTCTTCCTCTACCTGGGCCTCTACCTCTTTCTCCTCTTCCTCTACCTAGGCCTCTTCCTCTATCTCCTTCTTCTCCTCTTCCTCTATCTCCTTCTTCTCCTCTGTCACGGTTGTTGAATGCATTGTTTCCTTCTTGCCTCGTGTCGTTGTTGTTTATGTGTGAGTGGGCGTTGTCCCGCTCACGTGTCTGTCAGCGCTCCAGCTGATCATCATCATCATCACAATCACTGTTCACAGCTGCGATTCATTTTCATTCCCTATATATACTCACACCATTCTCTGTTCCAGTGTCGGATTGTTTGTTGAGGTCCTGTGATTGCCGTGTCTGTGTTTCCCGTGGAGTTGGCGTGTCTGTGTTCGCCTGCCTTGTCTTCCTGCCGTTCTTGTTCTTCGTCATTGGGTTCACCGCACTCCAGCACCGGGATCGGGATTAATCACCGTCACAGCACCAGCGCACCACAGACCATCAAGTCCCTGCACGAGCCTGAGTCGCCGCCCTCCGTTGTTCTGAACTGTTTGTCTGACCCTTTTGAGCTTAATAAACACTTTTGAGAACCTGCAACTGTTTCCAGTTTTGTCCGACCATGACAGAACAATCCGACCAATCCATGGAAGCAGCAGGTGGTGCCGCCGCAACGATGGATGACTTTGTTCGTGCAAGTATTCAAAGGATGGACGCTCAGGACCGCCATCAAGGGGATGCGGCGCGCGCGATTCAGGCTCTCGTCACGCAGGTGTCCGAGCTGACCCAGCGTTTTCAACAGCTGCAACCTCCCGCTGCGCCAGCCGCACCGCCCGTCCCTCCCACACCAACGATGCCCGCCTCCCAGTCGGAACCTCGCCTTCCGACTCCTGAGCCATACTCTGGTGAGCCTAACTTTTGCCGGCCGTTTTTGACTCGATGCGGCATGCATTTTGCAGTCCAGCCCCGGACATTTGAGAGAGAGGAGACGAAGGTGGCATTCGTACTCACTCTACTGACTGGGAGAGCGGCACTATGGGGGACGGCGGTGTGGGAGAACCAAGAACCATGCTGTTCCTCGTTCCAGGAGCTCTCCTCGGAGATGAAAAGAGTTTTCGACCGCGCGGTTGCGGGGAGAGAGGCTGCCAGGGTCTTGTCTGATCTACGCCAGCGAGAACGATCTGTTTCAGATTATGCCATTGAGTTCAAGACCCTGGCGGCCGAGTGTCGCTGGAACGAGGAAGCGCAGTGGGATAGGTTCCTGCATGGGCTGGCCGACCGCGTCCAGAGGGAGATCTACGCCCTGGACCTACCCCCCTCACTGAACGGACTCATCGATCTGGCTCTGAGGGTGGACGCTCGACTAGCCCGGGTCGGACCACGCGCTCCACCCAGCCTGCCTCGTGGGGGGGTGGAACATCAGTGGTCCAGCGGCATGGACGCGGCCGGTCCCTCCGATCCCGAGCCCATGCAGGTGGGTCGAGCTCGACTTTCCCGGGAGTAAAGGGAGAGGCGGAGATCCCTTGGCCTTTGCCTGTACTGCGGGGGAGCGGGACACTTTGCTAACAACTGCCCGGTAAAAGGTCAAGCCCGATAGTAAGCATGAGGCTACTATCGGGTGGGATCTCCGCCGAAAAGTCCTCATCTACATCCACCATCCTCCCGGGAAGACTTAGATGGTCTGTCCACGATCATCACTGCACCGCACTGGTGGACTCCGGGGCCGAAGGTAATTTCATGGATCGCACCTTTGCACTACAGTTTCAAGTCCCACTCAGAACACTTCCCCAGAGAATCACCGTACATGCACTCAATGGACAGTCACTACCAACCATCTCCCAGGCCACCGAGAACATTACACTCATCACCTCAGGGAACCATGCAGAGACAATATCATTCTACATCACGGACTCCCATCACACCCCCATTGTCTTGGGTCACCCCTGGCTCCATCAACACAACCCCCGCATTGACTGGAAACAGAGAACCATATCAGCCTGGAGCACTGAATGTCATAGTTCTTGTCTTGTGTCTGCCTGTTCTGTTGTCTCTGTTCCTGTGTTGCAGGAGGAAGCAGTGGATTTATCAAACGTGCCCGCGGAGTACCGTGACCTGAGGGAAGTGTTCAGTAAGTCAAGGGCTGCTTCTCTCCCTCCGCACCGTCCCTACGACTGTGCTATAGATTTACTGTCAGGTAAGTCTCCGCCTAAGGGCAAGATTTATTCACTCTCGGTTCCGGAGAGGGAGGCTATGGAGAAATATATTTCTGATTCTCTAGCATCCGGGTTCATCCAACCTTCCTCATCTCCAGCGGGGGCGGGGTTATTTTTTGTGGGGAAGAAGGATGGATCGCTGCGACCTTGTATTGATTACCGGGGGCTGAACAACATCACGGTAAAGAATACTTATCCTTTGCCGCTGATGTCTTCAGCCTTCGAGAGGTTGCAGGGAGCATCCATCTTCACAAAGCTGGACTTACGTAATGCTTATCATTTGGTCCGTATCAGGGAGGGGGATGAATGGAAGACTGCCTTCAACACCCCTAGGGGGCACTTTGAATACTTGGTCATGCCCTTCGGTTTGTCCAACAGTCCCGCAGTCTTCCAGGCACTCGTCAATGACGTGCTGCGAGACATGATCGATCAGTTTATTTATGTTTACCTGGATGACATTCTGATTTTTTCCTCGTCTCTCCAGGAACACGTGCAGCACGTCCGACGAGTACTCCAAAGGTTGCTAGAGAATGGGCTTTTTGTCAAGGCGGAGAAATGCGCTTTTCATGCACAGTCGGTTCCTTTCTTAGGACACATCGTGTCGGCTGAGGGTATGCGTATGGATCCTGACAAAGTTAAGGCTGTGGTAGAGTGGCCAAACCCAGATTCCCGTAAGGCCCTACAGAGGTTTCTGGGGTTCGCCAATTTCTACCGGCGTTTTATTCGCAACTTTAGCCAACTAGCCGCACCTCTGACTGCCTTGACCTCCCCCAGAACTGCGTTCAGGTGGTCGGAAGCAGCCGAAACTGCTTTTTCCAACCTCAAGAGCCGCTTTGTTTCGGCTCCCATCTTAATCGCCCCTGATTCCTCACGTCAGTTTGTGGTGGAGGTCGACGCGTCAGAGGTGGGGGTAGGCGCAGTTCTTTCACAACGCTCACCCTCAGACAACAAGATGCATCCATGCGCGTTTTTATCCCAGCGCTTATCACCAGCTGAACGAAATTACGACATTGGCAACAGGGAGTTGTTGGCGGTCAAGTTAGCCTTGGAAGAATGGCGTCATTGGTTAGAGGGGTCCGGGGTACCCTTTATCGTCTGGACGGATCATAAGAATCTGGAGTACATTAGATCCGCTAAAAGGTTGAACTCCAGGCAGGCGCGGTAGGCACTTTTTTTCGGCCGTTTTGATTTTACCCTCTCGTATCGTCCGGGTTCCAAAAACATCAAACCCGATTCTTTGTCGCGTATTTTTGATCGATCCGAACACGCACCTACTCCCGAGCGTATTTTTCCTGAGACCCTAATTATCTCTACGCTCACTTGGGAGGTCGAATCGAGAGTCAAGAAGGCTCTAGAAGGGGTAACGCCTCCGATCCGGTGCCCAACGAACTGCTTATTTGTGCCGGAGGAACTACGTCCAGACGTTATTCGGTGGGGCCATTGTTCTAGTCTAGCCTGTCATCCAGGAGTTAGTCGCACCCTCTATTTGGTCAAACAACGATTCTGGTGGCCGCTTATGGCTCGCGACGTTCACGATTTTGTTTTGACTTGCTCAGTTTGTGCTATTGGTAAGTCGTCTAATCGACCCCCAGATGGGTTACTCCAACCGCTGTCGGTGCCTTCGAGACCCTGGTCCCATATCGCTCTAGATTTTGTTACCGCCCTCCCACCCTCCCAGGGTAACACGGTACTTTTAACCGTGGTGGACCGATTCTCGAAGGCAGCCCACTTTGTTCCCTTGCCCAAATTACCCTCAGCCAAGGAGACAGCGGTTGCAGTCGTTAATCACGTCTTTCGGTTACATGGCCTCCCGACAGACGTGGTTTCCGACAGGGGTCCCCAATTTGTGTCCAAATTTTGGCGAGAGTTTTGTAAGTTACTGGGGGCGACGGTCAGTCTGTCTTCCGGGTTTCACCCTCAGAGCAATGGTCAAACTGAGAGAGCCAACCAAAACCTGGAGAGAACCTTGCGATGTACGGCTGCCAGGAATCCTTCCTCCTGGAGTCAGCAACTGCCTATGGTGGAGTACGCCCACAATTCGTTTCCAGTGTCAGCTACGGGCCTATCTCCTTTTGAGTGTAGTATAGGATACCAGCCACCGGTATTTCCCAGTCTGGAATCCGAAGTCGCGGTCCCCTCCGCTCACGCCTTTGTCCAGAGGTGTCACCGCACATGGACAAGAGCCCGTGAGACTCTCCTCCGTGTGCGGGCGCGCACCAAGGCCAAGGCCTATCGCCACCGGTCTAGGCCTCCCGTATACGTCGTCGGTTCCAAAGTGTGGCTTTCTACTAAGAACATTCCGCTCCGTATCCAATAAACTGGCTCCTAAATTCATTGGCCCGTTTTCTGTCACCAAAATTGTAAGTCCGGTGGCAGTCCGCCTCAACCTCCCTCCAGTGTACAGGAGAATTCATCCGGTATTCCACGTGTCCAAAATTAAACCCGTTTTTTTTTTCCGCATTAATCCGCCTGCCCCGGTTCCCCCACCGCCGCGACTCGTAGATGGGGAACCATCCAATTCGGTCCGTCGCATTATGGACTCTAGGCGGAGGGGACGCGGATTCCAGTACCTGGTGGACTGGGAAGGTTACGGTCCGGAGGAGAGAAGTTGGGTTCCAGCTCGTGACATCCTGGATCACTCTCTTATCGATGATTACAATCGACAGGTAAGGGAGTCTGGGAACGCCGTGAGGCGTTCCTAGAGGAGGGGGTACTGTCACGGTTGTTGAATGCATTGTTTCCTTCTTGCCTCGTGTCGTTGTTGTTTATGTGTGAGTGGGCGTTGTCCCGCTCACGTGTCTGTCAGCGCTCCAGCTGATCATCATCATCATCACAATCACTGTTCACAGCTGCGATTCATTTCCATTCCCTATATATACTCACACCATTCTCTGTTCCAGTGTCGGATTGTTTGTTGAGGTCCTGTGATTGCCGTGTCTGTGTTTCCCGCGGAGTTGCCGTGTCTGTGTTCGCCTGCCTTGTCTTCCTGCCGTTCTTGTTCTTCGTCATTGGGTTCACCGCACTCCAGCACCAGGATCGGGATTAATCACCGTCACAGCACCAGCGCACCACAGACCATCAAGTCCCTGCACGAGCCTGAGTCGCCGCCCTCCGTTGTTCTGAACTGTTTGTCTGACCCTTTTGAGCTTAATAAACACTTTTGAGAACCTGCAACTGTTTCCAGTTTTGTCCGACCATGACATCCTCTTCCTCTATCTCCTTCTTCTCCTCTTCCTCTACCTGGGCCTCTTCCTCTACCTCCTTCTCCTCTTCCTCTACCTAGGCCTCTTCCTCTATCTCCTTCTTCTCCTCTTCCTCTATCTCCTTCTTCTCCTCTTCCTCTACCTGGGCCTCTTCCTCTACCTCCTTCTCCTCTTCCTCTACCTAGGCCTCTTCCTCTATCTCCTTCTTCTCCTCTTCCTCTATCTCCTTCTTCTCCTCTTCCTCTACCTGGGCCTCTTCCTCTACCTCCTTCATCTCCTCTTTGAGCTCCCCCTCTCATTCTCACTCTTCTTCTTTTTCTTCTAGCTCCTTCCATCTTTGTTGAAGACAGGTGAACTCACCTGCTGCCTTTTATAGCACACCTGAATGCTGCGTTTTCAAATTAGCACATGTGTGCTTCCACACCTGGTGGTTGTGTTTATCCAGTTTGTTCATTAATGTGGTCATTGGCAATCCATGGCTTTGTAATGACAAGAAAGTAACCTCACAATCCTTAACTGTGTCTAAGGTGTGAAAATGTGTGTAGAGTTTTACAAATCACTGTGTGTAATGTTTTGCAAAAAGGGTGAAGCAGACATTGTGTGTAATGTTGTGCAAATCTGTGGAGGTGTTTTGCTCCTTGGAGTAGAATTTTGCAAATTGTGTGGAAATTTTTATTTTAGTGTGTAAACAATCATAAAAAACTGTAAATACAGTACATTCGCTAAGACAAGGTAAACATATAAATATATTCCATCTTTTCTTTTCTTCTTATCTAATCATATTAAAAAGAGTAAACTAATCCAGTTACCTCAACATGAAAGTAACATGATAATACTGAATTATTTTATTTATTATACCTATATTACTTCAAGACATGCAAATAAAGAAACACAAACAGCATTTTTGTATTGATTCTTAAAACAAAGTAATAAATAACAGAATACAAAAAACAACAACTGGGGGGATTACAAATAATGAGAATTACATTACACTGAAAAAAAGAAAATAATTGCAAACAGATAATGTTTTTAAGACTTTTTTGTTCTCAGACAATATATAATTGAAAAGAGGTATTTTTTTAAAGTTCTTTGATAAAAACAAGAAAGAGAGGTTTAGCATTTAGATTTATGAATGTGGAATTTAGGAATTTGTGGAATTTTATTGGGTGAAGCAAAACACAATTTGCCAACAGGAGTATTGACCAAACTCAGAGAGACTGGAGTAGAGATCGAGCACTTCTCAATAATAAAGCAAGAACACCTGAAGGGATTGAACCCTTCAAACATGAACAGCATCAAGATAGATGGATGTGACGCCAAGTTCGCTATAAAACACGGTGAGTTTCGTTGTAATGAATGGATACATTGTATTTCAGTCGTGGACATGGATTGAGTTGGAATTGTTGATATGCTAAATCAACTCAGTAATGTAGCGGGAATGTTCAGATGAAGTTCAGACGGAATGGAGCAGGCGCGATAAACTGAGTTCAATAGAAATGTATTTACAATAAAATCACTGACCAGCACACGTATAATTATGACCGCCGCTAGCGTAGCTAGCGAAAGCGGTCATATAGGGATTGTCAAAGTTTTTTTTTTTTTTTTTTTCGTCACCTTACTGAATTTTTCGTCAACGATACCAGGGACACCGAAAGCACCGGGGAACATGAAATTTGGTGGGCATGTAGCCCCACTAGACTTCTAAGGAAAAATTTCGTTTGGTCCCCGGGGGCCACTCCCCCCCCGCGCTGGGCCCCCCCAAACCCCAAAAAATGCAGTTTTTCCTAAATAACTACCTGAACCGTGGCACAGAGGATGAAGAAATTTTTATGGTATGTTGGTCTACTAGACTTTTATGGAAAAATTTCATTTGGTCCCCGGGGGCCACTTCCCCCCCCGCGCTGGGGCCCCCGTAAATTTTTCGTCAACGATACCAGGGACACCGAAGCACCGGGGAACATGAAATTTGGTGGGCATGTAGCCCCACTAGACTTCTAAGGAAAAATTTCGTTTGGTCCCCGGGGGCCACTCCCCCCCCCGCGCTGGGCCCCCCCAAACCCCAAAAAATGCAGTTTTTCCTAAATAACTACCTGAACCGTGGCACCGAGGATGAAGAAATTTTTATGGTATGTTGGTCTACTAGACTTTTACGGAAAAATTTTGTTTAGTCCCCGGGGGCCACTTCCCCCCCCCGCGCTGGGGCCCCCGTAAATTTTTCGTCAACGATACCAGGGACACCGAAGCACCGGGGAACATGAAATTTGGTGGGCATGTAGCCCCACTAGACTTCTAAGGAAAAATTTCGTTTGGTCCCCGGGGGCCACTCCCCCCCCGCGCTGGGCCCCCCCAAACCCCAAAAAATGCAGTTTTTCCTAAATAACTACCTGAACCATGGCACCGAGGATGAAGAAATTTTTATGGTATGTTGGTCTACTAGACTTTTACGGAAAAATTTCATTTGGTCCCCGGGGGCCACTTCCCCCCCCCGCGCTGGGGCCCCCGTAAATTTTTCGTCAACGATACCAGGGACACCGAAGTACCGGGGAACATGAAATTTGGTGGGCATGTAGCCCCACTAGACTTCTAAGGAAAAATTTCGTTTGGTCCCCGGGGGCCACTCCCCCCCCGCGCTGGGCCCCCCCAAACCCCAAAAAATGCAGTTTTTCCTAAATAACTACCTGAACCGTGGCACCGAGGATGAAGAAATTTCATTTGGTCCCCGGGGGCCACTTCCCCCCCCGCGCTGGGGCCCCCGTAAATTTTTCGTCAACGATACCAGGGACACCGAAGCACCGGGGAACATGAAATTTGGTGGGCATGTAGCCCCACTAGACTTCTAAGGAAAAATTTCGTTTGGTCCCCGGGGGCCACTCCCCCCCCGCGCTGGGCCCCCCCAAACCCCAAAAAATGCAGTTTTTCCTAAATAACTACCTGAACCGTGGCACCGAGGATGAAGAAATTTTTATGGTATGTTGGTCTACCAGACTTTTACGGAAACATTTTGTTTAGTCCCCGGGGGCCACTTCCCCCCCCGCGCTGGGGCCCCCGTAAATTTTTCGTCAACGATACCAGGGACACCGAAGCACCGGGGAACATGAAATTTGGTGGGCATGTAGCCCCACTAGACTTCTAAGGAAAAATTTCGTTTGGTCCCCGGGGGCCACTCCCCCCCCGCGCTGGGCCCCCCCAAACCCCAAAAAATGCAGTTTTTCCTAAATAACTACCTGAACCGTGGCACCGAGGATGAAGAAATTTTTATGGTATGTTGGTCTACTAGACTTTTATGGAAAAATTTCATTTGGTCCCCGGGGGCCACTTCCCCCCCCCGCGCTGGGGCCCCCGTAAATTTTTCGTCAACGATACCAGGGACACCGAAGCACCGGGGAACATGAAATTTGGTGGGCATGTAGCCCCACTAGACTTCTAAGGAAAAATTTCGTTTGGTCCCCGGGGGCCACTCCCCCCCCCGCGCTGGGCCCCCCCAAACCCCCAAAAATGCAGTTTTTCCTAAATAACTACCTGAACCGTGGCACCGAGGATGAAGAAATTTTTATGGTATGTTGGTCTACTAGACTTTTACGGAAAAATTTTGTTTAGTCCCCGGGGGCCACTTCCCCCCCCGCGCTGGGGCCCCCGTAAATTTTTCGTCAACGATACCAGGGACACCGAAGCACCGGGGAACATGAAATTTGGTGGGCATGTAGCCCCACTACACTTCTAAGGAAAAATTTCGTTTGGTCCCCGGGGGCCACTCCCCCCCCGCGCTGGGCCCCCCCAAACCCCAAAAAATGCAGTTTTTCCTAAATAACTACCTGAACCGTGGCACCGAGGATGAAGAAATTTTTGTGGTATGTTGGTCTACTAGACTTTTACGGAAAAATTTCATTTGGTCCCCGGGGGCCACTTCCCCCCCCGCGCTGGGGCCCCCCTAAAAAATTTTTCGTCAACGATACCAGGGACACCGAAGCACCGGGGAACATGAAATTTGGTGGGCATGTAGCCCCACTAGACTTCTACGGAAAAATTTCGTTTGGTCCCCGGGGGCCACTCCCCCCCCGCGCTGGGCCCCCCCAAACCCCAAAAAATGCAGTTTTTCCTAAATAACTACCTGAACCATGGCACCGAGGATGAAGACATTTTTATGGTATGTTGGTCTACTAGACTTTTACGGAAAAATTTCGTTTGGTCCCCGGAGGCCACTTCCCCCCCCCCGCGCTGGGGCCCCCGTAAATTTTTCGTCAACGATACCAGGGACACCGAAACACCGGGGAACATGAAATTTGGTGGGCATGTAGCCCCACTAGACTTCTACGGAAAAATTTCGTTTGGTCCCCGGGGGCCACTCCCCCCCCGCGCTGGCCCCCCCCAAACCCCAAAAAATGCAGTTTTTCCTAAATAACTACCTGAACCGTGGCACCGAGGATGAAGAAATTTTTATGGTATGTTGCTCTTAAGGGCCCACATCAACCTAGCCCATAATCACTCATTTGTGATTTGCGCCCCTCCCATAAAAAATGAAAATGCAATATTATTCTGCTTTAATCGCCCCTATCTTCAGTGGAGATGTTCAGAACTGCACCATATTTCATGTGTATGATTAACTTGACATCTTCTGGGGGTATCCTCTGCTAAGTTTTGTAGAATTTCATCCATGGGGGGGGGTATAAAATAAATTCATTTATGTGCACATTTAGTGACTGTACACTCATCGGCCTGTAGATGGTGCTGTTGAGCGAAGGGTTGCTGGTTTAGGATGATACTGTCACACACACACATGCAGGAATACAAACAAACGCAAGCATGCACACACACTGACATCCACACGCACAGACACACACCCATACACACACATACAAATCCACATGCACAGACACACACACACACACACGCGCACACATGTACCCACACATACATACACGCACAGACACACACACACACACACACACACACACACACACAGACACAAACACACACACACACACACACACACACACACACACACACACACACACACACACAGACACACACACACAGACATGCACATACTATTACTTTTTTTTAGGTATATACATAAACACGCAATACAGCCAAATTACTCCACGTCATTTAGTTTTGTGGAAAGCCAGTGCAGGCCTGAGCGGCGGTCATATTTTGTACCGTGATGCGGTACATCTAGTTAATAAGGAACTGCAGGGAGTAATGCAGGACTACTGAGTTGTAGGTTAGACCGGGGACAGTTGCAACACTTTTTGCATTTCTGTGTTACTCAGAGACTATTTGGACTAGACCAACCAAATTTGTATATATTAAACTTGTATCTGTCTGCTAATTACCCATACCATTTAAAGATGATTATATAAGACATATCGTTCACAGTATTTATTTGAATGGAAGAAGCCAGATGTTGCAACTGACCCCAACCCAGGGACAGTTGCAACATGTTAAAAATACCTTTAATTTCATTAATTAACTTAAGCTATTTGTCTCAATGAGCATAGAATTCTGAAAATATTACCTGTTTTAGGCCTACTATAATAGTGTTATTTATTTATACAATAATATTATTGTAGACTATTATTTATTTAGTCATATTTATCAAATAACAGTTATTGAGTTTTGTTTGTTCATGTGTAGAACATAGGCCCATAGATTCAGTGTGCAGGTGTTACAGTCTAACTGTGCATGTTCAGTATGAGTGTCACTCTGGCTTGTTTCTGATTGGAGAAAAATGACATGTTGCAACCATCCCCTGTTGCAACTGTCCCGGTCTCCCCTACTACATTAACACTTCAGCTACTACTATTAACTAATATAGAAACAAGCTTAACGAATCAGTAAGTAATATCAAATATAGGAGATAGTTCCTAATTAGGTAATCAATAATTAGGCTATGAGATTAGCCTCATTAATAACTATTAACTAACTGACAAATTATAAAGAACATTAGCTTGTGTCTGAGACGTAATCAGTCATCATTTTTAATCTGAATATAGGCTAGTCATAAAGTGCATCACTAATTACTCAAGTGAAATTTCCTCACTATGCAGGAACTATAGTGATTCTAAAGTGTTACCCTTAATTTGAATATCAACATTTGATTGGTCAAATATAAACCTTGCTGACATGGTTACTACCCAAGTGCTGGAATGTCTGCAAAAGCAAGTTAAGAACCCTTACATTCAGTCTAATAAAATTGCTAAGGTCTTATTTCTAATACAAACAGTATTACATGTTCATGTGATAATTATTTAATGCAACAATGTGCAAGTTTCTTCATTCTATTTACAAAAAAAAATCAAGTTTTGTTACTGTCCCAATTTACCTTAAAGTGTTAGATAAAATGGGACAGTAGCATTCAGCTAAAGTGGGACATCTAAAATAAAAGGTAATACATTGCTTGATGTGAAAAGTTGTTTTGTTTTACAGAAAATGTCACAAAGCTATAGGCAGAAAGAAAAAGAAGAAGAAAAAAACATGTCGGCCAAACAAGAGAGTGAAGTGGAGTGAAGAAAGAATGAAAAAAAGAGAAGCTTTTTACTGAAAGGTCAAAGGTTATTGCTGGTTCCAAAACATAGACTGCACCCAGAGCTGTGCATGAAAAATCATCATCAACAACAACACAATCAGTAGTGCGTATATGTTTTAATAAAGTTATTATTTTACATTTTGAAAATTTTCTATTAAAAAAAGGATTTGTTCAATATCCTGTTGTAAGCAATAGTGCGGAGCCTCTGGGACGTGGTGGTGGAAAATATTTAGGGATGGGAGAATTAAAAATATTTATATAAATATTTTGCGTTCCCTTGCATAATTTCTTTACATATGAGTCCAAGTTCAAACACTATGAAAAACTCCATTAACGTACGGAGCTCTGAAACACTGCCAGCGGGACATTGAACAGCAAGTGTCTGTCCCGAGCACACAACAGGTTATGCGTGGGAATGCAAAATATTTGAAAAAAATTATTATAATAATTCTCCCATCCAAATTTTTTCCACCTCCACGTCCCTTCAGGGGCTCCATACAATTGTATTATCCAATCACAAATTAGATAAAAATGTGTGTCCCTCTCCCAATTGAACTGTCCCAATTTACCTTAATAATTAACAAGGTAATTTACAATTTCTGTCAATAAAAATGTATGCTATGAGAAGCTGTAACATGGACCAGACTCTTTTCTGCTTCTCTTTATAATAAGTGTTTTGCTGCCTTCTGCTGGAGGAATTATGCATTGCAATATTAAACACATTACAGCTACAAATGTGTTGGATATAATGCCAAATTAATATATGTGGAAAAGAAAACAATGTTTATTTACAAATGTGGTCTGAAACTTTTCTGTTTGTTGTACACAACCATTCCAGTTAATTTAATAATTTATTAACATACTGTTTATTGTGCTCTTGGTTAGAACATAGTAACAGTATAGTAAAATACATTTAATATTAGTCAAATTTGTTCCAAAAAAACAAATGTTTTTGTGTGTGAAGTAAAGCTTCAGTAAGTGAGCAGTCAGTCATCAGTCTTGTATGTTGTGTGTGCAGAGACAGGCTTTGATGCTGAATATAACCTGTAGTGTTTCTCTATCAATCTCCTGTAAGTTTAGTGTGACTTTCTCTCCACGCTGAAATATGACTGGCACGAGTCTGTCCTCAGTGAAGTGTCTCTCCAATTTCAATGGGTTATATGCACTGTAGTGGATCAGAGACTGCACTGAAAGACTGCAGATCAGATAGCCAATATGTTCAGTACTGTTATAATAATCATGATCTTGATGCTGGTGTCGTCTGTTCAGGTAAGCTTCCCCTCAACTTATTATCACTCCTTCATAATTCTCACTCAAGCAATGTAATGTTTCTGTATGCTGTGTGGACAAACTTAATCAGTGTCAATTTTATGAAACATGCAATCTGTTTAATTATTTTGTGCATGATATTATATTTATCCCCATTCCTTATTTTCTTATAATAAAATATAATGCAGAGAATCCTCACTAAATAGGCCTATGTAATGTCTTTTTTATTATTCACAGTCTGATTTGACAATCTTATTGACATTCTTTATTTAATGAAGATTATAAAATGACAGATGAAAAATAAAATTACAGATAAAATTAGCGCAGATTAAGTGAATTAATGAAATACAAAATGTCAAAAATTTAATTACGATTTTTCTAGTGTTCCAGGTGAATACATGTGTTTAATTAATGATCTGTCTTTATAATTCAAAGACTCAGAGCAACGACTTCGACTTGTGGACGGGTTTCACCTGTGTTCTGGGAGAGTGGAGATGTTTCGTACAGAAGGATGGGGTTCAGTGTGTGACGCTGCCTTTGACCAGCAGGATGCAGAGGTTGTGTGTAGAGAGCTGGACTGTGGGGCTCCTGTACAGGTGCTGGGAGAAGATGCTTTTGGAAAAGGAAAGGGTCGAGTTTGGTCAGAGGAGATTCAGTGCAGAGGAAATGAGTCTCAAATAGACGACTGTTCACGATTATCTTTACAGATACACAGCTGTTCCCATGACAATGATGTGGGAGTGATTTGTTCTGGTTAAGTATTAACATTTGGTATTTATTTAGATAAATTACATACCTAATACTGATGTTGTATTGCTCAATTATCTGGTATTATAGATTATCTCAATCTATTCTAGTTTCATGTTTAAATAAGCTGTCGGTTCTCTGCACAGGTTACACTGACCTCAGACTGGTCAATGGAATAAACGGCTCAGACTCTTGTTCTGGAAGAGTGGAGCTTCGGATCCTCAATGAATGGGGCACAGTGTGTGATGCATGCTGGGATATGAGAGCTGCCAGTGTCATCTGTAGACAGCTGAATTGTGGGATTGCTGTGTCTGTTGTGGGATCAGACTGGTTTGGAAAGGGAAGTGGTGAAATCTGGGCTGATGTGTTTGATTGTGACGGGAATGAAACAAAACTCTCAGAATGTTCCGTCTCTTCATGGAGTCGAGCTGAATGTTCTCATAGACGAGATGTTGGAGTCGTCTGCTCTGGTGAGCAAATTCACACCATGATGAAGTCATTGGTTTCAGATTAAAATGTAGTGTACATTTGAGATAAATACTGAATTACAAATAAATACTCTCTCCAGGGAGTGAAGCTCATCTGAGGAACTGCAGCTCTCCACAAACTCTCAACTGCAGCTCCACACAACAGCTGTCAATCACCTGCCTTGGTGAGAACAACAACATCTGGGCAGATTCTTCAGTTGTTAGTGATCAATAATGTGTTTTTCTCTCTCTGAATATCAGGTCGCGGGTCCATCAGGCTGGTGGGTTCTGGGGGAGACTGTGCAGGGAGGCTGGAGGTTTTTCACAGCGGCTCATGGGGGACAGTGTGTGATGACTCCTGGGATATTAAAGATGCCCATGTGGTGTGCAGACAGCTGCAGTGTGGAGTGGCCCTCAGTAACCAGCAGGTACCAGCCTGGTTTGGTCCTGGTTCTGGACCCATATGGCTGGATGAGGTGGAGTGTGAGGGGAATGAGACGTCCCTGTGGAACTGCTCTTCTCCAGGCTGGGGGAAACATGACTGTCAACACAAGGAAGATGTAGGAGTTGTGTGCTCAGGTGAACAGTAAAGTAATGTGATTCATTTTTAAATATATAATTTCAAATGTTTAAAGGAATAATGTACAGGTGGTCATTTTTGCAAAATAAACACTAGGATCATCAGAAGTGGATGGGTCATATTTTACAACAAAGTCCATCTTACTGTATGATGGTCTGATAGACAGCGCTGCCATGGAGGCTGCTACTTTTTAAATATTTTTTCATTGACCAAACCAGTATAGCAGCATGCATACCTCAAGACCAGGGAAAATCAGAGACAAGGCGGCAGAATCATGACAGAACCCCTCCCCTAAGGAGCGGCTTCCAGACGCTCCCTAAGGGAACACTAAACACATGACATGACAGACTGAGACAAGGACACAAACCAACAAAACATGACAAACAACAACAACAACGGCAAACATGAATAAACAATGACAGGAATGGGGTGCAAAATCAAAAACAATAAACAAGGCAAAGGAGGTGGAGGAAACACACAGACCCTCAGGGGCAGTCCAGGGTGGATGAGAGGACTAAGGGGAAACACAAAGTCCTTAGGGGGCAATCCAGGGTGGATGGGAGGACTGGGGGTCTTGGGTCTCCGGGACGAGGGCTGAGGACGGGGAATCCGGGGGGACTTGGCTGGAGACGCATGAGGGGATGACTTGGGGGAAACAGTCCGAGGCTGGGAAATGACAGGGGTGCTTGGGGAAACACTGGGCAGCCAGACAGGGGTGGAATCTGACACAGGAACAGAAACAGAAAGCGGCGGGACAGGAATCTTGACGGGGGATACAGGAGGTGACCCAACAGGAAACAGGACAGGGGATGCTGTGGGTGACTGTGGAGCAGAAGCTAGAACTGAGTTCCCCGAAGACGGCTCAGTATCATCGCTCCCCATCTCTGAATCGGGGAGATCGTCGTCGGCAGCTGACTGGGGTACGGCGCTCACGGCAGCTGACTGGGGTACGGCGCTCACGGCAGCTGACTGGGGTACGGCGCTCACGGCAGCTGACTGGGGTACGGCGCTCACGGTGCTCTTGGAATCAGTGGACTCAGGACAAGACATGACTGACTTGACGGGGACTTCAAGAATCTGGACAAGACGTTTAAGGTATTCAGACATTGTCTCGGCAGCGACGAGGACAGGCATCTTCTGATGAGCAGAAACCGACCGCAAGATAGCTTCAGCAGCTGAATCGGCCGCTGCTCTCTCTGCAGCACTCACGACTACAGACTCGGGAACGGCACTTGCAGGAGCGGGGTCTGGAACAGTGCCTGGGACAGCGCTTGCAGTAGCGGGCTCTGGGACGGCGCTTGCAGTAGCGGGCTCAGGGACAGACAGAGACGGAGAATTGGAGGCTCCCTTCCTCCTCTTCTTTCTCCTAGGTCGCGGTGCGGAAGTGATAGCCGGACTAGTGACCGGTTGGAGAAGCTCAGCGGGATCTGTGACCTGAGTAGGAAGGGCAGTCTCAGGCAGCGCAGACTCGGTCAAGGATGACTCTGACAGAGAATCCCACGAAGTCCGTCTTCCTCGTTTGCCACGAAGACCAACGGGTGTGGATGAGACCACGGGAGAAGTGGAGAGGGCCTGCTCACCTTGAGAAACGACAGCCAGGACCCGACCCTCCAGGATCACGGGCAGCTTGGCTGGTGGCGACAACACGGTAGGACTCTGCGGCTCCTTTTGACAAAGACAGTTCACCATGTCCCGGAATGGGCGGTGGACCAGCTTCTCCCGTTCAGCCAGAGGTGGGGGAACCTTGAGACCAGCAAGGAAGTAGCGATTAAGCAGGATGTCAGGTAAGAAAAACCTCCTTTCTTCTGCGACTTGAGCGTACTCCTTCAGCAGCAACTCTCCCTGAGGGGGAATTGGGAGCTTGCCTCCCCTCGAGTCAGAAATGGTCTTGAGCCACCACTCTTTAAGAAGATCCAATTGCTGATCGCCAGAAGACAAATGGTCTGCTGGGTTCTGCTTTGGTCGGTACATTCTGTTATGTGGATGATGTGGAGATGAACCCAATTGCAGACAGTAGTCACAGGAACACAGTTTATTGTACAAATAACAGGAAAAACAAAGCCCACGAGGGGGCAAAACAAGACAAGACAGGACTACGAGTGACTAAACTAGACAAAGACTCTGACAATTAACTAGACTATAAACAAACAGCAAAAACAGAACTTTCTCTACAGGATTTCTCTTTGACAGGATACTCACAAAGCTTCACAAAGAATAACACGCAATGTTAGACAATGTACCAACACAGGACAGAGAACATGAGGGGATTAAATAGGGAGCAAACTAATCAGGAACAGGTGACACAGGTGAAGCAATAATGACAAAACGAGGATAACAAGGGGGCGGGGCTGGGTGACGAGATAACACAAGCACATGGCCCAAACAAATGGCCATGTGCTTGGACATAAAACATGGGCCTGTCATGATCCTGCCTCAAGACCAGGGAAAATCAGAGACAAGAAGGCAGAATCATGACAGTAAGATTTTTAATTTAAGACTGTTTTCCATAAAAATGTGCATTTAAACAAGAATTTACTTGCATTTAAAAATCATAATCAAATTCATAAATGCAATCCACTAATCATACATTTAAAGTCATCTTATAAGTTTCTGTGTTTTGTTGTGAATGGTGTCCTGAAGCTGGTCAGTGATGTTGCTGTGTGTGATTTAGATCATGTTCCTCTCAGACTGAGTGGAGGTTTGGGCCGGTGCTCTGGGAGGCTGGAGGTGTATCATAACGCTGTGTGGGGTTCAGTCTGTGCTGATCTGTGGGACATCAGCGATGCTCAGGTGGTCTGCAGGCAGCTGGGTTGTGGAGCAGCACTGAGGGCTGATGGGAATTCAGTCTTTGGTGCTGGTGAAGGTGTTACTCCCCTCGAGTTTTAATAAAGGCTCAAGTCGTTCCTGGGTTTTAACGGGCATTTATTTGGTGACAGAATCTTCAAACATGTCTTGACATGTTCCTTTATTGCCATATATTACCATATTGCCGTCAGAACTGGTATAAATAAAACACAGAAAGCATAAATTAACCTTAAATTCGTGACATACTTGCAGACAATAAACGAAATTACAGAAAACAAATAAATAAAACAAATTTATGCCATGTAAAATAATATCTTAATTGGTTTGTTACAAACACAGTCGTGTAATACAAATAAATGACAAAGACAGAAAATATACCTCATTGGCCGCATGATCCCGAGAGGGTAAACTTAGATGAGGAATACATCTTCAAACTTCACATACACAACTTATATGGAAACTTTTAAATCTTCTTGGGGCTTTTAGACCGCAGGCTCGCAAACCGAAGCACATTTCTCTCTCTCTGCTCTTAGCGAGTGCACCCATGCAGCGTCCCCATAGCAACAAACTATATTACCACACGGAACAAAAAATAAGTTCCCTCCTTTTTACACAAAGTTTTTAAACAAAAAGAAATAAACATGAAATTATTATTTATTGGCCATGAGACATCTTTATTTAAATCATATGATTTTTAACCTTATATATTTATATATATATATTTTAACTGTGAACCATATTTAAGTGAAATATATGAGTTGCCTTTGACGACAGCTACACTTCCACCAAATCACTTGTGATTTAACCAATTAACTATGTGTGAGCGATTACTGTAAGTTAAAGTTATGTTAGTCAGCTTCAAGTAATGTGACTGTCTTGTGGATAGGTCTCTCCAGATAGACTGGTTTGCTGAGTCTCTTTCCTTGGTCATCTAATGCTGAGTTGCTGATCAGCAACTGGACCTTCCGCACACATCCATCTTCAGCTGGATACACCGTGGCGACTTTAGCCAGCTTCCATTCATTTCTGGGTGCGTTATCGTCTTGTACAATTACTATATCATTGACTTTCGCATTTCTCTTTGTCTTGTGCCATTTCTGTCTTTGTTGTAAACTCAGTATGTACTCCTTTTTCCATCTGTGCCAAAATTCATTGGCAAGGTATTGGACTCTACGCCACCTCTTGCGGAGGTAAAGGTCTTCCTTTACAAAGTTTCCAGGTGGAGGCAAGATGATTGAGGACTTCATTGTCAGAAGCAGGTTGGGCGTAAGAGGCTGGGGACCTGTTGGGTCGCTGAGTAAATGTGCTGTCATAGGTCGGCTGTTTATGATTGCCATCACTTCATAAAGATAGGTCCGTAAGGATGAACTGTCGAGTGTTCGGGATGACTGATCCAGTATGGATGTTAACACACTTCTGATTGTCCGGATTTGCCTTTCCCAAACTCCGCCCATATGGCTAGCAGAGGGAGGGTTCATGACAAACTCGCAGCCTAGTTGTTTAAGGCATTCTTGATCCATTTCCTTTACTGCTTTCAGGAATTCACACCTCGCTCCAACAAAATTGGTGCCCTGATCTGATTGAAGTTGACGAACGTTTCCACGTAGGGCAATGAAGGCACGAAGTGAGTTGATGAATGCATCGGTTGATAGATCATCAAGTAACTCTATGTGCACTGCACGAGAACACAAGCATGTGAACAATAGTCCATAACGTTTCAGCTCTTTTCGACCTTCTTTGATGTAAAATGGACCAAAACAATCCATCCCACAATACGTGAAGGGAGGAGTTGTCTCCATTCTTTCACGCGGCAGGTCTGCCATTCTCTGCTCTTCTGTGTGACGTCTAAACCTTCTGCACTTGACGCAGTGGTAGATGACTGAGGACACAGCTTGACTACATCCAAGGATCCAGATACCATTTGATCTCAACTCATTTATGGTCATGCCACGCCCCTGATGTTGCACTTGTCTGTGATAGTGATCGATCAGTAACCTTGTTATGTGACTGTTTTTTGGTAAAATGACTGGATGTTTGATGTGTGGATGCATGGCAGCATGCTCTAATCGACCTCCCACTCTAAGAATGCCCCTGTGGTCCAAGAAGGGATTAAGTCGGTACAGCCTACTGGTTTTGTCTTTGGTCATCTCCCTTTGTGACTCAAGAACATTGATCTCTTTGGAGAAGACTTCCCTTTGTACAATGAGCATGATGGTAAGCTCTGCATCCTGTCTTTCCTCGAGACTTGTGGCTTCATTGGTTCTCTGTATTGTACCCTTAAACTCCTTGAGAAATCTTTGGAGTCTGGCAATTGCTTTCACTAGTCTTGTCCAGCTTGAAAACTTAAGGAAGTGATTAGTGAAAGAATCTGTTGTGGTTGAGGTCTGGTGCACAATGACCTTGCGCACTTCTGGATCTTTGGCATCAAGTTCGCTCACCTTAACCTCACCGCTTGGAAGCTCTTCCTGCCAGAGAAAATCTGGACCACTAAACCAATTGGAAGCAATGAGCTCCTTTGCTTTAAGCCCTCGTGACGCATGGTCAGCGGGATTGTCTTCTGACATCACGTATTTCCACTGGGTTGGGTTTGTACTTTCCTTGATGCGCTGTATGCGGTTAGCTACGTAGATATGAAACCGTTTTGCGTCATTGTTGATGTATCCTAGGACGACGTTTGAATCTGTCCAGAAGAACTCTTGGGTGTCTTCAAGCTCCAATTCTCCTCTGAGCATGTCACTTGTGCGTACTGCTACAACTGCTGCGGACAGCTCGAGTCTTGGCACAGTGGTTACCTTTGTGGGGGATACTCTGGCCTTGGCCATGACTAGGACGCAGTGTATCTGTCCTGTTGTGCTGGTTGCTCTTAGATAAGTACAGACTCCATACCCTGTGACACTTGCGTCTGAAAAATGGTGGACTTCATACTTGTGAACTGTTTTGAAATCAACTGGTAGGTAGCATCGCTCAATCTTGACATTGGCTAAGTTCTGTAGATCCAAAAGCCAGGACTCCCACCGTGGCCTTAGTTCACTTGACAGTGGCTCATCCCAGTCAATCTTCTCACGGCACATTTGTTGAAGTATTTGTTTCCCGAGTAGGACGAAAGGCGCCACAAAGCCAAGTGGATCGAAGATAGAGGCAACTGTGGACAAAACTCCTCTTCTGGAGAGAGGGCGCTCATTCACGACTACTCGAAACTGGAAATGGTCTGAAGAGACACACCATTTGACGCCTAGAGCTCTCTCAATCTGTTGTTCGCCAAGAGCTAGGTCTTGTTTCATTACTGTCTCTGCACAGTCTTCCTTTGGGAGGGATGCCAATACTTGTTGGCTGTTTGATATGAACTTATGAAGTCGCAACTTGCCTGTATTGCAGAGTTGTCTTACTTCATTTACCAACTGGATAGCCTCTTCTTCTGAGTGGACACTTATTAGGCCATCATCCACATAGAAGTTTCTCTCAATGAAACGGATTGTGGCATCACTGAAATGACCTTGCCCTTGAGCTGCAATGTACTTGAGGCCGTAGTTTGCGCAGCCGGGTGACGAAGCGGCTCCAAACAAATGAACACGCATACGGTAGACGGAGGGGTTGGAGTAGAAGCTTCCCTTATCCCACCACAGAAATCGGAAGTAGTCTTGATCTTCTGGCTTGACATGGAATTGATGAAACATGCGTTCTATGTCGCACATAACCGCTACTTGACCCTTACGAAACCGACATAGAACACCTACCAAGCTGTTGGTCAACTCTGGCCCAGTAAGCAGAAAGTCATTTAATGACACACCTTCGTACTTTGCCGAGCAGTCGAACACGACTCTTATTTTTCCAGGTTTCTGGGGGTGGTAGACCCCATGGTGAGGGATGTACCAGGAGGGGCTTTTGTCCAGTTCGTCAAATGGAACCTTTTCTGCATCTCCACGTGTTATTGTTTCATTCATGAATGTTGTGTAGTCTTTGTGGTATTGCGTGTCTTTCTCAAATCTTTTCTTTAGACATTTGAGTCTGTGTTCGGCACAGATTTTATTGTCTGGTAGATTTGGTCTGTCCTTCTTAAAGGGCAAGGGCAATTCGCAGTGACCATTTGCTTTCATTTTCACTCCTTCCTCCATTATGGAAATGAAACGCAGATCCTCTTGGGAGAAGTGAGAGTCCTCCACGCGGCGTTCATTGAAATCGGACTCCAGTACTTTGATCACATCTAGTGGTGTGACTAGCTCTTTGACTTGTGTACGACAGACGTACATGACTTCATTTGGTAAGGAGGTTGGTGACTGAACAGAAGGTGTCACTTCTTTGACTATAACTCTGTGGCTGCTTCCTATAGCGTCACCATAGTCCACACAGGGATCAGTACCGCCGACTATAGTCCAACCAAGGTCTGTTCTCTGAGCGAATGGTTCATTGTCCTTCCCCGACACCACTTCTCTGGGTATCAGAGCTTGCGAACAGTTGTACCCTATAAGCAGGCCGACATCACACTCTATCATGGGAGCGATCTCTTCAGCAAGATGCTCTAGGTGAGGCCATGCTCTTGCTATCTTAGGTGTGGGAATATGACTTAGATTGGCAGGGATAAAGTCTCTTGTGTATGTCGTTGGGAGAGGGATTCTCTTAGATGTGTAGAAGCCTCTGACTTGTAGCCCAAATAGCTTTTGACTTGGAATGACTGTGTCCCTGGATGACAGGGTAGAAAGTTTCAACTGCACTTGTTTCTTTTCTGTGACTAAAGCGTCCGCCTTTTCTTGAAGAACAAATGTGGTGTCGCTCTGACTGTCCAGAAGGGCATAGACAAGAACCTCGTGTTCTGAATCGCTTGTTGTGGATAACCAAACTGGAATGATTGTGGATGTGAGATCACTGTTAGTGTTTTGTACAACACGGTTGGATATTGCCTTGTTTGGTATTTCTGTACTTGATTGTTTGGTTTCCCTTGTGTCCTTTTGTTCTTTGTCAGAATCCTTTGTCCTTTTGACTTCCTTGTCACGTTCCTGATGTAAGCATGTTGGATGTTTTCCTTTGCATGTGTTACAAATACTTCTCCTTTCACATTTCTTTGAATGGTGTCCAGGGCTGAGACATCCAAAGCACAAGCCCTTTGTTTGTACAAACTTGACTCGTTCAGTAATTGACTTGTCCATGAACTTTCTGCAAACATGAATTCCATGGTTTGGCCTTTCACAGAAGATACACATCTTAATGTCTGGTTTCTCTTCTGAGCTGCTTGCAAGCACCTTTGCACCAACACTTCTGGTCTTTGGGGTCTTTGTTTTTTCAGAGTCACTTGCCTTTAGTGCATGAAGCGACGTTACTGGATTGCACGCTATCTTGGCCTCTCTTGTGACGAAGTCGACAAAGTTGCTGAATGTTGGAAATGACCCGCTTTCCTCTTGAATCTCAATGACTTTTCTATTCCATCTTGCTGTCAACCAATCAGGAAGCTTGCTGAGCATTTTCTGGTTTTCGCTGCAGTCGTTGAGAACTTCAAGATTTTTAATCTGGAACATTGCTGCTTCACAGCCTCTGAGAAAGTCTGAGAACTCTCGTAGTTCAGCACAGTCCTTTGGTCCTATCCTTGGCCACGATGTGAGCTTATCCCTGAAGGCTTTGGCGATTACAAATGAGCTTCCATACCTTTCCTCCAGAATGTCCCATGCTGCAAGATACGCTGTGTCCGTCCCCAACAGAAAATAGCTCTCAATTGCTTTTCTTGCTGATCCACCAATATATTTGCGGAGATAGTAGAGCTTTTCATTTACTGGGATGTTCTTCCGGTCTATCAGGGTTTGAAAGGACATTTTCCAATCTTTGTATTTGAGTGGGTCTCCAATGAAGACTGAAGGTTCTGGTACTGGTAAACGGCTTATGTTGATTGACTCTGCTAACGCTCTGGCTAATGCAGTAGTGCTATCTTCTTGTGTAGCATTGGTTGCATGTTGCCGGCTTGTGGCCTCTTGTGGCACAGTGCGTTGTTGCAGGTTAGCAGTGGGTTGTGCAAGGTGAAATTCAGGCAAACTAACCAGGTAAGATGCAGCTTTCTTAGGCTTAGACTTACTGTGTAGAAGGTCTGATATTTCTTCATCTGAAGTTGATTCTTGTTCGTAAACTTTCAGACGTGCTTTGGCGGCTTCCATTTTCTTGACAGTTTCAAAGCGCTCTATCTGCCTTCGCTTTTCTTCTAATATCTTTTGTTTTTCAGCATTTTCTGCTTCTTGTTGTGCAAGTCTTTTTCTGTTTTCAGCTTCAAGATTTTCAAGTTCCCTTTGCTCACGCTGCATTTCTTGCATCACTTTCAAGGTGGCTTCAATTGCAGCCAGTTCTGCTGCTGCTTCTTGTTTCTTCGCAGATGACTTACTCAAATGACTTGAATGTGTGATTGCACTACCCGCACGTTTGGACCTGTGAGATGCTGCTGATTGGAACACCGAGCCAGCCTCACTCCAGTGAGTTGACCTTTTAGCTGGGTATTTACCACTTTCCTCTTCTTTAAGAATCTCTGTTGCTTGTTCTATTATCCTTACAGAAACAGCATGACATGTGTCTACTCTGCGACGGGTATCACTGTCAGGAGTGTCGTAACTGCGCAACTCGTGATAGGTTTGCTTTACTTCTCCTGAAGCATTTTGGACCCTTACGATGTGATCCTGTAAGCTTGCAGTGCTAGGTGCATCAAGTGCTCTCTTAGCTTGTTTGGCAACCACTTTCCATTTGTCATAATTGGTCTTAAAGCGACACTGAAGCTTATTCATTCTTTCTTCATGTAGAGCTTGGCCCTTTTCAGTAAGCTTTCTGGTTCTTTGGCTTTTTCTCAAAGCATCTTCTTCAGCTGCTTGAATTGTATTTGCCTCTTGCTGTGGACTTGAGTCTACAGTTTCTTCATCGGGGCTTGCTTGCTCCTGCAACTTCACAGCTTCGCTTCCTTGGACTTCAGGCTCAGACATTTCACTACTTGAGCTGATGTATGTGTATTGACTTAAGGTCAAATAACTTGTGTGTTTGTAAGGTTGCCTAAATTATTGTAATGAACTATGGGATATAATACTTTTAACTGTAAATATTAACTCTGTTAGAATTAACTTAAAAATGTGTAAACACCTTAATGCAAATTATGAACTGTATTCACCTTGTATGAAATAAAGAAATGGCCTTCAATGTAAAAAAAAAAACAATATGACTTGCCCTTTAAAATGCCTTAGTGCACCTTTAACTTAGCAAATAACTTGTGATTAGATTTGCAATTAGTTTGTAATAATCACCTTACAAAGAAATAAACATACACTTAAACTTAAACTTGAATTGCAGAAACATACACTTCAACCTCTTTTAGCACTTTAGAGTCCCTTTAAAGTTAGCAGGATTAAACTACTTCTTAACATTTAACTTGTTTAAATGTGTTACTTCTTTGTAGCTTGACCCCACGACACTTCTGGACTCCGGTTGCCACTTGTCGGGTTTTCCGTGCACGCAGTTCGTGTTGTCTTTGATGCTCGTGAGCGTAGTTAACGTTGTAACGAGCTGCTCGTTAATGGCTCCGTTGCAACAGGCACCGCTCTCTTCTCCTCCAGCACAAAGCAGGCTGAGTTCTGACTGTTACTCCCCTCGAGTTTTAATAAAGGCTCAAGTCGTTCCTGGGTTTTAACGGGCATTTATTTGGTGACAGAATCTTCAAACATGTCTTGACATGTTCCTTTATTGCCATATATTACCATATTGCCGTCAGAACTGGTATAAATAAAACACAGAAAGCATAAATTAACCTTAAATTCGTGACATACTTGCAGACAATAAACGAAATTACAGAAAACAAATAAATAAAACAAATTTATGCCATGTAAAATAATATCTTAATTGGTTTGTTACAAACACAGTCGTGTAATACAAATAAATGACAAAGACAGAAAATATACCTCATTGGCCGCATGATCCCGAGAGGGTAAACTTAGATGAGGAATACATCTTCAAACTTCACATACACAACTTATATGGAAACTTTTAAATCTTCTTGGGGCTTTTAGACCGCAGGCTCGCAAACCGAAGCACATTTCTCTCTCTCTGCTCTTAGCGAGTGCACCCATGCAGCGTCCCCATAGCAACAAACTATATTACCACACGGAACAAGAAATAAGTTCCCTCCTTTTTACACAAAGTTTTTAAACAAAAAGAAATAAACATGAAATTATTATTTATTGGCCATGAGACATCTTTATTTAAATCATATGATTTTTAACCTTATATATTTATATATATATATTTTAACTGTGAACCATATTTAAGTGAAATATATGAGTTGCCTTTGACGACAGCTACAGAAGGTGTTGTGTGGCTGAACAGAGTCGAGTGCAGAGGGAATGAGATTCACCTGTGGGACTGTCCTCTCTCCCTGAAGAACCACACTGACTGCTCCCACAAAGAGCACGCTGGACTCACCTGTGCAGGTCACAGAAACACACTGACCAATATTAGTCATTTTAATGCTAATAATCTTTGCCTATTGGCATGATTTTTAATGTGTTTGTGTCTGTTTTGCCAGATTTGTCAGTGTCCACTACTCCTGCCACAACAACATCAGCTTCTCCTCCAGTTTCTCAGACAGTGCGCTCAACATCAGTCACTCCTCCACAAACTCCTCCAGTGTCTCTCTCTGTGCTTGTGGTTGTACTGGGAGTTTTGCTCTTACTGCTCTTAGTGCCACTGCTTATACTGATTCAGCAGAACAGAGTGATGAGGAGAGGTAGGAGACATCCAGAGACTGTCATATTGTGTGTTATTCAGTGTGTGATCAGTCATGTGTTGTGAACTGACAGCAGGTTTGTCTGTCTACACTCACAGCTCTCTCTAAGAGGAGACACAGGACGACGACTGAGGCCGTTTATGAGGAGATTCATCACAGACACAATCACTTCACTCAGAGAGGTGAGACATGAGCCGTGAATCTTATTTAATATGATTAATAAGTGAGTCTGTCAGACACTTGATGTTCATCTATTATTAGTCCTGTTAAACCCCCGGCTTTAAACCAGAGAATTCCTCACAGAAAACCACAGAGCTGTGTGTGTGTGTGTGTGTGTGTGTGTGTGTGTGTGTGTCTCTTCCTGTGTGTATTTCTGGAAGGCAGTGAGGAATGGGTTCATGTGAGGATACATGTGTTTTTCTAATAGGCCTAAAACAAAAAACAAAAAAACTGCCTCAAATGCTTTTAAAGTGTCAGTAATTAATATTTGTGTTGTGTTGTAAGTAACACAATGCTTCATGATCCAAAGGAGAAATGAGGATTCAATCTGTATGGAATGATGAATATGTTTCTGACTGTTCTGCTGTCCTTTAACAGGAAGTCTCGTCTCTGAAGAACTGCATTCTGGGTATGAAGATGCTGATGAGTTTCTCTCAGGTTAGAGAACTGAAGTAGATCCAAATCAATAATTTGATTTCAAAATGTAAAAAAAAATATTTACACATTTTAACACTAATTTGACTCTTCACAATACTAAAACTTTTATCTTATTAGAAAAAGAGCTCAAGACTGCATATTATGATGATGTCACCAATGGCAGTGTCCTGAAAGGTCAGTGATCCCGCTGTGTCCCAATCAGAGGCTGTGTCCCAATCAGAGGCTGTGTCCTCCGGAGGTCGCATCTGAAGACTGCATAGCATACGTCACTGAGGCGGTCTCATTTAAGAACAATACCCGTTAGATGGCAAAGTAAGAAAGAAATTTCAGTATTTTACACCTCTGAGGAATAACAGTCAATTTTTATTACGGTTACTTCTCTTAAATAAGACATCCTTGATGAGGTATACAGCCTTCAAATGTGACGACCGGAGGACAGCCTCTGAATTGGGACACAGCTAACATTCATTACCCAAAACCTGCAACAGTATATTTTACTTTTATTTTGTTTCCCAAAATATAAAAAATGCCCAAATTATACATGTTTTGATGCAGAAGAGATGATGAAGGAAATCACACCGGGATACTATGATGATGTCATCACTGATGGACTGAAACCAGATCGTGAGACAGGTGTCGTTCGGTTATTCTATAATAGGAAGAAACATTTAAAATATATTCAGATCTCTCTCTCTCTCTCTCTCTCTCTCTATATATACATAATTTTCACGGTGAAAATTGTCTCATGTTAAATTTACAGAATACACACCTGAGAGCTATGATGATGTCATGACAAGTGGACAGAACTCTATCAAAAATGGTGTTTACTTTTTATTGTTATTGGTGTATTTACCATAATCCTTTTACAGTGATTTATAATATTATGTATTAATCCCATTACATTGTAAGATAAGATATGATGCAATGTTTGTTCTGTCTATATGTTCATGTGTAGTGGACACACCAGAGCATTATGATGATGTCATCATTAATGGACAGATCTTTCGAGATGTAAAAGGTGAGTCACACAGAACTGCATTTCATGATCACCTTCACCCACTAATATTGAACATTTCTACCATTAATGAATCATCACGACTTTATCAGGAGTAAATCTAATAATCTCAGACAGTCATGAGGTGAAAGAGATCAATGACATCATTAATGACACAAGCTGATTTACAAACTACAATGTGAGGTTTTTATTTCACATGTGAATCAGAGGGAGATCAGGAGGAGTATGATGATGTGAAGAACAGCAGTGAAGATGAGAGGAACCTGTTGGGTAGGTAATTGAACATTTCTATAACCTATATCTGTTCTTATTTGTTATGTTTCTCATTTAAACTACATCTTGATGTAAATATTACAATGAAAATTATCAGTTTGCTTTTGATTTTAAAAACAGACTATGATGATGTGGAGGAGGAGTCAAATAAAGGAGGAGCCATATGACTAACTGACCACACCCACTGCCTCTTCATCCAATCATATTACAGTTCCTGGAGATATGGGCGTTTCTTAAACTGCTGTTAATGATTCATGTTTTTGTTATCTGAAATATTTTTCTATAACAGGTTACATGCATTGTAACACATTTTGTAGTATTTGTATTTTATTATTTGGCCGATTATTTTTTATTTTGATATCAATATTTTTTTACCTAATAAACAAAAGATACCATTTATTCATTACATTTGTCACTATATATTTTAAAAAGCAGTTAGAGGAAATGAGAAAATTATGCAAAACACTATAAACATTTAAAGTTGTTGAAAAAACGGTTAAGCAGTTCAGCTGCGGACAGCATTATCTACCTAAATAATGATAAAAGGGATTTACCACTCAATAAATTATTATTAGACATCACATTTTACATGCATTGCAATAAATTTGTATTTTGCTGCTTGTATTTTAATATTTGGCCTATTATTTTTTATTTTGATATCAATATTTTGCCTAATAAACAAAAGATACCATTTATTCATTACGTTTGTCACAAATTATATATATATATATATATATATATATATTTAAAAAGCAGTTAGAGGAAATGAGAAAACAAAAAAACAGTTAGACAGTTCAGCTGGATTTGATTTATCAAAATGGATTTACCACTTAATAAATTATTATAAGGCATCACATTTTTCCATAAATTTACTGCCATAGTATTTAGTAATAGTATTTCTTGTGTACCGTCAGCTTGAATTAACTTAAGTAGAGCATAATTTAACCTTTTATTTAAAAAAAAGATTACTGTAAAGACACAGTTATACACATTATGTAAAAAAATAAAAAACACTCACCCAAACTGCACATTTTATTGTGTGATGGTGCATTTTTGGTTTAAAATGCTTTAAACAACTTGAAACAGTTTGTAAGTCTGATGTGAGTTATTTGCGCTGCGCTTGAATCTTTTGCAGCAATAGCTCCATCTGCAGGTTGAGGTTGGGCTGACCCTTCTTGGTTTTTCTCTTCAACAGCTGATATGTTGCTATTTTCTTCTCCTTGTATTTCTTGAGAGCCTCCTCACGCTGAGATTTATCTTTCAAGAATTCCTACAGAGACACACATAATTAAACATGTGTCAATCATTTAGGCAAAGAATGTAAGGGTGGTGAAAATGTGTATATGTACATGACATAATGGATCTGCCTTAAAGGCTTATTTGTTTATCCAAAAATTAAAAAAAATGGCATCAATTACTCACCCTCATGTCCGTTCCAAACCTGCAAGACTTTCGTTTATCTTCAAAATACAAATGAAGATATTTTAAAAGAAATATGAGAAATTCTTGTCCTTCCATTGACAGTCCACGCAACTACCAAGACATGATCATTGTATATGACGAACACATTGAATTTAGGCTTTTATTCACATATGTGACCCTGGATCACAAAACCAGTCACAAGTAGCACGAGTATATTTGTGGCAAAAGCCAACAATACATTGTCAGTCAAAATTATCGATTTTTCTTTTATGCCAAAAATGATTAGGATTTTAAGTAAAGATAATGTTCCATGAATATAATTTGTAAATCTTCAACTGTAAATATATAAAACATTTGAGTGAATGAATGCAGCAAAATAGCGAAAATAAATGGACAACTTTAAAGACGACTTTCTCAATGTTTTGATTTTTTTTGCTCCCTCAGATTCCAGATTTAGTTGTATCTCGGCCAAATATTCCTAACAAACCATACATTGATGGAAAGCTTATTTATTCAGCTTTTAGATGATGTATAAATCTCAATTTTAAAAAAATTGACCCATGTGACTGGTTTTGTGGTCCAGGGTCACATATAAACACTGATCAGTGAACATAAACAGAAGCTCAACAGATCCTGCTTGACGCGCGAGAACAAACCTCATTGGTTCTTGCTGAAGCTCAAACGTGCTGCGTAACACCAGAATGAACCTCATTATTTATTTCTCGCATGTTTGAGCTGCAGTTTACCACAACTGATGTGTGAGTTGCTGAATGTTTATATGTGAATAAAATCCTAAATTAAATCCATTCATCATATAATTTTTTCTTCCGAAAATTCGAACTATAGTTTTACAATCTCTTTATGATCTTTTTGTAGCATCAAAGTAGTAATTGCTTGGAGTGTCAATGGAGGGAAAGAAATCGCTCAGATTTCATTAAAATATCTCCATCTCTGCAAAAACATCAGTGTTCTTTAACATAAAAGTCTTCTTATTTTATATCTATCTATATCTATATCTATATCTATCTAGATATAGATAGATAGATATATAGATAGATATAGCTGTCGAATAAATAAAAAATGGGAGCACAGCCAAAAATATTAAGAAAATTATTTATATTTTATTGGATTCTGTAAATGCAACTTTGATATTTATTATCATTAATGAACACTTACATAAATTTAACTTTCATTTAAATGTAACCATTTTTAATTTGTTCGACAGCTGAAAGTGTGATTATAGTGGGGTTACTGTGTAGTATTTAGTAGTATTGGGCTGGTCATGTGATCTCAACATTCACATCTGATCTGATAATGTTTGCAGACAGCTAGCTGTCTCACAGTTTTATAAATGTCTCTTTTTTGTGGGTTGCACCCTCTGGGTGAGGTGTTACAAAGATCACAGCTAAACTTAATACGTTTGGTAACGTTGCATTCATGTGTTTTTCAGTTCTTACCTGGCCAGATGTATCATGGCCTCCAACACATTAGCTCCAGTATAAGCACTGCACTCGTAGAACATCAGGTTTGTTTCCTACCAAATATAACAAACATCTGTGCATAATGTGTTGGATATATGATGTAGACTCGTGAAAGCAAAGCATATGATGTAAATATTGTAGGATATGCTGTGTGAGAGAGAGCACACCTCTGCAAGCATATCAGCCTCCTTTGTCTGCACTTCTCGCTCATTCTCCTGGTCAGATTTGTTTCCCAGGAGCATGACAGGGATAGGGTCGCCTACGGCCTCCTGTATGCTGGTCAGCCAGGGGCGGACTGATCTGAAACTGTCCTCCATTGTGATGTCGTAGATGACCACCACGCCATCTGCCTTGCGGAAAAACTGCTTGGTAATGCTGCGATACCTGCAGGGCACAGTGACATTGTGTTTTTTCACGCTGGATGTTTATCATCAGTGACAAGTGAGTTCATGGTTCGGTTGCGCAATAGATTACTCTAGACAACAAGCTTTTTAGAGATGCTTAAAAGGATTACAGCACAGTCTGGGGAACAAAAATGAAGCATTCAAACTGAAAGTGAATGTAAATGTCCTAAATAAGAAGATATAAATGCAAAACTCTATCCTGCATGTCGTATCAGGACCTCACCTTTCTTGGCCTGCAGTGTCCCATAGCTGAAGAGCAACGTGACTGTCCCCCAAATTCAGTGTCCGCACCATAGACTGTAAAAAAATACGGTCCGCACACTATAGTCAATGCCTGTACAGCACAGCACAATTTAAGTTATAAATGTGCACTACACAAATAAAGCTAAATAAAAATATACACAAGTTACACAACAAAATAAAGGCATAAAAAATACGGGTGAAATCATGTTCCTTTATGAAATCAAAACTGACAGCAAACCATTCCTGCAGTGAGGGATAATGGCCACTAGAGGTCACTGTTGAGTAATGTTTCTGTGTGGAATATACAGGCGTTTTGAACACTTTAGCCACATGCTAATGAATGTCATTGAATTATAAAGCAAAATATCAAACCAAGTAAAAATAACATTCACTAAAAAATTAACTTGGGAACAGCTGGTTGAAAGTAACTAATCTGGCTAAGAAAAGTCCAGCGTTAATTGCCATTTTGGTTTACTTGTAACTGATACAATGAATTTAAGCGTCCAAGTTTATGGGCCACTAGAGTCCAGGGGTGAAAGGCTAGAGACTTTGAATCAAGTGAACTGATGGTGTTTGACATAATCTGCTGTGCAATGTGTGGCAGGGTTTAAATGCAGGGAGTGTGACTTCCCAAGCTCTTTCATGTGATGGTGCCTGCTTTAAGAAATCCATCAGATATAGCATAGTAGGCTTTCATTAACACACACAAACTCAAACCCAATGCACTGAAACGCCTTTAAGGAGTGATACTATGTATGTACAATAATAATGCACAGACTTGGTAAATCAGTTTCGAGAGCCATATAAATCATAAACAAAATAAATGTAGTTTATTTTAATTCATCCTTCTGATTCAATAAGGTAAACTCCAGTAAAAGGGCAACCAATTTGCACTCACTGAAAATCCCTCATTGCAAAGTCTTCTGTTAAACCTACTTGAACTGACCTGTCCACTCACTACCTTGTGCGAAGTTAAATTGTAAATTGCACATGGAGCGGGAGAGCAACTTACCCACAGTGGCTGAGGTGGCAGAATGAAACTGTCCATCACAGAAGCGTCTCAGCAGTGCGGTTTTACCAACGCTGGAGTTTCCCACCAGAATGACCTTAAAGAGGCGTTGAGGAGATGCGGCAGCACCTTCTGCAGGACCCTGTAGCCAAAAATACACAGTGACATCTTTAAAGCTAACAGCTTGTGTTGAGTGCACATAGTAAAAAAACACTAAATAACATAATATATGGACTTCAAGACTATGGCCCATGTAAAGTGTATTAAAGTCTCTTGCACTTTGCACTTGTAATTATTTTGCAACTGTTCTTTAATATGTAAATGCATATGAAATGAGGTACTCTATGATATGTCCCCGTCACTGACCTGCTGGTGGGTCTCCTTCCCGACAGGCTGACCCCGTGCAGATGAGGGCATGTTTCCTCTGATCCATTTCTTCTTAGACGGCTTCTTCACCCTAACTGGTGGTGGAGAGTCAGCAGAGGCCAGAGACGCATTGGACGGGTAGAGGGAGCTCGTCTCTAGATCCCCCTGACCTTCTTCCTCTCTGGCGCGCTCCTCTTCTTCCTCACTGAGCTGATGCAGAAGAAGGTGAGGGTCTCCTTGTAACAGGTGGGGGAGGTGGTCCTCCTCGATGGATATGACTCTGCGTAGAGGCCAACCATCCGGTGGCGCATCCTCCACATCCCCCCTGTCATTTACACCGTCTGAGTCCCCAAACACCTTCTGAGATTGCACATCCACCTCCGGCTTCCCATCATCCCCTGCGCTGAAGGGTGAACGTTGACTGTTTGCTAAAGAGTTGGTCTTCCTGTTAGAGCGCTGAGTCACTTCCTCCTCGTCAACTTCTCTGAAGTGACAGTGAGAGGTGAGAGGAAATGTTTCCATGTTATTAAATCATGTACGTAGGTATTCACATGAGAATATGTGAAGATGTCTCACTTTTTGACAGATGGTTTCCTCTCAGTGTATTTTATTGAAGCTGCGCTCAGTCTGTGCTTGCGTGAGGATTTCTTCATGGAATTGCTGCGTTTCTGTTGTAAATTACAAGGAGATATTCTGTTTTTTCAATTGCTCTTATTAGTCAAAAGTTGTGACACACCCACTCATTTTCGATTATTAATATTTTCCACATTCTAGAAAAACAGTAAGTCATCAAAACAATGAAAACACACACACACACACACACAAATATGGGAATTATTATGTGACCAAAAAAATGCCCAAGCTGTCTTATTTGAGCTTTTTTAAACTAAACCAAAGTAAAACATTAAAATAAAATATAAACAATTAAATAAAATATTATACACACACACACACACACACACACACAAATTATTCAGTTTATTTCTAGTGTGTAAGCTTTAGGGAAAAATGATGAGAAACATAAATCATAAATCATCAAGGAAAGTTGTTGTCATCAACTAAAAATATTTTAAAAACATTTACATTAATTGAAATAAAATACATTTCTAGTGTCTAAGCTTTAGGGGAAAAAATTATGAGAAGCATAAATAATAAATTAAGGAAAGTTGTTGTCATCAAATAAAAATATATATATTTTAAAAACATTTACGTTCATTGAAATAAAATAAATGTTAACTGACACAAACTTACACACAAAAATAATTAAAATAAAATTTTCGTTTCATAGAGAATACATATATGTAGGCATAATTATATGTCTGCTAAATTAATTTAGAATGTCTAAGCTTTAGAACAAAATGTTTCTAAGATCATGAGAAGCATAAATAAGTGTTGTTATCATTAATTAAACTAAAAATATTTTGAAAAACATTTACGTTAATTGAAATAAAACAGAAGTTAAATTTAAAATGATTTTTAATGTGCTGCTATGGCAACATTCCTGTTAGTTACTAAAGTATTAAACTAAAACTAAACTAAAATTACTAAAAACTAAATATATATATAATTAATTTATATTTTCTAATAAAAATTACAAAAACGTACAACCAAATTACAAAAAAGTAACTAAAATTAAAATGTAAAAAAAAAAAAAAATTTTGATTTAAAAATTGTTAAACTTACCAGAAAGCTAATGTCTCGCTCATCTCGTAGATGTTTATTCATTTCTCTAAAAGAACAACATTTAATTTTAGATTTTTGTTGTTTGTCTATGTATATGTGAGGATGTGCCAAGCTCACCTGAGTAGATCTAACTGCTTCATCAAGCTGTGTTTTTCTCTCTGCAAGCCTTCTGTGATTCTGTACATCTCCCTGTGAGGGTAAAAAGCATGTGTGTGTATGAGAGACACAAAGATACTGGTGGGATTTGTGTGTGTACGTAATAAACGCACAGACTGACATCTCTCTCTCCTGCTGTAGTCGAGAGGCCTGCTCCTGCAGAACGCCCAGCTGCTCCTGAGCCAACTCCAGCTCCTGACAGGTGTGCTCAAGTTCACGACACAACTCCTCATTGCTCATTTTCAGTTTAACATTCTCCAGTCGACTCTCCTGTTGTTCGCTGTGAAGGTCACGGCATTGGCGCTCTAACTGAAAAAAAAAATGATATCAAAAAGCTGTGAGTTGAAAAAGGCGTGAGTGCCACAAAAGTATAAGATTTTGTATGATTCTGCCTGTTCATTTGTGGCACTCACCCTCCTTTGTTTTTGGAAAAGCTGCTCCAAATCCTGTTCTTTACTACGGAGCCGCTGCTGGAGGTCCTGACTGCGCAACTGCAGATTTTCAGAGTCCTGGAAGAGAGTCAATTACAATTAGAAATAACTGAAATGTATGAAGCTGAATTGTCTTCAGAGTCACATGATCCTTCAGAAATCATTTTAATATGCTGATTTGCTGCTCAAGAAACATTTCTTATTATTATCAATGTTGAAAACAGTTGTGTTGCTTAATATTTTTGTGGAAACTGTGATACATTTTTTTTCTGAATTCTAGAAAGTTCAAATGTCTTTACTGACTGACATGTTTGATTAATTTAATGCATCCTTGCTGAATAAAAGTATTAATTTCTCTTTAAAAAAATCTTCAACTGTATAGTGTAAAAGCACATGCAACCGTTCAAAAGAGTGTTTTTACCTTCAGAATTGCTTGATCTTTTTCATTAATGATCTGTTGCTCCATTTCCTCATATAATCTGCGAATTTCGTTGTCATGTGTGGCTGCTTTCCTGTGCAATGACAATGGCGTTCAATGTTAAAACATGCATTTAGCCTAATACAATCAAAAGATAAAACACAAACAAGTCTTTCATATTATATAATTTTTTCCAAATTCTCACAGTATTTACATTCCAAAACACTAGCTCAGTCCTGCACATCCCGTTAGGTAATAATTAAAGGATCATAAGATTTAATGTGTATCTTTAAACAATGCATGTTGCAAATCACATCATTCTGACCTAGATTTGATCAAAATACATTTTATTCCCACCAGAAGTACTGTAAAAACCTGGGTAACTCCTCAGCTTGGTGGTCACTGGACTGGGATAAAACAGCATTCTATAGGGAATTACATTAAGCCTCTAAACGGGGATTATTCACAAGTAACATGGGAGGAAATTAAGAAAACAAAGCAGATTATTGGCTCTTAAACATGGACGACTTTAGATGGCACTGCTCTAAGTTCATTCTCATTTCATGTTGCTTAAAGAATCATCATGTCACCTTCTGAGGGTGCTCTCCATCTCCTTCCTCTCTTGTTGTGCCTCTTTGATTTGATATGTGACACGGGCCAGGAACTCTTCAAAGTTGGACAAGAGGTGAGGCTCATCCTTCCTGAGCCGAGTCCACAGGCAGCGAACCTCACTCGGGCTGAAGTGAAGAGAGAACTGTTACTGCTTGTAGCAATATAAAGCTAATGTTTTATAGCAATGCAGAGGCAAAACATCAGTACTGACTCCTCAAACACATTGCTAGCACCCAAGCTCTCCATCAACACGCTAAAATGTCTCTCTTCATCATCTTCATCCCCTGAGCTCTGAGAGGGTGTATTCATTAGTTCCTCAGTCTTGGAAACTCTTCGTCCATAAAGAAAGTTACCTGAGGAACAGTTACAGATACACCTTGTAAAAGTGTATAATTTGCTGTGCTATAAATATGTACCAAATAACAAATGATTTTTAAATAGATCCTCTTGACTGGAAGGAGATGATCATAAACTCACTGAATCCAGAGGAAAACTCTCCCATGGTCAGGTATCCATTTTTGTCAAGGTCTAGTGAGTCAAAAACGTTCTCGAGTTCCTCAGCAGTGAGTGGCAATTCTTTGTGTAGCCTCTAAGATAGAGTGAATGATGGTATATGATTAAATACTCAAGAAACAGATGGAAAAATGACATCATTAACACTATTTTCAGCCATCTAGATATTCTAATAGCCTAATGCCCGAACCCTTTGTACTAATAGAACATTATAAATAACAAATCCTTTTAAACAGGAGGGAAAATAATGCAACTGTTATGGTTATGTTCTGTTTGTGGACTCTTATGTTGTGTTTCCTTTGGTTTCTGTGTTTCCTTCCTGTGTTTAGCTCCTGTTTGCGTGTCCTTTGTTACTATGGTTACTCATTGGTTAATTGATTATGTTCACCTGTGTCTTGTTTGGTTCCTCATTTAGCCTGTGTATTTAAGATCTCAGATGGCTTCAGTTCAATTATCCTGTGTTGTCTTTAGAAGCAAAAACTGTTATATTTATCTATTTCTATGATTCCAGTGTTTTGGATTATCTTTGTTTTCATTTTTGTAAATAAAAGACTACTACAATTTAGTTCCTCTTTCCTTGCCTGAACTGTAACAGAAACATATGCATCCTTAATATTTTAATAAAAAAATTGTGCCATAGAAAGCTAAAAAATACAAAAACATCATTTACATATAGAGCTGTATGGCAGATGTAAATAAATAAATAAATAAAAAATAATAATAATGAAAGAATGAAAATATCAAGTGGTGAAGGAGCTGTAAAGTTAAGGACCCCTACTTTACCCTCATATCAGTGCGTGTGATGAAGCCTTTCCCCTCGCTGTCACAGATCTGAAAGAAGTCCTCTATTTTGTCCAACATAGCAATGTGTCCCCATCCTGCGTTCTTCTTCACACTTTTCCTTGGCTGCGGTTTCGGCTGCTTCTCATCCTGGTCTGAGCCACTGCTGGTGACCCGTGTGTCTCTAACGTGTCCGATCTCTGACATGATTCCAGCGCTGCTTACCTTGACCGTCCTTCAACAGCTCAGGATCATGTACAATCCAAAGCTAGATCCAATACAGGGAATTATGCTGATTAATTCAGGAAACATCATTTATTGTCTTGTACTGAATGCCTGCTGTGAGTCCCAGCTGAAAGAAACAGAGAGAGTGCAACACATCAGCAATCCTTTTCGTCTTTAGGAATGTTAAGACTTTGAGAAGTGAAATGCAGATTAGTCTTAGTCATCATCGCTGGCACTGCTGACGTTATTGGTGAGCAGAACTGTCACTTTACGTTGATGTCCCACCACCACAATGTCAAGGGGAACAGGAAGAGTGGTGAAATTTCCTGTTTGATCTCAACTCAAGTTGAACTTGCAAAGGTTTGAATGAGGGGGTATCAAGTAGTTTATACTGTATTTTTATTTAAGCAAGAACCAATTAAAATGAACTTTTACATGATTGACAGACAGATAAATGTTGACACGCCCTGCTATTATTTACATCCTCTGTGTTTACAGCTCTTACAAGTGTTACTCTTCCAGGTCTATCCAAAAAAAAAAGAAAAAAAAAGTGTATTAACTTAATAAATCGAGTAAATGAGTGAAGTGTGGAGAGCGGATGTAGTGATACATGTTTCCATTTCCATTTCTTCTAGAATGAACCATCATCATGTACATGCTAAACTCATTTGAAAAGGCCAAATAATCAAGATTACAGAGCACCGAATAATAACTTCCACATTTCTGTCCCTACGACATTATATGTATAAAAATGTATGAAAATGTACTCTAAGATACATTTTATTATTAAGCAAAGTCCCGCACTTTAAGCTAACTGCAAATTTAAAATGTATAATTAAAAACATTCATAAAAACTACATAGAACACTAAAAAAATAGCATTTGTTGCATGTCCCCAATCTCTAAACTTTACCATGAAATATAATTATTAAAATCCTTCAGAAATCTTTTTTTGTTGTTGCATTTTTGTGTGACTTTATATATAATCTATGCTTTAAAATGTTTGTTTTTTTATGAGAAAAAAATATTTTATGTAATATTTTAGATAAAATACACATTTTAGTCGTGTCCCCGGGTTTTCACTCCTGTTACCCCTAACACATTCCCCCCTCTGAAAAACTTGGAACATTCCACAAGGCACATTTTCAACAGGAAGTTGCATCATCTGGATCTTCTGAAGGCAATGGTAAGACTATAAGTAAGTCCTCTAATTTTAATTTCTGTATATTTTATAAAATTGTAAATATGACCGTGAAGGTCAATCTCAACGTACTGTTCTATTACCTAAATTATTTCTTAGTTGTTATTTGTTTATTTTAATTTGGTAAGTCACTATTTGTTCAGTGTCCTCATGCTATTAGCATGTATGCTATGTTGCCATATGTCATGTATTTGATAACTTTTTTGCTTAACTCAATCCTGTTACTTTCAGTTCTGTCACTCATGTGAAAAATAACAGGAGTGAGTTAAAGTAACAGGAGTGATGAGAGTCCTGTTTTGTTGATTTAATATCGTAAATATTAGTTGATATATAATACTGTTCACCTGAATAGTATTATTCAGAGAGCCAGTCCACCACGAAGTGACTTAAACTTTTTGTCTTTGTCTTTCTTGTGTTTTGTAGAAGAGTGAGAGAACCCAAACTATTCAGGTGTCAGAAACACACCCATGGCATCCTGCGAGGGAAAGAGCGAAACACACCGCAACCCTCTTTCCCACCTTTGCTCTCTCCCTCCCTCTCTCTTCTCCTCTCTCTCCTTCTTTCTCTTTCCACCTCCTTCACTGTGAAGAACTAGCACATAGTACATCACTTCAACACAGAAATCTCATGCACACACAGTCATGTACACTCTCTCATACACACACATGCACACACAGTCATGTACACTCTCTCAAACACACACATGCACACACAGTCATGTACACTCTCTCATACACACATATGCACACACAGTCATGTACACTCTCTCATCCACACACATATGGACACTCATTTCTGTTACCAGGCGTTCATTTCTGTTACAATTTTTTTATTTATTTTTTCTAAAATAATAAAGGTAAACCACTGTTTTTATCAGTTTTGTTTGGTCCATCATTTATACAATTGTTTAATAAATTAAATTATTAAAAAAAATGATAACTTGAGGATTCGGTCTTCTTTAAAATGAAAAAATGGCTTTGTATTTTTTATTAAAATACACCTTGCCTTAATATAGTGTTGTTGTTGTTGTTGTCACAAATATTAATTATTTGATAATATAACAAACAATTTCTTTAAAATAAACACTTAACTGTGGGGGAAACAAAGGAATTAACTGACATGCTTTTTAAACGGCACATGAGTTTCAGCAACAGGACTGAGAAAACATGCGTCCATCTTCTGCTTAGAAACCTTGTAAAAAATAAAGTTGCCTGAGATTTATTAAAAATAAAGTTGTCTGAGTTAAATATGTGTAGTATTAGATTCAGTGTAAAAAAGATAAAAAAAAAATCAAGTTTAATTTTGAAGTTACAACAAGCAAATGTCACCCATTCGGTGGAATGGCCCAACAGCAGATAAAGTGTAAAATCAATGTGCAGTGAAATGAGCTCTACATGAAACAAGTTACTTATAAATGTTGATATAACTGAAGAAAAACCATTGATTCACTCTCCCTCATCTGCAACACTATAGTCTTTACAATAAGAGGTGTTTTGCTGCCATCTACTGGACAAATACAGCACTAAACACAAATTCATTGCTGTTATTTTTTTTTAAATAGGTTTACACTATATATATATAATATTTAATTTATTTAATAAAACACATCTGAATAGCTTAGCAACAATATAATTGTAGTATGGTGTAATACAATTGTATTTTTAGAATAAAAGAACAAAGCAGTATATTCCACATTTAGTAATATTATGCATAATTTATCCAGAAACAATGAAATTAAAATTCTACATTTATTCAAATAATTCATGAAAAAAATATTTTCTACTAATTTACAAGTGTTTGAAGTGATCAGACTTACAAAAATCAGTCATCAGTCTTGTATCTCTGTGTGCAGTGACAGGCTTTGATGCTGAATATAACCTGTAGTGTTTCTCTATCAATCTCCTGTAAGTTTAGTGTGACTTTATCTCCATCCTGACTTATGAAATATATGATTCTATCCTCTGTGAAGTGTCTTTTCATGGTGGAGGAGGAGTCCCGCTCATCAGCGCTCACACTTTATTGATATATATGGAGAAAATAAAAATGCTGCTGTGTGATTTGTCAGTGATTGTGTTTGATGATTTCCTCTGTTGTGTCTAATAAGGGAACAGTGAGTGTCATTGGCAGCTGTGAGAGTCTCTCTCTCTTTAGGGGACTGACAGGAGCCAGTTTCTTCAGTGTGTGTGAGGGAGCAGAGGAGAAACTTGTGCTGCATTCTGAGCTGACGAGTGTGTGTCGAGCAGAAGATGAAGAGCTGTCTGATGCTGATGTTTCTGTGCTATATGGTAAAGCTCAGCACCTCTGGTAGGTTCATAAAGAGGGACTTTATTCTTTCATATGAGCTGAAATCATTTACATGTAATGTTACACTTACATTGGTATATTTACTAGTTGTCTCCCTTTCGCTCATGTGTAGACAGTGTGAGTGTGAGGTTGGTGAATGGCAATAATCCCTGTGCTGGAAGAGTGGAGGTTCTTCATGATGGTCAGTGGGGAACAGTGTGTTATGTTTACTGGGATATTGCTGATGCTGCAGTGGTGTGTAGAGAGATGGACTGTGGGACGGCTGTAAAAGCAACAATTGAAGCTTACTTTGGACAAGGATCAGGACCAATTTTAATGTCTCATGTATACTGTAGTGGATCAGAGACTGCACTGAAAGACTGCAGTTCAGATAGCCAACAGTATGCACGGTACTGTAATCATGGTCAAGATGCTGGTGTCGTCTGTTCAGGTAAGCTTCCCCTCAACTTGTTATCACATCACTCTTTCATAATTCTCACTCAAGCAATATAATGTTTCTGTATGCTGGTGAGAACAAACTTCATCAGTGTCAATTTTATGAAACATGCAATCTGTTTAATTATTTTCTTCATGATTATGTTTATCCCCATTCCTTATTTTCTTATAAAATATGATGCAGAGAATCCCCACTAAATAGGCCTATGTAATGTCTTTTTTATTATACACAGTCTGATTTGACAATCTTATTTTCATTCTTTATTTAATGAAGATTATAAAATTACTGATAAAATAAGTGCAGATTAAATGAATTAATGAAATACAAAATGTAAAAATTTAATTAAGATTTTTCTAGTGTTCCAGGTGAATAAATTTGTTTAATTAATTATCTGTCTTTATAATTCAAAGACTCAGAGCAACGACTTCGACTTGTGGACGGGTTTAACCTGTGTTCTGGGAGAGTGGAGATCCTTCGTACAGAAGGGCGGGGTTCCGTGTGTGACGCTGCCTTTGACCAGCAGGATGCAGAGGTTGTGTGTAGAGAGCTGGACTGTGGCGCTCCTGTACAGGTGCTGGGAGAAGATGCTTTTGGCAAAGGAAAGGGTCGAGTTTGGTCAGAGGAGATTCAGTGCAGAGGAGATGAGTCTCAAATAGACGACTGTTCACGATCATCTTCACAGATACACAGCTGTTCTCATGACAATGATGTGGGAGTGATTTGTTCTGGTTAAGTATTAACATTTGGCATTTATTTAGATAAATTACATACCTAATATACTGATGTTTTATTGCTCAATTATCTGGTATTATAGATTATCTCAATCTATTCTAGTTTCATGTTTAAATAAACTGTTAGTTCTCTGCACAGGTTACACTGACCTCAGACTGGTCAATGGAATAAACGGTTCAGACTCTTGTTCTGGAAGAGTGGAGCTTCGGTTCCTCAATGAATGGGGCACAGTGTGTGATGCATGCTGGGATATGAGAGCTGCCAGTGTCCTCTGTAGACAGCTGAATTGTGGGATTGCTGTGTCTGTTGTGGGATCAGACTGGTTTGGAGAGGGAAGTGGTGAAATCTGGGCTGATGTGTTTGATTGTGACGGGAATGAAACAAAACTCTCAGAATGTTCCGTCTCTTCATGGAGTCGAGCTGAATGTTCTCATGGACGAGATGTTGGAGTCGTCTGCTCTGGTGAGGAAATTCACACCGTGATAAAGTCATTGGTTTCAGATTAAAATGTTGTATTTGTTTTAGATAAATACTGAATTACAAATAAATACTCTCTCCAGAGAGTGAAGCTCATCTGAGGAACTGCAGCTCTCCACAAACTCTCAACTGCAGCTCCACACAACAGCTGTCAATCAAACACTTTGGTGAGAAAATCAACATCTAGGCAGATTTTTTCGTTGTTAATGATGAATAATGTTCATGTACAAGCACTGTTTTTCTCTCTCTGAATATCAGGTCGCGGGTCCATCAGGCTGGTGGGTTCTGGGGGAGACTGTGCAGGGAGGCTGGAGGTTTTTCACAGCGGCTCATGGGGGACAGTGTGTGATGACTCCTGGGATATTAAAGATGCCCATGTGGTGTGCAGACAGCTGCAGTGTGGAGTGGCCCTCAGTAACCAGCAGGTACCAGCCTGGTTTGGTCCTGGTTCTGGACCCATATGGCTGGATGAGGTGGAGTGTGAGGGGAATGAGACGTCCCTGTGGAACTGCTCTTCTCCAGGCTGGGGGAAACATGACTGTCAACACAAGGAGGATGTAGGAGTCGTGTGCTCAGGTAAACAGTAAACAATACGTTAAATAATAACTTGAAAATATTTTAAACATTTCTATCACCTCTGTCTGTGATTGTTGTGGTTTAATTATTTTCAGGGGAATGACTTCAAAGATATTTGACATCAGAAAAAATTAGACTTTATTAACAAACAAAGCCGAGTGTCCCTCTGCAGACAAGACCCTCCAGAAAAATTGCCCAGCAAACGTATATACCCTCTCCTTGTCCCAAACATGGTAATACATTCTATAGGTATTTTGAGAAATAGTTTTGTACCATGTGACATTACTGAAATAGAATTTTCTGCTGTAACAACAGCTTGTGCTCTCAGGTTCCAAAGTCAGCCAAAGTCACCCACAGACAAGGAAATAATAGTGTACAAAAACCAGTTAAATTACTTATTTTCTAAATAATAAAATCTTCAACATTCCCTCCTCTGGGGCTTATTTAAGCCCCACATTCGCTATCCTTTTCCAGAGTGTAGTTTCAAAATCCAGTCCCCTCCGTTATACTACCTTAGTGACTAAATTATGTCACTCATTCTTATTTCCAATGACTGAAATTATGCCACCACACTCCGGTGGAGCAATCAAGCCAAACATCTTTCTCCATACATTTTTCTCTCTTTCAGTTGTTTTTTCTTTTTCAATGGAGAAAGTAAAAGACTCGAGTCCTCCCTAATCAACCATCAAACATTGTTACAAGTGTGTGGATGAAATTGGCTCAGCATTGTCTTATTGTCACAGTTATGTAGAATATGTCAAACACAAAAATCCCTTATACAGTTAAGAGTTCTCTTGCGGTGTAGATATCCTCTTCGACCCAGACACCCAGGATCTGGCTTATTCATTTTCTTCTTCATCCTTATTCGAGGTACTTCAGTCAATGTCCAATGATTGTAAATCTCAATTTGGTTTATAAGCTCAATCTTAATAATAAATTATTTATTTGCCCTCTAAAATTAGTTTTCATTATCTTCTTAATATGGGAAGTACACAACTGAATAATAACCCTCTTTTAATATTTCAACTCCAAAAAACATTTCTAATTTTTTTTTTAATCAAGCTTTCCTTAACTTTTTTTTTTTCAATTGTAAAGTCATTCTACTTTTTTCATGTAATTGTTTTCATTATTATAAAGTCAAATCATTATAATAAATCTCTGCTGATTATAATAGAATAAATGATTTAGTTTGCATGTTTATTTCGCATAATCCATATGAATTTTGATTTAATATAGAAGTGGGTAAAAATAACTTTTTCTCTTTTTTATTCGCTTCTTAATTCTATGAAAGAATATCAATTCTTAAATTTGAAGAATCAATCTTTTAGTCAGTCATGTTTTAGTTGATGAACAACCATAACACTGCGGTGCAGCTACATTAAATCACAATTTTCTTTGTTATAACGTTTTACATTTCAAATTCTGTCTACTTCATTATCAAATTTAAACAATAAATATCTCACGTGTTGCAGCTTTTTCTCATTATAGCTCCTCAGTTCAAGCATTCCTTAACTGAATACCTTTTCTTCCTTTCTACTAATTTCTAAATGAACTATCATGAATAAACTTAATTATGTCACATGTAATCACTCAAACTAAAAAAAGCTTCAAGAGCAATGTTACATTTACTTCATAAAAGTCATTCAATGAACTCATTAGACAATTAGAAAAAATAACTCTCGAAAATAACTTTTTATACTATCTTACATATTCATTGTATGGTCATTTCTTTTTCTGTATAACTAAGTTTTTTCCTTAACCTTTTCAAACATAAAGCATTATAACTTAATTATTGTTAAAACTTCCTTTCTGTAATTTACGTTTTTGCATACAAATAATTTTAATTTCAATTTTTCTAGAATGACTGCTAAACCATTATCTAAACTTATTTCTGATAGAATTTCAAATCTAAGGAATAATTCTTTGGTCTTAAATTTAATTACTTCTCTTGACCCTCCTCTGTTGATCTCATTGCCTTTACCCATCTCTATCTTGTTCATATAATCCATTACCAAGAGTTTTATTAGTCCTTCTGGTACTGATATATGGCCTATTTTTGTCACTGTTCCTTTCCTACCTTTATTTTTGTCGCAAATTTCTCTGGTATACAGTCAACAATTGCAAAAAATGCCTTTTATTTAATTTTCCTTATTCTTTTTCCTTATTCTTAATTTAGCCTTTTAATTTAGCCTTTTAATTATTGTCCTTCCTTATTCTTTTAATCCCTCCCCCCTTGCGCAAGGGAATACCTTGCGCATGGTTTGAGAATATTCAAAAAGTATGTTTTTGTGCAATAACCTGTCATTCTTACCCCCCTCTGGTACCACCATATAGATTGTTCATAAGGCAATAATCTACATGGTATTGAACAGTCTATATGCTATAACAATTTGTTTGTTATTGATCGTTCTATTAGCACCATTTAAAATACATTTAATTAGTCAAATAGCATATTGAATCAAATCATAATTCAAATCATAAATGAAATCAAATATTTGTTAATAGCCAGTGTTAATCTTTCTTTAATTTTCAACTGTAGCCTTAAATTAATTATGTATACCCGTTTTATTGGCAAATTACATTCGAGTACCCATTATGATCTATTTTAAAATGTCATTTAGGTGTATTTGTATTTTCCTTCATGACTTGTCTTAATTCGCACTGTGCTATGACAGTTACTTGAATTAGTCGCTTATCATTCATTATTTTCATTTGTTTTCTGATTTTTCATTATCGTTTTTACGTTGTTTTTGATATATTCTTTAATTCAATAATTTTTCTCTTTCTGGTGGGGTTATTATTAAGTTGTTACTAGTGTATTCAAGGGCTTTAACATTAAATTTAAAGACAGTTTGGTTGATGTTGACTATTGTTTGAACTTGTACTCATCTCTGTTGATTCTCTCTTCTTTGCACAACTCCTTGAAAGTTTCTTATTCTGCAACTTTTCATTTAAAGTTCTTCTTTTTCCATTCATGAGATCATTGTGAGTTGTAATTGGCTTTTTCCTTTTCTCTCATTGGCAAGGGAAGGTCATTGCCAGCATGTCCTTGAACCCTCACTCGCTGTTGTGGGGGTTTCCTGGAGTCGTTTGGCGTATTTTAAGTTGAGAGCCATGGACTCAAATGTCAGTTGCTGATCAATGTTCAAGCTTCTTCTGAGATGACAAGGCACTGTCACTGGTTCTTTTTGTTTGAATCGTCCCAGAAACCTTCCTGGAATTGAACTGTTCTCATCTGTGAATGAAACCTTCATTATTTCTGTTAGTTCAGTTAGTGACAACAACAATTTAAATCATCTGCTCATCTGGCCCATTGTCCTTCTTGGTGTCATCTGTAAAATGATCATGTGGGCTGAGTGGTGTTCTGGCCTCTTTTGTGTGTTTTCTGCTCATTAGCAGTAGGGCTTTACCCCTATATTACTTTTTACAATTAGTCAATTCAGCTCAGTTATCTCATTGTTTTGAGTCCCACTATCAGCATACTAGTTATCAGACTTGGACAACACTCAACCCACTTTGCAACAAGACAAAAGTTACAAGACAATATTTCAGACTTTTGACAAAACGTCAGCTCCTTCATGATATTCTGAAAAGAAAGTCAGATGTGTTATGCTCCATCATGATATTCTGAAAGGAAAGTCAGATGTGTTAGGCGCTGCGCAAAATGTAGTACCGTTTTGTTTTCTTTTACAAATTTTTTCCCATTTTCTTTTTCTATTGTCACTACAGTTTCGACTTGGATATTAACCAAATCCATCCATGGTCATTATTTTATTGGGCAGAATATGCCCTGTGGGCCCACATATGAAATTTAGATACAGCTGTAGGCAAAATAATTGATTTGCCTTAGTGTACACTCATTCATTCATAATCAGTCACTCATGGCCATCACACATTCTTCTTCCACAGGTTGTGCTCTAAATGCGGAACTTATAATTTTAGCTGTGGAATTCCAAAGGTCTGACAGACAACGTCACAACACAGCTACGCAACACTATTCAGAAGTGTCAGTTATCTTAATGCTTAGTTTACCACTGTTGTTATAATCCCTTTTTTCTTGTTTTTTCCCAAACTCTAATAGATTAAATATTTCAGAATAATAGGCCTTAGTATGGTGCAGTTGAGAGTAAGACAGCCAATTGTAATTTCTCAAATGCATTTTGTCATTTGTTTGGTCTACTTTTTCATTTTCTTTTTGTTTTTTGCTCATGAGCTTCTTTAAGAATACAATTGGAGATCTCTGCCTAATCTTGGATCCATGGCCAATAACATTTCCATCTCATTTTCCCAGTTTTGACAGCATTTTTAATTTCATAATTTTTGGACTTTTGGAGTTATTTATCCTTCTCCAATTTATCTCTATAAAAAATATTAAAACAAGATGGAGTGACCAGTATCATTGTTTTGCAAACAAAAATAATAATTCTTTGACATGTTGTGTCTATTTTTTCTTTGCCAGAGAATAATTCTATCATGCTTTTAGCCCTATAATTGTCTAATTTAATAGCCCTCACTATTCCAAATCCAGCCTCAGTTTTAACTATTTTGTGAGTTGAGCACCCACTTCTCTGTATTTTCTTTTTCTTAAAGAGCTGGACTTGTACCTATTGAAAGAGCAGAGAGGGTTAGTTTAGCAGAGAATATAAAGAATTGCCATGAGACCAGTGAATAATCAGAATGAATTAAGTTAATATAATAATGAACTAAATTTGACGCAGTCTCTGGAGTGTTCATTAGGTTTGTCACACCTGTGTGCCCCGTAAGGGTCAGTTCTTCTGTTTTTAGATCAGTGTTCGTTGACATGTTTTTCAGCCTTGCTGTGACTCAATGGCCATTGCAGAGTGGAATATAGGCTCTGCTGCTTCTCTGTCTCTTCTCAGTTTGGGATTTTGATCAATCCTGTAACAGTTTTGCATCTCAGGATTAGTCTTTGTCTTTAGGAAAAGTCTCAAGTGAAAGATTCACCTTTTCCAGTCTTTCCATTAACTCAGTCTTTTTGGGTCTTTTTGAACTTCAGGAGGGGAGCTGAGAACCCCTCACCCACTCTCTTCTTCTTCTCTGCATTCGTGTCTCTGCATTCATGTCTTTGCCCTTTGCCCTCTTGTTGCTTCCACAGGGCTCTGAATCCATCTGCAATTTGAACACTCAGAGATCTGTATGAATCAAATTGAACTCTTACATATAAGCTATTAGCTCTTTATATACATTCCACTTTTTTACCCTGCATCTTTTCACTGGTTCTTTTATATTAAAAATCTCACTGGTTGACCATAGCAGTTCCCTCATTCTATTAGTAAGCAGTTCTTCATTGCAGGAAAAAGCAAGCTAGTTCTGTTTTTCTATATCAGCTATAATATAACTCTGATGATCTGAGAATAATTCAATTAAATAATTTTCCCTATCATAAAATCAGACTTCAATCTTTCTTCTATATTTGCATGCTGTGTTCACAATAATCTAGTATGTTTCTCAACAATCATCAAGGAATTGTTCTTATTTTTTACTCTCATCAACTTCTGTAAGGTATTTTTGACTTTTGAAACTTGGTCACTCAATCTTGCTAACCTTCAGCACACTGCACCAGTTATTTTTCTCTTAACACAAACTTATTAATCTGCAATGGAATACTTTTTCCACACTGTCTTCAGGGATAATGAGATACAAATTTTAGACGTCTTCAGATATAATATATAATATATTAAGCATGTGCAATCATATTTGTATTCACCTATTAATATTTATCATTACATTTATTGATTAAATATATATATCTTATTATTTTAACTTATTTTATACTACTATATTCTGCTAAGCTAATATCTTGAAACAATTGTTTTCCCTTACTTTTCTTTTTTTCTTTTTCTAATACACACCATTTCAGTCCCTTCATTCACAGGTCAGTCACACATTCTCTGTCCCTCCAACCAGGGTCAGAGGTCACTTATTTTCAACCACAGGCACAGTCACACAAGACACAGGATCCCACAAACACTTACACACACATACACTATTCTGTACTCCCTGTCAGATCTGAACAATACATTAACAGATTCACTAATCAACACAGTGACACTTTTAACTATCCTATATAATTTTAGTAACCCGAGCAGTCCCTCGCATTCGAGGCGGTAACCGTTACTTTAAACCTATAGACTTTTAAAACCTCTATTTTTTCCAGCTTCACCCATAGCAGTCCTTCGTTAAAACTTTGTTTAACAAAGCGGTATCCGTGAGCTAACCATCTGTGCACATGCTATACTTCTCAAAGTAAGCACAGATAAACCACTGATATCCTTATCAGTACACTTGCCATAGGCCCTCTTGACAAGTAAATACAAATTAACTTATATTAATCCCCTGTGTGCATGCTTTTTGATCATCATCCGTCTCGGCCCACTTGATGAACAAACACAGAACCTTACGTATGTACGTCAAAACTCTTTGCGCTAACTCAGCATCACCAGTAGTTATAGAATCCACTCAGGATTAAACAAGCACTAGCAAACACTATCGGGATCCCCCCCGCGCTATTACCAACTACTTGACATTTACAAAGACAATGCATGCAATTTTTCTGATATCAAACACTCCTTTTCACTTTTTAAGTTCTTTAAATTTGGAGAAGCTTGTCTTACCACATCCGGGCCACTGGTGACTTACACACACACCTTATTCAAAAGCAAAAACTGCTCACCTCAAAGTACAGCGGCCACTGTTGTCTGTGTGAGTCACCAGCGATCCCTTCGTGGCTCCTTCAGCTCCTAAGCCAAGTCCTGCCGGGGTCGCCATTTGTTGTGGTTTAATTATTTTCAGGGGAATGACTTCAAAGATATTTGACATCAGAAAAAATTAGACTTTATTAACAAACAAAGCCGAGTGTCCCTCTGCAGACAAGACCCTCCAGAAAAATTGCCCAGCAAACGTATATACCCTCTCCTTGTCCCAAACATGGTAATACATTCTATAGGTATTTTGAGAAATAGTTTTGTACCATGTGACATTACTGAAATAGAATTTTCTGCTGTAACAACAGCTTGTGCTCTCAGGTTCCAAAGTCAGCCAAAGTCACCCACAGACAAGGAAATAATAGTGTACAAAAACCAGTTAAATTACTTATTTTCTAAATAATAAAATCTTCAACATGATCAGGTGTACTTATACACGTTAAATATACATCAAGTGTATATGTTAATACAAGTGCATTTTTCAAATCTAGACAAGATACTGTACTAAAATAGTCTGACAGAGTTTTCTAAAGTTGAGCTGCCGTATGACACTATAAATCTACAGCACTAACTGAAGTTGTATTGACAAAGTTCATGGGGAGCACGTTCAAATGATCTATCCAATCAGCATGAAACGGGGCCTATAAATACGTAGCCGACTCGCCTCTGTTCCTCGACAGTGTTTTCTGCATCCCTCCACCACCCCGTCTCCTCACACTTGGTTACTATCCTAACCAGAGATACGGGGGGGGGAGTACTCAGGGTTCGGGACACATTCTGAGCTCAGAGATCTCTACTGGTTTGGTTCTTTTTAGTGAATGAAAGTACAATACTATTACTGACTGGATCAGAAGACAAAGTGTAAATAAAGAAACACATTATCTGCTTTACACTCATTTATTTGCATTTGTAAAACAAACTTTTTGCAAAATGCTTAACATAGGTCTCATTATTCAAAACTAGTGTTTCTTGTGTTATTTCAGAAAACACTGCCATTTATATCCCACAATCATTTTCCAATTACCGACACCCAATGATCAGGTGTGAAAACATAAATTGATCACTTAGGATTTAAAACGCAATGTTTTTCAGAAAGAAAGAAATGATTTTTACCCTCTTGCATTTCTTTTTCGCATGCGTCGAATTGTTGTCTTTGGAGCTCTATCGATTTGATTTATAATTCTTGATTTTACTCTTTAAACTTACTTACAGCAAACATTTTCTACTTTTCCTCACTGAGAAGCACTACTGCTCAAACCTCATAGTTACAACGCGGACTGTTGAGCAGACGTGTCTCAAGCCTGTTAGTGATTCTACGCTGGATACTCTTATAGGTTACTCCCGGGGATCACGGCTGAACGCGTCTTCTCAACACTCACTTACAAACATTTTTCACCTATCGTGCGTCTACTCTACACCCGTACCACTTAAAAGACGGATTATATCTAAGACGCTTGTCAGAAATTAGTATTAATTGATAGCATCACTGGTAGTGTCGTTGCTAACTTACTGTCCATCTGTTAAAATGGCGAATATATCAGATGCAAGTAGTCTACCTTTTGGTGCAGGTGAGGACACATTTGAGCTGCACGCGGTACAGTCTGAGCTGGAAGCTGTTGAGAAACAGATCCACGACCTTTTAGTGAGACAGGCCGAGCTGAGAGACCGGCGTTTGGCTCTTGAAACATCACGCACTGATGCTCACAAATCAGAGATTAATGTTACTAACCGGCTGACTCCGACCTCGTCTACTCCGTGCGTTACTCGGCATCGGTCCCGAGCGCCAAGGTCGCGATCAGCCATGGTCTCGTTCACTCCGGCTCCAACACGCCACCACGAAGCCTGGATATTTCCGCAGCGGAAGACGCGAGTCAGGTCTAGACCAAGACCCTCTCCGACCCTCCCGGTTTTCGAGTTATCCACACAAAACCGCTTCTCCGCTCTTCGCGAAACAGAACGCGATGCTTTGATCATCGGTGATTCCATTGTTCGGCACGTCCATGCTACATCAGGTAAAAATAAGGTGCACAGTCACTGCTTTCCTGGTGCTCGTGTTTCTGAAATCGCTGCTCGCGTTCCCGAGATTCTGAACGATAACGAGCGCGTCGGAACTTTGGTATTGCACGCGGGAGTGAACGACATCAGGCTGCGCCAGACGGAAGTTCTGAAGAAAGACTTCAGGAATCTGATCGATACGGTACGCAGCACATCGCCTGATATAACGATCATTGTGTCAGGACCGCTTCCCACGTACCGTCTAGGACATGACAAGTTTAGTAGATTATTCGCGCTAAATGAATGGTTAACGTCATGGTGCAATGAGCAGAAACTGCTCTTTGTAAATAATTGGAATCTGTTTTGGGAGCGTATACCGTGCTGATGGCTTACACCCAAACAGATTCGGATCGGATCTTCTGTCAGATAACATCTCCAAAATGTTAAAGGTCCCATGACATGCTATTTTTTGTAGGCTTTAATATAGGCCTTAGTGGTCCCTATAGTACTGTATCTGAAATCTCTTTTCAAAAATTCAGCCTCAGTGCAGAATTATAGCCACTACAAGCCAGTCCCAGAATGAGCTTCCTTCAGACAGGTCGTTTCGGTGTCTGTAGCTTTAAATGTTAATGAGGAGGAGAAAGGCGGCGCAAGGTGGAGGGTGGGTGTGGCCTTGACCATCTTGCGCAACGGTCCCGGTCCGTGCATGTTAACGTTGGATATAGCAATGGCACGAAGACACGTTCAAGCATTTCAGTTTGACCCAGAATCTGATCCGGATGGAGAAGCAACAACTCAGCGGTTCCAGCAGGACATTTCCGAATGGTTAGTTTAAAATATTATGTCTGGATACGGTACTTTATTCGGATGGTTTACAGTTATTATCATGTAGCCAGGGGCGGGTCTACGTGGTGGCCAGGGGGGGCACCGGCCCCCCCTGAAATTCGATTGGCCACCCCAGGTGCCCCCCCTATAAGATGTCTTGTGATTGGTTCATTTTACCCGCCAATCAGTTTATAGACTCTACTGAAGTTCGCGATTCAAAAAGTGCAGCGCCAGAAAAACAACGGTCGTCGCGGACTTGGACTTTTACTTTATCAATCAAGAGTGGGGAAGTCAAGACACCAAACAAAGAGCTGCCAGTCACCACCGAAACAGAAGTTTTAGTTCCAGAAGTTTCAGCTGTTTTAGTTGAGGTCTGCCTTCCTTCTTTTTCGACTGTTTTCCTCTCTTTCTGCTACTGTTACTCCAGAGCTGCCAACTCTCACACATTCACCGTGAGACATACGCAATTTTCACACTCTCTCACGCCACATCAATTTTCTCACGCACAGAAAAATCGCGAAGCAAAGAGGACACGGAGACCGACAGACTAGACAGAGCAGGTTACTTATGATATAAAAAAAATCTAAGCTCTCATATTCTGTCAATTTTATTACGAAATTCAAACGTTTTGGCGCTTGTAACGTTAAATGTTACGTGACAGATCCCTAACCGATCATCTCTACTAGCTAATAGTAAAAAACATGAATGAACACTGAAGATACAGTACAACTTACCGAAATGTATACCTCATACATAATATCGATCAATCAGTGTTTTTCATCAGTGTGAAGAGGTCAATAACATAGCTGGAGAACAATTATGTCCCATTTACCTCAGGAAAGCCATTTAATTAATATAATAGGCTATAGTACATTGGCAAGAAAAAAAATAGCTATAGAGAGTATTAAGCTAAATATGTGTTCTATATTACATATTTATTATAATTTTACTTATATCATTAATTAAAGTTATTTTTAACCTTAAATAATAGCCTACTACCAGCTGATAGGGCTCTCTAGTATGTTTACAGCATCAGGTGAGTTGTTTTTTTCTTGAGAAAAAACGCCTATCTTGTGTAGCCTACCTAATATTTATCCAAATGAGTCAATATTAAATCAAATCACAATAATTGAATTGAAATAATAAAAAAGTGTAGCTTACCAGAAATTGTACCAAAACATGTCACTAAACCTAATAAAATTCAGTTTAGTTACTAAAATGTTAGTGACAATCACAATACACTCCAAGCTAAACTAAAAAGTTGGCAGCAATTATTGTTTCTAAACTAAAGACTGTTCTTTAATATATTAGCAGAGCACAATGTAATGGTTCCATATTTTATTTTTAAACTGTGGTGTTTTCATTTGAAGTGTTACAGTGCTAAAACTTTAACTCTGTGTTACTCAGCTTTTTTGTAAATTAATCTGAAAGAAATGTTGAATGAAACACTATGATGTTTTGGCCAAACCATTTGAATTATTACAGTGGGGGGATTTTTTTTATTTTTATTTATTTATTTATTTATTTATTTATTTATTATTTGAAAGATTGTGAATAAAACTACTGTATATTGTAATGGCCAAACTACTTATTAAAAGAAAATAATTGACATCGTTTCTGCTTCTGGGATTTTAAAATTGCTCATTATTAAAATTGCTTTTATTTTATAAACTTGTTAGTTTTATGGAAACACTAAAAATAATAAACACTGGCTCTCAAATTGAACTTAATGGATATATAGGGATAACAAAAAACTAAATGAATCAAAAATGTGCTTTATTACTACATTTGTTTACAAGTAACTTTATTCAAGTTAAAAAAATAATAAAATCAATAGGATTTACGTAATATAGGCTACTGTAGAATTTAGCTTCTTTTTTTTTTTGGTCACTGGCATCCACCCCGTTTGGAGGCAGTGCCCCAGCATGGCCCCCCCACTGAAAATGCTTTAGACACGCCCCTGCATGTAGCTAACGCTAACCTACTGTTGCCTTTTCATGAGAGATCTGTAACATCTGTAATTTATCTTATTACAATTACATCATCAAGCTCTGCGATCTTGAAATGCGGATATCGCGCGCGCCGTATAACCAACAGGAAAACGGTTATCCAAATAACAAAGAAGTGTACAACACTCGCGTTACAGTGTGTGTATTCACACACATAAACTGCATGGCTGCATAGCTAATGTGACAGCCACATTCTACGTGTAACAGTCTAGGCAACCATAAACAGTAAAGCAACACACTTATATATCATTAGTTGACTTACTGTTCTGAGGTGTGTAGCTGAGCCAAAGAGAGTGATCCAGACTTTAGTTTCAGACGTTCAGCAAGCCCAGCTCTGTATTAACCCTTCGGTGTTCATTTGTACATCCAATTATTGAGCAAGTGTTATGCTTCGCTCGCTCAAAAGCCATGATATCTCTCGTGGACAAACTAAAATCACGGTCGCGCGTTCCTACTTCCTAGCTCATTTTCTCATGGGCGGAAAATATTCTCTGGGCGGGCAAAGCAGAGACAGGGGAGGTAACATTCCTCCTTATGACGTCACAAGGAGGAGATTCAAGATCAGCGCGATTGAGCTTCCATTTTCTCAAAGGCAGAGAAAGATAACAAAAGCTCGATTTACACCGATTGAAATTTCTAGAAACTTGGGGACCATATACAGGCTAGGGGAACTCATATTAATGTTAAAAAACCTCAGAAAGTGAAAATTTCATGTCATGGGACCTTTAAATACCTTTTGACTAGTAACCAAAAGTCCAAATCATAGTCTCTGCTGCACCAAATTAACTGATATAAATAGTAGTGTAGAACATTGCATAGAAACTGTGTCTATTCCTCGTTTAGTGCGATCAAATAATAAATCTACTGCAGGATCTAGGAAAAATCTAATTGTTATTAAAACAGAAAATGTTGCTATTAGTAAACAAAAACAATTTCTAAAGCTAGGTCTTTTAAACATTAGATCACCTAAGGCAGTTATTGTAAATGAAATAGTCACAGATAATAGCATAGATGTACTTTGCCTTACTGAAACCTGGGTTAGGGTTAGGGTTAGGGTTAGTTAGGGTTAGGGTTAAAATGAGTCTACTCCATCAGGATACCGCTTCCTATAAGCACGAGCCCCGTCTGATTGGTCGTGGCGGCGGTATTGCAACTATCTATAGAGATATTCTCAATGTTACTCAGAAAACGGGTTATAAGTTTATTTCATTTGAAGTACTTGTACTAAATGTTACGCTCTTAGATGATAGAAAAACATCCCTATTATCTTTAGCCTTGGCTACCGTATATAGACCACCAGGGCCTTACGCTGATTTCCTAAAAGAGTTTGCAAATTTTCTCTCAGATCTATTGGTCAATGTCGATAAAATATTAATTGTTGGAGATTTTAACATACACGTAGATAATCAAAATGATACGTTAGGGGCTGCGTTTATAGACTTATTAAACTCCTTTGGGGTCAAGCAAAACGTTACCGGACCAACTCATCGTTTTAATCATACACTCGATTTAATTATATCACATGGAACCGATCCAACCGATATAGATATCATTCCGCAAAGTGATGATGTAACTGACCATTACATGGTAACTTGCATATTACGTACCCCGGTAATATATCATGCTGCGCCGCGTTATCGATTAGGCAGAACAATCCTTCCATCCACCATAGATAATTTTTCAAATTGCTTATCGGATCTGTCTCAGCTGCTGCCTGAACCTAAACAAACAGATGAACTAGACGAACTAACCAGCACTATGAGCACTGTTCTCTCTGGAAAATGGGATATTGTTGCACCTATGAGACTAAAAAAGGTCAGAGAGAAAATTAAAGCACCATGGTACAACAATACTATACTCGTGTTCTAAAGAGAGAAACCCGTAATTTAGAGCGTAAATGGAAACAAACTAATTTAGAGGTTTTTAGAATCGCTTGGAAAGACAGTACGTCACGCTATAAAAAGGCCCTAAAAGCGGCCAGGGCTGAGCATCTCCGCAAACTAATAGAAAATAACCAAAACAATCCTAGGTTCTTATTTAACACCGTGGCTAGACTAACAAATAAACAAGCGTCACCTGAACAAAATATTCCGTTACAGTTTAGTAGTAATGATTTCATGAATTTTTTCACTGAGAAAATAGAAAACATCAGATCCACAATTGTAAACGTTCAATCTTCAATCGCGCCTTATAATTCAGCCTCGATTATCACCCCGCAAGAACAATTACAGTGCTTTACAACTATAGAACAAAAAGAGTTAAATAAATTTATCATTTCCTCTAAAACAACAACATGTTTATTAGATCCCATACCAACTAAACTATTGAAAGAAGTGTTACCTATAGTGGAAGAGCCTCTCCTCAATATTATTAACTCGTCTTTATCTTTAGGTCATGTTCCAAGAACATTTAAATTGGCAGTTATAAAACCACTCATTAAGAAACCACAATTAGACCCAAATAACCTAGCAAATTATAGACCCATTTCAAATCTTCCTTTTATGTCCAAAATATTAGAAAAAGTTGTGTCTGCCCAACTGGGCTCTTTCTTGCAAGAAAATGACACCTATGAAAAGTTTCAGTCTGGGTTCAGGCCGCATCATAGCACTGAAACTGCGCTCGTTAAAATCACAAATGATTTACTCTTAGCTTCTGACCAAGGCTGTATCTCAATACTAGTTTTACTTGATCTTAGTGCTGCGTTTGATACTATAGATCACACAATACTCTTAGATCAGCTACAAAACTATACCGGTGTTCAAGGACAAGCATTAAGCTGGTTCAGATCATACCTATCTGACCGCTACCATTTTGTCTATTTAAACGGAGAAAAATCGATCATAACTCCAGTAAACTATGGAGTGCCGCAAGGATCTGTGTTAGGCCCTCTATTATTCTCAATATATATGCTGCCACTTGGAAATATTATAAGGAAACATGGAATTAGTTTCCATTGTTATGCTGATGACACTCAACTATATATTTCATCACGGCCGGATGAAAACGCTAAATTATCCAAATTGACAGAGTGTGTTAAAGATATAAAAGATTGGATGACGCACAATTTTCTTTTATTAAATCCAGATAAGACAGAGGTAATACTTATCGGTTCAAAAAACCGCCCACAAAACCTCTCACAATACAACTTTAACATAGTAGGGTGTCCTGTTACTTTATCCTCTACAGTAAAAGACCTGGGTGTTATATTAGATTGTAACTTGTCTTTTGAAAATCATATTTCATATGTTACAAAAACAGCATTTTTTCACCTTAGAAATATTGCTAAATTACGTAACATGCTATCTGTCTCTGATGCAGAAAAGCTAGTTCATGCATTCATGACCTCGAGACTAGATTACTGTAATGCTTTATTAGCTGGTTGTCCTGCATCCTCAATAAACAAGCTACAGTTAGTCCAAAATGCCGCCGCTAGAGTTCTTACTAGATCAAGAAAGTTTGACCATATAACACCAATTTTATCATCACTACATTGGTTACCTATAAAGTTCCGTATTAATTACAAGGTATTGCTACTGACTTATAAAGCCCTAAACGGCTTAGCTCCAGTTTATTTAACGGATCTTCTATCGCCCTATAATCCATCGCGCTCTTTAAGGTCACTAAATTCGAGGCTTCTGGTCATACCTAGGATATCCAGATCCACCAAAGGAGGGAGAGCATTTTCACATTTAGCACCAAAACTCTGGAATAGCCTTCCTGATACTGTTCTTTGCTCAGATTCGCTCTCCCAGTTTAAAACTAGATTAAAGACGCATCTCTTCAGCCAGGCATTCATATAATATTTTAATCTTACAGTTAAATCCGGTCTCTACTTCATAAACGCCAGAGGAGAACTGGCCCCCGACTGAGCCTGGGTTCTCCCAAGGTTTTTTTTTCTCCATTAGGTCACCTAATGGAGTTTTTCGGTTCCTTGCCACTGTTGCCTTTGGCTTGCTCAGTTGGGGATACTTAATTTGATTAATCGATTCAACAGTGCTATTGATCTGCATTACCAAACGTGGATGTTTTACACCAGAAACAAACACTGATGTACTATTTTATTTAATACTGTGAAGCTGCTTTGATACAATCTGTATTGTGAAAAGCGCTATATAAATAAAGTTGACTTGACTTGACTTGACTTGACATAAACCTTTTTACACATTACGCTATTAGTGCTTGATTCAGGTATAAGTGAATTTGCAGCCAACATTAAATTATTTACATTGAGTAAAAGGTCTGATGATGATACATAAAGCACAGAGTGATATCACCCATAACCCATACTCTGTCCTCCTGTTCCCTCAGGACTCTGCAAAAACATCAGTGTTCCTTAACATAAAAGTCTTCTTATTTTTTATTTTATATATATCTATATCTCTATATATGTATATATCTATAGGTAGATAGATAGATAGATAGATAGATAGATAGATAGATAGATAGACAGATAGATATATAGATAGGCAGATAGACAGATAGATAGATAAATAGATAGATAGATAGACAGATATAGCTGTCGAATAAATAAAAAATGGGAGCACAACCAAAAACATTAAGAAAATAATTTATATTTTATTGGATTCTGTAAATGCAACTTTGATATTTATTATCATTAATGAACACTTACATAAATTTAACTTACATTTATTTAAATGTAACCATTTTTAATTTGTTCGACAGCTGGAGGTGTGATTATAGTGGGGTTACTGTGTAGTATTTAGTAGTATTGGGCTGGTCATGTGATCTCAACATTCGACATCTGATAATGTTTGCAGACAGTTAGCTGTCTCACAGTTTTATAAATGTCTCTTTTTTGTGGGTTGCACCCCTGGGTGAGGTGTTACAAAGATCACAGCTAAACTTAATACGTTTGGTAACATTGTATTCATGTGTTTTTCAGTTCTTACCTGGCCAGATGTATCATGGCCTTCAACACATTAGCTCCAGTATAAGCACTGCACTCGTAGAACATCAGGTTTGCTTCCTACCAAATATAACAAACATCTGTGCATAATGTGTTGGACATAGTGATGTAGACTTGTGAAAGCAAAGCATATAATGTAAATATTGTAGGATATGCTGTGTGTGAGAGAGAGCACACCTCTGCAAGCATATCAGCCTCCTTTGTCTGCACTTCTCGCTCATTCTCCTGGTCAGATTTGTTGCCCAGCAGGAGCATGACAGGGATAGGGTCGCCTACGGCCTCCTGTATGCTGATCAGCCAGGGGCGGACTGATCTGAAACTGTCCTCCATTGTGATGTCGTAGATGACCACCACGCCATCTGCCTTGCGGAAAAACTGCTTGGTAATGCTGCGATACCTGCAGAGCACAGTGACATTGTGTTTTTTCCCGCTGGATGTTTATCATCAGTGACAAGTGAGTTCATGTTTTGGTTGCGCAATAGATTACTCAAGACAACAAGATGTCTACTCTAGACATCTTTTTAGAGATGCTTAAAACATTAACAGTGTAGAATAGATTTATTTGTATTTAATAGCCTACACAGTTTAACAAAAAAGTGTCCCAATTTTGCTGACTTCACTCTATCTAATAAATTAAAATTGTAGCTATAAACAAAGTAGCTGTAAACAAAGTAATTTACATTTTCTGCCAATAAAAATGTAGGCTATGAGAAGCTCTAACATAGACCAGACTCTTTTCTGCTTCTCTTTATAATAAGTGTTTTGCTGCCTTCTGCTGGATGAATTATGCATTGCAATATTTAACACATTACAGCTACAAATGTGTTGAATATAATGCCAAATGAATATATGTGGAAAAGAAACAATGTTTATTTACAAATGTGGTCTGAAACTTTTCTGTTTGTTGTACACAACCATTCCAGTTTATTTAATAATTTATTAACATACTGTTAATGTGCTCTTGGTTAGAATATAATAATACACTTGATAATATACACATTTGTTCCAAAAATAACTTTAAAATGTTCAGTTTAATATGATTTATATATTTATAACAAAGATCAAGTATTTTTGTGTGTGAAATGAAGCTTCAGTAAGCGAGCAGTCAGTCATCAGTCAGTCTTGTTGTTTGTGCAGTGACAGGCTTTGATGCTGAATATAACCTGCAGTGTTTCTCTATCAATCTCCTGTAAGTTTAGAGTGACTTTCTCTCCACGCTGACATATGACTGACACGAGTCTGTCCTCAGTGAAGTGTCTCTTCACACTGGAGGAGGAGTCCGGCTCATCAGCGCTCACACTTTATTGATATATATGGAGAAAATAAAAATGCTGCTGTGTGATTTGTCAGTGGTTGTGTTTGATGATTTCCTCTGTTGTGTCTAATAAGGGAACAGTGAGTGTCATTGGCAGCTGTGAGAGTCTCTCTCTCTTTAGGGGACTGACAGGAGCCAGTTTCTTCAGTGTGTTTGAGGGAGCAGAGGAGAAACAGAGTCAAACAAACAGTGTGACGAGCAGAAGAAGATGGAGGGATTTCTGACACTCGTTTTACTCTCCTCTATAGTCACTATAACCACATCTGGTAAGTACAAAATTGATTTTAAAGATGTAAAATTTAACATTTTTAAATAAGTAGTTTGTTTATGATTGCATTATACCACTACAAACTGAATAGAAGCCTTTGTAATATCTAGAAACTAAGATCTTGACACTAGATCATTCATTATCAATTACATTTTATAAATTATTTGAGCTTTTACAGGAATCCAATTTGTTATACACTCATGCCCAGCTTTAGTTGTCCAGGTCAAAATATTTATATATATTTCTATTTACCAACTTTTTACATCTTATGTTTATTGACTTTGCATGATTCGATCCCTTTCTCTCTTTCATGTACAGATTTTGAGACTGTGAGGTTAGTTGGTGGTAACAGTCCCTGTGCTGGTAGAGTGGAGGTTCATCATGATGGTCAGTGGGGAACAGTGTGTCATTGGAACTGGGATATGACTGATGCTGCAGTGGTGTGTAGAGAGATAGGATGTGGAAAGGCTCTAGACGCTGTGGGTAATGCTCGCTTTGGACAAGGATCAGGACAAATCTGGATAGATAATGTGTTCTGTAGTGGATCAGAGTCAACACTGAAGAACTGTGGGTCAAGAGGATGGGGTGTTGTTCATGACTGTGGTCATCATCAAGATGCTCAGGTGAGCGGACTTTGCATCACTGATCAGACTTTCATTGATACTTATTGATAAATCTTATTTGCAATTTAAAATAATTGTGTGTAATTTATTTTCAAAGCAAATTATAGACAATTAATTATTATTAAGCATTTCATGGTCTGAACTTCTCATTGGTTTTAATCCATTAAAGAAATCTGGTGTTGTTTTATGTCCATGTCATAATCATAGTGACAGATGGTCTTCTCTTTTGTGTAAATGTAATCAGAAACCAAAAACTACGGAAGGCCTAGTCTTGTTTCTGGTTCTTACCTTTGTTCTGGAAGAGTGGAGATGTATATTGGAGGACGATGGGGCACAGTGTGTGACGCTGCCTTTGACCAGCAGGATGCAGAGGTTGTGTGTAGAGAGCTGGACTGTGGGGCTCCTGTACAGGTGCTGGGAGAAGATGCGTTTGGCAAAGTAGACGCTCAGATGTGGACACAAGAGATTCAGTGCAGAGGAAATGAATCACACATTCGATGCTGTCAATCATCAACCTCACATAATATAAACTGCACCCATGAACACAACGTGGGACTGATATGTTCTGGTAAAATATCAATGTTCAGCCACTCTACTGTATAGAGGAATCTAATTAAATACTACATCTAATTATTTGATTATTCTTGGTTAAATATAAATGTAATAATTTGATTTGTTTCAGTAAACTCTTTGTTCTTTGTCCAGGTTACACTGATCTCAGACTGGTCAATGGCCCTGACGTCTGTTCTGGTCGAGTTGAGCGTCAGTACTTCAGTAAATGGGGCACAGTGTGTGATTCATGCTGGGATATGAGAGCTGCCAGTGTCCTCTGTAGACAGCTGAATTGTGGGATTGCTGTGTCTGTTGTGGGATCAGACTGGTTTGGAGAGGGAAGTGGTGAAATCTGGGCTGATGTGTTTGATTGTGACGGGAATGAAACAAAACTCTCAGAATGTTCCGTCTCTTCATGGAGTCGAGCTGAATGTTCTCATAGACGAGATGTTGGAGTCGTCTGCTCGGGTGAGTTTATATTACTGGAAGATTCACTGATAGTGAGCTGCTGAAAGATTAAAAAAAAAAAAAAATTTGTATTTCATCTCACCATGTGTAATTTCACAACATGTGTAGTGTAGTGTCATTTCAAAATGAAAGAAAATGTTCTTGTCATTTATTTCAGATTTTTTTTATATATGTATTATTGATGGAAAGTATATTCACAAACTTGCAATATTTTAGTAAAACATGAGATCTTCTCCTCAGATTCCTCTCTGGCTGTTCATGATGGTCTGGTGCGGTTGTCTGGAGAGAGACAGTGTGAGGGGGAGCTGGAAGTTTCCATCCATCAGGTCTGGAGGAGAGTTCTGCTGGACTCCTGGAGTCTCACTGAATCCTCTGTGGTCTGCAGACAGCTGGGCTGTGGCTCTGTGCTGAACTTCTCCGGCTCCTCTTCATCCAGTCCTGAACACAGTCATGAGTGTGTGACGGGCTTCCAGTGCTCTGGGAGTGAAGCTCATCTGGGGAACTGCAGCTCTCCACAAACTCTCAACTGCAGCTCCACACAACAGCTGTCAATCACCTGCCTTGGTGAGAACAACAACATCTGGGCAGATTCTTCAGTTGTTAGTGATCAATAATGTGTTTTTCTCTCTCTGAATATCAGGTCGCGGGTCCATCAGGCTGGTGGGTTCTGGGGGAGACTGTGCAGGGAGGCTGGAGGTTTTTCACAGCGGCTCATGGGGGACAGTGTGTGATGACTCCTGGGATATTAAAGATGCCCATGTGGTGTGCAGACAGCTGCAGTGTGGAGTGGCCCTCAGTAACCAGCAGGTACCAGCCTGGTTTGGTCCTGGTTCTGGACCCATATGGCTGGATGAGGTGGAGTGTGAGGGGAATGAGACGTCCCTGTGGAACTGCTCTTCTCCAGGCTGGGGGAAACATGACTGTCAACACAAGGAGGATGTAGGAGTTGTGTGCTCAGGTAAACAATAAGTTCAATAATAATTTGGCGAAATTTTAAACATTTCAATAACCTATGTATGTGACCGATGATATCAGGTGTACTTATTCATGTTAAATATAAGTCAAGAAAAAAAAAAACATGAACCAATTCTGTTAATACAAGTGCATTTTTCAAATGTAGACAGAATACTAAAATACTCTGACAGTTTTCTAAACTTACTTGAGCTGAGGCACGGCACTAAATCTACAGCACTAATTGATGTTTTATTAACAAAGTTCAGGGGGAGCACGTTCAAATGATCTATCCAATCAGCATGAAACGGGGCCTATAAATACGTAGCCGACTCACCTATGTTCCTCGACAGTGTTTTCTGCATCCCTCCACCACCCCGTCTCCTTCAAAACGCAATGTTTTTCACAAAGAAAGAAAATATTTTTACCCTCTTGCATTTATTTTTATAGTGTAAATATACCTAATTTGATCACTTAGAAATCAAAACTGAATTTTTGAGAAACAAATAAACTTTTGACCCTTGGATATATACTGAATATGCATACAAGTGTCACGATACGGTCAAGAAACATAAACGAGGACTCAAATGCAGCAAAACAAGATAAGACTTTAATTAACAAAACAAGCAAAAAGGTACAAACAAAACTCCCACGTGGGGGAAAACACTAGAACAAAACTTAAACAGATCAAAACACTGGGAACAAAACACAAGAACATTAGACAATGAACCGACACAGACTGCAAACAAGAGGGGACTTATAAAGGGAACTAATCAAGAGGGAACAGGTGGAAAAACTCAAACAATAATCAGATAACAAGTGGGAGGGATCAGACAATGACATGAGCACATGGCCCAAAATAACAAAACACCCATGTGCAGCACAAGACAGGACAGGCATGTGACATTACCCCCTCCCTACGGAGCGACTACCAGACGCTCCATCAGACCAGGGCGGGGCGGGAGGAACAGACCAGGGCGGGACGGGAGGAACAGACCAGGGCGGGACGGGAGGAACAGACCAGGGCGGGACGGGAGGAACAGACCAGGGCGGGACGGGAGGAACAGACCAGGGCGGGACGGGAGGAACAGACCAGGGCGGGACGGGAGGAACAGACCAGGGTGGAGACTCTCCTTCGGGCGGCCAGGGCGGAGCAGACTGTCCATCGGGCGGCCAGGGCGGAGACTTCCCCTCGGGCGGCCAGGGCGGAGCAGACTTCCCCTCGGGCGGCCAGGGCGGAGACTTCCCCTCGGGCGGCCAGGGCGGAGACTTCCCCTCGGGCGGCCAGGGCGGAGCAGACTTCCCCTCGGGCGGCCAGGGCGGAGACTTCCCCTCGGGCGGCCAGGGCGGAGACTTCCCCTCGGGCGGCCAGGGCGGAGACTTCCCCTCGGGCGGCCAGGGCGGAGACTTCCCCTCGGGCGGCCAGGGCGGAGACTTCCCCTCGGGCGGCCAGGGCGGAGACTTCCCCTCGGGCGGCCAGGGCGGAGACTTCCCCTCGGGCGGCCAGGGCGGAGACTTCCCCTCGGGCGGCCAGGGCGGAGACTTCCCCTCGGGCGGCCAGGGCGGAGACTTCCCCTCGGGCGGCCAGGGCGGAGACTTCCCCTCGGGCGGCCAGGGCGGAGACTTCCCCTCGGGCGGCCAGGGCGGAGACTTCCCCTCGGGCGGCCAGGGCGGAGACTTCCCCTCGGGCGGCCAGGGCGGAGACTTCCCCTCGGGCGGCCAGGGCGGAGACTTCCCCTCGGGCGGCCAGGGCGGAGACTTCCCCTCGGGCGGCCAGGGCGGAGACTTCCCCTCGGGCGGCCAGGGCGGAGACTTCCCCTCGGGCGGCCAGGGCGGAGACTTCCCCTCGGGCGGCCAGGGCGGAGACTTCCCCTCGGGCGGCCAGGGCGGAGACTTCCCCTCGGGCGGCCAGGGCGGAGACTTCCCCTCGGGCGGCCAGGGCGGAGACTTCCCCTCGGGCGGCCAGGGCGGAGACCTCCCCTCGGGCGGCCAGGGCGGAGACCTCCCCTCGGGCGGCCAGGGCGGAGACCTCCCCTCGGGCGGCCAGGGCGGAGACTTCCCCTCGGGCGGCCAGGGCGGAGACCTCCCCTCGGGCGGCCAGGGCGGAGACCTCCCCTCGGGCGGCCAGGGCGGAGACCTCCCCTCGGGCGGCCAGGGCGGAGACCTCCCCTCGGGCGGCCAGGGCGGAGACCTCCCCTCGGGCGGCCAGGGCGGAGACCTCCCCTCGGGCGGCCAGGGCGGAGACGACCCCTCGGGCGGCCAGGGCGGAGACGACCCCTCGGGCGGCCAGGGCGGAGACGACCCCTCGGGCGGCCAGGGCGGAGACGACCCCTCGGGCGGCCAGGGCGGAGACGACCCCTCGGGCGGCCAGGGCGGAGACAACCCTCGGGCGGCCACGGCGGAGACGACACCACCGGCTCAGGAACAGGAACAGACACCACCGGCTCAGGAACTGGAACAGACACCACCGGCTCAGGAACTGGAACCACTGGCTCAGGCACTAGAACAGACACCACCGGCTCAGGCACTGGAACAGACACCGGCTCAGGAACTGGAACCACTGGCTCAGGAACTGGAACAGACACCACCGGCTCAGGAACTGGAACAGACACCACCGGCTCAGGAACTGACACCACCGGCTCAGGAACTGACACCACCGGCTCAGGAACTGACACCACCGGCTCAGGAACTGACACCACCGGCTCAGGAACTGGAACAGACACCGGCGGCTCAGGAACTGGAACAGACACCGGCTCAGGAACTGGAACCACTGGCTCAGGAACTGGAACAGACACCACCGGCTCAGGAACTGGAACAGACACCACCGGCTCAGGAACTGACACCACCGGCTCAGGAACTGACACCACCGGCTCAGGAACTGGAACAGACACCGGCTCAGGAACTGGAACCACTGGCTCAGGAACTGGAACAGACACCACCGGCTCAGGAACTGGAACCACTGGCTCAGGAACTGGAACAGACACCACCGGCTCAGGAACTGGAACAGACACCACCGGCTCAGGAACTGGAACAGACACCACCGGCTCAGGAACTGACACCACCGGCTCAGGAACTGGAACAGACACCGGCTCAGGAACTGGAACCACTGGCTCAGGAACTGGAACAGACACCACCGGCTCAGGAACTGGAACAGACACCACCGGCTCAGGAACTGGAACAGACACCACCGGCTCAGGAACTGACACCACCGGCTCAGGAACTGACACCACCGGCTCAGGAACTGGAACAGACACCGGCTCAGGAACTGGAACCACTGGCTCAGGAACTGGAACAGACACCACCGGCTCAGGAACTGGAACCACTGGCTCAGGAACTGGAACAGACACCACCGGCTCAGGAACTGGAACAGACACCACCGGCTCAGGAACTGGAACAGACACCACCGGCTCAGGAACTGACACCACCGGCTCAGGAACTGGAACAGACACCGGCTCAGGAACTGGAACCACTGGCTCAGGAACTGGAACAGACACCACCGGCTCAGGAACTGGAACAGACACCACCGGCTCAGGAACTGACACCACCGGCTCAGGAACTGACACCACCGGCTCAGGAACTGACACCACCGGCTCAGGAACTGACACCACCGGCTCAGGAACTGACACCACCGGCTCAGGAACTGACACCACCGGCTCAGGAACTGACACCACCGGCTCAGGAACTGACACCACCGGCTCAGGAACTGACACCACCGGCTCAGGAACTGACACCACCGGCTCAGGAACTGACACCACCGGCTCAGGAACTGACACCACCGGCTCAGGAACTGACACCACCGGCTCAGGAACTGACACCACCGGCTCAGGAACTGACACCACCGGCTCAGGAACTGACACCACCGGCTCAGGAACTGACACCACCGGCTCAGGAACTGACACCACCGGCTCAGGAACTGACACCACCGGCTCAGGAACTGACACCACCGGCTCAGGAACTGACACCACCGGCTCAGGAACTGACACCACCGGCTCAGGAACTGACACCACCGGCTCAGGAACTGACACCACCGGCTCAGGAACTGACACCACCGGCTCAGGAACTGACACCACCGGCTCAGGAACTGGAACTGACACCACCGGCTCAGGCACTGGAACTGGCACCACCGGCTCAGGCACTGGAACTGGCACCACCGGCTCAGGCACTGGAACTGGCACCACCGGCTCAGGCACTGGAACTGGCACCACTGGCTCAGGCACTGGAACTGGCACCACTGGCTCAGGCACCACCAGCTCAGGCACTGGAACTGGTACCACCGGAACTGGTACTGGAACTGGCACCACCGGCTCAGGCACTGGAACTAGCACCACTGGAACTGGCACTGGAACTGGCACCACCGGCTCAGGCACTGGAACTGGCACCACCGGCTCAGGTCCTGGAACTGGCACCACCGGCTCAGGCTCAGGAACAGACACCGGCTCGACGGCGGCCATCTTGTCAGGGGACACAGGCTCGGCAGGCGTGATGTGAACAGGCTCGGCGGCGGCCATCTTGTCCAAAGACACAGGCTCGGCAGGCGTGACGTGAACAGGCTCGGCGGCGGCCATCTTGTCCGAAGACACAGGCTCAGCAGGCGTGACGTGAACAGGCTCGGCGGCGGCCATCTTGTCCGAAGACACAGGCTCGGCAGGCGTGACGTGAACAGGCTCGGCGGCGGCCATCTTGTCCGAAGACACAGGCTCGGCAGGCGTGACGTGAAAAGGCTCGGCGGCGGCCATCTTGTCCGAAGACACAGGCTCGGCAGGCGTGACGTGAACCGGACTCGGGATCACCGGAACTGGGACCACCGGAACTGGGACCACCGGACTCGGGACCACCGGAACTGGGACCACCGGACTCGGGACCACCGGGACTGGGACCACCGGGACTGGGACGGAGGGAGTCTTCCTTCTCCTTCGTTTCGGGACCACCGGAACTGGGACCACTGGACTCGGGACCATCGGACTCGGGATCACCAGAACTGGGACCACCTTCCTGGCCATTCTCTCCTGATGGCGAATAAGACCCTCCACCATCGCCTCAAAAGTGACCCCGTCAAACGCCGATCGGATCAGCCAGTCCATCGGTTCGTCGAGCGCATGATTAAATAAGTCTTTACGAGCCTCCACGTCAAGATTCAGCCCCTCAGCTGCGCTACAAAACACGTGACTGAATTCTCTCACCCCCGTCCCCTGCTGACGAAGGGAGATTAGTTTCTGAAATTGGAGAATCCGCTCCCAGTGCGGACAGGAGACTGGTTGCGCCCCCTTTCTCCGCTGAGTCCTCATGGGTCGGTTCATTCTGTCACGATACGGTCAAGAAACATAAACGAGGACTCAAATGCAGCAAAACAAGATAAGACTTTAATTAACAAAACAAGCAAAAAGGTACAAACAAAACTCCCACGTGGGGGAAAACACTAGAACAAAACTTAAACAGATCAAAACACTGGGAACAAAACACAAGAACATTAGACAATGAACCGACACAGACTGCAAACAAGAGGGGACTTATAAAGGGAACTAATCAAGAGGGAACAGGTGGAAAAACTCAAACAATAATCAGATAACAAGTGGGAGGGATCAGACAATGACATGAGCACATGGCCCAAAATAACAAAACACCCATGTGCAGCACAAGACAGGACAGGCATGTGACAACAAGTCAATTCACATTTATTTCAGTAGCGCTTTATATAATACAGATTGTTTCAAAGAAGCTTCACAATTGTAACAATTTTAATTATGATATAAAGCAGCTCTAACAAGCCAATAGTGTCATAATTCAGCTCAAGTCAGTTCCGTTCAATAACTGTAAAATGTATCGATTGAGCATACATGCTGTATGTACAGTATTTGTGCACATACATGTAAGTGTGACAAACTCCTGTACACTACACTGCACTGAACAAGCAAAAGATAAAATCGTTTTTTGTGTTCTACATTTTTCACATTGACTGCTTGCAGTTTTGCAGACTTGGTCTGAAGATTAGGAATATGATTGAATGGTTACGCTAAGTGGGCCTCAAGTACATAGTGTGTAAACAATATAAAATATAAAATAAAAAACCCTGTAATATAGATTTAAATGAAGTGTTTGCTTTTGCAAGAGATGTGTGATGTTTTGCATCTTGTGTTCATGTTTTGTATTAAATTGTTTCCTTTTTAAAAGACAGTGAGAAGACATTAAAGAGTTAATTGTTTTAAATGCATTGATTAACAATCTCATTTTTTTCCATCTAGAGTTTAAAGAGATCAGGTTAACTGAGGGCTGTGAAGGGAATGTGGAGGTTTTCTACAATGGATCCTGGGGAAATGTGTGTTACAACAAGATGGACACAGACACAGCGAGTCTGATCTGTCAAGAGCTGAACTGTGGAAGATCTGGCAGTGAACCCAGTTCTTCAGAGGGACTGAAGTCTCATAATTGGCTTGATAAACTTAAATGTCGACGTCATGATTCCACTCTATGGCAGTGTCCATCTTCACCCTGGGGACAGAATGACTGTGATAATGAAGTGGCCAAGATCACCTGCTCAGGTAAGATCATATTTAACTGATTTAAGATAGTTGGAAAAAGTCATGTTTGTTTCAGTATGATTATTATTAATATTTATAATTTTTATATTCAGTATTGAGTTCAATTTTAACGTTTTAATTTTAGAGGAGCAGACTCGTGAATCTCCTCGGAGTCGTCTGACATGTTCTACCTCAGAATCTCCTCACCAGAGACAGTGTTCAAGTAAGATAATTATAAGGATGTATTTTCTTTCTTTCACAGTATCTTGAATTATTAATATCTGAGCACTTGTACACTGAATCCACATTCCACATTCATAATTTGTCTCAACTTTAAATAGTCATAAAATGCATTGTAAATGTATTTCTGGTCAGTGATGTTTCTGTGTGTGATTTAGATCATGTTCCTCTCAGACTGAGTAGAGGTTTGGGCCGGTGCTCTGGGAGGCTGGAGGTGTATCATAACGCTGTGTGGGGTTCAGTCTGTGCTGATCTGTGGGACATCAGCGATGCTCAGGTGGTCTGCAGGCAGCTGGGTTGTGGAGCAGCACTGAGGGCTGATGGGAATTCAACCTTTGGTGCTGGTGAAGGTGTTGTGTGGCTGAACAGAGTCGAGTGCAGAGGGAATGAGATTCACCTGTGGGACTGTCCTCTCTCCCTGAAGAACCACACTGACTGCTCCCACAAAGAGCACGCTGGACTCACCTGTGCAAGTCAGAGCAACACACTGAGCAATATTAGTCATTTTCACATCATTTGCTACTAACTGTGTATTTGCATGATTTTTAATCTGTCTGTGTCTGTTTTGTTAGATTTGACAGATTTGTCAGTGTCCACTACTCCTGCCACAACAACATCAGCTTCTCCTCCAGTTTCTCAGACAGTGCGCTCAACATCAGTCACTCCTCCACAAACTCCTCCAGTGTCTCTCTCTGTGCTTGTGGTTGTACTGGGAGTTTTGCTCTTACTGCTCTTAGTGCCACTGCTTATACTGATTCAGCAGAACAGAGTGATGAGGAGAGGTAGGAAAGATCCAGAGACTGTCATATTGTGTGTTATTCAGTGTGTGATCAGTCATGTGTTGTGAACTGACAGCAGGTTTGTCTGTCTACACTCACAGCTCTCTCTAAGAGGAGACACAGGACGACGACTGAGGCCGTTTATGAGGAGATTCATCACAGACACAATCACTTCACTCAGAGAGGTGAGACATGAGCTGTAAAACTTATTTAATATGATTAATAAGAGAGTCTGTCAGACACTTAATGTTCATCTATTATTAGTCCTGTTAAACCTCCGGCTTTAAACCAGAGAATTCCTCACAGAAAACCACAGAGCTGCAGGTGCATGTTTATGTGTGTGTGAGTGTGTGTGTGAGTGAGTATGTGTTTCTTCCTATATGTATTTTTAGAGGGTAATAAGGAGAAGTTCATATGTTTGTACGTGTGTGTGTGTGTGTGTGTGTGTGTTTGTTTCTTCCTGTGTGTATTTCTGGAAGGCAGTGAGGATTCATGGGTTCATGTGAGGATACATGTGTGTTTGCTAATAGGCCTAACAAAAAACAAACAGCCTGCCTCTAATGTTTTTTTGATCCAATGGAAATGAGGATTCAGTCTGTTTGTGATGATGAACATGTTCCTGACTGTTTTCCTCTCCTTTAACAGGAAGTCTCATCTCTGAAGAACTGCATTCTGGGTATGAAGATGCTGATGAGCTTCTCTCAGGTTAGACAGCAGAAGCGCATATTCATTCCACTCAAAATAATTTTTCATTGAAATCAACCTAAATAAATAAACGTAATTAACAAATTCTAATAAATATTTGACTAATGACTCAATACCCTTTAAATACTGCTGTTTATTAATATGTTAAAATTCTGTTCTCCATTTTAGCAAAAGAGTTCAAGACTGTATATTATGATGATGTCACCAACAACAGTGTCCTGAAAGGTCAGTGACCTTTTAAATTGATCACATGATTCATTACCAAATTATTAATAACTTAATGGTCTCATGACCTGCAAAAAGGACATATTTTGGCTTTTGTATCCAAACATATTCTGTGTTGATGCAGAAGAGATGAAGGAAATCACACCGGGATACTATGATGATGTCATCACTGATGGACTGAAACCAGATCGTGAGACAGGTGTCGTTCTGTTATTCTTTAACAGCATATTGAAATACTTCAGTATATTAAAGTTATTTCAGTATATTAACGGATAAAAAAAAAAAAAGTTTTGAATGTCATTAATGTTTGTGATGAATGTGTGATTTTGTAGAAGACACTCCTGAGAGCTATGATGACGTCATCACCAGTGGACAGAACTCTTATATCAAAAAATGTTTTTTTATTGATTTTTTTAAAAAAATATATTCCTTTAAAATAAACCTCATAACTGATAATATTTTAAAATTACTGTCTTAATGTTTTTTGGCTTATATTTAACTTTTTGGGCTTATATTTGCACATGTAGTTAACACGCTAGAGAATTATGATGATGTCATCATTAATGGACAGAGCTCGCAAATAGGTGGGTTGAACAGAACTACATTTTATTATCACCCTTACATGTTTACATGAGTATTAGACATGAGCTTTGTGTAATCAATACACTTAAAGGGAAAAGGGATTCAGGGATTCAAATAAGATAAAGATGTGTCCCAATTCATAGGCTGCATCCTTTGAAGGCCCGAAGGTCAAAACGAGTGTTGTTAAATGGGACGGTCTACAGGGGATTGTTCTTGTCGCCTAGCAACTGTGACAGCGATGATGAGCGGCAGTAACGTTTTTACTGGACTTTTCACAGGGTTCACAAACTGGTTCACCATGGTCCATTTCTATATAAATATAATAAAGAGTATAAACTATATATAATCACATCTTAGTAATATATGTCAACATTTGAACAGCTTTAAAGTTTTTTATTTTTACATTTGTATCGTTAGATATTTGAGTAAGCTGAAACCCAATACTTGCATTTTTAAAGTGTAATTCGGCAATTTTCTAAAAAATAATCCTGTCGTCACCGGAGCGCAATGAATTCTGGGGTAGGCAAGGCCACAGTGGATCCGTCTGTTGTATTCTTCATTTCAGGGGAAACAAAGGCACATTTGGAGGCCGCATTTGAAGGAGGCTTTGAATTGGGACAGTCTTCGCCACGCTACGCAATCAGCCTTCGAATGATGCGGCCTCTGAATTGGGACGCAGTTTAAGTGTTTTATATTCTGATGTTTTTTATGTCATTCTTGATCAGAGGGAGTTCAGGAGGACTATGATGATGTGATGAGTGTGAGTGAAGATGTGAGAAACCTGTTAGGTAAGTTATTAAGTTATTGTTAGTATGTTTTCCAGATTCATTGACTCAATTTATCTGATTACAACATAAATTAAGATTTTGTTTTTAATAACAGATTATGATGATGTGGAGGAGGAGTCAAAAAAAGGAGGAGGGCCATTCGGCTCAATGACCGCGCCGGTTCAAGAAATTTGAAAACTTAAAAGTTTGAGTGAAATTGCTATTGATATATCAAATCTCAGGTTTTTATGTATTTTTGTTTGTTTTTTGCATTTAAATGTATATGCCTCTGTGAGATTTTGTATTGTTTATTATGGCCTTGTTAATAGCAGTAAAACAAACATCAGTGCCTTTTCTGCAAAATTACCAAATAAACAAAAATGTGATGTAACAGCCTCACCATGGTGGCTGTACTTTTTATGTACTGTACTTTTTATGAGTGGATAATGCTGACATTTTTACATATATTTTGGATTAAGTAACTTTTACAATAACCCTGTTAATTAATCGATCTGTATCAAATATTATTATTTTATGTGGTCAGGTGTGTTTAACCAAAAAATAAATATGCATATCGCTTTTCATTTTACTTTTAAATCCATTCTCAGGCTGTAGATGAATGTGAAATGTGAAGGCCAAGTATGGTAACCCAAACTCAGAATTTTTCCTCTCCAATTTAGTCCACACACATTAGCAGTAATGAACACACACACTGCAAACTGTGGACACACACACTCGGAGCAGTGGGCAGCCATTTTTCTGTGGCTCCTGGGGAGTGATTGGTGTTTAGGTGTTTTGCTCAAGGGCACATCACTCGTTTCCTGCCGGTATTGAGAATGAAACCCTGCAACCTTTGGGTTACCAGTCTGCCTCTCTTACCATTAGGCAACGACTGCCAAAGAAAGTGAAAGTGACATGTGAAGGCAAAGTATGGTAACCCATATTTGGAGTCGGAATTTGTCAATCTGCATTTAATCCATCCAAGTTAGTGCACACAGACACACACACACATTTGTTTGTTTTGTTATATTGGGCTATGTGTAAGTCAACAATCTGTAACACGTGAATAAACCATATGAATCACTTTGTAATAACTTTAACACTATATTAGGCTATGAGTAAATAATGCTCAGCAACAGAACAGAACCCCATCAGCTCATATCCATCGTTAAAAACTACAGACCGGAAAAAGCCCAGTAACTTTTTCCAATTTCATTACAGTATACACAAGTGTTGCAGCCATAAATGAAACCATATGGTAATGTCATTCTACCTTTTGGTACTTTTAGTATTTTTTTGGTTGCTGCTTACTAAATGTTTATAATGTGTTAATCAAAACATAACGTATTAAAATACTGGAGACATGCATCGACTCTTTAGTTTTGTCGACTGTATAGCAAGGTTTCAGCAGTTCTAAGCTCAGCACATACAGGCCTACTGCAACAGAGTTTCTGGATTCAAGACGAGATTGACAGATGTCTCTTCCTATCAGCGGTCAGTTTTCCATTCGCCACATATACCCACCTTTTCCGTTTTGTCTGAATTGTCGTTGTGTTTTCTAATTTGTTATTTTGTTTTTGGAATTGTTATTGTGTTTTCTAACTTGTTAATTTGTTTTAGTCTTTCCATTGCATTTATAATTTTGTTGTTTTGTTTTCAGAATTGTGGTTTATTTTGCACTTCTTGGCCACCGTTCTAATGCATTTGCTATTTAAACAATGTGGCGCAGGACGTGAAAATGATAACTGCATTGGGCTGAAACTAGCAAAAACATTTGCGTTGCGCTTGGCGCTGCATTGCGTCAGGTGTATGATAGGGCCCGAGGCCTTTTAAATCAAATTTTGAAGGTGGATTAATTGAGAGAAAAATAAAATAAAACATGTAATTTAATGGTGTTACCACTAGATGCCTGTATAGCTCTCTAAGGAGAGGCTTGTGAATTCTCTACTTACTTACTTTTAAGATGTGGATTTGAATGGATTTTTTAGAATTTCTCAAATACTACTTTTGTCAAGGTTTTATAAAAACCTTATGAAGTGTACACATTTTTGCATTATTATTACAGTCAAACCTGAATACAGAGAAAGCATTTTGTTACAAGTAACATTAAAATTCAATAAAAATGTAACAAAAATGAACAGGAATGCTTCATCACAGCTAATCCACCTGGATCTGATCTCATTTCAACCTCTTATTTCAGTCTTCTGACTCATTTTTGCTGTATGGTAATAGCCCTATGAGTTCATTTGTGTGCATAACTGTGTGTGTGTGTGTGTGTGGGGGGGGGCTGTTTTGCACTATTGATGTTTTAGAGAGTAACCCCTTCCTTGCTGTTCCCTTTTGGACTGCATTGTGGTTGAATTATTTATTTTATTGTACAGCTATTACAGTCGTGTGTGTATATAAGTGTGTCTCTGTGTGTGTGTGTGTGTGTGTGTGTGTGTGTGTGTGTGTGTGTGTGTGTGTGTGTGTGTGTGTGTGTGTGTGTGTGTGTGTGTGTGTGTGTGTGTGTGTGAGTGGGTGTGTCTGTTTTGCACTCTTGATGTTTTAGAGTTTCACACCTTCATTGCTGTGCACTTTTTTCAGCATTGTGGCTGATTTGTAGATTTTCGATTTCCCATTAATTTCCTATGGTCGGTCATTTTTGACCGAAGACACAAATTTTTGACCGAAGACACAAATTTTGTTTTGTTTTTTTTACGACCCCTTAGCCAGCCCGAATCATGCCCTCAATTTTTTTTGTGTGTTCACATTCCAACTGCCATAAAAGTTACAAAGTTTCGTACCATTCAGATGAAGCTGTGATTTTTAAACATTTAAAACAAAAGTGACCAAAGATCACCAGAGGGTTAAATGCTCGGATCAGAGCGTGCGAGAAGAGCTCACATCGGGGGAAAAAATGTTCAGTTTTGAAACAGTTGTATGTTCACCGGTGAAACCTTTTTATGTGGAACATAGCCTACATGTTACTATTACGTGGAACAACATTATTGTTACAAGGAACAGCTGGTAGTGTTGGTCATAAATCAATGGCACCAGAATGTGTTGTTTATCCCACATCTTGATCCACACAAAACATTCTCTGCCCTGCTTTCTTTATTGTTGCATGCTAGGCGATTACTACAGCAGATAAAGTGTACAATAAATGTGTGAAACTTGGCTTGCTGTCCTTGGAAGAGGCTTGAACGCGAGGCTCAGCTTGAGCTCTCTCGAATGAACAATGTTGAAAGATACGGTACAACTTACCGAAATGTATATTCCTCATACATAATATCGATCAATCAGTGTTTTTCAACCACGGAAAGGGGTCAATAAAACAGCTGGAGAACAATTATGTCACAAAACATTTATCAGGAAAGCCATAATGACCATAATATAGGCTATATATAGCACGTTAATTGGCTAGAAAAAAGAGCTGTATAGAGTATTTTGCTAAATATGTGTACTATATTACATATTTATTATATTTTTACTTATATCATTAAATAATCATTTTATAATAAAAAACGCATTGTATTTAATTTGAGTTGTTTTTAACCTTTAACCTTAAATAAAACTACCAGCTGATAGGGCTCTCTGTATGTTTACAGCATTAGAGCATTATTAGCATGAGATTTTTTTTTTCTTGAGAAAAATTAACGCATATCTTGTGTACCTAATATTTATCCAAATGAGTCAATATTAAATCAAATCACAAGAATTGAATTGAATTGAAATCGTGAAATTTGTGTCAAGCAATAATAAAAAAAATTTTTTTTTTATTTTTTTATTTTTTTATTTATCCTTTATTTAACCAGGTAAAACTCATTGAGATTAAAATCTCTTTTACAAGAGAGACCTGGCCAAGATGCAGCATAAAAAACATAGAACAATTTCCAACATAAAAGAACACATCAAATACACATACATATATATCACAAGACCCTGTGCTGAAAAATGCTTAATACTTTATGAACAGTTACACTGACCAATGTTCACCTGCTCCACATTTTTCAGAGTTGAAACAAACTGTCTATAAGAAATAAAGGTAGTCATTTTCAACGATTTCTGAAGAATGTTCCAGGCAGAAGGTGCTGCAAACATAAAGGCTTTTTTGCCTAATTCTGTTTTGACACGGGGGACCAACAAGTGTAGTACATCATTTGAACGTAATCCATAATGGCCGTGATTTCTTGTTAAAAGGACACTCAAATAAGTAGGAGCTAGTCCAAGAAGTACCTTGTAAATGAAACATAAAGTGTACCTTCTTGCATAAAGAGAGGGCCATTTAGCTGTATAATAAAGGATACAATGATGTGTCCTATAACCACAACCAGTGAAAAACGTAATGCACAATGATACACAACATCCAGTTTCTTCAAACATTGGGCAGAAGCATTCATATATATCAGATCACCATAATCTAATATGGGAAGAAAAGTGGCCATCACCAGGTTTTTCCTAGCGCGAATGGATAAGCATGATTTTGATCTATAAAGATAGCCAAGCTTTATCTTAAGCTTAGGAACCAGATTACTAACACGAGTTCTAGTTTAGAATCAATGATTATGTAAAAGCAATTTTTATCTCACTTGGAAAAACAGCATCACAGGTGTAAGACAACACTCAAAAAGGCAAAATTGTAATAAAGAAGAAAAAGGCTTTATTCTTTGAGGAATCTTTTCGCAACCGCAGCCACCCAGATGTGAAACAGAAAGCCTACTGACATAATAAAACTGAGACATTTTATACAGGTTTCTGACATTCTTGACTCCTCCTTTCCCAGTCTCTGTAAATTTCCTTAAAGACATCTAGTATGGACTGGTTCTACCCCCCCCCCCTGGGCAGGTCATGCTGTTCTTTGTCCCTGAGAAGCCAAAAGGCCTTCATTTACAATCTAAATGACCTCCTGCTTTCCTCAGGAGGGGGCCTGGGACCCTACTATATGACATCCTGTATTCTTCGACTAAGATTCTTTCTCGTGCCTAGGTGTTTGTTATCTCCCCGGGCTATCTGGTTTATTACATCTGCTCTTTCCTACCCCCAATTCAGCTGTTAGAAATGCTTTTACACACACTCAAATGAAATCAACAAGTTTTAAATGAATGGACACAAGAACAATGAATTTTTCATTAACATCTCCCCCCTGTTTATCATTCTCTGATAACCAATAAAATAATAAAAATTCATTTCTGTTTTCTAATCAAACCCATTATACTATTAAATCTTTAAGAATAGAATTAATTCAAGTCTTAATTCAAGAACAGTTATACCCTTCATGTATATCAATACTAAGCCCTAATTTGATTCAATCAAATAAAATCGCAAAACTTTTCTTCAACCATTAATTGGTCAACATTTTCTCCAGATATGTTGATCATCTCGTTGCCTCATGGACGTTCCATCTTCACCAATATGACACTTTGCATGCCGTAGAGAGGATTTTTTCCAACGTTGGCAGGGGAGATTTGTTTCTAGCACATATCATTGATCCCCTACTTTATTCTTTGCGCTGGCGTGTGAGGTTGTTGATGTTGGTTGGTATAGTTTAGGTCAGATGCTTGGACCCAGGTCTAACATCCTTCAGTCATTTTCAAATCCTTACAAGATTTTCCCTTAGATCACGATCGCACCCCTACTGGAATGAGTCATTTACTGTCTACTGTCACCTGCGAATGGAGGCCTTAAGTGATTTTGTTAGTGAGCGCGTGTCGTGTCGTCCCTTTGGTGTGACCTGTGAAATTTTCAACCTGAAACATATCACCGGATAATTTCTTGCTCATTGAATAGCACTCAGGGTCCTTGTTCCCCTGAAAAAAACATTCAACCCATGTTGTTCATGTTAACAAAACAATACAGAATCAGTTCTGTTTGGTTCAATCCATCCTGACATCCTGCAAAATGAAAATTTTAAGTTAGGCATTACACAGGGTTTGGCACTGTTTCTTCACTTTGCTCATGCCATGCGCAAAAGTCTGCATCTTCTGTAAAGAAAAACAAATGTTGAGGTTATTGTCACATAGTTTTCTTTTGTCTGCTGTGCTGCCACATCTGCTCCGGCGTTTCCTGTCAAAACAATTCTTGTTATTAGCACACTTAAAATACAAACAATGCACACAATTAAACCCAATGTCCTCCCAACATTTATCTTCCCACCTGTGCGATGGCTTTCAGCAAATGTGAACCCCTTAGTAAACCAGATCTAGCTGGTTAATACAAATAAAGTTCTTCAAATAAACCCCTCCTGGACTTTTACTGTCCTCATATACCGATGAGGTCAAAGCTAGATAACCTCTCAGCCTGCTGTGAAGACAATGGGTTTAGCCCTTCCCCCCTGGATTTACTGTTTTTCCCACCTGTGAGGCCGAAATGTCTTTGTTTGTGGCCTGAATACAAATTATCCATACTAAAAAGTTCAAAGACTCATCTGACCACTTGTTTTACTGTGCGTTCTCTTGTTCCCGCCATGAGCATATTCATCCTCCTCTTGATGCACAACACCCATCTCGTGCATAAATTTAACATAATAAAATTCTCTTACTTTTATCAGACGCTTTTATCCATAGTGACTTCCATTTCAAAGTACACATTTACATTCTTATCAGTTCTTGCTTTCCCTCGGAAATTGAACCCATGACTTTGGCGTTACAAGCGCTAACGCTCTACTGTTTGAGCTATAGAAAACTGCAATATTTGTTCATATTTATTTGGTAACATTTGTTTGGATAAAGTTTGCTAACCCAAACGTTGTCCTTCAGCCAAGTTTCCCATCTTTCTCTGCCTCTGAAATAAAAATATTACTTAAGGCCACAATTTCATCTTCTTATCAAATTGTTTTTTAAGGCAACGGCCCCTAGTCTCACAGCGTTTCTTGCTTTTCAGGCCTATTGTTTGGTCTCTTAATCAACTGTCATCTACGAACATTCTCCCGGTCATCAATTGGTCAGGTCAGGTCGTGTACACTTTGTCAGCGTCAGTACACTTCGTCAACGTCAGTCGAATAACAATCTTCCCCTTTTTACAATACATAACTGTTAAGGGCTCTCTGGATAATCTGATATTTACTTAGCCTACTGTACGTGTTTGTTGCTGTCAAATTTATAACTTTTTCTCAACACATGACTGACGGCTATCTACGACTTCACAATTCTAATTTATCAATACTTAAACCTGTCCAGAAAGTAATTCAAATCTACTGCACATCATGAATGACCAAAATAATAATTAACAGACAGAGCTCGATGATCAATCAACTTAAAGCTCATCCTGTTCTGTGTTGCCTTCTCATCAGATTGACTCACAATCCTCAGCTTACTTTGTCATTTGCCTTAACCCATCTATAATGCTAAAACACTCTTTCCAGAGGTTAATGACACATGTATACACACTATTCAGACAGAATAGTTGTCCTAAACTAACACATACTGTACAAACATGAATTAACACTCACACTCATCCCTGACTATGAACTGCTCATATTTCTTATTCATATCTTTTCTCTAAAAAGATTTAAATTTTAAATGACATTTTAACCTTACATTTTCCTGTATCTTTTATCTAATGTTTTTATGGCCTCTTAACCAGTTTCAAAGCATGTCTGTTCATTATTCATCTGATTTTAGAAAAGTCAGCTGGATTGTTTTGGTGCATAATTATTACTTTGCTTCAGCTTTCTTTGGCTGACTGATAACAGAAGAACAGACAGAGTACCATCCTCTTCCTCCACTCAAGCAGTCTCTTTCTCTCTCATTATAAGCAAATAATCTTTTCAACAGCCTCCTAGGACTGTAACTAAAATAATCATAGTCATATTCAATCGTTCTATGATCTTTTCTAAGGTTATCTTTAGTTTAAATACTCAATTTACCTAACCTTTGTTTTCCAGAAAATTCTCTTGAGTCATCTTTAGCCACCACCATGTCTTATAGTGGTCCTTTGTCATGTCTAAATGATCTACAGGAGTCAGAACTGACACATTAGTTCAGCATCGACACAAATCTCTGTGTTTTCCTTGCTCATCAGGCAACTAACATTACAATTTTTTTTTTTTTTTTAAGCTGTCTCCACAACAGATAACCACTAGTTCAATGGTCTCTGCTGGCTCCTGAATGCCCATTCAGATCAGCTCTTAACCTATAATTGTCTTTTCTTCAGGGTGTTGTCCCCTGGCATAGTTGCAGACACTTGTCAGAAAAACAAGCCATTCAATCAACGCGGTTTCTGGTGAGTGGTATATAGAGGAACTCACATTTTCTGGGTCAGACGGCCGTAACTTCTCACAGCTCATCTCGCCTCTCAATGATCTGCTGATGCTGGTCGCCACTCAGTCAATCAGCGCCACTCTCATATCCATCTCACATAAAAAACACCTCCATCAGGAAATGCCCAGTGTTTTGCGTGAATTCCCCTGTCTTAGGTTGCCCTTTTGGCCAGAGGGTCTTACCCGTCTCTGGGGTAAACACTTCGTACACACGTGGTTACCGCTCTTTACCATCACAGAATCTGTGACCGTTTTCTTCAACATAATCTGTTGTTTTCTGGAGCTTAGGAAAAGGCGCATTCAAGAGTCATCAGAGCCATTCTGACCTAATAGTGTTCACAGGGAGACAGGTTAATAACAACAGTATTTAATCACTTAAATTCATTAATCATCTTAAAGGTAGCAACCTGCTTAGATTATAGTCAGTGAATTTAGATCACAATCGTACATTCAGTGTACTGTTACTTCTGTAGCCGGAGCCATCAGCCCTGTTTTATGGTGGAGGCTAAAATCAGACAAAGAAGCGGTCCTAAAATAAACTAGTCAAAAATGTCACTTCTATCATTTAAGGTCTGCATTATTATTTTAAAGACTTCTTTCCACATCTATGAATCTTTTCAACTGAAACACTGTGCTTTACACAGCCTCAGACAACAGCTTTCAGCTGATATTGAATGAGAGAGAGACTCTTGAGGCATTCAGGACTGGTACACTGCATTCTCATAAACTTTTAACTTCAGACTTTATCTACCATCTTTTTCAACTGTAGCCCATCTTAAGGCATCTTTTCCATGAATTACATGTATTGTAATTTAGACATAATATCCACTCAGAATGAGTCTCTGTTGCACTGAAACTGTGGCAGTTTCAGTCACAGCACATGCCAGATTCAGATAAGCAAACCTGTTTTGGCCAAATCACAATCTTATCTTTTAAAATCAACATTAACAAGCCTTTGTTTAATCAAATGCCTTTTACACATTTTACATTTAGCAACTGTTAATCCTGTAACACTGCTTCTGTTTATTTTATCTTAAAGAAATAATACGAATTATTCTAGTTCTTAATAACAATTTCATTTCAATTTTACTTCAATGTTTTCTCTAGGAGTTTATCAATCTGCTTCTATGATTCACTTTTGAGGCTGCTCCCTGCTTGTGATACATTTTTTTGATTATCATTATAAATCATTCATTAGATTTGTCTCTCCATATCATCTAAAACCTTATCAAAGCATTTCATTCAAAAACACAATCATCCTTTTAGTGACCGGTACTTTTAAAATATTTTGCAACTCATTTAGTCTTATCCGTAATTTTATGTCAACCGGTACTTTTTATAGTTCTTTCCTTTCAAAAGGAATTCCTTACACTTAAATCTTTCAATCTTCTTACAACTTTCAAAAGTTCCAACTATCAACTTTATTTCTCCCTCATTTACTTTTACAGTCATACAGTGCGCATACAGTCACTGAATGACCCAGCTGACTGCAATAAAACACTCTCTGTTATTCTGCCTTTTATCTTTCTAACAGCTTCACCCTATTTTGCACTTCTGAAACATTGTGTTGTATTCAGGAAATGCAAACAGAGCCACTGATAAGTTCTCTGCATTCTCCCCCACTGTCCCAGCTGCAAATTCAATTACAATAGCCGAATTATAATCTTCATCATATTAACACTGATCTACTTTCTAACCCATATTAACACAGACTTTTCTTTAAATTTGTGTCATTTTGGCACTTTCTTTCTTTGGAGCCAGTTAAGTTATTGTTTATCTTTCTAATTACAATCAAACCTTTACTAAACATCATTTGCAAATCTCTTCAGAGCGTGAGCAGAACTGCTTACAGCATTTGCTCTTTTTTATCTCACTATTTATCAGGACTGTTCAGTTACTCTTCATACAGTATTAAAACTTTAACGTGTCATTAATTTCATCAACACTGGTTTTTAAAAGCTTATTCTTCTATCAAATGGTTAGTTTGCAGATTCAACTTAAATCACAAAATTGTATTATAATTATTCAGTCCTACTTATCTCTACTGTTTCACAGAAAACACAAGATTCTCTAAATCTTCTCAGTCTCTAAATTACACAGACAGCTATCTTAGCCGCTTGCACCTTCAACTCTTGTTACAAAAATATGGCAATCTATTCTTCAATACTCTGTTCTCTTTTCATAACATTAATACAATAAAGCACATTCACATCACTATTATTGGCAGAACATTAATTTTCATAAGCGACACGGAAAATCTAAATATTCTAAATGGGTTTCACAAAGTTTCTGATTAACTTTAGTCACACATGTCTGGGGAAATTATCTCCAACCCATAATTTCCTTTATAAAACAATATATTTCCTTAAATGGCTTAATATCAACAAAATATCCAATCTCTGGACATTTTCTAATTTGATATTATCATCAACAACACTGATTACAAAACAAGTATACATTTAACATCCAGAAGCTGGTTTGAACAAGCAAGCGCTGTTGCTGTACTCCCAGCATAGCTGGACCCTTTAGGTTCAAAAGACAATCGTTTTACTTAATGAAACATTCCTTATCCTTATATCATGCCAATCCCTGTTAATCATACTCAACGCCCCATTTCCATCTAAAACTCACTTTTCGTACCATTTCAACTTAATTTGACTTAATCAGGCGTTCATAAATAGTTCCATGAACTCTATCGTTCCCTACATATCAGTTCCTTCTGCATCGACTCTGTTCTCTTTTATCTGCTTCTTTCCCATCCAACAATTCACTGTCCGTTCACAGTTTTACACTCATGAACAAACTTCAACAACCCTTTCTGACTAGTAACGGATAAGTTAGCATTTCAGAAAACCCTGTAGGCTACCTTTGTACAATCTCATATGCTCATCATTCACAACACTGCTCAAATCATCAGTCATAGCTTTGCTCAAAGTTTCATCAGCCACACATAAAGATTTCCAACCGTTTTTTTTTTTTTTTTTTTTTTTTTTTTTTTTTTTTTCATTGCAGGTAGCAGAAAGTAAATCAGCGTATGCATTCGTGTGTGCGTCCTTTACACACATGTTTAACACACACACACAACAACCATTCTGTTTTCCCTCGTTCTTTTCTATTGATTCTTTTACGACATTGAGTCTTATCTTACTCAATGTTCCCGCTTCAGGGAAATCATGATATTTGATCAGTTTCTGTATGTCAGTCATACATTTACCACCATAATTATTTCTCATCTGACAGAAAATTGGTGTATAAAAATTATCTGTTTTACTGCTTGATGATCCCATTTTGGCTGAACCTACTTTCTGGATTTCACAATTCGACACGTGCCTTACAGTATCTGTCAAACGTCTTCAACAGACCCGATCTTTCCCTTACCCCAAGATCGGTCGGGTGGTTTGTAATTACGTTTTACTCAAAAACTTCCTATAAGCACTTTCTAGCGCTCGATTAATTCTGATTTGACGTGACTCCTCCGTTCACTTAATTAAATTTGATGTGGCTCCTCTGTCCACTTAATCAAATTAATATTGGGTTACTAGCGCCTTTGAGTAAAACTAATTAATCAATAACAGTTGTGATTATCTGAATCACGGTGGATCCCCGTCCACTAACGAGCTGAGTGAGGCCGAAACCGGTCCGAATCTGTCAGATCGATTTCTCCCTCAAAAATTGTGATTATCTGAATCACCCTCACACTCGTACCAAAAGCAAGCTCAGCCAACCTGGTTCATGTTCAGTTCACTCACAATTATCAATCCACACTTAAACTTCAATAAAACAATTTGCCGTTTCTTACCCAGAGATGCTTTTCTGTTTTTTTTTTTTCTCGCAATCGTCGCGGATTTTTTAATCCTGGTGGGAGTTTTCTTTCACTGGCCCTGAGTGCGGGGTTTTGCCTCTCTCTCTCGTAATCTGTTGAGTTTCTATCTCAAACCGTCGAGGTATGAGACGGCTGCCTAGGTGCTGCCGAGGTTGTGCACTTTCCCGTCAAATCCGTTCTCAGGACCAGGAGAAGAAGCGTCCGCACAGGATCCCTCTTCTTGACACCAGCTGTAAAAGCAATTTTTATCTCACTTGGAAAAACAGCATCACAGGTGTAAGACAACACTCAAAAAGGCAAAATTGTAATAAAGAAGAAAAAGGCTTTATTCTTTGAGGAATCTTTTCGCAACCGCAGCCACCCAGATGTGAAACAGAAAGCCTACTGACATAATAAAACTGAGACATTTTATACAGGTTTCTGACATTCTTGACTCCTCCTTTCCCAGTCTCTGTAAATTTCCTTAAAGACATCTAGTATGGACTGGTTCTACCCCCCCCCCCCCTGGGCAGGTCATGCTGTTCTTTGTCCCTGAGAAGCCAAAAGGCCTTCATTTACAATCTAAATGACCTCCTGCTTTCCTCAGGAGGGGGCCTGGGACCCTACTATATGACATCCTGTATTCTTCGACTAAGATTCTTTCTCGTGCCTAGGTGTTTGTTATCTCCCCGGGCTATCTGGTTTATTACATCTGCTCTTTCCTACCCCCAATTCAGCTGTTAGAAATGCTTTTACACACACTCAAATGAAATCAACAAGTTTTAAATGAATGGACACAAGAACAATGAATTTTTCATTAACAATTATACCCAAATATTTATAACTGTTAACTAACTCAATTTCATTTCCTTTAGAAGTTGAGATGCTAGAAGAAGAAACTGGAAGTTGTCTTGAGTTTGTGAATACCATTATTTTTGACTTTTGTACATTTAAGACCAGTTTAAGCTGTTTTAAACGGTTCTGAACAGTATTGAATGCAGACTGCAAAGTTCAAGGGCTTGTGCAGTAGATGATGCAGTACAGTAGATAACAGTGTCATCAGCATAAAAGTGATACATAGCATTCGATAAATTTTCACAAAATTTGTTTATATAAATTGAAAATAATATGGGCCCTAATACTGAGCCTTGAGGAAAACCCTTGGAAATAGGCAAAAATGAAGACATAGAACCAGCCACCCAAACACTTTGGGTTCTACCTGACAAATAATTTGCAAACCAATCTACCGAATGCTTAGACAAGCCAATGCTTACAAGACTATTCACAAGAATACAGTGATCAACCGTATCAAACGCTTTCGAAAGATCTATAAACAGCGCAGCACATATTTTCCTATTATCCAATGCCCCAGTAATATCATTTATCACCTTTAATGCTGCAGATATGGTGCTATGTTGTTTCCTAAACCCTGATTGAAAAGGTGATAAGATATCATTTATGTTTAAAAATTCCTTTAGCTGCTCACCAATCAGGCGCTCAAGGAGTTTAGCTAAAATACACAACTTAGAAATAGGCCTATAATTGTTTAAAATAGATGGATCGCCCCCTTTTAGTAATGGTGTAACATGGGCTGACTTCCATACTTTAGGGATGTCGTTTTCGACAATTGTTAAGTTAAAAATATATGATAAAGGCTCCGCAATAAAGTCAGCTGCTAACTTTAGAAAGAAAGGATCTAAATTGTTAGGACCAGCAGACTTTTTTGTGTCTAATTCCTGAAGAGCTTTATGGACTTTGTTAATTGATAAAGGAGAAATAAAAAATAGTCAGAGGGGTTCTCCTGTACGCAAGAACCAGAAGAAGCAGGACATGAGGATTCAAATAGGGATCCTGAAGAAATAAAATGCTCATTAAAGCAAGCTAACATTTTTTGTTTATCAGTCACCTTGCCTGAATCAATCATAACATGAGGAGGTAGTTCACTACAGATGATATTTCCAAAAGAGGCTTTAATAATTTTCCAGAACTTGCTTGGATTATTTAGATTTTTTGTAGTTTCATTAACGAAATACTCTGATTTTGACTTTTTAATTAGAGATGTAAGCCTATTTCTCAATTGCCGAAAATAAACCCAGTCTGTATCGCTCTTTGATTTCCTGGCCCTTGACCAGGCAGCATTCCTATCCTTGAGAAGGCATGAAATCTCAGGAGAAAACCAGGGATTATTTCGGCCTTTGACTCTGAATTTACGTACAGGGGCATGCTTATCTATGATCCTAAGAAAACCATCATAAAAATAGTTCCAGGCCAATTCTACTTTATCTATAAGATACATTTTGTTCCAATCAAAATGAAACAGATCATGTAGAAAGGCTTGGTCACAGAAATGCTTCATATCCCTTTTAAAAATAATCCGTGGCCTCTGTTTCGGGATTTTAGCATTCCTAACTGCCGCAATTATACAATGATCACTCAGGTCATTTGCAAACACACCTATATCTGAGAATTTGTGTGGAGCATTAGTTAAAAACAAGTCAAGTAAAGAGGACTTTTCAGGGAACTTGAGGTTTGGACGAGTTGGACTATCAATCAACTGAGTAAGATTAAAAGAATCACAGACAGATTTAAAACTATCTGAAATAGAGGTCAACCAATCCAAGTTAAAATCCCCAGCTAAAAGTACCTCTCCAAATTCAAAACTTGATAGATGATGATTTAAAGAGCAAAGAGCCTCAGTACTTGCTGAGGGTGGTCTATAGCAACCTATGACCGTCAGTGTTTGCCCCAATGTATACTCCATCTTTAGGGCTAAAAGCTCTAGCTGCTTACTTATGGATACTGAATGCACAATGTTACAAGGGAAACGATTTTTTATATAAATGGCAATGCCACCACCCTTCGGTCACAACGGTAGACATTGTAGCCCTTAATTGCTATATCCCTATCTAAAGTAGATTTACTAAGCCAAGTTTCTGAAATTATAATAATATCAATTAAAAAAAACGTAGCTTACCAGAAATTGTACTATGTAAACATTGTAACATGTTGTCACTAAACCTAATAAAATTCAGCTTAGTTACTAAAATGTTTTCACAATCACAATACACTTATTGTGATGCAAGATTTTTTTTCAATTGCTAAGAAGCGTTTGCCAATTCTTAAAATACTTTTTCTAAACTCTTAACACAGCAACACAGCTACATCACACAACTCTACATTTCAAAATGCAAAAAAATAAATAAAAAAAAATTTTTCAATGTACACTAAATCTATCAAAACACTGCAAACCTGTTTCAAAATCGAATTATTCAGTCAAAACTCTAGCACTCGTTTTCTATCCAACATGAACACATAGTCAATCATAGCAATGACTGTCAAAATTGGTTGCATTACAAAAACTGTATTACTTGTTATGTTTCAGTTCTATCTTTATAGAACATACGCTATTAAATCCATTTTTTTATTTTATTATTATTTATTCAGCTGTGTGTGTGTGAATTCATGGTGCATTGGATAGTATGTGTACAACAAAATATCTAAATGTGAAGGAGTCATCAATACTTTATAGTAATGTACACCTGAAAAAATAACAAAAAACAGTAAGGGACAGAATTTCTGCAGTAAAGGCTTTATTAGCAATATAAAATTGCTGTCAGTGATCAACAAAATGAAACAAAAAAGACAAACATACATGGCGTTTGGTTTAAAGTGTGCAAAATGACAGAAAAAAGGGACAGAAAAAAAAGTCCTGTTCTAATCTATATGATCTTCAGCATTTGGCCACATGTTCTCGTCTACTGTACATCACATCGTATGTTGTCTCTCGCTATACACTTTGGATAGAAACGCTTGGCATGCCTTATCCACCCCTGACAGTCTTCAACTGAGATGTCTCTGCAGCCAGCATCCATGGCATCCAGGAGGGACATTTGGTCATGTGACCTCTAAGCAGAAAGAAATTCCTCAATGGGGTTGAGGAAAGGAGAGTACGGAGGAAGAAAAATGGAAATAATTCTTGGATGAGCTGCAAACCAGTTTGTGATTTCATGTGAATGGTGGAATGCTACACTGTCATGTAATCACAAATGTCCTCATGTTTCCTCCCACCTGTTCTGCTTCTGGCACCAGTTGTTGGTAGAGGTCATCTAAAAACAAAAGAAGGCACTCTGTGCTGTAGAGACCAATCTGGCTTTTCTGCAGGACCAAACCAGCACTTGAGATTGCAGCACACATTGTGATATTTGCTCCTCTCTGACCCGGCACATCAACGGTGGCCCTATTCCCAATTACATTTTTTCCACGTCTGCATGTTTTTGCCAGGTTAAACCCTGCCTCGTCTACATAAATGAATTAATGCAGTGTCTGATCAGCCTCCAACTCCATAATTCTCTGAAAGAAAAATCACAATTTTTACATAAATGCTTTTCACTATGTGGGTATGTTTACTTAGAGTAGAGTAGCAAGAGAATAGTGAAAAAAAAAAAAGACGTGTGGAATAGTCACTGTAGAATCAGACATGGTGTACAGACACTATACCTGGACGTATTGGTGCCGGAGTTCCTTGACCTGATGACTGTTTCTCTCAAAGGGAACCGTGTACAACTGTTACATTAGAGTTCTGTGTTTGGGTTGAAGTCTGAGTCCGAGCAATGGTAGCCAGGTTGATGCTTTCCACGTTCTGGAATACCAGGTTGTCCTCCATTCTGGTCTGAATTTCTCTCAGTCATTGTCAGCAATGACCCATCCTACAATGGCATGTTCTTGCACTGAGAAGCTTTCTTCTTCCCCCAGAGAGAGGAAGTCATTGTGTCCTTTAGAGCAACAAAAACACAACATAGGTGGTCAGCAAACAGCAACTTGATAGCCCTCAACTTACCTGTTGGTTTGTTGAAAAATCCGGATAATGGAAGCAACGGTTGACCGTCTGAGATTAGGCTGAGTCTTTCACCAGCCTCTTTCACCAGCCTCTCTCAATGATAGACTATGGTTTATCACATGGTCTATGATGGTGGCTCTTATTTCATCCGTGACAACAGCTCTTACTCTCCTTTGAACAGCAGCACACATTCTTCCTCCTCTCCCCCTACCTCTCCTTCTCCCTTGTCCTGGTCCAACTAGTCCTCTCCCTCGACCATCTAGTCCTCTCCCTTGTCTAACTAGTCCTCTTCCTCAGACATTTTTTTTTTTTTTGCTCCTCTGTGTTGTTCTCTGTTGCTTTGAACAAAACTAATCCAAAGAGTGCCTTTTTATTGTGTATGTCCACGTAATGGAAAGTCTTCAACACCTGGCTATGTCTCTGATTGAGATTGGAATCAGCTATTTCTTACTGTAATGATCAGTAATTTAAAAATGCTTATCAGATGTTTTTTCTGTGTGTTTTTTTTTTATCTGTTTCAGTTCTTTTGAGCTGATGTTGTTGCAGAAGACGTTATACTGTATCTATGGTTTGGAACATTATGTCTTAATTTCTGGCATGCTGCGTTTAAGCATTTGTAAAAAAAAAAAAGACTATAAAGATCCATGATTTTGGCATTGGGTATGCTTATATGTAAAGAAAATGTAGGCATTCTAGAAATGTGTTAATTGACTGCATTTTGTGTGAACATGAATTGTGCTAATGGTATGATCACAAGAGACAGATGTTGTGCTAATTGTGTTTAGAGTTTTGAAAATATGAACACAGATTGGACAAAAGGATGTCAGCAATTGAAAAAAACTGTAAACTCCAATATTTTTAATGCACATTTTTTTCCATCTAGAGTTTAAAGAGATCAGGTTAACTGAGGGCTGTGAAGGGAATGTGGAGGTTTTCTACAATGGATCCTGGGGTAATGTGTGCTGGAACCAGATGAACACAGACACAGCGAGTCTGATCTGTCAAGAGCTGAACTGTGGAAGATCTGGTGTTGAATCCAATTATTCAGAGGGACTGAAGTCTCATAATTGGCTTGATTATTTAAAATGTCAACGTCATAATTCCACTCTATGGCAGTGTCCATCTTCACCCTGGGGACAGAATGACTGTGATAATGAAGTGGCCAAGATCACTTGTTCTGGTAAGATGATTACCAGTATTATTTTATGTATTATTTATGATGTCTATTTGTAATTTTCTGTTCAGTGATCTGAACCTTTAACGTTTTATTCTCAGTGGAGGAAAATTGTGAGCCCCCTCAAAGTCGTCTTACATGTTCAAACTCACCATCTTCTCAATCGCCTCTCTTTCCCTGTCTTCTCCACTATCTTTTAACCCTGAGTTTCCCTTAACATTACAAAATATTGAGCTTTCAGCGTGGCTGTCTATTCTTCTTGTCTATTTTCAGAGGATACTCTAAAGCCTTTCCAACAGATTGTGGAAGCAAGAGAATGTTCCAAAATCTTTTTTTTTTTTTTTACAAATATCTTCAGTTGCGACTTTTTTTAAAAACTAAAGATAGACAAATGAGAGTTAGGAATGGACATAACAGAGATAGAAGACCTTTTACTAAATCCAATCTGCTTTAAGGGATCAATATCAAGGACATATGACATCTTGTCTAGCAATTGCCTCTGCCTTGCCGGGACTGAAGGGTGTCTGGGAGAAGGACATTGGTCAAACCATTGAAGAGAATGACTGGGATGTTGTACGTGATAACGTGTAACCGAAATGTACCTCCCTTGGGATCCATGAGCTCAATTTCAAATTCTTTAATAGGATATATCTTACACAAATGCGTATTAAGAAGATGTTTATCAACGCTACAGGCCTGTGCTTCAAGTGCAATAAAGATAAAGGTACATTAATGTATTGTTTTTGGTACTGTGACAAAATTTTGTCATATACTGAAAGAAAGTACATAGTGTAATGGAAGATCTTCTTAGACTACACTTCGATATGACCCCAATATTAATTGAATCTTAATGTGAACACTCTGTTTAAAACAGATGCAATACAGCTATTTGTTGTCCTGGTATACTCAGCTAAAAAATGCATTTAGTTACTTTGGTCTGCATCACAGGCTCCATCCCTTATTGTGGACATCACAGATTGCTACATGAACATTAGCTACATGGTTACCACTTAAAAAGCTCACCTACAACAAACATCAAAAATCTAAAATTCTGGTTGATATGATCTCCCCTTTGGGAATATATAAAGGAACTCCCTCAACATATCAGACCGCTTGTAATCCGCTTGTAATTGTATTTAAATGATGCTCTAAATTAATGACAAAACTGGTAAAAATCAAGAAGTTTAAAATGAGAGTGAGCCAATAAGTGGTCTTCTACTGCTCTCTGGCCATTACCATTACTATTATAACACAATCAGATTTTGTCAGTGTTTATCACTTCATTTGTACTGACACTTCACATAATTGCTAGTACTATGGTAAATCATAGACCCACTGTCCTCACATGAGGACATAATTTGAATCATGAAATATCTGCATTCTATCTGCATTTTATTTTTGCATACATGATGTTGCATATATTATTTATTAATTTACTTATCAGAATCTGCGTAGGAATCACGCCTGATTAATTACTGATTAATTACTGATAATTACTAATAGTAATTACTGAGTAATTAATCTGATCTTGTTACTCGCTAAATTCCACATTCATAAATCTAAATTCTAAACCTCTCTTTCTTGTTTTTATGAAAGAACTTTAAAAAATACCTCTTTTCAATTATACATTGTCTGAGAACAAAAAAGTCTTAAAAACATTATCTGTTTGCAATTATTTTCCTTTTTCAGTGTCATGTAATCACCCCAACCCCCCCCCCCCCCAAAAAAAAAATAAATAAATATTTTTTTGTATTCTGTTGTTATTTATTACTTTGTTTTGAGAATCAATACAAAAATGCTGTTCGTGTTTCTTTATTTGTGTAACGATAACCAGCTGGAGTGCCCTTGAGAGCCACCAGAGGGCACTCCACACCTGACTCTCATGTTCACTCACAGACTACATCTCCCATCATTCTCTGCCTGGACTCATCAGCACTCATTATCACATTCACCTGTATCTCATCTTCTTGTTTAGTTCACCCCATATAAGCCTGGTTCACCCCATCACTCACTGCGAAGTTTTGTATGTTGTTGCACTGCACTTCTGAGCGTTTTTCCCTGGTTTTGTGTCTCTTGGTTTTTGGATATCTTGCCCTGTTCCCTGGATTACTCTCTTGCCTCTGGTCCCTGCCTGTTTTGTTTGTTTGTTTGGACTGCCTTCCAGTGTATGACCTATTGCATGTTCTTTGGATTACCCCTAAATAAAGCTGCGTTTGGATCTTTACCTTCGAGTCTCGGAGCAGATCGTAACAATTTGCATGTGTGGTCTTGAAGTAATAGGTATAATAAATAATAATAAAAATTATAAATAAAATAATTCAGTATTATCATGTTACTTTCATGTTGAGGTAACTGGATTAGTTTACTCTTTTTAATATGATTAGATAAGAAGAAAAGAAAAGATGGAATATATTTATATGTTTACCTTGTAGTGAATGCACTGTATTTAATATCATGTAAACATATTCAGCACCCTGTCAATTCTTTGGCAAATGATTAATGCATGTCTTATTATGTCTGTCTGTATGAATTTTTGAAAGATGAAATTTCGAAATTATGAAATTAATTATGAAATTTTGAAATTATGAAATTTTAAAAAGTTGTTGAAAAGAAAAACCAAGAATGGACAGTCCAACATCAACCTGCAGATGAGCTAATGCAAAATATTCAGTATCAACCACAAAATAAAAATAAAATTATTTAACACATTTTAAATTTAAAATGGACCATCACACAATAAACTGCAGTTGAGATCGGTGTTTAAATGTGTTATTTATTTATTGATGACCAAAATTATACGTACAATTATCTTTGCATACCTTTTTTGTTGTTATCACTAAAATGTATTAAATAAAATTGCATTGGGAATTGTTATGATCTAAATTTATTTGAAATTTTGTCATTGGATAGTGCTGTCAACTGCCTAAAATACTGTAACTAAAAATTATTTCCCAACTTTTTCTTTTGTCCACTATCCTGCAAATGTTCTTAAAAAAAAATAATTAAGTTCATACAAATTAATTAATTGATTAAAAAACATATCTTTTGAGTATCCGTTGATATCAATAGAAAAATAACAGGCCAAATACTGCAGACTGAATTTTTTTGTTATCAAATTTTGCGGCGCATGTAGCATTTCATACAAAAATATTTGAAATAGCATAAAAACAGCCTGATAAAATATTTTTCTTTTCAAAGTAGTGTTATATAAAATCCTTCAATATTTAATGTTACACTTAGTTTTGAAATGTACCAGATCAATTACAGTTAGCTAATTTTCTACATTTAAACTGAAATAGAATATAATTTGCTTTCATGTTGTTTCTTATTAACTTCATCTGTGTGCTTTTTCTTTCCATTTGCCATATTCTTTGTAATTCATTTGCTATATTATTTGAAATTCAAAGTGATATTATTGGACAATCTTTCAGAGGCTTGTGAGAAATGATGTACTTTGCTCAATTGGCAAAAAATGATGATGCAACAGGACTGTGACTGAACCTCTTACCAGTTCAGAACATCACTATTAAACAGAACAACCCAGTATTTAACAATTCACTGCAACTTCAACTTATTTAAGATCATATATAGATGAACATGAGGAAAATGGACTATAATTCAGGCATTTGATCAGCTAAGAAAAGAAAGGAAACCTCCAATTTTCTCCCTCATTCAATATAACTGCAGTAACAACAACAACAACAACAATAATAATGATTCTTATTCACAATTTATTTTATTATTGTTTGAACTATAAATAAATATCACCATTGCAATATACTTCTCTAATGTAAAATAAAAAACAAGCATTTAATAAAAATGATTCACATTAATAATATTATTAATATCAATTATATTGTAAATAATAATAAAATGTTAATTGTAATATTTTAAGTCATCCTGCAGACCCCTATGGAAGTTTGCTGAGGCCCCCTATAGTGGGCCCTGACCCCCGGGTTAAGAACCACTGATCCTGGGGAAGGTAAAACACTTCAAAAGTGTTTATATATATATATAATGATATATATATATATATATATATATATATATATATATATATATATATATATATATATATATATATATATATATATATATATATATATATATATATATATATATATATTTATTAGCTTTATATGATTATTATATGTTATATGTTAATGGTTATTATAATAACCTAAAGAAAATAAAAATATCACTCAAATACATGTGCAGTAAAATAAGCTCTATGTTTAATAATAAAAAAGTTTAGTAGCTGTAAAAAGAGTAATGATCAATTTCTGTCCAAATGTCTGTCGATTTGTCCACAAGGTCAAGACTCCTGTCTGCTCCTCTTTACAATAACAAGTTCTGTGTCTCCATCTGGAGGATGAATCAAGCATTACAGTATCAAACACACTAAACACACATAACAGCTACAAATGCATAATATGATGCCAAATGAATAACTTTGGAAGAGAAACTAATGTTTATTTACAAATATTATCTGAATAGCCTCTGTTTGTACAAACCAGTCCAGTTCATGTTATATATTATTAAAACACTGTTTACTGTGCTCTTGGTTAGAACATAGTAAACTACACTTAATATTATGCACAAAAATAAACTTATTAAAACATTTATTTACAGCAAAACTATTTTAGTGTGTGAAATGAAGCTTCAGTAAGTGAGCAGTCAGTCATCAGTCAGTCTTGTATCTCCTGTGTGCAGTGACAGGCTTTGATGCTGAATATAACCTGCAGTGTTTCTCTATCAATCTCCTGTAAGTTTAGTGTGACTTTCTCTCCACGCTGACATATGACTGACACGAGTCTGTCCTCAGTGAAGTGTCTCTTCACACTGGAGGAGGAGTCCCGCTCATCAGCGCTCACACTTTATTGATATATATATGGAGAAAATAAAAATGCTGCTGTGTGATTTGTCAGTGATTGTGTTTGATGATTTCCTCTGTTGTGTCTAATAAGGGAACAGTGAGTGTCATTGGCAGCTGTGAGAGTCTCTCTCTCTTTAGGGGACTGACAGGAGCCAGTTTCTTCAGTGTGTGTGAGGGAGCAGAGGAGAAACAGAGTCAAACAAACAGTGTGACGAGCAGAAGAAGATGGAGGGATTTCTGACACTCGTTTTATTCTCCTCTATAGTCACTCTAACAACATCTGGTAAGTAAAAATAAAATAAAAAATAGTGAGTAATGAGGTGAAATTATGTTTAATTGAGCAGTTGCCACTAGAAACTGAATAGAGGCCTGTGTAATATCTAGAAATAGATCTTATGACACTAGATCATTTATCTAATACCAATTCAATTTTAATAATTAATTTTTAGAGGCAACCAATTTAATTTGTTGCAATTATTTTCTCCTATTTTGAATATATCCTCAACTTTGCAATGTTCTACTGCTACTAGCTAAATCTCTCTTTCATGTACAGATTTCGAGACTGTTAGATTGGTTGGTGGTAACAGTCGCTGTGCTGGTAGAGTGGAGGTTCTTCATGATGGTCAGTGGGGAACAGTGTGTGATGATGAATGGGATAAGACTGATGCTGCAGTGGTGTGTAGAGAGCTGGGATGTGGAGAGACTGTAGATGCTCTGAGTGGTGCTTACTTTGGACAAGGATTAGGTCAAATCTGGATGGATGAAGTGGACTGTAGTGGATCAGAGTCAACACTGAAGAACTGTAGATCAGACGGATGGGGTGTTAGTGACTGTGGTCATCATGAAGATGCTGGAGTCAGATGCTCAGGTGAGCGGCTCTATACATCACTCTGTTAATACATCACTGATCATGGTTCAACATGCACCAATACTCAACTTTCTTTATATCCTAATTATTTGTTAACAACATGTATTCATTACTTCAATGAGCTCACTGTTTCTGCTTAAATTAATACATTGTTTAAATGAATACATTATTAGCTGACTGTGATTTGTATTTCTGAAATGCATAACTTGGACACAGTCACTCATCTCTGATGACTCTAACAGATGACTCTAAATTGTAATGTGGACTCATGCATTTTCTGTAAAGCTGCTCTGAAACGAAATGTTGTGAAAAGCGTTATACAAAAAAAATGTTGAATGTTCATCCACAAATATTAAAACAACTTGGTGTAATTTGTATTCAGAGTTTTTCATAAGCAATTTGTTGAATAATTAACATGTTATTGTCTAAACAATTCATATAAAAAAAATAACTAACAATATTTAAGTAAAGGACAGTGACTTGCTGTTGCTTTATGTCTGTATAAAAATGACATTGCCAGATGTCTCTTCAGGACATAACACATCCAATTAAAGTGTTCTTCTGTGCTGTGCACTCTCTCAATATAATCAGAAACCGTAAACTATGGACGGTTTACAAGACTTGTTGATGGACCTCACCTGTGCTCTGGGAGGCTAGAGGTCCTTCGTGGGAACACCTGGCACACAGTGTGTGGCGCTGCCTTTGACCAGCAGGATGCAGAGGTTGTGTGTAGAGAGCTGGACTGTGGGGCTCCTGTACAGGTGCTGGGAGAAGATGCTTTTGGCAAAGGAGACGCTCAGATGTGGACACAAGAGATTCAGTGCAGAGGAAATGAGTCTCAGATTTACTTCTGTCCAACATCATCTTCTCTCAAAAACAACTGTACCCATGAGAATGATATTGGACTGTTATGTTCTGGTAATGAAGCAGAAAGATTTCAACTTATTAAGATAATCACAAAGAAGCTTTTTTAAACATTTATTTGAATATACTGTTTAAGTAAACTCTTTGTTCTTTGTCCAGGTTACACTGACCTCAGACTGGTCAATGGTTCTGACGTCTGTTCTGGTCGAGTTGAGCGTCAGTACTTCAGTAAATGGGGCACAGTGTGTGATGCATGCTGGGATATGAGAGCTGCCAGTGTCCTCTGTAGACAGCTGAATTGTGGGATTGCTGTGTCTGTTGTGGGATCAGACTGGTTTGGAGAGGGAAGTGGTGAAATCTGGGCTGATGTGTTTGATTGTGACGGGAATGAAACAAAACTCTCAGAATGTTCCGTCTCTTCATGGAGTCGAGCTGAATGTTCTCATGGACGAGATGTTGGAGTCGTCTGCTCTGGTGAGCAAATTCACACCGTGATAAAGTCATTGGTTTTCATGTAGTGTACATTTTAGATAAATACTGAATGACTAATAAATACTCTCTCCAGAGAGTGAAGCTCATCTGAGGAACTGCAGCTCTCCACAAACTCTCAACTGCAGCTCCACACAACAGCTGTCAATCAAACACTTTGGTGAGAAAATCAACATCTGGGCAGATTCTTTAGTTGTTAATGATAAATAATGTTCATGTACAAGCACTGTTTTTCTCTCTCTGAATATCAGGTCGCGGGTCCATCAGGCTGGTGGGTTCTGGGGGAGACTGTGCAGGGAGGCTGGAGGTTTTTCACAGCGGCTCATGGGGGACAGTGTGTGATGACTCTTGGGATATTAAAGATGCCCATGTGGTGTGCAGACAGCTGCAGTGTGGAGTGGCCCTCAGTAACCAGCAGGTCCCAGCCTGGTTTGGTCCTGGTTCTGGACCCATATGGCTGGATGAGGTGGAGTGTGAGGGGAATGAGACGTCCCTGTGGAACTGCTCTTCTCCAGGCTGGGGGAAACATGACTGTCAACACAAGGAGGATGTAGGAGTCGTGTGCTCAGGTAATCAGTAAAGAATAATTTAAATAATAACATTATCAATAACCTATCAATGTGACCGATAATATCCAGTACACTATAATGCACATCGACAGCAGTGTTGGGAACTGAGAATATGTTCTTATTCTGAAAATATATATAAAATATTAGAACCAATAACTGTTCTTTCACATGCACTTTTCTATGTGCTCTGACAGAGTTTTCTGAAGTAATATATTTATTGTTACCACAACACAACATTACTTCATGAAATGCATAGCGCGACTAATGTAGTCCGAATGAATGACTTTAATGAGTCGGTTCTCAGCACACAGCATAACTAGTGTAGTGATTCCTGAACAAATGGGTCAGTTTTGTTCAGTGAATCAAAAACATACAGTTTAGAGCAAACTTTGAGACTGAAATATAGTTACTGACTGAATGCTCATACAACAAAATGTAGCTAAATATACATAGTGTGCATTTGGTCAGTAGCATTTTTGTTTGTTTAAAGTGGTATTACATTATATCACAACCCCCCCCCCCCCCCCAATAAAAAAAACAAAAAAGTTACTAAAAAGTCTGTGTAAACACCCTTTGCATGAATTGTTTTAAATGTTTGAAATATATTTAATTTTTAAATTATCTCATCCTTTAGAAATGGATTTGCATTTTGTTTTTCCAAATATTTATACCTTAAAAGCACTAAAAGAACCGTCAATTGATTTTTTCGTCAAATTCTTTAATGGTTTGCATCCCAAATGAACAGACTCACATGAAAGTTGACATTGATTCTCTTCCTTGTCTTTCTAGAGTTTAAAGAGATCAGGTTAACTGAGGGCTGTGAAGGGAATGTGGAGGTTTTCTACAATGGATCCTGGGGTAATGTGTGTGTAAACCAGATGAACAGAGACACAGCGAGTCTGATCTGTCAAGAGCTGAACTGTGGAAGATCTGGCAGTGAACCCAGTTATTCAGAGGGACTGAAGTCTCATAATTGGCTTGATTATTTTAAATGTCGACGTCATGATTCCACTCTATGGCAGTGTCCATCTTCACCCTGGGGACAGAATGACTGTGATAATGAAGTGGCCAAGATCACTTGTTCTGGTAAGAAGATATTTAACGGATTTAAGATAGTTTGACATGATCATGTTTGGTTAAATATTATTTATGATGCCTAATATTCTGTTCAGTGATGTTTTGAAACTTTAATATTTCAGAGAAGGAAAATCATGAGTCTCCTCACAGTCGTCTGACATGTTCAAACTCTTCATCTGCTCACCAGAGACAGTGTTCAAGTAAGTTTATCATAAGCTTATATTTCTTTTTTGTCTTATATATATATATTTTTTTTTTGTACAGTAAATTCATTTTTATTCCACATTCAAAATTAATCACAGCTTTAAAGGCCTCCAGCTTTAGTGTGTTTTGTTGTAAATGTGTTGAAGCTGGTCAGTGATGTTTCTGTGTGTGATTTAGATCATGTTCCTCTCAGACTGAGGGGAGGTTTGGGCCGGTGCTCTGGGAGGCTGGAGGTGTATCATAACGCTGTGTGGGGTTCAGTCTGTGCTGATCTGTGGGACATCAGCGATGCTCAGGTGGTCTGCAGGCAGCTGGGTTGTGGAGCAGCACTGAGGGCTGATGGGAATTCAGTCTTTGGTGCTGGTGAAGGTGTTGTGTGGCTGAACAGAGTCGAGTGCAGAGGGAATGAGATTCACCTGTGGGACTGTCCTCGCTCCCTGGAGAACCACACTGACTGCTCCCACAAAGAGCACGCTGGACTCACCTGTGCAAGTCAGAGCAAAACACTGAGCAATATCAGTCATTTTAACATCATTTTAGTGCTACTAACTGTATTTGCATGATTTTTAATCTTTCTGTGTCTGTTTTGACAGATTTGACAGATTTGTCAGTGTCCACTACTCCTGCCACAACAACATCAGCTTCTCCTCCAGTTTCTCAGACAGTGCGCTCAACATCAGTCACTCCTCCACAAACTCCTCCAGTGTCTCTCTCTGTGCTTGTGGTTGTACTGGGAGTTTTGCTCTTACTGCTCTTAGTGCCACTGCTTATACTGATTCAGCAGAACAGAGTGATGAGGAGAGGTAGGAGAGATCCAGAGACTGTCATATTGTGTGTTATTCAGTGTGTGATCAGTCATGTGTTGTGAACTGACAGCAGGTTTGTCTGTCTACACTCACAGCTCTCTCTAAGAGGAGACACAGGACGACGACTGAGGCCGTTTATGAGGAGATTCATCACAGACACAATCACTTCACTCAGAGAGGTGAGACATGAGCCGTGAATCTTATTTAATATGATTAATAAGAGAGTCTGTCAGACACTTGATGTTCATCTATTATTAGTCCTGTTAAACCTCCGGCTTTAAACCAGATAATTCCTCACAGAAAACCACAGAGCTGCAGGTGCATGTTTATGTGTGTGTGTGAGTGTGAGTGTGTGTGTGTGTCAGAGAGTGTCTCTTCCTGTCTGTAATTTGAGGTAATAAAGAGGGGTTCATACATTTGTAAGTTTAGGTGCAGGTGTGTGTGTCTGTGTGTGTGTGTATTTGTGTGTGTTTGTCTCTTCCTGTGTGTATTTCTGGAAGGCAGTGAGGAATGGGTTCATGTGAGGATACATGTGTGTTTACTAATAGGCATAAAAATTAGGATTTCTGCCTCTAATGCTTTTAAAATGTAAGTAATTAATATTTGTGTTGTGTTGTAAGTAACACAATGCTTCATGATCCAAAGGAGAAATGAGGATTCAGTCTGTATGGAATGAACATGTTTCTGACTGTTCTTCTGTCCTTTAACAGGAAGTCTCGTCTCTGAAGAACTGCATTCTGGGTATGAAGATGCTGATGAGTTTCTCTCAGGTTAGAGCTGAAGAAGATCCAAATCAATAATTTGATTTACAAATATAAAAAAAAATATTTACACATTTTAACACTAATTCAACTGTTCTCAATACTAAAACTTTTATCTTATTAGAAAAAGAGTTCAAGACTGCATATTATGATGATGTCACCAATGGCAGTGTCCTGAAAGGTCAGTGATCCCGCTGTGTCCCAATCAGAGGCTGTGTCCTCCGGAGGTCACATCTGAAGACTGCATACGTCATTGAGGCGGTCTCATTTAAGAAAAATCAGTATTTTACACCTCACAAGGAATAACAGTCAATTTTATTACGGTTGCCGTAATATTACGCAGTCTTCAAATGTGACAACCGGAGGACGCAGCCTCTGAATTGGGACACAGCTAACATTCATTACCCAAAACCTGCAACAGTATATTTTACATTTATTTTGTTTCCCAAAATATAAAAAAATGCCCAAATTATACATGTTTTGATGCAGAAGAGATGATGAAGGAAATAACACCCGGATACTATGATGATGTCATCACTGATGGACTGAAACCAGATCGTGAGACAGGTGTCGTTCGGTTATTCTATAATAGGAAGAAATATTTAAAATATATTAAAATCTGTAATATGTATATAGAAAAATATATATACATTATATATTGTCTCATGTTAAATTTACAGAATACACACCTGAGAGCTATGATGATGTAATGACAAGTGGACAGAACTCTATCAGAAATGGTGTTTACTTTTTATTGTTATTGGTGTATTTACCATAATCCTTTTATAGTGATTTATGATATTATGTATTAATCCAATTACATTGTAAGATATAATGCAATGTTTGTTCTGTCTGTATGTTCATGTGTAGTGGACACACCAGAGCATTATGATGATGTCATCATTAATGGACAGATCTTTCGAGATGTAACGGGTGAGTCACACAGAACTGCAGTTCATGATCACCTTCACCCACTAATATTGAACATTTCTACCATTAATGAATCATCACGACTTTATCAGGAGTAAATCTAATAATCTCAGACAGTCATGAGGTGAAAGAGATCAATGACATCATTAATGACACAAGCTGATTTACAAACTACAATGTGAGGTTTTTATTTCACATGTGAATCAGAGGGAGATCAGGAGGAGTATGATGATGTGAAGAACAGCAATGAAGATGAGAGGAACCTGTTGGGTAGGTTATTGTAACCTTTCTATAGCATATATTATTTTTATTTGTTATGTTTCTCATTTAAACTACATCTTGATGTAAATATTACAATGAAAATGATCAGTTTGCTTTTGTTTTTAAAAACAGACTATGATGATGTGGAGGAGGAGTCAAATAAAGAGGGAGGGGCCATATGACTCACTGACCACACCCACTGCCTCTTCATCAAATCATATAACAGTTCCTGGAGATATGAGGGTTTTTTAAACTGCTGTTAAAGATTCATGTTTTTGTTATCTGAAATATTTTTGTATAACAGGTTACATGTATTGAAACAAATTTTTTTATTTTAATATTTGGCCTATTATTTTTTTATTTTAATATCAATATTTTTCACCTAATAAACAAAAGATACCATTTATTCATTACATTTGTCACAATATTTTTTAAAAAGCAGTAAATGAGAAATGAGAAAATTAAAGGATTAGTTCACACCAAAATAAAAAAATTCCTAATAATTTACTCACCCCAATGCCATCCAAGATATCCATGTCTTTCTTTCCTCAGTGGGAGAGAAATTATGTTTTTTGAGGAAAACATTTCTGGATTTTTCTTCTAACAATGAACGTCATTGTTTACCATTGTTTTTAAGTCCAAATCAATGCAGTTTCAAAAGTCTTCACAGCTGAATAAGAGTTTGTTATCTAGCGAAACGATAGGTCATTTTCAAAAAAAAAAAAGATAATTTATAGACTTTTTACCTTCAATAGTTCAGATTGAGCTGATCAACAAACGGACAGGGAACTACATCACATTGAAAGGTCACGCCGGCGCCGGCAGAAGTACCGCCCCACTGTTTACAATGCGACCGTATAGGAGGATAGTTCAAATAGTATTGTTTGCTATTATATAGCCTATATAGTAATAGTATTCAGTGAATATGAATAGTATATGAATAACATTATGATGAATATGACTATGAATAGTAGTTCAAATAGTATTGCCGGCGCCGGCGTGACCTTTCAACGTGATGACGTAGTTCCCTGTCCGTTTGTTGATCAGCTCAATCCGAACTATTGAAAGGTAAAAAGTCTATAAATTATAATTTTTATTTTGAAAATGACCTATCGTTTTGCTAGATAACAACCTCTTCTTCAGCTGTGATCGCGTACAGCCCGTTTAAACACTTCAAAGACTTTTGAAACTGCATTGATTTGGACTTAAAAACTATGGTAAACAATGACGTTTATTGTTAGAAGAAAAATCCAGAAATGTTTTCCTCAAAAAAACATAATTTCTCTCCCACTGAGGAAAGAAAGACATGGATATCTTGGATGGCATTGGGGTGAGTAAATTATTAGGAAATTTTCATTTTGGGGTGAACTTAAGCAAAACACTATAAACATTTAAAGTTGTTGAAAAAACGGTTAAGCAGTTCAGCTGCTGACAGCATTATCTAGCCTACCTAAATATAATGAGAAAATGGATTTACCACTCAAATTATTATTAGGCATCACATTTTTCCATAAATTTACTGCCATAGTTATAGTATTTCTTGTGTGCTGTCAGCTTGAATTAACTTTATGTAAACTTTTATTTAAAAAAAAATATACTGTAAAAGACAGTTATACACATTATGTAAAAAAAAAAAAAACTCACCCAAAATGCAAATTTTATTGTGTGATGGTGAATTTTTACTTTAAAATGTTTTAAACAACTTGAAACAGTTTTTAAGTCTGATGTGAGTTATTTGCGCTGCGCTTGAATCTTTTGCAGCAATAGCTCCATCTGCAGGTTGAGGTTGGGCTGACCCTTCTTGGTTTTTCTCTTCAACAGCTGATATGTTGCTATTTTCTTTTCCTTGTATTTCTTGAGAGCCTCCTCACGCTGAGATTTGTCTTTCAAGAATTACTACAGAGACACACATAATAAAACAAGCGTCAATCAAAGAATGTAAGGGTGGTGAAAAAGGTGTATATGACATAGGGCTGGGCGATAAAACGATAATTATCGCGATATAATTTTTCTCGATAAAACGATATCAAGAGGTCGATAAATGTTCGATAATGTTTATGAGCAAAAAGCGGAACGAAACTCATTTGAACCGCGCGCCACACGGACCATTTATCCGCTCGGCTCAAAGTCCAAACGGCAGCGCGAGCGCGAGCTCACTAGAGCAGATGCGTTTACTCTGATCGGTCTCGTCACGAGATCTAGTGAGAAGCGCTTGAATTCAACGAAGAACACAATGTCTCAGTGATTTAAACCAGTTTAAAGGCAGATGAAACAGCGCTGACAAACAGGAGAAACACTGTGCGCAACGATACAGTCAGAAGGCTTTTCCTTCTACAAATTCCCATCATTTACCATGGATTTACTCTAACGTTAGCCTAGTAATATCAACTGCACCATGAAATGTGGGATATACATATTGAATTGTAATATATTATTAATGTAGACAATGTATTAAAGGACTAATGGAATATAATTACAGTATTTAATGATGTATTTAGGCTGCTGTTTTTCATACAAACACCACAGAAACCATAAAGTTAAATTTTGCCATGATAGTGAGGTGCTACAGGCTATGCCTGGCTTCATCTGTGGTTGTCATGATCTAAATGCATGATACTGGATGACCAATGGTTAAGTTTAATAAAACTCAAACAGTCAGAATATCACATTTTACCAAAAAAAAAAAAAAAATTAGCACATGCAGAAACTAAGAAATTGTCCAATAAATATATTTATTTTGTTAAGGAAAAATGACAAATGTTTGAATGTTCTACCTCAGATTTGTGAAATGTTCACCTGTTTGGCAAGTGTTTGCCATGATATGTTCTGACAATAACGAGTAGTTTAAAACCACAGTTAACGCTCTGGTTTCTACAACTTTCACTTAGGAGCAAAAATCTGCCTTTAAAACTTGAAAGAAATAAAGATTTGACTTTTATCGTGATAATTATCGATATCGACTGATATAAAAAAAATTATCGTGATATTTTTTTTGGGCCATATCGCCCAGCCCTAATATGACATAATGGATCTTACTTAAAGGCTTATTAGTTGTTAAAAAGTTAAAAATGTCATCAATTACTCACCCTCATGTCGTTCCAAACCTGTAAGACTTTCGTTTATCTTCAAAATACAGATGAAGATATTTTAAAAGAAATATGAGAAATTCTTGTCCTTGCATTGCATTGCCCCATGTGACTGGTTTTGTGGTCCAGGGTCACATATAAACACTGATCAGTGAACATAAACAGAAGCTCAACAGATCCTGCTTGACGTGCGAGAACAAACCTCATTGGTTCTTGCTGAAGCTCAAACGTGCTGCGTAACACCAGAATGAACCTCATTATTTATTTCTCGCATGCTTGAGCTTCAGTTTACCACAACTGATGTGTGAGTTGCTGAATGTTTATATGTGAATAAAATCCTAAATTAAATCCATTCATCATATAATTTTCTCTTCAGAAAATTTTTACTAAAGTTTTACAATCTCTTTATGACCTTTTTGAAGCTCAAAGTAATTGCGTGTCAATGGAGGGACAGAAATCTCTCAAATTTCATTAAAATATCTCCATTTGTGCTACGAAGATGAACGAAAGTATTGCGGGTTTGGAACAACATGAGGATGAGTAAATGATGACAGAATTTTCATTATTGGGTGAACTATCCCTTTAATGACATCACAGGAGATTCATTAGGAAATGGAAAACTGTACAACAATTCCATCATCCTGAGTAAAAGAACTGCATTTGTAGACTCTAGCACTGAGTATACATTTGTTAGATATAATCATTTTATATTGGCCAGTTTCTGTTGCCTCACCTCTCTTTTTCGTGCACGTTCCTCCTTCATCCTCTCATATTCTCATATTCTTGCTTTGTCTTTTGATACAAAGACATTTTATGCTTCCTTTGAATGAACGGGGCCTTGTGGGAGCTGATGACACAATTAAAGGTCCCGTTGCATGCGATTCCATGTTTCAAACTTTAGTTAGTGTGTAATGTTGCTGTTAGAGCATAAATAATATCTGTAAAATTATAAAGCTCAAAGTTCAATGCCAAGCGAGATATTTTATTTAACAGAAGTTGACTACAAAAAACGGCTCGATTGGACTACACCCCTCTACATCCTGCATTAGTGACATCACCAGAACCGTTTCTTGACTAACCTCCGCCCACAGGAATGCTCCCTCAACTCTACTGGCTACTTGCGCACTTCTTATAACTTAGCCTACTGTGTTTACTCAGCTCTTACGGTGATTTTCTGAAGTAAAACTGACGCTTCATCTTTTGTGTGATGTACAATAAACTTTATTATACTCATCAGTATATGTTTGATCATCATTCAGACAGCAGACTTGTAGGCTATTAGTAAGTAATGGATACATAGCCTACAAGCAGATGACAAATACGTTATAATAACCGTAATTAAACTAATAAACCATACCTGTTTCATCTCTATACAGCACTCTGACTCTGTAGGCATTATTGTCCGACTCGAAATGAACACCGTTACTGAGAGTTTCTGATATTATCATCATTCCGTGAGATGAATTTGTCCTGACAGACTGAGCGCGAGCTCATGAAGCTCCGCCCCCTGTGTCGTCCAGCAGCACCTCATTTGCATTTAAAGGGGACACACTGAAACGGCTCGTTTTTCTGAGCCCCAAAAAATGTCAATTTAAACATGCTGTAAAAAATGATCTGTTGGGTATTTTGAGCTCAAACTTAACATACACACTCTGGGGACATCAGAGACTTATTTTACATCTTGTGAAAAGGGGCATAGAACGGGACCTTTAAGGAATGTGGCTTTGTATGTATATACACTATCTGTTACTGTACCTGTCAGACTGTGCTGGTTTATTAGATGAATCAGGATCAGGATCGGTAGTTTGGTCAGTCGTTGTGTTTAAGACGTGTTTCTCAGGAGAATCTGAAGAATCCGACCCCATGTTTAGTTCATCATCTGACTCTGTCTCTTTATCCAGTGCTCTCCCTTCACATCTTTTCTTCTTTTTCTCCTGTTCTTCTTCATCTCGTTCTTTTTCAGCCAGGTACAGATGTCTCAGATGCTCGGGATATTTCTCCTCTAACTGAACTTTTGATACTTGATTTTTCTTCCTCTCCTTTCGAAGAAGTTTGTTGTATTCATGCCTTACTTTCTCCTTCTTTTTGAAGGCAAACCCCTGACCTGATGAAGCATGAGACAGAGATGAGATTCAGACAGAAAACATTCAAATTTTAGTTATTTATTATGGATTATTAAGGATCTATAACGTTATTCAAATATACATTATTGCAATTTATTCAAAAATTAAATATATTTTCTTTAGAAAATGGTATGAATGTTTTTCATCATTCATGCAAAGATTAGGCCTACTTACAGATGGTGGACAACCAGAATGGTCTTTGATGGCAGGTCAGGGAAGTTCTTAATTTCCTGCACAAGCTCTTTACTGTCCAAATCAGAGTGCCCCTTAAAGTGCAGTGTGGTGCCAAGTGCCTCGCATTGATCTGTCAGCTCCACCGTCTGCAAGACTTGGGAAATTAGTCAAAACTCCGAATTTGTTTCCCACATTTTCCAATGTGGAAAATCTCTCTTTGATGGCTGACGTGGCTGCATCAACGACAACATTGAAGAATTCAACCTCCAACTTCCTAAGTGCATCACTGAAAGGCTCATCATGTGATTCATATTAGAAGTGGCGCTTTGTGGACCTCAGCCTTTTTTTGTTTTAATACAGCCTCCACATTCATATCTTCACAAATCTCTTTGGCCGCCATCTGTGCAGTCACAAAGCCAGTTGCCCTGTAGCTCTGGAGATCTCGCTCAGTCTTCTTCAAAAGACTCACGGCTAGGTCCACATGCATGTTAGGAGACTGCATGAGTTTGCTGGCATGCTGTATTGCAGATAGCATGTCATACCAAACAACCGTGCAGATGCTGAAGCGGTACGACCCCACCTCCTCAGACAAAGACTGGGCCTCAGCCTTTATAGCAGGGTCTTTGGTGTGGTCTCTCACCTCAATTAAAGCCTCTCTCACGGCAGCTCCCTGGTACCTCATGGGCTCGACGCTCTTGACCTTGCTTTCCCACCTTGTTTCTGCCCACATCTTTAAGGTGATGCTCACATGGTTCTTTAATATGGCCCATCTTTGGGTGGAGGCTGAAAATAATGTGTACAGCTTTTGCAGGACACCAAAGTAACTTAAAGGGTTACTTCAGGATTTAGCATTAAGCTTTGCATTAGTAGAAAACCTGTAGTATTTTCGAATTACCGTGCTTTCCCCCCTCATATCCCCCTGAGAGGAGAGATTTATGTATTTTTTGTCTGAAAAAAATCCTCCGATGACGCAAAAATCGTCATTTTGCGTCATCGGAGGATTTTCTGGCCAGAGGCTAAAGACTACAGCCAGTAGATGGCGTTGTTCCGCATGTTTTCAGCCCGCCCATAGAGGAGGGATCTCACTCACAGAATGTACACAGTGTCAGCTGTCTTTCTTTGGAAGCTAAGCTAGCAAGCTCTTGTTCTGTGGAGAAAGCTGAATAGTAGGAGAAAGCTGAGTAAGTAGGGGTTACATCCTCCTTTTCCTGATCGGTTGATGTGCGTTTTACCCTTGCTAAGAAAATTCCCGCTCCTCCGTGAGAGATGCGAGACCCGGTGCTTCTCAGTAATGACGCCACCGGCCTCGCGCCGTTCTCCCGCGGCCGTCAGCCTCGTCCTGCTCGCCACAGTAAACATAATGAATGGCGACTGTAGAACGCAAAAGCCGAATCCCGGACATTTTGGGCGATCTCTAGAGATCCCTGGCAAACTCATCACGTAGGCTAAGTAAGCCTTGTTGTTTTCAACTGCACACTCTTACCGGTAGGCGTGGCCTCCTAAGGCAGCGAAGCAAGTGCATTCTGGGAGTTGTTGTCTTTCATCCACATAAGCCAAAAATACATTTTCTGGCTTTTCTCAGTCTAGAAAGCTCCAAATTCAAAAATTTCTTCACATTTCTTCTACTTAAATGACCTATTTTAAATACACATTCATCTTCCCAGAGGTGAAGTATCCCTTTAAAGCATCAACAGATCCCTTAGCAGCATCACACACAACTAAATTCAATGTATGTGCCCCACATGGCACAAACAGAGCTCGGGGATTCTTTTCTAAGAGTCTGGCTTGAACTCCCTTATTTTTGCCTTTCATGTTTGCCCCGTTGTCATGTGACTGTCCTCTGCAGTCTTCAAAAGGAATTCCCAACTCCTCAAGTCTCGTCAGGATCATGGATTCCAAGTGCTGGCCTGTGGACTCCTCTGCCTCCAAAAATCCCATAAAATGTTCCCTGATATGGGGCTTCTCCATCAGTGACACCACTCTAATGACCACTGACAACTGTTCTGTGTGGCTTATATCTGGGGTGCAGTCCAAAATGATTGAAAAAAACTTTGCCTGCTTGATGTCATCCACTATAGCAGATATGATTTTGCTGCTCAACAAATCAATCAGCTCGTTCTGCTCATGATGGCCTAGGTAGCTGTTATGACTTGCTGTTCCTCTTTCGACACGGTTAAGGTGATCTTTCATGATGGGATCAAACCTGGCCATAAGTTCGACCTCTTTGAGGAAGTTCCCATTTGATGGTGTGAACAGTGTTTCTGTGTGTCCCCTTAAAGCCAAATTTCGAATGGCCAGTGACTGCACGATAGCAGTGAGACGTGTCAGCACTGCTCTCCATCTCACCCTTTCAGCCTCCAGAAGTGCCATCTCCTGCTTATCAATAGTTGTCCCACTTTTTAACCTCACTGACAGTTCCTTCCATGCTTTCATGCAATTGAGGTGTTCTGTACTGTTTTCATGTGATGTGAGATAATTGCTTGCATGTTTCCAATTTGCCATTCCTGCACTTGTTAAATTGATGTTCCTCTTGGAAAACAATTTGCAGCAGAAGCAAAAGAGGCTGTTGTTCTTAATTGAATAAATCAGCCAACTTCTTGCCATCTTTTCACCACTTACTAATGTCTTCTTAAAATATTGGTGGTGGCAACTTCTCCCATCACTCTCATTCCTACGGAAAACAAAGCCAGGTGGCACCTTACTTGGTCCTCTGCGAACCAGCTCAGTCCGAATCCTGTCAGTCAGATGTGAGGGCCAGTTAGCAGGGTCGGTTGACAGAGGCTCATCCTCACCAGTGGGGCTCAGTGGGAGTTCAGCTCCAGGCATTTCTATCAGACAGCATATTGGCATATTACTCAAAACATATAGCAGTGAAAAAACAGTCCTACTCATAAAATTATCAGAAATATTAAAATTACATTAAATTGCAGTTGTCCAGTTGTTTTGTAGCCTACACACACACACACACACACGATATGCACACCTGAAAGCTCATGCTGGGGAGAAGTAGAGGCAAAGAGGTCTTCATCCTCAATATCGGATATTTGTGGTGATATTTGTGGAGACATATGTGTAGCGGAGGATGTGGTTGGCTCATCCTGAAGGGTGGAGACCATTCCAGAAGAGGCCTGTGTAGCTGAGGAGGTGGTTGGCTCATTCTGACCAGTGGCAGAGGATGCTCCAAAATATTTTAGAAGTGCCCCTGAAATTGCAATTGAATTGCATTTGAAATCAAAAGACCATAGGATAATGTTTTATAAAGCTAAAACAGCCTGGGGTCAAATTGACTCATAACATAATAGAACCTAAACATGCTCTTACACACTAAATGTCTGTCATTACATGCTATATCCTCCTAGACCTGGAAAAAAACATTTTCCACCCCCCCCCCCCCCATGTCATCACATTGTTTAGAGCATAGAAACATAATGGTAATATATATAAAAAAATATATATATGTTAAAAAAAAATTAATTGAAAAATTATATTTTATTCATGTTATGCTATGTTCACTGGGACTCAGTTGTTTAAAAAATAAAATGACTTTAAATTATACGTATAGGCAAAAACAATGGGATTTTATTTTTTAATCACCAATAACTTTTTGGGTTTCAGGATATTTTTTCAACCAAAATTTGTATATTAATCTAACTTTCATGGAGGAACCATTAGCTCTTTGGTTACTGCCTCAAATTCTATGCATGACACACTTTTAGTTATGACTTGTAAAACTATACTTAGGAAACTATACTTAGCATACTGTAGCAAATAAATAGCAAATGTTCGTCTTTAACCTACAGATTTGAAAATTCCGTTGGTTATTTACAGGGCCTAACGTTAAACCAACTGATGGAAATGATAACTGAACTTGAAACAGTTTTATTGCAAAGCACAATATTAGAAATTAGATCTCATATCGTGATTGAGTTGAAACCAAATTATTGTTGTATAAGCATAGCAAACATCATAGCAAAAAGGCTAACAAAGAGTTATACCCACCACCAATTAAAATGAACCCTTCATTCATGACATGTAGTGGAGCGGCTAAGTGCTTATGTTTGGCAGAATCGTTCAGTTTATGATACAAGCGTGAAAATTGGCATGAGCAGTCTCCATGGGTCACTTGACAAGAAAATTGTCCGAGCCACTTGAAATTTCAAGATGGCGGCCATTTTTCAAGATGGCCAACACCTTAGTGGAGCAGTTAAGTAATATAGTGGTTTATTTGGTGATACAAGCATGAAAATTGGCATTAGCAGTCTCTGAGGGTCACTTGACAATAAGCCACCTACAGCTACTTGAAATTTCAAGATGGCGGCCATTTTTCAAGATGGCCACCACCTTAGTGGAGCAATTATGCTTAAGAAATCATTTAGTTGGTGATACAAGCATGAAAATTGCCATGAGCTGTCTCAAAGGGTCATTTGACAAGAAACTGCCCACAGCCACTTGAAATTTCAAGATGGCGGCAATTTTTCAGGATTCCCAGCAAACATTTGGACGTTTAATGTCCGTTGAAAAAACGTCCCGTCATGGTTGAAAAATAGTTCCAAAATGAAAGTTGAACCGACGTCTTTGACGTCGTCTGGCCGTGAATTCCACGTCTTTTCTGGCCGTGATTTCCACGTCTTTTCTGCGCATCCCTGGACGTCTAAATGGGTTTATTTATTTTTTTAGTTCTTCTGGATGTTTATAAGATGTGTTGCTGCCAAATGTATGTGTATATATAATCCTGCATATAAAATAATCACACCCATATTGTGTAACATCGTGAAAGGCAATCATTTAGGCTATTTTTACACATCTTAACTTGACAAAGGTTCTAAAAAGTCCAAAAAGGTCCAAAATCGGTCTGGTCAGACCTGGACGTCTATAAAACCGTTTAATCACGTGTACATCAACATTATTTGTGGCCAAAAGCAAAAAATAGTGCTATAATTTAGCATAACATTTTATTGTGAATATTACATTTGAAATGTCTTCCAGTTGTTAAACAGCTATTATTCAAAAAAGATAATAGAAATAGTACAATGTGGTAAATTCTGTGGTAATGGCATTTTCTCCAACAGTTTCACATTAAGGTTAAGCAGACATTAATCAAACCAGAATATAACAAAAGTACAGGAACAGTCAACGCATTCTATTTTCTATAGAGTCTTTCTATAATATGCCATCATTGATGAATAGAAGTCAGAGCTGTGGCAGTACTAAGTTTCAGTTACTAACAGTCTTGCATTACTGTTAAACAGCCATAAATAAAAGTTTTTTGAGTCTATGAAGTTTGTTTATGGCTTTATGGTGTTTGTTTTGTTTATGGCTCATTTTTTAAATCCACCACCCTCAGCTGTTCCTGGAGCGTTCTTCAGGTGTTCCTCCGCTGTTGCATCTATGTCTGAGTCTGTAGCATTTGGGCTCCACCTCATCACAGCATCTGAGGAAAGAGAATATGGTTTAAAAAAAAAAAAAAGAAAAAGGCTAATTTCTAGGTAAATTACGTACTTTTTTTGAAAATGTCGGAAAATAACCATGTTATTTTACTGAATAAACGTCCGTGGAGCACAAACGAGTTGCGCAGTTTCGTTCCACTTTCATTTTTAATTTTTTGCGATGTTTTAACAATGTTTTAACAATGTTGCGGTCGCGCCAGCGCGACCTATAACAAAATTTGGTCTCACCGGCAGAAAAAATTAGCCTGGTTCTACCAGACTCTCGTACATAAATGTAAAATTAAATTAAATAAAATTTGAACAGAGAGTCTGGCTCCTCTCATTGACAAGCGTTAACTTCATTGAAGGCGGGTACTCTGTTGAAACAGAGAATGTCTAATGTTACATTTATAATACAAAATGTACTTACCCAACAGCAGATTTTTAGTAATTCGGCAACACACCAATGCACCCTCAAATCCTGCTCGCCTCGTGGTTGTAGAAAAACGGGAAAATGGCTACTTTATCGCTTTATCGCGAGATAATATATCATATTGCGGGATTTTGCAATATCACGAGATTTGCTACAACATCCCGGTGGCACAGTTTTGACGTGTAAAGCAGTGTACGTCTTTTCAAAACCTCTTAAAACTACTTGGGGCACTTAAATTAATTATTGCAGTATCAACCAAGGTGTAAGCATAATACTTTTGCATATTTCATAAGGATTTCATAGAGGGTCATGATGGACTATAAATGCACGTGTAAAGGACGTCACCTACTGGACGTCCACTTAAAACGACTTTAAATGCAGTGGCTTTGCAATCAATTAACCACACTGGGCACTTTGTGATTATAATTTATTTTAAACAAGATAAAGTTAATATATTTACTTTGTATACAAATCGTGTATTTCATAAAGATAATTCCTGTTTTTTTTTCTGTCTTGCTTGACAAGACGTGTAAAAGACGTCAGTGGACGTCTTCACAACCTCTTAAAACAACTTGGGCAATTAAATTAATTATTGCAGTATTAACCATGCAAGGATTAAGCACACCTTTTGCATATTTCACAAGGATTTCATAGAGGGTCATGAATGCACGTGTAAAAGACGTCGCCAGGTGACGTCCTCTCACCCGATACACTATATATTGAACTACACGTAGCTAAAAGTCAAAATAACAATTATACATGCAACCCCAGAGAACTGTAGACATGTACAAATGTATCTGAATGCATTTTTAGGAAATGTTCTGTGTTACATATTTTTACCGATTTATGCCGTCCTACCGCGACTATTTTTGGCCAGGGACTCGACGTTGCCGTCGGACCAATGTTTGCTGGGTTACTGCCGCCCGCCATGTGGATCTTTAAATGATACATTTTCTCATAGAAATGTATTGGGTTCCTCAAAAGACTCAAGAGAGGTATGAGTTTGAGAGTTTGACTGTGTTTTGTCTGACTCCTCACCCATGACCTGTCTAGTTTGGTAAAGCCTGTCAGGAGTTGCCTCCCACCGGCATAGCTCTCAGGGTTCATTGAGGTACACAAGCTCCCTTACCACGACAAGGTAACAGTCACAAGGGAGGGAGGTCACAAGGTTAGTTTTTTTAAACTAACAGTTATTAAACATGTCAAATTAATACTGAGAGGTGGGGAAACAAAAATAAGATTAATAAATTAGCACAGTTGTGGTGCTGAACGGACAGTGCACCAAACAAAAAATTGAGCAATGACTAATACTGAATGTCAATAAGAACAGATCCAGCATCGGTTAGTAACTGCAAGTCCTGAAAATGTTTTAATTTTACGGTAAATTATTTTAATTTATTCATGTTTCAGTTAATAAATCTACAAACACATTAAAATAACACGAAGTAAATGACATGTAACCTATTGACATAGCCTTTCTAAATTATAGAAAAACTGGGCACACAATGTTAACGTGTGTCTACTTTGTTTAAATTTAATGAATTTGAATTCGTTTAACCACAATATTTATCTTGGATTTATCTGTGTGACCTCAGCTCAGATTACTGCCGCGGCAGATTACGTCATAAAGAGAATAAACTGACACTTTTCAAAGTCTGTGATTACAGCGCCACTCAGCGGTAAAAGGCAGCAAATACACATCCCAATTTTGCCGCCGCGGGAACGGCGGCGGTAAAAGTCTCATTCTGGTTGTCCAATGTCCACCATCTGTATCTACGCCTGTTTCACACACTCCGTGTGCAGTGTGTATGCGGTGCAGCATGCGCTATTGTGCTTTCACAGCAATGCTGCGTTTGCAGAGCGCAACTGATCCGCGGCTGTATACCACAAACACAGCATTTATTCACTATTTTATTTCAAATTCAAAAAGTTGTCACCAACTTTTATATATAAAAAAGTGTTGTCAGCATTGCGATTCTCTTTGTATACAGTATACACTCCTTTATAGATGTATTCACATTTAAACAATACAAAAACAACGCATCTCAAGCAGTTGACAAAACATTTAAACATGTAGGCTACCTGTTAAAATCGCAAACATTTTAAATTAAAACTTACAATTAAAAAAAGAAAATAAGACCGTCATCTGAATTAACAATTGATCTTCTGGCGAAGTGTAAACATGAGTTGTACCAATGTCTTGTCTCGGTTAAGATGGCGCGAAAAACCTGCATCTAGTTTTTATTGTCTCGAGACAAATTTATAAAAGTAAACTTAGACTAATACTTTTTTTTATGATAGTGGGCTATAGCCTACTAAATGTTTCCATTTTTTCTAGAATAAAGCATCATCAGGGTACATGCTGACTCATGAAAAGGCCAAATGTGCAATATTAGACTATAGGGCAAATTTAAAAAACTGTCAGTGGAAACCCTTATATTAAAACCCCACTAAAGAGTGTCATTAGATTAGGCTATAAATTCTGTCTCTGTGCATATGCTATAGGACTAGGCTATTACAACAGCAGAAAGTGTAAAATCAATGTGCAGTGAAATGAGCTCTAGCCTACTACATGAAACAAGTTACTAATAAATGTTGCTATAACTGAAGAAAAACTGGTAACGCTTTAGATTACAGCCCGGAAAGTACTGCCTAATTAAAGCGATTTTACAGTGTAACTTTCGGTAATTATGGTGTGGCCTACCTAAAGTAGGGGAGACCGGGGACAGTTGCAACAGGGGATGGTTGCAACATGTCATTTTTCTCCAAACAGAAACAAGCTAGAGTGATGACACTCATACTGCACATGCACAGTTAGACCCTCCCCCCACAACTTGTTTTAGAGGTATGAAGGTAAACTTTTTCATGAGATGTATTTTTGTCTGTCCTGACATTTTGTATGAATGAATCAAAACTTACTTATAGTTTGAATTATTGTTTTGTTGTCTTCTAAGTGACATGGTTAGCATGTGTCAAAGTCAGTGTGTCTAGCAGGCACATGATGTTCTGTCATGGCTGATAGGGTTGGGGACGGTTGCAACAAGTTATAAATTGCATGTTTAATAAAGGTTTGTTGCATTGCAAATTGTTCATTTCTTTCTGTCTGACACTGAAATATGGAGAGATTTAATAGCATCTGTAACAGCTGCACACTGAATCTATGTAGGTTCTACACATAAACAAACAAAACTCAATAACTGTTATTTGATAAATATGACTAAATAAATAAATAATAGGCTACAATAATATTATTGTATAAATAAATAATACTATAATATTATAGTAGGCCTAAAACAGTTAATATTTTCAGAATTCTATGCTCATTGAGACAAAAAGCTTAAGTTAACTAGATGTACCGCATGGCGGTACAAAATATGACCGCCGCTCAGGCCTGCACTGGCTTTCCACAAAAATAAATGACGTGGAGCAATATGGCTATATTGCGTGTTTATGTATATAAGTTGTATATTTTAAAAGACTGTCTGGAGTATTCCTGTGGATCATTGATAATTTCGAGTTTTGTAATTATTTGCCATTACTATTTAAGTTTTATATCAAAAGTCATTAGTTTAGACACTTAACATCCATAATGTGAAAACGTCACATCCATAACAGTGGTTAACAGTAAAAAGCGACTGAAGTGCCCTTGAGCAAGGCACCTAACCCCTCACTGCTCCCCGAGCGCCGCTGTTGTTGCAGGCAGCTCACTGCGCCGAGATTAGTGTGTGCTTCACCTCACTGTGTGTTCACTGTGTGCTGAGTGTGTTTCACTAATTCACGGATTGGGATAAATGCAGAGACCAAATTTCCCTCACGGGATCAAAATAGTATATATACTTATACATAGTAAGTATGAAAAATCTGTTTTTTTTTTTTTTTTCAAAGGACCCTCCCATTAAAATTTCTACAAACCTCTACCAAACGGTTGAGGTGCCTGTTGATGGTAAAAGTCAGTTATCTGACTTTGGCATGGGTTTGTTGTGTTTTACTGAAATAAAAAACATTTTTTCCCCAAAAAAGTGGTTTTATCTTGTAGCCCTGGTCCCAGAGTTTTAAAAAAACAATGTTAACAAAATTAAACTCATTCCCACTGTACCTAGTAGAACACTTAAGTAAATGTCCCATTGAAATTAATGGGATTTTATGGATTTAGGTGAAGAAAGTGTACACATAATACATTTTGGTGTCACAGTGTCTGGTTTGTGTATTCCTGGTGTCCACTAGAGGTCCTCTTCCCCACGGTGTCATCCACATTCATGAACTGCATTCCCCACAATTCCTGTCTGTCACTGAGTGTTCATTGTGTTCAGCTGTTCCATGTCATCATTGTTCCCAGCTGTTCCCTGTTTCATTGTTAGTTCTGTGTGTGTATATATATACCCTGGTTGTTTCAGTGTTTGTCACGGAGTCCTTGTTTGATGTCAGCGCACTTCCATGTTTCCATACCTGTATTGTTTTGTGTTTTTCTGGACTGCCTTTGTTGGATTTTGACCTTTTGCCTGACTTGGATTACGATTACGGATTACCCTAATAAATTGCTATTGGATCTTACCTACCTGTTTGTGTGCGTTCCGTGACAGAAGGACTCCGTCATTTAAAGATCCAGCATTATGGGGTTTCATATCCTTCCCCCCAACACGGAGAAGGAGAGGAGGGGACGAGTCAAAAATTTGATGGTCCTACGCCAGCAGGGCCAGACGGTGGGTTGTCTGGCTCAGACATTTTTGACTCTTTCAGGAGGCATGGGATATAGTGATGCAGCTTTGAAAGACTTTTTTAATTGCTGCCTTGATGATCCCTTGCCAGCCTGGGAAATGAGGGGACTGGAGATATTGGACTTTGAAGGCTTTGTCGGGTATCTTCATTCCCGCAGCAGGTGGGATATTTCAGTTGGGCTTAGATTTCCAGAAGGAGTGGCCGACTCGTCGCCGGTGTCACCAGGCAAGATGGCTTCCACACTGGAGCTTCCAACCGCCATTCCACCACCTCACCCTTCCAAATGTAGGCGGAGGAGGAGGAAGCAGGCATCCACCGTCCCTCAGAACAGGGAGGTTGTCATGTCTGCCGAGCCAGAGACTGTTCAGGTCACGTCTGCCGAGCCAGAGACTGTTCACGTCACGTCTGCCCAGCCAGAGACTGTTCACGTCACGTCTTCCCAGCCAGAGACTGTTCACGTCACGTCTGCCCAGCCAGAGACTGTTCACGTCACGTCTGCCCAGCCAGAGACTGTTCACGTCACGTCTGCCCAGCCAGAGACTGTTCACGTCACGTCTGCCCAGCCAGAGACTGTTCACGTCACGTCTGCCCAGCCAGAGACTGTTCACGTCACGTCTGCCCAGCCAGAGACGGTTCACGTCACGTCTGCCCAGCCAGAGACGGTTCACGTCACGTCTGCCCAGCCAGAGACGGTTCACGTCACGTCTGCCCAGTCAGAGACTGTTCCTGAGCCTATGTCTTCGGACAAGATGGTCGTCGCTGTCGCCGAGCCTGTTCACGTCACGCCTGCCGAGCCTGTGTCTTCGGACAAGATGGTCGTCGCTGTCGCCGAGCCTGTTCACGTCACGCCTGCCGAGCCTGTGTCTTCGGACAAGATGGCCGCCGCCGAGCCTGTTCACGTCACGCCTGCCGAGCCTGTGTCTTCGGACAAGATGGCCGCCGCCGAGCCTGTTCACGTAATGCCTGCCGAGCCTGTGTCCCCGGACAAGATGGCCGCCGTCAAACCTGTTTCTGTTCCTGAGCCCTCAGTGACCGCGACACTGGCCATTATGGCCACAGCCATGTGGTGTGTGTGGGCTACGCACACACTTGAGCCGGTGGCGTCTGTTCCTGAGCCGGAGCCGGTGTCTGTTCCTGAGCCGGAGCCGGTGTCTGTTCCTGAGCCGGTGTCTGTTCCTGAGCCGGAGCCGGTGTCTGTTCCTGAGCCGGAGCCGGTGTCTGTTCCTGAGCCGGAGCCGGTGTCTGTTCCTGAGCCGGAGCCGGTGTCTGTTCCTGAGCCGGAGCCGGTGTCTGTTCCTGAGCCGGAGCCGGTGTCTCTTCCTGAGCCGGAGCCGGTGTCTGTTCCTGAGCCGGAGCCGGTGTCTGTTCCTGAGCCGGAGCCGCTGTCTGTTCCTGAGCCGGTGTCTGTTCCTGAGCCGGTGTCTGTTCCTGAGCCTGTGTCTGTTCCTGAGCCTGTGTCTGTTCCTGAGCCTGTGTCTGTTCCTGAGCCTGTGTCTGTTCCTGAGCCTGTGTCTGTTCCTGAGCCTGTGTCTGTTCCTGAGCCTGTGTCTGTTCCTGAGCCTGTGTCTGTTGCTGAGCCTGTGTCTGTGTCTGTGTCTGAACCTGAGCCGGTGGTGCCAGTTCCAGTGCCTGAGCCGGTGGTGCCAGTTCCAGTGCCCGAGCCGGTGGTGCCAGTTCCAGTGCCCGAGCCGGTGGTGCCAGTTCCAGTAGTTCCAGTGCCCGAGCCGGTGGTGCCAGTTCCAGTGCCTGAGCGGGTGGTACCAGTTCCAGTGCCAGTTCCAGTTCCTGCGCCATTGGTGTCTGTTCCAGTTCCTGCGCCGTGGCCGCCCGAGGGGTCTTCACCGCCGTGGCCGCCCGAGGGGTTTTCTCCGCCCTGGCCGCCCGATGGACTGTTGTCTCCGCCCTGGCCACCCGAGGGAAAGTCTCCGCCCTGGCCGCCCGATGGACTGTTGTCTCCGCCCTGGCCGCCCGATGGGTCGTCTTCGTCATGGCCGCCCGAGGGGCCGTCTGCTTTGCCCTGGCCCCCGGCTAAGTCATCACCTCCTGTTTCTGTTCCCCTTCATGGACCTGGCCCCCCATCCCTCCCCCTGATCCTCCACCAGTCCACCTCCCTCCTGGACTTTTTGTTTTGTTTTGTAGTGTGTTCTTGGAGCGTCTGGTAGCCGCTCCGTAGAGGGGGGGTTATGTCACAGTGTCTGGTTTGTGTATTCCTGGTGTCCACTAGAGGTCCTCTTCCCCACGGTGTCATCCACATTCATGAACTGCATTCCCCACAATTCCTGTCTGTCACTGAGTGTTCATTGTGTTCAGCTGTTCCATGTCATCATTGTTCCCAGCTGTTCCCTGTTTCATTGTTAGTTCTGTGTGTATATATACCCTGGTTGTTTCAGTGTTTGTCACGGAGTCCTTGTTTGATGTCAGCGCACTTCCATGTTTCCATACCTGTATTGTTTTGTGTTTTTCTGGACTGCCTTTGTTGGATTTTGACCTTTTGCCTGACTTGGATTACGATTACGGATTACCCTAATAAATTGCTATTGGATCTTACCTACCTGTTTGTGTGCGTTCCGTGACATTTGGTCTGTACCATGAAGAGAAAACTGATTCAACTATATAAACTATATATTTTCTGAAAGCGTAGACTCTCAGGATGTGATCTAACATGACATGAAACATGTCCCACCCACGTCATTAGTATACTGCCTAGGGATGGGCATTTTTCAAAAATATTGCATTCGAATATTCGGGCTCATAAAATTCGAATATTCGAATATTCGTTTAAAAATGACGTTTAACGAAAAAGACGAGGGAAAAAATGTGGAATTAATTGAAAGGAAATGTTGAAAGAAAAAACATTTTTAAAACCCCCCCTTTTTTTCATTTCACCAGCTCAAATCCACAAAGAAAGAGAGACAGGGAGCAAGACAGGGAGCTATGGAATTAATTGCAGAAAGAAACTGAATGTTGGGCTTTGAGATGAGATATAAGAAAAGAGCAAAGGATTATGGGATTGAGGAGGGGCACAAAACTGAGAATGGTCCGAGAATGGAGTCAAACACAGAGATTTAAAAAAACAGAATGAAAGATACAAGTGAAAGAAATATTTATCTTCTGTACCTGAGTAAAATGGTAATATGTGAGAAGAACAAAAGAGACACTAGACTGGCTGTTGCATTTGTTAAAGGGATAGTTCACCAAAAAATGACAAATGAGCCATCATTTACACACCTTCATGCTGTTTCAAACCTTCAGTGGAACACAAAAGGGGATCTTTTAAAGAACGTACTGTTGAGACTTTTTATGCAATTACACTGAAATGGGACTGGAGCTTTTAAGCTTCAAAAAGGATGCAAAAGCAGACAGCACCATGAAAACTATCATAAAAATGGCCCATGTGCACATAATCCATGTCCGATCGAGATATGCTATTCACATTCAAACCAGATCAATCTAAAATCATCCCCTTAAGTAGAGAATTTAGCTGAAATGACCCAGTCACATGCAGTGTTCTTTTATCAATTAAAAATGAACAGAATTTGAAATCTGTAATGCAAAAACTGCAGACTGTACTATCTGCAAAAGTAATTCACTCACTCAATGTCAACCTGTCCATCAAGCAGACATCCTTCAGGACCAAACAACTCGGCAGGGCACAGCGTGCCACCAGAAAAAGTGAACCTTTTGAGAGCAACAGCCCCATGAGACAGGAGACATGAAGTCATAAAAGGGGAAAGCAATTAAAACAGAAGAGTCACCTTGGCCTTCGCTGCATTGAACTGTCAGAGCTTAGGAGGGATCTCCAAATATTTCTCCCTCCTTGATTGATGACAGGTGATTGGGGCGCAGTACCGCAGGCCCACACCTCTGTTATAAAAGCGGCCACCTCAGCAAAATGTAATTGAGCCGACTGCCTCGGTTCATCAAAGCATTACGTTATTGGTCTGATTAAGGTTATTAAGAGAGGCAGAAGAGGAGGAGGTAGCTGAGAATATAGGAATTTTGGGCATACATACATTTCTCCAGAGCAAATGTTTTTCACTTAAATGCATAAATGAGCAATTGAAAGCGGTCAACGCTGATATCAACCCATGTGGCTGTGCAATTAAGATGGGCGTTTAAAACTTATAGGGACCCATCTGATATGCACAGTGATTCTGACAATGTGAAAATAATGTGTTCGTTGAAGGGGGATGAAGCTGGAGTTAGAGGTGACTAATCAGAGGTGATATTACGGCTGTCATTGAAGACTCCTAATGGCACCCAAAAGCGTGTTGCTTACGTTGGCAGACTTTATTTCATTACTCATTCAAGCAGAGGGATGGTCAGCGATACCTATTAGAAGTTTTAGAAGTTTTAGAAGAATTAGTTTATGCTCAGAGCCCACATGCATAACATTAACATAAATGTGTTGCAAGAACTGCAAAGTATCATCTACTAGGGTTCCACGATAATTACTCATAATAGCAGATATTGAAATAACTTCAATAAGTTCTTCTATTCTATTCTATTCTATTCTATTCTATTCTATTCTATTCTATTCTATTCTATTCTATTCTATTCTATTGCTCAAAAGCAAGAATTGCAGCTGTTAAAGTTTTGCCAAGTATGCCATCATTTTCCAAGTGTTTTATCCATCCATCCATCCATCCATCCATCCATCCATCCATCCATCCATCCATCCATCCATCCATCCATCCAATATTTTAACAGGAAGGTCCTGTTAAGATATGTAAGCCCGTTTATCGGTCCAAATGGCAGTCTCCAATAATACGGGTGAAGGTTTCTGCGCGTTACTGTCTTTCCTTTTACGCAACACAACAAGATTAAATTACCTCGTTATTTCATCTGACTCCATAAATGAAAAAGGTTTTAATGATATCTGAGCATCATTAAAAGTGAGTGAATGTTTGAGTATTCTTTTTGACTCTTTAAGTATATTTTACACGTTACAGATTAGGAAGGTCCTCACGTCTTCTGTTCACAAGCTCATCAGTTTTGGTCACCAAACAGAGGTAATTGCTATATACCTGAGATCGGTCACATTCACGTTTACACAATCACAGATACTTTGGTATAGCCCCCATGGAATTGCATACACTTGAATTTAACTTAACGTTTACTTCAGTAGAGGTATGGCCACTATTACAGATATAAGCTGACCAACATTACTTCTCTTATAATAGCTTTGGATTAGCCATGCCGTGGTTTCCCACGTACACTTATCTAAAGTAACATTAAATTAAAACAGAGGTAAGACACACCCAGATATAGGTTGGTCAAGCAGCATTTGCTGTTCTAAACAGAACCAAGTACACTTGAATTGATGCCAAAATATTAGTCGTCACTGACTCAAAACTTGCAGGAACATACAAGTCCGTTTAATCTGCTTGGGAAAACAATTTCAGAGTCAGTCGGAATAAATCAAGCGTAACAATTTATTATGTCAGGTAAATGTATCATGCCAATTTCATAATCAGTTCAAAGATAACTAGATGTACCGCATGGCGGTACAAAATATGACCGCCGCTCAGGCCTGCACTGGCTTTCCACAAAAATAAATGACGTGGAGCAATTTGGCTGTATTGCGTGTTTATGTATATAAGTTGTATATTTTAAAAGACTGTCTGGAGTATTCCTGTGGATCATGGATAATTTAGAGTTTTGTAATTATTTGCCATTACTATTTAAGTTTTATATCAAAAGTCTAGACAAAAGTTAGTTTAGACACTTAACATCCATAATGTGAAAACGTCACATCCATAACAGTGGTTTTCCCTACATAATGTATTACAAAAATGAGTTTCAAAAACACACTTATTGTGTTCAAGCAAGTCTTTTTCATGCTACATCGGCAGTTTGTTTAATAATTCACAGAGTTGATTGAATTTTAACAAAGCGTGTGTGTTTGTGTGTGTGTGTCTGTGCATGTGGATTTGTATGTGTGTGTATGGGTGTGTGTCTGTGCGTGTGGATGTCAGTGTGTGTGCATGCTTGCGTTTGTTTGTATTCCTGCATGTGTGTGTGTGACAGTATCATCCTAAACCAGCAACCCTTCGCTCAACACCGCCATCTACTGGCCGATGAGTGTCGGTCACATGTGCACATAAATGAATTTATTTTATACAATAGAAGGTGTTTTGCTGCCATCTACTGGACAAATACAGCATTAAACGCACATACATTGCTGTTATTTATTTTTCTCCAAGGTTTACTTATTAAAGGCAGGGTAGGTAGGACTTTATAAAAATAATAGATCCAAATTTGTTAAAACTTTCTATATATATCAATACATAATTAAAATGTAAGTACTCTGAAAAAAAGAGTATAAAAATCAAGTGACTCTAGACCGTTTAATCTGTATTAAACACAGCTCATTATTTCGATTCGGGACGAATCAAAGGATTGGCTTAGGCGACTGTCACTCTCTCTCGCAACCATGGCAACCACCCTTTTGCCACGGGATCTGCCCACTTGCGCGCGCACGTTTGATTTGAGGAATTCGAGAGGCACGGAACCTAGGAATAGCAAAACAATGGCAGAGAAAGAGCAATCAAAATTCACATTACCGGCATGCAGTTAGTGAAGGCAAACAAGGCAAAAAAAGAAGACAGTACAAGAAAAGGTAATGAACAAAAAGTCTTTGGATAAACAAAGAAATAAAACGCGTGTCAATATCGGCGTAGCTTTCCAGCGACCACCCCGTCCTCGGCCTCTACTTCCTCGGACCCTAGTTGCACGCCACGGCCTCTTGCACGACCTCCTCTGCTTCGCCCTAAAATTATTTTTATTTTACAAAAGGACATTTTACAAACCTACATTTTGCGCATGTGCTCCTGCATGCACTTTTCCAGTCACAACACAGCAATCAAAGGAGGACGCGCTGAAAACTGAAATGCTGTTCTCTTTCTTCATAACTCGTGAGAAGGTTTGAGTTGCAAAGGAATTTGTGACTGTATCACCTGTTCAACCACATCAAAGTTTCGTAATTAGTAAGTCCGTGCTTTTTCTCTTTTTGTTCTTATGTGCTGAAGGGCTGCTGTGCCTTGGTGAAACGGTGTTTGTAGCCTACGTGAAGAGCTCTTTTCCAAAACGCCATAAACCTAAAAAGCTGCCTCAAAGAACCAGCAAAAGTAATGATTATGAATGTGTAAAATATTGCAATAAGACATTTTAATTGTTTATTAATTTCTGTGTCGGCTGCAAAGATGAAGTTGACGATATTTGACTCGCGATCTTCGCAGTAGGCTAGTGAACGCATGCACCGGAGAAATGCACATTTATTAGGCTACATAGTTCTCTTACGAGAGGTTCTCTCATATTGCGTAGTTGCTTACGCTACGGGAAAGCCTTTCTTTCTCGAGATACTGAAGCCAAAAATTATCCTTAATTTTTATAATCTTGTCAACGCAGTGCGGCAGCCTGCAGACCTAGGGCAAGCTAACTAGCGTGCCCATTGGCTGCCCTGCGGCAACTGCAGCAGCCTACCGCTGAGCCCTTGGCGTGACGTCACGACCAATGAGCGCGCTTGGCGCGCTTAATGCGTCACAGCCCGCGAAAAGGGGTGTGGCTTAGCGTATATAAACAGGGCTCGGAGGCTGCTTCTCTGATTTCTGTCTTTTCAGCGAAGCTCTTCGCATCGCTGCTCTCTGAGGAAGCCGCCGTCGAAACAAGCGACCAGCACGCCGAGGATCTCAGCCTGAGGACGCCGGCCGCCTTCGCCGCCTTCAGCTTTCCCTGCCTGCTTCGCTATCCGGCGATCATATCCTTTACTGCTCTGTGTTGTATGTGTTTGTGTGTTCGCCCCGCGACACACTTTTGCATCTAAAAGAGCGCGAGGCGTTGTTGCAAATGCCTCGCTCATCCTGTGGCTCGTGCAGAGCCCCGCTCAGCGATGGAGACCGCCACGTGGTTTGCGCTCTCTGCCTGGGCTTCGACCACGCAGCCCGCGCCCTCTCCTCGGGCGGCTGCGAACAGTGTGAGGACTTGCCGATGTCGACCCTGCGGGCTCGACTCGCCATGTTTGACGATCCTCCACCTTCCCCGGCTGCCTCTTCAGGGCCGCGTAAGAAGAAACGCCGCTCTCAAAGGCCTCCCGAGCCGGTGGTTATAGCTGAGCGCTCGCCGGAGCCCCTCCCGCGAGCCTCGCTTTCTCCTTCTCCCCCGCCCTTCACCGACGCGCAGCGGCCGGCTACTGCCCGCACTGCCGTCGCCTCAGGGGATGAAGCAGATGACGCCGCTGACAGCTGCTCTCTGCTTGCTTCGGACAGCGAGGAGTGGTCGGGCTCTCACCGCTCCGCCTCCTCGACTCCTGAGTCTGGCAGGTCCCGCTCCAGTGTCGACGCGGAGCTTATCCGCCTCCTCACCAAAGCGGTCGACCGACTGGGATTGGACTGGTCCCCACCCAAGGAGCCCGCGCCTAACCGACTCGACGGGTGTTTTCTGCCTAGCCGCCGCCAAGCGCCAGCCTCTAGGTCAGCACCCTTCCTGCCTGAGCTCCACCAGGAGCTATCGAAGTCGTGGAACGCGCCCTTCTCCGCTAGACTCCGCTCGTCTGTCTCCTCGGCTCTCTCCCAGGTGGACGGGGCCGCCGAGAAAGGCTATACCGCTATCCCTTCCGTTGAGGAAGCGGTGGCAACGCACCTTTGCCCGCCGTCTGCTAGATGGCGCTCAAAGTCTGCCCTGCCGTCTAAAGCCTGCAGGACCACATCAGCTCTCGCCGGCCGCGCATTCGCCGCCTCCGGCCAAGCTGCTTCTGCCCTGCACTCGATGGCTGTTCTTCAGATCCTGCAAGCCGACCTCCTCCGCGAATTGGACGAGAAGGGCTCGGATCATACAGCCTTAACAGATCTGCGCAGCGCGACGGACTATTTCGCTCCGTGCTACCAAGACCGCTGCACAAGCCATCGGCAGATCTATGGCCGCGCTCACCGTCATCGACAGACACTTATGGTTGACGCTGGCGGATATGAGTGAGTCAGAACGCGCTGTTTTCCTCAACGCCCCGCTCTCGCCCACCGGCCTCTTCGGCCCTGCGGTCAGCGGGATTGTGGACCGCTTCTCTGAAGTGCAGAAGGCGTCGCAGGCTATGAATCTCTTCCTGCCTCGCCGCTCGAGCCCAGCCGCAGGCCGCTCTCAAGCTCAGCCTCCTGCGCGCAGCTCCACACAGCGCTCGTCTCGGCCACCAACCACTTCGCAGCGACGCCAGGGCGGCCGCCCTAGGTCGCGCTCGACCAGCCGTCACAGACCGCCGCCCCCCCGGGGTCCGCGTCCCAAGATAACGCTGAAGTCTGAGCCCGCGAAGTCCTCCTAGCACCCGCAGGGAGGAAGAGATGGCTGAGTCCCGCTGCGGCCGGACCGCCATCAAAACGCCCAGCTCTGTCAGTCCCCTCAGTGCAGGCTACTGCAGCAGCTTACACCGCAGCCAACGAGCCAGTAATACCACTCGCTCGCCTGCACACAAACGCCGTTTTTACGGCGGCCCAAATAAATCTCAGAAAGAGTGTAAATTCGGGCTTCCCGGCTCCGGCCGAAGGTGTTGTAAGTGTAGAAAATGTGCCCACTCCCACGTGCTCACTGCTTCACACAAACACGGTCCCCATGGTAACGCGTTCAGAGCGCTCTCTCATAAAGCGGTCACACGCCGCTCGAGTAATAAGTGTAGTAAATGTGCCCACAACTCTGTGCTCACATCTACCTGTAACTCGCTCTGCCACTCGGTTACCCCGGGCAACAGCGGCTCAAGCCGAGGGTGTTATAAGTGTAGAAAATGTGCCCACTCCCATGTGCTCACTGCTTCACACAAACAGGGTCCCCATGGTAACACGTACAGAGCGCTCTCTCATGAAGCGGTCGCAAGCCGCTCGAGTATTAAATGTAGGAAATGTGCCCACAACCTTGTGCTCACACCTACCCGCTGCTCGCTCTGCCAGCCAGTTACCTTGGGTCACGGACCCTCTAAAGCTCCCAAACACTGGCCGTGTCATAAGTGTAAACCCTGCGCCCGCTCACGAGCACGCGCACTCACTTGTAGACATTATAATCCCCACGCCTCTCTCGCGCCTGGGATGTTTGACAGCAAATCACGCTCCATCCGATGGGACCGAGCTACTGAACGCTGTACAGTCGGCCAATACTGTTTACCAGCCCCCGTGTTCGAGCACCAGTGGCGCGCGCGCCGCGCCTTTCTCTCTGATACAGGCTCCCCATCCCGCGCAGCGCGGCGATCTGAGCCCAGAGACCATTCGACCCCTAGCTATGCATGCGGAAGCATGGGAAGCGATTCAGGGCGCGTCAGAATGGGTGCTGAAAACTATAAAACACGGCTATTCGCTTCAATTCGCTCGTCGCCCTCCGCGCTATACAGCACAGACGGAGACGAGAGTGAGTTCAGAAGCTGCGCACTTGCTTCAAGCAGAAATAGCGAAGCTGCTGCGCAAAGGGGCTATAGAACAGGTTCATCCTTCTTTGAGCGAGTCAGGCTTTTACAGCCGCTACTTCCTCGTGCCCAAGAAGGACGGAGCGTTCAGACCTATTTTAGATCTGAGACATCTGAACAAAGCCCTCATGAGACGGCCGTTCAAAATGATCACAACCAGAAAAATCCTCGCGCAGATTCGCCCAGGAGACTGGTTTATCTCTCTCGATCTAAAAGACGCATACTTTCAGATCCAGATAACTCCCCGTCACAGGCCATTCTTGAGATTCGCCTTCGAGGGTCGAGTATATCAGTACACAGTCCTGCCGTTCGGCCTGTCTTTGGCACCCCGTACATTTACGAAATGCATGGACACGGCCCTCGCTCCCCTGAGGAAACAGGGATTGCGAATACTGAATTATCTGGACGATTGGCTTATTCTAGCGCAGTCAGAGACGGAACTTGTGTCTCACAGAACAGCGCTTCTCAGCCATCTGGAGGAGCTGGGTCTCTCGGTCAACTGGACCAAGAGCTCGCTATCACCCCGTCAGTCAATTTCCTTTCTTGGAATAGAACTGGACTCGGTGGCTATGACGGCCAGACTGTCGGAGCAGCGCGCGCGCCGCATCCGCCTCCTCGCCGCATCCCTCCAAATAGGCAGCCGGGTTCCGCTGAGGACATTCCAGCGTATCCTGGGGCATATGGCCTCAGCTGCAGCAGTGCTCCAGCTGGGTTTACTGCGCATGCGCCCGCTCCAACGCTGGCTGAAAATGCGCGTGCCCCACCGAGCCTGGGCGGCCGGCGGCTTGCGAGTCAGAGTGAATCAGGGATGCATTTCAGCCCTGCAGCCCTGGCTGGCAGCCGAATGGTATCACACAGGAGTGACTATGGGAGTGATCTCACACCGGAAAGTTGTCTCGACAGACGCTTCCAACCTAGGTTGGGGAGCGCTCTTCGAAGGCAGACCGGTCTATGGCCGCTGGTCAGACCAGGAGAATCTCCTACACATAAACTGTCTAGAGATGCTCGCGGTCGAGAAAGCGCTCAAACACTTCCTCCCATTCCTCCACGGTCACCATGTTCTAGTCCGCACGGACAATACATCGGTAGTGGCCTACGTGAATCACCAGGGCGGTGTCAGATCAAAGATGCTCTGCACCCTGGCGGAACGCCTCCTCGTGTGGGCTCAGCACTCTCTGCGCTCGCTGAGAGCCGCGCATGTGCCTGGCCACCTGAACGAGGGCCCCGACAGACTGTCCAGGGACAACGTTCCCCCTGGGGAGTGGTCTCTACACCCCCAAGCAGTCCAGTCACTGTGGCGACGGTTCGGCAAAGCGAAAGTCGACCTTTTTGCGTCAAAAGACAACGCTCACTGCCCAGAGTTCTTCTCGAAGAACGAGGACGCGCTGGCCCAGATCTGGCCCAGCGGCCCGTTGTACGCTTTTCCCCCGGTCTCTCTGCTGCCTCAGGTCATCGAGAGAATCAGGGAAGCGCGCCACTCAGTGCTCCTCATAGCCCCATGCTGGGAGAACCAAGCTTGGTTCCCGGATCTAATACAGCTGGCAGACTCAGCCCCCTGGCCGATACCGGTGAGGAGAGACCTTCTCTCTCAAGCACGCGGATCGATATGGCATCCCCATCCAGAGCGCTGGTCTCTGCATGCGTGGAGCCTCAACGATTACACGCTGATCTGCCAGACGGGGTCATGAACACGATCATACAATCTAGAGCCCCCTCTACGAGGCGGCTCTACATGTCGAAATGGTCAGTGTTTAACACATGGTGCACTGCTAAGGGGCTCGATCCACAGACATGTGGGGTATCGCGAGTACTGTGTTTCCTTCAAGAGCTGCTGGACGCGGGCAGGTCCCCCTCCACGCTCAAAGTCTATGTTGCGGCCATTTCAGCGCTCTCGGTTTCTGAGCAGGGCCGCGCATTAGGAAGGAACGAGCTCGTCATCCGCTTCCTTAGGGGAGCCAGGAGGATGAACCCCCCGCGATCCCCCTCGGTTCCTATGTGGGATCTCTCTCTGGTCTTGGAGGCCCTGAGAGCGCATCCCTTCGAACCCTTGGAAACTGTGGATATGAAATACCTCACGCTCAAGACCGTTTTTCTGATAGCTCTGTCGTCAGTCAAACGAGTGGGAGACCTTCACGCGTTATCTGTTAACGCCGCGTGCCTCGAGTTCGGACCTAATGACTCCAAAGTCATTCTCAGAACGAGGCATGGGTACGTTCCAAAAATTTTGGGCACTCCCTTCAGAGCACAGGTCATTTCCCTCTCAGCCCTGCCGACGCACGGCAGCGAGGCCGATAGTAATCTCCTCTGCCCGGTCAGGGCGTTGAGAAACTACATTTCACGGTCCGCCGCTTTCAGGCGCTCGGATCAGCTCTTTGTTTCGTTTGGTGGGCGCACCAAGGGTCTCGCCGCCTCGAAACACAGCCTGTCCAGATGGATAGTGGACGCTATTGCTGCTGCTTATGCGTCTAAAGACCTGCAGTGCCCATTGGGCGTTCGAGCTCATTCCACTAGAGGCATGGCCTCGTCGTGGGCATGGTCCAGCGGGATTCCCATTCATGACATTTGTGCAGCGGCAGGCTGGGCCTCCCCCTCCACGTTTGTTAGGTTTTACAACCTGGATGTTCCCGCCTTGCAGGCGAAAGTCTTATCAGTCTAAGTCTCGCGTATGCCAGCCCACTATCTGTGCGCGGGCTACGTTGTGTGATTTAGCTCTACTGGTTGAGCTGCACTATGCAGGGAATTGTCAGTTAGGACCGGCCGTGCCGCTCCTAACCCCCTAGTGTGTGCTTATGTACGGCGCTAGCCCTCTTCGGGCTGCCCGGCTCTCCGCTATCACGTTCCCCGGGCTCTCCCTGGGACTCATTCAGTGGATGCTGGGCGCGCACGGCGTTGACAAGGGCGTTCCCGTAGCGTAAGCAACTACGCAATACGAGAGAACCTCTCGTAAGAGAACGTTTCGGTTACTCACGTAACCTCTGTTCTCTCTAGAAGAGGGAACGAGTATTGCGTAGCCCGCCGTGCTCGCGCCACGAGCTCATTTCGCTTCATGCGACAGAAACCAGAGAAGCAGCCTCCGAGCCCTGTTTATATACGCTAAGCCACACCCCTTTTCGCGGGCTGTGACGCATTAAGCGCGCCAAGCGCGCTCATTGGTCGTGACGTCACGCCAAGGGCTCAGCGGTAGGCTGCTGCAGTTGCCGCAGGGCAGCCAATGGGCACGCTAGTTAGCTTGCCCTAGGTCTGCAGGCTGCCGCACTGCGTTGACAAGATTATAAAAATTAAGGATAATTTTTGGCTTCAGTATCTCGAGAAAGAAAGGCTTTCCCGTAGCGTAAGCAACTACGCAATACTCGTTCCCTCTTCTAGAGAGAACAGAGGTTACGTGAGTAACCGAAACGTTTTATTTTGTTTTGGATGGTTTTGTTTAGAACCAGATTTCTGTAAATATATTCCACATTTTTTAGGCCTGTGAGGCGAGGCTATGGTTCGGTTCACGATGATATAATCTCCAGTTCAAGCACCTTATGTTGTGATTGATAGCCTATATTTACTTTATGTATTTAATCCAGGAATGAAAATATTAATGAATTAATGAAAAAAAAAAAATTAAAATTAAGATACAATTAATCCAAAACGAAATTCGTTTTAAAGAAAGGCTTTGTGCTTTCTGTTTTGAGATCTCTGTTAAAGTTTGAAAGTCTTAGTGCAGCTTTCAGAGCGCTCGCGTCCATAATGGAGAACTGTCAAGTAATATTGTTTTTTCCTCATAAATGCAAACACGAAACTTTTTTAAAAAGACAAACCATAAATTTAGAAAAAAAAGACAAACCATAAATTTAGAAAAAAAAAAGAAAAAAAAGATGGATTTATAGCGTTTTGGGGGAAAAAATGAATGGATTTATACCGTTTTGAAAATGTTTTTTTTTTTTTTTTACTTTGAATTGATCATCAACAATATTGTTGTTTGATTTAATAATCACTGTTGCAAGAAGTGCCTAGTTAAGTTTTGTAAGTGGAAAAAGTAGGGGCTGCCACAGATTCTGTTTAGTTAGCTCCTTTATTGTTTTTTTCTATAGCCTAGAATAATATAGGTCAAATGCAGCAAGTCAAAAGACCAACTGGACCTTCTTTGCCAGTTTGCTCACATTTCTTTGAAGGATGGCAAAAATATCGCCTGAATATCGATATCTAGATATTGGAAAAAAATATCGAGATATTCATTTTTGTCAATATCTCCCACCCCTACATGCAGAACACCATACTGTATATGTTATGAATCTTACACGAAATTAATCTTCATCACAATGTAACTGATGGTAATGTAAAAAAGTGTATCAATGCAACCTGTTTTTAGCTTATATAACTAGCTCGTTAGCGAATCAAAAAATATATATTTTAAATGTACCAATATCAATATGCTAGCTTGATAGTGAGTACTAAAATACATCTTATTTGTTTATATTCATAAGCAATTAGCGTTAGATTTTTTTATTACATGTGATTCTGACATGATGTCACTACATGCACTGTGCTCCTTCCTCTCTGCTTGTCTCAGGTATGTGTTTGAAGTGATCAGACTTACAATAATCAGTCACCAGTCTTGTATCTCCTGTGTGCAGTGACAGGCTTTGATGCTGAATATAACCTGCAGTGTTTCTCTATCAATCTCCTGTAAGTTTAGAGTGACTTTCTCTCCACGCTGACATATGACTGACACGAGTCTGTCCTCAGTGAAGTGTCACTGGAGGAGGAGTCCCGCTCATCAGCGCTCACACTTTATTGATATATATGGAGAAAATAAAAATGCTGCTGTGTGATTTGTCAGTGATTGTGTTTGATGATTTCCTCTGTTGTGTCTAATAAGGTAACAGTGAGTGTCATTGGCAGCTGTGAGAGTCTCTCTCTCTTTAGGGGACTGACAGGAGCCAGTTTCTTCAGTGTGTGTGAGGGAGCAGAGGAGAAACAGAGTCAAACAAACAGTGTGACGAGCAGAAGAAGATGGAGGGATTTCTGACACTCGTTTTACTCTCCTCTATAGTCACTCTAACAACATCTGGTAAGTAAAAAAATAGAGAGTAATGAGGTGAAATTATACATGTTTAAATGAGCAGTTAATATGATATATATATTATACCACTAGAAACTGAACAGAGGCCTGTGTAATATCTAGAAAATAGATCTTATGACACTATCATTTATCTAATACTAATTAAATTTTTATAATTAATTTTTACAGGCAACCAATTTAATTTGCCATAATTATTTTGAATATATCCTCAACTTTGCAATGTTCTACTGCTACTAGCTAAATCTCTCTTTCATGTACAGATTTCGAGACTGTTAGATTGGTTGGTGGTAACCGTCCCTGTGCTGGTAGAGTGGAGGTTCATCATGATGGTCAGTGGGGAACAGTGTGTGATGATCGCTGGGATAAGACTGATGCTGCAGTGGTGTGTAGAGAGATAGGATGTGGAGAGGCTGTAGATGCTCTGAGTGGTGCTCACTTTGGACAAGGATTAGGTCAAATCTGGATGGATGAAGTGGGCTGTAGTGGATCAGAGTCAACACTGAAGAACTGTAGATCAGACGGATGGGGTGTTAGTGACTGTGGTCATAATGAAGATGCTGGAGTCAGATGCTCAGGTGAGCGGCTCTATACATCACTCTGTTAATACATCACTGATCATGGTTCAACATGCACCAATACTCAACTTTCTGTATATCCTAATTATTTGTTAACAACATGTATTCATTACTTCAATGAGCTCACTGTTTCTGCCTTAAATTAATACATGGTTTAAATGAATACATTATTAACTAACTGTGTGATTTGTATTTCTGAAATACATAACTTGGACACAGTCACTCATCTCTGATAACAGATGACTCTAAATTGTAATGTGGACTCATGCATTTTCTGTAAAGCTGCTCTGAAACGAAATGTTGTGAAAAGCATTATACAATTTTTTTTTTAATGCTCATTCACAAATATTAAAACAACTTGGTGTAATTTGTTTTCAGAGCTTTTTATAAGCAATTTGTTGAATAATTAACATGTGTTATTGTCTAAACAATTAATTATTTTTTTTCCATTCTAAAAATATTTAAGTAAAGGACAGTGACTTGCTGTTGCTTTATGTCTGTATAAAAATGATAGTGCCAGATGTCTCTACAGGACATAACACATCCAATTAAAGTGTTCTTCTGTGCTGTGCACTCTCTCAATATAATCAGAAACCACAAGACTTGTTGATGGACCTCACCTGTGCTCTGGGAGGCTAGAGGTCCTTCGTGGGAACACCTGGCACACAGTGTGTGACGCTGCCTTTGACCAGCAGGATGCAGAGGTTGTGTGTAGAGAGCTGGACTGTGGGGCTCCTGTACAGGTGCTGGGAGAAGATGCTTTTGGCAAAGGAGATGTTCAGATGTGGACACAAGAGATTCAGTGCAGAGGAAATGAGTCTCACATATATTTCTGTCCAACATCATCTTCTCTCAAAAACAACTGTACCCATGAGAATGATATTGGACTGTTATGTTCTGGTAATGAAGCAGAAAGATTTCAACTTATTGAGATAATCACAAAGAAGCTTTTTTAAACATTTATTTTAATATACTGTTTAAGTAAACTCTTTGTTCTTTGTCCAGGTTACACTGACCTCAGACTGGTCAATGGTTCTGACGTCTGTTCTGGTCGAGTTGAGCGTCAGTACTTCAGTAAATGGGGCACAGTGTGTGATGCATGCTGGGATATGAGAGCTGCCAGTGTCCTCTGTAGACAGCTGAATTGTGGGATTGCTGTGTCTGTTGTGGGATCAGACTGGTTTGGAGAGGGAAGTGGTGAAATCTGGGCTGATGTGTTTGATTGTGACGGGAATGAAACAAAACTCTCAGAATGTTCCGTCTCTTCATGGAGTCGAGCTGAATGTTCTCATAGACGAGATGTTGGAGTCGTCTGCTCTGGTGAGCAAATTCACACCGTGATAAAGTCATTGGTTTCAGATTAAAATGTAGTGTACATTTTAGATAAATACTGAATTACAAATAAATATTCTCTCCAGAGAGTGAAGCTCATCTGAGGAACTGCAGCTCTCCACAAACTCTCAACTGCAGCTCCACACAACAGCTGTCAATCAAACACTTTGGTGAGAAAATCAACATCTGGGCAGATTCTTCAGTTGTTAGTGATCAATAATGTGTTTTTCTTTCTCTGAATATCAGGTCGCGGGTCCATCAGGCTGGTGGGTTCTGGGGGAGACTGTGCAGGGAGGCTGGAGGTTTTTCACAGCGGCTCATGGGGGACAGTGTGTGATGACTCCTGGGATATTAAAGATGCCCATGTGGTGTGCAGACAGCTGCAGTGTGGAGTGGCCCTCAGTAACCAGCAGGTACCAGCCTGGTTTGGTCCTGGTTCTGGACCCATATGGCTGGATGAGGTGGAGTGTGAGGGGAACGAGACGTCCCTGTGGAACTGCTCTTCTCCAGGCTGGGGGAAACATGACTGTCAACACAAGGAGGATGTAGGAGTCGTGTGCTCAGGTAATCAGTAAAGTAATGTGATTGATTTTGGATGCTATGGATGCTGTTACTTTTTTAAATATTTTTGTTTTGACCAAGCAGAATCATGTAGTACATAAGATTTATAATATATTATAAAAATATAATTAAGTATCTTTTTCAGATGCTACCAGTGTGCATTATCCTTGTATAAACCAGTTATTTTGGTGATATTTTAGGTTTAGCACAACTTAAACTCCAATATTTTGAATGCACATCCTTTTCCATCTAGAGTTTAAAGAGATCAGGTTAACTAAGGGCTGTGAAGGGAATGTGGAGGTTTTCTACAATGGATCCTGGGGTAATGTGTGCTGGAACCAGATGGACAGAGACACAGCGAGTCTGATCTGTCAAGAGCTGAAATGTGGAAGATCTGGTGTTGAATCCTCTTCTACACCAAGACTGGAATCAGCTCGTAACTGGCTAGATAATGTGAAATGTCGACCACATGATTCAAATCTGTGGCAGTGTCCATCTTCACCCTGGGGACAGAACTACTGTAATAATGATGAAGTGGCCAAAGTCACCTGCTCAGGTGAGATTATGTTTAAATAATGTAATATGGTGTCACTAGTTATGTTTCTTTAAACACAATGTTTGTATATAATGTGGTGAATGAACTGTTTCTGAAACACAAAACTAATTTGACGGACAGAGCCTAAAATGATTTATGAGGCTTAAATTATGTTTTCACATTGATATGTTTCACTGAGAGAAGTTATGATTTTTGTGTTCTAATGTTCAGTTCTCTTAATATTTAATCTCAGAGGAGGAAAATCGTGAGTCTCCTCGGAGTCGTCTGACATGTTCTACCTCTCCATCTCCTCACCAGAGACAGTGTTCAAGTAAGATTTTTAATTCAAGACTGTTTTCCATTAAAATGTATTTTTAAAAACAATTTTTAAAAATGTAATCTACTAATCATACATTTAAAGCCATCTTATTTCAGTTTCTGTGTGTTTTGTTGTGAATGGTGTCCTGAAGGTGGTCAGTGATGATTTCTGTGTGTGATTTTAGATCATGTTCCTCTCAGACTGAGTGGAGGTTCGGGCCGGTGCTCTGGGAGGCTGGAGGTGTATCATAACGCTGTGTGGGGTTCAGTCTGTGCTGAACTGTGGGACATCAGCGATGCTCAGGTGGTCTGCAGGCAGCTGGGTTGTGGAGCAGCACTGAGGGCTGATGGGAATTCAGTCTTTGGTGCTGGTGAAGGTGTTGTGTGGCTGAACAGAGTCGAGTGCAGAGGGAATGAGATTCACCTGTGGGACTGTCCTCTCTCCCTGAAGAACCACACTGACTGCTCCCACAAAGAGCACGCTGTACTCACCTGTGCAGGTCAGAGCAAAACACTGACCGATAATAGTGATTTTCACATCATTTTAGTGCTACTAACTGTGTATTTGCATGATTTTTAGTCTGTCTGTGTCTGTTTTGTCAGATTTTACAGATTTGTCAGTGTCCACTACTCCTGCCACAACAACATCAGCTTCTCCTCCAGTTTCTCAGACAGTGCGCTCAGCATCAGTCACTCCTCCACAAACTCCTCCAGTGTCTCTCTCTGTGCTTGTGCTTGTACTGGGAGTTTTGCTCTTACTGCTCTTAGTGCCACTGCTTATACTGATTCAGCAGAACAGAGTGATGAGGAGAGGTAGGAGAGATCCAGAGACTGTCATATTGTGTGTTATTCAGTGTGTGATCAGTCATGTGTTGTGAACTGACAGCAGGTTTGTCTGTCTACACTCACAGCTCTCTCTAAGAGGAGACACAGGACGACGACTGAGGCCGTTTATGAGGAGATTCATCACAGACACAATCACTTCACTCAGAGAGGTGAGACATGAGCCGTAAAACGTATTTAATATTATTAATAAGAGAGTCTGTCAGACACTTGATGTTCATCTATTATTAGTCCTGTTAAACCTCCGGCTTTAAACCAGAGAATTCCTCACAGAAAACCACAGAGCTGCAGGTGCATGTTTATGTGTGTGTGTGAGTGTGTCAGTGAGTGTCTCTTCCTGTGTGTATTTTGAGGGTAATAAGGAGGGGTTCGTATGTTAGTAAGTCAAGGTGCAGGTGTGTGTGTTTGTCTCTTCCTGTGTGTATTTCTGGAAGGCAGCGAGGAATGGGTTCATGTGAGTATACATGTGTGTTTGCTAATAGGCCTAAAACTTAGCATTTCTGCCTCTAATGCTTTTAAAATGTATGTTATTAATATTTGTGTTGTGTTTTAAGTCACACAATGCTTTACGATCCAAATGAGAAATGAGGATTCAATCTGTTTGTAATGATGAACATGTTTCTGACTTTTATGCTGTCCTTTAACAGGAAGTCTCGTCTCTGAAGAACTGCATTCTGGGTATGAAGATGCTGATGAGTTTCTCTCAGGTTAGAGCTGAAGAAGATCCAAATCAATAATTTGATTTACAAATATAAAAAAAAAATATTTACACATTTTAACACTAATTCAACTGTTCTCAATACTAAAACTTTTATCTTATTAGAAAAAGAGTTCAAGACTGCATATTATGATGATGTCACCAATGGCAGTGTCCTGAAAGGTCAGTGATCCCGCTGTGTCCCAATCAGAGGCTGTGTCCCAATCAGAGGCTGTGTCCCAATCAGAGGCTGTGTCCTCCGGAGGTCGCATCTGAAGACTGCATACGTCACTGAGGCGGTCTCATTTAAGAAAAATAACCGTTAGATTGCAAAGTAAGAACAAAATTTCTGTATTTTACACCTCATGAGGAATAAGTCAATTTTTATTATGGTTACTTCTCTTAAATAAGACATCCTTGATGAGGTATACAGCCTTCAAATGTGACGACCGGAGGACACAGCCTCTGAATTGGGACACAGCTAACATTCATTACCCAAAACCTGCAACAGTATATTTTACATTTATTTTGTTTCCCAAAATATAAAAAAATGCCCAAATTATACATGTTTTGATGCAGAAGAGATGAAGGAAATCACACTGGGATACTATGATGATGTCATCACTGATGGACTGAAACCAGATCGTGAGACAGGTGTCGTTCGGTTATTCTATAATAGGAAGAAATATTTAAAATATATTAAAATCTGTATATATGTATATAGAAAAATATATATACATAATATATTGTCTCATGTTGAATTTACAGAATACACACCTGAGAGCTATGATGATGTAATGACAAGTGGACTGAACTCTATCAAAAATGGTGTTTACTTTTTATTGTTATTGGTGTATTTTCCATAATCCTTTTATAGTGATTTATGATATTATGTATTAATCCCATTACATTGTAAGATATAATGCAATGTTTGTTCTGTCTATGTTCATGTGTAGTGGACACACCAGAGCATTATGATGATGTCATCATTAATGGACAGATCTTTCGAGATGTAACGGGTGAGTCACACAGAACTGCAGTTCATGATCACCTTCACCCACTAATATTGAACATTTCTACCATTAATGAATCATCACGACTTAATCAGGAGTAAGTCTAATAATCTCAGACAGTCATGAGGTGAAAGAGATCAATGACATCATTAATGACACAAGCTGATTTACAAACTACAATGTGAGGTTTTTATTTCACATGTGAATCAGAGGGAGATCAGGAGGAGTATGATGATGTGAAGAACAGCAATGAAGATGAGAGGAACCTGTTGGGTAGGTTATGGAACATTTCTATAACCTATATCTGCTTTTATTTGTTATGTTTCTCATTTAAACTAAATCTTGATGTAAATATTACAATGAAAATGATCAGTTTGCTTTTGTTTTTAAAAACAGACTATGATGATGTGGAGGAGGAGTCAAATAAAGAGGGAGGAGCCATATGACTCATTGACCACACCCACTGCCTCTTCATCAAATCATATTACAGTTCCTGGAGATATGGGGGTTTCTTAAAATGCTGTTAAAGATTCATGTTTTTGTTATCTGAAATATTTTTGTATAACAGGTTACATGTATTGAAACAAATTTTGTAGTATTTGTATTTTAATATTTTGCCTATTATTTTTTATTTTGATATCAATATTTTGCCTAATAAACAAAAGATACCATTTATTCATTACGTTTGTCACAAATTATATATATATATATATATATATATATATATATATATATATATATATATATATATATATATATATATATATATATATATATATATATATAAAAAAGGCAGTTAGAGGAAATAAGAAAATGATGCAAAACACTATAAACATTTAAAGATGTTGAAAAAACTGTTAGGCAGTTTATCAACCTAAATATAATGATAAAATTGATTTACCACTTAATAGATTATTATTAGGAATCACATTTTTCCATAAATTTACTGCCATAGTATTTAGTAATAGTATTTCTTGTGTACTGTCGGCTTGAATTAACTTAAGTAGAGCATAATTGAACCTTTATTTAAAAAAAGTATTACTGTAAAGACACAGTTATACACATTATGTAAAAAAACTCACCCAAACTGCACATTTTATTGTGTGATGGTGCATTTTTACTTTAAAATGCTTTAAACAGCTTGAAACAGTTTTTAAGTCTGATGTGAGTTATTTGCGCTGCGCTTGAATCTTTTGCAGCAATAGCTCCATCTGCAGGTTGAGGTTGGGCTGACCCTTCTTGGTTTTTCTCTTCAACAGCTGATATGTTGCTATTTTCTTTTCCTTGTATTTCTTCAGAGCCTCCTCACGCTGAGATTTGTCTTTCAAGAATTCCTACAGAGACACACATAATAAAACAAACGTAATAATACATGTGTCAATCATTTTCCCAAGAATGTAAGGCTGGTGAAAATGTTTATGTGCATGACATAATGGATCTATCTTAATAACATCAAATAGGAAATTCATTAGGAAGTGAAAAACTGTACAACAATTCCATCATACTGATAGACCTTAAAAGAACTGCATTTGTAGACTCTAGCACTGAGTATACATTTGTTCGATGTAATAATGTTATATTGACCAGTTTCTATTGCCTCACCTCTCTTTTTCGTGCACGTTCCTCCTTCATCCTCTCATATTCTTGCTTTGTCTTTTGATACGAAGACATTTTATGCTTCCTTTGGATGAACGGGGCCTTGTGGGAGCTGATGACACAAATCAGGAATGTGGCTTTGCAGATGCAAATGGACTATTATTAGAATATAACACACACACACACACACACACACACACACACACATATATATATATATATATATATATATATGTATGTATGTATATGTATGTGTGTGTGTGTGTGTGTATTGTATATACATAAACACATATACACATATATATATGTATGTATGTATGTATATGTATGTGTGTGTGTGTATTGTATATACATAAACACATATACACACACACATATATATATATATATATATATATATATATATATGTGTGTGTGTGTATATATGTATATATACACACTATCTGTTACTGTACCTGTAAGACTGTGCTGGTTTATTAGATGAATCAGGATCGGTAGTTTGGTCAGTCGTTGTGTTTAAGACGTGTTTCTCAGGAGAATCTGAAGAATCCGACCCCATGTTTAGTTCATCATCTGACTCTGTCTCTTTATCCAGTGCTCTTCCTTCACATCTTTTCTTCTTTTTCTCCTGTTCTTCTTCATCTAGTCGTTCTTTTTCAGCCAGGTACAGATGTCTCAGATGCTCGGGATATTTCTCCTCTAACTGAACTTTTGATGCTTGATTTTTCTTCCTCTCCTTTCGAAGAAGTTTGTTGTATTCATGCCTTACTTTCTCCTTCCTTTTGAAGGCAAACCCCTGACCTGATGAAGCATGAGACAGAGATGAGATTCAGACAGAATTCACATTTTAGTCCTTTATTATGGATTATTACAGATCTATTACGTTATTCAAATATACATTATTGCAGTTTATTCAAAAATTAAATATATTTTTATATACATTTACTTAAATGTTCAGTTTTTACGTTGATGGATTTAAAGTCAACTAATTTACTCACCCTCTTTTAAACTACCATCAAAAACTTTGTTCTCCGGAACCCATTTTCTTTTTCTTTTGGCGTTGTGTGATAAACCACCATGTGGAAATTTGTTATTGAAGTGTTTTCCTCTAAACGGACCTTTACTTTTTGAGTTTTGTTTTAACGGTGCCATGTTTGACGCTAGTATGTGGACAACACGGATGTTTCTCGTGCAGAGACGCACAATAATGACGTGCGTATGGTCGCAAGGCATTACTAATCAAAAAAGCGCCATTTGTGTGAGGGCAATATGTTATATTCGCTCATAGAACAAAACGCTGGCGAGTACACCCAACATGGCCGCACATTTGGTCGCTCAGAGGAATCATCTCCTTATTTGACTACTTTTGTCTTAAATACAGAAAATGTGTCAACAGCTGCAGCTCTCATGAAATTCTCACTGTTCTCGGTCCGTGAATAATGGCATTTAATGACCTGTCTATTAAAACTTTAAAAAGGAAAATAGATGAAGTAAAGCGCTTTCTCTCCATATCGCTAAGCATCTCGAATGCGCACACAGTGGACTTTTTCACGCGTGATGTTTGGAGCACGTTCATGTGTCTGAGTCCAGAAGAAGTGTTGCATTCTATCAGTTCCACTGATAACCGCACGGGAGCGGTAGAAGGTAAGAAGGAGTCAATCTGGAAAAAGAAAAAATCGTTTTATTGTTATGCAAAACAATAAATAAAAAATATATATATATCATTTATTAGTTGTGGTTTAATTATGACACTACGCAACATAAGAAACTGCTCAGAATTATAATGACTAATATATGTTTTAATATAATTTTCTTTAACATTTACTCAGAACACTGTATGTATACATTATTTTGTGGAGTAAAATGACAAAATTGTCTGCGGCAGTATCATTTAATTTGATCAATATTTAAAATTATTAATTTGATATAGCCTACCAGTACGTAGTATTTGTATGATACAATATATATTTTATATGTATTGAACTAAAGCGTATTGGACTCTATTTAATCATCTGTATTTCATAGTAATATTATTTTTGCTTTTAGAAAAGGAAAACACCACCTTTGGTTTCTGTAATGCCTCAAAGAAGCTGGTGGACATATCAGCCCTGCTGAGGGCAGCGAAAGCCCACAGTTTCCCGGGTCTGGGGGTCTGTATGCAGCTGGAAGAGCTGATGGAGAATCTGACACTGATATATGGAGACTCTATAGCGGGTAACTGCAGTCAGACCAGAAGCCCTGAAAAACACATTTACATTCAACTCTTGGTCTTTATTGTGATTATTATGCACGTCACATTCAGGTTATTACAAGGTTATATCTCATGCATTGTCTGTGATTTCCATAGGAGAGTCATCAGGCAAAGTTCCTGTTCCAGATGAGTTTATGAACTGTAAGAAAGCCCATGAGGTGCAGGCAATGTCTGAGGTTGTGGCTAGTTTGGCTGAATGCTGCCGGGTCAAACAGGTAAGAGCGTTTCAAATGTAGTTTAGTTAAATTTATTGTTCTGAATTGCATCTTTTTCATCGTCAGTTTCTTCATCTCAGGTGATAGACGTGGGTTCTGGGAAAGGCTACCTGTGCTCCTATCTATCCATGCGGTTTAACCTACAAGTTTTCGGTATCGACTCTTCCAGCACCAACACACATGGAGCTCAGGAGAGGAACAGGAAACTGAAGAAGTTCTCCAAAGCCTATCAGAAACAGAACAGAGCCAGTGGGAATCAAGCTTTGGAGAGTGAGGATAGGAGTAAACAACACAGCAGAAACTGTGAGAACAGTGATGGCAACACAAACTTTATTACAAAGGAAAAAGGAAGGTTTGTGGCTCAAGAGGAAACCAGTGATTTATCAAAACAAGTCTCCAGTGATTTATCCGCTTCAGATAATGCCACATTAGAGCCCAGTGACTGGGATGCAGGAAGCAGCTTCCTCAGCACGCTGTCTCTAGACGTCATAGAGGACGCTTCTCCTCGTGTCCACCCCAGCCAGCTGAGCCTGGAGGAACGAGAGAGGAGGAAGAGGGACAATCTGGAGAGGAAAGCTCGAGAAGGGAGGAGGAACGACAGCGGCAGCAGCCTGTTCTCCCCTCTGACCTCATACGTCACTGCAGAAACTGAACTCAAGACGCTGATCACAGAGCTGGAGGTGAGTGGATGTCAGAACACACACGGTTTCAACAGACCAGGGGAGAAAACTAGTGTAATAATAATCATTTATAATTCACTGTAAAATAATTAATTATACATTTTAGAATTATTAAGGGTTATTAGGTTAATTATTAGGTTTCCACCAAGGGAGAAAAATACTGTACTAATAATAATTAATAATTCACTATACTATAATACTAATAATAATAATAATAGATTTTAGAATTAATTAAGGGGTTTCAACCAAGGGAGAATTAAAAAAAAATATATATAATAAAATAACAACATCAACAACAATAATAATGATAATAATGTATTATTCATTTAAAAATAAAACAAAATGTATAATTATAATAATAATAATAATAATAAAATTAAACAATTATTACATTTATTAAGTCTATTGGCTTTTTACATTTATTAAATATATAGTTTTACCATTTTTTTTATTCAATCAATTGTTTATTTAATTCATTATTTAATAATAATAGTTATTATTATTATTATATTTGAATTGTATTATTTTATAATAAATTATAAATTATTGTTCATTTATTAAATTAATTATTTCCTTCATTATTTAATACATTTTGTTATTATTATTAATAATAATAAATAATGAGTTAAGTAAATGTATTATTTTATAATAAATGATAAATGATTGTTGTTCATTTGTTAAATGAATTATTTATTTAATTGAATTATATGAATTATTTTTTGTTATTATTATTAATAATAAATAATGAGTAAATAATTGTAAATAATTGTAAAAGTAAATAATTGATTTAGTAGATTTGTCAATTTAAATAAAATGTAACTATATTATCATTGTAATTATTACTACTGCAACTACAACTACTTATGAACAAATAAACTATTATTATTATTAAATAAAGAATTTGTCTTTTTGAGTCTTATATAGCTGCATTTGTATTTTAATAACCTAAAAAAACTAGCTAAAACTTTGTTTTTTCATACTTTTTGAAGCATTTGGATCATGATAAAACTTTTTTTTTTCATTGCAAATGTGTTGTGAATTCATTTCATATGATATTCTCTAAGGATCAAATAATGTATGTGTACTAAACTCATATAATAGCACAAGAGACACGCTATGCTGCAATAGTTGTCCAGCTGTGGGCTTTGATTATAGAGCAGAAGTTGTATCATTGCTATTACAGCTCAGCGAGACGCCTGCGATTATCCTAATCATGTTAATTAGGTGAAATTGAGCTCAAGAATGGAGAGGGACTTGGATGTGTCCATAGCAAATTATTTATGATCAATGAGAGATGGCAAACGGTCTGTGTTGATTTCACCAAATTACCCTTTTCTCTCTCTCTCTCCCTCTTTCTCTGGCCGGTACCCAGGATGCAGTTCTGGTTGGCCTGCATACGTGTGGAGATTTGGCTCCCAGCACTCTGCGGATGTTCGGGGCCAAACAGGAGCTGCGGGCCGTTTGCAGTGTGGGCTGCTGCTACCACCTGCTTTCTGAAGAGTTTGATGAGGACAGACAGGGTAAGAACACTTCCTGTCCCACACACACGTGAACAGATCAGTCTCTGTCAAACTGGGAGCCCAAATCTTCAAACAAGATAAGATTTGTGGAATTTTAGTTCTTTGCATAATGTTCTTTCCAGCAATGTGCAGCCTTGTGCCAATCCTGGGTCAAAAAATGTAAAACAATAATAATAATAAAAAATGCTACTAATAATTTGTTATTATTGTTATTATTATAACATGTATAAATTATTTTATAAAGAGTTGTTGTTGTTGCTTGTTTATTAAATCAATAATTTAATATTATTAATAATAATATAATAATTATAATGTACTTGTAACATTCTAATAATTAATATATACAGTAATAAAATAATGCTCTGCAATTATATACCATCCTAATAATAATAATTATTAAATAATTAATTAAATAAAGAATTTGACATTCTTTTGCAGCCCTGGGCCATTCCTGAGCTAAATAATAAATTGTTGTTTTTGTTTATTTATTAAGTAAATTCAATATGTAATGAATAAGTTAATTAATTTCATTGTTTATTTGATTAATTATGTAATAATAATAGCCGTTAGTATTATTAATATTTTTTTCTTTTTAATTATAAATATAATTATGATGTAATTTAAAAATATGAATACTTAATAATAATAATAATTATTATTATTATTTGACATTCTTTTGCAGCCCTAGGTTGATTCAGGATCAAATAATGTAAAACAACAACAATGTATTATTAACATTTATAACAAAATAATAATAATGATAATAATAATAATTATAATTATTATTATTATTATTATTATTTTCATTATTATTTATAAAATGTTTTATTTTTCATTGTTGTAAACAATTCATTGTTGTTGTTTATTTATGAAATAAATGCAATTTTTCATTAATAATTTTATTATTTAATAATAATGCTTGTTATTATTATTGATATAATGGTGACTTTCGTTGTATGGACAAAAAACACTGATTTCAAAATATCTTCTTTTGTGTTCTGCAGATGAAATTAAGAATAGCTATTTTTAGGTGAACTATCCCTTTAAGAAACTGGTGCTAGTCCCAAGAGACCATGTGGTTTCTGTCAGTCGCTCTCTGTCTTTCCCCTTCTCTTAGATACTTCTTAGTCAATAATGATTGAGTGCCTGCAAAATATGATATTTTGATCACATAATTACTGTCGATTGAGTCAGTGTCCAATGCTATGAAGCACAGCAGGACTACAATAATGTCTCATTGTCTTTTAAAGCCTGGTGATCACATCACAGACTCTCGATTGCTACAGGGACAGAGCTAAAACACATGAAGTGTGTTCAAATGTTGGACTGACATCACAAACACTCTCCCTCTCCACACACAGTCTGTTTGATCTCACTAAATCAAGACGAGTCCGTACAACATGTGGCGTTTTCAGCATGATGATGTCAGAGTTTTCAGGGCTTCGGCGGCTCGCTTTACAAGCGTGTTTGTTCTGAAGAAGAAACAGTACGGAGTGAAACAAATGCAGTTCCAATGGAAATACACAATGTGCCTTTTAGTCTAAAGTACCTGGCATGATTACAGCATCATGCTGTGCGTTTAAAGGCGAAGTGTGTAATTGTTGTGCCACTAGCGGCACCCCACAGAGTCACAAAGATTTTGCACTGAGTTTTGCTTGCCTGATCACAATTAACAGCCTAATACTTTTTCTATGGTATCTCTGCAAAGGCCCTGCATTTGCTTACTCAATTCAAAAGAGCCATGCAATGTCTCCTACTGAAACAGGAAACAGGAAGTCCCGTCCACAAACGTCATTAGTTAAGCAGTCAACCTGTGAATGGCTTACTTACAGTTGTATCTGCGCCTAAAATTGGTATTTTCATCCAAAAGATTACACACATCAGCTTTAAACCCTGTTTTATTGGGGAACCCACAAACTCAAACTGAAGATCCTTCATTTTAAAGCCTCACAGTGATTGGTCGAATTAAGACTTTAAGTGTTATGAAGTAAAGTTATGAAATCACTAATGTCAGTGTTGCACACGGTCCTTTTCTCTGTCCATTTTTTTATACACGGCTCATTCTGTTTCACTCACACACACGTTTGTTTCACTATATTAGTGAGGACATTGCATAGACTTGCATTGATTTTATATCCGGTTAATGGTATTTATGTTTTGGCTGATTTGTATGCTTCTCTTAACTAGTAAGGACCAGTGAAATATCCTCACTAGTCTGGTGTCATAATATTTCAGGACATTCGGCCCTCAAGTATAGCCAAACCTGTACACACACACACACACACACACACACACACACACACACACACACACACACACATTTCAGGCCTGTGCTGGACTCTGGATCCTGTTCAGTTTGGCATGGTTTAGATTAGCATGATATCTGGAATAAACAGTGTTTATCTGCACCACGAATAGGCCTCAAACCACAGTTTGGGTCTCGTTTGAATGGCATGTGCTCAACAGGTTCTAATCCTCAAAATGTTCAGTGTTTAGAAATCTGCTTTAGTTTTGACATAAAACCCCTAAAAAGTTTGGGGTTGGTACGATTTTTTAATGTTTTTAAAAGAAGTCTCTTATAAATTGTTTATATTTGATTATAAAATACCGTAAAATCAACAATATTTTTAAAATATTATTACAATTTAAAATATATTTTCAAAGGCAATTTATTCCTATGATCAAAGCTGAATTTTCAGCATTATTACTCCTGTCTTCAGTGTCACATGATCCTTCAGAAATCATTCTAATGCTGATTTGGTGCTCAAGAAAAAAATCTTATTATCAGTGTATTAGTGGGAATTTTTTTTTTCCCAGGATTCTTTGATAAAATAGAAAGTTCAATAGAACAGCATTTATTTGAAATACACATCTTTTTTTGATCAATTTTAATGTATCCTTGTTGAATAAAAGGCTAATTAAAATCTTACAGACCCCAAACCTTTGAACAGTAGTTAATGTAAAAAAGATGTTTGATTCTTCATCTCTGTTTTTTTTTTTGGTGTGGGCCAGGGTGTGTCAGTGGTGTGTGTGGTTTCCCCATGAGTCAGTATCTGAAGGATCAGGCCTGTTTCTGTGGTCGAAATGCCAGGATGTCAGCATGTCTCGTAAGTCTGCCTCACACGTCACAAAAACATCTCACGTTGCCCACGCATCATAAACCACATCCTTTGCTTATTAGATAAACGTTATACAAATGCTATTTATGATAATCAGGTGATTTTTCTCGTAAGATGAACACAGTGTATCTGCTATTAAAACTAAAAGCGACTATCAAATCATGTCACAATGTGTTTAGTTATCACATCCAAGCTTGTTTCCAGCAGGCTTGACTAATATTGAGCTCTTCACAAACTAATTTCCCCCCTCTCAGGCTCTGGAGAGGGTGTCTGCCGGAGGAGGGGTGAGTACTTGATTGTGTCATATCATATTAATATTAATATTTCAATTAAAATCCCAATTCCCCTGTAAGATTTGCATATTAGGAGGACAGTCTCTTGCAAACAGAGCTGTTTGCACAGCTGATCATAATGTGTTGGTCAGGCTTGAATGCCAGAACGTACAGCATATGCGGCTTTGCATATTTATGTGATTTAATTAGACGCACTGTGTATTTTAATTAGATTTTTTTCTCGATTAAAAATGGATGAAAGTTCAGAGGTGAAGCGGCCAGCACGTACAGTCTCTTTGTGCTGTCTTCTGCACGGCTGATTGTTTGTATGACATAATTGTAATGGAAAATATGACACAATCGGTTTTTAAAGTTGCCACAAATGGGACAAACATTTCAAATGATGTGATTAAAAACACAAATAAGTAAGCAAACATAAGTATGCATTGCATAAATAAGTAAAAACAGGCTAAATCAGTTTTGTTTGGACTGATGTTAACAGGGTTTCTTGACTGTTACAGCTGCCTATGGAGTCGCTTTTTTATCGGGCGGTTCTCCATGTTATTTTACAGGATCACTACGATTGCTTTAAAAGGTATCCATCATATGTACCACCATTTATTTTTTGTCATATTTATAGCATACTTGATTTGTTTTGTTTCTGTGGTATGCATGATATTAATAATAATAGCTCTGTTTGTTTGAAGGCTTTTAGATGCATGTAAACATCTGGAAAAATGAACTGTTGCCACAGTAAATTTTCATGATTTCCCCATTATGCTTTTTCGGATAGTATTGTTCATGTAGTGTTATATACAGTAGCTGTTTGTGAATGTAAAAGGTCTGCATATTTTTTTAAAGATGAAAGTGCAGGCCTGAAATGAGTCTACAGAGGTTTGTAACAAATTTACACAATGCCAGCCTATGATCTTCATTGGCTGCCGGCGAACAACGTCTACTTCGACCCGCCCTCAAACACTGTAGTTTAGTCGACATGTTGAGAAGAAGCTGTTTTCTGTGCTGCGAAAGCAAATCCACTTTGCGTGCACTTCCAACTTCGGTTTCCAATAGACCAATCACAACAGACTAGGCCGTCTGACCAATCAGAGCAGATTAGGTTCTCGAAAAGGAGGGTTGAGAGAGACTGACTCTTTTATCAAACGTTTCAGACACAGTGAGAAAAGAGGTGATGATGCAATGTATATTATAAGAAAGTTAAAGTGTTTTTTGACCTTGGATGCATGTAAACGCACTGTAGGACACCTCCAAAACTAAATTAGCAACCTTTGAAATAGCATAACAGGAGCATTTCAACCAAATATTAGAGGTTTGGCGGTTAATTATAGTACAATGCCGAACCCTAAAAATTTGTTTGCTGTCCTAGATTTGAAAACACTCCATAAAAACGAAACACACACCCCGGACCCCCTGATGAGCCACTCTCAGTGTGAAACGCACACGATGACAAACATTGAGCTCCCTCACTGACGCCGTTCCCCTCACAAACACCAGGATCAGATATCTCATCGACAGCACTCTCACCACATCATCTGCTCATTAGACAGAAAACAACCGCCTGTCTTTGTTTAAGTCGCCGGAGAGCTTTAGTAAACTGGAGGAGAGAATAAAGAGGCTCCAGATTCCCTCCAGTCCTTCCTTCCTTTTGCGGAGGCTGATATATGTTTATCGAGATATTTGATCATGACTGTACTGAGCAGATCTGATTCAGTGGTGACTGATGCTCATGAGTCAAACCCTAAAGCCCTGTTTTCAATTTTTTATTAAACTCCTGTGAGTCAAAGCCAAACCATCAGGTTACGGTAATGTGCAAGTCAACAAGGAGTGCAAAGTTCACCCTCTGCATGTGACTTACTGTATGTACGTTAATATCAGTCTCTAAACTACTTTAGAAATCAATTCAACTTTATGTTAGTTAATTTTTGATATGATGCAGTGTTTTATTTCCTATTGGCAGTGAGAAACGTGTTGGGAACGTGTACTCCAAAGCCTCTTCGTTTGTGGACTACGTCAGGCGGGCACTTAGGAAGCTGGATCTGGATGAGACTAAAGTAATAACCGATTGTTCT